>NC_088683.1:125723498-127054748 GCF_028017835.1 Emys orbicularis
GGCATGTGACTTTCTTAAACAGAGGCCTTAGTGAATGTCAGGCTTTCTTTTAAAATTGAATGCTGTAATGACAACACACTATATGTACATCATGCTGACTTCAGAAATTGATCTCATTTTACCAGTTATCTTTGTAGTGTGTAACTGTGAAAATCTAATGCCATAGGTAGCTAAACATATTGAATAATGTACGAGTCATGAAATTGTGATAACAGTCAGCCTTATCCACAACAACTTGTCAGCTGTGCTGCAGTCTTAAGTCTAGTTTACTTCCTGATCTGTGTTTAATTCAGAGTGCTGTGTGTGCGCACATGTGTGTACACAGCTTTACCTTTTGGCTCTGTACACTTTTACAATAGCTCACCTTTTTGGCACATTTTGCTGTAAATTGTATCATGCCCACAGGCTGCAGGGAGGCAACACAAATAAGATGTGAATGAGAGAAGAGACATAATCTAGAAATGCAAAATGGCACATGAGAGTTGCAACGTATTGCAATATAAGTCAACTCACCTGACCAAAATACCTATTTTTAATTCTTAACTATTCACACTGCTGGAGAAGTGGGTAATTTTCTCATTTATTTTACTTTAAATATCTGTGACTATATTTTGTTTGAGTTTATTGCTTCCTGACGACCACCACATGCTCTCTATTCTTTTGATTTCATTCTAACTACATTGTTCAATGTTCTGTTATGCCCTCTTCAGTGATTCTATAATTATATTTATTTTACATAGATAGAAACATTAGGGATTTTTCCCCCTTTTACATATGGTGTTTTTGCTTCATGCAGAGAAAACTACACAGCTGACAGGGTTTTTAAAAAAAAAACAACCTCCAAATTCTATCCAGCTTTAAACTCTTATGTTTATAACCCTGAATATCTCTAAAATGTCTTTACCTAAAACACTTTATGGTTTTATTACCAGGTTTATGCCAGTAATAATATTCACATCAGCTTTCTTAGGGATAATCTTTAAACAGAACCTAGCAAGAAAGGCTTTGAAAACTATCATTCCCAGGAACGCAAATCTCGGAACATGAAACATCGGTTTAATCGCCCCCTCTGACAACTTAACACGACAGATTGAAAAATACAAGCCGATATGGAAGTGGGATCAATGGATTATCAAAGTCCTAAACATCTTCTCTTGGGGGGAGGGGGCTTTTGGGTCCATAGGCATGCGTAAGACATTAAGTTTGCATAGCTTACCGCAGATCCGATGCTGTCTGACTGGCAGCGAAGTTGAGAAAGGGAGAGAGAGAGATTTACATGAGAGAACTCAGGGGGCTTTGTCACGGCAATTGTATAAAGTGATATACAGTGCAAATCGACTCGAGCATGTCCCTGGATAGCAGGCGGTTTACAGCCTCTTCGAGCAGAGATTACTGCTTTATCTTGTCATACTAAATTAACGTGGCAGCACACTGTTAAACAGTGGTGACCTCTTCATCTGTGGAAATTGCTGCCTAGAGGAGAGATGGTATTTAAGACTCTCTCTCTCAATCTCCCCAGTCCCGTCCTCCCCCCTCCCCGTAGGGCCCTGAGGCACATTTGGGTTAGGATGTAGCATAAAAGAAAAGAGAGAGAGAAAGAGAAAGAAGGGGTAAAAAAAAAGGCTTTTAACATCCAGGTGACAACAGCTATGTGTTAATTGAGCCTTTGTTGTTTGATTAATAGCCACTTTGGTGTAGAATATTAAACTGTTGTTTGGACAACTTTCTAAAAAAACGACAGGTCCTCTCAGTAAACTGGGATTAGGCAACATTCTCTGGTCTGTTCATTTTAACCCCTTATTGTTCTTGTATTTTTTCCTAAACTTGCATTTATTTAGGACTGAGAACGTCTTACTTTTCCATCACCACCTCCACTGATAAATTGGCACAGCTCTCTCTGGCAGAGCTACGATGATTTACAGAGGATGAAGGTCTGGCCCATTGTTTTTATTGAAGGGCGAGGGGGTGAGGATTGTTTTGAAGCTTATTTGGACTACTGTGTTAGACTGTTGTATATGAGGGGATTTAGAACAAAACATTTATCTGAGAGAGGGTGTGGAGAGATGGGGAATGACCATTCCATTGGTCTGCCATTGTTCTAGAGGAAAATGAGGGGAGGAGGGGGACGACCTCCCATCTTCCTGTCTTCTTCAATGGACTGTCATGAGGAGGGAGGGAATGTCAGCTAGTGTTTAAACCAGGTTTTCTGGTTCTGTTTCTCATTGACTCCTTTATGCAACTGATGCAAAGCCCACTGAAGACTGCTTTTGTCTTTAATATACTTTGTATCAGGGTCTATGTGGCCTTGTGCACATTACTGAGATACAGTGTTGTAAAGTGCTTGGGATTCTCAGATTGTAGGTGCCTTACAAGTGTAAAGTATTAATTTTTATCATACTTTTATTATGAGCGAGAGAGGATGCTTTGGTCAGGGTGGCTTGGGTTACGTTAGGGACAGTCATGCTGAAAATCATGACTTTATGGATGTATTTCCTATTGCATGAGACATTTGCTAATTAGTGTTCAACAGGTTTTGTGCCTCCATTGCCAAGTTCACTTGTTGGAAAGAAAAAAATCCCTTTATTTTTAAAATTTAGTACTGATTGTGGGATGCCAGAGCTTTCACTCCATAGATCATATGAACAAGGCCATGGAATAGTAAAAATCTGAGATGGAAAAAGAACTCTTTGGTCCTCTAGTCTAGTTCACTTCTGGCCATGCACAATTGTTCCTTACTATTGATTGATTTATTTGAGCTGCCACCTATGCAGATTCATGCAAAACTGTGCATATTGTATTGTATGTTTTCGTCATAACACTTTTTGAAGCAGGTTTTTCCTTGCTTCCATGAGATGCCAGTAAAGCTAGATTGCAGGCAGAGTATTTGCCTTTTGAGAAATGGCATATCTGCAAACATAGCACTGTTTTCTTTGGAGGAATTCTGAAGGCCATTTGCTGGGGAGATGGTAAAAACTGACTTCCTAATTTATTCCTTTTAGAAATCAATATATTTGATAATTTATGTTCTGCTTACAGAGCCTGCACAAGTGGCTCATGAATCGATCAGCAGCGAGCAAAAATGAAAGCTAACGAACTCATTTTAGTAGCAAGTTTCTCATTAGCAGGTAGGCTACTGATCTTTCCAGTTCTAAGTCACATGGTCTTTCCGCACACTTGCAAGGAATAGTTTCCCTCTTTTATAAATAAATAAATAAACATTAGAAAATGAAGAGTTGGCCAAGTTTTGAAAACTCCATCACTACTTCTACATATATGTTTGATAAAGTGGCAACTGAGCTAGTTCTTGGGTACATGGACACATTTCCTACCTGAATTAAATTGAAATAACCAACTTGTTTCACAAGGGCCATCAAACAACTATTATATGGCAATACCTTTTGGCCAGCACAAATCACTCAGATACTATGGTAATGGAGACCATATAAATACCTAAGACAGACAGATTTAAAACTTGTGACCATGAGGTGACAGCCTCCACAGCCCATAATTGGTACCTTTGCTCTAAGAGTGGCCAAGGACTAGTAAGTATGAAATCCCCTCTTATCCCTGGAAGTGCTATAGTACCTGCATGTCAGGATTAAGACACAGGGTTGAGTGTGAGGTATTGTGGGAAAGGTTACCCTTCAGCTGTCCTTCTGTGGATAAATAGAGGACTTCAGTTTCCAATGCTGTCAAGTACTATATTCTTTTTTGCTTTTTAGAGAGAAAAAAAAGAATTAAAAAAAATAGAAAAACATTATTTTAATTGCCAAACCTTTGGCAAAAAATTCCAGATGGCTTTTGAGTTTTTGAAAGCTAACCAAAGTCGCTCTTTTAAAATAAAAAAGGGGTTGAGAGGGAGGGAAGAAATACATTTTTTTAAACACCTCCTACAGTGATGAGAAATATACTGCTTGAAATCAAGCAGGAAAAAAAAAGATTTTTTGAAAGAGCTGTCTGAGTTCCACGAAACACTGTATGAAAGAAGGGACTTTTGAAACATTTCAGAAAATAAAAAAATTCAGATTTCCCAAATCTCAGAAATAGATTCCCAACTGCCTGATTTGGTTTTTAATGAGTTGGCTGAATCAGATTTTTTTTTCTTTTAAGTAAATCTATAAAGCTTTCATGAATCTGGCCCATTATTTAGCACTTATCTCATGAGTAAAGCTTGAGAGGTTGGCTTGAAACTTACCTAATCACATCTTTGGAAGATGGCCCAAGCCTACTGATTTAAAAAAACAAAACAAAACAAAACAAAGCCAAAGCAAAATATAATCAAGAAATCCTGAGGAAGTTTAGTGAATGAGTCCCTTACAAATCTATACAGCCCTTACTGAATGAGTCCGATCCTTTATATATATAGGAGTCTTGTATGAATAGGTCATGTGTCCACCACATTTTTCTTAGTTTCTGACTATTGTGCAGCTCAATGTTGGGTGCATTAGACTGCTGACAGTCACTCACATTGTGATTGCTTTGTCATCTAGATCTGCTCTGACCAGAACTAAACAGCACAGGGGCTACAATGCCAGTCACCTATGTATACTAGTACTACCAATGTGGATACCACTAATGGTAGTGCAATAGTGGGAAATCTTAAGAAAAACTGCTAGAGGAGAGACCGCTATGTAGTTGGGTGAAAGGGGAGTAGTCTGTGGCAGCGTGTGTCTACACTAGGAACACTTTGCAGATATAGCTATACCAGTGTACTATACCAGCAACGCGCTCCTAGTGTGGATGCAGCTTATACTGGCAAAATTGTGATTTTACTGGTATAGCTTATTCCAACCTGTCCAAGCAAAATAAGCTTATAACAGTAAAAGCTCAGTTGCGTCAATATCATTGCATCTACACTAGGGGCTTTTACCAGCACAGCTCTGTCAGTCAGGGGTCACACTTCTTCACCACCCCTCACTGACGTCTATGCTGGCAAAAATTTGTAGTGTAGCCTGGCCTTCATAAAATCTGTAGGTAACAGTATGGTTGTGCAATGACAGTGGGCCTTAAAGGGTCAAAGAAAAAAAATTGTAAAATGGCACTTTTTTACTCCACAGATTTACTCCCTCTAGCTTTTCAGGGCAGACACCAGATTCTCCTACCCATATTGACTTTGAGTAGTACCTGTGTCTCAAGTAAACCAAATGAGAAGGTATTTATTATAGTTAGAATAGTGGTTTCCTACATCTTAAGGATTTTAAAAAACCTCCAAGTAGATGTATATCAAGGAATTATCAAATCAACCTGCTGCTTTATTGGTAGCCACTGAATTTGGCAGTCACAGAATTTGATTGTTGTATTGAATGGCGGCTTTCACACTTTTGTCATGCTTTGGGCCACTTGGTAAGAGAAGACCCTCACCTGGACCACTGTCCCTTTCAGAATTCTCAAGTCCTCCCCATTCTCATGTATTCATCTGAGACGGGTTGGAGATGGATTCAGCCCACAACAGAAATAAAGGTGTGTTATTTAAGCCAAAAGGGAGATAAGGATGAGAACTAGAATACGAGGGG
Source organism: Emys orbicularis (assembly GCF_028017835.1). NCBI lineage: Eukaryota > Metazoa > Chordata > Testudines > Emydidae > Emys > Emys orbicularis. The sequence goes on from NC_088683.1 coordinate 125,729,012, forward strand.
CAAGAATTAAGTTGATATGAATCAACTCCTCAGCCAGATGATGATCTGATCCAATATGTTGTTGGTAAAGTATGTCTACACTACAGTAAAACTCTCACAGCTGGTCCATGTCAGCTGATACAGGCTCAAGGGGCTTGGGCTGCAGGACTATAAATTTGCAGTGTAGCTGTTCAGGCTAGGTCCCAGAGCTTGGACTCCAGCCTGAGCCCGAACATCTCTGATGCAATATCATAGCCCCGCAGGCCTAGCCCCAGGCCTGAGTCAGCTGACACAGGCCAGCCAGAGGTGTTTTATTGCAGTGTAGACATACCCTTAGAGAAACAGCCCTTGGACAGTTGAAATTTATAATCCTTGCACAGAAAATAATCTAACTCCAGGTGACACACCAGCCACCTCCCTTCCATTCTACATTCCAATTCCTGGGGATCATCACTAAGCCACAAAGGAGTCTTGGCACAGTAAACTACCACAATGAGAATCCTGATTGTTAAAAGCTGATGACAGATGTGGATGAGCAGATCAACATCTTGTCTCAAAGGAGAAGTCAGATACAATTCAGGGCCATGAGGAGAATACAGAAATCTGCTGGATTCATAGAACAGGTAGATATAGACCAATGTGGATGCTGATATGGAGCAAGAGCAGTCTCTATGCTGAAATGATGGTCAAAGTCAGGCCATGCCACAATAATGTGCTGAGCAGGTGAGGGATTTGCATCAGAACCAAAGACCAAGTAGAACATAAGGCTGGCCCTGTTAGAGCGCTCCTGAATAGGTCTCTAACCTTCAGAGGAGTGAGGTTCCGGAATAGCTTTCCAATAACAGTAGAAGAGCAGACAGCTAGTTTTAAAATGGAGCTTGATAAATTTGTGAAAGGGATTAAATGATGGGGTTGCCTACAATTTCAGGAGACTGGACTCGATGACCCAGGAGGTTCCTTCCAGTCTTAAAATGCTAGGAATTTTCTGTTTATGACTCTTAATGAAGTGATGAAAGATGAAAGACCTTATAAATATAGGATATAATTTATTACAAAAAGTACATTGAGTTTCAGAAAAGAATTTACCTGGTAGCATTAACTGGCAGAATGGTGGAGGAGGAAAAGAAACAATACAAAAGAAATATGAAATTTTAATAAAAATAGGTAGATGTAAAGGAGAGTTCTTTTAAAATGAGCTTTGTGGAATTGCTGGACTATAAAACTGGCTGGAGAACTTTCCCCAGGGAGCAGTGTGTGTGAAGAGGGATAGCTCTTCATCACCAGATAAGAGTTTTTTAATAAGATGATTGCAGTTGAAGACTTTAGGAAAGTAAGAACAGCTACCAACTGGCAAAGTATCAGTTTGTTGTGTAACAATTTTGTTGCTTGTTTCCAGATTTTATCCATTTTCTGTTGGGAATTCTTTGTCTCTGTTTTGATAAATAATTGTACTTGTGAAGGTTAATGGAGTGTCAGTCCCTTATTTACTCTCAAGTCAAATGTGGTACATGCTAGTCAGAACTGTGTAGCTCATGCTTCATGACCAGTTGACCTCAACACTTACAGTGTGGTTATAGTCAGATAAATGACTGTAAACATGACATTTTAAGGTCCCATATTTTCTCTCTTGCAATGGCTTTCCAGATCAAATTTGTTCACATCAAAATTATGTATATACACACACATATCTCCCCACATATTTATAATTGCCCATACGGCAAACTTAACCTGGGATTTGAAAATCAAGCTGTCCTTTTCCCCTCATATCATTATAAGTAATAGATTTTGAAAATGGTACTTAACTGATTGTTCTGTTAGTGATATGTGTGGCAAAGTAGAGTGCAGCTCCCTCTTTTATATCTGTACTGACTTTGCAATGGTAATGATAGTGTAAAAAAAAAAGTTTTTGCCAATAAAGCTAGCAGATAGACATGATTCTATCTGAAGACACATGGGGACCAAATATGTTGAATGAGATGATGCCATTTTAAATAGTCCCTTTTCTGCCTATAATTGCCCTTTAATAGGGGTACACCCATTCTTGGAGGGCCATGTAAATGTTTCCATGCTAAACACATCCCAGTATGTGCCAATTGGGATCTAAAATTATTGTAACCCTTGTGATCACAGAAATGCTTAGCAATTTCCAAAGACTCTAGGTCCTATTTATTTTCCACTTTTTTCTCCCCAATATTTTCCAAGTAGTATTGCTGGATTATGGAAATACAGTGGTTATTTTCTTCATGACTATTAACACTCTGCCAGTGTTTCATATAAAGAGCAAAATGCAATGCAAGCTGTGTTGTTGCTTGTTATCACTGCAAATTGTGGTGGTATGTCACTGAGTTCACATAGTGCAAATGCTGACATGGCTGACACTAGTGATATGTTGCATAGTTCTGCAGGGAGAAAGTTCTTACTTATCATCAGAATGAATCATATATATGATAAAAGGTGAATAGATTCCATGATATAGACTCTCAGGCCAAGATTAAAAAATAAATAAATCAATAAGTGCCTAAAGTCAGGCTCCTAAGACCTTTACTTCAGCACCAAACAGGTGACCTGATTTTCAAAAGTGTTGAACACCCAATCTCTCCCATTGGAGTTAAATGGGGGAGTTGCTGGGTGCTGAGATCTTTTGAAACTCTGGCCACTTCATTTGAAAGTCTAAGCCGCTTCATTTAAGGGCCTAACTGGGAGTTGAGCTCTTGGAAATCTCTCCAATAGTGCATTAATATTTTAGTTGATTTAAACAAAAATGCTTGTGACAGCTCTCAAGGCTGATGTTCTGTGTTTAGTTACAGAACTGATACAGCAACATCACCAAGGTTCTCCCTCTCTGTCCCACATCTGTCCCACGTCAACCTAGTGGTACTACTTAGCTCAAAGTATGTGTGAGGGAAGATGTGAGAGCATTGCTCATTTTCCAAGACTATTTAGTCCACAGTTTCTCTTCTGTAGTAGTGGTGGGTGTTTTGGGATTTGGGCACTCGGAACTGGACTAAGACAACAAGTGGCCAAATTTGAGCCACCAACCAGTCACGTGATAGCAACTTTTTGATCTCTATGAATGTAGGCTTAATTGAAACTTGCAGCTTACAGACACTATTATTTCATTAATCTATTGTCTATCTAGATCTATGTTGTTTATGGGATGTGAAGTTGATACAGTGGTGTTGACTGGATGTTGCAAAACAAAGTTATTATTTATTATTTGTATTGTGATAGCACTTAGGAGCCCCGGTCATGGACCAAGATCCCATTGTGCTAGGCATTGTACAAACACAGAACAAAGAGACAGTTCCTGCCCCAGAGAGCTTACAGTCTAATTTCAAACCTCTTTTCAAAAATTCAGTGTTGTAATATAGGATCAAGCCCCCCACCCTCCAGGATCTTACTTTGAGAATACAGACACTCCCCGACTTGCACAAGTGTTCCGTTCAGGAACGCCTTGCGTAACTCAAATTTTGCGTAAGTCGGAAACGTATACCCGACCATTACGCAAAAACAAAACAAACAAACAAACAAAAAACCCCTCCTATTTCTAGCTTAGGGAACTTTTTCTGTAAGTGCAGATTTGTGCAAGTTGGGTTTGTGTAACCTGGGGGGGCGTCTGTATGTAATTAATCACACAAAGGCCCGGGTTCTGCAGAGTGCTCTGTTCAGGCACAGGAAGACACCAGTGCAGAACTCAATGAAGAATCAAGGCCTAAAACCTCATCTAAAATTTTGAAGGGAAAAAAAAAGAAGAAACAAATGTACTTATGTTGCTATATGTACATCTATACAGCAGATGTGATTCCCAGAATCCCAACTCGGGTAGATGTACACACGCTAGCTCTGCTTGAGCTAGTACCTAAAAATAGTTGTGTAGTTGCAGAGATGGGTGGCAGCTCAGGCTAGCTGCCCTGAGTACATGCCCTGGGGTTGGGTGGGATTGCATTCAGGAGCTAGCACGAGCCACTGCACATGCTGCCACACTGCTTTTTTTTTTAGGCACTAGTGCCTGTATGTTTACCTAAGCTGGGAATTACACCTTCCAGTTGCTGTATAGACCTACACTTTAGAGTACTCACTCGATTATTGCTGGTAAAGGTTTCCTGTGGGCTCCTTCATGTAAAATAACATGGTGCTCAGAGGGAAGGAATAAAGCAACATTACACATCCATGAATTGTGTTATAAACATATATGCCGCATAGTACGTGATGCTAAAGTGACATTAGAGAACATTAGAGGAGAGAGAACAATCATGTTATAGCCATGAGTAATGTTAATAGACACAAACATTATAAGCACTATTAACATCATTAACTGAATGGAAACACAGTCGGAACTCAGTTATGTCTAATGCTGAGAATCAGGTGGTGTTGGAACAAAGTTTTCCTACGTTGTATTCTACAAGCTTTTTATGAGCTTCAAGTTAAGAAATGCTAAGGAATTCAATATTTAAATCATGTAAATACAAACTAATACCCAAAGTACAATAACTTAATGTGTATCTATGATATTCTTCTCTAACTGAAATGTTTGTGACTCCTATTAATGTTATACATACACATTGTGGAGAAGTCTGAACTCCTTTCAGATGGACTGATCTTATGTTTCTGACAATGGCTGCTTGTATTTTGCCTGCTTGTATCTTGAACAATAAAAATAAACACAAAGCTGTTGGCATGGTTCCTGCTTATAATGTCATTTGCATGTGATTTTCACCGCTCCTTCCGATAATTGAATTTATTCCGGCAGTTTATTTTTAAAATGTGTAGTCTCCATGCATGGTCCCATCTTAGATTTTAAAAAATTATAAAAAATAACCAAACTTTATCCACTTCTGTTCCATACATGCATGCATACATATACCATAAATGTATGCACACATGTGTTAGAAAAATAGAAGGTGAACAACCGATGAACCAAAAATCTACAGTAAAAAAAATAATTAAAAAGATGAAGTGTGACTCTTGTAACCAAATATTCTGTCTTTGTGTTCACCCCCTACCTGTGTTCAAGGTCTCTAGGTGCTCAATAGGAGCTTTTTAATTATTTCCCCCTGTTTGATGTTGCTAAGTATAATGAATGGATTGCAGTGGACTTTTTTTTAGAAACCCTGTGTGTGCGTCAGCTCATTGCTGGTAGGCACCGTGATACCTGGCTGGATCATGTCCTGAGCCTCACTCTTGATAAATTTAAGATCAGAAAAGACAGATTGTTTAAAACCAAGCTCTATTAGTCAAGTGATGCTTCCTCGTCACAAATTAGGCTAGCATTCTTTCCAGCCAAAGTGGAGAAAATGTCTGTGTTTGGGGTTGGGCAATTTTGTGTTTTTTTTTTTCAATATCAAGGCAGCATCACCCTGTGATGACTGAGAACTACAGGGAATACTCAGAAACCAGTGATTCAAGGAGAAGCTTGGGGAAGGAGAGGCTAATTTCAGCAAAAGTTATTCATCCCCTTCCTACGCTAGATAGCTTGGTATGACTTCAGTAAAATAACTGTTTGTTATAGCTTTTGTTACTGGCATGAAATACTAAATTGGCAGCGAGTAATTTTATAAGCAACATGTTTCATTGACATAATAAGTTGCAATGACCTGAAAAGGCTTTTTATCTGCAAAACTGAATTAGATTTGTCTGCCTCAAAACTAGCAAGGATAAGAAAGCATTTGTGGTGCTCAGTGTGATTTTTTGGAAGATGATTGGAGGAAGGGGTGTAGAATTATCATCCCCATACAATTTTGGAACAATGAAATTCTTAATTAAGGATGCCAAAGTATGACTCTGTATAATCTTATCTCACTGCTCAGAGGTCCCTTGGTAGAAGACCACATATGCTATAGTATGTGACTTAAAGGTGTCGAGGAAGGATCAACTGTGAATGAAACCTGGTGAGGTGGGCTGAGTCAATTTTAAATCAGAATTGATTTGCTTTTATGACTTTGTATAACACAAGTTTATGCATGTAGGGTTAAACTAACTCCTGTGTGTAAGGCCTTCATACTTTTAAGTCCTTATACACCTAGAGGAATGAACATGGGCTAAGTATTCAGGAACTCTCTCTAATGTTAAATCTACTCTGCCATTGACTTATTGAGTGGCTTGGGCAAGTCATTTCCTTTCCTTTCTTTGTTTGTTCCATCTGTAATATGTCATAGGATTAATTTGTGAGGATTAATTAATTATTGTTGGTGCAGCACTTTGATGGTACATGCCACGCAAGTGCTAAATGTTTTTATTTAATTTCTTTTTGTGTTTTTTTGTTTAACATTTTATTTTTTGATGTTTTTTTTATTTTTGTTATTTTTTCTGATAAGAGCATAACACCAAATACCATTAAATCCTATCATATATATTTATTCCACCTTACTATCTGTCTATGAATGTATACATTTATCCCATGTGCATTACGATATTCTCTGAACATCTTATAACATTTCTCATGTGGTCTTATTGCTCCCAAATTGCCATCACTGAAGCTTTCACATACACCTTAAATTCTTCTTCCAAATTCAGTTTCTCTAGGACTGAGGAACAGTATTTGATAAAATGAGAGTCCAGTTAGTCGAAAAAATATATCAGGAGTTAGGCAGGAGAGGGAGGGAGAAGAAATCCCAGAGAGAAAGTAGGTCTATTAATAAATGTGGGAAAGGATGAAAACAGGGATTCACTGAAAAAGGCTAAATTTCTGAATTGTCCTTATAATCATTCTTTTACCAGAAATATATGATAAATAAGTAATAGGCAATTAGAGAGTATTGGAGACCTTGATAAAAAGAAGCAGGTAAGAAAACACTTGGAAAACTTAGATACATTAAAATCCATGAGTCCAGAGGCCTGGATGAGGTCATCTCAAGAGTTAAGTGAATGAGGTAACAAATTTCTGTACCACTGGAAATTACTTTTGAAAAGTCATGGATTCTGATCTCCTTATTCACACTGAGCAGTACCTTACTCCACATTGTCCGCTGGAGTCAGAGGAGTGTCTCGTGAAGTAAGGTGTGAATAAGGTAATCAGATTCTGACCCATATAGAACTTGGGAGCTTCCAGAAGATTGTTTCCAAAAAAAGGGGTTCTAATATTCTAAACATGGAATGAAGGTGGCGGAGTGATTCTGGCAATTGTCATCACATAAATCTACCTGTAATTCTTAATAAAACAATGGCACAAATATGTAAACAAACACCTAGAGGATAATGGAACCATGAACAATATCCAACATGGCTGAAATTTTCAAACCACTGCAGGGGATTTAGCCACATGTCTTCCATTAATTTTACAAGCATAATGTGTAGCTTAATAGAAAATGTGTGGCTAAATCCTTGGCATTACTTTGAAAATTCTAAACCCATGGGTTTATAAAGAGCAAGTCATATGAGAACAACTTGATTTTTTTTAAATAATCATGTAAATAAATACATCTGCATGTAAATGAAGCATTTAATAGAATGTTTCACAAACTTTCACTTGAACATTCTAATTGTCTTGGATATGAGCACTGTCACACTGGTTGAGAACAGGTGGAAGAACTGAAGGAAGGGTAGTGCTAATGCACTTGAGTTTTTGGGAGGTGTGTATTGTGGTGATGTATGACCAGGTTTTATTTAACATCTTTAATAAAGAGGTGGAGCTAACAGCATATTAATTAGAGAAAATGGATCTTTCCCTTTGATATACTGCCACAGTTGAGATCAGCAGAGGGGTTCATGCAGGAGCTCCCTCAATGTAAATGAGTGAGAGCTGCTGGCAAGGTGTTCCTTGTGAGGGGTCCCCTGTTTTGGAACCCTTTCCCTCCTTATCTTGGTCTGCCAGGGGCCAGATTTGTTCATCTTCCAGGCATGCAGTAAAAGCCCATCATTTTTCTTTACCCTAAGGCTGTTGGGAAAAGACTGGGCTGAGGTGAATATATTTATGGGCACTCCTTCGTTACTTTTTCATTTTTAATTTATGGGATAGGCACCCAGTACACTGGATGGGTGCCTATAGTTGCACTGTAGAAATTTGAAGAAACAGATTATTCTAGAAGTTTTAAGAAGGAAATTAATTATAATACAGTAATTAAAAATTTCAACTGAACACCAGTGAGGAGAGAGAAATAACATAAAGGGAGGTTAAAACACTGTGTATGTAGGAAATAATAAAATGTGTTTCATCCTATAAAATTACAAGCTAATACAGCAGGAGAAAAATAATCCATAACACAGATAATCAATGGGAGGAAGGCACTTGGAAATGCTGAAAGAGATTTAGGTGTGATAGAGCAAATTAGATACGAGCTTGCAATGCGGCATGGCAGCAAAAAAGGAGGTAACAAGGAGGTAATTGTCCTTCTCTTCATAGCTCTGGTAAGATTACATCTAAAATATTGTGTTCAATTCTGGGCAATTCAAAGATGTCAACAAATTGGAAGGATTTCAGATACAAACAGAAATGATTAAAGGGCTGTAAGAGCTGATTTGTGAGGAAAGATTGAATGAGCTAAATATGTACAGAAGAGCTAACTATGGCCCAGCAGTAACTAAGGGAGGTTGTGCTGTCTAAAAGGACGAGATGGGTACAAACGCCATGGAGGAAGAGGGATTGTCCAAGTGTGGTGAAAGGGGATATAAGTGGAGTAATAAGTTGAAATGAAGCAAAGAAAAGTTTAGGCTGAATATTAGGAAACATTTCGTAGCAGTGAGGTTGTTTGATCTGTGGAATATTCACAAGGGATCCATTGTTTGAGACATTTTAACTAGCCTGACCAAAACAATTGGGAACATACAGGTGGACTACGTTGTGCCATTGAGGCACAGCCCTGCATTGCGGGAGGGGCAGAACCACACTGCCTCAAGGAGGAGCATTGGAGGCATTTTATGTCTGCAGCTATGTCTTACATGATGAGCTAGGGGAGTGATTCCCCTGCTCATGCATACGTACTCAGGCTAGCTCTCATCAAGCTAGCGTGAGTAGCAATAGCCACCGTAGCATCGGTAATGGCAGTGGAGGCATGGCTGAGCTGTGCGGAGTATATACCCACTGATTCCGGGCGAGTCTGTACTCAGCACAGCTCAGCCGTACCTCTGCTGCTGCTACCATGGCTACACTGCTATTTGTAGTCGTGCTAGCTCGATCAGAGTGTACACGAGCAGCGGAATAACACCCCTACCTTGTAGAGTAAACATAGCCAGAGAGGCAGAGCCCTGTAGGGGAGCACAAATTACTACAGCCCTTTTAGGGTGCAGCATTCTCCCTGCCCCTTCATTCCCCCTTTCAAACACTGTGATCCTCCCCTTAAGGAGTATCCCGGTAGCAGCTCCGAAAATGGAGGCTGTAATTCTGGACAGCCTGTGTGTGATATGGGCAAAGGAGTGGAGTTCTTTATTCCATTCCCCGCACCACACACCCACATAAAGGATTAGCTGGAATCTGGCCCTTAGGGAACAATCTTCCATTGGACACTGAGCAATGGACTAGGTGATCTCAGAGCACCTTCCCATCTGTGAGTGTTATACATTTATAGTATGTTGAAAATATCAAAAGTAGAAAACTGGAGAACAGCTTGCCAGTCATTGGAAGCCTACGGCATCCCATATCATCTCATCACGAGGTTGTGGAAATGTATTGTAGTACATGATCAGTAAGTAATTTCATATTTTAAAACTATGGTCATTTTGTACCATGTTATTTCCAAACTAGCAGAAGGGTTTAATACAAATTAAAGACTAAACCAAGCAGTTATGATAAGTAGTCTTGTTTTTGTTTAGTAAGGTCTTAAGGGTGATCTTTAATCCCTCAAGGAAGAGATCATAAATGTCTTAAATTGCTTTTGCAGGGTTTTATTTATTGTTTTTAGCCATACAGATCACTAGCAAGAAGATAACGAGGCTGTCATAGTACAAAATGTTCTTTGTTTTTACAGGTTGTGGTTAATATATTAGCAATTCTCAAAATGCCACTCTTGCTTATTAAGTGTTTTTGAGAGCAAATGAAAACCTACATTTCATTCTTGAGATCAGTGTTTTTGAAGAAAAGGGGTGCATTTTAGAAAAATGGAGAGATATGTCTAACTCTGTGTGGCATCGCTACCTCAACAGGATCTCTGTCACTGCTAGTCCCTCGCCAAATTTACGCAACACAGTACTATCGGCGTGATTATTTTTATTATCCCTCATGCAAAAGAAGGATTTGCAGTTTCTTTATACAGGAAACATTTTATGATAGCCAATATGAAAAAGTATGCAAACAGTTTGGCTAAAAACAAGATAAAATGTAAATGACCCACAAAATTGGAAAAAAAAAATCTGTCAGATTTTCAAAAGTGGCTCCAAAGTTTATTAACATTTGCTTTATGCACCCTTCACCACTGCAGATACATAGTTATACTCATAATTCTTTGATCTGCAGTGCCCCCAAATACAGAAAGCTGGATAAGCCCAGACCAATAAGAAATACTGAATGTGAGCTGTTTGTGTGGATAGTGGGAAGACCAATGAGAGGGCAAGAAAGGTTTGTATTAAGGCAGTGGTTATCAAACTATAATCTGGAGACCACTGATGGTCCATGGAGAGCTGGCTCCTCCTACTTCCTTTCAGCTGCCTCTGTTGGACTTGTCAATACAGAGAAGAGCTTGCATAATTATAAATGTAGCTGGAAATAAGGGGGATGCGTCTCCTATATGGCCCATTGCTATGGGGATGGAGTGAAGATCAGAAAAGAGAGTTATCCTCACAGACTGCTGCTGTGGACAGGACTGGAGCAGACATCCCCCAATGCATGGAAACTGCCAACCAGAGAGGACTGAAGAGCTAATGATGGAAAAGTAGTAGAGAAGAGAACTGGCAGCATATCCAGGGGAGTTGAGAGAAAGGCGGATTAGGCAGCTTGGCAGCATTCCATGAAAGAAAGGAATCAAACATCTGGTCAGCATGTGCAGTGATTGACTAATGATTGTGTGACATTGGTTAGAGCCCAGTGTAATACAAGGAGTTGCCATGCAGGTTACATACACACAGCTCAGGCTGTGCTGATACATCTCAATCTTCGTTTGCAATGCAGTCCTAGGGTGCTTCTGAGCATGGATTCTTCTAGTCGTGCAGCACTAAGGAAGCCAAATGTGAAAATGCTGATATGCACATCTGAACACAACAGTGGATATGGCTCTGGACAGTTGCAACGACATACCAGAACTTTCAGTGTGGGATTTTCAAAAGTGCTCAATATTGGCAGGGCCGGCTCCAGGCACCAGCGAAGGAAGCAGGTGCCTGGGGCGGCCAATAGAAAGGGGCGGCACTCCGTCCGTTATTGGGGCGGTACGTCCGGGTCTGCGGTGGCAATTCGGCGGCGGGTCCCTCAGTCCCTCACTTCCTCTTCAGTGGCACCTTGGCGGCAGCTCAATCGGGTTCTTCTTCCTATTTTTTTTTCCGCCACTTGGGGCAGCAAAAAAGCTGGAGTCGGCCCTGAATATTGGCCTAACTCTGCTCTCCTTGAAGTCAAAGGTAAATTGATTTCAAGGGAAGCCCAGTTGGGCCACCTCTGAGCACTTGTTAAAATCCCATCCCCAGTGCCTTACAGGAGCCATATTAATGTGCTGAAAATTGTCAGAGTTTAAGTCTTTCATAGTCCTTTTCAACTAGAACAATTTTCCTAGCACAGGTCATCAGGCTCCTAACTTCTCCTAATTCACATCCTTCATCAAACTGCACTTCTTCAGCTAGACTCATTAGTGTTAAGGCCTATCTCAAGGTGCTGTGATTTGAATACTAATCTCACAACATGCTCTCCTCCTACTGCTTTGTCACTGTGTGTCCCTCTGTCATGGGGTTGGCAGCTTGCTTTTGTGCTTAGTTTTGGCCTATGTAGATATTAAGGTTTATGGGCAAGAACTATGGGCCAGATTTTCAAAGGTATTTAGGTGCCTAAAGATTCATATAGATGTCTAGTGGGATTTTCCAAAGTACCCAAGTATTTTAGGTGCCTAACTCCCTTTTATTAATATAAATAACACTTCTCTAGAGCCTTTCATGCAGCAATCTTCAAGCTCGTTAGGAACAATAATGTAACATCTCCAAAAAACCTTGAGTATTTATTAATATTTATTCTTATCACCACTTTTAATATGGGAAAACTAAAGCACAGGGAAGATAACTGGCATGCTGGATATCATTGACCAGATTCCTTGCTTCCCAATCCTGTGCTTTAATTATTAGACCATGTTGCTTGAGAATCATAGAAGTTACAGATGGAAAAGACCGGAAAGATCATCACACCCCAACTCCTGCCAGTGTAGTTTCCAGTCTTGTGGTAGAAGTCATTGCTGGATTTCAGCCCAAAGGACAAGAAGCAGCAATGATTGCCAAAAAGGAATCCAATACCAAGTAATATATCAATGCTTTAGATAAGGAACTGACAGTTCCAAAAGATGCGTTCGTAGAATCCCAAATGCATTATCCATTTTGCAGAGTCAAAAGAACTTTTTTTCTTAAATCAATTTAATTTCAGTTGAGTGTAGTATGGTCTATATATAATCAGTGAAAATGTGAAACTGTGCATTTAGAAACATCTCTAACTAAAGAGAGTCCCTCTCCAAAATGATGCAGTTAAAACTCGTTTTCTTCCACCACCATGACCTCATCACTCAACTCCACAGATCCATTCACAGACTGCTTCTCCATTTCTCTATTACATTTCAGCTCCTCCCCCTCACCTTTAGGCCCCCTGATGCTGCGGTGAAGCTCTGTGTGGGTGGAGGGATCTGCTTTCATGGATCTGGTTACAGGGCCAGAATCTGAGGCTCGACTCAGTGCTACCCCTTCCAATATCTTAGCTCTTATTTCCTCCTACACCCCTACCTGGACCCTATGTTCTGCCCAATCCTTACTTCATAATGGTATTTCCCGTTTCACCCCCCCCTTTTTCCCGCTCCCCCCCATGCCTTTTTGCACACTCATGTCTTTTTGCATACTCTCTGGTGCTCCAAGTATCCTCCATTGCCTTTTTCAGATCTCTTTAGAGACCACTTCTCCCCCATCATTGACTGACAATTCTGCTGCTAGAGAGAATTCATAGACAAAAGACCTATTTAAATATAAGATAGAAGCTAGTTAATTCTACGTTTTTAAGTTGTTCACTAGGGTAGTAGGTTCATCTTCTTGAAGGTGCCATGAATACAGCCACCACCATGCAGTTTTCAAACAACATCCTCAGTACAACACAAACAACATAACACAGGATTCTGGGGGTGAGGGGTGAGGGGGTGTCAAAAATTCCTTAGTGCTTCAGTAGCACAATTCTTACTAAAAATCAATGGGACTTCTGCTTGGGTCAGTTAGGATCCTTTGAATATCCCACTCATAATCCTGTGAAACAGCAGGCAATACTGAACTGTCTGAATTTTAAGTTTTTCTACAGTAACAAAGCTGAAAGATGTTCTGCATTTTTTAAAAATAAAGTTTGATACTTTTTTTTTTTTACTACTTTATAATGCACAAAATAGGCCAGAAAGGTTTTTGTCTGTGGAAAAGAATTTCTGGCTTTGTGTTTTTTGTGGGTTGGTTGGTTTTCAATATTAGAAATATCACAAATGTCAAGTTTGGTATTTCTTGGTACTGTGTGTACTCATGCTTGAGTTGAAGAAGTAGGGAGGTAACAAAGGGATTTACCAAAGATGTCCTTTCTCCAAAATATATATTAGGCATTGAAATTAAATAGCTGTTAACAAAATGCAAACACTTCTAAGCAGTCTGACTAAAAATACCTTGCCTTCACAATTGCTCTGTTTTCAGTCTCTTTCCCTTGTAGAAACTTCACTAGTTTTCCAGTCACTGTAGGGTATTCCAGGGTAGACAGAGCCTAAATATTTAATTTAAAAGACAGGGGGAAAAAACACCTTTTTTTCTTGTCTTCTTCACACATTATAAAGAGCAAAAAATGGGCAGAAGTCCAGCTTTAAGAAACCCTGTTGTTAGGTTATTCTTACCATAAAGGATCAATTTTTTTTTAAACCAGACAATATTAGTGCTTGTTTTAAAGACAGGCATCTTATTCTAGGTATTTTTGGCTGCAGCCCCAAAAGTCACCTTACCTTTATCATTTTAATACTTCAGATACAGCATCCCAGAACAAGAGGTAGTAGTAATTAACAGTTTCAGCTTAGCTCTGAATTTACATTTGGTTATTGGTCAGCTTAGGTAACAACTTTAACTTTAATGTTACAGAAGCACAGTTTTCTATCTGAGTTTAATTTTGGATTAGGAGCTGAGAAGTCGTATCTGATAATGTGCATCCAAAGGCTAAGAAGCAGAGGCCGAACTGTACTTAAAATGCTAAAAGATACTACAGAAATCTGCGTAATGTACAACTTCTTCCTTTTGAATAAATATTTTACGTCACTTTAAAATTGGAAGAGAGTCTTAGATTGTGGAAATGGAAACAGGCCATTTTAAAGATAAAAATAAAGTTCTTTTAACAGCAAAATATTTGTACTTTTTATGAGAGCAAGGGTAACATTGAGTAATCTTTAAAAATCTATTGCTGAGTGAGGATAAGTCCATTGTCCAGTGACATGACTTTTCCTGTCAATCACAGAGGTGACAAGGGGGCTAGATTAAGTAAAGCTTGCCCAAGATTAACAAAGGAAGATTATTGACCTCATCCTGAAAGGGCAGAAGCCTGTTTTATCATTAAACCTTGGAAGAGAGATTCGTCCATAGGTGGCAACTTTCATATAAATGAACAAGTGTTTCTGAGGGACTCTAGCTCTGAATAGAACCGGAAGGCTTGAATCTTGGGTCAATCTATTTTTCATTGTTGGTGGGGGTGAGAGGAGAAAAGTGGCCAGCCCGAATGACCTTGTCAGCAGGATCTTTGTAGGTTCCTGACTGCCATCTAAAGTGGAGAAAACAAGAAACGACTGCATCAGGTGTTGGTGAGTACAGTCCCAGTTCGGAGTTTGATTGAGTGTTGTGTCAGCACACATTAGCAAGCAATTCACAATCTAAATGAACAATGGACCCCCATACACAAAACAGCTGCTAACTGCATAAAACCGTTACAGGGATTAGCAGAGCCAGAGGCTGAAATGTAATCAAATTTGAACAGGTGAAATGGTTACATAGCAGACAGAGAATATTACTAGGTGAATTAGCAACAGCATCTAGTTTTCCACTGTTGTGGTGACAGGGGTTTGTAACACTTGTGAGGTCTGCTGAATTTCCATAAATTTCCCTACCTTAACAAGTATTTAGAGAAGCTGGTGCATGCTGCTGCTTCTTTTTTTTTTTTTTTAATGACACTTGCTAGAAAACTGTAATGTGCTTTTCTTTCAGTAAACTGAGTAAAATTGTGTGTTTTTGTCTTTTCAAAAGATAGACCTGCTAAGTCTCACTCATTTGAAGGGAGGCTTTCCTACATTGGGATTAATTTTAGGCAGTTTCTGAAGTGTTGTCCTCTTGCCATTAAGGATTCTTCAAGGTGTTGGCAGAGGGATGTTTAAAGTCTCATGCATAATTTCTCAAGAATTCCATCACTGAAAGTTCCTTAGCTTTATACAGCTCTTAGCATATGTCCATAAACATGAGTAAGTTGTTTATGGAAGTTTTTCTTTCTTCTTTTTTCAAACAATGAAAGACTTAATAGGTCTGAAAGGCTTTATCTTTCATTTTGTTTTTTTCTCCTAATAAAGATGTGAAATAGAATGTGAAATTAAATAGAAGTGAGTAAGGTAAAACAAAGACAACAGTTAAGCATTTCATGCTGTTGTGCAGAATGATCATAGGATACAGTCATGGCTAGTCTGGTGGAGGGTATGGGCTCACCTCGATATTCTGAGGTTTACACGTGAAACTCTCGTTAACACTAATGGATGCAGTGTGCACCCATTCCTGTGCACTGGGAGGAGAATATTCTTTTTAGATTGTAAATCACACAAGGAATGTATGATTGCTGCAGATCTTTTTGGATGAATAATTCACTGTACCTTAACTTAGCTCACAAAAATTTGAATGCAGCTGTGGTCCTACTGTATGTGTGTTTTAATTAAGTGTAGTGTACATTAAGAACAACCCGGGCATGAATAACCCATATATGTGATATTCAAACACTATGTATGCACACACACAGATGGGGTGGTTTAAATAAAGATTGAAAAAAATTTACTCTTAGAGCAGGAATTTTAAAATATAATTTAATGCACAGATATGTTCTTTTGAAGTCTGTACAGGGCTTAGGTCTGATTTATTTTTTTTCCAACTGTGCAGTCTTACTGTATTGGTATGTATGAGGTCCTCCCCCATCAGAGCACCTCACAATCATTAATCGATTTATCCTTATAATACCCTAGCAAAGTAAGGAAGTATTACTGTCATCCCTGTTTTAGCAATGGGAAACTGAGACCCAGAGAAACCTGCCCAAGGTCACACAGGAAGTATGGAAGAACCAGGAATTGAACGCAGATCACCTGAGCCTTAGTCCAGTGCATTAATCACAACACCACTCTTCTATCTTGATGCAATTTCCCCCTTCTGAACAAATAGCTCATATAACTTTTAGTAATGGAAAGTATTCTGGGATACAGTTTGCATGCCAGTAGTTTGTAAAATATGTTTTTTAAAAGTTGCCTTGCATTTCATTGTATCTTCCTTCAATAGCTGCAGTCCTGAATATACAACCTAAAGCTATCATTAACTCCCCTCCCTGCCCCCCCCCCCACGAAAACAGAAACAAGATAATTTTCGTTTTCAGTTGGTCATCTGTGAAAAATTATCAACATTATTGAAACTTCATGAAATATTCCACTATATATTTTAATAAAATTGTTTACCAAAAGGGTTATGGAAAATTTTTGGTTACATAAAACCACATTTTCTTGCTGAAACCTTGGTTTTCAATAAATGAAGACTACCAAAAATGATCTGGAAATTTTTTTTTGGTGAAAACCAGTTTAACAAAAAATGGAAAATGGATCCATTTTCAAACCCTGCAAAATGGAAACAGTTTTTAAAAGTGTAATAATTTTTTTCAACCAGCTTTATAACTGAGATGAGAATCTGGTTCACGGATTTATTAGTAATGGAAATAATTATCCAACGTTTTATACAAACACACAAGGAAATACTCTGTAGCGTTATTAAGAGCTAAAGAATAAGAGAAGAATCTGAACAGAAGGAAATGTTTAAAACAGATAATAGAAATATATAATTTTGCAACATTATATAATATAGATATATGATGTAACAAATTAAGGACCTGAATGAAGACATTAAAATCAAAGGAACTAATCAGGTACATAGTTAACTTTAAGCACATAGTGTTTGCAGGATTGGTTTCTAAAGTAATAGCAGAGGAAGAAAGGATTTAAGAGGCATATGCAAGAGTGACAAAAAAGATTTAAAAAGAGAAGGGAGAGACATTGAGTCAGAAAAAGATACTTCATATGCCAGGAGCTGCAGAGAAGAAGGCTCTCACATTAATGAGGCAAGTTTGTACATATAGGACCTAGATCTGTCATCTGTTAAAGTCAATGAGATTGCTCCTGTTGACTTTAATGCAAGGAAGATATGCCTGTATTTTAGGAAATTGTGCATTTGTGTCACTCTGCCACCTGTGAGTGTCATGAGGACCACCCTTGTGAAAAATATTGTCTTTAAAAGAAAAGAGAGTATGAGATGGAGGAGGAGAAAAGAAAATGAATTAGAAGCAGTAAAATGATTGCTTCTTTCCTTAGAGATGGGAGAGCTACTTGAACTGTGAGTTGAAAAAAAAATCATATAGTGCAGGGATTTAATAGCTGATTATTATTTCATTTCCAACAGCAACTAGCCATCATGGCATTAAGTGCTTTAAAAAGGCAGGAAATTAATTATCCTAGGGAAAAAAATCTGAAGATTGCGCATAGAAAGTTGTAAAAGAGCAAACAATTAAAGGTAATCAATACCATTGTTATTAGAAAACCTATGAGTGCAACACTTCTCCTCAATTAGAGAAAAACTGTATTTTATGTTTCTCTCCTGCAAGCTGATCTTTGCTCACTTCAGCCTGTAATCTTAGTTTATCCTTTATCGAGAGGCTTTGTTCTGGATGTTTTTGAAGCATTGCATTTCTTTTTAAAGGTTTCGCCAGAAGAACAAACAGCAATGAACTCAAAGAACAAAGGGTTGTTATTTCTTTCTTTCTTTTCTTCTTTTTCAAGTTTCATCTCATGTCTCTCCTCTTTCAGGAAGTTGATGGCAATAAAGTGATGTCTTCATTTGCCCCGCACAACTCATCTACCTCACCCTTGAAGGCAGAAGAAGGTGGGCGTCAGAGTGGAGAATCATTGTCCAGTACAGCCCTGGGAACCCCTGAAAGGCGTAAAGGCAGCTTAGCAGATGTTGTAGACACCTTAAAGCAGAGAAAAATGGAAGAGCTCATCAAAAATGAGCCAGAAGGTAAGGCCTGGGAAATGGGCCAAAATTTTGTTTTCTTTCCTCCAGGTTCTGTCAGCTTTGGATATCCATCCATCCATCTCCTGCTCTTGTTGCTGGCAAAATAGAAGTGTGTGTCCTGTCTACACTAGGGATAATTTTCACAAGTGTTCCACCATTTCACCAGCACTGTTTAAACTTTTCCCCCACCTTTGTCCCACTCTGCTTTATATGGGCTAGCTGCTGCCAGCACGGTAAGCACAATGTCTTCTAACCCAGCTCAGAATCAGGTCTAATTGACATGCTGGTTGCTACTGTGGTGACAAGCCAGGGCCCATCTACATTAGGGCTACTGACATTGCTAACACCAGTGAGCTGAAAACAGTGTTATCAATGATGGCAAACTTTTGAAAAAAATCCACTTGTATAGACAGGGCCAATATGTGAAGGACAGAAGGTGGAATTTGGTAATCATGAAAGGTCCTGGATTAAGTGTGCCCTAAACTATAATCCTTTTATTTATCTATGGAACAGATACTGTGCAAACAGATGTAATACAAGTTTCTCCTGTGCTGCTCTGGAAATTTCTCACCCCTAACATTCAGGGACCACCTCTAGGAGGTGGCAGTAGAGTCTTTGTGCTCTTTCTGCCCTTGGCTTCACTGCCAGAGATATGAGCCACCTGTCCATGGGCAGCGGCTATCAAAGGTCAGGGGAGGCGGTGCCTCCCCAAACAGCCCTGTGTGGTCCCGTCCATGTTCCACCCCCAGGCCTCCTCCTGCTTCCCGCTGGCACTCTGTGGGGCCGCGGGCTGGCTCTTTCCCCCATGGCCCCGGGCCGGACTCTGGGTGGCTGGAGCTGTGTTTGCACTGCCTGGTGTTCAGGGCCGGGGCTGGGGGGGAGGGCGCCCAGGCTGTGGGAGGAGGGCGCCCACCCTCCCTGCAGTCCAGAGTTGGGGGGGGGGCTGTGCTGCCCACCTGGCTCTCCGGGGTGGGGGCCGTGCCGCCCATCCGCCCGGTGCTCCAGGGCTTTAGTGGGGGAGCCGCACGGCCCACCCGGTGCTCCGGGACAGGGGTGCTCAGGCAGCCTGGGGGGCGGGGGAAGCTGGTGGCCGCAGTGGGGGGGGAGGAGGGGCTCTGGGTTCTGGCGGGGGAAGGCAGTGGGGTCTCAGGCAGAAGGGGCAGGGCCTCAGGCAGAAGGGGTGTGCTGGGTGGGGAGTAGCCTCCCCCAGCCCACGGTTCACCCTCCACCCATGCACCTGTCCTCTAGGAACTGACCCTAGCACACCAACTCATTTCATAGAGGCCACTGAACAGCTTTCAGATGGGAAATATTTTCAATCACTATCAATCTGGGCTGGATTTAAACCAGTGATCTAAAGATGGAAGTCTCCATGTCCCATTACACTCCCCTGAGCCATCCAGAAAATATTATTGTAACTGTTTTGGTAGACCTTGTGGATTTCTATGGCTCCAGGGGTTTGGTGCTCTTATATGAACCCACTGCTACGGATTCCGTAGTTCCCTTGCAGTATTACTCACCATCTGACTTTGTGTCTGCCTATCCCTTTTCAATCGTTTTTAAAAGTGGAGAAAACCCAACCTCAGAGATCCCCAAAAGCTATACTGTTCTTGGGTGTGCATTGATGGTGCCTGTGGGAAATTTTTAGGACTACTTCTACATTTGAAGAAAACTGGCTGACAAAAAAGCAAAGAGAAATATAGTCACACTCTTGCACACATGTACACATGACATGACTGTAAATTAGTCTTCTCTTTAGTGGGGCCCCCGGTAAGAGTCTGCTGGAAAACAAATGCTTTGTTTAATAACCATTTTTTAAAAAGGTATTAAACATATTGAACCATTCTGGTTTGTTTTTACCACTGACATTATGGCCGATCTCATGACTTTCCTTGTACCTTGGAGTGGGAAAGACTTCTACACCATGGCTATATGTGGGGCAGTGAGGAAAAGAAGAGGCAAAGTTATTTAGGGGATGGGGAAGAGGAGGGATATCTGGGCAACATGTAAATAAAGTGTTGAGTAGGAAGTTGTGCATGCTCCAGAGACTCCATTAAGGAAAGGCCACAGTTAGAGATGAGAATGGTTACAGCGCCTATGCATTTCCTCATCTCCACTAAAATGAAAATATACAGTACAAACAAAAGGTCTACAGCTTTGTAAAAAGATTGGGAGAGTGTGTGGGGGGGTAGCAACTGAATGTTGGGCTTTACAAATGTATGCAACAGAAAATCTTTTCTTCCCTCTAGCCATTGTTCTATTGTCTTTCAAAGGCCATTAAAATGAACAGCAGGTTGTGATGAAAATTTCATTAAGCCCTAGTTAAATCATTATGAGGGTGCCATATTCATGTCTCTGTTTCCTCCCCATCCATAAATAAAAAGAGAAAAGAAGGTTGTTGTTTTGTTTTGTTCTACTCCTCTTTTCCCTAAAAGCAAACTAACAAAAGTTCAGAAGTTAGAAGAGAATGGGAAATGGGGCATCAAACAAAAGGAGGCCACTGAGGTGAGCTGGCTAGGAAAAAAAAAATTAGACTTGCATAAGAGCATTAAAAGGTGGTGAGGAGGGAATATGTCATCTCAGCAAGCCCTCCCCCCACCCCCTTTGCTCTAGTCAGCATGAATTTTTTTAAGTGGCTAATTAAATTTTTATCTTGTGAGGTGTGGAAGGCAAAAAACTCTCAGTTGTTTTAAAAAACTCTCCACAAAACAATGTTGTCTTTCTCAACAATTAGCTTCCCACTGCAACCACTGCCTCTTTGTGTGTTAACCCTTTCAGAAAGTCTTTTTGTTACTGTTACGTTTTATTGATATATGCAGTGTTGTTGTAGCTATGTTGGTCTCAGGATATTAGAGACATGAGATGATGAGATAATATCTTTTATTGGACCAACTTCTGGTAGTGATAGAGATGAGCCCTTGACCTGAAGAAGAGCTCCATGTAGCTCAAAAGTTTCTCTCTCTCTCACCACCAGAAGTTGGTTCAATAAAATATATTACCTCACCCATCCAATTTACAAAGGATGCTTGGCTTGCTTTTTCATTCTTCCACAGGTATAGTGATTGCTTTTTTGTGATTTCTGCTTAGTCCTAAACCTCACGCCCCTTATTTTTAATCTTCTGAACCTGCCATTTTGCTCTTGACTTTCGCAAGTATCCAATGGAGAATGAGGGGTCTTGGCACGTAGGCATGGAACGTTTTAGCAAATATAAAATCCATGGAATTTTACTCATCATTGATGCATTGTGCACTTTTTTCCTTCTCAAATTCTGCTGGAAATCCTCATACGCTGCTTTAGCATTCAGGTCCCCAAAGGCATAAACCTATTACCAAAGTCACACAATGTTATTTTACATGAAACATTCCATCCTTTTCTAACTTAGACTTCAGAAGAGGAGTCAGTCCCTTTTTATTTCTGGTGTACAATAATGAAGATAATGGAGTGGGTTTGGAGAAGCCTTATATACTGTGACAGACCTCAAGCCCTCGCCCTGAGGGTCATCTATCGACCATGGGATTCCTTTTGCAGCTAAAATCATTAGGGGAATGAGATACAGGCATGTTTTTTCTTTCTATTTTCTTAAGGCATCAGAGGATGGCAGAGACTCTCTGTCTGTCTGTTCTCTTCAGTCGTAGAAATGAAATAGAAATCTCTTTGAAGTCACTGAGCTTGACACAAGTTCATGAAAAGCAAAGACCAAAGCAGCCACTTAGGTTTTTCTTGCACTATTAATGGGATTGGATTGCAGTATTTTAATTTATGGCCCTGCTTTTGTGGAAAATTAAATGCTTTAAATCTGTAGTAGCCTTTTCTCTAAATTCATGGTTGGGCTTTTGCAAAAAAACAAAACAAAAACACAACACCAAAGACATTTTTAGCAATAGGCTAAAGCTCTTTCTTGATGTTTACAGCTCAGAAACTTGTAAGAATTCTTCTTCTCTTTGTGTTAATCAGTTTTGTTTTGTGGCAGTTTCTGTATTTACCTCTCTGAGGACTGCCCCTGAGCTAGGTGTAAAAAGGTATTTCCATTACTGTAGTGTTCCAATAAAGCACCACGGGGCCATCTAAGCGATCAGATAGTTTGTACGCGCGCGCTCACTCATCTGCATGGCCCCTGCTCTGTCCACACTGAAGTCCCCCTTATTCTGCTGTGCTGCTTACCTTGAATTGGGTTGATTGCCTATTGTTGTTCTCCTTAGCTCCTTATGTCCGTCTACCTGTCTATTGGTCCATAGCTCCTCAGAGAAGAGATCATTCTTTTGAGTGTTTAGAAAACATCTAGCATGTTGTGGATGCTATTGTAAATAAATAATACATAGAAATAAATATATAGTCTGTATATGATTAAAGGGTTACTAGGAGACATGTTTTTGTAGGTCTTTAATAGGCATTGTGAACATAACAGTCTCATCTATTAATGTGTGTGTTACAATGCTATATGTAATTTTTTTTGTGGGAAAGAAAGGGACAAAAAAGGCCCCTTGGGCATAATTTTTGTCTTCTGAACATCCCCTAAAGGCTATTTGTGTTTGATGTTTAAGTTTACATTATAAATCACAACACCTGTTCTTGTCGTAATTGAAATGACTGTTGTTTAAGGAGCTCTCTCGTCTGTAAAAGTGAACCATATTGGATTCAGGCCCTCTAGCTGAAATATGAACTTGGAATATCCCCTAATATTATCAAACTTTTAATCACCATCTCTTGTAAAGAAATCAAGAGGTCCCCTCTTCTTAAGCCATAAATTCCAAAGCAGGCCAGTAATGGGCACAAGAAGGGAGGCCTTTGAAATGCAGACTCCTGTTTTTAAATCACATCTGATGAAGTGGGGAAAAAATAAAGTGAACAGATCCTAGGGAAAAGCCTAAGGATACTCTAATTGGCTGAGGTTTGAGTCTCTTTTGTTTGGTTCCTCACTGTCCTTTTGACAAAGTACATGTTGAAGAGGCTTTGTAATGCTGTTCTACTGAAGGACAAACAAGGGTACCTTTCAACTGAGTACTTTTAAGTTTTGTTCCTCACACTCCTGCTACTGTAGAAGGATGCTCCAAGAGCATTGTGGTTTACATGTTCATCTATGCAGTCTGTCACCAGAAAAAGTGTCTCTTCTTGTAGAGCAAGCCAGCATCTAACCTCCATTTACCTCTTTCAAAGACACCACCATATGGAAATATGCACTCACAACTGATGAGGGGGGAAAAAGTTTGTGAAACAAGCCTGTGTGAAAAGAAGCCCTTAAATGCTGTGGTGTCTGAAATCTTCATTAAAAAGTGCTTTCACTTTAGAACACAGGTAGCCTAGTTTGAAGCCTTGCCAACTCCCTTCACTCAAAGTGAAGTTTGTTCATTTGTCATCTTTTAGGTTTTTAAGTGTATTCCTTCCTAATAGTGTAGCTCGATAGTTATGGTTGGTTTCAACGGGTGTTTTCAAAATGTGCTTAGATTCTCTTCCAAGTCTCTCTGGCTTAGATCCTCAAAGGTTCATAGCTTTTGGATCTCTTTTTTTTACTTGATAAAGGCATCTGAGATGCTGATGTAGCATCTTAAATGTACAAGAAACCACTATGGTTGAGTAAGATTCAAGTTTGTCTTGGAACTTGTGCTTTTGTAGGGAGGAGATAGGAAAGGGGAGGGGGAGAGGGACTATTTTAGGATGAAAGTCTACTCTTATGGGTCACATAATTAAGATTTCTTTCCAAAACATACTCGTCTCACAAAATGGAACAAGCAGCAGCAACAGAGCCCTTCGTTTATCTGTTCCTATCTTGAACAATGTAGCATAACCAAGTTTAACCAAAACAAAGGTAATGGTTCTGTCTCCTAGCTCCCGTAGCTCCCTGGATTATCCACCCCCTCTCCATTTTTTTCATAGATTCCAAGGCCAGAAGGGACCATCGTGATCATCTAATCTGACTTCCTGTATAACACAGGCCATAGAACTTCCCCAAAATAATTCCCAGAGCACATCTTTTAGAAAAACATCAAGTCTCAATTTAAAAATTGTCAGTGATGAAGACTCCATCGTGACCCTTGGTAAATTGTTCCAATGGTTAATTACTCTCACCATTAAAAATTTACACCCTATTTCCAATCTGAATTTGTCTAGCTTCAACTTCCAGCCATTGGATTGTGTTATACCTTTCTCTGCTAAATTGAAGAGTCCACTATTAAATATTTATTTGAATGCCTCCGATGCCCCAAAATGTTTCAGCTAAATGGGTTGCAGTCTGTTTTCCTTGTATATTTTTGGCAAAGCCATCAGCTTCCTGAGCTTCAATTTCAATACATGGATCACTGTCGGAAAAGCCTCTGACCCAGCCTGTTAATATACAAAAATACACGAGGGAGTATGCCAGCTCTTTTTATGTGTTTATGTGCCACAGCTTTTGGGCGATGTCATTTATTCAAGAGTGGAGAGCTAGCCACCTGTTTCTCAGGCCTCTTGTCCCTCATTTTAAAGGTTCAAGCCCTTGCTGAATAGTAACATTCTAATCTGGGCAACATACACATCATGTATCTGAAACCTATTTGTCAAGCTAGCAGGGTTTGTGTTTTTTTCTCCCTTCTTCCTTACCCCGGAGGCGCTTGTCATGACCGTGCATATTAAAATTAATCAGACCTCCCAGGCCTGTGTGGTTTAATGTGAAGAAGTGGATATCAAGCATTTGCCCTAATTAAATAGGCCTGCTTGGTTTTGTTCTAGTGGGTGCTTGGTCTTTTTTTAATAAGAGCTGCTTACGGAGGAGGCACGGCCAGTACTAGAGTTAGTGGAGAGCTCACTTCAAAGTTTTCTTTACCACCTGCGCCCAGAATACCAAGACCTGAAGAGCCCCCAGCGTTCTTTCTTAACTGCACTATTTGTGGAAAATAAGTGAGGGGAAATATGGCCAAATGAGTGAGAGAGCGATCAGGGAAGGAGAGGCTAGAAGCTGGGTTGAGCATGTGGATTGGCTTTTTGAAGTTGATTAAGATGGCCTATCATAACGTTTGATTAGCTTTAGATAGCAATCTGTGCTATGAGCTAGTCACAAGGCTGTCTTCTAGAAGCATGTGAAGGCCTCTAGTATGGCAAAGGCTGAGATTCATAGCAACTCCCACTTGCTTTCTTTGTTAATGAAGTGGCCTGGTAAAAACACTCTAAATTTGAAGCTGTTGGTTATATTTATTATTAGTTAGTTAGTTTTTAACTTTGATCTCACTTCAGTGTTGTTTGTATGTTGTCATTTTGGACAGGGTGTTTTACATGATATATCCATCTCCTGTGTTATAAACAAGCTGTGATTGGAATTTTTTCTCTTTTCTATGATGTCTTCTAATTGTTTTACCTTATTTGTGTCGCTGCAGGGAAGATCATGCCATATGCGTGTAAAGAGAACAGGAGTACTTGTGGCACCTTAGAGACTAACAAATTTATTTGAGCATAAGCTTTCATGGGCTACAGCCCACTTCATCAGATGCATAGAATGGAACATATAGTAAGGAGATATATACACACATAGAGAGAACATGAAAAGGTGGGAGTTGCCCTATCAACTCTGAGGCTAATTAATTAAGATGAGCAATTATCAGCAGGAGAAAAAAAACTTTTGTAGTGATAATCAAGATGGCCCATTTCAGACAGTTTGACAAGAAGGTGTGAGGATATTTAACATGGGGAAATAGATTCAATGTATGTAATGGCTCAGCCATTCCCAGTCTCTATTCAAGCCTAAATTGATGGTATCTAGTTTGCATATTAATTCAAGTTCAGCAGTTTCTCGTTGGAGTCTGTTTTTGAAGCTTTTCTGTTGCAAGATTGCCACCTTTAAGTCTGTTACTGAGTGACCAGAGAGGTTGAAGTTTTCTCCTACTGGTTTTTGAATGTTATGATTCCTGATATCAGATTTGTCCATTTATTCTTTTGCGTAGAGACTGTCTGGTTTGGCCAATGTACATGGCAGAGGGGCATTGCTGGCACATGATAGCATATATCACATTGGTAGATGTGCAGGTGAATAAGCCCCTGATGGCGTGGCTGATGTGATTAGGTCCTATGATGATGTCGCTTGAATAGATATGTGGACATAGTTAGGGTTACCATACGTCCGGTTTTTCCCGGACATGTCCGGCTTTTTGGTAATCAAACCCCCGTCCGGGGGAAATTGCCAAAAAGCCGAACATGTCCGTGAAAAATACCGGCCGGGCAATTCCCCTCCCGGGCTCCAGCTGCTCTGCTCCTCCCCTGACTCTTCGGCTCTGTTTAAGAGCCGAGCTGCCCGAGCGCTCCGGCTTCGGGCAGCCCCCTTGCCTCCGGACCCCAGCTGCCGGCCGGGCACTTCGCCTCCCGGGCTCCAGCTGCTCTGCTCCGGCGGCGCAGGGTCCGGAGGCAAGGGGGCTGCCCGAAGCCGGAGCGCTCGGGCAGCTTGGCTCTTAAACAGAGCCGAAGAGTCAGGGGAGGAGCAGAGCAGCTGGAGCCCGGGAGGGGAAGTGCCCGGCCGGCGGCTCGGGGTCCGGAGGCATAGGGGCTGCCCGAAGCCTGAGCGATACCGGCTTCACGGTTTGCCGGGCAGCCTCCAGACCTTGCACCCTCAGCTGGGCGCTTCCCCTTCCGGGCTCCAGCTGCGCTGGGGAAGCACCGGCCGGGGGCGCAGGGTCTGGAGGCTGCCCGGCAAACCGTGAAGCCGGTAGCGCTCGGGCAGCCCTTTTCGCGTGGCTGGGAGGGAGGAGGGGGAGTTAGGGTGGGTCTTTGGGGAAGGGGCGGGGAATGGGCGGAGTAGGGGGTGGGAAAGGGGCGGGGCCAGGGCCCGTGGAGTGTTCTCCTTTTTTATTTTTTAAATATGGTAACCCTAACATAGTTGACATCGGGCTTTGTTGCAAGGATAGGTTCCTGGGTTAGTGTTTTTGTTCTATGGTGTGTGGTTCCTGGTGAGTATTTGCTTCAGGTTTGGGGGCTGTCTGTAAGCGAGGACAGGTCTGTCTCCCAAGATCTGTGAGAATGAGGGATCATCTTTCAGGATAGGTTGTAGATCTTTGATGATGCGCTGGAGAGGTTTTAGTTCGGGGCTGAAGGTGACGGCTAGTGGCGTTCTGTTGTTAGTCTCTAAGGTGCCACAAGTACTCCTGTTCTTTTTGCGGATACAGACTAACACGGCTGCTACTCTGAAACCTGCCATATGCGTGTGTTTGTGTGTGTCATATAATGTGCATAAAGGCAACCTGAGGAGCTCAGAGAATCAAAGTAAAGTAAATCTCAAAAAAGTACCTGTAAAAGTTTTTAAAATTTGTTTCTACACTTGATGACCTGATGTGAGGAGAAGCACAAGTCACCATTTGCGCTAAAGAATGCTACAGGCACCTGGGAGCTCTTCTAAAATCAGTGGGATACAGACACATGGTTCTGAAGGCAGGATTTGTTCCATAGTATTTTAGCCAGATTGAAAACCTTTCAAACTTCATTTTCACCTAAAGGTGGGAATTTCTACATTTCAAATCTCCAACAGAAAAATTTAGAGGCACTGACCGTTTTTATTTTAAAATGGACTCCTCCAAAGTTTATCATTGTTTGTGTGTCAGACAGGCCTGCAATCTCTTTACAGCAGTGGCCAATGAGCTAATGCTCTAAGGGAACTGGAATTGACAGTCATTATACCCCCAGAATTTGTTTTTGCTTCCTTATACAAATTGTTGCAATCCACTACACAGGCAGAAAGCAACGCTTTTTTTATCTATATTTCCCTGATAGCAGGCCTGTTGAAATAAAACCCAGCAGGTAACAAAATACACCATTGATTTCAGAAGGTACCGGACATCTGTGCACTAACTCATATTGCCATCTTTTTTTTAAAAAAAAAATTATTATTGTTATTACTATTTTATTTTTATTGAGAACTTTGGCACAACCCAAACGTAAAGAACCATATTGACACTGCCAAGCATCTGTCTGGTGCTTGACAGCATCATAGAAACCCTTCCACTGTTTCATCTAGGTTGCTATTGGTTATTTAACAACACAATGCAAACTGTGCAGTGTGGGTGTATATGAAATGGAAAGAAAGGTTGGGGAAGGAGCCTTGCACAAGTAAATACATCTTTCATCATACCTTTTGTTTGGTCTGTTTACCGTGTGCTATTCAATATTCAATGGAAGTTGTTTGACAGTTCTGCAAAAGGGTGAGGAACCTTTTCTTGAACCTTTATCGTTCTGCCTTTGTCTTGGTACAAAAAGTTTTCTGTTCGCTGTTTTTCTTTTGTTGTTACCTGGCTGTTGTTGAGGGTTTTTGTTATTGTTGCTGATGTGACAGATGCACATATTTATGAAACACAACTTATAAGCACATAACTCATTCAGCTAAAATGGGCATCTAGAGATCTAATATGTAAGGTTAACTGTGACATGCATCTGAGGCAGCACAGTTCTTTGATACTTGATTTTTTTTTTTTTTTTTAGTTTGTTTCTTTAATCAAGGAAGGAAAGTGGAGAATGACAGAATAGAAAATCACTCCTTGCTTCCTGCTAAATAATGTGCTGTTAGCGCTTGTGCAACTCTGCAAGGCTTTCTGAAATGTTTAGCCTTGATTTAATTCGTATTTAAGATCTCTCTTCCCAGCACATTAATATAATGTCAATGTAGAATGCATTGCGTGGTGTAATTACTGAAGAGAGCAGTAGTTGGGAAAACAGACGGTAATTGAACACATGGCTGTTTATTACAACAGGACAGTGCTCCTACGCTGGTATTTAGGGCATTAATAGGGAAGAATTGATTTGTTGTTTTAAGATGAATTCAATCACTGTTGCTTAGGCCTTTGTTTGTTCAGGCCGAGTTATGCTCTGTTTGTATAATGTGCCCAAGAGGTTTACACACCACAGCCTAGCATTAGTCATGCAGAGGGCTTGGGAGCAGAAAGCCATTTAAATGAACAAAGGACATTTTTCTTTTTGGTTCTGTTTATCTTCCTTTCTAGTTTTGTTACCCTCTAATCTCTTGCCTCTCTCTCTTGCCCTCTCTACCCCCCTTTCCTTCCCTAGCATTTCTGATCAGTGCAAAGCTCTCTTTTCTTTTCTAATTGAGGAATGGAACTCTGACTGACAGGTGGCAATGTTGGGAGCAGCACAATGTAAATAGGAGTGGCTGCTCCTAAGTCTGTACAAGAAAGAAGGGAG
This sequence comes from Emys orbicularis, assembly GCF_028017835.1. Lineage (NCBI taxonomy): Eukaryota > Metazoa > Chordata > Testudines > Emydidae > Emys > Emys orbicularis. Next base: position 125,758,533 of record NC_088683.1, read on the forward strand.
GGGGGAAAAGAACTGTTCAACTTTGGAGAAAATGATTAATTTCAGAGCAAACAGAGCTGGTATTGGATGTGCCAATGCATGTCTCAACAGTGATGTTTTTTAAAGGGGGAACCCACACCTTTTGTCATTCTTACTGGATTCCACTCTAGTTAGGCCTCTTGTAGGCCCAATCCTGTGCATTAACTAGCCTCCTTCCCTTTTCTCCCTGTTACTGCTGAGTTTGAGAGAGAGAGAGAGGACCATATGACTGAAGTTGAATTCCTAGCCTCCCTGTTGTGAACAGTATGGCTTACATTTAGGTTCATTTTGCTTGAGAGAAATCGCATATTGATTTATTTCTAAGTGGGGGAGAAGTAAATACACAGTTAAAAACAACACCATGGGCCGAATTCTGCCCTTGGATGCATGATCACCGCTCCCATTGACTTCAGTGAAAGCCTTGTGCAGACAGCATTTGACCCAGTGCAGGGTCTGGGGAAGATATGTGGTGTTGTGGGAGGTTTTTTATGCCTCTATGACCAACGAGTATATTTGTTCCTAAAGTTATCACTATTAATAGAATTACAAGGTAGTATTTTTCCATAGATGCTGGAACTAGGGGTGCGGGGGGTGCTGCAGCATGCCCTGGCTTGAAGTGTTTCCATTATATACAGAGTTTACAGTTTGGTTCAATGTCTCTCCGCACCACCGCTATACAAATTGTTCCAGCACCCCTGTATGTGTAGTTAGTCGCTAGGAAGTAGGACATTTTCTGGATGGTGTGACATCTCCTGTACAACTATTGTAATGCATGATATTTGGGCAAGATCTGAGACCTCATAGATCGATCCTTTGAAGGTTCCTCTTCTACCAGCTGTTAGTATTAAGAGAGAGAACTAAAGATCTGCGACAGAGAGAGATAGTCCTCATGTAAAACCAGCAATTTAATGTATGACTATTGTAAAACTCAGAGCAGGATGTGAAATTTACTAGCCACCTCATTCTTTTTAGCCAGAACTAATTGAGTTGCTAAAGTTCTGAATAATTTGACGCACACTAGATGACAACTGAACTTTTTCTGGGTTTGTACCACAGCTAGCAAATTGGGGTCCTGGACTAGGACTGTTAGACGCTAAGATAATACAAATAGTAGTAGTGCGACTGCTACTACTACTACTAAATAATAAAAAGCGCCAAAGTCTGAGAATGCTTTCTCTATGCTTGCTGTCACAGGCAATTGGTTATGTGTGAGACATACCTCTTGACCATAACCCATACATTTTCCTTAAATATTCAGAAGAAGAAGTTCCTGAGGCCCAATCTATTTGACTCTGATGATATTTCTTTCCCATTCCTCAAAGAGGCAATCAGTATATCCCTCTGCGCATGAAAAAGAATCACCATAGCTTAAGCATCTAAACACATTGTGTCATTCCCAAATTACTACTGGTGCCCAAGCACTTATCACAACTTAGAATCATAGAATATCAGGGTTGGAAGGGACCTCAGGAGGTCATCTAGTCCAACCCCCTGCTCAAAGCAGGACCAATCCCCAGACAGATTTTTGCCCCAAATCCCTAAATGGCCCCCTCAAGGATTGAACTCACAACCCTGGGTTTAGAAGGCCAGTGCTCAAACCACAATTTGGAAGAGGTTACCAAAGACTGACCTGTTTCTTTAGTCTGTTTTGAATTCTAGATTAATCATGTATTTTAGAGTGACGATCAGTTTTCAAGGAGAATATTTTGAGGACGGACGAATGAAAGATTCCTTGGGGGGAAAATTCTCTGTATATAAATTGTATATATCTCTTTGGTCTTTTTCTCTAAAGCTCCTCCGCGCTTGGACACATAACATACCTCCCACCCCAATAACTAATAATTGCGTCTAATACAGTACAGAGTCAGGAGCCCCAAAAATAAAAAAGTAAAAATATTTTTAAAGTACGTTTCTGCTGTAGTAATAACTGTGCATTCACCCAGCGCTTATGATGTCACTCTTGCTCTTTTTCTCCCTCTCTTCCTCATTTAATACTCCCCCAAGTATAAAGAGGGCCATATGCTTTTGCTAATATATGTCTATGCTCTAAGCTTGAATAAAGCTATGTTTTCTCTCTTATCTATCTATCTAGAAAGCAGAGGACATCAGGTTCTGGCTAATAATTTTCAGCTGCTACAATTCTGGATTCCACACTGAGCTCATATTCAGCTTTACTCAGCAAAGCAATTTAACTAAATATGGAGACATTTCACACATGTTTAGTTGATTTTAGTTGTCTTTTTTTATGCATCTCTCCTTGCTATGTCATCTAAGTGATTCACAGCTTCTGTGAAGCTTTTGGGATATAGGATGGGCATCCAGGTACATGGCATACTCTCCTTACAAGTTGAACCAAGCCAATCCCATCTAAGGTTCACAGGAGTTAAAATCCTATTGTTGGGCACCATTTGGTAACAAATTGAAGTATTATTAGATAAACTCATACACAGGGAGCTAGGACTAGAACCTCTTATTTCTGCTCCAAAAAAGTAGTCTCTTGAGAGACTAAGGGCTTGTCTTCAGGTACAGTGCTACAGTGGTGCAGCTGCATTGCTGTAGCACTTTAGGGAAGATGCTCCTATGCTGACAGGAGAGCTTTTCTCATCAGTGTAGTTAATCCACCTCCCGTCAACATAGCACTGTCTACACAGGGGGTTAGGTCGGTATAACTGCATCCCTCTGGGATGTGGATTTCTCAAATCCCAGAGCTACGTAGTTGTACGCATATAGGTTTGTTATATCGACCTAGCCTAATTCTATTAGCTGGTAAGAATAGTAGGATCTTATTCTGTTTGTCGACCAGCTACTAGCCATTTATTTTCTCCCCACTTTTCCATGACTTTCCTTAATTCTACAATATTGAAATATGGTGGCACACGTAAGACCATTGCCAAAAGATAGCAAAATTGCAGATGTTGTCTTATGTTACTGAAGTCTGCACAGCAAATTAGCCAATTAGTCCACAGGACAACTCCCTGTTTATTGTTAAGGTAATTTTGTTCTGGAAATGATGGTTTTGGCTGGTGAAGTTTTATCAGTAGGAAAGGTGGTATGGACTGTGGCCCTGCAAGCTGCCACCATGCTGTCCTAGCCATGTCCCTCAAGCAGGGCATGAAATAGACTGCCAGGCAGTGAGAGGGTAGACCTATTTCATCCTTTCCTTCTCAGAGGGGTTTTAATAGTAGCTTTTGTGATGCGGACATTTCTCCACTTGGAACTAAACTGAGTCCACCAACCACACTTCCCTATGTTTTTTTTTGTTTTGTTTTGTTTTTTTTAAGGACAACAAATGAAATGTAGTGCAAGGCTTACTTTTTTTTAAATCTTCCTATTCACTCTTTTTCTTCCACAAAGAAGGGTGTGGGAAGAAAAACAAAGACCCTCTGCTGTTGAAGGGGCAGACCCCCATCCTGGGAAAAGCAGAAGGGAGAAACATTTTAGTGACCCTTCCAGTACAACTTTTTTTAAAGGACTTTAATAAAATATATGCTATAATATTCTTGAAATTTCCGCTTCTGACATCATCTTGGGACTTGTGATCCTGATTGAGTTTTGGAACAGTCGAAATAGAGGAACCCCCCAGGTTTTTCCACAAACCTGGTGCGTGCCGGGACAGGATGCTGGGAGTGTTTAGACAATTCCAAGTAGCTCTCCTGCCAGGTTGAATGCATTCAGTAAAGCTGCCAGGTATTTAGCTTAATACTGAGTCTTAGTGTATTAATTCAAGGCTCCCTGTGATCTGGGACACAACATGTGCCAGGAGTAGGAACTAAAATGAGAGGCAGACTTTTGGTTGTAAATGCTGCATGAGGCTATGCAGGGTGACAAAGGAGGAGGGAGGACAGATGTCAGTCACAGCCCAAAGATGGCCAGAGAACCCCCTCACATTGACTAAAATACACATTACAAATCAAAAATACGCCATGACCCTTCTTTTTTTGTTGCATCCCACTTGCTGATACAGCACTGGTTGATTCATTTCAGACACCAACTCCTTGTTAAAAGCAGTTGTAATCATTGTTCATTTGTTAAACAAAGTCCAGTTCTTTGTATGGTGGGGTGGGTGAGTCCCCCAAAAGGGGAGGAGGAGCTTAAAATGAAGTGTCCAGATATTCTTTGATAGCATAGGCCTTAAAAAGACACTGACATTTCATCTCAATGCCTTACTTTACGTACATGCCATTTCTTGGTGAGTCTTATGAAAGAGGAAAGATGAGGAGAAGCAGGAGATATCAATTCAGGGCAAATTGCTTTTTCTCCTTCACAGTAGTGAGTATATTTTGCTTGGTTATTTGTAAGAATCATTCCTATTTGATTTTAAAATGTCATTTATAATATTTTAAAGACTATGAATGGATAATAGCTAGACATTATTGTTTGGATTACGTAGAATATCTTGTGACCTCTATTTGCTTGTTTCCTGTATGACATCTAGAGCCATACAAAATACAGTGTCCCTGTTCTTGAATGAATATTGGATTACAGCAACATTTAGAGTCTTATGCTATCCTAACAATTGGTCTGACAGATTTTTTGCCCCAGATTCCTAAATGGCCCCCTCAGGGATTGAACTCACAACCCTGGATTTAGCAGGCCAATGCTCAAACCACTGAGCTATCCCTCCCCCCTTCTTTGTGATTACTTCAGACCAAAATGAAACCATGTACCTGTATAGATATATAATATGCACATGCAAACATGCTGTTGTTACTAAACTCACCCTCATCTTTTCTGTCTCTATCTAATAAAGTCATAAAGTCAATACAGGGTTTTTCTTGAACATCAATGGGGTATTCACATGCACATAGCAGAATATTGGTCTGAATATGCCACATGGATCCAAGAGGGGAATTTTGCCTTGCGTTTAAACATAAAAGGGTTTTTAAATTTTTGGTATTAAGGCAAAATTCTTCTCTGAAATGTATACGGTGGATCTAAACTCTGATATTCTGCTTCTCTACATGTGCAGTACTCTCTTTGAAGACAGTGGGAGTTCTAGGCTCATAGGGAGAGAAGAATATTGGAGTTGAGATTTTCTGTATGGCGCTTAGGGGAGAATTTTCCCTTTAGTTTGTTTCACTAGATGCAAGCTAATCAGAGAGTAATTAACAGTCAAAACGCCTGGGTTCTGATTCATGTAGGATCCAGAAGTGACGCCCTTACTTGGGCAAAACTCCCATTGAAGTCAGTGGGACTTTAGTGTGAATAAGGACTTCAGGATTGGACCCCAGCTATTTTTTCCCCATTAATTTTTAATGAGGATCCCATTAAAGTGCTTAACAATTGTACTAGCTTTGGCTTTCTTTAGTGTGGGGGGAAAAATGCTTTTACAGGTAGCTGGGAAGGTGAGGCGTGGGAGTGGGAACGCATGGCGAAACCACAAATTGCCAACAGAGATGTCTAAATTACTACTAGCAAACACAAAGAACATCTGACTGCAAGCTTTCTGAGAGACAGTATGTTAAGGATGTTGCACAGCGTACCAAACAAGTATGGTCTAGAAATTGCCAGAGGGAAGAATTAAAATTGAATCAGTCTTAAGATCTTGGGATAGAAATAGATTTAGATATGTGTAGGTAGCAGTAGGTTTTATAATTATTAATAAATAAAAAAACCCTAGTGCTCAGATCAGCTGTACAGAGCCTGGTGTTTGAATAACATGATTTTATGTCAGAAGAAGGGGCTACTGCATCCAGATCTATCCTTTCCCTTGTCTTCCTCAGTTGTCACAGAGAGCTCCCAAGCAGAGACAGATGGCTGCTGGTTTAGTTGTGTGCGTGGGAGAGAGGAACTTCCACATGTGATTTTTTACCATTTGGTAGTAATTAGTTTGTTGTATAAATTAACATTAACTGAACCATTCTTCAGGCATTGTTTGTAATTATCTTCTTTGAGCCTCTGAGTTGTGTAAAGAAATAAAAAGCGGGGAAGAAACTGCTCCTTATTTTATACAAGGAGAGGAATCTATCATTAGCAGAACAGAACAACAATTATTGCTGTATGCTTGGTAGACTGAAAACTTTGAAATAACAGTTAAAAACAACCAAAACAAAACAACAAAAACAAAAAATTTAAAAGAGATGTTCATGGAAATGAATTGTTAGGAATGCAATTAGATTTTATGAGGCTTGTAAAAGCAAAATTTGATTTGGGGGAAATGGAGAGAATGCCATGCTGAGCTTTTTATTTTATTTTATTTTATTTTATTTTATTTTTTTGTTTCAGTTGATAGCAACTGGGGGTTTATGTCTTTAAATACAGATTTTTGCCAACTGTGTTTCAATATTTCCTTTTTGTCTGGGAGATAGTTCTTCATTGTTTGTAGTAGAGGTTTGAGATGGGCTTATCCAAACAAACTGCACCTCTTGGGCCTGCAAAATCAGCATTGAACTATCCTTGGTACAGATTTTCTTAGATTTCCAGCACTTCTTTCTTCCAACCAGTTTGGAAGTGTCAGGTGAGCAGCCTGGCTTGGCATTTCTGATTCCAGTCTGGACCAGAACCTGGAAATGCAGAGGTGCATGAAAATGAAAAATAATGGGGGAAAATGCCCTTTACCAAACATTTCAGAACCATAGAGGATCCCTTCATGTTCATTTGTTGAAATTAGCTGCCAGTGATTCTCCCTTGTCTGAATAAACAGAAGTTTTCTGTTTCATTAAAATTAGGTGCTAATAGTTCTTCATGTGCAACTTAGTAGAGGCTGGGAAGTGGTATACTTATTTTCCCCCCAAAGTAACTGACCCTTCCCAAGCAGGCAGATCTGAGTAGCAAAATGACTGTTAAAGAACAGGCCTGATTTTAATCTCCATTTAATTCCTTAGAATTACCCCTGATTTGCATGTATGTAAGTGAGATCAAAGTCAGGCCCTGGATTCTTCTTTTCTAAATCCATCCTATGGACATTTCTCCATTGGAACTTACACTGAAGAGATTCAAAAGTGGAAGGGAGAGCAGTTCTTGCAGGCCACAGTTTGACCTAAACTCTTTAAGAAGTGCCATAAATTTTTTAATGTACACAAGGTAGGTAAAACTTAGATATTCAACAGTAGTCGTGATGGCATTGATCCACTAAGAGTTTGTTTATTGCAGCCAGCTATTGACAGTGGCATAAAAATTCTGTAAATATCATCATCATCATCATCATCATCCCCACAGTAGACAAATCAACGTGACTGACACACACACACACACATATACACACAGCCACGTACATCTCACAGAAGCCATCTCACAGCCCCATCAATTCATTCAATATCTAAAGCAGGTATTTAGAGAAATTGCCAAATAACTTCAGATGCAGACTTCATGTTGGCATTTCCTCAAGAAACAGACAGACAGTTTGGGTCTCTGGGCCCAAACATTTCTAGATCTATCACTGCCATCGAGTTACCTGTTCTGTCAAATTCTGGGCCTAGGCCTCAAAGCTGAGCCAGTGTACTTTCATATAGCATCACAAATTACCATTTCCTTCTGCCTCATAGACCGCTTAAATGGACAATAAATGCTAAAAGAGACTTCACATTTTGAAGCCAGAAAGTAATCCCACTACAGATGCAGCTACCTGTATTCTTCTGTTTGTGCCTGATGCTAAGATCGTACGTGAGCCTTGCTATGTGAATGGAGTTGAACTCAGGTTACTGTTAGAATTTGACCCGTTATGTTTAATCAGTGGCAGCAGGAGTTTTTGTGTATTTATTTTATAAGGAATTTACAATGTTTGTCTTGGATAGATGGTTTTCATTCTTTGGCATACATTAATAATATAACTGAGAATACTGTACAATGAGTCCTCCCTGGTATTGATATCAGTGGATCAGAAATTTCAACTGAATCATTTTTCAGTGAAGAACAGATTTGAATCAACCAAGAAAACTGAAGGTGCCAACCATGCCTCAAGGATGATATGACAGAAATAGGCAGCAAGAAAGATAACCTTACAATTTGCCGAACTAAGGAGAAATTAAACTCAGAATAACTATGAGTCTTTTTAGTTCATCTCTTTCCATCTGAAGAGATGTGGAAGGGGCAGGAAGAGTTGAATGAAATCTATTGTTCTCTTAAGTGTCATTAATGCTTCTGGTTCATCTTAACAGAAACCATCTGGCTGGATTTTCATTTTAGGCAGGGTTTTACAAATCCCTAAAGGTATCTTAGGAAGGGAGGAAAGGATGGTCTTGTAGTTAAAAGCACAGGGCCATGAGTTGGGAGGTAAGTTCTATTCTTGGTTCTGCCAGACTTCCTGTGTGACCTTAGGCAGGTCACTTATTCTCTCTATCCCTTAGTTTGCCATTTATAAAAATAGGGGTGATAATAATTAGGTACTTTGCAAGAGTGTATTGAGACTTCAGTTAATTAATGTTTGGAACTCATAGTGCAGCTACTATCCTTTTCACAGAAGAGAGCTAGACATAGGGCTGGAGAAATCGTTTAGCTGGAAGTCTGAGCCTGTTTTGACTCAGCCCAACCGAACGTGAAGATTGCAAGTTCAATTTGCTAGCCCTGGGCTGGACTTCTGTAGCTGATGGAGGGGCAGAACTCTCATTGGCTTTGGTGGGATTTCCAGATTCCCTCATTCCTAGACTGGACAACTCCTTTCAGGGTCCATCACTTTCCAGTGCTGCAAGATATGTTTGTGTGTTTGGCCAGGGCCAGGGGTTGCTGCATATACATCACGTGTTCATCTGCATTTTCAGTATGTGTGACAGTGCAAACCACACACACACACACACACACACACACAGAGTGTGGGTTAGAAGAGTATAACTCAGATGCTAAAATGAAAACTCTCTTCCCCCAGTAGAAAAATCTTGATATTTTGCATTTACATAGGTTTGTAAGATCAGTATATAACAATAAACAACCCAAAAAACTGACCTGACAGCTACTCTCACTCTCACTTCTAGAATTTATTTATTTATTTTGTGAGCCTCAGTTCCAAGCTGTGTAATGACAAGAGAGTTTTTGTTTTGTTTTAGTTCAGGGGAAAGGGAGGGTGTGGGAGGAGAAATGTGGGGGAGTTTTAGTGATTAGAAGCTCAAAGAGGATATATTAATTAACCCAGGAGGATTGCTGGGATGCTAGAGTGAGAAACTGTAGCTTTGAAATCCAGTGATCTTTATCCATTGTTGGGTTTGGGTCAAAGACCTTGGACAAGAGAAGAGAGGAAAAAAGGGGTGGGAAGGTGGACGCAATGGGAACCAGATGTTAAAAGCTGAGGGGGGTTGTCTACTCTGTTATTGTATAACAAGCCTTTGCTTCCCCTCTGCTCCCCCAAAAGTGTGACATTTTTTTCTGAAGTCCTTCTGTCCTTCACATAGAGAGAAAGAGAGAGAGACACGCGCACAATTCTGGCTCTGCTTTTTTCCTTTGGCCTACCTTGTCGAATGGCCCTGGAAGACCAAACAGGTGTTATCTACTTTTGATTTCAGTGCATTTAAATTAATCCTGTCAGCTCAGCTGTTAAAACAACTGTCATCTCCAGCTGTTAGTAATTTTCGACTGGGCACTTTTACAGGTTGCCAAGTTCTGAGCCTGCATTGTGAATCTCTCTCCCTCTCTCAAAGCGCTATAGTAACAATTTTTTTTTTTAAGGGGGACTTGCACTGCAGTGTTTTTATATCAATTTCTGTTTATTATATATTTGAAATAATAATATCTCAAAACCCAGCATCATCATGCCAAGCTTTGGCATAAAGAACTAAACCATGTGTGAAGTGCAATGCATATCAATCTTCTGTAGGTTTGTTGCAGCCTCTCTATGCATTTTAAATTTGAATGAGAGATGAGTCAACCTGAAGGGTTAGGGAGGAGTGAAAGGGGGCTCAAATTTTTATTGCCAAAAATAATACTTGCTTCTTGGAGGCACTTGTTTCTTTCTGTTGCAGCTAAATATGCAAGTTATTTTGATATCTTATGTTAGCAGGAGGAATCCAGCGGTAAAAATAAGATGTACCTTTAAAATGCATTGTGGTATTAGGAACTGTATGAAAATAAATACATAAATTAGATACGTGTTATTGATTTCAATAGGTATCACCTGATATGACATTTTCCTACTGAGTCAGAAGCTTCTATACAACTACTACTAATGTACATCAGACATCACTATTGGTTTGCAGAGATCCAAATTCTAACAGAGTAGAGCTTCTATGACTTGAAGCCTACAGATTTTCAGCTGGTGTAAATTGACATAGCTCCATTAACTTGGAAATTTACAGGTCCTACCCAAGCAATTTGAGATCATTCTTTTGGGGTTGCTCTATGGGTTATTGTAAAAGGGTATATTTTAAATAAAAAACATCAAGTAATATTAGGTAATCTTTTTTTGTGAGCAAACTGGAAATTACTTTGTTTCCGATTCCCAATAAAAGGGATACTTGTTTTATACCGTCTGCCTAGTAGACAAACACAATCACTGCTTCTGTATTATCCTGCGACAAAGTAGAGACTTCAAGGTGGATGCTTTGTTTCTTTAGGTTTCTGTTATCCTTTAGTTTTGTATTTGTAAAGGAAGCAGCAACTAAAGTAGGAAATCCCTCAAAGGAATTCTAATGTTTTTCTCTTTCCTCCTCTAGAAAGATCTCTCACACACATAGAAACACTCAATCTTAGATGAACATTGGTGGGTTTTTTTTTTAATCTATAGTAGTTTCATTGAAGATAAAAATCAGAGTAATAACAAATATCTGACAGTGCAATACCATCATCAAACACAGCAGGCCAGATTCTGATCTCATTTCCACCCACATACATCTTTAATATTTCTGCTGAATGGAACCATCAGTCAGGGGCGGCTCTGTTTTTTGCCGCCCCAAGCACGGCAGTCGGGCAGCCTTCGGTGGCGTGCCTGCGGGCGATCCGCGGTCACACGGATTCGGTGGCATTTCTGCGGGTGATCTGCCGGTTCAGCAGCTTCGGCGTACCCGCTGCCGAATTGCCGCCGAAACCACGGACCGGTGGACCTCCCGCAGGCACGCTGCCGAAGGCCGCCTGAGTGCCTCCCTCACGGCGACCAGCAGGCTGCCCCCCCCGGCTTACCACCCCAGGCACGTGCTTGCTCCGCTGGTGCATGGAGCCGCCCCTGCCATCACTGTAACTAACATCAGTTTGGCCTACTGCTTCTATAGGTCGAAGGTTTACATTTCAGTCAAGTTAGGTGCCAGTGATTCTCCCCTGCCACTCAGAGAAAACACCCATCTAAGCAAAATGTGGTCTTTCCCTCTCCCCTGTCCCGTGCATTGGTATAGAGCACCCTGCACACTCAGACATTTATTCCTCTTTTAGGGTTAGCTTGTTGGTTTGTGATCTGCCCAGAGTAAGGGGCAAGATGATGTGGTGCTGCCACTGGTGCACTCTAGGAGAGAGATTGTGACTCAAGGACTCTCCTGGTCTCCCCATTGCCCTTGGTAGTAAATAAGTTGTTCCAGGTTTATATCTAATATAGTGTACACTCCATGACACACCAGCATAGTTATGCCACCGACAAGCATGGTGGATCAAAATTCTGAGTACATACAGCTCTACTTTTTTTTGGCAAATACCTTTACAATACAACATTGTAGCTATACTAGCAGTAGTTTAATTCATAGGCACCTATACAGGTAGATAGTATGGCTATACATTAATGTCACAAGTAGTGAAGATTTGTACTCTTCATTAAATTCCTATCTGTTCACTTACTTGAACCTTTGACTGAGCCACTGATAATACTTTTCTTTCTACATCTTTAGTTTAGCTATGATTTGAATGAGTGCGTGAAGCAGGTTCCTGATCCTTACTAAACAAATATGGGGGTGATACAAAGGTCTGAGGAAAGGACACGTTTAGTATCAGTGAGGACACACAAACAAACCTGGAAATGTTCTTCACAAAGTATGTGTATCTTTATCCTGGGAATTTGGATTCTTTCTGAATATTTAGGACTAAATTCTTCCCTTAGATAAGATACATAACTCCTACTGGTATTAGTGGGAGCTGTGCTTGCATATCTTAGGCCATCATATGTGCCATCATATACATGATCCAGGGACGCATACTTGTACAGCATGCATGGTCTGATGAATATGGGAGTTACAGAAGCATGCCAGACATATATTAGAAGATAGCCGAACATAAGTTGTATTAAAAGGAAATTAGAATCAGAATTTAATCAATAAAATATTAATTTAAAATTCTGATTCAGTAGGAGCTTCTATCAAGCAAAAATGTCATCAGATCAAAGCAAGTCCATCTGGTAAAAATATTGCTTTTTAAAGAATAAACTCAAGTGATCAGAACTTCAAAGGAAGAAAAGAAAAGGAAAGACATTATGTGAACTTAGTTTCTACCCATATGCAAACATTTGGCTTTAAGAGGATTAAAAATAAAATTGTTTCAGATCCAGTTTTATTTGGTCATTTATAGTACACACTTTATGGATAAATTGCTTAAATCTTCATTGGACCCTGGGGTGAAGGTGTCTCATTGTCAGATCCTACTGTTTGCAGCTTAAGGATTTATCAGGAAAGGTTTATGTTCTGTAGTTCTGGTGCACGGGATCCCCCACTTAATTGCTTGTAAAACAGCTAAACTTTGAAGCCGGCCTTGATTACAGTCCCTGAAGTGGAATGCTGCTTCTTCACTCCCTCCACACCCTCATCCCGCCCCCACCGCCTTCACACCAGAATTGCCCTTTGACTCTTGGTTCCTACAACAAACTGTCACCATCTCTTTACTCTAGAATACTGTTAAGGGCACAGCATTTCTTAAATCGAATTTAGATGGTTGTCTGCTTAACACTGATTTATATTTTTCTGCTTGTCATTTCTGTTCTGCAAGTCCCCTTTCCTTGCAAATATAGGATTTGATTCTCCTCTCACTTTAATCAGAAGTAACTTCAGTGCACCTAGTGGATTTACACTGGTGTAAAATTGAAGTAAGTGCAACTGAATCAGGACTATTGTCTTCAACACATAGATGTGTGTCCACATAGTTTGTTCAAATCCAAATGAAACTCCAAATCTCTTGAAGTTTTTGTATGACTTAAAAAAGCTCCCATTAATCTTCTTTACCTATGTGCAGTAAAACTCTGTTAATTCACATTAAGGATCCATTATAAATTGCTAGATTATGAGAATTTACAGGTAAGCAAATAAATCCAGTTTTTTTCAGCTGCCCCCTATGCAGTTCATGGGCTGAAATAAAACCTTTGACCCAAACACACCCAAATTTGGGGGTATTCAAAAATCTAGATCTGAATTTTGCAACTCAGGTCAATCTTTAAATTTCATTGACTTTGCATTTTAGAAGGACAGTAGTTTCAGCCAGCTGAATTATGTTTGACAATCCAAAGGTGTAAGAGATATCTATCTATGTATTCTATTATCTCTCAGTAGATAGACAGAACACACACACAAAGGGTCAGGTATATTTAGGGGCTCTGGAATGCTACAGCCTTACCAGCAGAATCTGTGAGCGCACACACATCCAGGCTGCTGAATTTTTAAAATCCGCCACAGGACTTACTACTACCCTGCTGCAGAACGTGGCACAAGAATGCCCTAGAATTCTAGGGGTCTTGTGGGGGGTATCCACTTATTGAGTATCCCCTCATGGCCAGGGGGTCACTTTGCAGGCACCCAGCCCTTGTTAGCCCCCTCTAGCTGGCCTTTTAAGAACTCCTCACAGTCTCTCTTGTAGGTAACAGTGCCCACACCCCAGGGCTGGTTTAATGACAAAAATGGTTCAAACAATCCTCAGAGAGCTCCCAAAATAAAGTCCATAACCATAACACAGAAGTTGATACTCATCCCTGGTTCTTCTGCCACACATGGAGCTCTTTCTCTGTCAGAATCTGCTTAACCTGAAGCCAGTGGTCCCAGCCCTTTCTGGCTAGAGCTCAAGCACTGGCTTCCTTTTCCTCTCATGCTGTATGTTGCAGCTTCCTGCCGCTCTTTATAAGGAAGCCCCTGACTTACCCAGGTGTTCCTACTTAGTCATCAGGGCTGGCTAGTCTCAGCGCTCCAGCCCTTAAGGGGCAAGCCACCCTGTAACAGGGCTGCACTGCTCAGAATGGTATTTGCCTGTTCATCCATTTATTGGTTGTTACTTTACTACAACCTGTAGAATGAGGTTCATCTGAAAGCATGTTTTGAGAAGAAAGATCACTCTACCACTTCTCCCTGGCATTCAGAAAGGGATAAATTGATGATAATGCAAAACAGGCTCTTCTCAGTAGATGGATGGCAACCAGTATATGGATGGCAAAAGGTAGTGGGGGGGTTCTTTGTTTTTTGGGGGCAGGCTTCCTCATTATTCCTGGCTGTGAGCTATCGTATAGCTAAGTTTTAACTGTTTCTAACTATATTTTAATCTAAATTGCTTCCTTGTGAACTTTATCAACTCCCAATTAAATATGTAAAATAAACAATGAAAGTGCCTGTCTGCCATGATTTTTCTTGGGTGTATTTCTTGGTGTTGAGGGAAGAGAGGTTTTTCGTAATGTTTTCTGTTCTTTGGGAGCAAGGAAATTTCATATTCTGTTTTGATGTGGAGATGTTCCTCAGCTGGTACTGAGGAGGAAGGAATACTCCTTTTCTGGGCTTGTACTCTCCACCTTGCTTTTTCTTTTCCTCGATCAATCCTCATCATCTTACAGTTCTATATCTTGTCTTTCCCCTTCTCCGCCTTCTTTTTCCCTTCTTCCATTTGTTCTGTTGAAGGCACTCATTAGCATCTGTTAACTAATGTTGACAAGTATGACCAAGCCTCTCCAAAGTGAACAACAGAAATGATAAAGAGCCCAATAATAGTGAAAATCAAAATTTGTTATCAACAGGACAGGATTACAGTAAAGGAACTATAGTGTGGATAGAGTTTAGAATAGTGCTAGGCTCTTAATTAAAGGTTTTAGTCGGATGAGATGTTAAATCCAGTTTCCTGTCTGCTGTGCTTGGGTTTCCTAATCTAACTCTAATCTAATCTATTTGCATTTCTAAATCTCATCTCACTGTTGTATTTTAGGGCTTGTCTACACAGGAAAGCTATACTGGTATAAACCCAGGTGTGGATTTAAATTGATAAAGTTATATTGGTATAATCCCTATGTGGAAACTCATATTCTGGTGTTAGAGTGCCTTTTTTCAGTGTAATTTGTCGCTTGGGAAGAGGTTTAAACTAAACTGAAAAAAGCCACTCTTCTGCCAAAATAACAGCGTCTACATGAGGGCTTATACTGGTATAACTATTTTGATTTAACTATACCGGTATGATTATCCCATTATAACTGGTGAAATTTTCCTGTTAGACAAGCCCCCTAAAACTTTGTCTCCTACTAACTAATGTCTACACTACTATCTTTTGACCCAGGTGTCCCAAAGGTTATTTTAATAGCTGTAATGGTTGTTGAATGGTATCACTGTGGTTTATTTCTAAGAAGAGAGGGGAAAATAGGTGCCATTGTACTTTTCATAAAAACGAGTGTTTGCCTTGGTATCCTTGGCTAAAAATTCCCTGCTTTCACTGTTGTGCAATATGATTCATGCCAGTTGGATGCTTTCCTCCTCCCTAGAGGGGCAGCATGTCAATGTTATTTGTGTATATATATTTTCTGAGACCCTTTCAGAGGAGTGCTCCTTTGTGAATGGAAAATAATGTCATTTTTCACTGCTTTTAAAAAAAGGACCTTAAATAAGAGATTTGAGGGCTGCACAGGATGGATGGGGTGTGTTTCAAACAAAATGGCCAGTGATAAATATTTTGTGTTTGGAGCTAAAATAAATTGAACTCTATTTCTATTTTTCCATGTGTATGCATGAAAACTAAGATGAAGAAGTGCTACATTAGAGAGGTTTCTTTAACGTGACGTATTAAATTGTAAATTCATTGAGGCAGTGTCCATGTTTACTTTGTGTTTTCTATACCATCGTACATAACATTGACACTTAACAAGTAATAATTATAATTATAAAATGAATTCAGCTTAGGTAATGTAGATTTTACTCCCTCTTGAGTCCCTTCAAAATTCCAGCGTCTTCAGTTCCGTTTGGAACTTAAGTTCCCTGTGCAGTTGACCAGATAAAGAAGGTTCCACATTCAATGCTAGTTGTCTATTAAATCACATTTTATTGGCAAACAATTAAAATAGAAAAGATCATTAGAAATAAACACACATAGTTAATTACTATAAAAAGTGTGACTACGTGTGTACGAAGCTTATATTACCAAGTATGGAAATATTACCTACTTCTTGGTAAACAAATTCTCAGATCCTAAAAGCTGACTTTTTTTTTTTTTTTTCAGTCTGTGAGCTCAAAAATCTGAGCTTGTTTATAGAAGAAGTATCTATATTCAGTTTAGGTTAAGTCAGTTAGAATCAGGTTTAAATTGTAATAAGAGTGTCTACACAGCCTTTTGCACTGGTTTAACTAAATTGTTTTTAAAGGTGATTTAAGTTAAACTGATGGAACTTTTGTGTTTAGACAAGGCCTCAGTGTGGCTGTGTATCAGAGAAAACCCTATAGAAAGAGTCCCCTTTCCTTTGATGCAAGGCTTTACCCAACTTCATAAACCATTTTGGAGTGATTACATTGTTCTTTATACACAATAATTCAATTCGTTTCTTGCTTTTACAGAACCAATGTGATTAGGTTAGCTCTCTCATGTGAAACTGATTTCCTTTCCCTATGTTGGCTTTTGTTAACTTCTCATCTCTTCCCATTTAAATGCTTATGTGGATATGGGTGTGCATTTCGAGAGAGTTTTCCCTCAGCTCTACCGAAAATTGTAGCTGTGGGGGGTGTGACCAGTGTATTCCCGTAAACTCTCTAGCCTGTTGATTCCCTTCAGTGCTTTTCAGGAATGCAAATAGAGGGAAGCCTCTCGTGAACAGTAGGCTTCACTTGTAAAGCACATTGTGGATGTGTGGAGGAAATATAGGAACTCAGCTAAGAGTGTTCCCCAAACGCTTAAAAAAGTCCACAGACTGTACTCAGAAACTCACCACTTTCTTTGGGTTTGACTGGTAACAGAGATTAACAATAACATAACAATTTTTACCACAAGCCCTCTTTCCAAACTTGGTTGGTTCTTTACTTCAGAACTTCTGTGCCTTCACTCTCGATCCTCTCTCTCCTCCCCACCTCTATTATACTGAAGTGAAGTAAAATAATGAATCACCTGCTTCAGTGATTCAACATAACTCACTTAACCCTTTCCCAGCATGATCAATATCTGTTTAACAGACTGCGTTGTTTCAGGCAAAAACTGCCAGCCTTATGCCTCTCTCTTATAGCTGATGGCTTGACTGTTCTATATGGTAACTAGAGAGACAGGGTGGGCGAGGTAATATCTTTTATTGGACAACCTTCTGTTGGTGAGAGAGACAAACTTTCTAGTTTACACACAGCTCTTCTGAAGAGCTCTGTGTAAGCTCAAAAGCTTGTCTGTCTCACCAACAGAAGGTTGTCCAATAAAAGATATTATCTCATCCACCTTGTATCTCTAATGTCCTGAGACCAACATGGTTGCAACAACACTGCATATATCATCACTAGAACTCTAAACAGTTAACTCACCCTAGATTTACATGGCAGGGACAAATTGTATCAGGCAGACTAGACAGTATCAGCCATGAGGGAATGAAAGATCCTGAAACCGTTTAAAAATTGGTGTACTGTGGTACTGTGCTGTGCCATGATACTTCATCATGATGTGATGAAACAGTGTTGTGATGCAAACATCTTGACTTATGAGTTTAGCCTGCAGGGAAAACGCTGAACAAGTGCACCAACCCCCCCCTACCTCTAAAATGGTACTTCCATGAAAGGAGAAACCACACTTCTCAAAGCCAAGGTAACTTGCTGGGAACCAGGGTACTGCTCACCGGCAATAAAAAAAACCAAATAGATCAGCTTTGTTCTGATTCTGGGCGATACAGGAAGACCATGTGGGATGTAGGTTGCATTGTATAGTCAATATAGTGCTTGTCTACACTTAAACATTAATTTGGATTAAGGTAGTGTGTGAATTTAAAGAGCACAAAAGCTGAATAAGAGTGTCCACACATGGAGTTATTCGGGAATACTTATTCTGGAATAGTTACTCCAGAATAACTACGGCCTGGTCTACACTGGGGGTGGTGATGGTGGGGGATCAACCTAAGAAACGCAACTACCGCTACGAGAATAGCGTAGCTGAAGTCAAGGTATCTTAGGTCGACTTACTTCGCGTCCTCACGGCGCGGGGTCGACTGTCACCGCTCCCCCGTCGACTCTGCTTCCGCCTCTTGCCGCGGTGGAGTACAGGAGTCAACGGCAGAGTGATCGGAGATCAATTTATCCCGTTTACGCTAGACGCGATAAATCGATCCCCGATAGATCGATCATTACCCGCCGATCCGGCGGATAGTGTAGATGTACCCTCCATGTGTAGACAAGCACTATGGGTTAAACTTTGGTTGCCCTTGTCTAAGGGGGACCGCTTCTTTTTTCTTTTTTTTTCTGAGCCGTATAGTGACCCAAAAAGCAGGCGAACATGAATGTTGACAGATAAAATCTCACTGAGTTGGTGGCTTCATTCTAGTTCATGGTGCAGTGGTATCCTCCTTAATTAAAAACAAAACAATTCCATGTACTTGGCACTAAATGGAAGCCTTGTTGGCAAACTCAGCACAGAAGCCAAGTACTGAATGAGTCAGGAAAGCTGTGCTACTCTCCCTCACCTTGAAGTGCTCTCTTCAGGTCAGGGTTGATGCTTGTGGCTGCATTGTTGTTTCCTGGACTGTACCCATTTTGTTGATCAATAGAGGACTTTAGTCCTTGGTGCTTTCGATTTGACATCCTTTGGCACCAAATTATTTAAATAGTAATAATAAACATAATTAATTAAGTAAATACATCTCTCTATGGGACTGATCCAAAGCTTGTTAAAAACAATGGGTAAACTCCAATTGACCTCAATGAGCTTTGTATCAGAACCTATGAACATTTCCTGTTGTAACTTGCTTATGTTTTGTGAGCTGCCCCATTAGCACTAGAGCCTTTTATATTCCTTCTTTCCTTTGACTTGAGCTTTGTCTACATTAGAGTTTTAGTTGCTGCTGGTGTAGCTGCACCAGTGCAAACCCCTAGTATAGAAGAGCTACACTAACATAAACTGTGGTTTAAAAACCCATTATAGGCAAACTCTTGTATTTGCCCTGTTGCTGAGCTTTGAAGACTTCTTGATGATGATAAGAAGTAATAATTATAATATTGCTCATAGTTTTCTGTAGTTTGACCAGTTCCAGTTTTGAGGCAATTTTTGGATTGCTTAGAAAAATACATAAATACAAATAATTTGCCAGGCAAGACCTTGACCAAGAAAGCTTTGAATGGAATGGCAGTGTGTAGTTTGAGTTGTAAACAACATAGATTAATTGTGGCTTAAAAGGATTCAGCCAAAGTGAGTTGTAGTTAAAAGGATTTGGTGGACCATTGGGTACAGATAGGTAACAGTTTGGAGGTTGCAAGGTTTCCTTTAATGTTGCTATGCACAGGCTGTATATAAGACAGCTACAGACTATTTAATTACACCCTCCTTTCTAGTGCTCTTGTCTCAGACTCCAGACATTTTTTGTTTGTTTGTTTATTAGTTAATTACCACCTCTGCAGTTTAAATGCTGAAAAAATCCTTTCTCCAAAAATGCTTTCAGGCAGGAAAAACTTTAATCCAGTGACATGTCACAAATAGTTAGATTCCCCTCTCCCCCCCAAGCTGTTTTACTCAAGTGTGGCCACTGTAGATCCATTGTGCAGCATTGGAAAGTCACAACTGTATGTACATTGAGGGTCATAGTCTCATCTGTTTGATGCCTGGCTGTAGGAAATGTCCTTAAACTAATTAGCTTTATCCTATTTGTCTGGACAGTTTAAATAACTCTCACTACTGCTCACATCACAAAAAACACAATAATAAATGGTGCTGATTGGCGTCCTTATTGGCAGTCGCACCAGTGAGTCCAAGGATTAAATGGGCAACTTCTTGTCTTTGGAGGCAATCCCTTCATTCAAGTTAAAATACAAGCATACTAGTTAGGCAGAGTGAGGAAGCCTCTCTGTATTTGCTGTACCTGCTGTGTGGGTAGAGAACCTCAGTTCCAGAAGTGTCACCTTTTACCGGCACTAAATTTGCCTAACTCTAAAAAGTTAGAGAACACCACCAACAGCAGCAACAAAAATCCTTATGAAGCTGCTTTCCCTGCCACATAGATTTAATGCACCCTGATGAGCGTTGTCACTCACCCAGAAATTCTCTGGAGAGACCAGATTTGCTACAGGTCTGCTCCATGACTTGAAAGCCTAAACTGCAGGACAATTAAAGAGCACTGCATTCTTCTGGTGCTGTTATATCTCCAAACTGTGATGTTATGTCAATATATGATGACGTTGCATTCTAACGCAAGGCAGACACAATGTCATTTTGCATACCCATAGCATTTCCACATGAAGGTACAAACACCACAATGAAGTGTTTCTCCTCTTCCCTTCCCCATGATGGGAAACTGTCCAATTTCAAATAACGTTTTTCAGATAACCTGATGGGTAAAATTTTCAAAAACACCTAGAAGTTGATGACTTATTTTAAAAAGTGGTGTAGGTACATAGGAGCCTATGTCTCATTGACATTCATTGAGACTTAGGTGAAAATGGATTGAATCCCTATATCACTTAGGTATTTGTGAAATTTTTCTTATTTTAATATTTCTTATTTTAAGAAAATCTTTATGCTGCGTGACCCTATTTTTATCTATACTCAAGTTCTATGATAAATGAGAAGAGTGAGAAATCTTGACATATTAATTATTTAAAAAGGAAACTGTCTTCTAACGGTGGGCCATATTGTACCTCATAAACACCCATTAATGTCCATGGGAGTCAACTCATGGAACAGGAATTGAATAGTGATCTCATAGGTTAAAATAGCTTGTGCCCAATTCTGTCCTTATGAATACTAATGCAACCCCATTTGTGTCAGTGGGATTGAATGGGTGTACCTGAGGCCAGAATTTGCCCCAGTTACTAATATTTAATGACAGGGTGGTAACCCTTTGTATGTGATTTCTCTCTCATATTTTTTTTTTTTTTTGGTTTGTTTCTTTTACTTCAGTAAATGATGGTGAAAACCTCTGTGAAAACCATGGTTTGCTTTAAATTCTAAAAACTCATACTTTATAAATATTCAACATTTTTACAAGGGTGGCTTCTTAAAATATCATAGTGTGGCGTTTCACACCACCCAGAGTAATTCAAGCTGGTTCAGTAGTTTCCATTATAAATCCTGTTCTTGTGGTTTAATGTTAACTTGGCCATAAAAACTCACTTCGAGCTGGAAGTTGGCATATGAGTTTTTATCCCTTAAAGTAGTTAATTCTTTTCTTTGGTTTTCATCCATAAATAATGGTGTGAATGGTTATTTTTGGTTGGTTTGTTTTAATTTTTACTATTATTATTTTATAATATAGGTTAGCTGGTTTGCAAATATAAGTCCTGGCCCTGCAAATGCTCAGACCCCAGTTTTGGAAAACATAACAATGCAGGACAGAACTGGGCACGACGCATGTAGTTTTCGACTTCCTGGTGCATGCCTGACCAGAAGAATCTGGTCACAGCCTAGTCAGGGATCGTCTCCTGCCCCAAGTGTCCTGTGCACTGTATCGAATGAGCAAGTCGTACGGCTTCCCTTCAGTATCTTTTTGGCATGAATCTCTGTACCTTACCTCTTTGATTTGGAGGTCCCATTACAGGCGATATACCTGTTCTACCCTAAGTTCAAAGTGGGGCCATTGTTTTAGCAGCTGAGAGTCAATCACTTCACCATTGGCTGTTGCCTGCTGGTTGTAGGCCAAGCTTAGCATCAGGTCATTTCTTTCTTCTCTTACAAAATCTACATCTCTTGCTAGGAGCTCTATGTCTGGAAGATGTGTGATCTCATTGCCCTTCAGGGAAAGGAGAGAGTCTCTCAACTTACTCATAGACTCACAGACTTTAAGGTCAGAAAGGACCATCGTGATCATCTAGTCTGACCTCCTGCACATTACAGGCCACAGAACCTCACCCACCCACTCCTGCAATAGACCCCTAACCTCTAGCTGAAGTGCTCAAAGCATGGTTTAAAAACATCAAGTTACAGAGAATCCACCATTTATACTAGTTTAAACCTGCAAGTGACCCATGCCCCATGCTGCAGAGGAAGGTGAAAAAACCTCATGGTCTCTGCCAGTCTTCTCTAGGGTCCTCTGATTCACCTAACCCCACCGGTTCTTTGTTCCCAAGGATTCTTGGGCCTCTGAAGTCAGGGTAGTCTCCTCTGGTGGGTGATTGCCCCCCTCTTTTGACTTTCCCAAAGTATCTACAGTCTCCAACCAGAATGCCTGAGTATGTGAAGGTAGATGTTAATGCCACAAAGAGGTTTTCTCTATGTTTCCCCACTGGCAGTTGTATTTCCCTGGTGGGGTACATGCAGTGTTGTTGTAGCTGTGTTGGGCCCAGGATACTAGAGAGACAAGATGGGTGAGGTCATATCTTTTGATGGACACATTGGTGAGAGAGACAAGCGTTTGATCTACAGAGTTCTTCTTCAGGTCTGGGAAAGGTACTCTGAGCATCACAGCTAAATGCAAGGTGTAACAGATTGTTTATCATGGGTAGTTATTATATGTTCTATGGACCATTCAAGGTGGAATGGTCCATTAACATCTCGGCAGTCATAGGACAAAAAATGGGGGGTTAGTGAGTTACAGATTGTTTTAATAAGCCATAAGTCCAGTGTTTCTGTTCAGTCCATGATTTTTAGAGTCTAGCAGAGTTATGAATTTAAGCTCCTAGGCTCGCCTTTTGAAAGTGTTGTGCCAGGTTTCCTTTGAGGATGAGGACTGATACATCAGATGTAGAGTGATCGCTTTGTGATAGCATGTTTTTGTCTTCTATCAATTTCCTCTGTGAGTTCATTTGAAAGGTTTAAACCTTTTTCCCGCAACTCCCTTTGGCCGGGAATGAGATACCCAAATACCCCCAAAAAACCTTCAATACAGAAATAAAACCCCCTCTGACTGTACACCCCTAGTTGTCACCTAACATCCTATATATATAATGTTTGGAACTATGGATTTGCCATATTAGTTCAGATCAGTGGCCTTTTAAATCTCTGGCAGTGGCTAATACCTGATGAGCAGATGGAAGAGCTTGCAACAAAGAAGAATGTGAAGAAAAAAAACCAAACAGTGTACCTAGTTAAATGTATACCATACCATACATCACATCAATGGGGAAAATTCCTACCCATCATTGCAGGCAATCAGCTTATGCCTGAAGCATAAGTCTTGATCACTTTTATTCTAGCACCCATAACTTCAAACATTATTATTGGTCATAAAATTACCCAACCTCTGTGGAAATCCAACCAGCCATAATATTTGATTCTGTAACTTTAAAAAAAATAAATAATAATAAGGTTGCAGTGCAAAACAACCCAATGAAAATCTAAAGATGAAATCCATCTTTAAATTTAGGAATTGCACCTATAAATGCACATATACTGCATTTGAGTGATTTTGCTGTTTGTGTTTATAAGACAGCTTAATATCTGCATGTCAAGTTTGACTTTGAATTTGCTCATTTTTGGTGGTTTATGTGTAATCACCAACATAACATTAACATTGCTTTAAACATGTTGTTGTATGCTTTAATATTGTATAAATTTTGCTCTGACAATCAAATGTGAGGTTGAGTGTGATGAGGCTAGAGGGTAATATCTCATTCAAGCGCATTTTTTGTTATCATTGAAAACTATGGTAATGTATTTGATTATTCTTATCTGTACTTCTATGTATGTGGTTATCTTTTTTATTTTCATCCTCATACATATCTATAGTGCTGTCTAGATCTGGAAGATTTGATTTGTTGGATGCGTTGAAAGAATAGAAAAACTGATTTTGTGTTGTATTATATTTTTCTGCAGTCTTCTTGTAAACCTTGAAATTGAAGCTGACATATTTGTAAATATGATTTTCTTCCTTAGATCTTTTGAAAGTTGATTTTCTCTGTAGGTAAATTAACCTGCGATTCTTACAGTGACTTTGGCAAAATCAACACAGTAGGATATCGATACAAGAATCCTTCAGAGCTCTGGGTTAATAATAATTCCAGTGTAGTCTTTTGTGTGAATCTATCAAGCGGCTAATTGTATTTAATATAATTAGCCAAGAATGAGCTTTGCATAGGAATATGGAGCAACCCTCATAGAGGGCTAAGTATTTTGGTGGAGTGAGGTGAGTGAAGAGATACTCATCCGATTCCTGATATGTGAGTTAAAATGGTCAACTGTTTGTTTTTCTGTAGCAGTGTTGAGTCGTAAAACTGGGCAGAATAATTCCAGTGTGCAGAGCCACAGATGTATTTTGAGCAATGATGACTCTTTCAGAACAACTTTTTCTTACTGAAAGCTGCAACTTTGTTTGCTCTGTGTGGATACCCAATTGTAATTGTTGTAATAGTGAAAATTTGACACTCCTTGGGCAGAATTTCCCCTTACCTATTGCTGTTCAGCATGCTGCATGTCAACTGGCTTCAGCTTTCTTCCCCAGAGAGCTGTGTGTGTGGGTGTGTGTATACACATAGAGAGAGAAAGTTTATGAAGCAGTTTGGATCCTACAGTATGAAAAGCAGTATATACACCTCTACCTCGATATAACGCTGTCCTCGGGAGCCAAAAATTTTTACCGCGTTATCGATGAAACCGCGTTATATTGAACTTGCTTTCATCCACCGGAGTGCGCAGACCTGCCCCCCCCGGAGCACTGCTTTACCGCATTATATCCAAATTCGTGTTATATCGGGTCGCGTTATATCGAGGTAGCGGTGTACTTGTAAATGTGCTTTAGTTTCCCTCTCTGTAAGATGGGGATAACAATACCTACCTTCCAGGAATGTTGTCGGGATTAATTTGTTCATATTCATTACACACTCTGAGTTGGAATAAAAGAGAAAATTATTCGTATTAATGATATGTATATTTAATTATTTTATGGGAATAATAATTCATAAATATTATTATATGGATGTATGCAGATGTTGGCCAGATGAGCAGTGTGAATTTCTTCTGAAAATGGAATAGTACACGCTTAAGACTATACATTCCATTTATTTTCAAGAGACTTAATAATACACGATGGTGTGCCTCCACACTGCCGTAGATTAGGCCATACATGACTTGTTGCTACTTGCGTCATAATGGAGCAGACAGGCAGTAGGTTAATGGCTGTCTTAATTGTAGGGTAGGGGAATATATATTTGAAAACTTTATCTCCACCCAGGCCACATTTTTACAAGCGTCCTGGTACTAGTGAGTTATGTTATCGAATCTTGAGTCATTGGGGGCTAGTCTTTGGAACGCAGTCTCATTACATTAGACACTTAGATACCATACCGGTAATTTACAGTCAGATTCTATAGAAAATGCTGAAATAGGGCTGTTCCAGTCAAATCCATTTAGGAGACCTGGTATTTCAGTTTTAGACTATGAATACTGTGATACTCACAAATCTGGAAATGTTTTCATGAAAATTATTGCAAAATGGAAAATTTTCACTTATCTTCATCAAAAAATTTAAAACTCTGAAATTTTTGACCAGCTGTATTCACCATCCATGCACAATAGCCACCATTTAAGTCTTAGAACACAAATATGTAATGGTAAATATACTGACTACGGAGAGATTGTGCTATGCAGTCTCCCCTGCCGATGCAGTCTCCCCTTCAAAAAGTGCTCTATGTAACCCCCATGCTCCATACATGCACACCACCAAATAATTAACCCTCCTGAAGCCTCAAACGTTCCCCAATCCCCTTTCACTTTCCAAATACATTGACAATCTAACCACCCACCCCACACACACCAGACGCTATACCCTCCCTCAGTCCACCTCTCCTCTGGAAAGTACTTCCAGCTGCTGATTCCTACCATGTGGGAAGCCCTCTCTTAGTCCACCTTGTAAGCATCCTTTCCAGCTGCTGTATCCTCTTGCTATCCCCCCCCCTCCCCCAAGCCTGGTTCTGACTTTCTTTCACGTCTATCAAATCTTAGCACTATTCCTCCCCGTGACAAATTCCCTGTTCCTGTCTGGTCCCAGCCTCTCTCCCTCCCTCCCGCTAACCCTCTCTACCATTAATCCTCTCTGTATTGCCACCTCTACCAAACAAGCATCCTAAACACTCCAGACTTCTCGGGTAGCTTGCATACTCTTTGCGAGGCAAGGAAGTGTGTTCATCTTTGCTTGGAAAAGCAACTAGCTAGCACTTGGTTGGTGCTACCACAATAAGCATAATAGAAGATGATGATAATAGCCATTCCACCCTGGTACGAAGTACAACTCAGAACCAGTGTTCTCCAGGTTACTCCACTTTGAATAAGGATTTTTTTTGCAAATGGCAACTAATCCTTTCACTACAATCTCATAAATATCTTGCTATAATTTAAAATCTGAGTATAATATTTGTATCATTTTTCTAGTTTTACAAAAGTGCTGATATACGGAAGTGTCTGTGATTGATCAGTAGATAGAAGGCAGTGGCTTATTTCTTAAATAAATAAATATTGCATTTTATCACACAGTAATGTGTTCCCTCTGTTAATTGCTTTAAATTGCTATGTTAGCTTTAGGTGTTCCCAGTGAGGGGGATAATGATGAGTGTGATGATCTTACTTTCAGGTACTGATGTTTATCAGCTGCAGAAAATGTGCATTGAAGCAAATATAGGGCACATTCTGCCCTTGCATTCACATATATAGCTCCCACTGGACCAAATTCATCCTGGTGTAACTTGAATTAAGTTACACCAGGGATGAATTTGGCCTTAAACATCAGTGCATGCATCTGAGAGAAATTTTGTCCACAGATGTCAGTTCTTAATGCCAATTCTGGGGCTTACATTGATGCATGTCCTCAAAAGTCCATTTGAACTTGTGTTTAGATAAGGTCAAGATGTGCAGCAACAAATCTGAGGTTGTGGTGGTGAAGGCAAAGTCTTTTTATTAAATAAATAAATACAGTAATGTTTGGGACTGTTGTTTAAGCAGTGGTGGTTTAGGGACTGTCCTCAGCAATGGTAATCCTAGCAATTTTAGTCAACCAACTAGTATTTGTACACAACATGGAAGAGAAAAAAAATCAACAAGGCATCAGATATAGTTTTGAGATTCCAGAGGGTTATTATAAACAGCAATGATTAAAATATGTATTTTAAAAATATCTCACCACTGTGTATGTTCTCATAACTTGTAAATTATAGTCTAAGAACACTGCACTCATCTACTCTGCCCCTGACAAAAAAATTTATTGTCATGCAGTAAAGCTGTGATTTTTTCATAGGGTCCATCAAGAGTTGGACACCTAAGGCCAGTGAAAATTCCTGTGAAAATGGAAGTTTAAACTACCAAGTAACCATACTGTTCTACTAAGAGCAGTGTTTTCCTTCTTGTTCCTGTGTTTTCATTGCTTGCCCTACCTGGGAGACTAAGCATTTCAGTCAGGACTGTTAAAGGTTGGCAAAATGAAAAGCAATGGAAAACAGGGAGGTGTAATGGGGCTGATTAGGCAACTTCAATAACATGGATCATACCAGCACCCTGTATAATACATAATATTTTGATTGTTTAGTGCTTGTAATAAAGTGACAGTTACTGGTCAGGTTTGTCAAGCCTCAGTGGTCTGACAAGGTTTCCTCACTGGTGTAATGTAGGGAAAAATTAGAAGCTATGCTTCAAGAGTAAGATCCTCTACACCAGTGGTTCTTAACCTTTACTGCAGCCTGCACCCCTTTGGTTCTCAAAACATGTTCTTGCACCCCTTATCAAAAATCGTTGAAGTACTGATAGGTCAGTTCTTTAAACCTAGATATATTTTTTGTTTGTATATTACAGTAATCGTTAAAAAATGTTTACTGTTAATAAATACATAGGTTTGATGAAACAAAGTAGTTGTACTTTCGTGCCTGTGCTTTATTTGTGTTTTTGATGATTTACCTTCTAAAAAAATCTGTCGTCTCGCACCCCCCGAAAGGGCATCTTGCACGCCCAGCGGGTGCGTGCACCCCAGGTTAAGAACCACTGCTCTGCACTGATCTCATGTCATTTATTATTCTTGGTTGGTTGGTTGGTTGGTTTGTTTAAGGTGTCCTGTATACAGTGGAACCCCATTTCTCCCACCCCCCGGATACTCATCCTCACTGGGCTTCTTCTGAGAAGTCAGCAAACCATTTTTGAATAGAGCATGTATTGTATGTAACCAAATGTATTGGTTTCAGTGTGGGGGCAGCTTGTGGAAACTAGTAATACAATGTTGATGAATACCCCTGATTCTTTAATTTGGTGGGAGTGGGCACCAAGTGGTTGTGTGTTCCTGATTTGTTTGACTAAAACACCAGTGTTAGTTTCTTGAGATGTTGAAACATGAAATTTAAGTATAGAAGAGATGTACGTTTATATGCATGGTGGAAGGATTGGGGATGGATGACCCATAATTGAGTGTAGATGTGAACGTGTGATACTAAAGGTCTGTCTACACCGCAATCTGGAGGTGATTACTGCCTCTGTAGGTCTACCTGTACTAGCTTTAATCTAGCTAATGCTGCTAAAAATATCAATGAAGATGCATCAGTTTGGGCTTCAGCCTGGGCTGTACAGGCCCACCCAGAATCCTGGGTATGTACTCACATTCCTAGCCCATCCCGGGATCTGTGCTGCCACATCTTCACTGCAATTTTTAGCTGCGCTATCTAGTGTAAAGCTGGCATGGGTATGTCTACACAAGCTTCAACCACACCTCTGACTGCAGTGCAGACATATCCTAAAAGGAGGATGCACGGGGGAAGAGTCTAGCGCCAACAGGTTGCTATATCAGATTGCCATAGTCATAGCCACTGATTTATCTCCTCTTTGTAGCCTGATGCTCCTATTGTGTAGCATTGCTAGTATGCAAACCTATGTGTTCTTTAGAAGAATAGTATCAGTGCTGCCTTTCAGTATTCTACAATAATGATCTAAAACATTACAACCTGCAACAGCGTTGCTACAGCCTTTGCTATAGAAGAATGTTTGGGGTGGGGGGAGAGTTTGTTTTAAAATATGGATGGGGGGAGGAATACCAGAATTATTTAGAAATCTGTTTTATTTTGAGGCTGAATCCACACACTAGTAGGATGATGATGGCTAGTCTTATAGAATTCACATATTCATTACCCTCACAGGTCACCTTGGTATATAGTGAAGCTGGTGGCAAGACACAATTTTGAGCTGTCTGGAATCCTCAGATTTCTTTATCGCTTTCTGTCTGGCTTCAGGCCTGGGTATGGCATGGAGATTGCACTAGTCTTTGTTGGTTGGTGATCTCTTTTCTAGTGTGGACAGTATCCAGATATGACAGACGCCTTTGAACCTATTGCCAGGAGGCTTTGCTCAATTGCCAGTGGTGTCTTTTTGAGGTAGATGGTCCTGAGTCTCCTCCCCGGGGGGTCCCAGAACAATTTTGGGCAATTGTTCACCCGCCAGGAGGAATGCTGAAGAAAGTTCTGCTTCGTTACTCTTCCTGTTCAAAGTGCATAAGAAGTCACTTAGGAGATGGACAATTCCAGCTGTGGTATGGGTCATCAAAAAACAAAACAAAGAACCCAACAACTGTGTCTAGATGTATCTCTAGGTCTTATTTTCTTTAGTTCTGAAGATGTCGTCTCTTTGCTTTCTTGTCTGTGGTCAAGTGTGAGATGTGGTTGAGAGAAAAAAAATATCTGAAACTTAATTAGGTGAGACAGAGGTGATACCAGTGGATTTGGAAAGGATTTTAGGGAGTGGGAAGGGTGATTTCAGAACCCTTATTGTGAGGGGTTTTTCTATTCTTTCTCCAAGAAGTTCATAATTTGGGGAGTGCTTCTGATTCATTACCTGCTCCAGGAGTTTCAGAGGGCATCGGTGGGCAAAACTGCATTTTTCCATCTGCTTCTGGTTGGATGACTGAAGCATTTCCTCTCAGATCTGGACCCCACCAGTAATCCTTGTCACAGTGATTTGTAGATGAGATTACTACTATAAATTCTACATGGGACTACACTTGGAAACCACTAAGAAGATAATCGCTGTTGCAGAATGCATCTGCTTTCCTGTTTGATAGAATTAGCCACAGGGAACATACCAGACATATTCTTTGACACCTGCCCTGATTTCTTATTTACCTCCAGGTGCAACTCAAGATATTGACTTTGACCCATAAAGCACTAAATGTTTTAGTCCCTGGACCAGGACTCAGGAGACCCGGATTCTATTTCCAGCTTTGTCATGGCCTTCTGGGTGACCTTGGGCAAATCACTTCTTCTCTCTGTGCCACAAGTTCCCCATTTGTAAGATGGGATAATAAGGCTGACCTCCCTTGTAAAATGCTTTGAGTTGTACTGATGAAAAACACCATATAAGATCTAGGCATTATTATTTCTCCTCCATAAACTGCCTCATCAGATCTAAGCAATTGGGGCCCTCACAGTAACAGCTCTAGATTTAATTGTGTAGGAGCGGCTAACAGGGCATTCTCATGTGTGGATTTCACTTCCCCAAACTGCTCCGACTGAGTCTGAGTTTGTTGATATTTAAGGTACGATACAAGGTTTTTCTCACAGGAATTCGTGTGAGACTGGTGATGGGAGGGTTGATGTTTGCTTGCTTTGGGGCTTTTTAGGGGTGTGTTTAAATACTGAGCCAGACTCTTAGTTGGTGTAAAGCATCATAGCTCTATTGATATTAGTGGAACGGCACTGATTTACCCCGGCTGAGGATGTGGCCCTTGTTACTTTTAATTATGTACAAGCATTTTTAGAAGTATAATTGGGAACATTTTAAATATCAAATACTAAATAAACTCTTGTTACATAGTGTAGAGTAGAAAATTATGTGTCACTAATTATGTTAATTGAAAAGTCACAAATAAATCCCACATTAGGTGTTGGTATCCTTTCTGTTTATACAAACACTTGCTTAATATACTCTATCCATGGTCATCTGCTTAAGATTTCTTGGTATTCCAGCATTCTCCCTCTCCCCATCAAGGACAGATAATATTGAAAGCAAAAGGCCTGCCACTGGCTTTAATGAGCTTTGAATCAGGTCTTAGAGGAATGCCCCCAAAACCCTGCAGGGACGTCACTTGGGGCTGTGATCTCACTCTCACCCCTACAAAACCCACTTTGTATAAAAACAGTATTTCCCTATGTACTTTAACTGGCCCTAATTAAGTGTTCTTTTTTGTTTGTTTGTTTCAGCTTGTAGCATAGCCTTGCTTTACAAAACACTTTATGGTGCAGTGTTGGTTTTTTAGTTGTCAATATTAGAACACACAGTTCAATAAAGCAAAGCTATATATACCACACTTAATGGGTTAGAATTTTTAAAATGTATTAAAAATAAAAATATGTGACTGTAGAGCCTCAAAACTGTCTCTTTGCAGTGGGATTGCTATTTTCCCCCTTGTTTTTATCATCTGAAGTACTTTTTTTTTTTTTTTTTTTTTTAAATGATGGATAGAGAGGAATGGCTCAAAGGCCTAGAAACTAGGAGAAACAAGTTACAAAAGTACAGCAGATACACTGATTAATAAGAATGAGTCCCCAGAATTCAGAAGGACTTTGAGTGGATTGTAACCAGGGGACAAGTAGACCATATAGGGAAATAGAAAACATACTATTGAAGTCCTGCATCTTCTTTTTTTTCTCCTTTCTCCCAGGTAGAAGCTGGTGCCGTAGTTTTTAACAATCAGCCCTTCTGTGTATGTGTGTTTTCCTTCCTTCCATGTTGTTTCATAGTTATCTGTTAGTAACAGCAGTATTATTACACACAGATTAGAAGACAGGCGGCTTTTAGGCTCCCTGACAGTTGGCCAGAGCAGAGATTAGAGATAAAACTTAATCCCATGAGGTAATAGCAAAAAAAGAGTACAAAGACATGAGATGAGCCGATAATGGTTTGTTTAGGTAAGAAGGCTTCGCTTCGCATGGTGATTGGCTCTCTCTCTATAGTGCACTGAACGATAGTTTCCCAAATCCTTTCTGAGGTTTCTAACGTTTAGCAGTGGTCTGGAGAGAGGACTAGTGGGAAAAAATGGCAACCAGCAGTGGTAAAAATAATAAAATCTTTATAACCATAAATGGAAGTTGCTGGACCATGGGGGAGATGAGGGATGTTTTCTTCCATAACTGCAGGGCTGCTAGTCAGTTAGCATTTGAATTGAGGGAGATTAAAACAATTCCCAGTGAAGGCTGATAATATCTGTGTGCGTGTGTACATTTCTTGTAAAAGAACAATAGTTTAAAATGTGAATTTAGAATGTAAGATTAATGTGACAGAGCTATCTGGTTAAATATGCAACATTAAAGAAAAATTAAAGGCAAGATAATCTAAAGGGTGAAGTTATATCTGTGTGAGTGTATGCATGTTTGTTCCATCATGGTTTTTTGAGTCTGAATTGATTTGCATTGAAAGGAAGAGTGGTTGCAAAAACTTCCTTGAAATTCCCATATTTAGGAATGCTCTTCAATCAGCAAAATGTGACAAATAAAATTCAGATAAACCATCTTTTTACAATCAAGTTATTGGGGAATATTCAACAGAAGGTTAGGAGCATGATTACTTCAATACAGCCCTCTCATTTTACAACTAACACAGATAAGTTTGTGTTTGAAACAGACGTTGTCTAACTGACCACTGACAATTTAGCACTTCTCTGCAGTGTCAGAATTGCAAAGAGGTGGAAACTCACCTGGCTTTTAAGCAATCACTTTTCAGTCTGGCTTTTAAGCAATCACTAATGAAACCTGTTCAACACAGCCCCTGGCGTATAATAAGGATGTAGTCTTGGAATGACTGATTAAAAGCCTAACGTTGTTGCACCTGCCTTAGAGCTGGCTGCCTGTAACGTCAGAATAAAACAGAACTGTAATAGGAATGTAGACTGGGTGTATTAAAGCACATGTCCATCACACATGGGAAGGAAACAGTTTTTACTCTGACTTTGTTTGTTTTTAAGCTCTTACCCTTTTTTGGAAAACTTTTGAAAACTGCAGGAATAGTTTGAAAGCCAAAATGTACAGACATAAATGGTACATCTCCAGAATGGCCAGAAAGATTTGTTTCATTCAGGCACGTCTTTCTTTAATCTCACAATCCCTTTAGTTCCAGAGATATGTCAAGAATCCATTTCAGGTAGTCACAAAAATCCAACACTGTTTTTGTCTGTTTGGGACTGAATATCTAACAGTTAGCTACACATTCACTTGGAACATTCCTGAAATTAATTTGTTTGCTTACCTCAAATAGATTCTGGATATAACACAGGAAGGAGATTAACTGGTTAAGAATATGAACCAATCCAAAATTTCACCCTAAACTTAGACTACCTTTCAATTCAGTGCCAGTGTTGCTCTACAAATTGGTATCATGACTGCTCTGGTAGAGATGCACCCATGTTTTCAGGAAACATCATTTACCTCCAAATGTAGAAGTATAGATGTGTTTTATGTACTAGATAGCAACATGCCATGACCTTCTGATATTGTCGTGTCAAGCAATGCTGACTGAGAAACATGAGGTGAAATCCTGACCCTGTTGAAGTCAATGGGAGGTTTCCCATCGACTTAATGGTGCAAGAATTTTATCCATGGAAGTGTCACTTTAAGGGGCAGGACATTAGAGAGTGCCATATTGTAAGATGCCTCAGCTTCAGGCATTTCTGAGATTATTTCTAGTCTGGAAGGCTGATGACTAGAGCTGGTTGAAAATTTTGGAATTTCAAATTTTTTGTACAGTTAAAAGATGGCTTTTTTGTTAAAACTTTGCATAACATGTTACCATTTTCCAATCAGCTCTGGTCGGCTGATGATGCCATTCCTAATCCCTCTTCATTTCAACTCCTGTAAGCCTGCCAAGGTATCTTTGATTCAGGAACCTCTTGGTACCAACTGAGAGAGGACACAAGGAGTGCATAGGATTGTACAGGGATCCCAGGGATCAGATACAGACATAATAGTTCACCGGAAGGTGGCATGTAAGGTCTCTACTGAGAGCCAGTAGCTCACTGGTCATCATAATCATTATGAAATGTATGTACAGATAATACTTAAGGAGCTGTGTGTCTATATTGAAAATTAGGTTCTTAAGGTCTTGGAGTTAAGGCAGGTCACCAGACGGTGACATACCTCAGAAAGGTTCCTTTCAGGCAGGAGATAACAGACACTTATCTCCCTGTCTGGCTATTTGTGTATTTTATGCCTCATACTGTATGCGTATTTGTATAGTTAGCCAGGGACTAAGAAAGAGATTGCAAAATCTACAAGGTAAGAAATCTACAGGATGAAACAAACAGCAGGGTGTACCCCTGTTTATGAATAAAGACAATTGATTGTGCTGGTATATTTTGGGGTGCACAGTAACATGTGGAATTCTTCACCTTGGAGGCAACTGACAGCGTGCTTGTCTCATGAAAGGCGGGTCACGGCCAACTTGGCTGAAAAGCGCTGCAAGGATTTTGGGTGAGCAGTACTCTACAAGATATGAGAGTATCTTGATAATTAAGTCCAGGCTCTAGAATGCGTGTTATGATTTAATTGATGTGTAACCATTTGTTGCCAGTACTTCTACTTGTTGAATAAACTTGGTTCACTATAAACATACCTACGTGCTGTGTGTGTGAAGCAGAGCGGTGAACTGAGGTGGAACTGGTAAGCTGGGGTACACTGTCTTTGGAAGCAGTGAATCTGTGAGCATCCAGTGGACCTGGGGCTGGACATTCCAGGGAGTTACTCTTGGAGTTCAAGGATTGGGATGTGCCAGTAACTAAGCCGTAAAGTAACAGTGAAGCCTGCAAGGCCTAGCAAGGAGTGCTTGTGTTGCCTGTGGAGTTGGGGAGCTGACCCACGGCAGACGTAGACAAGGCTTCCTCATGCTAGGGGCTGATGGTAGCAAGGTGCCACACAACCCTGGATATCCCCGGGGAGCATCACGATACCTTGTTTTTGTTTTGTTGTTTACCCTATAGGTCCCATCCCCATTCTCCTCCCTCTCTGAATAAGTGAGACGTAAAAGGCAAGGTCCACTGAAGGGTGCTCTGCCAAGGAGGTCATTTGCATGAGCTCCTCAAGTCTCTCGTCTTGAATAACTCTGCAGCTCCTGACTATGGAGCAGGACCCGGTCATCTTCAGATTCAATCAGCCCAGTGTAAAGCCAGGTTACACAACAGTAAGGGCAGTTGATACACTTACAGCTTTATATCATAGGACCATGCTAAAAAATTTGGCCCAAAGTGTTTTTTGGGATTTTTGTTTGTTTGTTTGTTTTTATTTTTTTGGGGGGAGGGGGTGGTTGGTGTTTTTTTGTGTGTGTGTGTGTCATTAGAACATTTAGAAAAGAGAAAGAAACTGAAGGAAAAATTCCAGCCCCTCCACATGCCAATGGAAATGTCATGCTCCTGTCTCCTGTTCAGAGGTAATTCACATTTTGGGTAACAACTCACCATATAATTTGTTTCTAATGGAATTTCATGGTATACATAGCAGGCAGATAATTGGCTTAGAAGTAAATTGATGGGAGGGTTTCTCTCTGGTCTCTCTTTATCATTCGCTGCTGCTATATGTCATTCAGAGTCCAACTCAATCAAGAGTCTATTACTGATAGCAGAATAATGTGGCTGCTATAAAGATCTTTTATGATGCAAAAGTGGGCAGTTGAATTGTGCACATTTCAAAAGGGAATGACATAAAAAAGAACAAAAGAAAGAAAGAACTTTCTCTAAATATGAGCTTTTGGACAGGAAGGTGCAGATAATTCCTGGAAAGACTCTTGCTGCAATAACTTTCTTCTTTAGAATCCTAAATTGAAATGGTGGAGTGTCTTGTACATTTTTATTTTTTCCTAGGAAAACATATTCAAAGAAAAGGCTGAGTGGGGTTGCCTTTCCAGTTAGTATGGTAGGGCTTCTTTTGGCATCTTGGAGTTAGAATCCCAGATATTTCTCATGTTCTCTACACCTTCTCCTCTCATTCTTCATCTGCCCTTCTCATTTACTCTGTTTAAGGCATGACAGAAGGTAATTACCTTATTACCCTGATGCCTAAATTGTGGTTGAAATTTTGACTTTTCCACATTTTCAATATACTTCTTTAATCACCACCTGTATTACAAGAAATAGCTGTGTGGTTTATGCATATGGGGTTTGTTTGTATGGAAAGGAAGAGAGGAACTAAAATATCTAAGAAGGATCAGAAATAATACTGGAATGTGGGGTTTTATGTCTCTGTCACTGAAACACTCCATTGTTCGTCTGGAAAAAATGGAAATATTGAACTCTTTAGACCAACATTTCAGTTAAATTCCTACACCAGTTGTTGAAGGATGATGTGTTGTTGCCATTTTAATGTGCCTTTGTCTGGGTGCATGTCTGGATGCTCCCATGATTTCTCCTTCCCTTTTGCACCCTGTTTACTTAAACTCATCAGCCACCAGTCATGCTCACCTTCAGATTCTGTGGTGAAAGCAACTCTCCTTTCTCCTGAACTAGAGATTTAGATCTTGATAATGCTGTTCTAAGTGCTAGCAGGGAAGTCATGCATACACATACTTGGGCTGTGAATACTCCTAGCACCTACCAGTGTGGGTAATAAGAACCAAGACCAGAAAGTCAATTTAGATGTCTACGCTGCAGCACAATCTGGTGCCATGAGTCTGCCAGTTGAAACTGACTGATTGAGTTGTATTGCCACTGTTAAAGAAGAAATGTAGATCACTCAAAACGTGAGTATTTTTTTTTAAAGCAAATGAAACGCAATTGGGCAAATCCTTACTCACTTAAATGGCCTGTTCTCATAGGAGGCATCTAACTGACTTCACCGGCCCAGTTCCTGTTAATATGGAGTGCACTACACGTGTGAGTAGAGCTGGGTGAAATTTTATGAATGTTTGAAATTTTGACATATTTCCCCCCCCAACCATTCTTTTTCAAAGAACATTTTTGCCACCCGCTCTACATGTGAAGAAGGATCTACAAGCTAGGATCCAACCAGGAAAAATATGTTACCAGCCTTCACAAATGCCACTCCTCAGATTTCACATAACAATCGATCGATCTTAAAAAACCCTCAGAGGTTTGGATAAGCGTTCAAACATTTGGATGCTTTATCCTAATCATGTTGGTCTAGAAATGAGGTTAGAAATGCCACAAGAACAGGCTTTCCTCTATGTAGATATCCTCTATGTCCTGTGTCTGGCACGATCAGAAGTGCCACAGAAATTGCCCTTTTTTAATATTTTCCAGTCCTGCCCAAAATTATGAAGCCACTGGAAAATCAGTGACAATAAAAAGTTAACTGAGTGCTTTTGTATTTCAAAAAAAGGGTTTTTTTCTTATTTTACTTGAACTCCTTTTTCTATCTCGTAACTACAAAATATCCTGCATTAAATAAAATTAAAGCAGTGTTTGTGAGCAGGGAACAAATCTGTAGCCTGTATGCTTTATGAATTAGTGGTAGCTTCCTCATGTCAGTGTCACAGAGAACATTTCCATATTGTACATCTGTAAGAGTCAGACCATCCTTCTGATGGCAATGTTGTATAGGTAGCCAGTAGTGACTTCATTTTGAATCAACAATGCCCTTCACAGCAGCATGCGTTTTGAGACACA
Organism: Emys orbicularis; assembly: GCF_028017835.1. Taxonomy (NCBI): domain Eukaryota; kingdom Metazoa; phylum Chordata; order Testudines; family Emydidae; genus Emys; species Emys orbicularis. Next base: position 125,796,271 of record NC_088683.1, read on the forward strand.
GTCATCAGTGCTTCTCACACTGAAGCTACGTAGCTTTTTCAGGCTGCGTAGCATTGAAATAAAAGAGAAAATGTTGACGAGGTTTCTGGAAGCAATTTTGCATTAGTCGTTTGAAAAAGAGCATTACAGGAGATAAAAATTCAGGGGAACAGCTGAGAACCGGAGGATGGCTATCAAGTCCGTTTCTTATCTTATAATTGTACATATTTCTAAAAAAATAACAGATAGGGATGCGCAAAAGAAAATAATCCCCTGCAAAAAGCCTTAGTTTTAAAAGGGGTGGGTGTACTTTTTTTCCAGTATTTGTCATGCTAATTTGTCTATGGGTTACAGCCAGGATCAGAAATAAAAGTGTTAAAATAGCACAAGAATAGTTCTCCCTGTGTTAAAATCTCATCCAGAAGTAAGAAGGATCCTTTGAATGTCTGTTCTAATGCGCTTTCATGAACAGTTTGAGACCCAAGTGATTCAGTGAGTTGGAATACGGATCCATAATTCTAGTTAATAATCTGAACCTTCAAAGTTTTAAAGATTTCCCTTTTCTAACAATATAATGTGTTCACCATGGCCGTTAGCTTTAGGGAGCACACAGTTTTGACACTGTTGACTCTTGGCTACTTTTTTTCATACACTGTTGTGTATTCTTGACAGAAACTTGGTTTAGCTTGCAATGGGAAAAAGAGAGTGAGAGAGAGAGAGACTGTGTGTGAGAGAGAGGTGCCTATATGAAATGCCCCAGAGAGAGAGAGAGAGGCAAGAATACTGAATGGCAACATTTAGGCATTGACTGTGACATTGTATTTACCTTTTTAATGGATGTATGTAATAAAGTGACATGTAAATGGAGCACAAGGGGAGATATGACACTATATCTGGAAAAGGATAAAACAGTCAGTTGAATACTGGGCTATTATAGCAGTTTGCAAACCTTGGATAAACTCAGTCAGCGGTTGTATAATTGGTTATTCAATCCCGACCCTTGTTCACAGCTCAAAGCCAGGAACACTGAGACCTGTTGCCAATTTGAGTGAATGCAGTGACTGTACTCGGCCGGGGCCTAACACTGGAGCCAGGCCTTTTCCTGTGGGCTGGTTTCCACCATGTCTGGGACTGGCGCAGTGACAGTAGCCCTTTTGTTGTGAAAGGCTGGCTGGTACTCCCCTCCTTTGCAAAATGTCTAACAGCTACACAAATATAAGAAAATAGGAAAAGGGACTTACTGTAGCTTTTCTCTTACTGAGTTAAAACGTGGAGGTTTTGAAAGGGAGGTGAGGTCCCACTAATAAGGGAAGCTAGAGCATGATGTGAAAAGTTTTATGGCTAGATAAGGAAAGTGCCATGCTGTCCCAGTGCATGACACAAGCAGCATGGTGAGACCTAGACTGTCTTGGAGATATGAAACACAAATTGTATTTTCAGGACAAGACATTGTTTTAGTATGTCCTCCTTCCCCTTTTGAAAATTCTCATAACACTGTGTGAAAAGGAATCTAAATAAATGTTTAAAGTAGGGTTACCATATTTCAGCAAGCAAAAAAGAGGACGGGAGGAGCCCCGCCCCCGTCCTGCCCTAGCCCCCCCCTCAGAACCCCCAACCCTCCCCCCGCTCCTTGTCCCCTGACTGCCCCCTCCTGGGACCCCTGCCCCTAACTGCCCCCCAGGACTCCACCCCCTACCTAAGCCTCCCTGCCTCTTGTCCCCTGACTGCCCCCTCCTGAGACCCTCCCCCCATCCTAACTGGCCCCCTAGGACCCTACCCCCTACCTGTACCCTGACTGCCCCAACCCTTATCCACACCCCCACACCCAGACGGACCCCTGGGACTCCCACGCCCCATCCAACCACTCCCCACCCCCTGACAGCCCCTCCCAGAACTCCCGACCCATCTAAACCCCTCTGCTCCCTGTCCCCTAACTGCTCCGATCCCTCTCCCCACCCCTGCCCCCTGACAGCTCCGCCCCCAGAACTCCCAACCCCCCTGCTCCTTGTCCCCTGACTGCCCCCTCCTGGGACCCCTGCTCCTAACTGCCCTCCAGAACCCCACCCCCTACCTAAGCCTCCCTGTTCCTTGTCCCCTAACTGCCCCTCCTAAGACCCCCCCCCACCCTAACTGCCCCCCCAGGACCCTACCCCCTACCTGTACCCTGACTGCCCAAAACCTTATCCACACCCCACCAGAAAGCCCCCCCGAACTCCCGACCCCCCCCCCGTCTCTTGACTGCCCCCTCCAGAACCTCCCTGCCCCTTCTCCGACCCCCTGGCCTCCTTACCCTGCCGCTCATCCCGGCATGCTGGGCAGCAGGGGAGGAGGAGCGGGGGGAGGAGCTCCAAACTGCCGGAGGCGATCTGCGAATGCAGGGAGGGAGGGAGGGAGTGATCTCTGCCGCAGGGGAAGCAGAGGAGGGGCTCTCTCTGGCTGTCGGAGCCCCATGTAAGTGGCACCAGGCTGCCCTGTTAGCCGCGCATGCTCTGCATGGGGGGGGGAAGTCCGGACATTTACAAATTCCCCCCCGGATGCTATTTTTAGCTCAAAAAGCTGGACGTGTCCGGGGGAATCCGGACGAATGGTAACCCTATTTAAAGAGCTCTAATGAGCACTCTAGAAGTTGTCTCTCAGCCTAAGGAGATGGCAGTTTATAAGCCAGCTGTGGACGCATTTCATGTCACAGGTACCTCAGCTCTCCTCCCCCCCACCCACCTCCCATGGACATAATTTCCCAATAGACACAGGGCGATATTTACTGAGTGTCCTGACTCAGAGACCAGCTGTTTTTCTTCTAGTAAAATGGTTGATAGAACTAAATGAGAGAGAGTTTTTAATTCTGGTTGATAATATAATGACTATTCAGTGATATTCAAAAGATCAGACTTGATGATCTAATGGTCCCTTCTGACCTTAAGCTGCATCAATGAATCTACAGTGTGCTATTCTTTTCTTTTAAAAATAGCTCTTAGCATGTTTCTAGTGTTCAATAGTTAGATCTTGCTCTGTCATAGGATGATGGTTTCCAACTTTAATTTAGTACACTTCCATTATTTTTGCCATTTCGTCATACCTAGAGAACATCACTTCAGAGAAAAAGCAGTTATTTGTCATAGATTATGCACATCTTTGTAAATTATCAAATAAGATAAAAGCAACAGTTGAAAAATCACAAAGGCAGGAGCTTTGGAGAGGGCGGTAATCTCTTTGCCATCCTGATTTACCCTAGTGCACAAAAAATAATACAGAGTGGCTTGATTTAATGAAAGGCTGCAATTCAATCAAGAGGTTCTGCTGAGGTCATATAATATAAATGGTTACAGCACCTCTTGACTGAGTTACAGCCTTGATAACTCAGTACTTTGTTGTTATTTATGAGGGTAACTTTTCAAAGCAATCTGCATATCTCCCACTAAAACCTGCTTTGAAAATGTTATTCCATGATGTCATTGAAAAGGATTTTTCCCCCTTTGGTTAGGGGAGGGGGGGAAACAGCTAAATGCAGGGTGTGGGGGGGGGGGGAGGGAAGGAATGCATTGTTTTAGAATAGAAAATTAATCACTTGGAAATGGATTGCTTATTGTGAAGCAAATGCAGAGTATTGAACTTGTGATACATGAGAAGATCTACAGAAACTCCAGCAGAGGCCTTTAATGGAAAATCCACCCTGCCATCTCATTATAAGTAGAACCCTGGGAGCCAAGTATTCCAAGCAGTAGAGAGAAGGTAGCATTATGAGAAAAAAAATATAATAATCAGTGTTAATGTAGCTGAGCCTTAATCAGAGTACTGATTTATATTAGAAGTAAGTATCATGTTATCATAGAGCCTCTTAAAATTTGGGTGTGGATTATAAACAGTTTGAATGTTTATCTGAGCAGGGCATGACATAACTTCCTCTTGGTGAAACTCAAAATGCTTAGTGGTCAGAGCTGCTTGGAGTCCATGGAAGCCTGCTCTCGTTAATTTTAGAAAGTACCACTCAACATATATCTCATAATCTTAATCCCCCAAATATTCTGGTTCGGATTACAATACAATATTGTATGCAGGGATAATGCACTGATGACTCCCTTAGGTTAGTGTTTCCAGTTTAGTGAATTTTTGGGATCCAACTAGAGAGTCTACAGCAGGTGTAGAAGAATGAATGCTTGAGATGCCTCATTAATTTAATGTAGCTAAGAGGCTAGTGGTTTTAAAGGATTTTGTAATAGCCTCATCGTGAACTACCCAAACGTAATTCATATAGGATACAGGACATCTTTTATTCCTCTTTTTTTCCCTTTCTCCAAGCTATGAAAGCTCACTGAGTTCCCAGGTCATTGGTTGTAGGCACCTTTCTATGTCACAACAAACAAAAAAATCTGAAATATTTGGCACTTTGGCACTGCATATAACTGCCACTCTTGTGGCTTCTCTCCCTTCCTCTAAGAGAAAGATGGATGGGAGAGGAGAATAAGGGGGGAAACGGTAACACACTTTATGTCTAAGCATAAACCACAAATGACACATGATGTACAGTCTCTCCAATCCCCAAAGTCTTGGTAAACCAAGTGCTCTACTTCTAGCTAATGCTTTAACACCAAACCTTTCGGAAAATGTTGCTTCCAATACTGACCCATGTGATCTTAGTGGTTGGAGAATTCATATTGCCAAATTTAGAACACACTCTAAGATAATGTGTTCTAGATTTAGCACAGAACTTGAAACTGTTGGGGCTCAGTTTCAGTTAAGATCTGGGAAAACTTGAGTTCTTCTTCGAGTGCTTGTTCACGTCCATTCCACATTAGGTGTACGCGCGCCGCGTGCACGAACGTCGGAAACTTTTTCCCTCAGCGGCTCCCGTCGGGCCCGCAGGGTCTCCCTTCCCGCCAGAGCGGCGCCCCGCCCCAGCGTATATATACCCCTGCTGGCCCGACCCTCCCTCAGTTCCTTCTTACCGCCCGTGGCGACGTTGGAACAGCTCTTCTCTCACTCGAGAGTGTCCCTTAGCATAGTCATTAGCAGTAGTTATCAGTCATTGTTTAGTAAGTGTTAGAGTTAAGTAGCTATTTAGTTGTTACAAAGACCAACCAAAAACTCTTGGTGATAGGGGTTTAGTCAACCCCGGCACCGGCCCTGGGCGGTGGGGCATGCCGCACGCCCAAGGCTTCAAGGCTTGTGCCGCGTGCTGCAGGCCCATGCCAGTGAGCGACCCGCACGAGTCGTGTCTCCGTTGCCTGGGGGAAGCTCACCAGAAAGAGCGCTGTAAAATTTGTAAGGCTTTCAAGCCCAGGACTCAAAAAGAGAGAGACTTTCGCCTGAAACAGCTCCTCATGGAGATGGCGTTACAGCCCTCCGCTCCCACGGCACCGTCGGCTTCGGTGCGAAGTGCCCCGGCATCGGTCCGCGACCCGACACAGGCGGTGCAGACAAAACCTACGGTGCCGTCTCGGCGAGATCACGCCCGGCACCGGTCTGCTTCGCCGGCCAAGCCCAAGAGCCAGCCCAAGGCCCGGGGTCGCTCCCCGCACAAGAAGGTGGCACCTACGAAGACCGCTAGTGCGCCCAAGGCCGTGCCGGCCCCGGCACAGGTCCCGGTACCAGTGGCTCCGGCGCCGAAAGGCCCGTCGAGCCCCGGGACAAGCGCGTCGAGTGAGGAGGAGGGGCTGGAGGAACTGTTGGAACAGCCCTCCACCCCGGACACATTTGAGGCGGCGAAGGACCTCATTGAATTGTCCTCCGTCAGCACACTCCGCGCCAAAGACATTCCGCCGAGGCTGCCTTCCAAGGGCAAGCCGGCGATGATGCGCCCATCGCGGTCGCCATCTCGGCACCGCTCCCGGCGCCGGTCCCGGTCGAGCTCCGCCTCGGTGGACTCCCGGCTTCCCGCCGCGCAACGGGCCTCCAAGCAGACGGGCCCCGGCGCGAGCGAGGCACCGTCCCAGCAACCCGGCCCGAGCAGGCACCGGGACGCTTCGACGGTGAGGACCCCAAGACCGTCCTCCCGCAGCCGTTCCCGGTCCCGCGGTCAACGGTACCGTTCTAGATCCAGATCGGTACGGCGCTACTCACGGTCCCGGTCCCGACGGCACCGCTCCCCGACACCGGACCGGCACCGCTCCACGGCACTGCCGTGGCCCTCCAGGTCACCGTCGCGTGCGTCGGAAGAGAGCTCGGGGCTGTCGAGATACGGTCGCAGAGGGCACGCCGCTACACGGCACGAGGCCTCTTGGCAACCGCACTGGAGCCATCCGGGACAGTGGCCGTTCTGGACCCCGTGGGCCTATCATCAGCAAGGCCCGCCATCCAGAACTTCGAGGTCGGGCCCTTCAGGGGACCGGTCCCGCTCCCCACGGTGCCGCCCCACCTCCCGTGCGGAGGCTACGGTCTCCAGACCACCTGAGGCCGAGAGGGCGGACTCGGCACCGAGCCCGGCACCGTCCGTGCCCCAGGGCAGGGGACGCACCCCAGAGGGTCAACCCGCTGAGGAGGACTTACAGGAGGATGAGGACGCTCAAAAGGCCATGACCTCCTCCTCCTCACCAGATGAAGCCGTGGCGGGCACAACAGTGTCCGGCCCTCCCCCGATTGACCACCGGGCGCACCAGGACCTGCTCCGCCGGGTGGCCCTCAACTTGGGGTTGCAGGCGGAGGAGACGGTCGGGCAGGAGGACCCCATGGTAGACATTCTCAGCCCGGAGGGTCCCTCCAGGATTGCTCTTCCGTTAATAAAGACTGTACAGTCGAACTATAAGACTGTGTGGCAGACGCCAGCCTCCTCTGCGCCGACCGCACGGGGCGTCGAGAGGAAGTACTTTGCCCCATCCAGGGGGTTTGACTTCCTCTTCTCCCATCCGGCCCCATGTTCGCTGGTCGTTTCGGCGGTCAACGAGAAGGAGCGGCATGGCCAGCAGGCCCCGGCCCCCAAGGCCAAGGAGGCGAAACGATTAGACCTATTCGGCAGAAAGGTCTACTCGTCGGGAGGCCTCCAGTTGCGGATCGCGAACCAGCAGGCGATCCTCAACAGGCATAACTTTAACTCCTGGGCGTCGGTGTTGAAATTCAAAGAGGCCTTGCCTCAGGGATCGCAGCCCGAGTTTGCGGCCATTGTGGACGAGGGAAAGGCGGTGGCCAAGACTTCGTTACAGGCCTCGCTCGACTCGGCCGATGCGGCCGCCAGGACTATCGCGTCTGGCGTGGTCATGAGACGCTCAGCGTGGTTGCAAGCGTCTGGTCTTCCTCCAGAGGTGCAAAACACCCTCCAAGACCTTCCGTTTGAAGGCACGGGGTTGTTTTCGGAGCAGACTGATGCCAGGCTCCATGGCCTCAAAGATTCGCGGGCTACCCTCAAGTCCTTGGGGATGCATACCCCTGTGACGCAGAGGAAACCTTTTAAACCACAGCCTCCACAGAGGCAGTACCAGCCTCGCCCTCGACACGAGCCTTACCGTAGGCGGGGCAGAGACAATAGGCGTAGGCGCAACAATACGCCTGGCCAGGGCAACAGCAACAAGCCGCAGCCGGGCAATAAACAAGGATTTTGAAGACGCGATCGAGGACAGCGTACCGATCTCTTCCCCGGATCCTCCCCTGTGTTTCAGGGACCGCCTATCCCGTTTTTTCCGTGCCTGGTCCCATATAACATCAGACCATTGGGTCCGCCGCACGGTAGAGTCAGGATATGCCCTCCGGTTTTCCTCGCCCCCCCCCTCCCACCCACCCCCCCCGTCCCTCTTCAGGGACCCCTCTCACGAGCAACTCCTTATGCAGGAGGTACGGACCCTCCTCGCTGTAGGGGCGGTGGAAGAGGTTCCTCCAGACCTCAGAGGAAAAGGGTTCTATTCCAGGTACTTCCTCATTCCCAAAGCAAAAGGGGGCCTCCGTCCTATCCTGGACCTTCGCAAGCTGAACAAGTACTTGCAAAAACCACGTTTCCGTATGGTCTCCCTCGGTACCATCATTCCTTCCCTGGATCCGGGGGATTGGTACGCTGCCCTCGATATGAAAGACGCTTACTTTCACATCGCTATCCGCCCGGCTCACCGGCGGTTCCTGCGCTTCACTATCCAGCAACGCCATTTTCAGTTTGCGGTCTTGCCCTTCGGCCTCGCAACAGCCCCGCGTGTCTTCACGAAATGCATGTCCGTGGTGGCGGCCTTCCTTCGGAAGCGACGGATGCGCGTCTACCCATACCTAGACGACTGGCTCCTAGCAGGCCGGTCAGAGGCAGAGGTTCACGCCCACGTGACTTTGGCGCTACAAGTGTTCCGCGATCTCAGCCTGTTGGTCAATGTGCCCAAGTCCTCACTAGTCCCCACTCAGAGACTGGAGTTCATAGGGGCAGTCCTGGACTCGGTGGCGGCGAGGGCGAGCCTTCCCGTATCGCGTTTCCGGGCTATCCAGGAGGCCGTGACCTCCATCCAGAGATTCCCCACGACCACGGCCAGACGTTGCTTACAGCTCTTGGGGCACATGGCGGCATGCACCCACGTGGTTGGACACGCCCGCCTCCGGCTCCGGCCTCTGCAGCTGTGGTTGGCCCAAGTATATCGCCCCAACAGCGACCCATTAGACATGGTTGTCACGATCCCGGCTCGGGTGTCGAATGCCCTCTGTTGGTGGCTCGACCAACAGCAGGTCTGTGCGGGGGTCCCGTTCGCCGCCCCACAACCAGTTCTAACGTTGGTGACAGACGCGTCGGACCTGGGTTGGGGGGCACACCTAGGGGACCTACGCACTCAGGGCTTATGGTCCAGGGAGGAACAGTCGCTTCACATCAACCTGAAGGAGCTGAGGGCGGTTCGCCTTGCCTGCCAGACCTTTCACGCCACCATAAGAGGGCACGGCGTGTCAGTTCTGACGGACAACACTACCGCTATGTTTTACATAAACAAGCAGGGCGGGTCCCGGTCCTCTCCCCTCTGTCGCGAGGCGCTCCTCCTCTGGGAATTCTGCATAGCCCATTCAGTTCACCTCCAGGCTGCATATCTCCCCGGGGTCCAGAACGGATTGGCGGACCGTCTCAGCCGGTCCTACCTCACACACGAGTGGAGGCTGAGGCGGGACATCCTCCGTTCAATTTTCCTGAGGTGGGGGTTTCCCCGGGTGGATCTGTTTGCCACCATGGACAACAGCCAGTGCCCACAGTTTTGCTCCTTCCAGAACCGCAGTCCGGGCTCTCTGGCGGATGCCTTTGCAATCCCATGGGGCGGGAGCCTGCGGTATGCCTTTCCCCCGTTCCCACTCATCCACAGGGTCCTTCTAAAGACCCGCAGGGACAGGGCGAAGATCATTCTCATCGCCCCGGCGTGGCCACGTCAACACTGGTTCACAACTCTCTTAGAGCTGTCCGTGGCCTCTCCGATAACCCTCCCCCTCCATTACGACCTCATAACACAAGATCGAGGTCGCCTACTCCACCCGAACCTGCCATCGCTGCATCTCACGGCGTGGCTGCTCTCTGGCTAAATGAGGCGGAACACAGATGCTCCCAGGAGGTCCAGCAAATCCTCCTGGGTAGTAGGAAACCCTCCACAAGGGCAACCTACCTGGCCAAGTGGAAGCGCTTTTCCCTCTGGTGTGAGTCTCAGCGCGTCCAACCCTTGCGGGCCTCGATACCAATGATCCTAGATTACGTGCTGAGCCTTAGGCGCCAGGGCCTGGCCCCCGCTTCTATTAAAGTGCATCTAGCCGCCATATCGGCGTTTCACCCGGGGGAATTGGGGCTGTCCGTGTTTTCCAACCCCACGGTGGTCCGTTTCCTCAAGGGGCTGGATAGGATGTTCCCCTACACTCGCCCACCTATACCCCCGTGGGACCTCAACCTGGTCCTCACTAAGCTCATGGGGCCCCCCTTTGAACCCCTGGCCTCTTGCTCCCTCATGCACCTTTCATGGAAGGTCGCGTTCCTCGTGGCTGTCACCTCGGCTAGGAGGGTGTCGGAGCTGCGGGCCCTCACCTCAGAACCTCCTTATACTGTTTTTTATAAGGATAAGGTGCAACTTAGGCCTCACCCTAAGTTCCTCCCTAAGGTGGTCACGAGTTTTCACATGGGGCAGGACATCTGTTTGCCGGTGTTCTTCCCCAAACCCCATACGGACCCTCGCCATCGTAGCCTGCATACCCTCGATGTGCGGCGGGCGTTGGCTTTCTATCTGGACCGTACCAGGCCTTTCCGCAAATCGACTCAGCTATTCGTGGCCATTGCGGAACGGATGAAGGGCCAGCCTATTTCAACGCAACGCCTGTCGGCGTGGATCGTGCTTTGCATACGCACGTGCTACGAGCTCGCCGACGTGCCTGCACCTCCGATCCGGGCTCACTCTACTAGGGCCCAAGCGTCCTCGACGGCCTTCTTGGCGCAGGTCCCGCTTCAGGAGATCTGCAAGGCAGCCACCTGGTCGTCGGTTCATACCTTCACAGCCCACTACGCGATCCACCATCAGACCAGAGATGATGCGATGGTCGGCAGGGCGGTGCTTCAATCCGTTATTCCTTGACTCCTACCCTCCTCCAATGGTAAGCTTGTGAGTCACCTAATGTGGAATGGACGTGAACAAGCACTAGAAGAAGAAAAGACGGTTACTTACCTTCTGTAACTGTTGTTCTTCGAGATGTGTTGTTCACGTCCATTCCACTCCCCACCCTCCTTCCCCTCTGTCGGAGTCACCGGCAAGAAGGAACTGAGGGAGGGTCGGGCCAGCAGGGGTATATATACGCTGGGGCGGGGCGCCGCTCTGGCGGGAAGGGAGACCCTGCGGGCCCGACGGGAGCCGCTGAGGGAAAAAGTTTCCGACCTTCGTGCACGCGGCGCGCGTACACCTAATGTGGAATGGACGTGAACAACACATCTCGAAGAACAACAGTTACAGAAGGTAAGTAACCGTCTTTTCTGGACTGCTGCATCATCTTTCTTTATTTCATTTCCTTGGCTGACCTAGAAGCATGCCAAGAATTTCTTTCAGATAAGAAACTTTATTATTTGCACAGTACAAGTTTCCAGGTGGTTGAAAACACACATTTGTTACTTTTTCCCTGAGAAACAATAGTTTAAGTGAAGGAGATTCCCCAATGAAAAAAATAAAATTCTAGCAGTTTGGTGAAACACAAGGTGGTTCTTCCATTTTCCATTTATTCTCTAGCCACCCTCTGATCGTAGTAGGGGTAGTCATCTTGGGGAAATGTTTTTCCCCCTACCTCATCTCCTGATTTTTGGTCTGATTTTTACTTATCTTTTTGGATTGGGTAGTGGCTTTTGAAAAGTGTACAGACTTTTAGTATCTCACAAATGCATAATTCCACTGGGACTTAGCAGATCCAGGTTCAGTTCGCAGCTCTACCACAGCCTTCTTGTCTGACCTAAAGTCATGCAATCCCTCTGTGCCTCAGTTTCCCCATCTATAAAGAGGGAAAACTAATACTTCCCCACTTCACAGGGGTATTGTGAGGACAAATACATTCATGTTTGTGAGGCACCCACGTACAGTGATGACTGCCATAGAAAAGTCAATACAATAAATAATAAATGAAAGATGCTTCACTGTGGCGGGGAGTAAAGGGTGAACACTGTGGGGCCCATGTGTTTGTGGCAAAAAGGAGGATGCCTTATTATTCTCCCTGTGCCTATGATGGAAGAATAGATTAAGTTTGGAGTTTACAAAGATATTGCTATTGTCCTGCCATTCCCCTGAAGCTGAAGGAGGGAATGCGGTCAGTGATACCACTGTTGTATTTTAGACTGTTGGCTGTGGGGTATAAACTGGAACCTGCCAGTGATCCCAGAAAACTGTAAGTGATGGAAAGACATGCTTTTTGTTAGCAGGGTTCAGCTTCCAGTGTAGACGAGGTCTTATTCTATCTTAATCACCCCTTCCATGACTTTTACTTTTTTCAATGATCTGGGCCTTAGTCTGATCCAAGTCACATGGAAATGTTCCGCCTGACTTTAATGGGAATTAGATGAGACCCTCTGATTCCAAAATCCTACTCTGTAAACATTTTGGACTCAAGAAACAATAAGAAAGGGAAGCTGGATGAAAGTTTCCCAAAGACATGCAGTGCTCTGTGAAAGCTGGGAAAGAAATCCTCCACTTTACACCAGGCTTATTTTAAAGCACTCACGTGTCTAGCAGGGGAGAAGGAGGGAGTGTCTTGTCTTTTGGTATTGTATTATTTACTGCCTCTGTGCATACAACCAAGAGGCTCTAGGTTTAGTCCAGCGGTTAGATCATAGGAGAAGAAAGAAACCAACATACAATAATTCTTTCTTTCTCTTCTCTTCATCTCTGTAATCATTACATTTGACGTGGTATTTAACCATCTCTTTTTCTCATTTATGTGGCTTGTTTTCCTCCTGAGTACATTGGAAAATGGGGAGAGGGAGGGGAACAGGTCAGGCAGGGCATGCTTGTGTGGTTTTTCCAGTTGCAACTCTTAAGACTTTGCTGAGAGCTGTGGTAATCAAAGTGGTTATATGATATAGAAATGTATGCTGTTGGCTTTCAAGGTATAGATTGCTTTCAGTTATGCCATAGCATCCCTCCCAGGATTAAGTCATTTGTTGTCTTGGCATTCCCTTAAAGTGTGTTCACAAAGGAGAACTTTCTGAATAATGGGCCTGTTATCCCATTCAGCCTTTCTGATCTATTAAATTCCTCATAACACCATTCCACAATTACTCCATACCGCTGCCACCTCCCCCGGACCTCCTGTTCTCAGGCAATCTGGGAATTTGTCCTTGTCATTTGCCAAACATCTCAGGCGTCTTGAATCCTTTCCCCCTGCCTCCATTTGATATTGACTCTGCCCCTTTCTGTGCGTGGTGTTTGTATATATAGTACATCTCTCTCTTTCACTCATGCATACTGTACAAACATTTAATATGTGTGTGTATACACAGCTCTCCATCTATTTTCTCTTTATATAGAGATACTGGTTAAAAAGTTCTATCTATAGAACTTGAACACCAGTTTCCTCATAAAATTCACAAATACATGGGAATCTTTGGATTATCTTTCAAATGTAGATACTACTAAGATCTCTTACTATATATAGACTGAAATCTGTGTATAAACACCCAAATTATCTACACAGTACGCGTGTGAAAGAGATGTACTGTATATGAAGGGAGGAAAGTAAGTAACAAAAAGTTATGAGGTGTGATTTCAACGTTAGAGCATCCATTGGCTGTTTACTAAAACTGTATGAAATGTGAAAAGTCCCAGAAACTGGTCTGGTTTGAGGTTTCACTACAGACACAAACTCAGACAAAGATAATTGAACAATGTACTTTTGTTTGAGAACCTTAAAAGCAAATCTGGGCTCAGTTTCCAGTGCCTGAGTAGATTTATCTCATATCAAATCTCTGAGAGATTCCCTGTTCTGGGAGGTTTCAGTGTTAAAACAGATGAAATATGCTGGCATTGGTCAAGTTTCACTTAGAAATTCGGAGTTCTATTTGAACCCAAAAGTCAGGAAGCAAATCCCACCTAGATAGAGACTGAAGAAAATGTTCACAGGATAATAAAATTGCAGAGTTTTGCACTCACCTACTGTTTGGTCCAACATTTTCTTCATCAGCATAGTTGGCCATTACTGGAAGTAGTTGCCCCACTGAACAAGAGCTGCTGCTGAAACAAATTTCTCATTAATGACTTATATCTTACAGTATCAGTTTCCTCAATCTAGGTCCAGTTCCTCTGAAGGTTCTATCTCCTGCATTCACAGGCCTCCCACTATTGGCCACTAGCTTCGTTGTTCCAGTGGAATCTTGCTGATGTGGGAGGTTATAGCCACAGAGGGAAGGGTGCTCTTTTAGGCAGATAGATCCAATCCCATCAAAGGCTTTGAGTATGAGGGCAGAGACCTTGAACTGGATTCTGTGCTCAGTGGGGAGACAGTGCAGAGACCGGAGACCAGTGCAGGCGATCCTGTTCTCTCACCTGCCCTCCCAACCACTTCACAGAGATGTTGAACAACACAGGATGAAGGGGAGAGATGACAAATCCTGTGAGACTCTACAGGGGAAGGCTATGGAAGTGGACAATCAGTTGGTTTCATCTGTGAGGAAGGACCTGAGCCATTTCAGGGTGTTTCCATTCAGCCAGGAGCTTCTTGTAGTCAGGTCAGGGGTATTTAATGATAAATGATATCAAATGCCCCAGCGAGATCCCTCAGGATGAGTATACTGCACCTTCCTTGTCTATGGACAGGAGCTGATAAGCCACCAGCATAGGTGCTGGAAATAGGGGTGCTGCTGCACCCCCTGGCTTGAAATGGTTTCCATTATATAGAGGGTTTACAGTTTGGTTCAATGGCTTTCAGCACCCCCCACTATGCAAATTGTTCCAGCACCTCTGGCCACCAGAGCAGCTTGTACTTTCTTTGTACTATGCCTTAGCCTGTGGCTTCACAGAAGGGAGCAGTGTCCAAGATACTGGCAGCTGACAGAATTGTCATTTGAGAGTTGTTGGCTTTTTTTTTTTTGGCTAGTTTCTTAATTAGCTTACTTAAATACTGGGTGCTATTGACAAGATCGGTAATATTGAGTGGTGGTGGTTTCTTCTTTTAAAGTGGGTGGTAGCTTCACTTCATCAAAGGAGGTGTTGACAGTCTCTGTGTCCCAGGTATTCTCTGCTCTCTTTTACCATCTGGGCAGGGCTGGGAGAGAGCCACAGGGTGTAGCCCGTGATTGCCATCAGTACTCCCATACCTGCTTTTTAAGTGAATGGCCCTAATTTTTGGAAGAAGGGTGTTCTGTTCCTGTCCTTTGCTTGGTTTATTCTTCTTGGTAGCCCACAAGGCCATCCCAGATGCTGGTAAATTAATTCTCTGTAGAATTAGGTAATTCCTTGCAGTGGGAGGTATCATGTTCTGGGGTTGAGTGGAGGTAGTCTGAATTCACAAAACCATTAATGCTCCAGAAAAAAATTAAGGGCATGATTATACTGCCTCTTTGGCAGAGGAGAAATAAGATTTCTGCCTCCTTCATAGCAGTGACACTGCTTTGTAGAAATCTCTGGTGCGTGCGTTTCTATCATATTGTATTTTCCACCAATACAACTTGAGTGTTGCTCCTTGCTTTTTCTCTTGCATGTTTACCTAGACTGGTTGGGTGATCTGTATGTGCAGCGATGTGGGAGGGGGTAATTCAATGGTAGTGTCTATAATAGTAGTCAGGGAGTAGCTGTAGTGCTTTGCTGACTTCTGCTCCTTGGCCTCTTTATTGGGTAGTGTTTGCATCCTTCTTTTTCTGTTTTTTCCATCTTCCCTCTTTCTCTTGTTCTTGGTCTCCCTTTTCTTTAGTTCTGTCTTTCCCCTTCTCTCTCTCTTTCTCTCTTGGTTCTCTCCTTTTTCCTTGTGCAGAACTGTTACATTAAAGAATCACAGATAATAGACTTATGTTGGTTTCTCTTCACTTGTTTGGGGATGACTTGTCATAACTGCTATGTGGCTGCACCACTCGTGCATCCTGATGTCATTTCCAAACTCACGAAGATAAATGTTATATCAAAAGGAAACCCAGTGTATTTCCTCTCCCTGTTTAAACCGAAAATAACACAGTCCAAAAAAATCTATGAATGGTGACAAGTGAGAACAAACAGAACAAGGCAGATGGAATGCTGTACTTTGGTGGAGAAGCCTGTGTGAAAATCTTGGAAGATTATTCTAAGCAAATCCAAAGATGACATTTGCTTTAATAATTTTCTATTTAATTTGACATAATGATTTCATGCAAATATCATTTACATTACAACTACCATCCTGATTTACTGTGAAACTACCTGTACTTGAGAAGTTCTGATTTATAGTATAAATCTTGTCTTTTTTTTATTGTTCATATCTTTTCTGGCATCTGGCAAACAGATATTGAGATTTTCTTTTCACATATGTTGCACAAGAGGAGTTCAGGATGTGTAGTTGTTTAGCATCAGGCATATGTGCTTTAATTCTCACTTCCAGTGGTAAAACAGTCTGTCATATTTTTAAAGAGACTAGAAATCTTAGTCTGTGTATTTTCTTGATTTTTTTTGTTTTCTGTTCTTTATTTTTTTCATCCTTCTTATTGTTTGTATTATTTTGTTAACATCTCCAAAAATATATTTTTCGAGTATTTCAGTAATATCAGTAGGCTCTGCTTCCAGTACAGTTGGTATATAATCCACTCTTCTTTTCAGCATACAGCCCCTTTCACAACATTATTATGACAATTAAAAATTTAAATGTATAGGGCCATATCCTCAGCTGGTATAAATTGGCATAGCTCAGTTTGGCCATAACATTCTATATCAGTCATTTCTAGAATATTCAGTTAAATTTTTGATACCATGTGTTTTGAGTGAGCTCTACAAGGACCATATTTGCATGTGCAGGTGACTTGCTCTATTTGTACATGGAATTACCTGGTTTGCACGTTCAATTACCTGTTTTGCTCATGCAAATATATGGTTTTGCCTACGCAACGAATGGGTTTTCATTTGATGGAGCTTACTGTCTGTGCAGAGTTTTGACATTTAGGCCCTTAATTAGCAAATATATATGTTTGGCATAAGAGGATCCTGAAGCATTTGTCCCCTGGTGGATAACATGTTTTGATGCATTATTTAAGATCTTGTTTGCCATAAACAATACAGTTTTTAAATGTGTTCATTTCACGTTCACTTTAGGGAACTATAGTTTGTACTTCTGGTTTTATGTCTGTCATTGTTCTCTGAAGAGGCACACATGGGTGAAATGTTAAGATTAGTAAAGAAAAATAGTGTTAACCTTAACAGAGAGTCTGTCTTATTTATTGTCTAACCTTGCAACTATCTTTCAAAACAAATACTCTTAAAAATCTCTTTCTCTCTCCCCCACTTCCACATACTCTCTCTTTCACTCCTCACAATGCAACTAATGGCTAGATCTTGATTCAGCCCTCCCCACCCACACTTGCTGACATCATAAATTATCCAGATCTAAATGGACAACCTTCATTAACTGTGCACTTTACAGAAAGCGCTAGCTCAGGAGCTATGTGCTCTCCCACTTTTATTAAAAGTTAAAATGCTCCTGGCTGCCATGGAAAGGGGAGGATGGGGGAGGCACAATGGAAGACAGTGCCGCAGAGCTAATAAATAAAAATAATAACTATTACCTTTGGCTGAGTGACCCGGGGAGAAGAGCACTGCCGAGCCATTTGTTGTTCCCTTTCACTTGTCAACAGCACTGGCTTAAAAGCCTTAGCCATTGTTCAGGGCCTAATAGCACCTGTTGGGATGATAGGAAGACAGCTGTCCCAAAGGGGAAAAAAAAAAGTGTGGGGCGGGGCGGAGGGGGAAGGAACCAGTGATTAGTCAAGTAACATGTACTTTGGTGCAGCTGCAGTGGGACATTTCGTGTCTTAAAGTAGGTGAAGCCTCCTTATCCCCCACCCGCTTTTTCCCAGTGCAATAGACTCCTCTTCCCTGAGCTTGCTGACAAGAGTGCATTGTGAACCAGAGCCAAAAACCTACAGGAATGTCAGATGAACTGATTTTTGCGTGTCATTCTCTGAGAACAGAGCTAGTTATAACAAAACAAAACAAAACAACCCTCAACAAGCGGAAGTTGTGCCTTTTTGACAAGAGTAGAGATTTATTGTTTTACTCTTTTTTTAATTGCGCTCTGTCTTTGACAGCTAAGACTTTTCTCTTCTCTTGTTCCCTGGTTTAGTGTTCATGTTAGAAAGATGTAGGAATTCTGGACACTAATAATCAATTGTCTCTTTTCTAGCCCTGAAATTTGTGTGTTAATATTGTAACAGTTTTCTGGGCAATGTGGTTTAATGGTTAGAGCAGGGACTGGAAGTTAGGATATCTAGATTCTTGTCTGTAATCTACATGGATGCTTCTAGCTATGTGCCTCTGGGCAAGTCACTTATAATCTCTGTGCCTCATTTTTTCCTATCTTTAAAAAAGGAAATTACAGTACATATCTTTTTTTAAGTGCTTTGAGATCTTCAGGGGAATGGTACTATAGTGCATATGTGCAAAGTGTTATGATGTCATTGATTATTATTTTAGTGGAATGGCTTCTATTTGAAAACATTGTGGAAATAAATGTTGAATATGGACTTTTTTTAAATTCTAGCAATAGTGCTAGATACATGTTTTATTATTATTTATACCATGTTCTCATTTTTTAAAAGATTGTTGAGATTTTAACTTACTGGTACCCTAAAAAGTATCCAGCAAGTGAATAAACAGCAGTAATAGAACCCTCAATATTTTTTTAAATATTCAATATTAATATGCACACATATGTCCTAATGTATATTTTCTGTTCCGTACCAATCATTTTCTAAAGGTGTCAAAAATTAGCAGAGCAAAAGCATAGCTGTCTGTTAGTATTAAGTAGCTATTATGAGCCCTTAATTAGAAAATTAGTATATTGGTGGTACTAATATGAAAATATTTCAAGGGAATTTATTTGCTTTGATCTAACTGAGATAGAAAAATAAAGCTGATGCGAGATTTAATGGTTTAAATTCCAGATGTTTCTGTTTTTATGTTGTTACTCTTGAAATAGTTTCTGGAAATATTAAAAATATCTCAGTGGCTGCTGAGTTATGATGCTGCTCAGTGGCTTATTCTGTCAGCTGTGTTTTGGGCAGATCACTCTTGAGAAATAAATTCCTTCTTTCACTTATAGCTGACTGGAATTAGAAAGGCATTAGAATGTTGCATGGCACAGAATTTTTCTTCTTCAGTCCATAGGGAAGACATTTTCCCCATATTCCACTATTTTTCTCACACATGCTCCCATTTATGTAATTGTAGTATTGATCAGAAAGGAAAATGCTGGTCTTAAACTTTATATAGATGTATAATACTGAAAATTAGTTGTTTTGTGTTATTTATTTATATCGTTTTGTAGACCGAAATGGAGATTCATTTTATTAATTAAATTTTTTAAAATAAATATCTCTGAAGAATTATATACCTTGTTGGGGTTAATAGGCAGGTAACATGCTTCCTCTTTATCTTTTAATGCCATTTAATATATTTTGGGGGGCACTTTAGTCTTTGTGTACGGTAGAGAGGTGTACCAGTAGAAGTTCTGTTGACATAGAGCCAACCTCAAAATGATATCAGTGGAGTACGTTCACACTCATATGCTTATGTTGGTGCATTCTGCCCACACGGCATGAAGCTGTATTGGCAAAAATCGTGTTGCACTGTAGGTAGGCATCCTAGTGTCTCTCATGCTGTCTTCAGGTATGCTGTCTTGTGGAAAATTGTTCCATTTGAGAACTTGCTGCTACTAACATGGACTCCTTCCTACATTGTAAGGACAGGGTATATGATCTTGCTGTGCGTGCAAGGACACGACACTCAAAGAGATTCAACTGAGGATGACTGAACAGTGAAGGCAGAGGCTACACTGTTACAGCTGTTCTTCACAGAATAACCGCACTCAGTAAGAGTGGTGGCTTGGATGCCATACACTGAGCAATGGGGCATGATCATCCTGCAAACATGGAATAGCCAGTAGTGACTCCAGAATTTTTGCTTGCAGATAGCTACACTCCTAGAGCTGTGTATTGAATGCACTACTGTCCTGCAGCACAGGAACACCAAGATGGAACCTGCCCTTGTGGTGGAGAAACGAGTGGCAGTGGTCATGTGGAAGTTTGAAACACAGAGTGCTGTCAGGGAGTAGTCAATTTAGTGTTGGAAAACTTGGTGGGGGTCTGCAAGGAGATAAAATGAGTTCTGTCAGGATAGGTCAAGTGCAGGAAATAATAGATGGATTCAAGAAGCAGGGCTTCCCTAACTGTGCTGGAGTGATAATTAGGACCCTTGTCCCCTAGCCTGTGATTATATAAACCAAAAGGGAGGGGTGGTCTTGGTGGTTAGGCAGGCCTTGGTCGATCATTGTGGGTGTTTTACTAACATAAATATTGTCTGGTCCAGAAAAGTCCATGACACCCAGATTTCTAGAAACGCTCAACTTATTGATAGTCTGAAAGCAGGGCCTTTTGTGAAGCCATATACTAGGAAACTGCACAGATGCAAGGAAAGGTTTAACTGTTGCCTGAGTAGCTGCAGAATGAATGTGAAGTGTGCCTGTAGAAAACTGAAAGGCAAGTGGAGATGTCTCCTGACAAGGCTCAATCTCAGCAAGAAGAATATCCCAACATTTATTGCTGCACACTTAACGTTGCATAGGGTGAGACCCCTATCGCCAGTGGGGATGAGTGAGTGGCCAGGCTGTCTGCTGAACTAAAACGACCTGAAAGTAAGTCGGTTAACAGTAGCACTGCCAGAACACTTCAGGTGAGGTACTTTGACAGTGGCGATAGCCTGAAAATGTGATCGTTTGTATAGTCACTGGTGGTGTATTGTATTTGTACACTGCTTTCACCATTTTTTGGAATGAATTCAGATAATTTTAAGGAATATTTGATTGAATTGTGGGAGACTTGCATATGCATATATGTGAACAATAGTAAAATGACTGCTGGAGTATTTCTAGATTGAACAGAAGCAATTGCTTCTATAGTATGCTGGATAGCTGACTTTTAAATACTCGTTCAATGTTTTTATTGATCTATGGGACCATTTTTGGCTATGTGAAATACTTTCTAGCACTATGGGCAGCACTACAATGCCAGAAATCACAATAAAGATACCTCAACGTTCAGACATGTATTTTATCAACATGCCAGCCATCAAAAAAAAAAAAAAAAAAAGAGCTAGCAACTTACAGATGATTTTGCCTTTACTAACTACAACCCATAACTATGTATGGAAAAAGTGCAACAAGAAGCTGGATGTCAATGCATCACAGATGACAAGACTTACAATCAAAGCAGTTCTCTTTGTTCCCTGAGCTTTTGTCTACTGGAGTAGAGCCCAGTGGGAACTGACTCAAAAGGATTGTGGGGAGGTTGGTGGCTCAAGGAGCAGGGGTGGGGAGGTGTGATCCTGCCAGAGAAGGGAGCTGTTTAAGAAGTCTGAAAGCCACCTGGGAACATATGTAGCTGAACAGTTTTCTGTGATGATCCTCCCAGTGGACCTGGTGTGGAGTAGGGTCATGCATACTATGGTGGGCTGATCGAAGTATCTCTGCCTTGGAGTTTCTGGGAAGATCTTAAATACTGTGTGTTAACAATCTTTTGTGAAATTGTGCCCACAGACCAAAAGCTGTGTGTAAAAATTAACAGACTGTTTCATCCATAGTACTGTACATGCTACAGTGTGCAACTGGGTGGCTGCTGGCCCAGTCATGTGTGTATATGTGCGCCATCCTGCATTTTTTTTTTTTTTTATATTCAGTATCTCTCCCCCTGTGTCAGTTGTGCCCCATGCATGAGCTATGTATATCTTTGTGGATACATTTCACGATGGCCACATATCAGGGGACAGTGCTACCTTGACTGTAAGAGGAAATGTACGTTGTGTGGTCTTGAATTTCCAAACCTCAGTGCACTGTATGTGTGTCTGTTTGTGATCTATGGTGTCTTGCAAAGCTGCATGCAATGCCTTAAAAGCACTGCTCGGTTGTTAGAGAACCATATATGTGGGTGTGCAAATGCTGTATGTTCATGTAACCCCATGATAACAATTGCACAAAACTATTTATAGTTAATACTGCCTTGTTCACTCGTTATGAACGTTGTCTGGTGCTGCTATTGATACAGGTAAGATCTGTGCAATTAAAATGCTCTTTAAAAAAGAGATTTTTCTGCATGTATACCTTTGTCTATCATTTTGATGGAGGGAGGGAAGAAGATTAATTTATAACGTGGACTTTAGGTCTGAGTTTGTTTGCCTTCCAGTGTAAACTGGGAGAGCAGTGGGTTAATTTTGGTGCATTGAGAATATTTATGCAAGAATACTTGCTGGAGAGTGTTAGTATAATGGTGTGCGGATGGACATGGGGTGGAGAAATGGTGGATAGATGGCAGAGTGTGTTTACAGCTAGATTAGAAGGAAAGGCTATATGGGTTCACACCATGTTCTCCATCAGCTCTTTCCAGGCAATGCAAACATACAGTCACACATTGCCAAGAGTTAGGGTATATCAGCCTACACTACAGTTTCTTTAATGGGACTTAAACAATCACTTGCCTTCCCAGATTCTCCCTCTTCCAGGGATGACCTGTATCGGCATGAGGCATTCAGACTATCTGGGGGTCCAGCCGGATGTTGGACACTGTTCTTTACTCCACCTTGTTGTCCACTTGCTGGCCAGTGCCAGACAAGTCCCCCTCATCCACTGCTCCACAGGGGCTTCCTCCTCCTCTCCTGGACATGAATTGTTCACAGTGGTTACGGGGGAAATGATAGTGCCCCTGGTGAATATAGCAGCCAGATGGTTATAAAAGACACAGGTCATGTGGGTAGCTCCGGAACTCATTGTTCTCCTTCACCTTCTGCCTCAGCTCCTTTCCCTTTGCACAGCCCTGGGACTTCTCTTTGGAAGTTTTGAGTTTTGCCGTTTCCTTTGCCTAGTCACTGTAAATAGTCTTGTTCCTATGGGAGTGCTGCAGCTGAGCCTGCACACACTCCTCTCCCTACAGTGCAAGGAAATCGAGCATCTCCTCCTTGAACCAAGCAGCAGCACAGGACTGAGAGTGAGGAGCCATGCTGTCAGCAAATAATCAGCAGGTAACAGCAACAGATATGGCTGTGAAGACCTTGCTGGGCATTTAAAAGTAAGGTGGGCTTCTAGTCATTGTGACCCCTGAACAGTGGAGTTCAAAAGTCTGTGCTTCCAGACAGGTCACTCCTGAAGGGAATGTTGCATTGTGGGATTGCACTTGGAGGGCTGCTTATGGGTTCAGGTACCCGTGCATTCACATTGCCACTATGCTGATAGAACTATAATAGCTGGAGGTTTAGGTCATTCCAAAAAGAGGAATACGTAAGTTGGAAAATGTGAAGAGTTTTGCCAGTAAGAGACAAAATTAAACGTGGATGCTGCACTCCAGGCTGTGCTGAAAATAATGAGTGTTAGTACAACTTTCTAGCGTAAACTAGGCCTTAGAACTCAGTTCCTTTCTCACAATGAAACCTTTTTCATGAAAGAGGGATTTGGAACAAATATGTCAATGAAGCACAGTTAAAGCTCAAGTAAACCAAGAACAGGTATTATGTTATGCACGGTTAGCCCACAAGAAATTGGTTTACAAAGGTCGTTTTCTATTCATTTACTTAGGTCCTTTATTTTTTTAATACTTTCAGAGAAGCTTAACATATACACATGCTCACATACACAAACGTGTGTGTGTATAGATACATACATACACAAATTGGACTGGTTTATAGAGCCTACTGCACTGGAGAGAATGTGGTTTTATTCCTGGCACTGCAGCTCCATTTGAGAATTACTGGATGCTGGCGTGAGTCTCCAGGTCTCATTGTTCCATCTGAGGGAGTCAGTCTTGAGAGTGTTTGGCACCAAGGGGGGAAAGGAGGGAGAGTTCTTGGGAATGAACATGAACTGAAGAGCCAGTATGCTGCTGTAACAATGGCTGGCACAGTTGGAGGGCCATTCACCATTGGGTATTGCCATAGGCATTGATGCGAAGCAGCATATGCGAGCAAAAGAGGCAAAGGTGAAAAAAGGAAAACAAAATGCTGTGTAAATATATTAAGAAGAACATAATGACTGATAAACATACAACCAGGAAAAAAAATAAATAATTGCTGTGAATTAATCTGTATTTCAGGTCAAAGGACTCTGTTCATCCACGTTCTTCTCTTTTGCTACTATTTATTTTACAATTTCTGTTATTCGTCCCATATTTTGTTCTCTTTCTCTTCCGCTGCCCTAGCCATAATTCTCCATAACACTTAGCATTTATGGAGTGCTTTTAATCATTGAGAACCTTTGCAAGTATTAACTTCACAACACCCCTGTGAGTAAGTACTGTAATATCCTGGCTATTCTGTATGTGTATCACTGCTATCTACTAGATAGAACCAGAACTAGTGTTCTAAAGGCTAGATTCACAATGGAACTTAGATGTCTAGAAAATCATTGGGATTCACAAAGCTTGAGTTAGGCTCCCTATACAATGAATGGGGAGAGATAGGCACTTCAGAACAAAGTTCACAAAAGCCAGGATGCCAGGTGGCTCTTCACCTAAGCTAGCCAGTGGGAGATGCTAAGCCCCACCCCTCTCACAGAGATAGGTACTTAAGTGTGGGCTGCAGGGAGGCATGTCCCTCTGCTCTGGGATTCTCCGCTGCAGCCCCTCTCTTGGTGTTAGGTGCCTATGCTGTTTTTCCCAGAAGCCAGATGGAGAGGGTGCTCCCCCATAACTTAAATAACATAAATAATGAAAGTATCAGTAGGCCAAAGAGAAAGAGTGTGCAATGAGTCTGTAGCCTGATGGGTTGAGTACTCACTTGTAAAGTGGGGGACATTTCCAGCAGGGGAGCCGAAAAAAGGGGGGGGCAAAGGGCCATGGCCCTCCCACTTTTTGCCACAGGCCCAGCTCCCTGCTCCTCCTCTTCCTCCCGGAAGCTGGAGCCCAGCCTGGGTAAGAGCGGCCCAGGGAGCCCAGGCAGCTGTGTGGAGCCACAGACCTTCCATCTGCCTGGGGTAGAAGGGCCCAAGAGCAGTCCCCAGCCCGTGTGTCCCCCCAGGCCCCTGGCTTAGGGCAGATGGAGGGTCCGCAGCTTCCTGGGAGGCTCTTACCATGGCACGGCTGCAGCTCTTCGGCCCCCGAGGCCCTGCCACCAGGCTGGAAGCTGGAGCCGGATTGGGGTAAGAGCCACGCACCCTCCACCTGCCCCAGGCTCCGGCTTGGCCGGGGGGAGGGGTCTTAGGAGGAAGAGGAAGGGCAGGGGTGGGGCCAAGGAGGGGGTGGGGCCTTGTGCTCCCCCCCCCCCACACTTTTAGGAAGAATCCTCCTGCCTCCAGTCCCCCTGCTCCAATGACTCATCTTAAATTATTTATTCATAGTGAAACAGCTTCAACAAGAGAGACTGAGGGAGCCCCACATCAGACTATCCCTTAGCCCCGTGATTAGGGCATGCTCACAAGAGGTCCCTGTTCAAATCCCTTCTCCCCCTCAGATGGAGGAGGGATTTGAACCAGGTGAGTATCTTAATCACTGGGCTAAAACTTATGAGGGAGGTGGTCCTCCTTCCATCCATTTTGTGTAAGCTCACCTACAGGGGCCTCATCCAATAGTTGAGCTCTGAACATGTTTACTGGATCTGGACCACAGACAAGTTAGGTGGAGGAATGCCTGTCTTTGTGAATTGCTCTGGGGCTCAGGGATCTGGACACCTGGCATTGGACTGCTGTGTGCATGTGAGAGGTACAAAAATATAGGTGCCTAGAGTAGGTATAGTTCGACTTCTATATTTGCGGAGACAGCTCCAGTCAGGCAATGGGGCTACAGGTGGTGGGGCAAATTCCACGCCTACCAGAGGTTTGCAGTTTCGCTCTGCCCCCCAAACTATGCCTGTGGTGCCTAGGTAACTTTTGGGGCAGAAATTTTGGTGCCAAGTGAATTTTGGTGCCAAGTCTTTTGTGAATCTAGCTCAGTGATTCTCAAACTTTTGTACTGGTGACCCCTTTCACATAGCAAACCTCTGAGTGCGACCCCCCTTATAAATTAAAAACACTTTTTTGTATATTTAACACCATTATAAATGCTGGAAGCAAAGCAGGGTTTGGGGTGGAGGCTGACAGCTCGCGAACCCCCATGTAATAACCTCACAACCCCCTGTGGGGTCCTAACCCCCAGTGTGAGAACCCCTGCTAGCTCTGTGTGTCATAGGTTCTATGTTGCTAATAGTTAACAGAGATTTTCCTTTAACTCAAGTAGATGAGTCCTGTGTTTCTGAAGAAGGAAGAGTTAAGCACTATCGCCTCTGTTACTGAGAAGTTGTGAATGAGTATGGCATACAGCGTAGCATATCCAGCATCTGTGTTTGTATAGCACTTAGCATAATGAGGTCCTGGGTCCATAACTGGCAATTGTTCTAGGTGGCTAGAAATTGTTACAGTATCATCCCCATTTTACAGATGGTGAAAATGAGGTAAAGCTGTTCAGTGATTTCCAAAACCCATGAAGTGAGTCCATGTCAGAATAGTGATTAGAAGTAGCAGTTGCCAGTTCTCAGTCGTGTGCTCAGATCACTAGACTGAGTCTAGCTTTATGGTTGGTACACACTGCATGAGTACCCATATGTAAATATGTAAACATTCTAAATTGCACAACGTATGTCTGTTTTGCAAACAATTTACTGTGTTATTTCTTTTCCCAGTATATGTGCTCCTCCCAACAAAATGTTCTAGGCTTTTATTTAGTTTGTGAAAGTTTCTATGGTTGTAGCTTTTAGGACAATTATGTCTTTTTAATATTTATCTGTTTCAAATCAGTTTTTATAGAGTGGATATAATACATAAATTTTAATCATTTTAAAGATACAATATGTAAACTTTTCACAAACAATACTCAGAATACATGAACAGGACATATTACATTACTGTATAACACAATATAATCAAACTATAATTTGATATAGACTTTCAGTTCTTCCTTTTGAATGGGGAATGGTCTCTAAAATCATAGTATTCTTTTTTAAAATAAAAATATTTGCAGGCTGTAAAAATAGCAAAATTCTGTCAAAGTGCCTCACGTGACACTTGCAGTTCAAGTCAAAAGAGGTTTCAAACTACTTTAGTACATCAGTTAAGCATGATTACATGTATCTTAAACAAAAAATCCATGTAGTATTATTTTAAATAGTTAACATACAGTATTTCAACAGGGGAAACACTTATTAGATCACAACAATCTATTTTACGCCATCAGCATTGCAGAGGGGATTATAATTGTGTTAAATTTTCATATTACTCATATTTACACATTAATGAACAGATGCATTGTTACGATTGGGATTTTGCCATTTGGCCTTTCACATCCCTAATCACGAATTTCCTACTGAGATCTTTACCGTTCTAGCAGAAATTCAGTCATTGATACATGGCTGTCCATTGAATTCATTATTGTTAGCTTGTTTGTTGCAGCTCTTCCTGAATTACCAGTAGAGTCAGGTTGCAAGAACAGTAATTTGTAACATGAGTTGTTTCATTACAGTCAATAGGTTTTTATTGACAAAACCAAACCCCCCCCCCTAAAAATAGCATTGATGTTAATCACAGCCACTCCTATCCTGGTTTATGCATAGAAAGTTAACTATGATTTCTGATCAAGCACCTTCCAATAACATGGTCATGAAGGAGTCATTCATTTGGAGGGACTATTTGTTACAAGGAGGGTAATTGTACTACGTTGCTGTGTAGCTGTGCTATGTCTCTGCTTGGTAGTTAATACAGCGGCCTGCAGTGAACCTGGAGTGTTCTGTAGGCTTCAGAAACCAGGCTACTGTTGCTTTAACTCTCCAAGTTAGACAGAAGACTTCTGTTTCTTTACTAGCACACTACAGCGCATATTTTGTCTAGCTGCAGGGGAAAAGCTTTGTCATGGACTTTGCTGACAATAGACTTAAAAGTAAAACGGTCTACTTTTGGTGCCTGGAGGTTCTGTAGCCTATTGTTAGTTCACAATGGATTTCTATTGCTGCATTCCTGGTTTGTAAAGGTTTGTTAGCTTTTAATGACTGACAGTCCTCTATTGCAAATACCACATTGGTGCTGGCCTGTTTACATGCTACTCAAGAATTTTTGAAAAACACAGGAAAAAAGAAAACAGCAATGTTTATTTGACCTATTCAAGATATGTTTTAAAAAATGGTTTCCTTCATGAAGTGTTTACTGGGAAAGTACAAACTTTGGAAATATTTGTAAAAGTGTTTAAAGCACAGTGGAATCTTCTTATCATGAACTCAGGAATGGAAATATTAATGAATATTAATGTTATAACGTTAACATGCAGCTTCTCGTAGCTATTTCATTGTGATCTAATTGTAATTTTTGAGCTTGTAATTAAATCTTTTATTAATGTAGTTCTTATTATTACAAAAAAGTTAGAATAAAACTTTATTCACCCTACCATTTAAAGAGCAGAATTCCTATAATTATATATTTTTTCAGTATTAAACTGGAGACCAAACATTTAGGGATGGTGTGTGTGAGAGAGAATATTACATTATATTATATTGTTAGTTTATGAAATAAATATTTTGGGTTCACTTTCATTTTCCACAAATCCTTTATAAAGAGAGAATAAAATATTATATTATTGGCATTTTGAGAGAGAAAGAAACGTTTGATATGGTTTTATTGAAAATTGCACACAGATTTTGTGACACTGATTCCTGAGAGCTTTAAGATAGGGGCTCAAGAAGGTTGGCAAAATTAGCCAAACAAGATAATGAAGGCTCCTCATAAAGCTTTTTACTGTGGGGAAAATTAACCAGTTGCTAATAATTGTATGGTCCCTAGGCCAGACGGTCCCTTTGATAAGTTAACATGTACTCCTTTTATGCTCCTGGTAGGGGGTAAACAAATGCCTGAACAAATACAAATACACATAAACACAAATGTGGAGAATAGCAGTATATGTCTTAGATCCAGATAATAAGTGTGGGTATTGTTATTTAGATGGCGCATACTGGGACACTTATCTTTTAGTACACTCCATTTTCTAACTGAATGCAGTACTAATCGTGGGATTGAAAGCCATTGTAATTGTGTACCCATCTAAATGCTGACAAGAATATACAATTACATTGTTTGGAACTGAGTTTAATGTTCTCTGAATTTTATTAGCATTTATATTTACTTATGCATTAAAATTCCACACAAAAAAGAGGTCAAAATGCAAGAGTTAGAGACATAAATATCGGCCGCATCCACACCCTCAGTGTATTTTCCCCTGAAAATATTGAACAAATATATTTTATTATAAAAAGGAAGTGATAGAAATCTGAAATAAGAAAATAATGGGTTTCCATTCTAGGCATTGCTTCCCCCCACCTCCCCACTTCTGGATTTTACAGTCTTTGTAAAGCTTTTTATCACACCAAACTTTTTTTTATTATTATTATTATTATTTACAATGTCTGAATATGTGTGTGTTACTGGAAAATCTTTCCACGGTGTACTTACCACCACACGATGTTTAAACACACATTATAAAGTGGATGTAATTGTAAACACACAGAGGGACATAATTACATGTAGCAGATTTAGGAGCTAATTCTTTGCCTTTTTTTTACTCTGCATTTTCTCAACATAATTATTTTTTGACTGCAGACTAACACCCTCAAATTGACAAGCATCCATTATAAGCAGGAACTTGTTCACTAAATTGAAAAACAATGAATTGCAGGTTTATATGTGCCCATTGTCATACAGAATTACTATGGCTTTGTTCCACAAGAGGAAAAAGCTAATGATTTTGAAACAGCAGGTGACAAAACACATTCTCTCCCCCCCCCCCTTCTTCTTATCAGTTTGTTGATGAAGTCATTACGAATTGGGGCCCAGAATAGGGTTGGCCTTATTTTTAGCAGATAGACTTTTAATGAGTTCTATTGTGGAGCCAGTCATGTTGATTTTCTTACATTTTTTTTTCTCTCTTCACTCAGAAACTCCCAGTATTGAAAAGCTACTATCAAAGGACTGGAAAGACAAGCTTCTTGCCATGGGATCAGGGAACTTTGGAGAAATAAAAGGTAACATTGTCACTGTGATCCTACAGAGTTAAAATGAAACAAAAATAAAATGTGTATATATAATTAGCATTATGGAATTTCTTCATGTTTTTTGTTTTGTTTCTCATTTCTTTGTTTGTTGGCAGTGTACAATCTCCCTGTGTGATTTTTAATAAACCATGGTATGTCCTAAATGAACAAGCCACTTTCATTTATGTAAGGCTTTTGTTCCATCTTTAATTCTGTTTTTATCAATATAAGGGGAGTCTATTATAGGATTCATATAAAACCCAGCAGAGATTTTCACAGTCCGCATATTAACATAGGGTTTAGCATCCATCTACAGCAGGAACTACACATCTGAAATTGGAAGGAGATCAGAAATGTTTGCTATTGTTGGTGCAGATTGTGATAATATTGTGCAATAGATGAAAGGGCAAAGTTTTTGTAGTAAAGCATGTTCCTTTAAAGTCCTGCTGTCGAAGGAAAATGCAAAATGTGACCATTATTCAGCAGTAGTACCTTCTGTTTTGCCAAGATATTTACCCATTTTATATATGTGAGGTCATTTTAGGAAACCGGTAGTTGTTTATTTTTATACAGTATTTCTGCTCAAAATAAGTGTGTCAAACTTGATGTAAATTCCAAAGAAGCCGATGTTCCCCTAAAAGAAAACAGTGTGAGACTCCCACTTCCTACATGATAGTCAGATGGGGCTACTGTGATCATCTAATCTGACCTCCTGTATAACATAGAACTTCCCCGAATTGATTTAGATAAATTCATGGAGGCTCTTAGCCAAGATGGGCAGGGATAGTGTCCCTAGCCTCTGTTTGCCAGAAGCTGAGAATGGGCGACAGGGGATGAATCACTTGGTGATTACCTGTTCTGTTCATTCCCTCTGGGGCACCTGGCATTGGCCACTGTGAGAAGACAGGATGCTGGGCTAGGTGGACCCAGTATGGCCGTTCTTATGTTCTTAATCCTGTTTGAACTAGAACATGTCTTGCACCACTTACATCAATGCAAATCCAGAGCAGCTACATTAAAGTCAATGGAATACACCAGTGTAAAAGTGGTGTGACATCAGAATTAAGCCATCCTTATTTTTAATAGACCTAGTTTTCTGCTGTTGTTTTACTCATATTGGGGCAAACCCTGAAGTCCTTATTCAAACAAATTCCCAAAAAATTACACCAGACAGTTTTAAGGACCTGTTTCACAGTGCACAGTAATACTCAGTAAAATGTTGAAACAAAAGCTGTCAATTTACTCTAATCCTAAAAGGCAGTCTCTTAGAGAATAATTCATAGGTTTATATTAAAACTTAGTATTTTATTCATATGTTCCTTTCAGCTTGTCACTCACAAATAAGCCACCGGCACTAGCTTGCTCTAGTCCACTGACTTACACAAGAGGGAAAGTATGCCATTTGCTCCCCCCAACTTCTCTAGCTAGGGATTGTAACTCATATGAGTCCAGAATAAATATACGCATCTGGTACACTTATTTGATAACTTGATGACCAAACAGCACTTCAGCACCAAGTAGCCTGAGATATTACTCTTATTATAAGTGGGCCAAATTCTGAATTCCTTACTCAGTCTTTGCACACGCAAACGCATTTGAGTACATTTTCCTCACATGTGTGAGTCAATTGGCCAGAGAGGGCTATTGCTAATATCTCGGCTTATGTGTGATTAGTACATATTAAAAAAGTATATGATTTAAGTAACCCTACGATGTGGTGTAAACTGATTCATTAATCGTTAAGGCGTTTCAGGCTGAGGGTCCATAGATGGCTTTCATTTCAGCTTTCGATGTTGTGTTGCTGCAGCAGCAACCGCAAGCTCTCTGGAACTTCTTTAACCCTTGAGATGCTGGAGTTTTAAAAAAATTACTCCCTATGATCCTCCACTCTCTTCGGACTGAGTAAAGTCTCTGAAGCACGCTCTGTGCTAAGAAGGCAGTCTCTTCCAAATCCCTATGATCTTGTTCTGTTGGAGGGCAGTCTTTTTTCTCCCTTCCTCTCTTTCCCCTTCACAAGTTAAACATGAAAGCAGCAGCGACTATAAGATAACACGAAAGAAATTCAACAGCTCTTTCAGTCTTGCCTGGGGGGCAGGGGGAGGATGGGGAGTAAGCGTACAGCCTCAAAGAAGAGTTTTATTTGCTTTAACTTTTGTTTTTAAATTTCATATTTTGAACACAAGTTGAGTTATTGTTTCATAGCTTTGTTCAAAGTCTCACGCCCAATGCATTTTACTGGAACTGAGGTTCTATGGCTGGGGGCATGGTTATTAGGTGTTTGGATCAGGTTTGGCAGTAAGCTGTGAAAACAGGCGCTGGTTTATTTTTCCTACTGACTGCCGTGACAGTTGCAATTATTGTGCATTGTTTGTAGGTGGCTAGAAAGAAGGGAGGATACAATAGAGCATTGCCCTCTGGAGGTAAATGAATTTGACTTACAGGTTCTTGGGGGGGGGTCATGCAGGCTGATTATTTAGTGCCCAGGAATGTAGTTTTCATGCCACCGCCAGCCATGAGCGACTAGCAAACAATAGGTCAGTGGTATTGCAGCTGTATTTAGTGAGACAACATGAAAGGTGTGCAAGTTGAGCTGTTTTATATATATATACACACACACACACACACACACACACACACAGGCATTGTACTGGAAAGAAGTAATGTTTTTGCCCTGCTATGTGAACATGAGGTTATTAACAGTTTTTCAAGTGTAATTTTTAAATTCTGTATATATATATATTTGGCTTGGCAACTGCATTTAAAAAAACATTTCTCTATTAGTGATATTTGGAAACGTGTTCTCAAATAGTGTCTTTTTTTATTAGGACATTCTGTAAAGTGTACAGGACTGAAGATGTTTTGCCCAACTATTTTGTATAGCAAATAGTTTTTTCCATTTAAATGTTCAAAATTTCATTGTATTTTTCATTAGATCCAGGGGAGTTTTACAGGGTTGTGTGCTGCAGATTCAGCACTAGGTTGCTTATTGTTATTGCCTGGGTTTATGTCATTAACAGTGAATTATAGTGTCTGGTAGAGGCAAAAATCAGAGGAAGATTAGATTGCAGCAAGAATCTTTATTTTCTGTTCCTGTTATTTCTTTTAAATAAACAAATGGTAATATTTTACCAGAGGTAGGGAAGTATGTGCATTAGCTAGAGCAAGCACCAGCGACATCAGGATTCGCCAGTTCTAATCCCAACTCTGCCGCTCACTTGTTCTGTGACTTTCAGCAAGTCTTTTAATATCTCTTTCTCAATTTACCCATCTTTACAATGGGAGAAGCAATGCTTACTCATCTTCCAGGGAGTGCTCAGAGACCTAATTAGTTGTATTTCACTTTGAGATCATCAGGTGGAAGGATCCATATATGTCCAATTATAAAAGAAAAGGGAAAATTAGTGTTTTATTCTTGTAGTGTGAATGTATGTGTGTATTCTGGAAAAGTTCATTACAGTTTCATACACATTTCAGGGATATCACCTACATTTAAAATTGCGGGAAACTTCCAGAACCAGTAATATCTATAAAAATTGAATTAAACAAGTGTATCCATTGTATATTGTGTGTGTTTGTATAGATATATAGCAGAGGTGGGCAAACTATGGCTAGCAGGCCCCTCCTGTCTGACCCCTGAGCTCCTGGCCCGGGAAGCTCGCCCCCGGCCCATCCCCTGCTGTTCCCCCTTCTCTGGGTGGCAGGGCTGAGAACTCCTTGGGCAGCGCAGCTGCAGAGCCTGGCCTGACCCGGTGCTCTGTGCTGTGCGGTGGCGACGGCGTTGCTGGCTCCACCTGGGTGGCACGGCTGTAGCGCCACCAGCCACCGGTGCTCCAGGCAGTGCGGTAAGGGGGCAGGGAGCGGGGGGGGGGGGGTTGGATAGAGGGCAGGGGAGTTCGGGGTGGTGGTCTGGGGGCACTAGTGTAGATAGGGGTTGGGGGGTCAGAGGGCAGGGAACAGGGGGGTTGAATGGGGGCAGGGGTCCCGGGGGGGGCAGTCAGGAAGGGAGGGGGGGGTTGGATGGGGCGGCGGGGGGCAGTCAGGGGCAGGGGTTCCGGGGGCAGTCAGGGGACAGGGAGAAGGGGTGATTGGATGGGGGAGGGGTCCCGGGGGGGCAGTCAGGAATAAGAGGAGGGGTTGGATGGGGCAGCGGGGGGCAGTCAGGGGCGGGGGTTCTGGGGGCTGTCATGGGGATGGGGGTTGGATGGAGCAGGAGTCCGGGGGGGGCATCAGGGGGCGAGAAGCGGGGGGGGAGGATAGGGGGCAGGGCTGGGCCATACAATTTCTGAAACCCGATGTGGCCCTCAGACCAAAAAGTTTGCCCGCCCCTGATATATAGTAATAGTGGGTAGAAGAAAAGTACAAGTCTGAGGATGGAGGCTTCCAAGGAGAGCTTATTTTGAAAGTCACACAATTTTGAATCTGCTCAAAGCAAGTCAATCCAGAGTAGACTAAATGAAATTCCAATATAAGATGCCCTTTAATTCTTTTCAAAGCACCAAGCAATTAAGTTGTTAAAAACTTTTAAAATATGTATTGAATTAGTTAGATATGTTTAAATAGAAATTCTTTCTACATCCACTGTTTTTGCACATGGGTTCAGAAAAGCCCGTTGGATTAGTCATGGGTAATGCACTTTATTGGATTCAGTGAAGCAGGATGAGTTTCAGAGCTAAAACTGATCACCTACAGGAGTTCGATTTCCTCCCAGTTCAGCACAGCACATTAGCTTCCATGTAGTATAAGGTGAGAGTGGTTGTCTTCCTCCATAGCATTAATATTGGCTACAGCAGAGGCAGCATATAGGATGGACCAATGGCCTGGTGCAATATGGCAAATCCTGACTTGCTGTGTTCCACTGTCTCCACACCCGGAAAATTCTCCGCTGTTGTTAATAGTATTTCAGTTCCACCAGTGTTAGCATTGTTGGAAGTCCTATTGTAGATGGGAGGTGTCAGCTGACGCGACCCCTTCAAGCACCTGATTAGACCAGCTCTCAGCAGGTACAGTGGTAGCATTCAGTGGCCTTTCCACACTAGGTTTTCCAGTGTTGCTAACACTAGTTGGGTTGAACTGGCATTAGCAATTGTGAGAAAACTTTGAAAAACTTTCCTAGCATGCATAGGGCTTTTGTGTTAATCTAATTTATTTCCCATTTGCCAGGAGTTAATACATTTTGATATGTCCCCCACTTAACTAATTTTGAATCCGTATAGGGAATTACAAGACAAAAGTTTGAGCTGACTTTTGTTTAAAATCTTCCTGACTTTGCTTACTTACAGAATTAAAGACATTGTTTAAGAACTGTTGTGCCTGAATCTCTGAAAGTCTGGGCAAGTCTGAATCTGCATTTTTTTTTAAAGCCCTCTCTATTGCATGGGATAGTCCTCAAACAACTCTAGTGAACTCTTCTTTTCACCTCATGTAAAAATGAAGAGTCACTGGGGCAAATTTGGCTCTCAACTGCACCCGTTTGAAAGCAGGACAACTCCAATGGAGTAACTCCAGATTTAAATGAGTGTAGTTGAGAGCAGGATTAACCCACCATGCCTAATCTTAATGCACTAAACCCATATATATGTCACATAGACATTTATTTTTAAGCAGAAGCTCTGTTCCATGTTGTATGAAATATCAGTACAGGTATTTATATTAAACTATGTTTGATATATGACAAAAGTGCATTTGATGAAGACTTTAATCTTGCTTGTGTGTAGTGAAGTCGGGGCATGGGGGTATATTCAGTGAACAGTCTTATGACTGCCAATAATGGATTAAAAGAAATAATCCATTCAGTGATACTATAGCTCATCAGAGTCGTGAATTAAAGACATATGTTATGTAGATTCAATGTATGGATTAAAACGGATAATCTGTGAGGTGACACACAGAATCTTGAGATAAGTGGGCTATGCAGATTCAGTATATGGATTGTGACGGATAATTCCATTTAAGTAACACTGGACAAGTTGAAGACAAGTAAGCTTGGGGTAGTGCTCAGGTTATGAGCAGTAATCCAGTGAGTGACATGTTGGATCTCATAATCTGTAAACTGAAGACAAGAGAGCAAAGTATTCCACATTTAGATGTGGGAAAGGAGAAGAAGGGGGGATTATTCATTGGGCAAAAACTGGGTTTAAACCTTTAACTAATAAAGCACAGATCCCCAGGAGATGTGTGAAAGCTGAGCATTCCCTTTGTAGCTGTGTGAATTTGCATTTTCAAATAATCGTTTGAAAAATGTTTGCATGTTTCTGTCAGATGTGGAACTGTGGTATTCTTTTTTATTGAAAGTGTTGTATTTGGAATAGGACAGAGAAGGAGAGTGAGAGAGAGCCATAAGTAGAGGAGATAAGATACATGCGGTGGTTGGCTTCTTAAGTATGATAAATTCAATATTTATTGCAACCTACTTGGTATCATCTTCTCTCTGTTTATTTACTTTGGTTTTTTTAATAGTATCAATTTTCTGACAGTGAGCTTTAGTCCTTTGCTGATATTCCAAAAGTGCTGGAGGGGGGAACCTGCCCAGTGGCACACTGGGAAACCTAAATTTTAAGGGCAAACTTGGCAGCTGCTGAAATAGTGTAGGTTGATCAGAATACCATGTGATACTATCAGCCGGCAAAAAAACAGAGAGTGTCAATCGAGCCACACCAACGCAGTGCCGCTTTCAGGTGAATTTGAAAGACTGAAATGGACACTGTGGCTGGAGGGAGCTATTCTCATTTGTCCCTGCAGGTGGAGGTTAGTCCAAGAAATGGAAATGGCAACAATGTCTTGGGAGGAGGCCACCAAATAGGATTGGAGGAGATACTGTTAAAATGTCTAAAAATATTAAAATCAAGACCTTTGTGACAAAGTAGTTAAAATGCTGCTTTCAAGCCATACTGGACTATTTCAGCATTTTTCTGAATAAGCATTATGACTCATAATAAATAAAAAAATCAAATCCTACTTAACCAAATTCCTCTTTTATTTTTTTAAAAGTGGAGTTATCAATAAAGGGGGAAATAGTCTAAAATCGAACTAATTTAAATAGCAAATGGTAATTGCTTTATTTTGTTTGACCATGTGGAGGCCAAACCCCTCCATTTAAACGTCATCCAGAGCGTTGGCTTAAAAAATAAAAAGGCTAAAACCAGTGTCCTCTTTGAGTTAAAAGTACATCATGGATGCGTTGATAGAGATTAATGTTCTGAGCTACATTTACCAGTCAAAAGGAAGCATATATGTGTGTGTGTGTGTGTGTGTGTGTGTGTATACACACACTTCCTTATATGCACGCACACACACACACACACACATATTTTATGCTGGGTTTGTCTTTTGCTGCTGTATAAAATTCAAAACATGAACCAGCTAGCATAGTTACAGCTTGTTGCCTGGATGGGGGAACAATGAATAGCTGCTGAGAAGTAGTCCTAATACAATGTTGTCTATTCTTTTTGTAACCTTGACAGTAAGTAACTAACCTGGTTAAATACCAAGCTTTGTTTGCAGTCTACTGTACCAAAACTTTTATGACAGCCAATATTGAATATTCACTGAGGACTTATTTCTAGCATTGCAGAATAGGTAATGTACTGGTCTGTTTCAGAATGTGCTACTGAGCAGAAGGCTATGTCCTTGTCCCTACAGAATATTCATTCTTGAGGGTAACAGCTAAAGATTATTGTTCATCAAATCTTTTAGTTCATTCCAAGCCATCTTCCTTGAAGGCTAAAAGTTTCAGACAGTACACATGCTCAAATCAAGATGAATATCCACCTTCTAGGCTCTTATTCCAAAAAGAACATACTTTATTTGTTAAAATACAGAAGAAAATATATTACAGAAAACTGTAGATAGACAACTGTTTTTTTTTCTTATTGTAAGCTATGGCTCAGCTAGTACAAATCAATCAGAAAGTTTCCTTCTATTAAGCTGATTTCACATATCAGTATGGAGTCAATTAATTTAACAAGCTAGGTAGCTGTATATTTCAGACATGCATTGTAAAGTAATGGTGGCCACTGTGTACTGAAGTTGGCTTAAATACTTAATTGAAAATGCCAGTTTTCAGATTTTTATGTCCTGGCAATCCCAAAGAGTTAGTGGTTTGAAAATCATCATGCCAGCTCACAATAAATACTCATTGTAGCTATTTCCATAGCATTGAGTTGGAAGCATACAGGGGTTTGTATGCATGTACAAACACACTCTCACAAAACTCACAAACACACAACAGTGATATAGCATTAATAATTTGGTTAATCAATGACTGGTAATAAACGTTAAAAATTTCTGGTCAAAGACAGAAAAAAGGTGTTTAAATTCCATACTTACCCCAGCCAGTTATGTCTGTTTATCAGGGTACATTTCCTGAAAGAGCATAACATAAACTCCCCATTGCCCCACATACAGAACTGCTGTTGACGTCAATGGCAGTTCCATGCGTGGATCAAGGGGAGAATATTCCCATTTAAAATGAATACTACCAGGCTTTAACACTATGATTTTAAAGGGAACATAACCAAGCTAAAATTAATGCGCCAAATCTGAAGATGACTTATATCAAGTGCAATCCCATTGGCTCCAATGGATTTGCATAGGGGGTAAATTAGTACAGAATTGGACCCATATGTTTAAAATAAATCCCTGTGTGTTTCTAGCTACACCTAAGATTACTGAAATGGAAACAACAAAAAATCAAATATACACTTAACTATTTATGCTGTTAGTTTGTTTTGCATTTCACTCAATTTGGAGAATGAAATTAGGTAGTTGATCCATTTCACTTTCCAGTTCCCGTTGCTTAGCACAGTAACATTGTGTTTGGGTTTCGAACACTGCAGGGGGAAGTTTAAATTGGGGGGGGGGGGGGGAACAAAACAGTGGTCTGCGATTGGTGTGGGGGGGGGGGGGCTGTAAAAATGTCAAGGAAAAAAAGTCTGTTCAAAGGAAGTCCAATCCTGAAGTTATATCCAGACTTGGACATAACTCCTGTTGATGCTGGTGGGGGCTGGGGCCATGCAAGGACTGTGGGTTTTGATAAACTTCCCCCTCATTTATTTATTTTAAAGTTTGTAAAACATTGTGCCTAAATTAAAGGCCCAATGAGACTATTTGCAGTGCATAAAGTTGAGAGTGACCATACGCAAGTCACTTAACCTTTGGGCCTCAGTTTCCCCATGTTTAAAAAAGTGTTAAAAGGGATAATAATGCTTACCTGCCTGCCTGGGGCTTTGAGAGGATTAATTAGTTATTGTTTTAAAGTGCTTTGAAGATAACATGAGCTCTGTACTATATGAGCTAAGTATTATTACATTGTATCATAGCAAACCAAACATGTTGTACTATTTGAGATATGTAGAACATCTTGAAATTTAATGGATTTTTTTCCCATTTGTTCCCCCGTGTACACAGGATTTGATTTTTTTAAATAATAACTATGTTTTATGATATGAACATAATACAATGTAATTATGTTTGCCAGGCTTTATACTAGCGCATTGTTTTCTTTGATTTTCTTTGAAAAACTGACACTGACAATTCAAAAGCTATTTAGGTAATTACTTTGATAGTAAACTGACTCGGGGGATAAGTTTAACTGTCTGTACTATTTTTTCCCCTGTACCTCTGATTGATAATGTTCCTAGTTATTTAACCGTGTCACAGAGATTATACAAAACCATACTGCAATGTTTTGCCACTATCCCTTTACTCTTAGAGGGTATCTGGAGGTGGGGTGGGGGAGGTGGGGGGCTGGAATTCTGATCACTTGTCCATCAGCATCTAAGGCTTATTTGACAAAAGAAAAATGTCATCGTTATCCCAGTTTCTGAGTTGTGCTCTCCAGGAAATTAAAATGAAATATTTTTTGCTGCTATGAGAGTCTAAAACCATTTGTCAACTTTCTGCTTGTTCTGTTTTGCGCAAATATGATGGGGTTCTCCTCTTACTTGGTCTTATATGTGTCCTTGCTTTAATGTACGTTAAAATGTCACTGCCACCACCAGTCTCAGACTGTGAGTCAGAGCTGAGAATGTGTAATAATTTTAGTACTAAACAATATTGTGGATAGTGTCAATTTGGGGTGAAATATAGATTTAACCTTACAGAATAGCATTAACTTAGTCCTCCATTAGTGCTGCCTGCTGTGGCGGTCGAGTGCTCATTGTGACTGTGTCCACAAATATGTTTTGTTCCCAGTCCCTTCCTTCATGCCAATAGAGAATAAACAGAGGGGTCTGGATGCAACTAGTCTTGGGGTTTGCTTTGATGCCTATATGTGTGTGGGCTTGTTTGATAAAGTTTCTGGTGGAAAATCCACGTTGTGCCACTGCAGTGCTACGGAACAATGAGAACAGTGTGTCCACCTAGAGCAATATATCCTGAACGGCCCGTGACCTGGTGGTTAAAAAGCTTTGTTAAACATGAAATGTGCATTTGTTGCGGATTTGATGGTAATTCAGTGTAATTTTAAGGGCAGTCATCGTTAGCCCACTTTCCTTTTCCTTTTCAATACTTGTATGAAATAGTCTAACTCATTGTCAATTTGTACATTGCCACAATGGGCTGTTCCATTTTTTAATCACTATACCATGGTGTAGACTTAAAGCACTGAAATCATGTGAAGAGTATATGAATAGTATAGACTTGTCTCCAACAACCAGAGCCATTTTAAACTCAATTATCAACAGGACTAGCTCTGAGCAAGTTTAATAGGCAAGCTGCTGGAAGTGGCTGCTGGGGCCAACAACCTGTCCACAGTAGGGTTCCCAACATTGCTACCAGCTTCACTGATGTTCGCTATAGTGAGAGCTTTTTGTAAAAATTCTGAAGAGTTGCATGACTTTGCAGTTGCCTCTACAGTGTCTTTGATTGCATAGTTGGTAACATAGTAAGATATAATATTGAGGTAAATTTAAAAAAAATCTCTAAAAACTGAAATCATATTTAGTGACAATGTCAGCAGTCGTGTGCATGGTGGTTAATATCTGAACCTCCTCATGTTGCATTTTAAGGAGTAAATAGTAGCAAATAAGACAAAGTGTCACTTTTTCGGCTTACATGCTTTTTGCATGATCAGCAGAACAGGCATGTACATGAAGGGAATATGTTTTCGAGTTGTTACATCCACTTACATAACCACTTTCAGTTGGTATTGAGATTGGTTTAATAGCAGCAGTTTGGGCCATCTGGAGCCTGGTTTATACTACAACTCCAGCTAATTTTAAAATGAGGTAGTAGAATCAATTTTAAAACCAGTTAGAATTTTAAGGGCTATTTTCCCAATGTAAATCAGGCCATATTCTTGACCAGATATCATTTCTACTTGTTCTTTAATTCTGAGCAATAATGATGATGAGCATGAGGGTCAGTTTTCAAAGGCAGCATTATATTCAACACGTATTTGTTTTAAAAGTAGATGAACAGTTGTTATAACTCTGTGCACTACCTAGAAATGAATACAAAGTGCACAGAAAAAGTTGATTTTGTTGAATACATATCGCGAGTGACCAAAATGTGTCTTTGACAATGGTTAGATGGTCAGTGTGAAATATGTCTAAACCAAGCTCTGAACCCATCTCTAATTTAACTGTGCTTCTGCAACTTGAATAAAGCTGTCGATTTCTCTTTGGGAGAGATTTCTTGCTCATGAATGGATTAATAAGATTAAGAGACAGTTCGGAAAAGTTTAGATGTGTCTGAAATTAGGCAACTGTCTCTTATTAGTGCCAGTGTGATGAGTGTTTTGTCTCTCTTAGGCAACGTGGTCTGGGCTTAGAATACAGAACCGGGTGTCAGAACTCCTGGGTTCTCTTCCTAGTTCTGCCATTGACTAACCACATGATTTCTATCAGTTTACACACATGAAATACTTCTCTACTTCTAAGAGTTGTTGTGGGATTTATTAATGTTTTCTGAGTTCTTTGAGATCTTCAAATGAAAGGCATAGTATAAATTCATATTACTTGATCAAATCATATTAGTTGACTGTCTTTGACAAATATCACAATTTTTTTTAATGAGTTATTTGACAAATATTTGTTCGTGCCTGTCCCTAGCTTAGAACTAGCCAAATCCACACATACTCCCACCCAGCCACCCCCTCAGTAAATATTTTGAATAAAATATTTGCAAACACTTTTTTCAGTGTTCAACCAGTGTTCAACCAGATTTTGATGTAAATCAAATAATAATTATTAGATTAATCTTTTCAGTGATACAAAATATTAAATGTTTCTTTGCAGCTAAGATCACTGGGCAAGAATAGTCCTTTAGGATAATTTAATTTGTATAATTTAGAAAACCTGCACATCCCCCCCCCACCACCACCACCCCGAAAAATAGCTAGGGAATGGGTGGAGTTGTAATAGACACTTCTAACTAATTGCATGTCCAATGGCAAATGCATGACTTAAACTAGTGCTTTGTACCTCATGTTTGAAGTGAAAATTGTAACTTAAAAGTGTTTACTCCCCCATTCTTAGTATATTACCATAAGCTCCCATTCTTTCTCACAAGTTTAAACAGAACTTTAAAAAAGTTCTATAGTTTCTGTTTCATTGCATCTCTCATGTTTGCAGCATACCCCCATGGATCTTTTGATAGTGTTAGCAAATATTGTCCCATCGATAGTGAGAATATTTTCCCATAGATCTCTTTTATTATGGGGTTTTAATAGGAAGCTCAATCAAGTGATATTACTTTTGTACCAAAAGCCTGACCCTATGTATTTTCCCAGGTACATGTAACTGTCTACAAGTACTTAAAAGATCTGGAATTGGTTAAAGTGGAATGAAGGAGTGTTGCTGGGAGCACTGGATGAAAATAAATGAATTTAAATTAAGCTAAATATCACAAAAATATCTCTAATGGTGACATGTATTAGATTGTGGAATTATCTTTCAAAGGAAGCAGTAGATGACCCACCATTTAAGAGGGGAATACTGTGTCCAGTTCTGGTGACCACAATTCAAAAAGGATGTTGATAAACTGGAGAGAGTTCAGAGAAGAGCCACAAGAATGATTAAAGGATTAGAAAACATGCCTTGTAGTGACAGATTCAAGGAGCTCAATCTATTTAGTTTAACAAAGAGAAGGTTAAGGGGTGACTTGATTACAGTCTGTTAGTACCTACATGGGGAACAAGTGTTTAATAACAGGCTCTTCAATCCAGCAGAGACAGGTATAACACGATCTAATGGCTGGAAGTTGAAGCTAGACAAATCCAGATTTTTAACCGTGAGAGTAATTAACCATTGGAACAATTTACCAAGGGGGTCATGGTGGATTCTCCATGACTGAAATATTTTTTAAATCAAGATTGGATGTTTTTCCTCTGCGACTTATTCTGGGGAAATTCTTTGGCCTATGCTATACGGGAGGTCAGGCTAGAGGATCACAAGGTCCCTTCTGACCTTAAAAATCTATGAATCTGTGAAATCCAATCCAGAAAGTGCTGGTAAATATATTGTAGGGAAGATTCCTGCACTGGCAGGGGCGTGGACTAAATGAGCTATTACCAGTAGCTCTTTTCATGTCTGACTGATAGTTGGCTATGAGCATGGTTAGTGTAGTCGCCAGTTTTTCTTTTGTTGAATTGGAGAGCGTTGGTGACATTGGCAGCAGAACACTTCTTGTATTTGAGAGGGGTTTGTGTGGCAGGGCTGTCCCAAAAGCAGACTGTTTTAAGGGGAGATATCTAGACAGAAGGCTTATCCATTTCCTCAAACTTTTTGGGAAAGAACTTCATGGGCTCCGATTTCTGTAAGGGAGGGGAGTTTTGCCAGGGTTGTGTTGAGTTGGTGGGTGCTGGTAGATTACCTGTGAGTATATTTTATTATTTAATTGATCATCTTTTCAATTCATGGCAAAGGTGCCATTGTTGTACATAGTTTTTGATTAATACATTTTGATTTCTCTCTGATTTGTGGGGCTCTTACTACACCGTCCCCAGATCCCCTCTCATTCCTTTCTGGGTGAAAGGAAACCTGCTGTGGGGAAAAAAAATTGGATGGTGGTAATCGGTGCCTATTTCTGGGAAAGCATGAGCAGAACATATTTCTAGTGCACTTGTAGATAATAGAAATCTGGTGTTTGTAAAATAACATAGCGAGCAAGTTGGGTTAATGATGGCAAGTGGCACAACCTCTTAGCTATTTCTACTCTACACTAGACTTTAAAAAATTCTTATCAGTGGTAGCAACCCTGGTA
The DNA here is from genome assembly GCF_028017835.1 of Emys orbicularis. Taxonomy (NCBI): domain Eukaryota; kingdom Metazoa; phylum Chordata; order Testudines; family Emydidae; genus Emys; species Emys orbicularis. The sequence continues at coordinate 125,840,079 of NC_088683.1, forward strand.
ACAGCTATTGGCATTTTAACCACTGTATCATCTAACCCTGATCAGAGCAGAGCTGGGCGACATGGCAGCTAGAATGCTGGCAGCTGGCCTGCCCTGGGATACTAAAGAGAAAAAGGAAAAAAATCTAATGTGCATAAGATTTCTGTTCTTCAGCATGCCCATTTGTACAATGGGGATGATAATACCTACCTCACAGGGGAGCGGGTTTTCTGTTTTGACAGAAACATTTTCAAAACAGTTGGTTGTGAACCCTGTGAAATGTAAACAACTTTGAAAGTTTTCACAAAACTGTTTCTCCATGTTTCTATCCGCTCTACTAAACAGGCTACTGAAAGAAAAGCGGGGGGAGCAGGGAAAGGAAGTATTATTAACCCCAGTTTTACAGATGGGTAACTGAGGCACAGAGAGAATAAATAAGTGACTTCCTCAGTTACACACGAAAATAGTGGTAGAGCAGGGAATTGAATGGTGCCTTAATCATCCTCCCTGTCTCATTTTTCTGTGAAGTGTATGTCCCTAGTTTTTCCAGAGCAATGCATTGCGATATGCGTTGTGATTTTGCATATACTGTACTGAAATTCTGTTTATACTGAGACTGCCATTTAAAAATTACCCAGCTCTCATTTCTCTCTCTTTCCTTTACCTTTTGTCACTCTGTGATGCCCAGGGACTCCAGAAAGCCTAGCTGAGAAAGAAAGGCAGCTTATGGGTATGATCAATCAACTGACCAGTTTGCGTGAGCAGCTGCTGGCAGCTCATGATGAACAGAAGAAACTGGCTGCATCACAAATCGAGAAACAACGCCAGCAAATGGAGCTGGCTAAGCAGCAACAGGAACAGGTGAGTGATTATTATAGCAAATCTCATTCTAAGCTCCTATTCATTGATGTTTAACTTTCCAATAGTTTAGCTTTGAGGGCTGAAATTTCTCAAGTTTGTTCTCAGCCCAGAATTAATTTTTTCTTTTGTTTTGGGGTATGGAAAGTTGGGCAAAAATATATCGAAGCATTATTTTATTTTTTGTAGTGTTAAAAAATGGTGGTTTTTCTACTTTTCAAATAATTATCCCACTATTTTGGGAGACAGAAACTCAAAATATTGTTTTGTTTTAGGAGTGCAAATAAAAACACAAATTCAGCCCTGCAGAATGTGCCTGTGCCAATGGTCACTTGAAGTCAATGAGGTTGGTTGTGCATAACAGCAAAATGTGGCCTTTAGATAGTGCAGTACCACCAGAAAGTGCAGTTTGTGAAGTTTGAAAAGAACTGAATGAGAAATACATAAAATATAAACCAGTGAACCAGTGTAATGCTTTTCTTCCCCATTTAAGAGACTGATTTTCAGCCCCCACAAATACCCGCATCTACCCTTTGCAGGCACAAATATGTGTTCACACTTATCCATATATGCATATGTTAGAATTTGCATGCAAAACCATCCCTTTTCCCAATACTTTTTCTAGGTACAAATTTTCACAAAGTGAAGGCACAGGTATGTGTCTGCGCAGCTTTGTGTAGACAAAAATTGAGGGCAAACAGAAACCTGGCTTAAATTGTGCCCTAAGTGTGTGCTGAGTGCTGTTATCCAGATACACTGTCTTGGGTGTGTGTCTAGCTCTAGAATTCTGCATCTTGAAATAAACAGATTTGAATTTATTTGATGGGTTAGACATTCCATATGTTATTTCTTGAATGTATTTCCTGTAAACATGGGGAAACAGTGCATTTATTTGAATGTCTGATCAATTACAGTTCTTTCTATTTTTTTTAAAAAAAGAGTAAATTAACGAAAACACCTGTATGACTTATTTGAAACTCACAAAAGTCTGGAAATGCATTCATTATTGCCACCACTATGGTAACTCCACCACATTGCATGTATATAATAAAGTATACCAGTTGACAACATACAATAGAAAACACTACATTATGCACAAGAGGAATTGTGGTTGCTCTGGGAGCTATGTCTTTGTTTTTACTGGTGCTTGGATAGTTAAAATCTCATCCTTAATGCTGCATATTGTGGCTGAGCTGTTCTGTGGAATTTCCATCTCTTAAACATAAAACCCTCACAGAAGAAGAAATTCTTTAAGGGACAGCAGGAGAAATGAATCATCCCTTAAATTAGAGTAGCCCTTTCACATTGTTGCTGGTACATAGACATAGATGGAGAGGCATCACTGGCAAGATCTTTGTGGCAAGACATCCATCAGGACCTGTACCCTTACCTGTAGAGGTCGCTATTGTTTTAATACCACTGAATAGTCCAAAAGAGAAAAGGAGAATAGAGCGAGAATGCAAAAAAAAGAGCAATAAAACAGTCCCACAGGATAGAAATCCTTGTAGTCATGCATTATATACAAACTGATTTTTATAAAAAATATAAACTAAAGTATTTATTTAATCATTAACAGTGAGCCTCCCTAAACACAGAGAACTTTTTTCTTTCCCCAGGCTATCAAATCAGCTACAGATAGGAGTTTTGTATGCTACTAGTTTAATAAATGCTACTAGAAATTAAAACTTTATTTGGGGGGAGAAGCTCATCAGTTCTCCCCTCAATAAGTGGGTTTTATTCCCATAAATGTTGAGACTTACATCAGGGGAAGAATACTCCCCCAACAATGCTTGCAATGCTCTGTTAGCAATTCACAAGAATGGAGCTGTTCTGAAATAAAACTCTTGTAGAATTTAAACAAAAAGATGCTTTTTAAATTTAGCGGCTTATTCCTCCTCAGCTCTGTAGCTCTGTAGGTCTGTCTACACTGCAGCGAAGGGTGTGATTTGCAGCTTGTATAGCTCCATTAGCTGTTATCTAGCTAGCCTGATAAATATAGAAGTGGGGATGTGGCAGTGCAAGTTCAGTGTGGGCTGTACAAGCCCATCTGACCTCCTTTGGTACATGCTTGTTTGTGCAGCTGACGCTAAAGCTTGCACTGCATTTCTAGTTTTAGCAAGCTAGGTAGAATAGAGCTAGCATGGGTAACACCTGCATATGCTGCAAATCACACCTGTGGCTGAACTGTAGACATAATCTTTGAGTCAGAACTCTTTTTGTACCTTCTCATCAATTGTAAATGGGATGTGTCTCACAATCATCTTACTCAGTTGAGGGGGAAGGATGGTCTTGTGATAAATACACAAGACACTGAATCAGGAGACTTGGGGTCAGATCTTCAACAGGTATAAATTGGCACACGTACACTGAAGACACAGTGGAGCTATGCTGACTTACACCAGCTGAGGATCTGGCCCCTGGTTTCTGTCCGTGGCTTTTCTGGACATTGAAGCACTTAGTGGTTAAGTGAATTGCCCAAAATCAAGTACCAATCTCTTTTTGCCTCTGTTTCCCTATCAGTAAAATGTAGATTATGCCTTTCTCCTGCATTTCATATTTGTAAAGTTCTTGGAAATCCTTGAATAGTAGATGCTATAGAAGTACTGGGTATTCTCTTCTTTGCTTCTTTTTCCTCTTCCTCTTATTTGATGTCTTCTCCCAAGTGCTCTTCCACCAACAGAAAGGGGCAGACAAGCAGTATTCTTTAAGACCAGTGGCAATACGATTCTATAAAATGGCTAATGAGAAGGCATTCATGTATCAGTCTATCCCCCCTCTCCCGTCAGTTCTGACAGTGTTGTCCCCGAGGTTCACTTTTTCATGAACTGGCACTATCATGATGCACAAATGTGAGCCTCCTGCCTCTGTGGCACATCAAGCTGCTGCCACCCACACACCACAATGGCATTAGCTTAACAGAGTGGTGTCAAGAACTAAGAAAGGTGGGAAATTCCTATGTAACAATTCCAGGAGTGATGGTACAAATTTTACATTTGCAATTTCTCCACAGATTGCAAGACAACAGCAGCAGCTCCTGCAGCAGCAACACAAAATTAACCTTCTTCAGCAGCAGATCCAGGTCAGAGATTATCACCCTACCTATAATTCCTAATTTTCACTTTTCCCTTCTTTCTTCCAACCCCCTTCAGTACAGCCAGAGTCTTTGTAAGAATCTGTACAGATAGATGTTGGTATTGTATTTTAAGAAAATGGATAAGGTCGTTACTTGCCATTAAGCACTAAGGGTGGGATTCAGCAAATCCTTACACTTGTGATTAACTTGACACATATTGGAAGCACCATTCACATGAGTAAGGGTTTGCAGGATCAGACCTTGGAACAGTGGCTCTCAACCTGTGGCGCATGCCCCACAAAAGTGTCTGTAGTGTCTCTTGCAATTGTTGGGTGGGGAGTTACAGATCTCCAATTCTATCTTGAGTCTTCTGCTGAAACAGTTTTGCCCAGTTTTTTGCAGCCAAGTTCCCCTTAGGTATCAGGAGAACAGCCTAAAGCATTTAATAATTCTAGAAGGGACTCATTTGAAGCAGGAGCCAGCGAAAGGATTCTGGAGAGCAGCTGAGGAGGTGAGGTCACAAGTGGCTGTGTGCGTGCTCCGTCCGAAGAAGATTGCTAACTCTTGCACTAGAATGTTATGGATGTAATTATATTTCATTTTCACCTGATATTGCTTAGTATTTAATCTTGTTTCTTCATCTTCCTTCCTATGGTAGTATACATTTTATGCTCTGAGAGTCAATATCATGTTGTATTTAAGAAGCAAAAAGTTTGTTCCTGCTCTCTGATGTTCCAGTGCACATCATCTAGTTCCTAAAATCATTGGTTGTACTTGCTACTAGAGATGGATCCAAAAACCCCAACATGTGAAGAAACTTTGGGACTGGACATTTGTGGCTGGATCTGATTTCTATAATCAGATGATTCAGCCTCCTAGATCCAAAAAGCCTTGAACTTTGAGGAAAGTTTAGATCCAGATCCAGTCTTTATGCCTCGGGTCCATCTTTAATATTCAGCATTGCATAGCAACTGGTTTTGAGTGGCATGAGCTGATTTGCACTGTTAAAAATGTGTGTAAGATACAGGGCTGTGTGTAGTTCTTAGATGAGCCATTGGCAGCCGCACTAAAATCAATAAGGTAGCATGGTGTGTAAGTCAGAGGATACCTTGGCCCCTAATAAATGCATTGCTATGCTCCATCACACGATCATTTCAAGATGTCGCATATCAACCTGAACCCAGAAAAAAATCATTTAACATTATGCTGGGTTTTCTTGTGAATTAAAGTTTAAATCATGCTCTTAGTGAAATTAGTGTAAATCTGTTGACTATAGTGGAGTTGAACGGAGAAGAAAATTTAGACTAAGATAGTTAGGTATTGCAATCTGGTGGTGAAGTACAATAGAAGGAAACTGAGTTTACCTTCCTTTTGAAAAGTTGGGAGGCAAATAGGAAAGGGCAGACTGCTTTATATAAAGCAAACTCTACCACTGGCATTGGTCATCTTTGATCTAAAACTGAAATCAATCCTGCACTGTTTTGGAGGATTGAACATTTTGGTCAAGTTTGTTTCTTAATTTCCACAGTTCTTTGTTTCTTCTTCTCACCTTTATTTTTGGGGACGTATGGACAGAGAGTGGTGGGTGCCTGACTGCCTTCTTTGAGGAGGCATTCTGAGGAGGCCAGTTGCTTTCCTATTTCTGAATGCTGTTGTTGACCATATAAAATACAGCACAATATCCCATGGCTCTAAATTCTGTATATATTCTGTATTTGGCATGAAGCCAAAATGTTTGGGACTGTTGTTGTATTATAAATTTTATGAGGGAGGTAGGATGGCATTTTTGCTGGTATTGGAGGGTATCTTTCCTTTTTGAGTATGTCAGGCGAGAAAAGTGGACAGCTGGGAAAAGCTGTGATTGGATATGGTAATAAAAGGGCAGAGGTGGAATTTGTAATTCCTTCTCTTACGGCATGCTATTGTGGCTGTGGGTATCAGAGGGTTTTCTGGACTTGGACTACAGGTGTGTTGTTAGATTGTGTTTGCTAGACTCCACCACTTTACGCTTCAACTCAATCCACTGGCATGTGTTAAAGTCTACATTGCCTTGTCTATTCTAGAATCTTAGAACATGTTAGTTAGAATGTGGTAGCTAACACGTTCTGACAAGACATCATCTCTCCTGTACCATGACAAACTCTTGGACTGGTTTTAACCTGAATTTAATGCAAATTTAAAATGGGAATGGAATATATATTTATAAATCTTCCTGTCAGAAGAATGACATCTCCACTTGGCAGTGAAAAGGAGTTTTAAATAAGGGTTTGCACGAGGGAGAGGGGAGGGCCTGGGGTCTTATAAACATAAAACATTCAAACTCCCAGGCTGTTTGAATTGAGGAGCAAAGGCAGTACTCATAGGGGTGATACCATTGCAACCTGACACTATGCTTAGTTCCCTCAGTGGGAACAGTTCCCTCAATTGGGTTTAGATCAGGACCCAGCTCAGCTTCCTTTTTGTTGTAGTATTAAAAACATATCTCTTTACACTACTTATTGTATCTCTTTTTTTTAAAATTTTCTTGTGTGTTGTGCATGTGAGCTTGCACATACTCCTGTTTTTTAATAATAAAATCAGCTTGAGCCCAAACTTTTGCTTGAGTAATAAATTGAGGTTTTAATCTCTTGTTTGTAAAGAAATATCTGAAGTTTACATGGGTTTATAACCATGGCACAATCTCTGAGTAGCTAGATATGTAATAATTTATAAAGCATCTCAAATCACTGTGGTAAGTAGATGCTATAGTGTTCTGTTTGTTCAACAGCATCAGGATTTCTCTGCCCAGACCTCTCTGTAATCCCTCAGTCTCAGTTGCAGAAAATTATGGGCCAGATCCTCAGCTGGTTTACAACAGCATAACTCCACTACAATCAGTGGAGCTACACTGATTTACATTAGCCGAATAACTGGCCCTATCACTTTAGTCCTTTCATAAATGGTGGCAGGCAAAGTACCAGACTTCTCATATAAGACAACTTATAATGACACTAATCTTTGTTAAAGAGAGTCTTGAGATTGGTAGGCCCAACTTGGACCTATATAGTTTTTTCTTTATGCCGTTTGTTTGTTAAGTGCATGCAATTCTTTGTGTTGGTGGAGAAATTTTTTTTTTTTTAAATCTTTATTGCTGCATCTTTTACAAAAGTCTGAAAAACAATACAAGAAACCATAACATGACAAGTGATGAGAGAGAGGAACCAGATTTCAGTTTTAAGTTTCTATTTATGAGCCCAGAGTAAGAGGGGAAGTTGTTTTTGTAAACAGTGAGTAAATTGCAAATAATAATAATAATAATTAATAACAATTTGACCCTGTTTCTTTTAAGTGTAGAGTGTAAAAATGAAATATGTCTTCACCGGGGTACTGGAAAACACAGATTGAAAATGAGATATAGAGCCTTTCATCTCTTGAACCCTGACCTAAGTCACTAGTAAATAAAAGTCAACTCACTACTTATCTGATACTCGTTGCTGGCTTAGGAAATGAGTTGGTGACCTGTCTCAACCCATTGTCTAGGGATATGGATTAAATCGTGATCCTATTGAAGTCAATGAGGGCACGAATTTACCCGGGGTGCCTACTTCACACAAAACACTATCCGAGCTGGCACCCTTCTTTAGGCAGCTACATCACAGAGATCAAGGTTTGAAGAGACATGGAGACATCTCATTCCTCTAGAGATAGTTCCTTGGCTTCTGTCCGTCTAAAGAACTGTCACTCTAACCCCTAGTAACATGGCCCAATCCAGCTCCCAGTGAAGTCAGTGGAAACAGCCGGGTCAGGTATAAAGTTTTAAAAAAATATAAATTCTACTACTAATAAAACTAAATATTTTCTTTCCATGGAATAAACGAACAGTTGGTGGCATAGAGAAATAACAATTCCAGAGGGAAAAAGTAGCTTATTCATTATAAGGAAATGGAGACAGTGGCCTGGTCACTCCACTGCATGGATTACTCAAAATGGTCAGTGAGTTTTACAACAGGTTAAGGCTGGTGGAATAAAGTTGTGACATGAAAGTCAAATGTGCACAGAGGCTGTGGTTCAGGCTTTTTGACCCTGCCCTAACTAGTCTATCATGCTTCTGTCTCACAGGGCCAGAGTTTTTAAACAAACTGCCTTAGGTTTATTGACATGGAAATGTTCCTACGAAGTTGGGATTGCTATTTGACTTATGTACAATTGAATGATTAGGCTGCAGCAATGAACCCAAACTATTTATGACAAAGGATTCAATTTACTTGAGCCAAATTTCTCTAAACTTGTTAGAGTTGTAGTAATTCCAGATAAATTATTACACACACAAAAAAATCTATTGAAATATTGTATTGAAAACATAATACCTTAAGGTTAAAAAAAAACCCTGACTGACCTGCTGATTTATGACTCCTTTCTCCGAGTGCGCTAAGTTGGAAACATTTCCCTCTCCCATTACCCTTACCAAACAAACACCAAGACTTGCAGACACAAGCAGGGATAGATTACAAGGTATATTGCCTCTTTGGAGGACGGGAAATGCTCAGTGTAACTACAGTTCAATTAAAGTATCCACTTCTGTGATGCAGAAGAAAAACATGATAACCACCTGTGCACAGAAGAATGTACCAGTCGCATGGGTATCCAACTGAAAATACACATCCCCTCTGGTTACACAGAGAGGGAATGTTCATTAGAACAGGAATATGGGTTTGTCTGCATATATGAGTTGGCGGGATTTAAATAAAAGTTTAATGTTAAACTAGTGCAACTTTGTGTGTAGACTAAGGCCAGGACTCTGTGTATGACCTCAGTTGAAGGCCACCTGTACTGCAATTTATGCTTTGGAGAAATGGATATCATCATTTTTATCTGCTTTGCAGGGTACTAATTTGTAAGGGGCTTTATATTTATTCTCCATGTGTTTTAATGCCATTTTAGAGACGTGAAAATGAAAAGGTATTTTTCTTACTGATTTCCATTTGCCCAAGTATTCAGTTCATCCTGCCCTGCTCTCCCTGGACCTGCTCTTCCAGTGGAGCTGCTACTATTTTTTTGTAACTCTCATTTTGCGTGAGCAGCCCTGATAATGCCAGCTTGTTTTTCAGAACAGTTCCTTAGCTGACTGTAGCTGCAAGAGCAAGCTGAGGAGTACTGCTCTGTTGGACCTTCAAATATTGGGCTAGATTCTGCCCTTGTCCTTCACAGCCATGCTAGGGAGAAACCCTCATCCTCACCTCCACCAGCTCCTCCATGCAGCCACAGAACACCTACTGGCACCAGCTGGCGGGCTGTCATGGAGCCAGGGCTCCCAAGGCTTCTGGGAATCCTGGTCGTTGGCAGCTTGCCTGGCAGTGAGCTTGGGAGCTGAAGTTTCCCATACTCTCCCCCCCACAGAAGACAGCCTGAGGGGCTGTCCAGGATGGATTCCTGAGGATCCACACACACCCAGCTTCCTGGCTGCCCTCCCATCATCAGCCCAGGGATTCCTCCCCGCCTGTCATTAGTCAAGGGATTTCCATCCCCCCCCACCCCGCCCCAGGAGCAGCACTGGCAGACAGGGAGATCTGGGACAGGCGGCAGCAATACTGATATGTTCCCAAATCAAAATATTCCCATTCATGGGGAAATTCTGAGGTTTGAGGTTTCAAAATCTTGAACACTTGGAATTTCCGGCAGGATGGATATCTGATTTCTGGCCAGCCCTATTAAAAAATCTAGCTATAATTTTTTTGCAGGGAGAGTGGAGGGAGTTCAGGGGTGTTTTAGCTTTCTCTGCCACACAGAATTTTGAAAACACATAGGTTAGAAATGTCACAGAGTTGTCATTAAAACAGTCCAAACAAGAAAAGACAATGGACTGATTCTACCTTTCCATAAGAATATAAAAGCAAACTGATTTCAGAATGCTTTATGTGTCGTGATTTGCCACACAGATGTTAATTTGGGTAAGTAATTTTTGTTTGTTGGCATTTGGGTATTTTGTTTGTTTAACTGCTCAGTTGAGCAAGTATCTGTTATCCAGAGTTTACAGAATGATCTTTAGCCCTAATATTTCATACTGTTTGTATGTAACAATTCTCTCTCTGTATTTCTTTTAAGTAAAACAATGAGATTTTGATTAGTTTGCTATAATGTTTCAAATAAAATGTAGGCAGTTTGGAGGCAGTTGTTGCTTGTTATAGAACAGAAACTGTATATAGCACTGTCAATTTACGTGGCAGCGTAAGGAAATGTCCCCTGCCCCAACAAACTTGCACTTTAAATTTTACTTCCGGCACAGCTCAGCCTTCCTCAGATTCTGTGCTCAGTTGGAAGGCAAACATCAGCAGTGTACCACAAGGGATCAATCCTGTGAGCAAAGAGGCTTTGTGCCATAGGTGCAGCCACTGCTGGGGATGATGGTGATGTCTCCTCTCAGTTCTTTACTATCCTGTTGATGTCTGCTTCAGGGCAGCCTCAGGACTGGTGAAGTTTCACTCTTAGCCCACTCTCAACTTTTTCTTTTTTTTAATGTGGTTGCAACTCTGCTTTGCACAGGGAATTTTTAAGGGGTAAAAGTGATTCAATCTGGTTATATGCTGTCCCTGCCCCAGGACTCCATTTCTGAATTCCTGAGGAAGGAGTGACCTCAGAGCAGTGCTCCACAGTCCCATGACCTCTTTGCAGCTTGCCGCCCCCTGTAAAGTGGAATGATGCTAATTCCTCTGTATTTAGGGGACCTCCACACACATGAGTGAGAAATAGGGACAGAATGTTGCCCTCGTCAACCAAGACATCAAACTAAGGGCCTGATCCAGCTCCCATTGAAGACAATGGAAAGGTTGTCATTGATATAAGTGGGAGGTTTGTTCCCACCCTTCTTCCTCCCTATTCGGCAAAATGCTTTCAGAGCTGGTTCAGTCCATTGAGCCAATTTGTTTTTGTTTTGTTTTTCTCCATTGCGAATATGCCTTCAAGAGTCCAGGTCTCTCTGCTAGCTGAAATTGCAGTCAAACCCAGTGGGCTCATAGACTGGGGATCTTGTGTCCAGTTTCATCATGTGTCATGAGCAGCTGTTTTCCTGCATCTTGTAAACATGGGCCTACTGGATTCACTGAGACAGGCCCATGAAGAAGTCGCATTGCAGCCTTTCCCATGACTTTGCAACCTTTTCCCAAACAACTGAGGTTGCTGGCAAAGCAGCTATTCAATTGTTTCTCACAGAGGCTCTGCAGCTGATGTCCTCTCAGTTATCATAATAGGACTTGCAGAAAAACCCTTGGGAACCTCAATTATTTAAAAAGAGAAAGAGAGAGAGGAGGAAAGGGTCAAGATGCGGAAAGGGAGGAGTGAACAAAAATCTAAGCTAGAAGTCAGAGTCTAGGCTCTGAGTGAATTAATCTTTTCCTTATGTCATCACATGTACAGCAAGTAACGTGTGTGCTTTGCTGAAGAGAGTGATGCATTTACCATAGACAATCTCTGGGTCTGCAGCTCCTCCATTATTATAAAAGTTAATTCAGTGCTAGTGAAAGATGCCAAATGGGCAATCTGTTTATTTACAGAGCAACCTTCCATCAGTCAAAGCCACAGAGATCTCTTCTAGAAGCGAGAGAGTAGTTCACTGTCAGGCTCGTCTACACTCAGGATATAGCCAAACTTCAGCAATCAGTGTAGCTGTACGAGTGCTGAGTCTAAGCGCATTCAAAGGAAAGCTGGGGTTCAGTTGTACTAGTTGAGGTTTTAGGGTTAAATCATGATTAGGTCAGTCAGTACAAACCCTGGCTTGTCTTTGTCTACACTTAGTGTAGCTGCCCCACTGCTGACTCTAACTGCTGAATTGGTGCTTTTTCTAATATTTCCAACCTAAGCATTCAAGAATCAAGAAGCAGGTCCCAAAAACTCATGGGATTGGCTTTAAAATCATGGCATTTTAAAAATTTAACTTCCTTTTATTTGCCTTCTGATGTTGGAGGCTTTAAGTATCACAGTTTCCAGCTTTTCCCCACAACCATGAGGGTTAGAAGCTTACTTTAAAAAAAAATCAAAAACAAATCATGGTTCCAGAACCTATGGCTATAAGAAAAACACTGAATACCATGAGACTCACAGTACAATCACCAGAGCTGCCAAAACTATGAAAAAAGGCCTCAGTCCTGGGTCTTTCAACTGAGGTTGCCAACCAGGTCTTCTGTTTTCAGTGCCCTGTCTTTCTAGCTTCTCTTCCAGATTCTGTCTCCAATTTCGTAGTTTGTCTCGATCGTGCCACATCCTCTTCGGCTACCGTCCTCAGTACCCCTGCTTCCAGCATCCCTGCCTTCCACATTACTAAGCTATCTCCCTGCCAGGCCTCTTTCCCCAGCTGCTATTGTCTGCCTGGCCTCCCTTTCCTTCTCCCATTCCTACTCAGTATTCCATTGGCTTTTGTAACTGGTTTCATCATTGGCTGCAGAGAGTTTGAAAAATTTCTAATGTTTTTGGTTACAATCAGTGTGTGTCTGTGTATGTGAATGCACTGCGAGGAGCAAAGGTACAAGAGGGAGAAAGAAAGTGGTGTTGCCCATTTAACTCTCATAGGAACGAGAACTTTAGTACACTGCAGGGTCCCAATCTCACCCATATGGTGAATGTGTAGTCATGAGCAGTTTTGTTGTGCAGCCAAAAAAGGCGGCGGCAGCGGCTGCAGTAAGGTAAGTGGAGAGAGAATAAAATTTTTACTGCTGGTTGGCGGAGGTGTTTAGGATGTGTTTTCTTTATATCTTCTTCCGCCCCTAATTGAAGATGCTTTAAAATTGAATGACTAGCAGTCAAAATGTGTTTGCTTCAAGCTGAGAAGAAAAATGCTGGTGTCTCTGCTTCCAAACTGATTGCGCTTTGTACACAACTGACAGCCACAGTCACTTTGAGTGACTGATAAGTGGGAAGCTTTGCCACTTATCAAGGAATGCACACTGAAAAGAAAAGACTGGAGCCGTTCAGATGCTTTGGCATGTTCAAAATAACATCTCACATCAGTCAGACTCGGAGGCACTAGAAGACATTTCAAAATAAACTTTCTATCTATCTATCTTTCTATCTAGAGGCAAAGATTCAATTTAACAGACAAATCACTGTGTGGCATCGCATAGATTCTGAAAAAGAGAACATCATTATAAGGGTCACAAGTTGTAAAATGACTCAGCTAGCTACATAATTTGAGAGCATTTGCTGTTGGGTCTTACCTCTCTAAGCTGCCTAAATTTGAAAATTCATAACCACAGATCTCTATAGCGATTTCTTCAAATTGTGGAATTTCACCCTTGTAGGCCAAGCAATGCTTGATGATATTTACAGTTTATATAGCACCTTCCATCCCAAATAACCCCAAAGAGTGTCACAAAACTATGAGCTAAATCCTGTCATGATTTACACCCCATGCAATAGTATTGAATGACTAAATGCGATGTGCTGGGACAGCACGGCATTATTATTATTAATGTTGTTATTTACCAATTTGTATTTCTTGTAGCACCTAGGAGTCCCCATTGGGGACCGGAATCCCATTGCGCTAGACATTGTACAAATACAGAACAAAAAGACCGTCCCTGCCCTAGAGAATGTACAGTGTATAAGACAAGAGACAATAGATACAGCCAGAGAAAGGGAGAACAATGAGACAATACTGTCAGCCTGATAGGCAGTGATCTCAGCACACCAACAGCTTACCTGTTGTCAAGGTTTTCGTAGGCCTCACAGTAAAAGGGGAGAGTTTTATGGAGGGTTTTGAAGGAGGATAATGCATTGATTTAGAATATAATTTGGTCCGTTATGCTCACTTAGGAACCACTGTGTCAGTCAAAGAATTGAAGCCATTTCTGGGATGCAGCATGGCAGCTATTGATTGGCACATGACAACAATGATTTACAAAGGAGAATGGCGAAAAATATTGTGGATGGGAGTTTCAAAATCCCTCTGCTTTGGCCTGACTTCCCACTGAAGGCAACGGGGGGGTGGGGGAGGGGTCCTGCTCTACTTCAGTGGGAGCAAGCCACCAAAGCTGAGCTTTTTTGGCAAACTCCACCAGGTATCTAATTTTAAATATTTATTCCATTTTTAAAATGGAGCTGCTTAACAAATGTTTCACCATCCAACACAATAAAAGTGGTTAAAAACCCATTCTCCCCTTTCCTGCCAGCAACATTACACACATTCATACCATGTCAAGAGCTTGAGGGGAAAAATTTGCAACGCTGGTAGACAGTCACCACCATTGTAAGCTCTGTGTCGTCTAACCCTCTGCAGGGCTGGTGACTCATGGACTTTTCAACAATGTTAAATGGTCATGACTTCATTTTGACAGCTCATCCAAGACAGCACTTTACCCTGAACACTCTGGTGGTGCTGTGGATCAGTAATGACTCATAGGGAAGAGTATGGTAACACCTACTGAATCATCAGTATCACTGTCTGTGTCACCCTCAAGTCTCCTTAGACATCTCTCATTCAAAGATTGACTGTGCCCAATCCTGCGTAATTTGAGACATGATGCGATCACCACTAAGGTGGTAGGGATATAGGCTGCAGGGAGACTGATGGACACTACTTTATCTCTGGTGTTCTCTTGCTAGTGGTGCATCAGCATATTGTTGCATATTGTTGCCCAGCGTATCTTAAAGCAATAGAGGAATTCCTTCAACGTGGTATTTATAACAACAACAACAACAAATACAGTGGTTTAATGGCTTGGTTGACAGCGACCAGACAGGACAGTTTGTGTTAGTTCTGACTTTGAAATTGAAGAGATGGAAGGAAGCTGTGAGCTCTGTCCAGAAATCAAGGGATGAGCCGGAGAACAAATTATGGAATGAAATATCTTGCTAGTGTGCTTCTAGTTTATTTTATTTTTACATTGTTTAGTGCAGATTCATGCCACAAAGGGAGAATTCAACTTCAGTGTGAGATACCCATGTGCATGCACACCTCAATGGGTAAATAATTGTAATTTACCATTCCAGATGTTTTTCTAAGGCTTTGTCTACACTGGACTTTTGTAGGTAAAACTTTTGTCGTTCAGGAGTGTGAAAAAACACCTCCCCCCACGAATGACAAAAGTTTTACCGATGAAAAGTGTCAGTGTGAACAGCTCTTTGTCGGTGGGAGAGCTCTCCTGCCGAGAAAGCTATCGCCGCTTGCTGGGGGTGGAATTTTTTTGTCGGCGGAAGAGATCTCGCCTATCGAGAAAGAGCGGCTACACTGCGCACTTTTTAGCAGCACAGCTGAGTCACTAAAACGTGCGCAGTGTAGACATAACCTCAAATTAGTTAGAAATCTGTGTTGTGTGTACTAAATAAGTAGACTGATATTCCTGTGCTTACAAGTTTAATTTAATTAAAAATAAAATTCAACAATAAACATAATAAAGTAACAGAAAATAAAATAAAGATTGTTATGATACGTAATAACAAGAATTGATTGGGGGTAAATTTAACTTGCAATGTTCAAAGTTTATCAAAAAAATTGAATTCAATATATGTAATACATAGTAATCAAACTATTATTACAAAGTGTACTTAACTCTATTCTGGCAAGGCAGCTTTTGTCTGGAACTGGATGCTGTGTAGGTCAATAAAGCTTATGTCAATAGTAGTAATAACTTTCAATAACAGCTATCAAAATTATCTCTGAAGATGGAAATTCAATCATTTAAAAAATTACTTTCTTATTAAATGTCAATTCAAAGTCAACTTGAACAAAAATTCATTTTTAATCAAGCTATGATATATAAATGACATTAAAATTATTTTAAGTTGCATATCAAGCACTTACAGTTCCTCAAAAAATGAACCCAAGATTCTTTATAATGGAGAGTGTTAGATAACCTAAATATAAGGGTCTGTACCAACTCCCCTTAGGATAATATTCACTCTGAATGAGTTTACTACTCCTTTTCTAATTTCTTCTGAAATTCACCTATTAGGTATAACCACAGCTAATTTATTGATTAACCCTTTCCTTCTAGTTTATGATACCTCTATGTTTTAACCAATGTCAGAAATAAAGGTAGACTCTCTAGGATTCTAATCCACAAATCGGTAAGTCAAGCAGTAACTTTCTCTACACTTTTGACAGCTGCAGATAGCATCAGACTATTTAACTCTTTAAACTATGTGTTGCCTGGCATACTACTTTATCTTTTACTCTGCATATTGACTCCAATTTCCTTTTTATGCAATCCCTCTCCACATTGCATGTGCTGAGTTTCAGGGTCTAGGTGCACTTCCTTGTTAGTATTGTGGTGAGTATCCCCACCTGTCATGCGGGAGACCGGGGTTCGATTTCCCCGATGGGGAGTGCAACGCCTTTGGGGGGAGGGATAGCTCAGTGGTTTGAGTATTGGCCTGCTAAACCCCAGGTTGTGAGTTCAATCCTTGAGGGGGACACCTAGGGTTCTGGGGCAAAATCAGTACTTGGTCCTGCTAGTGAAGGCAGGGGGCTGGACTCAATGACCTTTCAAGGTCCCTTCCAGTTCTAGGAGATAGGATATCTCCATTAATTATTTTTTTTTTTTAACACTTTTGTACTAAGGATTGTTTCTAGTTGCCTTAAGTGAAACTTGTCTTTTGGGCACAAATAAACATACGGTTAAGTGGCTGCAGTAATTAAACACACATATACCTTATGTAACCGAGTATACATATTTGCCTTACCTTAAAATAATCAAGTCATTATCTGGATAATAGTACATATATATTTATAAGACCCTGGTTTGGAAAAGCACTTAAAAACGACATGCTTAATTTTAGGTACGTGCTTCAGTGGGACTTAAGGATATGCTTGGAATATGGATGCTTTCCTAAATTAGGGCCTAAAAGTCATTGATACCAAGTTACAGCTGATGTTAACTGTGAATTCTTCAGCTTTATGAGTTCTCCAGCTAAGCTGAGCATTCCTGTTCAGCTGAAATACTGGCAAATAGATAGACTCCTTAGTTCACTTCAAGATGTTGTGCCAGCCATGGTGTTTACTAGTGATGGAAGCAGGTTTTTTTGTTCATGGACTGAAAGAAAGAGATGGTTAAATAATATACATTCAATTTTTGTCAAATTTGATTTTTTTATTAAAATTTCTGATTCTCTCTTCCTCCCCCTCCCTAATTTTTGATGGCTCTACACTTCAATAACATGCCTATTTTGCAACAGAACTTGATGTTACTAACAGGAAGGTTCTTTGGCTCTCTGGGGTAACTTATTGATTATTTGATTGGTCCATGTGTTCTTTGACTTCAGAGTAGAATGCAAAGGTATGGATGCCAAATAGGCCCTCGTGTGTACAGTTGAGAAGTGCACCCTATTTGTTTCATTCTCCTCTGATCAAAGGTCTTCAATGAATTGGCATTGAAGACTTATTTCTTGGGGCATTTTTCAAGAGTCCAGTTTCCTGAGTGATCAGTTTTCTTTTTAGATGAGACCTCCTGTCAAGGTGCACAACCTTACTTAAACCTGTTTACCTTTATCTTTTTTGTTTTGGTAGCTTTGAGTTATGTCTGTTCAGTAGAATCAGAACGTCAGAGAGATTCATGCGATAGGTAGTCTACTGACATAAAATAAAATGCTGTATCCTACAGTAATAATATTGAAACCTATATTCAAAGAGAAGAATGAGGAAAAGCCATCACACTACATATAATGCTGCGTCACGCATGTAGATGTCATGATTTGTTGGAATCAGAAGCTTGCCTTCTGCATGTCTTTTGTGATGGTCATTTGGACACAGTATGCTTTCAGCACAAACTCTTGCAAAGGTTCCCATGGGAGGAAAAATTGTCCATTGTATTCTTTGTAAAACAAATGATCTTTTTCCCTGAAGCTAGGCTCCAGCAAGTTTGTTCTGCCACTTAGGGATATCTTAGGAGATTCCTGTCCTTTCTGGTGCCCAGGAAATTCATACTTTTAACAAGCACAGATATTTATATTGTATTTATTGCCATCATATAATCTCTTATGTTTCCCCTCAAGTATAACGAATTGTGGTTTTCCTCAGCTGTTGATTTGATAGGATTCTAGCCCCTCATTTAGAGAGAGCGTTGCCTCTCCAGTTCCTATTGTTTGAACCATGGCCTCTTTTCTATACCTATTGTTTGTTTTTCTTTTGTTGTTGTTGTGCATAACAGGTGTTTCTTTCACGCAGCTAAGGCAGCAAGGCAAGGGCTTCCTCTGTGGTTGATCCCTTGAGACTTTAATCAAACTCTTCTTTGTGATAAAAATGCCATTGCCTTTATATGAATTGCACATGTAATCTGTATGTGCCCAACTGCCCTCAATCTCTTTGCCTTCACTGCTGTAGTCTCTTTCTCTCTGTGTGTGTTTCGTCTCTTTCTCTCCCTTTCCCTCTATACTTGATTCCCTCTAAGCTTTCTGGTACTGCACGCCTTCAGAACCCGGGTAGAGCCCTGAGAGCAGATTGAAAAAGGGCAAAGTGCTCCTACAGAAATAATTCACTTTATCAATATTGTTGGTTGCTTTCTCCACAAATACCATTGTCAGATTGCTGAGAGAACTATCTCAGGGGGATCTGGCCAATCTTTGTGGCAATTGTGTACTTACTAGAGAGGGAAATGAAGCAGAAACCTCTCTACAAATTAGGAAAACAGTCCAGAAAGCAGGTGACAGTCCACTACTTTATAAGCAAGGCAAGTATTTTGCTTCATCATGTATTCCAGATAGTCCTGTTGATAATACCCACCACTGACTTACTGTTGCTGGGAGTGGCTCAGTGCTGGGAGTGGCTCAGTGCCAGCAAACTAAATTTTCTGGTACTGAAATGTCACCTTTGGAAGAACAGATGTTCTTTAGGGGATTGTGATTCAGCTGGCAGGCATCTTTGGACTCTCTAGACAGTGGACATGAGTAGGTTAGAATCTGCACATCTTGTCACTAAATTACATAGCTTTTAGTCGTCTTGGTTTAGTTTTTGTTTAAAGTGGGGTCTTCATAGTCACCAGTGTCATCTGATTGTCCCTTTTGATTTTAAGAAAGCTAGAGGAGAAAGGCAGAAAGGTGGCAGCACTTTAGTAGAGTGCGGGTAGCCTGGCCCAGAGCTGATCTAGCAGCATCTTGTGGTAAAGTTGGTGACTTGTGGAATAGTCTATACATCTCATGCACTACTCCTCATGCAAAGCTTCCATTGGAAAAACCCCAAAATATGACCAGGTGCAAATGTACAATAGACACCATAGATGTGATGCATATCCAGGGAACTGTGCCAGATGTAGTGGGATAGAGGTGCAACAATCCACAGACTCTGCAACACTTGCAGAGAGTGCTGCATGTGGACATGCTGCACTGTGAACACATTGCACTGGTGCAGCTTGCACGATTTGTGTCACAACCAGGGCAAGTAGGTATCCAGTGAACTAATGTACGGAAAAGTTTTCAGTCTGAAAGTTGTGTCTTTTCAGTGATGGCCACTTCATTTCTGCTTACAGCTCTTCAATTGATTTGGTCACCCGCCAGATTTTCCTAATGCCAGCTGCAATGTCAGTGTCTTAAGGCTGTGCCTACGCTATGCATTTTTTCCTTCAAAACAACCCCCTGGTTCAAGTTGAGTGGTAGTAGCAGCGATGGGAGAGCTAATAGAGACTGGTCACTGACATTTTAACCACCATATCATCTAGCCTTGCAACAGTGACAGCATTTGTGGGAAATTTTAAGAAAAAAAAAAAGTCTAGTGTAGCCACCGCCATAGACAGACACTATATGATGCAAATAATCAGATTTTTTTACTGGATTTTCTGTGCCAAATACCTGTGTTTTTAGGATGCCTAGGGCCCAATTCTTCATTTCCTCAAACTAGTGTGCACTGTTACCAGATCACAATGGTATCATTTTACATCCACTTTGCACTGGGGTCAATGATTAAACAAGGAGCAGGACAAGGAATAATCAGGCCAGAAGAATTCAGCAATTTAATATGCTCCCCACAACTCCTTCCTCATGTGAAATCCATATACTTTTTAAGGAACCTAATCCAAGCACAAATAAATACAAAAAAATAAACTTAAAGAAAGAAAGTTGTTTTAAATGCAGCCATATTGTAACATCATGCAAACTCAGTTCGCGAGCAGGTTTTTAAAGAGAAGATAAGGAGAATTCTCTGAGATGCTTCTCACCCATTTTTCTTCCTTACATCGTGTCCCTGTTCCCTCAGGAATGCCCCATATCACCTTGCAATGAGCCTTCTTTCCATCAAAGTCGAGGGAGGTGAGGGAAGCTCCGTTGGAAGCTTGTCATCACTACTCTTGGATTTGGCAAGCGAGGGATGCTTCATGAAAGACATATGAAACCCACCTGCCCAGAAATGAGCTTCTCAACTGTGCGCTTTAAGAAGGCTTTGCATTTGAAAGACTGATTTTCTTCATTTTGGGACTCAGGGGAAATGTCAAAAACATGGAAGGATAAATACCTAGTTATATTAAAAAGAAAAAAAAAAGCACTCCGAAATTATCTGCAGGCTCCATGTTTTGCGAGGTTTTGCATTGGGGTGGCAAAGTCACGGTGTGTTGACACAGTCTAATGTGCAGTGACATAATACCTGGAAAACGGAGACAGTGAGAGGCGCAAAATCAAATTTATCTGAGTTTTCGCAGGAAAAGAAGGGATTAAACTTTGCTGGTTAAAATATGGATTTTTTTTAACAACTATCCTAGTTTGATTGAGATAAACCTACTCAGATCTAATTCTATCCTGTCCCTGGGAAAAGTGGGTCTTAAGATGTTGAGCCTATTTGCGCAATCCCTTTTTCTAGAAATAAAGATTAGAGTAGGAAGTTTGGTCCTTATCTCTAAGGTTCTTATTGCTTCAGAAGGAAACTGAAATGCCTACGTAAAGGACACTTTCTTGAACTCTTGATTTGTCTTCAGCAATATAGATTTCCCACAATGCTCAGTTCTTTGTGTTTTACATATCTCAGAGGCGCTACATGAATTTCCTTTCTTTCCATTAAGCAGTGGTAAAGAGATGCCAAAACCCTATAGTGAATCTTACAATTCAAATGTCATCCCATGTGCACACACAAACTTTGCTTTTCACCATTCCCCAACCCAAAGTTACTGGATCTGATTCTCAGCTGCCTTACATCTGGTGTGATTGTTTATGCCTATGCAAAATGAGTGTGAAATTCTACTCCTCTGATTTAGTAGCACTTTGAATACGCTTTCACAGGTATAAATGATGATACAAGATGCAAAGCGGTGGAGAATCAGGCCTTCTGTGATTTTATATATTTTGATTATTGCACATTAACTTTAACGTCCCCCTTCACCATGTTAGAAACCAAACCACAAAATAATTATGCTACAGTAGGAAAACTAAGAAAAGAAGCAAACAATAAATTGATGGTGAATCTGACCCCGTCTAGGTTAAGGATCAAAATCTCCACTGGCATAACTTCGTTGAAGTAACTAGAGTTACATCTGCAGAAAATTTGACCCAATCTGTCCAAGCTGAGTAAAAAGTAAACAACCACCTTAAGTGATGAAAAATAGATAAATGGCCAAATTCTGTTCTTGATTCACACTAGTTTAAGTGAAAGTAGGAATTGGCCCTATAGTTACATATTCTTGGTCTAATAATAATCTGTATTTTATTATTATTGTAAAACAGGTTAGGAACTTTTTAATGTATGCATTTGTTTCATCTTGAGTGTCCCTTTGACTCCATGAAAAAAAAAAAGTCTGAAATAATCTCATGGCAAGCCACATTTAATTCATTATCCCCCTACCCTCTCCTCACCTTGACCACTGCTCAGCTTTTATTCAGTTCTGGCTGTGTTAAGCTGTGCTGAATGTCAGTGGGAAGCCTGCTCACGTTGTTCATCTAGATTGATCTGCTCCAACTCAGAGGGGCTCATTCATTGAGGCTGTTTCTATTCAGTTCTGGATACTTACCTACTTTCATGAAAAACTTAATGCTCTGGTTATGTAAGCTTGGTGCTTGTTCGTCTTAAAAACACAAGTGGCTGTGCCTCAGGCCTGCCTCTCCCCCTGCCCCCTTTCTTCTTCTGTTTTTCATTTAATAGTTTGTTAATAATGAAACCGCACAGGCAACAGTAGGGGTGGCACAAACACATGGTCACCTACGGGATAGCTGCTGATGTTTTAGGATAGAAAATAAAGTAGGATTATTGTGTGATAATAAAAGCCAGGACAGGTGCTGGGCACTTGGTTTATTTGCTGATTAAAACAGTCACAGTGTGATATATTTTTATGTAATAAAATAAAAAGGGAGGTGAGTTGTTATATTACCAGGGCTTTGAGTAAAAGCTTACAAAAATGATTTTTGCACTTACCAAAAAGCACCATCCAGTGTTAAGGATGATTGTGTATTCCTGTTTTCCACGAATGTCCCTGTTTTGAGGAGATACACAGGCTGATTGTCTCCTAGATTCAATATAATTGACTAGCTAGCAAACCACTTGCTCTCCTTGTAGTCTGCAACCCCATCATAGATTCCCAAGAACCAAAGTGAACTGCTGGAGGCCCAGCTATGGTGGCAGGTACTAGAGTTTGGATGTTCCAGATTTTCACATGTTGTTGCCCCCTCCCTTGTGATTAGTTCCCAAGCTTCCCTTCACCAGCTGTCAAACCCTTCTTCCCTCTAATGACAATATGAAGATGTCTTGGTTTACTGTTTAAAATTTGATAATCCTACTAATCCTAAATTAAACAAAATGGTGTCTGGTTTTTCAAAAAAGAGAGTTTTCTAGCTTTGGCTTCCTTATCTCCCTCTCCACCCCTCTTTTTTTTTTTTTTTTTTTGTATACTCTTCTTTAAGAAAATCTTTAAGAAAAAGCTCCGTGTTTCACTGGAAGTTCTTCCATATCAGCTAGAATGCTATTTAGTGTAAACAGTAGACTGGGATTCACCTTCCCCACCCTCATTTTCTGTTCCTTGAGCTGTTTACACATGCACAAAGTTTTCCCTGTAAGAGAAACTTCACTGTGTTGGGAGTTCCATCTTTGTGTGTGTGTGTGTGTGTGTGTGTGTGTGTGTGTGTGTGTGTGTGTGTGTGTGTGTGTGTGTGTGTGTGTGTGAGAGAGAGAGAGATATAAGAATTCTCTCCATTGTGCAATTAACAGCTCCTTCTCATGCCTGATGCTCTAAATCTGCAAATGCAATATGTAGATATTTTTTTTGTCAGTCTGCTTCAGGCTAAACATTGAGACTGCCACTCTGAGTTAATTAAGCACCTATTTGAAGTTAAGCTGTTGAAAGGCAATAAATAAATAAAATAATAAAATAAAAAAACCGAATAATCCTATTCCAGCTGTATGGAATGGTTATTGAGACTGACACAGTATGTGACAGTGGCGCCATACTTTTTACTCTTCAGTCTCCGTATCTGTTTCATGTGTTTCTTGTACAGGTAGAACACAATATTTGCCATACGGGATCAGATGATTGCTTCAGCAAGGCCGATATTCTGCCTTCATGGCCAGTATGTGATGCTTTAGAAGGTGTGTGTGTGGGAAAAATAATGTAGATGGGCATTTATTCAGTTATGTACTTTGCAGGTGAAAGGGGGGATTCTCCCCGACTTCTGCAATGATCCCGTCACCCCATGAATTATGAGATTTTATTATTCTCATTTTACCTAATCACAAATGTTATTGGTCATAAAATTATCGCACTCTTAATCCTGTCATAGTGTTTGATTTATGGGGTAGTGTAGAGGGCTCCATCTTTTTTCCCCCCACTCAGTGTTTGCTACAGTTATCCCAATCTCCTATGAAAATGTGAATGTGTGTGCCCATCGAGGTAGGGCAAGTCTATCTCCATGCTCTAGCTTTGCAAGTCTAGCTAAAATACTTCCAGGAGTATCTCAGGCAAAGTACATAGCACAAAGTTTATGCCGCATGTGTTCCTTACTTGATGACATTATATTTTCATTAATTTAGGAGAATGAACCTGATAAAACATCAAAATAGTACCATTTAAAATACATTAAATTAAAACTACCTGGTTCAGAAAGGGAACAATGATTGAGGCACCAACCCCTTGGAGCATCACAATTGTGGAATCCTAGATACCGGGGTCCTGAGGCAGTAACCGCTGAAGAAAACATAAAGAAAAAAAATCCATTGACTTCAGTAGGTGTCAACTTGGGCCTTAGGGATGGGAGAATGAATTCAAATAAAATAAGTGATCTAGACTTTTACCCCAAATTTTTTGTAGGGTTGTTTAAAGTTTGTTGATTTTTTTCATCACACATCTCTGCATTTCTGGAGTCCAGTTATGCCATCTGAGTACATGAGTTGACTTTAGTTGGCATTCCTCATATCCTATTGCAGGAGAATAGGACTTTTGGGGTTCAGTAGAAATACTGGGTGAGAGTCTGTTTCTTTTCTAGTTGGGCCCAAGAAACCCTGATCCCAACAAAGCTCCCAGCCCAGTTTACAAAACAATAAGTTATGGCTAAGGCTTAGATGCTTCCCCAAACGTAACCTTTCACACTACTTTGGAGATGTGTCCACACTACTGCGATCGCCACTGCTACCAAGATAGTGTGCCATCAGCATAATACAATTTGTTTATACTGGGCTAGAGTTTGGGTACTAAACATTTGTTCCAGTGAATCATTTGTGATGCAGCTTACCCCCTAGAATATTCAGGTATTTTCTCTACCTATTTTACTTGCATAGATCTCATGGCTAGGGCAGAATTTTCAAGCCTCATCCATTTCACTTTCTCTTCTGGTACTATTTTTGTAATGGTAGAACAAAACCATTTTATTAGTTCACATCTTTCTTAAACATGATACCAGCCTGTCACCTTGTAGAGTTTACTTCCATTCACAATAGGGTTGGAGAATATGGGGGCTACAGAAGGGGCAAGGGGCTATAACTTCATAATCCAGTGAATCCTGTGGAGTATTGATCCCTACCTTGGCAGCACTGCTCCTGTAGAATCCAATTGGCCTTCTATTCCATACCTCAGCAAACAAAATCCCCCTTGTGAAGGGGTGCTGGTGGCCAAATTTAAATGAATGAATGTTGCTTTTGTTCCATTTCATTGTAATCCAGATCTGAACTATTTTACATTACTTCCCTTTCTTTCTTGAGACATATAGGAAGATTAAGATTTTTTTTAAATGTAATTAAATTAATGTTTAATCCTATCTGTATCCCAAGATATTGTTTACAGAATATTACATCCTCTGCAGAGTCTCAGACCCTCTGGATCCTTAATTACTCAATGAGATTTAGGTTTAAACCAAATGGGATTGTGTACTGGATAAAATACCAGTTTAATCCTGTCCTCGCTGTGTGATCAAAGCAATATTTGACCTTATAAAGTTTATCAGGCTAGTGACATAAGGTCTTCCTTGTGAAATTTAGATGCACCATAAGACACTTTGTTGACAAGTCTCATTGTAGGGTGCCAATGTGTTGCTCTGTGATCATCAAGTACGAAAGACGATCAATTAGCTGTGATTTGTCTGCCTTAATCTTTGGCTAAGATTTGAAACAGCCTCAATCTTAGCCAGAGACACCAACCTCAGCTGAACTTCTTATCTTTCTTCCAAAAGCCTCTCCACTCCCTCCAATCTTTATCACTGTTGACAACACCATCTTCCTCCCTGTTATTCAGGCTCAGATCCTGCAGAAGCATCATTGGCTCCTCCTTTGCTCTCACCCTGCCACATCCAGGCTGTGTCCAAATCCTTATACTTTGTTTCCTTTAACATTTCTAAATTCCTTTTTTCCCTTTTCTATCCACACAGCTAAAACCCTCGACCAGTTCCTTATCATCTCATGTCTTGCCTAATGAAACCTCTTCTTTGCTGCTCTCTGATACCTACATTGCTCCTCTCCAGAACATACCAAACACTGTTCAGATCATTCCATCACCTGCCTCATTCAGTCCATATATTGGCTTCCTGTTTTCTACTACATAGAATTTTTGTCCTTTCCTTCCTGGGCCTTCTCAGATCTGTCCCTCAATTCTCAGCACATCATTTCCTATCCCTCTGTTCTACGAGGCTAGACCCTTTCTTTGTCCACTTCTCCCATAACCATTTATGTGCGTTTTTCCGTGCTATCCATCCATGCAAAAAGTGCCATGCTGGAGCTAGTCTGGGTTGTCATCGTCTTCAAATCTTCCCTTTAGACCCACCTCTGGTGTGACACCTGCAAGGAATCCGCAAACCAATGAAGTCTAGTTGGAGTCAGAAAGAACCATAGCAAATCTATATATTGGCATGAATTTATTACTTTTACCCTCTCTCTCCTTTCTGATCCTACTGTTTGTCACACTCACCTGGGTCATGTTGCCTCAAATTGTTTTGTAAGTTCTTGTGGGCTGCGGTTGCCTTTGATCCTGATTGGGGCCTATTGGCTTTACCACAATACACAAACAAGAAATGATGATAGTAATGGAGAGAGTGATTTAGCAGCCTGAACACCAGGTTTGGATTTAAATGGACTTCCCTAATTCCTTAGAGCAGCTATGAAATCCAAACTTGTACCCTTCCAATGCAGGTAAAGTGAGAACCATGCTATTTACCAGGTGAGGGTCTTTTGCATGAAAAACTAAGTGTTCTGTCCTCTGTGTAGATATTAAAGATCTTATTGAACCTTTTTTAAAAAGCTCCCCACTGTCATAAAAAATGTGTTGCCTTTTCCCCTCTTCTGTTAAGCAATATGGTTCACACCCTCACCAAGGAGCTCTCTGTTTTAGAGAGGTGACAGAAGATTCCTGTACGTGTGTCATTTAAAAAACTTTTTGGCATTCTTTACAATGAGAGTTACCATATCAGTGTAAGATGATGAGTCTGAACCATGTTCACAGTGCTATATACTCTTCTGTTTGCTCTTTATTTACTGTCCCCCGGTTGTCTTTGAATTGTTACCAGTGCATGGAGTCAGTAGCTAGGGAGCAAGAGGGATTGTATTCTGGAAAAGACCATTAAATTTAAAATATTGGTCCCATTCTGCACTGTGGGCTTGATCCAAGGCCCACTGAAGTCAATGGAAAGATTCCTATTGACTCTAGTGGGCTTTGGATCAGGCTCTATATCATTGCAGGCATTAATTTCTCTTAAGCCATAGAAAGCAAAGCAAACAGTGGTTGCAATAAAATGTTACTTCAAATAGTTAAAAACCAAAAAAAAACACCTGACGTTATCTATTCCCTCCAGGGAGCCCCTGTAGTTTTCAGTACGGTTGTGTGCAACTGAGCAAAAGAAAGGTAGAAGTGGGATTATTAGTGAAGAAAGATGCTTATAAGGGACATGAAAAGTGGACTGGTTCTCATTCTGGTACCTTTTCCCCCCAGGCAGTTAGACAGAATCATTTAAACGAGTTTCTAAGGAATCCTTTCCATTGGTCTCTTAAGCAGAGTTACCAGTGGTTTCATTCAGAAGATGATCTTGAAGGTTGTTTCACTGTCACTGGGATATAGGTAACGTGTTTTGTAAAGGGCACCACTTAAGTGTAAAGATGCCTGGTAGGGGAAATGAGGCCCTTACAAAAATAGAGCAGCAGCCCATCAGATCTTGCTTTTTCAAACCAGGCAGGTTCCCCCCATGTAAAGATTAATTACAGTCAGGTTCGGAAGACAGCCTTGCTGAGGTGTTTTTTTTTTTTCCTCCCAACATTAGAAAAGATAAAGGGGGTGATTAGTGTGCACAAAGCCTCTGATCAAACCAGCACTGAAGTTTGTGACAGGAGGTTCAAACACTTTATGGATCACTAGTGCTGACAGGTAGATCATACAAGCCTTAAACAGATGTTTAGTAAGAAGATGAATGTGTGAGATTTCGAACATGCAGCGTTCTTTTGCTTGGCCATTGTAGCCTGTGAAGCATTAAAAACCTTCCTTTTTTTTTTTTTAACTGTCCCACTAAAAAGAAAAAAAGGATAGTACTAACAAGCATCCATTAAATTGGGGATTTTTTTTATCAAGATTAAATATAGCTAGGATCTTAGAGTTGTCAAACTTTTTCTTTAGAAAAAGAGGGATATTCTTTTGAAATGTGTGACCACAATTTACCCTCTCTATAAAACTGTTGTCATGAGCTAATGAGCATGCATGGTCTAATGAGGTGCATATGAGACATTCAGTTGGACTGGGGATTCAGTCAAATTAAATTAGAGAGGACTTCATAACAAAGAGCTTCAGGAAGAGGGTACTTTGTATTACAGCATATTCTTTAGGATTATTCTATGCATAATGATGTTAAAACATTGTAATCATCTATGTCTCGGTTTGTTGAGAAAACTACATTTACCAAACCTCTCTGAAACCTTTGTTCAGCTGTTAAAATGAAGGGGGGGGGGGGGCGGGGAGAGAGAGAATATTGCCATTTATTATGAAAATGTAAAACTTCTGAGCACAATTTCAGTGCCTTCTCTTTGAGAAGCTATCCCTAGCTTTCCACTTCAGAATCATCAAATTGTATCAGCTAGAGGTGAAAATGACCTATGTGTAGGGACAAATAGAGACCCTCTCTATCTAATAACATATTAAGACATTGGCAGAATGTCTGATGAATGTCAGACACCTGGAGGGATTTATTCAATTTAGAGATGAAATCGAGCCAAAAAATTCAGAACCTGATCTCAATTTTTAACACTCTAAAATTCAAGGGTGTTTGGATCCAGGTTTAAGCCATTATACAGACATGGTCAAATTACAAAAATTGGATCTGGGTATGGCTTTCAAACACCCCTAAATTTAGAGGAATTCAGATTAGGGCTCTGGTGTTTGTCAGTTCACTTGCACCTGACCTGGGATATAGCATCCTTGTCATCAACCATAAAAGCAGTTTGCTCAAACCTTATGAATGTCCTATTTTTTCCCCAGTTACTGATTTTTGCTACTTTTTTAAAAAAATGCAGAAGAAAGGGTGTTTTTAGCAACTTTCTGAATATTTTTTTTGCCATCCATGAGTGTAGGGCTGCCTGTTTGAATGTTTCCAAGAAAGTATTGTTCTTATGTGACAACAGGTCAGAAAGACTCTGCATTAATTACATTAACATATGGTTATTAACAGATTCTAGCTCAGGGAGCAATACTTTACAATGTTATCTTCCACATAGTCAGATGTTAGCCATATTGTCAGTGCTGGCAGCTATTGTTTCACTCATTTACTTCACAGAGCTAATTACTCCCTAATAATAACTTTACCTTGGAGTTTTTCACTTGCTTGTGCCAGCAAACCTGTTCACACTACATATGCTAATTATTGGCACTTATTCATTATGTTAAGATAGCTTTAAGTTCAAGCTGTGCAGCCTGGCTTTCGGTATGGAGCCAGCTGGCTGTAAAGTTCCACCTTTTTTTTTCTCCCTAAACTAAAGTCATTAAAAGTTTTAATATGGGCCCATCTTGTTCTCTTTAAAAGATTCAGTCTTCCAGGAATTCAAATGAATGTTTGGTTACCCACGGACAATTGCAAATTTATAATAAGAAGGTCCTGGTTTTCGTAAGAAATTTCACAACGCTTGCACAGTGGTCTTTTCTGTTATGTAGAAGAAAGATGTAAATGAATTCTTTGTGATTTGAAGTACAAGATCATTTCCTCCAGTTGGATATATATTCTCTCGCGCGCACACATACATACGCACCCTTGTGATTCCAAATTCATTCTCTATTGTTTGATGGGGATTTACTGTCCTGCTTTTGTTTCTCTTTCCTTTTTGTGTCCAAGGCCCTGACTTTCAGTGAGCTTCACATAACTTCCTTCGGACTCTGCATGGGTTCAGGGAATCCAATCATTCAGGAATGGTGCCTAAAACAGATAACTTCGTAGAATTCAACCTGCAAGAACTTTCCAGAAGTATTGCAAAGAGCAGATCCTCAGTAATCTCTCTCTCTCTCTCACCCTCAAAATATTGCATGTGTATTTCTCATCAATCCCAGAAAAGTATGGCTTATCCTTGGGACAAAATACTACCCTTGAGCTACCCATGAGATTTCTTTTGATACCACTGGGAGATTTACCCATGAATTGAGGGCAATTGATGGCCTTTCATATGCAGCTGTAGTTTTGAATCAATTCAACATCTTGTTTATCTTGTTCTAGTGGAGATATAGCCACAATTTATTTGGATCTAACTGTATGTAGAAACAACAAAATCAATTTAAATAAATAGACTATTGCTTGTGATGGTCAAACCTCAAAAGATTTGAAGTTTTGGATCAGTTCAATAGTTACCCAAAAGTTCAGGAATTTAACAAAACCTCCTGGGGTTTATAAAATTGGTCTGGAAAACTCAGGAGAACAGTATTATCATAGCAGAGCCAGAAACAGGGTAGGAGATGTGCCCCAGAATGAAAAGTAATTATTTTTATTGTAGTGGGGTGATTTTTAAGTTAACTGAACATTTTCATTCTACAACCTAGCCCCATTTTTCGAAAGCAGCCACTAATTTGGGGTGCCCAATATTTTAGGTGTGTAACTCAAGCCACATTAGACCTGATCGCCAGAGGTAGTGAGCACCTGCAGCTCCCATTGAGTTTTGTTAGAGTTGTGGGTGCTCAGTACTTCTGGATGTCAAGCACAAGGTGCCTCAAGTTGGAAACCTAAAATCAGTGGCTGTTGTTGAAAATGTTTGGAGTGGGTGAATTTTATGTGAATGGTTGAGGCAGATCCTTGCTGAATTTGAACAGTTTCACATCATCTGTGGCTAACGTAGTACATGCAGTATTGTGTTATATCAGGGTCTGTTTTAGATACAAATAGGAAGAGCGTATGGGCCAGATCCTCAGTAAAAGCAAATCAGTGTATTTGCATTTACACCACCCTGTGGATCTGGCCTCATATTTTCTGAAGTCCTTAAAGTCAGTAATTTGTACCTTGGATGAGGTGAAGCCATGTTAATCCCATCCTGAATTTTTAGTGACAGAGAGAGACATACTAATCTTCCCTATGTCATGAAAAACATATTACATGATTTTATATACCAATTTAGCATATAGGTTTTTTTTCCCCACCTATAAACCTCCCCCTAGGCCAAAAGCTTTTGAGTTCCATACCACACTTGGCATTACAAATAAAAGATTTAATGTGAGATGTGATCTAGTGAAGTTATGCAAGACATGTAAACAGAAAATTATCATGTGGTAGCCTTATTTTGTATTGGTGTATCCGGTGCGTACAGTAGGATTTCTCTCCTTGCAAGTTACAGTGTTAGCACAGAGATGAACTAAGAAGATAATTTCTTCACATAACCACTAAAAGCTAGATTCTGCCCTTAGATACACACATGCATGCCCCACGGAAGTCAAGATGAGTTCCATGCATATATTTGAGGGCAGAATTGGCCATAAAACAGAAGAGTGAAAACCGGCTATCTGAAATTGAGCTATGAAAGAAAGATTTATTGAAAATAAAAATATGAGTTTTCTGTGATGTATGTAGTCCTGTGTATTAAATCACATAAATTACAGATTATGGGCTTGATTCAGTACTGCGTTACTCCAGTCCTACTTCAGTGTAACTCCACTGATCACAAATAACTTACACCAGCATTAAACTGGAGTAAACCAGTGGTGAATCAGGCCGCAAATAAGTGAACAAGTCTTTAACGATTGACTCCAGTGTTTCTCAGAGTACCAAATAGTATTAAATATAAATATTATAGTAGCATCCAGAGGTCCCAGACAAGAACAGGTCTTCTTTGTGCTAGGTGCTGTACAAATTGTGTGTGTGTGTGTGTATGTATATATATAAAAAAAAAGACACAATCCGTGCTCTGAAGAGGCTACAGTCTAAGAAGACAAGTGATATACAAAGAGTTGGATTCATATTCTGTGTGTGGGTGTGTAGACTCTGTATTTATGAGATGTGTCCTGTCTCTTTCTGTTATCAGAAAATCCTCTCATGAGCTGTTTGGGAGTTCTGCACTGTGTACTTTATAATAGGAGAGTAATACATGCAGAGGAAACACAATAATGATACATAATAAAATACCAGTGAGTTGTTTTATTGAAAAATATTAATTGATTAGAAATAAGTTCAAAAAGTTTGTTCTCAGCGCTGACCATGGATTAGTGACTATTGGATGTTCCATCTCATGAGACTACATCTCAGTTCAAACAAAGAAAGGTCAGGATATTCAGCCCATTTCAGGGCTCAAATTGAATTAAGCAGTTAAGTGTAGAGAGAGGGGCCTGAACCAAATTGTTGGATCTGAACCCCTCTAAACTCTGGTGAAATCTGGATCATGAGCCAAACTTTATGTCCCCCCCCCTCTTTAAAAAAAAAAACAGAAATGGGCTGATCCAAACCACTAGACCTAAATTCTTTGTGGAGTGTTGGAAAAGGATCTGCTGAACTTTGCATCTTAGGCCCTTCTCGGGTGTTATCATAGCACTTCTTGCTAAAATAGCAAACCAGCTATACCAAGTCTGAGGAGCATTCTATATCTACCATGCTTTCCTTCTAGCCAGAGGCTAAACAGAGGTGCCATCTACTCAGAGGGAGGCTCGAGGAGCCCTGTCAAAAGAAAGTGAATGATCACATGTTCATCCTTTGCATGGGCAGCTGGAGACAGCCTGACTGGTTGCTGTCTGTGGAAGGTGCACTGAGAAACCTGTTTGACATTAGCTGAAGCCATGGTGGCTGGGAACCTATGCTAACAGGGGCAACGTTGGGAGACAAGGCCAGCCTCAAGACACTGGTTCCTAAACAGTCTTTGTGTTACATACGGGCCTATCTTGCTATGTGGGCAACTGGAGTGAACGTGCAAGAACGTGAAGAGGTCGAAGAAAAAGAGAGAAATGAGGAGGAAAGGGGGAAATTACGGAAATGGAGGGATGAGCCAGAAGTCAGGGGAGCGAGAGAACAATTATAGAGAGTAGGCACAAGGGGGAGAAAGAAATTGATACAGGCAGAAGAGATAATTTTAAGGCTGCAGCAGTCCCCAAAACAAGGGGAAGTTGGAGTCTAGCTACTTGTGTTGCGTTCAATTGCTGCACTGCTGCCAGAGGCTACCATCTTCCCACTATTCACTTACACACATGGAAGTACATAGTAAATCCTAAAGCTCTCTAGGTTTGCATGGACACTAAGAAGAAAATAAATTTGGAAAGGTGTTCTCAAAAGCAATTAATCCCATGAGTCTTCAGTTTATTTCTTGAGCCTTGTGACTTCTCTTTCAGCACTCAGCCCCACTGGGATCAAAGAAAGACCACTGAAAATTCTGCCCCTGGAGAAGTACAACAGTATTCATTCACTGCTGCCTCTGAGGAGACCTGCTTGAGACAAGGCTGCTGCTGGATTAATCTTCGTATTAATCTTCCTAGACTAGGCCTGGTACATCAGATCCTGGGGAATGGAAGTGGGGGAAAGCTACCTTCAATCTCTGTTCTTCATCGTCCAATCATCTTCCTCTTCCCCACCCCTCCCCGAGTGTGGCACAAGAAGAGTACATTTCCTGGAGTCTTTTCAGCACCTGAAAATGTCGTCCTGCCCATAGTGGGACTTCATTTCTCTAAGCTGGATCATGGAGAGGTGGGTAGTTGGGGGAGCCTTAGTAGCTGTCATACTATGGGAGGAGTATTGAAGATTGTCTTGGGAGCATTACTGTCACAACCACCAAAGCTAAGACCTGATATCTGAGGGCAGTCATTGGGAATAAAGATTCCATTGGTGTCTCTCTGGTTAATGGAGTATGGGGAGAAGAGAAATATCTGAGGAGCAGGTAATTGAGTTAGGTGTTGTGTCTTCTGGTGGCTTGGAGGGTCTCAGCTTGCAGTGAAGCTGATAAGGATGGATGAGAGACTGGTTGCAGTTTTTTATTTTCATTTTTTTCTCGAAAGTTACAGCAACAAAAGTCTCTAGCAATCAGTTTATAATCTCTACAGTGAAATGCTCTAGAGACTGATTTTAAAAAAATGTAAATTTAGTTCTTCATCAGTCATTTGGCACACTCTGTTGTCCACTGGAACCCAGTGGGCCATTCTGACGTTCCCAATACACCTGTGAATAAATTTCCAAATATGCCTTTCCCTGCCTTAGAGTTTGCCAAGATCTTTCAAATAAATCTCATTTGAAGTTTCTAGGACAAGCCACTTTTGAGATAAGATGTGGCAAAAAGGAGCATTAGAAGAATTTGTAAATTATGATTACATCTATTTATTTCTAAGTCCCATATTGCAAAAACAACTTGGCCAAATCACCTCCAGTTCAGACAAAAATTTGTCCTCTACACATGAAGTATTTGAGTAACCCCTTTCTTGGAAGCATTTATCAGGGCTCGCCACCATGATATTTGAATGCTTTGGTTTATAAGGGAAAGTAAATCTCAACTGGTGTGAGTAGGGTAGCCAACTTTCTAATTGCACAAAACCAAACACACTTGCCCTGCCCCTTGCCCCGCCCCTGCAACAAGGCCCCACCCCTGCTCACTCCATCCCCCCTTCTTTGGTCACTCACTTTCCCCCACCCTCACTCACTTTCACCAGGCTGAGTCAGGGGGTTGGGGTGCAGGAGGGGGTGGGGCTCTGGCTTGGGTTGTGGGCTCTAGGGTCGAGCCAGAAATGAGGGGTTCAGGGTGTGGGAAGGGGCTCCAGGCTGCGGCAGGGAGTTGGGGTGTGGGAGTGGGTGAGGGCTCTGGCTGGGGGGTGCGGGTTCTGGGGTGGGGCCGGGGATGAAGGGTTTGGGGTACAGCAGGGGGCTCTGGGGTGGGCCAAGGGGTTCAGAGTGCGGGAGGGGACTCAGGGCTGGGGCAGGTGGTTGGATTGTGGGAGGGGGTGTGGGCTCCTGCTGGGGGTATGGGCTGTCGTGTGGGGCCGGGGAAGAGGGCTTTGGGGTGCAGAAGGGGGCTCAAGGCTGGGACAAGGGGTTGGCGTGTGGGAGAGGGTGTGGATTCTGGG
Source organism: Emys orbicularis (assembly GCF_028017835.1). Classification (NCBI taxonomy): domain Eukaryota; kingdom Metazoa; phylum Chordata; order Testudines; family Emydidae; genus Emys; species Emys orbicularis. The sequence goes on from NC_088683.1 coordinate 125,874,810, forward strand.
AGGGAGTTTGGGTACAGGAGGGGGCTCAGGACTGGGGCAGGGGGTGTGGGCTCTGGGAGGGAGTTTGGGTGTGGGAGGGGGTGCGGGCTCCAGCTGGACGACGTTTACCTGAGGTGGCTCCCAGAAGCGGCCGGCATGTCCGGCTCCTAGGTGGAGGCGTGACCAGAGGACGCTATGCACTGCCCACCCCTGTAGCCGCCACCCCCGCATCTCCATTGGCTGCAGTTCCTGGCCAATGGGAGCTGCGGAGCCGGCGCTTGGGGTGGGGGCAGCGTGCGGAGCCCCTGTGGCCACCCCTGTGCCTAGGAGTGAGACATACCGGCCACTTCCAGGAGCCGCGCTGAGCCATGTCTTAGCCTTGCTGCATCGCTGACCAGACTTTTAGCAGCCTAGTCAGTGGTGATGACCAGAGCTGCCAGGGTCCCTTTTTGACTGGGCATTCTGGTCAAAAACTGGACACCTGGCAACCCAACCCTAGGTGTGTGGCAATATAAAGGTTTTATTGACATGTGTTTGGGACAGCCCAGTTATTTGTCACTTGTGTGTTAATCAAGGCATCACAAACTAATTCCAATAAAATCTTTATATTGTGATGTATCGGGTTTAAGCCATATATTTTACAGAAAATCTGCTTTAGAAAGGGTTTGGAGAGGTGGTGTTTTTTTTTTTTAATTGTGTATTTTTTGTGTCCCTCTGCTTGTAAAACCAGGCTACCTTAATACCACGAGTCCAGTCAACTTGTGAAAACTGCCTAGACTAGCTTTTCCATAACGGTTACGATTGAAGTTCAATGTCTTGGGATGGTTCAGGGCTATAAGCAGGTGTTGTGTGTCACATTGGAAGTTATGAATGTTCCATTTCTATTGATTAAAAAACCTCTTAGTTCTAGTGCTCATGGGTCTCCAAATAGCAAACCTTATAACGGTCACTGGTCCAGGACTGACTACTGCCTGCCCTGCAGCTCAAATCACTGTAGTTTGGGGGCAAAAGATCGGAAGAAAAAGGCATATCAAATTCTGTTTTAAAAAATATTGTTTGTTTTTTGAAGCTGCTCAGAGATTTGGAATAGTAGAGATGGATTAATGTGCAAGTGAAATTGTCAACGGTGCATGATAAATGCAGTTTGTATTCTGCTTTAAATTTTCACATGGAAATCATATCAGATATGCATCCGAAGAAGTGGGCTGTAGCCCACGAAAGCTTATGCTCTAATAAATTTGTTAGTCTCTAAGGTGCCACAAGTACTCCTGTTCTTTTTGCGGATACAGACTAACATGGCTGCTACTCTGAAACATATCAGATATGGGGTTTGTTACATGTTTGTAAGTATGCAGACACGTATGTGTATCTGTTTTGGCACTCTGTGTGTGTCTGTACTCTGTGTTTTTATATGTGTATATATACACAGACTAAAACATTAGATGCCCTTTGAACTCCATAAGATATCTGTAGTGGTCATTAATTCTTCTTTTTAAACTATCATCATGGATTCCTAACAGAAATAGTTTAAATTAGGTGTATTATTTTTGCTGAATACTTGTCTGGGGAGCAGGGGAAATGTTCTGGGGGACCACCCCAGAGGTTGAGCAAAGAAGGAAATGGGCTGTTCCCCTGGGAACAGCCAGGTATGCAGACAGGCCAATCTGTCCATTTGAATTAATGATCCTTCTTTCACACTTTGCCACTTCCTACTTTGATAAACATTGTCAGATCATTCCCTTGAATTTATTCTGGGCCATGAGAGTGACAAACGCCTAGTGCATAGCTCTTTTTAAAAAGCTTATAAGCAAAGTGCAAGGGTTGCAGTGTTTCCAGTGTAACAAAGTATATTGAAACTATTTGATTAACTGTAGATGCTACTTCATGATTATTTAATGACATGGTGGTAGTTTGAAACTTGTCATTAAAGTTGTCATTTGTCTAAAAAAAAATCTAAGTGCTGCTTGGCATTGGAGGTGACTAACTGTTGCATTATAATCTGAGACTGGATCTGTCTCAATGTATTGTTACATTTGTTATGTCAGGGCATTCTACTTTGCAGCCCTAAAGAACCCTACAACAGACATTTGCAGGCAGGAACTGGAAATAAGCGCAGCCTCAGCGTAATTGTAGCTCAATGATTCCACAGAAAGAGTTTCTGTGTGTGGAATCTGAATGTCCAGCTGTTCTTAGAAGGATTACCAGGGTTTAATGGAGAGCACAGATGGAACCAATACTATTGTCCAGAGTATTCTAGGGCAGAGGCTAAAATGTGAAGGATGATCAGTGGAGGGCTGATTTGGGGAGGGGGGAGAAGAATAAGAAAGGGGGGGGGGAATCCCCTTGTTCTGTAAAAAGCAAGTGGATTGATACTGTCCAATGATGAGGGTGCAGAGGAAATAGTTCCCAAAGCTTCCTTTCATGGTTAATAGGCATTGTAGAGATGGCACAGGTCATGTGTGGTGTGCAGCTGTTTAGAGGTTCTTACTGAACTGTTAGAGACTTAGCAAGGCCCATTATTCTAGGCACTAAGGCAGTTTTACTGGATATGGACTACTGAAATTGTATAAGCTCTCCATTGTGTAAGTACTAATTTGGAGTGCTACCATAAGCCAGCCATACAACCCATGCTTCCCATGAATGAATGAGTCATCTTGATAAACAGGCTCAGGGCATGCAGCACTGACTTTTAGTCTTAAAGGGACCTGATGTGTTTAAAATGGATCCCACTCTAATGAATAAACTTCTTGAAAAAATATTTTGATTTTCAGTAGCTAATCAATCCTTTTTTATTTGAGGGAAAGCTGTCATACATAAAGGTTTTAGATGGTCTTTCATTTACCTTCCCCATGTTAGACATACAGTACTTGTGATTACTAATTTGCTCACATATGCATTACAGGTTTCCAGGTCACTCAGTAAGTCAGCAATTTATGTCGCAAATCATACCATTTCAGGTGTCAAAGAGCCCCTTGATTGTTTTATTCCAAATTATTTGGCTGAAGTAATATAGTTGCTTTTCATTAATAATAGCCATAAACACACACACAAAACTTGTGGTTATGTAATATTACTATTCTTTCATTTCCAAGAATGCCAAGAATATAAAAACATTATTAAGAGTCTATAATGTAACTGCAAGATTGTTTAATGCAGTCATCCTTTGCAGAACTCCTAGCTGGTGCCACTTAGCTCCTGAAGCCAAATTGTGTGTGCTGTGGACTTGTGTAGCACAACACTTCAGACATAACATGGTCATCTTATTTTATGAAGACTACCTGACCACAGGGACCACATTTACCTAGATCCCAAACACTCATTTCTAATATAAAAGCAGCTGGAGATAAAGACTTTGGGCCAGAGCCTCAGCTGGTGTAAACTGGCATAGCTCCACTGAAATCAATGAAGCTATGTTCGATTTACGCCAGCTGAGGATTTGGCTCTATTTGTCTACTTTCTAATTCCTTTTTTCTGTTTTAAATAGGTAGTTTTTTTTCTTTTTGAGGTTTTTACTGTGTAGAAAAAATAAAATAAGGCAGTTGAATAGATGAGAAAACGTATTGGCTTTTAGTGGAATGTTATGATTTGTCTAGTGATTACGTACAGCTAGAGACCATGGGCCTTGAAGTCAGTGGAAGGTGTGGGTGCTCAGCACCTGTCAAGGTCATGCCATATACATATTTAAGTATATAATATAATATAGGATGTGATTATTTAGAAGATTGTAAATGTATTTTATCACTCACCTTTGAGCTCATCACCTGCCCTCTGCCTATTAAGTCATCGTCTTAGGACTTATTCTAACATCCTAAATCCCTCATCAGCTTCAGACAGCCACAGCCAGAATGTAAAGGTACCTTTAAATTGGTGGAAACTACGTAAAGGTCTATAGCAAGTCAGTGGTGTAAAGGGATCCTAAGTGTATATGAGAACTGGGCCTATTTAAAAAACATTGATTTGTTATAGAACTTCATGTAATTTAGACACCATTTAAGACACACTTTACACAAATGAGAATTGGGCCCTTGGTAAGTACAACCCCTAGCTTTACAGGTAGGGAGACCCAAAAAAATACACCTCTACCCGATATAACGCTGTCCTCGGGAGCCAAAAAATCTTACCGCGTTATATCGAACTTACTTTGATCCGCCAGAGTGCGCAGCCCCGCCCCCCCGGAGTGCTGCTTTACCGCGTTATATCCAAATTCGTGTTATATCGGGTCGCATTATATCGGGGTAGAGTATAGTTCCAAAACATGTTTTAAAAGTCTTGAAAAGATTCCTAAAGTAGTGTTATGTTTATGACACATAAAATACATGATATTGTGATATGTATAAAGGTTTTATTGGCATTAGTTTGGGGTGACTTGAATAACTCACTTGTAACTTTGCCACTCATGAATATTGTGACCGTCCCAAGCTCATGCTGATAAAATCTTTATATCAAACAGTTATGTCATATGCTTCCTATAGATTGGGTGTGTGTATGTGTAAACTGCACATTAGCCTTAATAAAATATAGCATTTGCTATAATAAGTACAAATACTTGTGGTTGCAGATGCAGTTCTGAACTGGTAGGTTTTTTGTTTTTTTTATTAAAGTCAATTTGTAAAAGGTAAAGACAACCTTCTATAAATCAAGAAAAAGCTCCTCTACAAAAGTAAACCAAAAAACCCAAACTAATCCCAAAGGACAAACAACAGCAACAACTCCCATAACTCAGGTGGCAAGTTATTGCTCAGCCTAGGGATGAATATCTTTCTGGAGTCGGCTAGTAGCACAGTCACTATGACACATGCCTTCTTCTCTGCTAAATGGATGTTTCAATACAGGATTCATGTACAGAATCCTTTGATGCTAACTAACAGTAAATTTCTTGAATTTGCATCATACCATTATTTATGGAGGAGGACTTCAAAGTGCATTGCAAATTTTTACAAATACAGGAATCACTTCTCCAACCACTGAAGTTCAGCCCATCTCTGGGTTTGGATTGTGGCAGAGCAACAGTTTTTAACAGGGCACAACACTAAACAACAGTTTGGGATGAAAAAAGAACTAGAATTCCATAACCAGATCCTTCCTAAGGTATTGTAATTCGCATTCAGAAATGTTACTTTCTGGATAATTCAGACTTTGATATACTGAGAGATGCTGCTAATATAAGGCTACATTATGGTCTTAGTCCACGTACAAACCAGTGGAGTCTCAAGGCTTGATCTTGCCACCCAATGCACAGCATGCATGGATGGTATCCAATTTTTAAAAGATAAGCACCGGATAAATAAATAAAGAATACAAATAAATAATGAGAAGAATTGCTGAACACCATTGAAATCGAGCACCTTAGAAAATGTAAAACAGTCCTTTTGTGCACAGTGTAAATTTTGCAAACCTTTATTATCTGTTTTTTCCCCAGTGCAAATTCCATTTTGGGGGTTTCTCTTCAATTTGAATGGTGACACCAAATATACACATGCATTATGAAAATGATTATAGATTCATTAAGTGGTCTAAATGTAAGCTATTATGAGTATGTAATAAGGCAGTTTCATCACTGAGTTCTTTTGCGGTAGTAGCAGCAAAAAAGTAACTTACATTTTACTTTTGTAATCCCCCTTCCCCCTCCCCCCCCGCCGTCCCATATTACAATGTTAACATTGGGTTGATGAGGCCATTTCAGTTCCCATGTATTTTCATTCATTTTTCCTTTTTTTTTTTTTTTCTGAAGTGGCACTGTTGGTATTAAATATGCAGCTATATTTTTTAAGGATCTGTGTTTCTCTTTATGCCTTAGATTTATTAATGTGTGGGTCTTCTCTGAAAACTGACACGGTGAATATGGCATCATGGAGCTCTATGTTATTGTTTCTTAAGTGACACAATTTACAAATAAGATGTTTCCTTTAAACTGCAAGTCCTGCAAACTCAACTTGAGATCCTAGAATTAAAGTGGGTTGTTTATGTCATGCATTAGTACAGGGGTTCTCAAACTGGGGGTCGGGACCCCTTGGGGGGTCGCGAGATTATTACATGGGGGGTCACGAGCTGTCAACCTCCAACCCAAACCCCGCTTTGCCTCCAGCATTTATAATGGTGTTAAATATATTAAAAAGTGTTTTTAATTTACAAGGGGGCTCGCACTCAGAGGCTTGCTATGTGATAGGGATCACGAGTACAAAAGTTTGAGAGCCACTGCACTAGTAAATAGAAATATAAACAAAGTGTGAAATCCTAGTACCACTGGTATCAACTCCTATTGACTTCAGCGGAGCCAGGCTTTTACACAAAGGTTGTAAAGGCCAAATTCTGTCCTCGGTGACACCTGTGCAATCTCATTATTGTTAGTGATGTCTGTGCAGCGTTATGGGGTCATGCAGATGAAACTAAATGGAACTTCATTCCAACTGACCAATCCTTCTTCTACACAAGAAGTCGTAGAATCTGCCTAGTACACTCTTAGCTGTGTTGGCTCTGCAGAGCAAATAGGAGTAAAAACAGTAAATCTTTGTCTCTAAATCAGTCGATCTGACTCTCAATACAGGGAGCAGATCTGTGAAGTAATAGAGAGCCATTATTTAGAAGTCGCTTTTCTAAGTTGAACATAACTTAAAAACTGACACAGGTTTGCAAATGGAATTATTATTTTTAATGATTTATTTTTTCACCGTTTTTACTGTTTTTCCTCTTGTGTTTCCTTGGATGATGAAACTAAACTGAGTCAGCTTCACTTACTCTTTATAATCAGTTTCACTTTCTAGTTCACCAATATTGCCAAAGTAGTGGTGTTTGGATTCACAGTTCTGCACAGGAATAGTTCAGTATAAATACATTGCTTTCACTGGAAAAAAATGCAATTTCATTCATGTAAAATACTTTTAAAACTTAAATTTGGAGCAGAAGATCCCTATGGGCCCTAAAATTTAGTAAAAACTAACAAATAGTGGGCCTAGTCCTGTTGCAATTGAAGTGAAATTATAGTACTGCTGTTAACGTCAATGGGATGAAGATGAAAACCAAAAAATATTATTGCTTACATTACCCAAAAAATCAAGCCCAATCTTGTAAACACTCCCACACATTAGAAGTCCTACAGACGTCATTGGGGTTCCTTACATGAGTGAAATCACTCATTTGCATAAGTGATCATAAGCACCAGAGCCGAACAGTGTCAGTTACACCAGACACCGGTCCCTGAGAAACTTCTGATCTTAGGCTAAAGGTTTGTCTTAAGTCCAAAGATGTTCCTTATGTCCAAAGATATTTCAGTACATTCAGTATTATGGATAAAGTCAGCTGTTTAGAGAGCCCTTTTTGTTACCTAAGAGAAACAGAGCTCATGCTTAAGTATAAATTCTGAATGTCCTTAGTTTATGCTTAGAATAGATGTATAACATTATTTAATATTTTCAGAAGAGTTTTTACAGTGCTCAAATACCCACCTCTTCCAGACACACACACAACCACCTTTCTCCTTAGTATGCAAATACATAATTAAAAGCATTCAACAGACACAAGTGAATAAACCAATAAAGTAAGCTGCTAATAATACATTTTCATTATCTGGGAGTATGTGGAAGTACACCAAACAGCTAAGTGATGCTGGAAAGTTGTAACAGATAAGAATCTAGTGGCTGACTTTATGTAAGACATTAGATCTTGTGAATATTCTGCTTCCTCTCCAGGCAGCGAGCTAGTATGGTTAACCAAAATTGTTCAGTAATTGTTCTGTGGTTGAGAACAAAATGCTGAATTAAACTGTTCCCTGCACAATAATTGTGTGATTACAGCATTTATGTTGCTGGCCAAAGGAACAGTCATTAGGTTTGGAAGACTTACCAAAACCACAGGCACAAAAAAAAAATGCAAATCACATGTAAATTGTTCTCTAATACCTATAGTGGCTTAGAAATTGAACTAAAAGTAGAGTATGTGTGTATTTAAAGGCAGGCAAACTGGAAAAATGATTGTACATTCAAGAACTACTTCAGTTCAGGAAGAAAATACCCAAAGATTATTCATTTTCATTATGTCTTTTCCCTCTTGTGTGATCCTGTATCATATATATTATAAGCATATTTTATTTTATTTTGTGTATGCACTTGTGTTTTTCCCCCTCTGCATACCAATCAGATATTGTCTGAGAGTAAGGTGGGATGTACTCCCACACTTAACTAGATCCTGGACTGAGCCAATTCAAAGAGAAGTATGTGAGGGAGGCAGGCAGCAGCAAATGTTTATTTGATTGCTGTAATCCACCAGTAAAATTAAAAATTGATTTATGATGATAGGCCCTCTTGTTAGGTAGATAATTTCCTTCTCCAATGTGCTGGCCAGACTTAGAAGTGCCAAGGAAACAAACACTTTTAATCTTTTGCTTTGTGCTTTTGTTCTACTGTCATTTGTCCTCATGCTGCCAATATTAAAAGGGGAGGAGGAGGTGGTCAAAAATAACGGGCAAAATGTTTAAGGACAGTTGCTAATTTTGTGCCTTCAATTAAATGCAGCTACAGATTATAGGATTTGGATGGCTAACTACCTAACTGAGCTCAGAAGTCAGGTAGTTAGATATCTAAACCCTATCACTTGCATCTGCTATTAATCGTGCCTCCAATTTATTTGCTATCGGAAATTGTAGGCACAGAATTAGCGGCTGGGTAGAGAGAGGCCATTTAAAAATGTGGCACCAAATATAACTTCTCACAAGCATCGTCATGTGAAAGGATTTATGATATCAGAGAAAACATCAGTATGAGGGCATGAGTAGAAGAGTTGACACATATTTGCAGTCTTTCTTCTGCAACTTGATTCTATTTTACTTTTAAAATTGAATTGTCAATGGTGAAACTAAACTCTATTAAGGAACAGTCCCACTGGCAGAGGGGACAGTCAGACTCAAGCCTCAACAGCTGAAAGATTGAAAAGAGGTTTTATTGTGCATTTCCTGGGCGGTAATTAGAGGCTATCCAGCACTAGAAATGTGTTTTCCACAGAGATTTCCACTAACATTTGGTCTTAATTTTCCTGGCCATTTGTCCATCATATATAAGAGCAAGGTTTTTAAGATCATACAGAAGCACTAAAACTCAGTGTAAAATAATAATAATAATAAAGTCATCTTCAGAAAGAAGTACATTAAGCAACTGTAACAACTAAAGCTCTGAAACGGATGTCATTGCAAACTAACCATACACTGGAACATGTATGTGATTTAATAATAAAGGAGGGGGGAGCATTTAGAGCAGGGTTTCATCAGCAGATTAAGATTTTCTGAGCAGACCCAGTTCTCATTAGCCCATAAAGAATGTTTATTTACAGCTATATTAGATTGTCTGTACACCATTTTATCAACTATTCCCCATGAACTTTCCATTTAAAGACATAGTACAGACTTTTAGTGTAAGATTAACTTTTATTCTGTGTCCTTAACCAAAATATTGTCTCTAGATAGATAGATAGATAGATTTAATTTCAAGTGAGTGACTTTGATTAGACATTTATGTTTGCTTATGCCATTACAGCATTCAGATACTGTACAGGTTTTGAATTGCTGCCCAGTACATGATATTAAATAACCTCTAATTCTTGCCCACCGCCTACTCATTAATTAAAACAAACATGTCTATCTTAATGATACCCCACTTGTCAGAGACGCTGAAAGAAAAACACATTTTGAAATCTTAGAATTTTATTTGAAAGATCAAATTGCAATATTACTGTTCAAAAATGCAGAAAGAATAAGTCGTCCACTAAAATAACAATATTTGAAATTATATTAAAGGTATTGGCATACAAAAAAGAAATAATAGTTTGTAAGACAAAGTTTTAATGGTCTGCTTCTGTGAACCAGGCTTTGTAGACAGGTTTTTAAATATCAAGCGCAATGGGAAAAGAAATATTTCAAATTATTTGATTAAATTAAAATGTATATCTATCAGAATTACTTATAGAATCTTTTCACTCTAAAATGATGATCAGCATGTCAGCAGTGATACGTGTTAAGAAGGGTTAGGATTTCAATTATAAGGCCAAACTGTGGCCTGAATAGAACTGCGAGATGGGGGCATAAAAGGGAGAAAGGGGTATAGGGGTGTAAGTTAGGTAGCAGCACCGAAGTGAAAAAAATCTCTGTTGCTCCCACCAGGTGAGCAGGAGGCGGCAGAATTACATAGGGAATGAACGGAACCTTGGTTCCACCACCTCAGCTCCCATGCACTACTTTGCATTGCACTACTTTGCATTGAACTCCCATTTGCATTCCAATTTTCTCCTTTCTCAGAGCAGTGGGTGAACCAGGAGGAGGGAGACTGTAACTGTCTGAGCCACAGTCTTCCTCCTGAGCTGCCTCATGAACAGCTGAGTACTCAAGGCAGATCATTGTCTCATGATCTATCCATAGACATTGGTATGTTCGTGAATTTTGGATTCAACTCTGGATTTTACCACTGCATCAACCCCTGAGACCCTGGCACTCTTCTTCTATAGAAATTCTAAAATCCAATGTCTTCCCTATTGACACAGCTCCTCCTGTTTGTGGGGGAGGGGGGCAGGGAGAAGACAGACATATTTGTAACAGCTGACCAGGTACATTTTATGCAATAACTTCATCAAAATTATTATTTACTGAGTGGTTTAATAAATTCAGCTTAATATGTAAATATGGAAAAAATAGCATCAGGGGGAAAAAACCATAATCTTTTACTTTTAATATAGAAGTCTCTGCCTGACTTCACAGAAATAACCAAAATATATATTTTGTGTTTTTTCCACCACTCTTCTTTGTCCTGGTTGATGATAGTGACCCTTTCTGCAGCTTTCTCTCTCACGTAAAATGCTATGATTTTTGCTTAGTTGATCACTGTTAATATATTAAGGAAAGCAGTAGAATTCTATGACACTAAATACAGTTTTATTCCCCAATCCTGCAAATAGCTAAGCACATGCCTAGGTTTAAGTCCATGAGTAGACTCATTGAAGTTAATAGATCTGTTTTATGTGCTTAAATTGCATATGCATAAATCTTTATGGGACTGAGCCCTTAATTAGTACGGACACAATATATTACTGAGCATACACTGACAAAGTGAAAATGTCATCCAGGTCATGTTTATAGCCAGCTCTTGTATGCATCCACAAGGAAGGAGCTTCCCTTTTTTGCATCCTTTTCATAAGCACCAGTCATAGCTGCAGTCCTTGTGCTAACCTGAATCCGAAGCCACTTCAAAAGGGCTGAAGAGGAAGCAGGGCTGAGTTACCTCTCTTGGCTAGCTACTCCTGGTGGAATTCTGCTCCACTGCGGAATGCAGAATTTGTGCAGAATTAATGTTCTGTGCAGAATTTCATTCGTCCCTGCAAAATTGGTGCTGCAGAGCTGCTGGCCGCCACTAGGGGCCACTGGACCCAGAAGAGCCCAGCTTTCCAGTTGGCAAATACAGGACACTGCCCCAGGGGGGGAGGGGAGGGAAGGAAAGGAAGGGGAGCTGGATGGTTCCAGGCAGCTGTGGTTCCCAGCATATCCTGAAGGAAGGAGGCAGCATATGGGAAACTCCATATAAACCCAGGACCCAGCATCAGGCTGTTTCTCTCTCTGGATGCCTGGGCTCTGGACGGTAGGGGGTGCATGTGTCTGGGCTGGGGGGCACCCTGCATCTGGGCTCTGGGGGTAAGGGGTGCAGGTGTCTGGGCTGGGAGGTGAGGGGGTGTCAGGGCTGAAGGGTGCCCCACAGCTGGGTTCTGGGGGTAGGGGTTGCAGGTTTCTGGGCTGGGGGGCAGCCCATGGTTGAGTTCTGGGGATAGGGAGTGCAGGTGTCTGGGCAGGAGGCACTTCACGGCTGGGCTCTGGGTGTAGGGGGTGTGAGTGTCTGGGCTGGGGGCGGGGTGCCCCGCAGCTGGGCTCTGGGGGTTGGTGCTGTGGATGTCTGGGCCGGGGGGGAGGGGTACCCCATCGCTGGGCTCTGGGGGTGTAGAGGGTGTGGGGACATAACAGGAACAGGGATTGGGTTGTTGTAGGGGTTTCTTTAACTCTGTCCACCTCGGGGAAATGTTTTTGTTGTCTGTATTGTTACAGACATACTTGCTGACAGGTATTTTGAAATAAATTACCAAAATAGTTGAAACTGGTGTGATTATATTGCGTTATTTTGACAAATAAAATATGCAGAATTCTGAAACGTGCGCAGAATTTTTAATTTTTTGGCACAGAATTTCCCCAGGAGTATCTAGCAAAGCTTGTCAGCCACATGCCAATAACACACTGCACAATACCTTCAGGAGCTCCTGTTGGCCCCCGCACTGCTGGGCCAGCCATGATTGATCCAATACTTGATTTGCATGTACCCATAAATCACTAACGTGAAGGATGTCAGGCTCTAACCCTGAACATATTAAAGTGGTTATATTGTGATAAGAAAAATCCCAGAAAGTCTAAATAGCTCTGTTTTTATACCTATCGCTCTATCACTGAAAATTAAAAAAAAAAAAACTACTTACCATTTATCACAGATCCTACAAAAGCAATCATATGTGCTCCTCCCACTGCTTATGTGGCAGCAGTTACCTTAACAAACCCTGTTCCCAGAGCTGTTCTGACATCAAACCATAATATTTTTGTACAAATAGATATGATCTGGTAATACGTAAGTGTTATATAGGCTGAAGAAATTATTTTAAAATCAAAGAGGCCGTGTCAGTTTCAGCTTTATTTAAAACACAGGGGGCTTTCAGTGTTTGTAGATGCAAAGTGACAAAAACAAAAGGGGAAAAAAGAATACATATAAAACTTCTAAGAGACTAGTATGAACAAGAGAGAGGAAAATTTACTGTAAGTTGCCAATGATTCTGTAAGGCATTTACAACCCCTCCACCCACTTCTTTATCATTGTAATAATTGAAACAGTATTTAATAGATCAGCCAATCATAGAAAATAGTCCACATTTGCAGCTTAAGAAATTATCCTACATGATGTCCTTTCTCACACATCAGGAAATCTCACACCTGTTTTCTTCTCACTGACAAATGGTTCATTGAGTGGCTTACAGCTAGAGCGCTCAACATAGGTCCAGAGCTTATCAGGAAGAACATTAAACAAGCATCTGGAAACTGTGTAAAGCTCCATTCTATGCTGTGAGACATCATCAGTTATTAATGAAAGATCATATATTTTCCAATTCTGAGGGAGTGACATTACACATTAACTCTTGTTGTATTATGACTACATTTGTGAGCAAGTTGCTGTTATCATTGTGTACACAAAGAGAGGGATACACAGTGTTAAATAATGGAATATTCACAAGTCTGTGGCAACCCTACAACAAGTGATGATCCTCAGTTGTACTTCTGAGACAGATACAGTAACTCCTCGCTTAACGACAGGTTTCAGAGTAGCAGCCGTGTTAGTCTGTATCCGCAAAAAGAACAGGAGTACTTGTGGCACCTTAGAGACTAACAAATTTATTAGAGCATAAGCTTTCGTGGGCTACAGCCCACTTCTTCGGAAGCTTATGCTCTAATAAATTTGTTAGTCTCTAAGGTGCCACAAGTACTCCTGTTCTCCTCGCTTAATGTTGTAGTTATGTTCCTGAAAAATGCGACTTTAAGCGAAACCATGTTAAGCGAATCCAGTTTCCTCATAAGAATTAATGTAAATGGGGTGGGCGGGGCCTAGGTTCCATGGAAATTTTTTTCACAAGACAAAAGACTATATTATATATATGTATACACAGTACAAGTTTTAAACAAACAATTTAATACTGTACACAGCAATGATGATTGTGAAGCTTGGTTGAGGTGGTGGAGTCAGAGCAGGGCCGGCTCCAGGGTTTTGGCTGCCCCAGGCAGCCAAAAAAAAATAAAAATCCGTGATCGCGATCTGCAGCGGCAATTTGGCGGAAGGTCCTTCGCTCCAAGCGGGAGTGAGGGACCGTCCGCCGAATTGCCGCCGAATCGCTGGACCTGCCCCAAGCACCAGCTTGCCAAGCTGGTGCTTGGAGCCGGCCCTGAGTCAGAGGGTGGAAGAGGGTGGGATATTTCCCAGGGAATGCCTTACTGCTAAATGATGAACTAGCACTCGACTGAGCCCTCAAGGGTTAACACGTTGTTAATGTAGCCTCACACTCTACAAGGCAGCACGAATGGAGGGAGGGGAGACAGCATGGCAGACAGAGACACACACCCAGTGTGTGCGAGAGAGAGAGAGATGCGCATTGCCCCTTTAAGTACGCTGACCCCACTCTAAGAACATTGCTTTTTTAGATCAGCAAGTTGAGACAGCAGCTGCTGCTTGCAAGCTCCCTCTGTCCTGGGCCCTGTCGTGTCTCCCCCCTGCTCTATGGAAATGGGGTAAGCGGGTGGCAGGAGCAGGGGGGGAGGGGGACACCCTGACATTAGCCTCTCTCTTCCCCTTCCGCACAGCAAGCAGGAGGCTCCTGGGAGCAGCTCCAAGGCAGAGGGCAGGAGCAGCACATGGCAGTGGGCGGAGGGACAGCTGAACTGCCGGCAATGGATAGCCTGCTGGGCGGCTGCAGCACAGGGAACTTAGGAGAGCAGGGAGCTGATAGGGGGGCTGCCGGTCCACCCTGGTTCCAAGCCCCCACCAGCTAGCGCCAACGGGCTGCTTGTTCTGCAAGCAGTGGACAAAGCAGGCGGCTGCCAAATGACGTTATAAGGGAGCATTGCGCAACTTTAAACAAGCATGTTCCCTAATTGATCAGCGATGTAACAATGAAACAACATTAACCGGGACGACTTTAAGTGAGGAATTACTGTATTGTAACATAAGCACAGCTCTAGGGGGCTCTCGAGCATGCTACCACTTGGAAACATTGAAATATAGCTTGGGAAAAGCAGTATTCATTTGAATTTTAAGCTCAATGAAATGAGTCATTTTGGACCAAACACTGGACATGGTGTTGCAAAGAGCCTATCTTGTCCCTGCCCAATCCCCCATTCACCAAACGGCTCAGTCAACCAAATGATGGATCTCTTTCCCCTACATGAAAGAAAGAGCCTTACGCCTGAGCTGTGTCTCCTTTAACTAGCAAGGGCTCTTTTGAATGTGCACTTTAGTCCTCTGCCATAGCTACCAGGCTATCATCTGACTATAGAAGCCCTTCCTGAAAGTTCTATTCCTCCTTGGGAATCTCACCCACTGGAATAGGGTCCAGACAATGTGCAACAACTAATCCTGCATGAACGCCTCATGTGAAAGATCTAAACCATTGATTCAAAACAGCTGCATATTGGAATATAGGCCAATTTATTTTTCTTTGCTTTTGGACATTTTTTTTCCTGGGTAGGGAAGTGTTAAGATGCTCCTGTGGCAGAATTGTCTTTGTAGATAACTGTCATGTTATGTGAATGGCTTGCCATAGATCATCCCAAATGAGATAAAGTTGTGTTACAGTTTTCCCTGTTTCTGCATATTTTCCATTTACCACATAAAATGTGAGAGAAGAGGCTCCGCACTGTTTTTTTTTATGTTCTATAAACCAGGGGTTCTCAACTTTTTCTTTCTGAGCCCCCGCCCCCACCCCTCCAGCACGCTATAAAAACTCCACGGCCCACCTGTGTCACAACAGCTGATTTTCTGCATATAAAAGCCAGGGTCGGCATTAGGGGGTTGCAAACAGGGCAATAGCTTGTGGTCCCATGCCACAGGGAGCCCCATGAAGCTAAGCTGCTCAGGCTTCGGCTTTAGCCCCAGGTAGTGGGGCTCAGGGCCTTGAGCTTCAGCCCCATGCAGTGACGCTTCGGCTTTCTGTCCTGGGTCCCAGTGAGTCTGATGCTGGCCCTGCTTGACGGACCCCCTGAAATCTGCTTGCAGCCCCCCAGGGGGCCCCGGACCCCTGGTTGAGAATCGCTGATATAAACCAACATAAATAAATTCACTCCTTCCTCAGCTGTTCCTTTGGAACAGCCAAGAAAAGTTCCTTGTATGCTAAATTTCCTTTCATCTTGAATCCTTCAAGGAAACAATGAGCTGTTCGTGGTGGTCCTATGTGTCCTTGTCATATTCCATTTTTCCCAGCCTCACTCCACGTGTTTATACCACTCCATCTTATCCTTCAAAATGGGTTATGGGTCAGCGCCTCCTTTTGGAGCATGTCACTGCTACGTAGCTGGCTAGAGGGGCTGCCGTTAAGCAATGCCGGGCACGTCCCCCACCCCACCTCCCAGTTAAGGGGCTGAGTATGTGCTCACTTTTATAGCGCTCAAAATTCTTGCTGAAATGGACGTGAGGAACAAAACAAGGATCTCCCCCAGGACTGTGCAGAGCTCTAGGGCTTCTAGTGTTGATCCAGTTCACTTTTTTTAACTGGTCAGCGTTTATGTAAATCTTTGAGACATTACCCATTTTGCACTGCCTTTCTGAAGGTTTGTTTGCCATGTTTTCTATGTGCCAGGGCATATACGTTCAAGCTATTGCCTGTTGGGGATAGTTCCCATTTTTCAGCAAGCTAATAATTTTTTCCACATTATCGCTCCAAAACGCTCTCGTATTCTGGAGGAGTTACAGAGGTGTGTTTATTTTTTCTCCCTAAATGGCCTTATTTATTTGTCTTTATAGGCTGGCAACATAAGAACATATTTTCCTATGAACGGTGGCATTACTCGGAAGCAATTGTGAACAGTGAGGTTTTAGCATTGAATGACTCTACTGATATTTTGGGAGGATGAATTTTAATAAGTGCTGGCATGTATTTAAATAAGTCTCTAATGCCACAAGGGAAATAATATTACTTAGGGCGCACATCATTCCCTGCCGAAGAACTCTCGGTAGATCTGGAAGAAGATGTCTCACCACAAGATCCTCTCACAGAGATCCACCACATCATCCTGCCTAGGGGCTGGGGAATTTGCCTCTATGTGGAAAAGGCAGCTCATTCACAAAGTTTGCAGAACTCCAGAGATCGAAGGGGGGGGGGGGGGGGGATGAAATCCATGTGTTGCCCATCCCAGCAAGGTACACGTCCCCACAGCCCTCTGTCTCTTCTCCATAGTTTGTATTCTCCACACCTGCATGGAACCCAGACCCCATGGAGAGGCCTACTCAGGATTCATAAGAGCATGAGGGTGATGCTGCAGAGGTAGCAGAGTCTGCTTTTCACATACGGAGATTCCCTTCCAAGTGTGGATTTGAGGGTGGTGGGCAATGATGTTAGGTCAGGTCAAGAGAAAAACATTTCACTCTCTTATTTTAGAGGTATTGCCAAATTGTAAGGGAAGACTACCGATTGTAGTTGGAAGAAGAAATGCATTTTTATTTCTGCTTAAAATAGATATGGGGAGGGGAGAATGGCCAATATATTTCCTGTTTAAAGGACCAATCATTCAAATACCAGGTGGAGTGCTTTTCACCATGAATACTTCCATAGGCCAACGGGACTATTCACAGTAGTAAATAGTTCACCTGTAATAAGTGGTTTTAGAGCACGGTGTCCTAATGCAATTAAATACTTAGCTCCTGAAAACAAACCTACATATTTATGTCATCTTTATGATGATGTTCAGTTTTCATATTAAATTAGAAATATGTTTAACTCTTGAAATGGTTCTGTACACAATCTGAAGTTAAAGGGGCAATTCAAGTGTATCCAGTACTCTGGAAAGTAATATTTGGATTTCATTGAGACAGTTTGATGGCTACGTCACATGAAAAAAGCAAGTTAGCCACACTTCTATAAAAAAATGACATAATAAAATAAGAAATAATTTAAAGAAAGATGTTTGTAGGCCTCGAGAATGGTATTTCTCTGAGTAACAGCTTGTGAGAGACTAAAGTAGTGAACTACTGTTCAGAGTTTTATCTATCTGTAAAGGCTGAAGTCCCGCTTCAAGACCCAAATCTGCCACCCTTACTCATATTGAGTAATACTTTCTCCACAGGTAATACTAATGAAATCATTGGGACCATTTGCCAAGTAAGGTACTACTTAATGAGAGTTGGACTAGCAATCAAACCCAAAATGTAAAGTATACACAGCTACCTCGATATAACGCAACCCGATATAACACGAATTTGGATATAACGCGGTAAAGCAGTGCTCCGGGGGGGCGGGGCTGCGCACTCCGGCAGATCAAAGCAAGTTCAATATAACGCGGTTTCACCTATAATGCGGTAAGATTTTTTGGCTCCTGAGGACAGCGTTATATCGAGGTAGAGGTGTATAAGTGCCAGAAATGTAATAAAATATAAACCCTGGAAATAAGAAAAGTCTATGTCAGTAAAAATTTAACAGACAATTGTGAGAATGAAATTAGTGTAAGTATATAAGAATGAAAATAAATAAATAATAATACCAGATGCTACATATGTATATCTAGATTTGTAGAAAAGAACTATGGTCATATATTACTTGAGAAATATTATGAGCTGGCTAAATGAGGCAAGTGTCCTGTGGGGAAAAAATAGTATGTGGTCATGTAATTAAATACTGTGTCATAACGCACATCCACAAGGGGGCCAAATTAAGGTTGCACAGGCAACCTTAATTCTGGTATTTCCTAACTTCTGAGTGCTTAAATTTTCTGTCTTAACGTTCTTTTAATGTAGCTTCTGTGTGTAATTATTTATATAGTGACCCAAAGCGTGCAAGGCATTTCATAGTACATAAAAAAGAGACACGATCCGTGCCTTGAAGAGCTTGCAATCAAAAATGTATATAAGGCACAACAGTAGCTAGTAACTATTTATTGCTCCAGGTAACTGCGATAATCAAGGTATTTTCCTCAACTAAGGTAGGAGAGACCAAAGTATCACAATTACTATAGGAAAGAATAAATGCTGAGTTTTTAATTGTGCCCAGTATGTTCATATACACATCTATAGATGAATTTATATCCTATATATGTGAGAGACAGGAAGTATATGGTTTTGTGATTAAGATACTGGACTAAATCTTGAGATCTGAGTTCAGTTCCCAGCTCTGCAACAGACTTCTGGTGCAAACTTGGGCAAATCACTAAGGGCCAGATATTTAAAGGTATTTAGGTGCTTAAAGGTGCAGATAGGAACCTAATAGGATTTTGAAAATTCCATTACTCATGTAAATACCTTTAAAAATCTGGCCCTACATCTCTTTGTGCCTCAATTCCCCATCTGTAAAGTAGGAATAATAATATTTTCTTTCACTCTTATTGTATCTTGTGTATTTAAATTATAAACTCTTCAGGGCTTTTACCTTGTGTATTTACAGTTCCTAATACAATTGGGTCCTGATCTTGGTTTGGGCACTAGGAACAATTTTAATACAACTAATAATAATATATAGATGGTGGTGTAGTGTCTGTGTCATAAGTTGCACAACCATGTGATAACCCTTCCTGCCTCTCCTACACTCTGTCTACAACCCATCTCCTCAGGGGCTACTTCTAATAATCCAAACTTTTGAGCAGCATGTGTTCTCCTTTCATCATAAACATGGAACTTCCTTCCAAAATTACCAGTCTGAGGTGCATGAATGAAAATATCTATGTTCTTGTATAGTGACTTGCTTATATTATAGTTCAGTATTCCCATATTTTCTCATTCTCTCATCAATAAGATTCCAAGTATTTCATATCCTTTGATAACCATATTAAGTTCCATTGAGGGGAGAAGGGTATTGGGACAAAGAAAAATAATGATTTATTTTATTTTACTTTATTTTATTTTGGGATGTAGGGGGCCTTTTAATGGAATTAAAGAACTTTGAAAATAAATTAATAAATTATATTACATGAGGTGGTTTTTCCCCCTTAGGTTATTTCATTTATTTATTTTGACTTTTTTTTTCTCATTGTGTGTCCCCTCTGTGATAGGAATTGCAAATACTGAAACATTGCATAAAAATACAAACTTTTCATAATGAAACAAACCTTGAAAAGAAGGGTATTTAGAGGTGAGGGGGCGGAGAAGGGGATGCTTCAGATATTCTGAAAAGCCTACCTGATCTTAAAATGACCGATATTCTCTTCACTCTAATAACTGTGTTATACACAAGCACTGAATCTAAGGGTAAATTAAGTAGTTCATGCTAAATGAGCACTAAGAAAACCTTCATACCATGCATACACCAACAAATATTCTATATATTCCAGATATGTTACAATAAAGGTATTTTAGGAATGTTTTAGAGTGCGTTTTAAAATTGTATTGGGATTATTTGTTGTATCATAGGTTCTTTCTTTACTACCAGTCCAGTGGGACATGGCTCAGAAGGAGAGAAGAAATAAAACTAATATACATTAAGCACCTCTAAAAATGGCACACACAAAAAATAGCTTTTCTCTGCATTATAATGGCATGACTTCAATCCAATATCTCAGGGCTTTCCAGGGTAGGAAGCAAGTACCATGACTCATATTGAAAAGCTAGGAATCTTCTTTCCAAAGTTTTAAAAATACCCATTTCTAGTTGCGTGACATTACATGTATCAGGTTTGTTTTGATGGAGCAATTCTACATTGGCAGGAGGTGGGGGGGGCAGAGGAAAGAACCCTTTCTCTAGCAGGTTGCTGAGGTTTTTTTATTGGGTTATTTTTAGGTGTCTAGTTACAGTTACTTAGTGGTTTGGAATGTTAGAATGAGTCTTGGGGCAGACAAGTAAGTGGACAGGGTGAAGATGAGTCAGTAAAAGATGCATAATTGCAGTTTATCACACGGCTTTTCAATTTATCAAATGGCTCTGCAATCTATCATATAATAGGATAGTAGTTCTGGATACCTGAAAAGTGGTGTACTGTTATAAGGTAGAGTGCAGAGCCATTTGATAAATTGAGAAGTCATGTGATGATGATATTTATATTGCAGCAACATCCAGAGGTCCCACACAGGATTGGAACTGCATTGTGTTAAGCGCTGTAAAAAATGCACATGAAGAATCAGGATGAAATTCTGGCTCATTGAAATCAATGGGAGCTTTGCCATTGACGTCAGTGGGTCAGGGTTTAACCTGTAGTCCCTACTTTGAGGAACTTACACCTAAGAAGTCACCTATGAATGGTGGAGAGAGAGGGATACTATCAAGTGTATAAACTTGTATAAAATTATGTACATATAAACGTGTGTATTTACTTTCATTATCTTTATACATTAGTAGAACAAAAGGCAAGGTCTGAAACTAGCCCTGATTTGGGGTCAGTTGCATTCAAACTGTAAATCTAGTATCAAGAAGGGTTTTTTGAAAGAACAGTAACCATCTGACAAGTTGTTATTAGACAAATGTGAATAGCAAGGCATTAGCTTAAAAAAAAATAAAGAAAACCTTCAGGAGAAAAACTGAAAAGAGAGGATCTGAATTATCTAGCACTTCAAAAAGTTGTATCCTAGCAACAGTAGGTAACAATAAACATACGTTGTATAAAAGTTAAAATGCAGTAGTTAAATGAGACATAGGAAGGGTCAGTCATAATATATGCATTTTATATTGTATCAAGTAATCTGATTAAAATGAAATAACATTTGCCCTTATTTTTGGGAGGAAATAAATGCAAGTATTAGAGTGGTGCTACATTTATTCCAGTTTGGAATGGAAATTACATTGTTTTGACTGGGTTATTTCTGTATCCATGCAAACCGTCCTCACCTCTCCCCAGTTCTTACCTCCTTTATACAACTGTGTTTGTGTCATTTAAAGTCAAAGGGTCCTATGGCCCCCTTACAGGGTGTAATTTGGAGGGAGAATTTGAAAAAGAAAATGTGACAGCCAGTTTTGAGAAAAAAGGTCATTTTCCTGGTAGACGTTTTCCTAAATGGGAGGATTTTTTACTGCAATGTTTTGCTAGCGTATCAGGCAGTCATTTGGAATCAAGTGCAGACTTGTGCTACGTTGTGGGCTTGGCAATGACAATTTTGTGTGTGTGTGTGGTGCTTTGGTTATATTAGCCCTGGAGGCAGAGTTAACACTTGCAATGGGACAAGAGTATTTGCAGTCATCAGAGAACTTTGCAGTCAGCTTCAATAACATCACTCCATTTTTTCGCCTTTTTTTTTAACATTTTTTTTTTTTTTTGGCAGCAAAGCTCTTAGTAGAACCATCTGTCTTTCTATTAGTGTTTTTGAGTCCTGTTTTGAAGCTTCTTTGCTTGGCAAAGTCACTTTCATCCCTGGAAACCATTTAAAAAAAAAGTTCCATGGCTTCTTGCCGAAGAAGAGTACTATGCAAAAATTCCACACGGCTGTTCATTTTTGTTCTAAAAGAATACAGTTACTTTGTCTTAAAAATATATATATATATCAAGGCAGAAATGGGACAATTCCAGACTGGTTGAATGTAAGGAGGAAGAAATAGCATTTTATATTTTATGTCTCCCAAAATCCAAATATGCCTTGTTAACTAACTAGATCAGAATAGCAACAAGAAGAATAAAGTAACAGCCAAAGTGAATCGAGTTAACACAGTAATTGGCACTACATCTAGCATAGCTTCAGCCTTGAGTTCAGTCTCCAACTGCAGCAATTTCTAACCAATACGTCTTGTGAGCTTCGTCTTACAGGATGTCCCAGGCTGTAAAGGTGCAATAACCACCCACAGAGTTACCACCATTCTTAATGCTGCATACAGAGAGGACCCGTACCTGCCGACAGTGGGGGAGGGGGGTCAGAGTGAGGGCAGCGGCTTCAGCAGATATTACTGAGCATGCTCAGTACAAGCCAAGCAGGAAATCGGCGGGGGGGGGAGCACATGACCCTGTGTGCCCCGCCCCAGGTGTCTCCTCTGGCTGCATACATCACACCATGAACCAAATGTTAATCTATGACAGCCTATCTACATCTCTTATGCCTCTGCTCCACAATTCTGTGGTCAATCTTGATGACCTCTCTTGTAAGGGTTTCCTTCCCTTTACTGATTGATCTCCTGAAAGGCAAAGTTTCATTTATTAGTATAGTTTTTTTGTTAAAACCAGTTATTCTGCTGATGACTTAAGTTACCAAACGATTTGCTCTTCTTCTATGTGAGATGGAAAAACAATGTCCTGACCATTTGTAGTAATCAAAAACATGCATAAAACTTTGCAAAAGTAGTAGTGTTAGCTGTTGTGTTATGGCCAATTTCCAATTTGGATGACAACTTTCTGCCTGCCTAAAGTCCCCTTCAGTTTCACTTGCAATGTAATAGTCTTCATTTCCTGCCCTACACTTTTGTGTAGTGTTTCTGTGCAACATGAAACAGCTGACACTCCAGACGTGGCTGCATTTCACTTGTGAGCAAAGTGTTTCAACTGTGTTTTGTGGCCATCTCTGAGAACGTGTCTGTGTCTGTGCATGCATGTACGTGTGTGTGTGTGTGTGTGTGTGTGTGTGTGTGTGTGTGTGTGTACATGCACACATATATTCCAACACATACATACACGTCTAATATTTGCAAAGTGTTTAGAATCATTTGGGATGAAAGGTTCTATGTATATGATTGTGATTTGGCAGCATTGTGATGTGGAATATCTTTCTGTCACATGGAGAAGATAGATAAAACTGCAGACGTGGTTGTTAAGGTGAAATGAAATATAAGTATTCCTTAATTTATGTAATTAATATTAAGTGCTGGGGTATATGGTAATTAACATATGGCTGAACTGTTGATGCTGTTGGAACCCCTCACAACACAGGAGAATATTCTACTCTGACCTGGCTAAAAAAAATAAATAAGCAACTACACAGGCATGTTCTCCAGAAGATTTTCCAGGTTTGATTTTCCTCCTTCTGTTCAGCAGGTTCAAGGTCAGCTGCCTCCATTGATGATTCCAGTGTTCCCTCCAGATCAACGAACCCTAGCAGCAGCTGCTCAGCAAGGATTCCTCCTTCCTCCTGGTTTCAGCTACAAGGCAGGATGCAGTAAGTCCTGTAGATTTTCCAGCTGGAAGTGGGCAGGGGGCAGAGTTTTCAAACAGGCTGTCCAATAGTTACGCTGAACTAAGTCACCATCAGAAATATCATGTCTACTGCCTTGAGGTGACAGACCCACTAAACTGAATTTAGGATTTACAGAATAGTGTGAGGACAGATTTGCCAAGAGATCACTAATATGTTCATTGATATAATGGCCAAGAATTTCAGAACTGGGTAGTGAATGTGAGTGCCCAACTTGAAGGGCCTGATTTTCAGATAGCATGTGCTCCGCCCTTTCTGAATATCTCTTTACAGTGTGTCAGGTTGGGCACTGACAATCACTATTTACTTTTGAAATTTTTGGCTATGCTGTGCAACAAAACAGAACACAAACAAGGGAACATGCTCATTGCCATACACAGATACTCCTCTCTTAATCTAAAAGGGAAGTTGTTTGAAATGGCTCAATAAATTTCAACACTATTGTAGGAAAATATGTTTTTTCCTCTAGCAGCCTGCTTGCTTTTTATTAACTAAGGGCCTATTCTACCCTCTTTCTACACACAGAACTCACATTCATCTCAACGGGAGTTCTGTACAAAGATCAAGGATAGCATATGCCTCTCAATTTGATGGACTAACACAAAGCATAAGTATATTTTACAAGAGCCTAAGACTAAAAACTGTGTAACATCTATTTTTTTAATCTTTGAAAGTTTTATTGTCACTACAGGATCCTGATTTTTTTGGCAGTTTTATTTAAGCCTTCCATAGGATCTCTTGTTCCTGTCAACAAGATAAGAATAAATATAGGTTCAAAATAAATAAAAAATCTTCCTTTCATCAAATAGATTTAGCTACAGCATAAATTCTATAAACCTGGTTTTATGCATTTGTGCTTATCTAACTCTACTGATATCAGTTTCCTATCTTGTTATCTAAGACTTGCTTGTTTTACCATTCTCTCTCTTTAATGCGTCTGTTTAGCTTTATTATATCCGCATCAGTGTATCCATCTGTATCATTGACTAACTCATGAATTTATCAATTGTTTCTCATTACGCAGTGCTCACCAGTGGAGCAGTTTATTAAATTTTGAATGCAAAGGGACTATCTGGTGATACTTTTCATCCCGCAATTTTAGATTCTTTTGTTTTTCTAACTTTATAGATCCAGTATTGGGTTTCTTTGAGCAAAGTTCCCTTTCGCTTTGGCCATCACCCCTCATCTTGGTGTACTATAGGCTGTTACCACTACTGAGAAATCACTGTTCAAAACACTTCACCTCACTCAGCAGCTGCAGTGCCAAAGCATGGGCTCATTCACTTCTTCCAGTGATTTCACACCCATTTGTTCTCAAACGGGAGAAGTAGTGATTCACATTGCAGAATGTGTAACCGAAAGCCACATTGAATATGAATGCTACCATAACTGTAGGCCTGGAAAAGGTCAAGAAAACACCCCATTAGACATATCTGGCAGATTAAATTAGTTCCGTGTTAATGCAGTCTGACTTGGAGAGAGGGTTGATTTTTTTTTAACTGTTAGTAAATTAACAGTAGGATAGTCACATAGTACCTCACATCCATGAAGTTCATATGACATCACACATTTTTGTAACCTTGGAAATAAAAAAAACTGAAAAATGTTGCTGCTGCTCCTGGCAATAAGGCTTAAAATTAACAGCATGCCAAGGTCTAAGATTGAGCAGAAGCCAGTGGAAAAAGACAGCTCTCTGTTTGCTGATTCCCTGGCATGTTTGACTGAGTTTGAATGAGAAGCTGAGGGGAAGTGATCAGTAGTCCAAAGGATTTTTTTCTTTTCGCTCACAATTTAATGTAAACAATAACATATATTGGCTTAGCTATACCTAGAAAGCTTGTAGCAGTGAAAAATATAGCAGCCTTGAAAACTGTAATATGGTCCCATCAAGTAATGGTTTTTGACAGGCAATTAAAACAACTCCCCCCTTCTACCCTTCTCTCCCCCATTTCTGTCATTCATCATGGTAAAGGCATGGTAGATGGCAGACAAGATTTTGGGTAAAATTTTCAAAAGTGCTTAAGTGACTTAGGAACCTACATTCAATTTTCAGAAGTGACCTAGTCACTTAGGAGCCTAAGTCCCATTGACTTTCACATAGATCAGATTTTCAAAGTTATTTTGGGGCACCTAAAGATGCAGACAGGTGCCAAATGGGATTTTCAAAAGGGCCTAAGCAGGTTATTTAACTTCCACTGATTTCCATGTTAGGCATCTAACCTGCTTAGGCCCTTTTAAAAATCCCACTACGTTCCTATCTGCATTTTTAGGCACCTAAAATGCCTTTGAAAATCTAGCCCTATTTGCCTAAGTAACTTTAGAAAATGGGATTAAAGTTCCTAAGTCACTCAGGTGCTTTTGAAAATTTTATTCTTTAAGCCTGGGCTGAAAAATTTTCATGAAAATTTTACAAGACTGATTTATAGACTTCCCAAGTGACAATTCTATTATTTGCTATCTTTCGTAACTTGCATTTGGAAACAAAAAACTGCATGAGACCCTTAGTTCTATTGACAAACAGGTAAGAACCACATGTTAGCAAGTTTTGTATTTAGCATTGACCCACAAATGGGGAATTTATAGATTGGGGGGGGGGGGAGTTTTATCTAGATAAAAACCATGGCCTATATTTTCAAAAAGGAATTCCTGATTTTGGGTGCCTTGATTATTGGTTGCCAAGTTTGAGACACCTGAAAAGTGCCCAATTTTCAGAAGGTGCTGTACCCTGCTCTCTGAAAGTCAGGCCTCCATAAAGACTCTCAAGTTGGGACATCCAATAATCAAGGTACCCCAAATCACCACTCACTTCTTGAAAGTTAAAACCCACATATTGCAAAGAAGATCCTTTGTGCTACAAGTAAAACCTTAGATTACTGAAACAGGAAGACGTATGAATATCTTATTCAATATTACTCTTTGTTTCATTCAACTTGGACGGCGAGACTAATCTAGTTAAACACTCTGTGGTTGGTTTCCCTTTATGGTTCTCCTGGCCAATAGTAGTGCCTGGTTTCCTGGAGATTTATCTATATGTCTCCCATTAGCTTCAGTGAGAATTATGTGATCAAATTCCTCAGCCAAATTGTATACCCCAGAGGACCAAAAGGACACTTTTGGGGGGGAGGGGAGTCATTTTGGTGAGAAAAATGCTATTTTCTAATTTCCGTTTACTTCTTGAAATTCACTAAAGAGCTGCTCTGATATGCTGTTGTAAGAGGAGCTTGTCCACTGTAGATTCACTGTCTGATTAGTACTATGTTCTGGTGTCCTGAGATATTAATAACAATATGATGATAATTCATTAATAACTAGTATTTAAATGGATCGTTTTTATCCACGGTTCTCACAGTGCTTTGCAAAGGTATGTAAGTATGATCATTCCTATTTTACAGATGGGTAAACTGAGGCAGCAAGATTAAGTGATTTGCCCAAGGTGAGATGGCAGAGCAGATTATAGAACCCATGTTTCCTGACTTCTAGTTCAATGCACTGACCTGGAGCTTTTTCCTTTTTCTTCCTAACAAATTCTAGTTGGGAATGGCTTGTTTTGTTATGTTTTTTTAAACAGATGGTTTACATTTCATAATGGACCATTTAAACAAGTTGACACTTCCTCTCCTTTCTCTACAGCATATTGTGTAGTGTTAAAGTTGGCAGAAAGAAGCATAAAGCTCTTGGGCTTGGATTAGAAGCTTCTATTAGTATTGGATTTCTATTAAGAAAATGAAGCAGAGTTCTTGATCCCTGGTTCTGGTTGCTATCTGGCCTCCCTACCTAAATGTAGTGTAATTGCTGAAAATGTTTAATATTAATTATTTATAACCAAAGCAGTTGTTTCTTAGTAGAAAAAGAAGTGCCAGTGTGCCATGATGGAAATACATTGTTCATGAATTTCTCCATGAATAGCAGGGAAAATAATGGCTATTCGTTGGTCATCTCTTTGCTAAACATTCAGAGTTTATTATTAAAAATTGAAATCCTAAAACGTTTTGTGCATGACATCTGCTTTTGATGAATAATGAAATGCCATGTACATTTAGGATGAGAAATAAAACGAAGATTGTGACTAGTTCTGGTCCTCCAAAATTGTGATGTGATAATCCCAACATCTTCACCAAATTACTCTAATACAGGGGTGTCAAACACGCGGCAGCCTGCGGAGCTCTTCCCTGCGGCCTGCCAAGCTCCCCATGCCCCCCCCCCCAGTTACTTCCTGTCGCCACCAAACTCCCCTCAACCCCGCTCCCCCTCCCCGAGTTATTTTATGTGGCAGCTAAGCTCCCAGCTCGCTGCTCCCCAATGTTTGGGACCGGGTCTCTCCCCCGGCCCCGCCTGCCGCCCCCACGCACCTCCCGTGAGTGTCCCCCGGGCTCACTTGCTGCCCCCTCACCGCCCGGAGCCTGCAGCTCACCTCCACTCCGCTCTGCCGGCTTCCGGAATCACCTGCTGCCGCAGGGTCCTAGTGCCCCCCTTCACTAGGCCAGGGCAGGCTGCCCTTCCCCTGCCCTAGTCCTGAGCCTCTCCAATGCCCCGAGCCTCTCCAATGCCCCAATCCCCTCATCCCCAGCCCCACAGCCCTCACCCCTGCACCCCCTCCTATCCCCAAACTCCATCCCAGAGCCTGCACCCCCCACCCCCGCCCCAGCCTGGAGCCTGCACCCAGCACCCAAACTCCATCCCAGAGCCTGCACCCCAGACTCCCTCCCCCATCCAAACTCCCTCCCAGAGCCTTAAGCAGGTGGGGGCGGAGTTTGAGGGGGCAGGTTCTGGGCACCACCAAAATTTCTACAAACCTGCCACCCCTGGAAGAGGCAGAACAAGGGTGGAGTGGTGGTGCAGCCAGTGCAGTGGGGGGAGGGGGGGGCTTTACTGAGTGTATATATTTTATTAAAACCGCTAGGAGGAGGAGGTGGAGAAGAGACGGGGCAGGGGCGGGGTCTCATGGAAGGGGTGGAGTGGGGGTGGGGCCAGGGGCAGCGAGGGGGGGTGTCAGTGATGCAGCCCTCGGGCCAATGCACTAGTCCTCATGTGGCCCTCGTGGTCATTTGAGTTTGAGACCCCTGCTCTAATACATCCTCCCTCGTTTCAATCAGGTATGTTGCCCTAGTGGACCGAGCACAGGGATAAGAGCCAGACTACTGCTTCTCCAGAATAGTGGCAGAACTCCTGATCTCTGACACTGATGTGCTGTGTGATTTTAAGCAAGTCACTTAAATGCTCTGACTTTCCCTACACTGTACTCTTTAACCCTAAAATATCCCACTGTTGCTTTCAGTTTCACTGGTGATAGCAAGAGTGGGAGCTCCTGTGTGGGTGAAGCACTCATGGTTCCAGCATTTCAGCCACTGTGGGGGAAATCCTGACCATATTGAAGAAAAGGGACTTTTACAGTTGACTTCATTAGGTCCAGGATTTGCCCCCTATTGTGTAGACCTGGACAAAGTTTGATGTCATGGTAGTTAAAACACTGGCAGCCATGGGATATTTATTTAGAGGATCATTTAATTAGTGTTTGTAAAGTGCTTTGAAAATATAAAACATTATGTAAATGCAAAGTGTTAGGATGTGAAATGTTGCTGTGTGCTGTTTAAAAGCTGCTGCATTATACTCCAGAGGTGGCTTCTTTTCCATGGTGAACAAAATGGCTCTTCCTTGTATGTGCGCATGCATAGATCTGGAGAGAGAGAGAGAGAGAGAGAGAGAGCTTGTTACTACACCTTAAGTAACTGATAATGAGGGGAAGGGAGTAAGGAATTCCCTCGCCGTCCCCTTTTGTATGGCGCAGGTAAGGTCCACACAGAAACCCAACCCTTGTGCTTCTGAGAGCAGAGGGGCTGTTGCTAGGGGAGCCACTTGCCAAAAAGGCAGCAAAGAGTAAGCAGATATAACAACAAAGTACAATCCCCCAGCAAACCTGAGGAGCAGAATGTTCTCAGACAGATTGCCTCTTAGTGCCTCCTTTTAGGCAGTGCAGTTCTGCACCACCTCTTAGTGTAGGCTTCCCTGACAGGCATAATATATAGCCCATACTTTGATAAGAATGTTGAGATCCTTCAGAATAAAAGGCACTGAATAAATACAAATTGTTATTTAGGAGAGTTTTCCCCCATTGCGTCTTTGTCTTTTTTTTTTCTTTAAATGTTTGGTGATGCTTTTACAAAAGAAAATAAAAATGTTGATAAACCTGTGACACTGTAGCATTTTACATTGGACTTTCCCCCCCTTGTGATTGAAGCAATCCAGTGCGAGAAATGCTGCTTGCTTAGTGGATCAACAACACATTTAGAGTTCTATAGCTGAAATTCATGTGACCATTTGAGAGACATGTTTTTTTCAGTTTTGTTTTGTTTTTAGAAATGGTAGTTACTGATACTACACTTCAAAAAGTTTTGAAGGGGGGATTTGCTTCCAAATATGTTTTCCAGATCATTCATTAGTTCTCAGGACGGCTCCTAGGTGGTGTTTTACTTGCTGGTACCTATGTTATTTTTATGGCCACATGCCAAATTTTGGAAACAAAACCTGTTTTTCTTTTTCTTTGCCCTTTCCTCCCGCCCCCTATGGAAAATTTGTTGTAACAAATCATATTGTGTTCCCAGTCAGATGTCATCCACTTGGGTTTTTTGGAACGCACTTTAATCACAGCTTCAACCATATCCAATTGGAGAAAAAATGTGAATATACAATAGGTATATTGTATGTTTGTTACATATCAGCTCACTGCGGCTGGAAATTTCCTAAATAAAATAAGCACACAAAATTATTGATGAAATATCTCATTACCCCTTAAAATAGGCATAAATGTGTGAGAAAGTGGACAAGCCAAGCCTAATAAAATTAAAATATGCTGAATTTACTGTTCCTCCATTTTCTGAACAATATTCCCTACATCCAATAAAAATGAAACTCTCCGGTAATTGGTTCCTCGTACAGTACAATACAATTAATGTTTAGGAGTTAAATACCATAAACTTCCTTGGGCATATTTGCTGATGTATCTCTATTTTTTAGTTAGTCACATGTTTCATTGTTTAATGGGTTATCATGTGGGCTGTATTATAATCTCTCTTGTACGCGGGGTCCATGTGTCTGGCTTCTAAAGAGACTGCATGCTAATTTCTGATTTAACTGTGTCAGCTGTATCAGCTGACATACAGGTCAATGACAACCACCAAATCACAAGAAAAGAAAATTGACATGGTACGCTTTTATCAGAATGACAAAAATGGGAACCATGTGTTATCAGGACCACATACTGTAGTTTCTTTGTAAGGATGTTAATCATCTTTTAGAGCTACTGTTTGCGCCTTGGAAAAGAATGATCATATGACTAAACCCTCATCTTCCCCTCCCCCAAAATGAGAAAAAAAAAATTAAAACTGTGGATTGGCACAGCAAGATTTAGATGCTTTGTGGCTAAAAATGTGCCTAGTATGCTATGTGAGAATGTGTCACTGCTATAGTGTTGGACACTGAACTGAAAGTATCTTGATGGGGAACAACTGCCAGTGATTTTGTTTTTCGGTTACAAGAAAAATTGCCAAATCAGTAGTGCAGGGGGAGGTTCTCACGGTAGCTTGAATAAATCTGAAATAGACAGAGAAAATAGTGACTTCTATAATAAGAAGTTGGTGGTTTCAATTCAATTGCTGGGCCAAAACGGGTGCCTAAAATTGAGTCCCTGGGAGAATGTCAATGAGCCCATGGCAGCGAGCATCCCAGCCTGGTTTGACAGACGCGGGCTAATGGGGCTGCACTAGTGCTCTAACAATAGCTGTCTAGACAGTACTTTGAAGTCATGGCTCACGTTGGAGCTTGGGCTTTGAACCCTACTCCCTCCCCCCCACCCCCAAAGCTTCAGAGCCAGAGCCCCAGCCTGAGCCACAACTTCAAAGTGCTGTCTACACAGCTGTTTTTAGAGCACTAGCGTGAGCTCCGCTTACCTGAGTCTGTTGACCTGAGCTGAGAGATTTGCTGCCACGGGCTGTGTGGACATACCCTAAATCTATATTTGAGCACCTAAATAAAGTACATCTACACTGCAAAAACAAACAAACAACAACAAATATCCCTGTGACAGCAAGTCTCGAAGCCCAGGTCTACAAATTCAGACTCGTGCTATGGCACAAAAAATGGCAGTGTAGACATTCCCTCTCAGGCTGGAACTCGGGCTCTAAAACCTGGGGAAGGGAGGAAGGGTCTCAGAGCCCAGGTTTCAACCTGAGCGGGAACGTCTACACCACTGGTGGGTGACCTCCGGTCCGCAGGCCGCACGCGGCCCATCAGGGTAATCTGCTGGCGGGCCACCAGACAGTTTGTTTACATTTGCACGGCCACCCGCAGCTCCCAGTGGCCGCAGTTAAAAAAAATATGCAACTGGAACTGTGCATAGGTATGCTGAAAGGAAGTCAGGATACCAGGGTGTGTGCTGTCATGTGGTCCCTCAGTGGCACCTGCTCACTCTTTCTCTCCCCACCTCCTTCCCTGGTCGGGCCTGAGACCCCCACTGTCTCCTGTGACAGAAGCTATGCCCAAGTGCCCATCTATTTCCAGTCCTCCCATGGTATTTCAAACATCCCTACTTCCACATCATCAGAACCATCAAAGTAAAGTGTGGAAATGGACACTTTGAGTGGTATGAATGAGTGGTGAGAAGTGTTGCTGCGGCATACCTGCCTGTACCCACCTCCTTTGAGTACTCATCAGAAAAATATTTAAGTAATAAAAACATTTTTTTAAACTGAGCTATTTCTAAAGCTGATCAAACATGGGGGAAATGTGCATTTTTGTTCGGCAGGTTTAAAAAGGAGCAATGCTTCAGTTAATCAATGTTTTTGTAAATTTTTTATTTGTGAATTTTTTCATTTTTTTCTGTTTTCGTTCCTTCCTCCAATCTTTCTTATATGTCCATTTTTGCTAGTGAAAAGGGTGTGGGTGTGCGCGCGCAAAAACAATAAACTTAACAACCAAAAGGTTAAATTTTCCATTTTCTAATTTAATTGGGGAAAAAATTGTAGGAAAAAAAATCATGAAATTGATAAAAGGCCAATTTTAATGAAAACATATTTCATCAAAAATTTTCAACCAGTTCTAGTTGTTTCTATAAGGAGATGCAACCTAAGAATCCTGTCAAATATTATTATAATTTAACATTAGTGTGTAGCAGGATTTATATAGCAAATAAGTAAGACTGTGTGTCTGTCACGGAGGTCGTGGAAGTCACGGATTCCGTGACCTTCTGTGACTTCTGCAGTGGCTGGTGGAGCAGCCCTACAGCCAGCCACACTGGCCGCTGCTGGAGTGGCCCCGGGGCCAGCCGCACCAACTGCTCCTTGGGTGGCCCCGGGGACCGACCGAGCAGCAGCCGGTGCAGCTGGCCCCGGGGACCACTTGAGCAGCAGTACAGGGGCGGCCGGAGCAGCAGCCAGAACCGTGGCCCTGGGAGCAGCCGCTGGCCCTGCAGTCAGCCTGTGTATTGGCCAGTGGGGCTGGCCCTGGGGCCCCCCAGAGAAGAGGCCCCTTGGGGACCTCCCAGAGCAGCGGCGCCCCAGGCCCCCCAGCTAAGATTTAGTCAGGTATTTATAGTAAAGGTCATGGACAGGTCACGGGCTGTGAATTTTTGTTTATTGCCCATGACCTATCTGTGACTTTTACTAAAAATAAAATCTTTTACTAAAAATTGCTAAATTGTAGCCTTATGAATAACACAAAAGAGCTGGTAGCTCTGAAGAGCTTGTAGCCTATAAGAAGACAGGACACTGGAAGAGATTACAGCATGGTATAAAATAAAAGAGTGGAATGAGAGAAGAAGAAATTAAATGTTTGTTCCTAAGGGATTTTCTTTTAAATTATGACATTTTTTATATATTCTTTTAAAAATATTAGATCTTGGATAAAATATTCAAAAGCATTTAAAGTAATTTAGGGCCCTAAGTCTCATTTTCAAAAGTGAATTAAGCGATTAGGGACCTAAGTTTCTCTTGAAAGTCAACAGGACTTAGATTCCTAAGTGCCTAAATTACTTTTGAAAATGGAACTTAAGTTCGTAAGTTTCTTTGGTGCTTATTTAAGGTATGATTTTTAATTGATTTCGTTAAGCCAGTGCAAAAGGCTGTGGTACAAAAGGATATTTCAGTTTTAACTGGGCTTAATTCAGTTTTGCTTAAATTGATTAGGAATCAATTAAATTAGTTTAAAGCTAAACTAAAACAAGTTACTCTTAAACTGAAAATAGAATGTACACCTCTACCCCGATATAACGCTGTCCTCGGGAGCTAAAAAATCTTACCGCGTTATAGGTGAAACCACGTTATATCGAACTTGCTTTGATCCGCCGGAGCGTGCAGCACCGCCCCCCCGGAGCGCTGCTTTACCGCGTTGTATCCGAATTTGTGTTATATTGGGTCACATTATATTGGGGTAGAGGTGTATAATGCAAGGGTTTGTACTGGTTTAACTAACATCGATTTAAAAGCTGACAAGTTAAACCAGTGCAACTCTCTCATGTAGACAAGGCCTTAGACGATTGTTGTTTGAGGGACTGTGGCTGAAGGTGGGTTTTAAGAATGGGAAGGTTATAGGGCAGTGACATTCAGACCTCAGTGGTTCAGGAGCCAATTTAGCGATCAGCATTACCCAAAAGAGACATAGTAGTGTGAATTCATTGTTTCATTTCTATAGCAGGGGTAGGCAACCTATGGCACGCGTGCCGAAGGCGGCATGCAAGCTGATTTTCTTTGGCACTCACACTGCCTGGGTCCTGGCCACCGGTCTGGGGGGCTCTGCATTTTAATTTAATTTTTAATGAAGCTTCTTAAACATTTTAAAAACCTTATTTACTTTACATACAACAATAGTTTAGTTGTATATTTATAGATTTATAGAAAGAGACCTTCTAAAAACGTTAAAATGTATTACTGGCACGCGAAACCTTAAATTAGAGTGAATAAATGAAGACTTGGCTCACACTTGATGATCTGAAAGGTTGCCGACCCCTGTACTATATACTAATATTTAAACAGTATGATGGGGAATGTTTTGTGTGTGTGTGTGTGTGTGTGTGTGTGTGTGTGTGTGTATATATATATATATATATATACACTATGTGATTTAATTATTAACCAATCTAAGTTATTAAGTAAGCAGGATGATTTTACTATGCTATTAACCAATTGTAATTGATAAAATAATAATACTTGGTCAGTCATTTTGTTGTGAGAATTATATATATATTATATATATATATATAATTATATATATATTATATATATATATATATATATAATATATATATATAATTCTCACATATATATATATATATATAATATATATATATAATTCTCACAACAAAATGACTGACCAAGTATTATTATTTTATCAATTACAATTGGTTAATAGCATAGTAAAATCATCCTGCTTACTTAATAACTTAGATTGGTTAATAATTAAATCACATAGTGTTTTAATATCATATGCTGCCAAGAGCTGCATGAGACATATTAAAGAGCCACTTGCAGCTCACGCGTCTCAGTCGGAGTATCGCTGCTGTAGGGCATATAGGACCAGGGAAAAGATTCCAGGAAAAGAGGCATACAGAGAGAGCTGCTTGTGGGACAAGGGAACAAAGCGGGAATGAAGGGAATACCCAAGATCAGGTCCGCACAGCAGAGAAGCAGGAGACCAGTGATAATGTATAGATAGGCAGGAAAGGAGAGGAGCAGCGCATCCTTGAAACAAAGGATGAAAAGGCCTAGTCTATGCAGGTAAAATTTTCAGAAGTGCCTATGTGACTTGGGTGTTTGTCTTATTTTCAAAAGTGACTTAGGCATGCAGGGGCCTATGTCCCATTGAAAGTGAATGGGGACTTAGGCTCCTAGGTCACTTAGGTGCTTTTGAAAATTTTACCCTACATGTTTTTATAGAAAGCATTGGATTCACATCAGGAGATCCCAGTTTCTTCAGTTGCCTTTTTCCCCGTCTGCCTCCAAGGGGCTCCATGCTCTCGCAGTTCTCACATCTGCCATCTTCTTCATATTTTGAAAAATAATTGTACTCTATAACACTGGAACCAATCTCAGCACTTTGGCCACTGAGTAGTCTCCCAAGGCTGCTTCTGCAGCGGTTTGCAAATCAGACGATGTGTTACAGTGTCTGTGCATCAGCCAGAGACAACTTCCCCCCACACTCTCTTCTGCTCCACACAAACCACCCAAGTCCCTCCTCACCCTCATTCTCCCACAAACCAGGTCCATCCTCGCCTGCATGCTCCTCTGCAACTGCATTGCTTCCTTTTCCAGGTCACTCTGTGGTCCTGTATTTCCTCCCCCCCAAAATTTCTTCTCCCTCTTCACCCCCTTTTCCACAAACCCTGAAATCACCCTCTGAGGGATGGTCCTACAATCTGCACTCCCAGACTCCCAAATCTCTGTTTCATCCTGAGCCCTCCACAATCTCCAAAACACACCTTCATCCCACCTAGAGCTCCACGTGTAATACACCTCTCTCTCATGCCTGGCTCTACCTACAAGCTCTCTCTTGCTCTGTCCTGCCACCTCTGTCATTTTTGAGTTATGTTATTTGTCTAAGTGGTGCAAGTGGGAAATAAGTGTATTTGTAATTAAGAGGAATTTAGCAGGTAATCAAATCATTTCTACCTTTTCTCTTAAGATGCAAATTCCACCCCTTGCTCCACTCCAGACCCTTCCCTCTGGTTTGTAAAAAAACAAAAATACAGCAAATACCTGACTTTAATATTTCTTTTGTAGCAAAAGTCCAGGAATTGTAGCTGATAGTTTGGAACTTAAAGGAGCCTCACAAAATTCTGTATTTTTGGCTGTTGTCTAAAAGATAAAGGGAGACTGGTAGCCACTAATTCTTTCCCGATTGTAATACAACAGTATGTTGTGATTGTGTTTTGTAGATTGGCTTCAGTATAATACTACTGTTTGAAAGTGGATTGTTTGAGTAGTACAAGCGTATGACTGGTTTGGAAATAGCTGTTTCTAATAGCTGACTATCTTGTTTCACATTCCTAAAAAGTTCCCAGCACTTGGGAAAAGGATTGTTTAGATCTAAAAATGAGACATTTACTGAAGCATTAATAAAATGCTTAAGAAATGCATTTCCCTAAAATTTGTTAAGCATTAAATACAACTGCTCAGACAAATCTAAATGCCAATTCGGGAGAAATGTTAAGGACAGCTCAGAGAGGCAGTGCTCTCCAGTGGAGCAGGTATTGGGTTAGGAGTCAGGAGATCTGGGTTTTAGTCTCTTCTCTGGCCTGCTGTGTGACATTCACTGGGCAAGTCAGTTCTCCTCTCTTATTTCCCCCTCCCACTCTTTGTTTGTTTTGTCTTTTTAAGAGACAGAGCCAGTCTCTTGCTATGTGTGTGTACAGTACTTAGAACAATGAAGTCTGATACTGCCTCTACTCATTACTGTACCTGGTCTAAACTTTCCCGCTATTGTTACATTGGGTCAGTCGCAACAGTGGGAGCATTAGTATAGACTAGCCACAGGAGTTGCGATGGTGGGAAATGTTTGAAGAAACAAAAGCCTATAGTAGGCAAGAGCTACTTCACTTAATAAAAGGAATTTTAAAATCCTAGCACATAATGGTAGGAAGACAGTAATATTGAAGTCACAGAAATATTATGGATTCCAAAAGCTTCATGGTAGGGTCACAAAAGCTTTTAAGCTTTTGTTATATATGTATTGTTCTTAAAAATATTTTTGGAGCACTGGAAATGTGTCAACAACCAAAATAATAATAATACTTAATAATTAATGACAACAATAATAATAGTGAGCATGGAGAACATGGAGCACACAAGATCCTGGCTCCACACAACAGTGTTTCAAAAACTACACGTCAGTGCACATCAGCATTCATTCTCTGTGGAACTGAGGGAAAAAATCATTTTGGTTTTTTGTGTGGCTGGCACTTGCACAATCTGCCCATTTCTAGAACGAAGTCATTCGAAACGAAACAGGGATTTTCCTTTGAGGTTCTTGTGGCATTGGGAGTAGCACAAAGCCATGAATGTTGAGTCTGTTTTGGGGGATATTTTTCTTAGCTGTCTTTAAGACTTGCTGCTTCCGTCACTGGGTGATGTTCTAGAGTAGAAAATTTAAAGTCAAAGAATCACTTCATTCAATCAATGATATTAAACGGGAAATGGAATCCTAAATTAAATCAAGGGGATATTGGAAAATGTGGAACAATAACCTCGTTTGATTAAAAGTCAAAACCAAGTTAGAAAAAGAAGTGTGGACTGGTGGCTGGTGCAGAAATCTAGGAGTCAGGATTCCTGGATTATGTTGTTGGTTCTTACACTGCTTGACTATGCGTCCTAGAAAAAATAACTTTGGCCCCAGTTCAGGAAAGCACTTAAGTACAGTCTTAACTTTAAGCATACATATAAGTCCCATTGAAGATAAGTATGTGCTTAAGTGTTTTGCTGAATCAGGGCTTAATTTTTTCTGTCTCACAGTTTACCCAACTATAAATTAGTTTAATAATACTAATGCAACTCACAGGGGAGTTGTGGGGTTTAAGTGTTTATGAACCACTGAGATCTTTCAATGAAAAGTTGTGTATGGGTAGAGCACATTAAAAAAGGGCAACATAAACATTAGTGGCTTTCCTGAAAGCACATACACCAAATTTTACAACACAGCCTATTTACAGTATTTTAAAAGTATGAGTGCTTTTTCCCTGTTTTATGTTTCCTGGGCCTTACACTTGATGTCATCACAAATGTATCATTTAATAATAATAATAATTAATTGATAATCATGGAATGTTGCATTCTGCATGGCCTTTTAAATTGCTCTTTTATCAATTTGCCCAAAAAAGTATAATCCTGGAGGGAAACTTTTATTGTGTCCGCTTAATCAAATGTACTGCAACCTGGTAGAGTGCCTACCTAATAAAATGTTCTATGTCTCATGGTCTTATTTAAAATGGCTCATTCTATGCTGTGCTAATCATATCTATTAGCAGATCATTGGGCCATGCACGAATGGTCTGATGATCCTTATTAATTGAGTGGAAAGCTTTTAAACATTTTGTCATTTGGGCAAGGAATATAACGCATGTAACATTTCTATTAAGCTTGCAGCTCCAGCTTTCCCACTGGTTTCATTAGTAGGTGGACAAGAATAGAATTCATTTAAGAGTAAGACATTTAAAGGCAAACCAAAAGTGACTATTTTTTATAGTGAAATATGTCCTCTCCTTGTTTTTGTTTGTTTTGCAGTGAGGGGGCTACCTTTTTTTCCTTCAGATAATGAACATTTTTCATTAAAAGTGTTTGCCACTTTTTAAAAAACTTTTATTTTACTCCTACACTGTGTCTAGCACAGTAGGATGCTGAGCCTAAGCTATCTTCATTTTTGGTAAGAAGATAAATTAAGGCACCAATCCTGCAAAGGGATCTGGGAGGGGGCTCCTGAAACTTGTGCGGTGTCCCTTTGACTTCACACTCTTATGCCTTTTGCAGAATTGGGGTCTCAATCTGTAAAGCAAGATTGCTTCCATCAAAAGGAAAATATAGAATTCAAGAGTGTGCCATTTTTGTTCACATACATACTAAAGTTTGATCTGTGTGCTATTGAGCTTACAAACAATGATCTCAGTTTGGTTAACTTCATATTCTGGACCAGTCTATAAATTTGTCCCCTTCTAATACTGTATCAAGGTTATACTGTTCTCCTTTTCTTTTCTTTCTCTTTGTCTTTTTTTTTACTTAATTTTTTTTTTTTTTTTTTTTTTTTTTTTTGAAGTGCAGCCCTCTGATCAGTGCGTACTTTTTTTTCCATTTCCCTAAATACATCATGAAAAAGGATGAGGTTTCCGCCTTAATTGCTTGTGCCTTTTATTCACATTCCTCTCTCAGCCAGAATTGTGAAAAGAGTGTTAGTAAAAGGCTTCACAATAGAGCTTTTCATTAGGCCTCAGCAAAGCACACAAAAGAAGGCTTTTGGAAAGAGTGAATGCAGGAGTTTAATTTGCAGGTGGAGAGTAGATAAAAGGTGCTGACGCCTCTATTATTCTCTTACTTAGGTGACCCTTACCCTGTTCAGCTGATCCCAACTACCATGGCAGCTGCTGCGGCAGCAACACCAGGCTTAGGCCCACTCCAACTGCAGGTAAGTCTGGAAACAATGCAGCAGAGGCAAAGGTTAAGTAATTATGGAAAACAGTTTTCTTTTCCATTAGAACACAACAAAACTAACCATGTTTTCGGCACACTCTTTTCATTTAAAATGTACATTGAAGCTTAAAATAAATGTAAACCATCTTGGGGTTTTTTGTTGTTGTTGTTGTTTTAAACCTGTGGGGAAGATTTGTTTCACACCAATATTCATTTTGATTTTTAGATTTGAACGTTCACTCTTAACAGGCAAAACCATTTGTTTTCCTTTTTTGTTACAACATTCTCACGCAAGTCATAAAGATTGGTTACATGTAAACCAGCAAAAAGAAACACACTGTTAGACAGAAGAGCCCTGTCCTGACAAGCACTTCAAACTGCTTCAAAGTCACTTACTGTGATTATGTCTTTTTAGACTGTAAGCTCTTCAGGGCGTTGACTCTGCCCTCCTACATAGTGTTAAGGTACCCCGCATATTTTAGGTGCTGCTAGGACACAGGTAATTAATAATTATACTAATTTAACACACTATGCAATTATAAAATTATATTACAAACACACTACAGAATCTTGTTTGAGCCATGCTTAAGAGTTAGTCTGGAACCCAGATTTGTTTAGAGATGTGCCTGATTCAAAACCCTGGATACAAATAATCCTAAATTTGAGGGTGTTTGAAATCTGACCATGGTTCAGAATCAGAATTTTCCACATTTCCCTGTCTGTTCCAAATCAAACCCACCAGATCTAAACCCACTGTATATTAGGAAGTTTGATATCCAGATCCACAGTTTGAACTTTATGTTCTGACATATGTGATTGTTTCACATAATTGGGATCCAAATCCAAACTAACTTTAGTTTTGCAAAAACTTGACTGACATTTTTTTGTAAAACCAAAATCACCACTGAGGCTTTGTCTCTCCATTTACTATCTTTGGGCAAACCACATGGGATGCACAGCATTTATATCTGCTTGGAAATGCTCAACCATTATAAACTACAGGTGTGAAACCGCAATCTCGAACTAAATTAGATTAGAACTAGGGCAAACTGGACTTCATACAATTAGTTTGGACAGCACAAGAGAGGATGAGGGACAATTTTGATAGGCTTTCCTACAAAGTTAGTCAGCTGAGTTTCACAGAAATGGCTGCCCTTGTGTAAGCTGACACATTCCATGCACCACCATGAGCCTTTGTATGAAAAGGTACACGGTATGTTAATTTCTGATTCTGTGAGCTACGAATACCAAGGGCTGTTTAGGAGTCATCGGGACCATAAAAATAATGCAAAATATGTATGTCATCCTCCAGGAATGTCTTCTGGGAAATAACTTTAGCTCTGATAAAGTGCCTGTAATACTCACATCTCTCTCACACACACAC
Source organism: Emys orbicularis (assembly GCF_028017835.1). NCBI lineage: Eukaryota > Metazoa > Chordata > Testudines > Emydidae > Emys > Emys orbicularis. The sequence continues at coordinate 125,916,175 of NC_088683.1, forward strand.
AAACACACACAGAAAGAGGTGGGAGGAAGAGAGGAAAGGAAAGGAAAAATGGAGCTAGGTAAGGAATGAGAATATACATGAATGTAAGAATGGCCATACTGGGTCAGATCAATGGTCCATCTAGCCCAGTGTTCTCTCTTCCGATAATGACTAGTGCCAGATGCTTCAAAGAGAGTGAATAGAACAGGGCACTTTATCGAGTGATCCATTCCCCTGTCTTTCAGTTTCAGCTTCTAGAAGTCAGAGATTTAGGGATACCCAGAACAAGGGCTTGTGTCCCTAGCCATTGATGGACCTGTCCTCCATGTACTAATCTAATTCTTTTTGAACCCAGTTCAAAAGCATCCCCTGGCAATGAGTTCCACAGGTTGACAGTGGGATGTATGACAAAGTATTTTCTTATGTTTGTTTTAAACCTGCTGCCTATTAATTTCATTGGGTGACCCTTGGGTCTTGTGTTATGTGAAGGGATAAATAACACTTCCTTATTCAATTTCTCCACACCAGTCATGATTTTATAGACGTCTATCATATCCCCCCTTAGTTGTCTCTTTTCCAAGGTGCAAAATCCCAGTCTTTTTAATCTCTCCTCATATAGAAGCTGTTCCATATCTTTAATCATTTATGTTGCCCTTCTCTGTACTTTTTCCAATTCAACTATACCTTTTTAGAGATGGGGTGACAAGAACGGCGCACAGTATTCAAGATGTGGGTGTACCATAGATTTATATAGTGGCATTATGATATTTTCTGTTTTATCAATTCCTTACCTTATGGTTCCTAACATTGTGTTAGCTTTTTTGACTGACACTGCTCATTGAGCAGATGCTTTCAGAGAATTATCCGTGATGACTCCAAGAGCTCTTTCTTGAATGGTAACAACTAATTTATATCCCTTCATGTTATATGTGTAGTAGGGATTACGTTTTCCAATGTGCATTACTTTGCATGTGGGGAAGCAGAAGTTTGTATATCTACAGCTCTTTAGTTAGCAGTGATTTAGAATTGCTCTGAAATAAAAAGTCAGTGATAAAGGGGGTTGGAAGAGTCTGACTATTTCATTTCAGGACCGGGATTGGACAGTAACTCAGTAAGCACTAAGTTGAAGTATTCTGATTAGAATAACGATGACCATTCCATCATAGAAAATGTGATTTTGTTTGGATACTATTGGTTTAATTAAAATTTTCTGATGATTTTAGGGGATGAAGGATTGTAAAGCACCAAAGGCCTCTTGTCCCTATGCCAGTGAGCATGAAATAAAAGGACAGTACTGAGCAGGCTCCCCTACTGGTTGGCTTGCTCACCTGTGATTTGGGCTGGGAGTGGAGCAGAGTTTGGGAGTCCATCAGTGGGAAGAAGCTGGATCAAGATTGGGCTTTTCAGAGAAGCCTGTGGGTACACTAGGCCCTGGTCTACACGGGGAGAGGGGAGGATCGATCTAAGTTACACAACTTCAGCTATGTGAATAACGTAGCTGAAGTCGATGTACTTAGATCTACCTACCGCGGTGTCTTCACTACGGGGAGTCGATTGCTGATGCTCCCCCGTCGACTCCGCCTGCGCCTCTCACCGAGCAGGAGTACAGGAGTCGACGGGAGAGCGCTTGGGGATCGACTTATCACGTCTAGACTAGACACGATAAATTGATCCCCACTGGATCGATCGCTGCCCGCCGATCCGGCCGGTAGTGAAGACATACCCTAGGAAACTATTTTTGAGAAATATCCCCGTCTTCTAAACCTGATTCATTTCCATGAGTCAGCTATATAGGGAGCCCTAGTGTAGATGGACCACTGACTTCTGCTACCATTTTAAGCACTGTGTAAATTAGACCTATTTTGAGAAGTATTTTATAATACAGTGTTTAGAATGTACTCCCAAAGTTGCTAATGCCAGTGGAGCTGAGCCAGCATTAGCAAGAATGGGAAATATTTGAAAGCTTATCTTGACCTTATTTGGTGGGAATCTGTGGCACAGTGTAGATAATGGAATTAAAAAGCATTTTGTCCTCCAGGAAACAGTTCAAATCCTATTTAAGTCAGTAATGGTTGTCTCCTCAGTGGCCTGTGTGAAATGAACTACTGGTCTCAGATCAGTTTCAAATGGCATACGAGAGTGTACAGTGGGTACAGTCTGTGGGCCCATTGGGCGAAGGGGGTCATCTCACTTCAGAAATTCATCTGCATAATATTTACCCATGGTATCTCTCTGACCCCCTGTCTGCCAACCCCGAGGGGTCAGAATGGCACATTATAACCTCCCTTTCTCCCCCCTCTGTATTTTCCCTGCATTTCTTCTTATGGTGCTCTTCCAGGCTTTGTGTGCTAAGACTAGTCAAGTGGTGTTCTAGGGAGATCAAAGAAAGAGATGCAATCTCAAGGCAAGGAACAGGAAGAGAGTTTGTCACTCTCAAGTGCACTCTGGCTTTTTCTTCTCCAGTGCAAGGAGTTTTGTTTTGTTTTTTTAACAGTGGGATAACAAACATGTGATAGCTATCTCACTGTAAAATCCTAATTGGAGACAAAGTACTAGCAGTGTTTAGCACAAGGTAGCTAGTTGAGCTCAGCACTCTACCTCCCACTCCTGATTCACCTGGCCTTCTTTATCTCACAGCAAAACTGAAGAGTCTTGTCTCCACTATGTTCTTACAGTGGGATAGCTAAAGTATTAATTACCCCCAGGCAAAGCACACTTTTTTGATCAGTGATGACATAGCCCCCTGCTAACTCCAGCCTGAGAGGGTAAATAATTTGAAGCCCTACCTTTCCCTCTTCTCCCCAAGTCCCAATGTGGGACCCAGATACCATAACTGACACAGTTAGGACAAATTGGTTGCCGTTGGTGGCAATTTCAGCAGAGAGGCTTGTGCTGAATAAGCATGGAGACTGGACTACCCTCACATTCATAGAGGTGGTTCCTCCAGGTCAGGTTAGATTGATAGGTTCATGTTGGAGAAGCTGGAATTAACCCTATCTGTGCTTGAACCTGGATTTGAGGGTAAAGGTATTTAGGCACCTAACTCCCAATGATTTCACCCACTATTCTAGACATGCTTTAAAGGAAAATGTGTTCTCTGATGGACATTTCATAGGGGAAGTGAAAGATGATGGGTTGACAGTTTCTTTGGCCCAGATCCCCAGAAGTATGTAAGCACCTACTCCCATTAGGAGGTATGGCCCAAATCCTTGAAATTAATTGGAGTTAGGTGCCAAAATAACTTAGAAGATCTGGGCTAAAGAGACTCCAGTCTTCAGGACTGTCAACCTAGCATGTTTCAGTCCCATTAACTTCACTTTATAAAAAGTAGTTGTCAGCTTCACACTGTTACTGATGTGATGCATCAAAGGGATTCAGCCCCAAACTGTGTAAAATGTTCCATCAGGAAGCATAGGTTCTGTTAAAGCATGTCTAGGGGAGTGGGTGAGTTTTCCCCTATTGAGGACTTGGGTTAAAAACATATGGTCCCTAAAGTACTTTTGTCAAAGAGTAGTATAGAGGAGAAGAGGGCTTGCATTCCTAGAAGATGATGGTGAGTGGTGGTTCTATTTCAAAAAAGCAGGAATGAGACTTCAGGACATCTGGGGCTTTGGATTATTCCCTTCAGCAATATTTGATTTAATAAAGCTGGTGAGTTCAAAGACCTTCTATAGTGGTTAGCTCATTTGAAGATGGCCTTTTCACAGATGGACCAGTAATTTGGGGATTTAGGTTCCCCTACTTTAGAGATGGGCATTCAAACCTGTAAGAATACGTATCATGTTACAGTCATGTCATGGGACTATGGGTATGCCTATACTTTGAGCTGGAGGTGTAATTTCCAGCTCTGGGAGACAAACCCACGCTAGCTCTGATCAAGCTAGTGTGCTAAAAATAGAGTATAGCTGTGGTGGCATGAGTGGTGGGAGGGGTTAGCCACACCAAGTCCGACCCTTCCTGAGAGGCTAGGTACATACTTGGTGAGTGATTAATACCAGTTTTAAGTACCTGGCGTGCCTAGTATGAACTAGATGTTTCTAGACAGCCTGAGCCACTTGAGTCTGAGATGAGTTCTCTTGCTCTCTCTTCTGACAAACCTGACTCCTGAGTTCATGACAAAACCCATGTCTTACTATCAGGGTGTCTAAAGACTGTGAGGAGATTCTGTATTATTGGGAATTTGAATAGTTCAGATTTCCCAGCTAGGTTGTCTGATAATCAAATAGTCATAGAATCAAAGAAATATAGGGCTGGAAGGGACTTCAAGAGGTCATTAAGCCCAGCCCCCTGTGCTGAGGCAGGACCAAGTAAAACTAGATCAACCCTGACAGGTATTTGTCTAACCTATTCTTAAACCTCCAGTGACGGGGATTCCAAAACCTCCCTTGTAAGCTTATTCCAGAGTTTAACTACCTTTATAGTCAGAAAGTTTTTCATAATAACTAACCTAAATCTCCCTTGCTGCAGATTAAGCCCATTAGTTCTTGTGCTGCCTTCAGTGGACATGGAGAACAATTGATCACAGTCCTCTTTGCAACAGCCCTAAACATATTAGACCATTTTTTCAGGTACCCCTTCAGTCTTCTTTTCTGAAGACTAAACAGACCTAGTTTTTTAAACCTAATAATGACAATGATTCATTGGCTGTAATACAAACACAATATATTCATATAGCTGTATTGAAAGATGATGATGAATGCATAATGAAAGCTGCTCATGTATTGAGCATTTTGCATCTGTTCAAAACAACTTGACAGTACGATGTAATATACACTCCCCACAAACATCTGCTCTTGAGAAAAACATACTCAAAAGCTTCATGCACCAACATTCAGACGTTGTTTCCTCATCATCCTAGCATGGAACAGGACATTGCGCTTTCTTGGAGGTGGTGTGCAACTGTGTGACCAACCCTGTTATTACACAGATAAGAGGAAGCTTATGTTAAAAAATACACAGATGTGAAAGTAGTTTGACTGGTTTTCTCAACCCTAAAGGCTGAAACCTGCTCACTTTGCTTACTTGAGTAATCCCACTGAAATCAACTGGACTACTCATGTGAGTACAATCAACAGGGCTTGACCCTACCTGTGTTTGAAAAAATTATTCTGCCAAGTCTTTATTCCTCCACTTTGCCCCTTTAGTAATCAGGCCCAGTTTCCATTCTTAGCACACCCTCTTCTTCAAATGGTATTGGAAGATGCTTACTGAGGCCTGAATTTCAAAAGAACTCAGCATCTGTAGTCTGGACTAGATTTTCAGAAGAGCTCAGTTTTCATTTAGGCACCAAAATAAGTGGCCAGATTTTAGAAGAGTTGAGCATATTGAGTCTTGAACACTTCTGAAAATCTGGTTTTTATTTAAGTGCCTAAATTGGTACTGAGATTTGTTTGGGTTTTCCTTTTGAAAATATGGCCCAAGGTATCTAAATCTCATACAAGTGCCGCTTAGCTGGATGTTTGTTGTACTTCCAGGAACAGACAAAGGATTAAAAACCTATCTACCCTGTGTGTCTTCATAATGATGGTAATCAAAAGATAGACTGTTCCAACTTCCAATGATTTATTATATAAATACGTAATGCACATGAAATCCATATAAATGGCAAGGACTGCCCATCCATGTTGGAGAACACATTTTTCATCTGTCCTTCTTAACTCACCTCATTTTAGCATTCACAACATCACATAAATGAGAGAAATGGCGAAAACCTATTATTATCGGTTATTTACTCCATCTCTCTCACATTCTCCAATTGCCAATATGGAATGTATCTCTCACATATAGTTTTTGTCCAGTTTAGTTTGAAATATCTCAGGTGATGGGACTTCCATCCTTACCCTTGGGAGACTGTTCCATGGTTTCATATATCTCACTGTCAGGAATTTTTCATAATTTCAAAGGTTTTTTCTTTTCCTAGCTTCTTCCCTTTACCTGTAGTTACATCCCCTTTTGTGATCACCCTAAAATTACCTTCCTGTCTGATAACAAGCACCTACAAGCCAGCAAGAAGCCCATGAGAAACTGTCTAACCATTGTAATTGACTCATCTGAACACAAATAGAGTCAAACTCTAGTATTAAGAGCACATGTAACAGGGTTACAAATGCCTTTGTATTCCTGCCCAGCAGAAATTAATCAATCCATGTGGCCTATTATTGTTCCTGCAGAATATAGCTAAGAGGTGGCAGTACTTTATCCAGTGGCGGATTTAGAGTTAGCGGGGCCCTGTGCACAGCTTCATTTTTGGGCCCCCCTCACTCAGGACCCAGCCAAGAAAAAGAACATTCTCTCTTATCTCCCCCATCCTTGTTTTTCAGTCTTTTTTTCTTCATCCTCCTCCTATATTATAAGTAATAGAAAGTAAATGAAAATAAAGTGAGGTACCTTGACTGTTTTTGTAGTCTAACTTTTTTTTCCACAGACCACTTGAAAATTGCTAAGGGTCTTGGCGGACCACTTAATGATCTTTCTAAATATTGTTTGTACCATTAGCTAACTATTGTCAAGTGCTTTGGATAAGAGCGCTTTATTAAAAAAACCATAAAAAAACATTGGGGTGCAGGGTCTGGCCAGGAGTTAGGATGTGGGAGGGGGCTCTGGGTTGGGGTGTGGGGGTCTGGGAGAGAGTTAGGGTGCAGGAGAGGGTTGGGGTGCAGGGTCTGACCAGGAGTTAGGGTGTGGAAGGGGGCTCAGGACTGGGGCAGAGGGTGGGGTGTGGAGCGCTTACCTGGGGCAGCTTCCGTTTGGTGCGAGGAGTGCACGTGGGGATGGGGGGGTGCAGGGGCTCCTGTTTGCTCAGGGCGGGAGTGGGGATGGGAGGTGCAGGAGTTAGGGCAGGGGGTGTGGGTGGGGCTGTGGGGGGTGCAGGAGTGAGGGCAGGGTTTGGGGGGTGCAGGGAGCAGTGCGGTATGTGTGTGTGGGGGGGAGGGCTGGGGCAGTCCCAGTCGCCGCCGCTGGGTTACCTTACCTGGCTGGCTGTTGGACGCATCCCTGCCCCGCCGCCACTCCTGTTCGCTGCCAAAAGGAGCTGTGGCAACAGCAGCACATGAGAGCTGAGACCCGCTGGCCTGCGGCTCCCTTCCCCTGGCCTTTTTCCAGGGGCCGCCAGCAGCACCGCACGCCAGGGACTGCATCTGCGCTGCCCAGCATCCAGAGGAGCAGGGCAGCAGGACCGGTGCGGGCAGACGCCCCACCAGGGCAGTGTGCCCGCCTCCCCAGAGCGTGCCCCCAGCCGGCCCCTCGCCTGCCTGCCTCACCTGGCTGCCAGCACCAGCCAGCAGCAGGAGTCCGGCTCAGAAGCTGGGAAAACGCACTACACGCTGAGCCTCCAGCACGGCTCTTAAACAGCTCCCTCCCTGCTCTCCCCCACAGCTTCTACCCACGCAGTGGTCCCCACTGCAGGGGGTGCTGGGCTGCCCACCCTGGGGCCCCCTGTAGTTGGGGGGGTCCCGTGCCAGGGCACTGTGTGTTTCATTATAAATCTGCCTCTGACTTTATCCATTATTCATTTGCTCTACAATCTATATCCATTACCTCCTTGGGATATTAATGTCCTCAACACTTTGCCTACATGAAGATTAGCCATTTCTTAGCATTACAGGGTCACTCTTTATATTCGGTGGACAGTGTTTAGCTTCAAATACCATTTAAGCTTTGTCTTTTCAGTGGTTAGTGCCAACAGTTTCTTCAGCATTTGCTTTTTTGCTTTACCTGGCTCACTAATAGGACTATGAATTAATTTATGGGGGAGTGAATCATTAATGCCCAGTTTAATTACAATATTATAAAAATGGTGCGGTCAATTTAAGCATAAAAAGCAAAATTAGCTTTCCATCATGAGCACGTACAGCTGGAAAAAAAAAAGGCTAAGTACATCTACTGCAGCATTTCTCCTTAGCATAACCAAAAGATGGCAGCCATCCATCCACCCATTAGTTGACTATATTAATTTATATAAAAGATATATGTTTTTGACGGCTATCACAAATAATGATAATAATTAGAGTAATAATACATATTAATATGTATACATTTTTATTGGCTGTCCCATCAAAAAGGTTTTAAAGATATATTAGTGTAGATTCTATACTTCCCAATCTTGCCCTTCATTTATTTCTGATTTTATAAATAAGTGTTTTGGCCACAAGATACTCATCACCTCTTCTACATTAAATGCCCATTTTAAAGGAGATTAGTAGAGATCAAGGCCCAGTCCTTCAGCTGGTGTGCATGAGTGTAACTCCATTGACGTGACTGGAGCTACACCCTTTTAAACCAAATGAGGATCTGGCCCCATGAGTGGCAGAAATGTCCCTAGAATTTGCTACATGTGGATATTTATTTTTAATAATAAACTGTTAGTAGCAATTTAAAAATAATCCATTAAAACACATAAACAAGGTTTCAATAAATTCATGCATAGGATTATCTGACAGGGTTGCCTGCAATAACAGGGGACTGTAGTTAGTGACCCATGAGGCCCTATGTCCCTATGGGACATGTAATCAGTTGCCCACTGCAGTTTTTATCAAGCCATATGTTTCTGAAAAAAAAATCTCCAAATTATTTTAATACTAATACTAATAAATCTTGTTCATGGTGGATAAACGTACTTTGTAGTTGGTGTCTAAGTAGCCAATGCTTACCTTTGATATCAAGTTATACAATTTTACAGGTAAACCCAATATATTTTTCAAAGCAGACATGAATGAACCACTCCACCATGTTACTTTATCAGCATCCTCCCATTCTTGAAAGAGGTTGATAATTTTGACAGTACATAGGTAAATGCTTTGTATTTCCCAGAGCACCATGTGTGTCTGAACATGTCTCTGGTGAACAGCTATACACACAGGTAGTAAATACACAGTGTAAGGAATATTTTGTGGAATGTCAGGTTTTCACTTTTTTTTTTTTCCAGGGGAAAACATTAGCTATGACAGCATATTCATTTTATCTAGATTAAAGTCCTTTCTGCATAACTTTCAGATTCCATCCATATCTATACAGAGTGAAAAACGACCAACCTATCTTCATTTCAGTTGTAACCTGGGCCTGCTGTTTGCTAGCAGACCTCTGTCTGCATGAGTGAGTTTTCTTGTAGGTTAAAGAGCCTGAATTCCCTCTTCCCCCTCCCTCCGACCCTGAGCCTGCAGGGCAGACAGACAGAAGCACACATATGATTAATACAGCACAGCTGCAGTAGTGACTCATTTGCATATGTATTAATAGAGGAAAAAACAACAATTCAATTACATACAGAGACATTCTGCATACTAAAGAACATATGCAAATAGGCCTGGAAAAGTGCAGCCAGCATTTTTTCTGACTTTTCCAAGTCCATATGGGCTAGGGTCAGAGCCCAGCAGTTTTCAAGAAATCCCCTTTAGGAAGAACTTGTTAAGAGATGGTTACATGACTATTATCACCCCTAGGGTTCCCAGAAGGTGTTTGACATTTGGACAATGGAAATAGCACAACCAATGTCTTTTTCATGCTATTTTCATATTTGCCAGACTTCAGCTTCATCATGTGGTCTCATTACCTACTAGCAGAAGCCTCAGTATACACAAGCCCATTCTGTCTCTTATCTTGCACATTCACATATCCTTTATTTTCTTTTTCTTCCCCTCTCTCTGTTTCGTCTGACATCTCCCTTTGCTTTTTTCCTCCCTTTCTTCCCTTTCCCTCCTCTGCTTTGGTCTGTCTCTTTTTTTTCTCCTTGACACTCACAAGCTAAAAAAAGTGAACTTAAACATTTCTGCAACTTTACGTCCTACTGACCTTAAACATCCTGTAATAGGATAGTTCAGACCATAGGTAATTTGATTGCCATCTGGTGTAACTAGTACACAAGCCTGTTTGTAGCAGTAGGAGAATTATGTTCTCTAAGACCAAATGGAAGTCACTGGGAGCTGTAAGTGTCCAGCATCTTTGAAAATCTGGCCCTACGTGTCCCAACATGGGAACTCAACATTTATGAACACTTTTAAAACACTGGCTTTAAGTAATTACTCAGTAGCAGCTTGTTTCAATTAATACACACACAGTCACACACTCACATGTATACACACTATACACACACACACATACACACTTTAAAATTGTAGGTCTGTATATACAGTGCATATGTTTAAGGCACATCATAGAACATGACCCTATCTAACATAGTCCTTTGTGGACTGACAAATGAAATGAGTTGTATTATAACTTTAAAGAGATACTACTTCCGTTAAAACGTACTGATAGCCTATGATGGTAGGAAAATCCCTGGCATGGTTTGGATGGCACTTCCTATCTTCCAACCAATTTATATCACCTGCCAGTTGTTTGGAACTTCTCTGTGATGAGCAGGGGAAAATAGGTCATGCAAGCAGGAGTGTGTAACTGCCTGGGAAGCATACTTGAGAGGTCAGGTCATCCTTAATTTCTTTTCTCTTGTAAAAATGTTACACTTTTTCTTTTTGGGGTTAGTCTGACAGACTGAAGCAGATTAGTCATTGATTATTTATAAGGCATTAATTTTAGATGAATATTACTCAAGTGGCTGACATCATAAGTAGTTCTAGCAGCCAGCAGAAGACTCTGTTTGCAGATTGGAATGTGACAGTCTTCACTTATGTGATGTCCTGTCTAGGAGAGTGTCAGCAGCAAATTGAACTGAGAGGAGAAGGCTTCTATATTGAAGGAAACTTTTGTTGTTGTTTTGCGTGGTATAACATAAAAACACATCACTGGAATTTCTATAATTAGGAATGATTATAGTGTTATATGATCAACCACGCCCAATGTGGAACCCTGTTTTTAATACCACAAACACGAAAGGCTCCAGATTTTCAGAACAGTCCAACAGAATCTTACATCAGTAAATTTCTTCCAGGCATTTTCCATCATTGCATCAGCAGTTTTGTCATTACTAGAAACAGAGAGACTTCCTTCCACACATCTAAATTGGCCATCAGTTGTAGCATCCCTTTGGGAGCTCTCCAACACCATCTGTACCTTGATAGCAGAAGAGGTCAGAAAACCACATTTGTGGAGCTTGAAGAACTTAATGGTAGTATATTCCTTGATGCAAAAACCAGAGAAATGGCCTGAGAATTGCCTTGCAGATCTACAGAGTAGTTCTCATGGAGTAAAGGGAAAACAGGTGTCCTTAAGTGTAGGACATCAGATGAAGGTGAATGAAACAACCAATTTGCATATTGGCAACAGTGCCAAACTTCTGAATTGTTTTGGATTTGCTTTAGCTGGTTTCTTACACTCTCCTTGAATTAATTCTTTCTTTAAAAATCATAAAAGAATCTGGACACACAAACAAAAAAGTATTTGCCCTTTACATATTTTGGACAATGGGTTTCGGAGTTAGTTAGCTTACACCACTGGTTTTCCTAGTATGTTGTTTGTTCTTCACAGAGATGCTGCTGCTGCTGCTGCAAAGAAGGTTATATAAGCATGCAAAGAAGATTATGTAATCATGAGCAAACTGTTGGTGAGGATGAAGGCGTGGGGGAGAAATATGAAACCATACTGAGTGGAGTTTGGCTAGTTGGGAGTGGGGGATTCGTTGTGAAGCTAGAAGCTGGAGGTGTATAGGCTTCCCACAAAACATGAAAGTTTGAGTCAGACTAGGGCATTTTGGGGGATATCCATCAGATTCATTTTCTTCACACTGAGCATTGTCAATAGTGTATATTTACGATGCATCCCCAAAACCACATGAGAAAATAAACAGGAAAACTGAAAGTCGCTGACAGGTACACTGTTCAAGGCTTGTCTGGCAAAATAAGAAAAGCTGAGCCACCTTAGGTCCACAAATTCAGTCAGAACATTTTATGCATCCCAAAGATTATGATAGAAAAAATTTCTCATCTGAAGTCTTGCTATACTTGTGATGCCCAGATAATAATATATATCATTTACAGTATTGTATAATATATTCAATAAATATTGATAATGACATCTATCTAGAAAGAAACTGTATTACTTCCTCTTACTGCTCTCTCACTGCAATTCTTTTGTCTCTGAAGTTTTAGATCACTTTAAATCTATAAGGAAATATGGGTACAAATGTATAATCAAAGAGATAAGCCAGTGATATAGAGTGCATCCAACAATAAGAATAGCAAAGGCCAATAAAGTTCTTCAACTCCTAATCTCATCCTGTATTAGTCTTTACTGTATCTAGTTTCCTTCCAGCCTAACAATTTCCAGTCAGAATATTTTAACATCAGCTACAGACCGAGGCTGACATTAAGCACAGTTTGATTTTGCTTGTAGAATATGCTCCATGCACAAATCTAGAGTCTAAAGAAATTAGGTATTTCACAGTTTCAGTCACAGAAGCCAGCATAATAGCTTCAGTTTGTTTTCTTTTTAAATTCTGCACTTAAATTTTATGCAAATGGAAGATACAAAAATACTTGGAGAAGTAACTTTCAGTATGTTAAACTTACTCAGCAAATTGTGCTATATAGTAGTATCTGAGATAAACGTGTGGTACTACTAACTTCTTATACTGCAATACCTTGGCACAGTGGCCTTGGTCTTGCAAGTTGCTAGTGCCTTTTAGAAAGTGCTTCATGTCCTCATCACCTGTTGAAGTCACTGGAATTTGACGGTGCTCAACGTTTTGTGGTCTCGGTCTCATCGAGAGAAGCAAACCTTTAGCTCTCGGTGCCTTTTGACTATCTTTTAAGTCAGACCAGTAACCTTTTTATATGGGCTTCCAGTTACTATGTTTGAGCTCCAAACTTACATCTGAAACCTACAGATGAATTCCTAAGCATCCCTTTCACTTTGGGGGATATTACTTTTTTTGTCTCTTCTGGTTCGTTTCCTTTATAGACAGTCCACAATGAATATACGTGATCAAAATTTCTCAACACAATAACCACATGATCCCAGACACATCGCATATAACTTGCTTGGCGCAACATGCACCAGAAAATTTGAAGGGTCATCTCAGAGTCATGCAAGCTCTTGTGTCACAGAGAATGAGGCTGTCAGCAAGTTGCCACTCAAGTGGTCCTTCTCTTTTGAGCAAGATTTTTTTTACAACAAATTTAAGATTAAAAAAAAAATTAAAAATAGAAAAAATGAAAAACACTTGAAAAAAAGTCTCTGGAATATTTCGAAGTTAATCCCAGAAAACCTTTAAAGCTTTTAGCCTATCATGCCAATTATTACATCTGCTCATAATCTTCAGGTTATTCAAGCAATAGGAAAGCAATGTTACACTCTTCCATATGAATGGAAGTGGGCATTATAAAAAGAAGTAACTGTGTGTATCTTCATCTTTAGAGTCTTGTCTGTTTTACATGATTATACTCTTTATTTAAGAAGTGTGCTACAAAAGGCCACTGTTGATATTAGGAGCTATACTAGGGTTTAGTAGCCACAGCAATGGTAGTATACTGCACTAGTAGCTGCTTACAGAGGCAATCTGTTTGTGGAATACTAAGGTAGTCAAAATGTCTTTAGGGACTCGAGAGAGTCTGCTGTGGAAGTACAGCAACTGCTTCCCCCAACCAGGCCTAGGACCACTACTAGGTGTGTAAGGGATCAGGCCATGGCTAGGCCCCCTGTGGGATTTGGTGGTGCTAAATCTTCCCTTCATGTTGCACTCAAGGAGCTCGAAAAATGAGATTCTCTGTGCCTCTCAACAGGTGCCTAAGTAGGGGAGACAGGGCCATCTCTTCTCCTAGCACACCTGCTCAGGCAGACTAACATCTGGCACTATGAATTTAAAGCATGCACTCTTCAAGTTTTACTTTTATCTGCAGTTGATAGAAACTTTCTTTTCTTTGCTTTGCTTAAAAACACCCCATACAAATTATGACACAGTATTCTATAATAATGCACCAAAACACTACAGCTTGTCATAGGGTTGTTGTTAAAGTAATTTGGGCCATTGCCGTAGAACAGAGGATTATATTTATTTTTAAAAGGCGCCCAAGTGATCTAGCTAAATTTGGCAAAAGAGCATGGCTGATGTCATAGCTCATCTCTGATGGTGATTTAACGTCTACACTCTGAACCCCTGAAAACTAGGGAATTCATAAGGAAAATGCTGATAAGCACTTAAATATTGTGTTGTTGCTCTTCAATGGTGGGTTAAGTGATCCCTATATATCCCTTTCTTTCCCACAGGGGGTTGAAATATTTAATTGATAATATTTGCAAAGTGCCTTAGAATCCTTGTGATAGATGTGCAAAGCATCCAGTAAACCAAGTGTGTATATACACATATGTATTATGTATGGCTGAGATTTTCAAAGCAGCCTGAAGAGATTTGGGTGCCCAGCACCCATTAATTTCTAATGGGGAATTTGGTGTCCAAATCCCTTAAGGTATCTTTGAAAATGAATATATTTATGTATATTTTAATCCTTTCTCCCCTCCCCAGTTCTTTTCCTTTTCTCTCAGTACCCAAAAGACCATTTGCCCTGTGGAGAGGGAACAATTACTCCAAATATCAGAAAGCTTGATTCGAAGGTGTTGAGCATCCTATGACTCAGCTCTTATTTACTTCATTGGAAGTTGTGAGTGATCAGTACCACTCAGGATCAAGGCGGAAGCTGGCCATACTTGAATTTGAACAGAAGTTCATGGTTTCAGTGTATGCGGTTTTCTTTGACTCACCATTGACAAAGGAAAGAATAAAAATTCATTTTCTAGGATGCTGCATTCCCTCCCTGTCTTGGCATTCGAAGATTTGTTACTGCTCAGGCACTGGGATCCGGGGGTACTGAGTTGAACACCCCTCTCCCCCTCAAATGAGTTGCTTTGGATGCTCAGGTTTTTAACACCCTGTCTGGGCATTGGTAAGTGAATTTGCCCTGCATGTGAGAGAAGATGTCAAATTGGAAATAGAAATGCTAGAAAAGAGAGTATTTCAAAACCAAAGCAGATTGAGACCCCAATTTCAGAAAGCATTTAGGCAGATGCGTAACTTTACGCAACTATCTAAGTCCCATTGGCTTCAAGTTAGTGCTTAAGTGCTGTCCTGAGTAGGGACACATTCCTAAATCAGGGCCTGTTTTGGTACTGCATCACTGTCTGCTTGCAAACCGAAGGGCATCTCAATATGGTGGTTTGTGTTACAGGTCTGATTTCAGTGGAACATGCTGTTGTTCATGATCAAGTGAGAGGAGGGATGTAGACAAATAAAAAAAAAAAAAGAGAAATGTTGGATTTTTTTAAAAAGCAAATTTGCCACCTTACTCATGGAGTACGAACTGAATAGACTTCTAACCCTTAAAATACTCCCCCCCCGCCCCTTCCCTTTTTATTGCCTGGAATCTTAAGAGCTTTATCATTTGCAGTCATAAAATGAAAATATACACCAAACCCTCAAAGGGCAAGTATGAAATTAAATTATATTTGGGCAGCTGTAACCTTTTAAAACGATCAGATTCCAGTTAATGTATTTCTTCCTGTTCCGAGTGCTGCCATGGTGTTTGATGGTGGGAAGCAGTCCAAAGGGCATTGGGAGATAATAAATTCACTGGAAATTTCACCCTGAGGCGAGCCTCGATACACCAAGGCTTCTATTTAGCAGGACTGACCTAAAAATCTTGTCACATCCAAAGGTCACTTAGGTTGGGGTTGGTGTGTCCCATCTATCTTTCCCTGGTGCAAAGAATGACAGCTGAGCTCATAAACAGTCATCAGAATATGGAAGAGAAGCAGGCAGGGGAAGTGCAAAGGATAGTACAACTGGCAACTTCTTAGGTTTCCTGCAGGCCAATCAGAATCTGTGTTTGGGGTTGCTTGCTTCTGCTGTAGGGCAATGCATTTAAAGTCTAGTGGGCTAAGCAGCGTGACTATTTTTATTTCTCTCTCATATTTGTTTGCAAAGGCTGTGTAGTCCTTTTAATACATCTTTTGCTACAGCTAAACACTTCAAACTCTTTTTTTCTGTCAGTGTTGTTAATAAGAACACTTTGCAGTTTATGTAATGCTTTTCATCTGAGGACGGTCAAACATTTTACAGAGAAATCACTGCCAACAGCTCACCAACCAGAAGCAACCCTATAATAACTTACCAGTGTGTTTGATGGAACAGCAGGAAGAAACAGATTTCAAGTTCAAATTATAGTGGGGTAATTATAAACCACAGAGAAAGTTAAAACATTTTAAACATGATGAGAGAGACCCTGCCAGTGTTCTTTCAGGATCTTACCCAAAGCTTACTGAAGTCAATGAGAGTCTGTCATATAGGCAAAAAGTCCCATTGGTTTCTATATGGGTTTTGCTTAATTAAAGACTGCAGGAACAGGCCTTTAAAGATGGCTGCATAATGGCTTCCAATCATAGGCCCTGATTCTGCAAAGGGATGCACTAACGCAGACCCTTATTCTAATCCTAAGTGTAATGGAACTCCTTGTGAGAATAAGAGTCCGTTTTTGTGGAGCCTGTTGTAGCATGGGACAATGGATGCATTAAAAAAAAACAATGTTTAAGGACCAAAGTCTACCAGCCCTAAAATAATAGATAATTGTGGGATATGCCTTCCTTATCCTAATGGAGAAAGGTGTAAAGCAGAATATGTGCTGCTCACCACTGGTATAAGGAATTTCTCCATGTACAACATGTCCTGATTGGCATGATGTCCTGTAAGTGGTGTTCTTCCTTCTGAAGCATCAGTAACTGTCCACTGCCAGAGGCAGGATACTAGGCATGATGGACCAATGGTGTGACCCAATATGAAAACTCTTATGTTAAAAATGAAAAAAAAAGTAAAGTAAAATCTCGCTATGAGCCTATGAGCAAAAATCACCATACTTAATCAACTAATTGCATTTATATTTCAAGGGCCAGGTATTTAGGTGCCTAAAGATGCAGGTAGGTATCTAGTGGGATTTTCAGAAGTGCCTAAGCCAGTTAGGGGCTTAACTCCCATTCACTTCCTAACTCACTTTGATACTTTTGAAAATCCCACTAGGCACCTTTCTGAAGTTTTAGGTGTCCAAATTCCTCTGAAAATCTGACCTCAAGGTGTCTGTGTCCAGATAATTGTTCTGTTTACTTTTCCTAAATCCTGGCACAAATTTTAGTGAAGCAGATTATTCCAAGAAGATGATTCCAATTAAGATTTACCCTCTGAGGAAAAAGTCCCTCTGTCTATTAAATCAAAACTTAATTTTTATGTATTTGTTTTATTTCCAGAAGTGTTTCACACACCGCTACAGATAAAATACAATGTAAATGCAGTGGCCCAAATTCCACCCTCACTTCCACCTCTGCAGTTTCATAGATAGGTAGATTTGAGCCAATTGTCATTGCTGCCCCTCTTTTTACTTGGGCTCAAAGTCTACTTTGTAATGTGGATGTTAACATATATCTTTCCCGTGCAAGGCCGAGGTGATATGGCATGCAACCCAGATTCCTGTTGTTGGGAGTTATGTACTTCTTTTCCTTGCTTACTGCATTGAACATGTAGCTTTACGCATCATTATTCATCATAATGGGTTTGGAAAAAGAAAAAGTTGCCTTCCATGTCATTTGTTCAACCTGAAAAAAAAAGGTACATTTTTCTCTTGAATTTGGACATGGGTGCATTCAACTGAAAAGCTTATTCAGTTGTTAGCATGAAATGTAGAAAATTGAAAAGGCTTGTTCAATGTAAAGTAAATCCTTTCTGTTGGTGTGTACTCTGTAAGTTAGTGTCTCATTTCTACTGTAGTCTAATTTCCTTTTTCATCTGGATATCCCAGACAATTCCAGCTAGTTAGATACTAGTCACATATAAATAGTAATGAGGGACAAGATGTAAATAGTAGGTGGGAAAGAGTTCTTTGATGTATTGTAGGACATGAGCCTGAAGATTAACTGGCTTGAAGTTTCTAAAGGTTTTATTAATAGTGATTTAGAATTTATGAAAGATGCTGGATTGAGATGACTGGGGACTGAAGTCTTCTAACCATAGAACATGTATAATGCACGTTTCCCTATGCCAGTGTGCCTCAGGACTGGGACTACCCCTAGTGGTGAGATAGTAGTTAATTCGCTATGTTTCCAAACATATTCCATCCAGCAACAGTGCCGTTTCTTGCCAAGTAGCTTCAAGTGCACAACTAACACCGATTCTTGAAGTATCTTAGTGTTGTTAAAAAATGGTAAGTTTGTGCTGAGAGTGAGGAATATACCAAGTTGCCCACATGGTTAGGAAGCCCTTTTATGGCTACTATGGTGCTCCTCTTATTATAATGTATACTTCCATGGTCCCTCGAAGGCACTCACTCTAGGCCCCAGGCTCCACAGCCATTACCGCTTTAGAGTCGAGACCTCCCTCCAGGATTTTTCCAGGCTGCACAGTTCCTTGCCTACACTGTGATATCCCCAGCAAGCCAGACTGCCTAAATGACCAGCAACTGCGCTTTGCTCTCTCTCTCTCTCCAGAAGCTATGAACAGTATAATTGCCCACAGTCATAAGTTACCACACAGCCCTTTCTAAGCAAGCACATTTATTCTGAATGTGAAAGCATTACAGAAAGAACATATTAAAAACAATAGAAGAACCTACGTGCATGCTAATAAGCTTTGCAAAGATCACCCCCAGCTCCAACAAAGGCTTTGGTAGGAGTCAGTCTGTCGAACCGCACAAAGAGGTTTTTCTGTGATTACAAGTTCATAACAGCCTTAGCTGAGAACCCTGGACAGATCAGCCTGTTCCTTTACATATGAGCATATGATCTCCAACCTTTGGGAACAAGTAATCAGCAGACAGTCACCCTCTCCTCAGAGTATAGGTCCAAAAGGCTGGGTTTTTGCATAACCAGACATGAAAAATTTGCATTCATCTTCTCCTAGATATTTCCCAGGAATTCCTCTCCACTCATCTTGTCCCAAAAGAGCTTTCTTGTCTGCCACATTGTTCAGTATATTCCGTTGATCATCCAGGCCCATACTAATACATAACGGTTGCATATTAATGCTGTGGACTACAAAGATACTTAAACTTATCTCAGAAAGGTCTCCCAAGGATACTGCAAGAAATTGCCATATCTTTCACAGTCACCTTGGCCAAAAACCTCTGTGTGATGCTAAGATATCAGCTGGAAAAGTTAAGAGAAGTTTCACAGTTGCTGACTTTGGCAGAGAACAGTGTCTTTCTATGTAGTAGAGAACTGTGGTGTTTCTCACATTATTCATGCTTCCCACATTGGAATCACAAATATTGGGTAATGTTGTTGCTTGTGTCATGGAAAAAATTAATTGGCAGAAATACTTATATTGGTAGATGAGAAGGTCCACAAGAGACTTTGCATGCTCTGGACTGAAATGCTACATGTATTTAGAGGTAAAGGTACAGAGTCAGTCATAGCTATGTAAAGGGGGACAATCCCAGCATCCCTGATCTTTCATGAAATGGAGCTATATGTACTAGTTGTGGACCTGAGGAAGCAGTGAGAAGTGTTCATCATCACACTGTAATGAACAGCCAGTCTTGGGGCAGCATAAAAAGGGTCAATCAAATAGGTTGTACTTCATATGGGGAGGCAGATGCTGGAACATATTGAAATGGATTGCTGTGCAGTACGTGAAGATGGCTTGTGAAGTTCAGGAAAGGGGGAGGGTGAGAAACTATCAGTGGGGTTTTATCCAAATTTTTGAGGAAACCTTTCAAACGCAAGAAGTCAAAGCACTAGTATTCCTGATGTGTTAGGCCAGGGGTCTCAAACATGCGGCCCGCGGAGCTCTTCCCTGTGGCTCACCAAGCTCCCTGCCCCCCCCCATTTACTTCCTGTCGCCGCCAAACTCCCCTCACCCCCGCTCCCCCCAAGTTATTTTATGTGGCAGCTAAGCTCCCCGGGCACTGCTCCCCAACATTTGGGGCCGGGTCTCTCCCCCGGCCCCGCCTGCCGCCCCCACGCAACTCCCCCGAGTGTCCCCCAGCCTCACTTGCTGCCCCCTCACCGCCCGGAGCCTGCAGCTCATGCTAACTCTGCTCCGCTCTGCCGGCTTCCGGCATCACCTGCTGCCGCAGGGTCCTAGTTCCCCCCTCCACTAGGGCCAGGGCAGGCTGCCCTTCCCCTGCCCTAGTCCTGAGCCTCTCCAATGCCCCGAGCCTCTCCAATGCCCCAAACCCCTCATCTCCAGCCCCACAGCCCTCACCCCTGCACCCCCTCCTGTCCCCAAACTACATCCCAGAGCCTGCACCACCCACCTCCTGCCCCAGCCCGGAGCCTGCACCCAGCACCCAAACTCCATCCCAGAGTCTGCACCCCAGACCTCCTCCCCCCATGCAAACTCCCTCCCAGAGCCTTAGGCAGGTGGGGGCGGAGTTTGAGGGGGCAGGTTCTGGGCACCACCAAAATTTCTACAAACCTGTCACCCCTGGAAGAGGCAGAGCAGGGGTGGAGTGGTGGTGCAGCGCAGTGCAGTGCAGTGGGGGGGGCTTTACTGAGTGTATATATTTTATTAAAACCGCTTGGAGGAGGAGGTGGAGAAGAGACGGGGCAGGGGTAAGGCCTCATGGAAGGGGTGGAGTGGGAGCGGGGCCAGGGGCAGTGAGGGGGGGTGTCAGTGATGCGGCCCTCGGGCCAATGCACTAGTCCTCATGTGGCCCTCGTGGTCATTTGAGTTTGAGACCCCTGTGTTAGGCTCTAATATATAGTACCAGGTGGGGGGGAAATCACTGGTTCCTTGAGGATGCACTGTACAGTAGCAATATGTCTAGATGTTATCTGTGTTATATCAAAGCCAATGTCATTCTCCGAATGTGTGCATATTTTACCTGCAAAAAAAATTATATGGCCTTAGATAATATTAAACACAAAACTGTTAAAATAGCTCCTATTTTAGCAGCATTCCTCATTCACACTCACTCGAACACTACCTCCCTTGTTAACCCCCTCATCAAACTCAAGTACTAAAGTGAAATGAGATTGCATTAGGAATAACATAATGAGCAAAGGTTTCTGCATAATATTATTATTACCTCATGATATTTGCTCATGTTAGTGCGACTCTAGTTAAGAGTTTCTCAGTATTTCCATTGCAAATGCTTCTGTTCACCCATCCGCTCTTCTTTACAAACAAGTACTTGGCCAGGAGCAATTTTAAATTTGCTTTTAAATTAATTTTGGCTACTTTTAAGTTAAAGAAGTGGAAATTATTTTTTTTACAGTTTCTGGATCATAAACGTAGAAATTGCTGCTGTCTTTCTTCTAAATCCAAATTTGCAGGTGATTAATTTAAAATGTGGACTAGGCTGTTTTTATAACTACCTATAATATGAACAGTTGAAAACTGTCTCATGAGCATGCACATTAATTTCAGTTTACAATGATTCTGTATAAGCACGTCCACCTTAATGCTGTAATAGCACCATACTAAGGATAGACACAAGTGGTAACATTTTCAAAAGCACCTAAATCATGTAGGCACCTACGGGTTCCTGAGTTTCTTAGGGACTTTTGAAGATTTTGCTCAATGTCTCAAAACAGCTACAAAAAATCTTTAAATAAATAGGCCTAGATGGCTCAGATATAGTAATGGATTACAGATCTCATTGCAGTCTAGCTCACTAGTTTGACGATAGCCCAGATCATTGGTTCCAGAATCTGTGGCTGTTTGGTGGCCTATATGAAATGAGTTGGCGATCTCAGTCAAGTTTCTACTGAATGAGTGTCCTTATCACTAAGAAACAAAATCAAAGGGCCAGATCTTCAACTGGTGGAAAACAGAACTCAATCACTTCAATGGAGCTATACTGATCCGGACCAATATCTGATTTGACATCTTTGTTGGCAGTCACATCAAGGAAGGGAGAGAATGGTCATTGGGAAAAAATTCCTCTCTTACTTCTTGATGTAGTCAGGGCTGAAGCATACTAGTTGAGAAATGTGAAGAAGCTTGTAGTACTCCACATTCCATTCAGTACTTGGTTACACGACTAGAGAACCTTTAGTCTCGAGGCTGGCTAGCTGGAGTATCTCACTAGAACTATATCCATTTAATTTAAACAAACAAACAAACTCAGTAACAGATATTCCATTGTAAATATAATTTTAACCCTCCCTCATCTCCTGTATAGAATAGAGCTAGGTAAAAATTATTTTCAGCAGAATAGTTTATTCGCCAAAAAATGCAATTTCAGGCTGACACGAATTTGCCAAATAGTTTCAAATGTTGACACTAGATTCACAAGGGGACTTCGGCACCATTCACAAAACAGGCTATTGGGTATTCTGGTATGAGTCTTTCTCAGACTGTTCTGTTGAAGCTATTCCCCTTTGTATAAAATACTCACATAGTCATTAGGCTGGGAAGAGAGAGAGAAAATGACTCTATGGCCTGGTAGTTAGGATGCCCACTTAGGAAGATGGAGACCCAGGTTCAAGAGCTTTGTATTTATTTCCACAAAGCAAAACAGCTTCAACGGGAGATGTTGAGAGAGACCCACCCCAGAATACCTCATAGTCTGGGGGTTTGGCCATTCACCTGCAAGCAGGGAAACCTTGGTTCAAGTCACTGCTCCAGTGTCCCATCTCCCAGCTTAGTGCCCTAACCACCGGGCTATTTGAGCATAAAGGCAATGGCCCCACCATCACCTGTGATGTGAATCTAGCCCGTTGTTCCTTTGCTTTTATTTAATAAATCAATAAATGCAAAGGTTAAAAATGCTGGGGGAAACCAAAATGTTTTATTTCAAACTAAATATTTTGTCTGACCCTAAACAATTTTTAAAAAACATTTTTGATTCACCAAAAATGCTGAAATGTTTCAGTTTGGTCAAACTGATTTTTTTTCCCTCAAGTTTTTTTTTGGGGGGGGGGAACTACTAGTGAACCAAAAATAAATAAATCAATAAATAAATCAGTCTTCCACCTAGCTCCACTCTGGAGCAGCTCCTGTTGTTCTGTGAGGGTGCTGGGTGTAGCTGGAGAGTTCAGAGGGTCACTCTTCACAGGTAGGACTTGGGATGCCGATCAGAATGAATAAGCTGTGTGCTGCACGTAGAAGCAGACTCTGGCTTGTATGCTGCTGTCAGGTGACTGTAAAGTATTAAAACAACAAGTTCCTTTATTTCTGGTTTCAGAGTGGGAAGCTCTCCTTGCACTAAGGTGGAGAACAACAGCCTCTGATAGAAATGGAGGAAGTGAAGAGTTAAGAATTTAATTCCATACATTCTTAGCCCATCTTATTGTGCCTACGTCTTTATAAGCTTATGGTAAAATGTGTGCCAAAAGATCCATGGTGGAGTGAGTTTAAAGCAGATTTTATATGCGTGGGCTGAAGTCAGACCATGTAGTGTCCTCTGATCATAGTGTTTGTGGTTTCATTATATAGAGAGTCAGAAACTGAGGCCTAAGGGATTTCAAAGTTTTGCAGAGATCGTTTCTGAGGGAACCAAGTCCCTAAGCAGTGAACTTCCGCACATGTCCTAATGGGATATGAAAAGTGTTACTCTTCCCATTACATCAGTGCAAGTATGGAAGTAATGAGATGAACCAGAAAGGAGCCTCTTTTGCTATTTCCTGAGATGTTTGCCAAAGCTTCACAGAGGTTTCAACCTCTCTAGAGTTTTACAAGCTATATCTCAGAGAGAGGGTTTACAGACCACACCCATTTTTTGAAGAACAAAAAAGGGCTTTACAAATTATCCAATTGTGTTTCCACTTATTTGTTTCATTAAAGGTGGACTTTCAGATAATAAAGCAAACATCAAAACAAAAATGCACTTAGTATTTGTCTGTTTCTTTAGCTATCCTCAAAAATTTCGATTTGAAATAAGGGTCTTTTCCCTCATAATCCAGCATCTCCTCCTGTTTGATCCTGTCATTATTAGGGCCCCAGTTCAGCAAGGTACTTAAGTATGTGCCTGATTTTAAGCATCTGAGTAGTCCCACTAAAGTCAACAGGACTGCTCACGTGGTTAAAGTTAGGCATTTGCATAAGTACCTGGCTGAATCGGGGCCTAGTAGAACTGTGAACAATTTGCAACAGAAACTGATCCTATGGAAAAATTAAACTGGTTACCAACTTAAAACTCAAACCAGCTGTGTCAAAAGATTCATTGAGACTCATAAACTTTTAGATCAAACCTTGGCCAATTTCTGAAATCATGTGGAATGTGTTGGGTTCAGAGTTTTCCTATAAGCAGGGTGGGTTAGATTGAGTTTTGCTGCAAGTTTTCTGTACCCAAAACTCAAAAAAGAACTCAGGTACGGAAGTGAATAAAATACATGTGGATTCAAACCACAGGAAATTTGTGCCCAAACTGTAGCTTTCCACAGCTCTAGTCATGCATTCTCTTCTCATGGAAGGGGGTGGGGGGCATAATGTGGTCCTGAGAAGGTGATATTGATGCCCCAATTTTGACAACACAACAAGATCAGATAGGAGAAGATGGGCTATGCGGGTTTTCCAGAAGGCTTTGGTTGTTAATATGGACTATAAGGTGGATAAAAAGCTGCCTAGATCATCGGGCTCAACGGGTAGTGATCAATGGCTCCATGTCTAGTTGGCAGCTGGTATCAAGCGGAGTGCCCCAAGGGTCAGTCCTGGGACCAGTTTTGTTCAATATCTTCATTAATGATCTGGAGGATGGTGTGGATTGCACCCTCAGCAAGTTTGCAGATGACACTAAACTAGGAGGAGAGGTAGATATGGTGGTGGATAGGCATAGGATACAGAGGAACCTAGACAAATTAGAGGATAGGACCAAAAGAAATCTGATGAGGTTCAACAA
Organism: Emys orbicularis; assembly: GCF_028017835.1. Lineage (NCBI taxonomy): Eukaryota > Metazoa > Chordata > Testudines > Emydidae > Emys > Emys orbicularis. The sequence goes on from NC_088683.1 coordinate 125,940,861, forward strand.
GGACAAGTGCAGAGTCCTGCACTTAGGACGGAAGAATCCCATGCACTGCTACAGACTAGGGACTGAGTGGCTAGGCAGCAGTTCTGCAGAAAGGGACCTAGGGGTTACAGTGGACGAGAAGCTGGATATGCGTCAACAGTGTGCCCTTGTTGCCAAGAAGGCTAACGGCATTTTGGGCTGTATAAATAGGAGCATTGCGAGCAGATCGAGGGACGTAGTCACTCCCCTCTATTCGGCATTGGTGAGGCCTTATCTGGAGTACTGTGTCCAGTTTGGGGCCCCACACTACAAGAAGGTTGTGGAAACATTGGAAAGAGTCCAGCGGAGGGCAACAAAAATGATTAGGGGGCTGGAGCACATGACTTATGAGGAGAGGCTGAGGGAACTGGGATTATTTAGTCTGCAGAAGAGAAGAATGATGGGAGATTTGATAGCTGTTTCAACTACCTGAAAGGGGGTTCCAAAGAGGATGGATCTAGACAGTTCTCAGTGGTGGCAGATGACAGAACAAGGAGTAATGGTCTCAAGTTGCAGTGGGGGCAGGGGTTAGGTTGGATATTAGGAAAAACTTTTTCACTAGGAGGGTGGTGAAGCACTGGAATGGGTTACCTAGGGAGGTGGTGGAATCTCCTTCCTTAGAGGTTTTTAAGGTCAGGCTTGACAAAGCCCTGGCTGGGATGATTTAGTTGGGAATTGGTCCTGCTTTGAGCAGGGGGTTGGACTAGATGACCTCCTGAGGTCCCTTCCAACCCTGATATTCTATGATTCTATGCAAGAGAATGAATAATTATGAACAAAGACTGCACAAAAGGTGAACCGATCCCTGTTGAAGTCTGCTAGGACGTGAAAGTTTTCTGCAGTACAAAAGCCCTAAAAGTTTCACATTTAACTCGAGTAAAAGGCTGAAATTAAGTTATAAAGACCTGACATCCTTTCCTCCCCCAAAATAATACCCTCGCTCTCCTCCAGCCACCTCCAAAAATAAAATAAAATAAAATAACATTCTTGGGCTGAATAAAGATGCCATATTATCTGACTGTCGCATCCTATTAACATTCCCCATGAAGACAAAAGGCAAGGGGGGGGGGGAATTCCTTAGAACCAACCTAGAAATCAGTATGTCCAACAGCCTAGTTCTTAGGGAATATTTAAATTTTCTGCTATGACTCAGATGTTCTCTTCTCCCTCCCCCTCCAAATATTTTCCCTCCAACCCCATTCTCTCCTTTGTGTAGTTCTTTCCTCCAAGCCTGCTTCCTCCCTTGTGCAGTTTGTGTGTGTGTGCACGCTTGCGTACTCCTGGCTTCCCCATAAGGCACAAGTGTCACATTCTTTCATCTCTGCTCTAAATGGAACAGGGTAGCAGCATCTGAGCGTGCAATTCTCTGTCCAGTGATGCTTGCCATGGAGTAAGCGTCTGACTTTGTCACTTCCTCTGTCTCCTCTGCCGTTACCCAGGTCATTTGACCAACAGTAATGGAGATTCAATAATACAACTTAGCTAAAAGAGTGAATTAAGCTTTTGACCCAGCAGAGTAGACGCCAGTGACTACCTGTGCACATCAACTGAACAAGAAACATATTAATGTACATCTTCAAGGACAATTTATGTACTTCCATGGCTCTCCAGCCTTAGAAACAGTCTTAAGTTTAATGGGAAAGGAGATGTTTCCCTTTTTGCTATTTAGTGTCCTCATTTTACCAAATAAGGTGTGACTGATGTGACTGACAGTAGCCTGGACAAACCTTATGGAATTAAGATAAACTATATTGAATTAAATTAAACCTTATTGAATTAAGTTTAATAGCTTTGAGTCCATTTTATTAAAATGCAGTTGTGTATGTATTATTGTGGAATTGTAAGTAACTCCTCTAGGAGGAGGGGGATGCAGTGAAGCCACCCTCTGGATAATTTTGCATATACTAGTTCAGACTGGTCTCCATAGCCCAACAGACAGAAAAAGGATTTTGAGATAAATGGCCAGTTTTTTAAACAGGCTCAGGCCCTCTTCGTGAGCCAGCAAACAGACAGGACTCCTGGTCCAAGGAGGGCTCCAATCGTTAGGAAATTATTGGAAGTACTAGAGCTGCTGAAGCCACATAAGACAGGGGGCTTCTTCTGAGCTGAAGTTGTGATGAATTTGAAACCACATGGAAAATCCATTGGTGGGATTTTGAAGGACTGCTCCTGCCAGAGCCCATGTTAGGGTTGGGATGATCTCTGGTAAGCTTAATAGCGTGGGTGCAGGTTCTTGTATTGTTTTCAATATGTTTTCTCATAGGTGCTTTTACCTTAAGAATAAAATAGACTTGCATTAAAAAGAGCTGTGGGGTAACTGTAATTGTGGGCAGTCACACTGTTAACTATCTCTGAAGAGAAAGTAAGCAGGCCTGCTTGGGCAGCCTGTCCCTGCTGGGAATAACACAGTGAAAGCAGGGAACAGTTCATCCAGGAACTATCCCGGTCAGAAGGGGGAGAGACATGTATCTACTCCCTAGTCAGGCGACGGACAGGGAAGCCAGAAGCCTGAGAGTGGGTACCTTTGCTGAAGCACCGAGGGAGAATATGGATGACTTAATTGTGACATCAGGGTGTATCTAGAGTTGGGCTGTTGGAAATATCATTAATTTGCAAAATTACAGAAGAGAAATTCCTGTAAACTACATTTTAATGTTATCTGTTTCCACCCAATTTTGGTATTGTCCGTTCTAGTTCCATGATATGGCCGCCTCTGTAGAGAACTTTTGCAGTGGCTGAAGTCAGAAGATCAACAGTTCTGTACTGACTGATTGTTGGAGTGATCTCTTAGCTGATAAGGAGGGCTTATTGTAGTTTTGTGGACTCTGTTCTCCCCATTGCTGAAAAACAGCAAATATCTGTTCCTTGGTTTCTAGTACAGGCTCGATGTTGTGGTCCCAGAGTACTGTCTCTTCAGAGATTTTGCCTTCTTTGCTTGATGGGATGGTGGGGACAATTTCTTAAGAAATCTTCAAGCATTGTTAGCATCAAGATGCTCAGACCTTGATCCCACCACTGCATCCACACAAGTGGACACATGGTCCATATGAGGCCCCAATGACTTCACTGGGGCTCTGAACATCTGCATAGGTCTGCCAGCACAGATGCAGTTGAAAGACTGAGACCATAATCTGTTTTATTTCTTAACACAGAAGTGAAGGAAGTGATCAGACTGGCAGTCATTGATTCAGCATCCATTCTAAAACAACCACAGCCTATTCCGGTTTTAATTCCCTGTTGTATATTGCAACTTAAAACACAAACAGAAAATCTATAAATAAAAACTGGGAAAAGAGTAGCTTAAGGAGATGTGTGTAAAGTAGTGGAATGTCTTAATTATAGTTCAGCTGTCTGAAACGTGTGGAACCTTATATACAGTAAACCTGCCGGCAGTGTTTGCTTATTAACTACTCTACTCATTTAATGGATAAAAATGAATGATTGTGTACAATACCAGTCAAGTAAAGCAGGATACTATGAGATAAGATTTGTCAAATGGCCACTCAGAGAATCTTCCTCTTGCAAGTGGGGAATTACAATTACTAGAGTCAAGGGCTCCAAGCTAGTTGCCAGAGATCTGGATATATCCTAAATAAGCTCTTAGGAAACATCCTTATAGTAAACAAGTAGGTAGCGTGAGTTTTTCCTCGAACAATACAATGCCTATGCCACTTTACTGACTTCAAACTTGTAAAAGAAGAACTACATTGACACACTTGTATGACTCGAGTCTCCATACGGAACGCACGCACAGACCCTTGATCTTCATTACACAATAGCTAGTGAAAAAAATATTATAGATTACACTGCAAATTCTGGCCTTTTTAAATTCCACATCCCTGTTGTTTATTGGTCTTCCACATAACCCTTGCCTCCTTTGCTTTATGCACATTCATGCATATATCATCAAGAGGGTAACATTTTAATGCTTTACTTTCAAAAAGTCTATCTTATGAGGTTATCTTTTTTTTTTTTTTAAGCCCCTTGGTTTAGTAATGAAGAATGGAAATGGCAGCATGAATAAACTATATTGTTGTTTCATACAAGAAACTAAGATGGGCATAAACTGATGGCAGATTTCTTTGCATGTTTGCAGTATTTATTTATTACATTTCTCAACGATTCATATGCAACATTTTGTCTAACAACCTTTCTCCAGAAGACTCTGTCAAATTTCCTTTTCAATATGCGTTCCATATAGCCACTCCATTTCAGTTACTGTCATATAATGTGTACATTGTATGTACAAATATGTATGCCACTTGGGCAATTTTCCAGTTAAACACTCTAATTTGAAAGGGGCAGCCAATCTTAATCACAAAGTTTACAGTGATGTACTATCACAAAGACTAACAAAATCTTGTTAGCCTTTGATAGGAAGTGTGTATTGATAAGTTCCTACAGTTGTGATTAAGGCACAGTATTAGGGAGACATGGAGTCTGGGTCCTATTCAAGGCTCTCCACTGATTTCCTGGGTGACCATGAGCAAGTCATTAAGCCTCTGTGCCTATTCTCAAATCTCTAATTTTAAATAACATTTTAGTTTTTTAAATCTATTAACGTCTGTAAAGGGCTTTGAGATTCTCCAATGGAAACTGCTATCAAATTGTAAAGTATTATTATAAATGTAGGGATGGGAAACTAGATTTAGCAAAATTTAGAACCCACTCAACAGTTGTGGATCTAGAGAAGAACTGAAAACACTGGAAGTCCAAATTCTGTTTCACGGTAGCAAAACTCAAATTCTAGGCTGCTTCACGTTATTAATTTTCTTTCTTTTTCCAACCAGTTTTGTACCTCTTGTCTGAGAAGCAAAGCAAGAGTTGCTTTCAAACAAAGTTATTTATTAACTGTATTGCACTGTTTTCCACTTAGTTGTACATACAAGTAATTAAATTTCCCTGGGAGAACAATAGTTTAAAATCATAAAATCAAAAGCTCAAAAGTTTGATGAAACCACAAACTTTAAAAAAAAAAAAAAAAAAAAAACAGAATAATCTTTATAGGTTTTGGGATGCCGAACATGTTACTGGATTTGCCCAGCTCCTGATCCCGAAAAGCTTACTCTTGTGAGTAATCACATAGACTTAAATGAAAATTATTCTCATGACTAAGGGTTATAAGCTTGAGACTATAGAGATTTCATTACCATAATTACCAGACCCTGTTGTGCTAATGAAAAATCTGGTTTCTGTTTCAAATTTTTTTTTAACACAGTAGATACATGTTGGTTGCTCTACTTTGAACTTTATGCACAAAACATGTACAGGTGAAATCTTGCTTTGTTTGTGAATACTTATTATATTTACTAGTGAAGCCTTGTTTCCTTTTAAGATCTCTTCCTTAGTTAGTTTCATAGATTTTTAAAGCCAGAAGGAACTGTTAAATCACCTAGTCTTGATCTGAAGACTTCAAAAGAGAGAGAATCCACTTCCCCTGGAAGTTTGTTCCAGTGGTTAAGCACCCTCACTGTTAAAAAAGATTGTGCCTTAATTTTAATCTGATTTGAATTTGTCAGGCTTTAACTTACAGCTATTGATTCTGGTTATACCTTTCTCCTCTAGACTAAAGAAGTATTGTACATATCTGTAGTTGGAATTTAAATGGAAGTTAGGTGATCATTATGGCCATAAAAAGGAACAATATGGCCTGTTAGCATGCACAGTAGTCTCTATAGTCTACATAATATTCTTCTGTCACCAAAAGGCAATGTCTGCATGCATATGGATGTGCACAGCAGCTTCTGAGAATCATGGCAAATAAGTATTAAACTGTCTGAACATGGTTCATCCAAATAGATGCTGTCAACGATATCACTTCTGATGCCTTGAAAAACTTCTATCTCTTATACGTTGTCTGCTGCTAATATTGTACTAACGCGCTCTGGTTGGGATAAGGGCACACTGAAGATAAAGCAGTGATCATTGGCTGATACCTTGGGCCACTGAAGTCTTAAAAAATACATAAAAAGGTATAAGTGCTGACCAAGATCCTGTCATTAAACTGAAAACTGTCAAACTCAGCCATCATAGTTGAATAAAAATGGCTTTGTAATGGACTCTGGGGACTGGATTTTTTTTTAAAAACCTCTTAAATTTGTGCCCATGCACCCTTTTGTAATCAAAATCCCATGTTTATGCAGGTAAATAGCCACCTGGGCATTCAAATACTAAAGTCTGTTCCCAGGCAGATGCACACTGTGCAGATACAAATTAAAATGCTCCTTTGTAAATTTGATCTAGCAATCTTTGAAGGAAAAAGAGAGATAAAGTGACAAAAGGAATGTCTAATATTTGTACCTTTTATAGGCCTTGTCTACACTACGGGGGTAAGTCGACCTAAGTTGCACAACTCCAGCTACGTGAATAACACAGCTGGAGTCGATGTAGCTTAGGTCAACTTACTGCGGTGTCTACACTGTGCTGAGTCAACAGGAGACACTCTTTTGTCGACTTCCTTTACTCTTCTTGTTTCAGTGGAGTACCAGAGTCAACGGGAGAGCGATCTGCGGTCGATTTAGCAGGTCTTCACTAGACCCGCTAAATCGACCACTGGTGCATTGATCGCTGCAGCGTCAATCCTTGGTAAGTGTAGACATGCCCGTAGATTAGACTTTGGTGAAGAACTCCGTGCATGTAAAATCGAGGCAAATTTACCACATGTTGCCAATAGGGGCAGCTTTCTACATATCACCAGTGATTTAAAAAGAATATTCAAGAGGAGGCTGCATGTAACTTGTTGGTTTGGGTGAATTCTTCCTTTTTTTCTAATTTCTTCACCCACTTTTTGGAAATGAGCAATGAATTCGTCCCAACCAACTCAGTTATCCACGCACACTTCCCTTGGTACACCTGATATGTTTCCTGAGATAAGCATCAAATTCATAGTGAAGAAGATTAAATTCATGTATTTTGATTAAGATAATCTCATTTTATACCACTTCTTCATTCAAATCATGCAAAAAAATCAAAGCTATCACGGCTATGAAGTCAGAACAGGGCCCATTCATGTGTATATTTTTAATGATGGGACTCAGAATGACACAGATTTTGAAGTATTGGATCAATCCACAATTCCAAACATTTATATACAGGGGCCAAATTCATCCCTGTGATAACTCCATTGAAATCACAGGTTACACTAGGGACAAATTTAGCCCAGTATTCAGAATCCATTGCCGCTAGCTTTTATTCTTCCTTTTTTTTGAGATCTCAACACCTCACAAAAATTATTTTAATACTAGCGTGGTATTATAAAAACACGTATAATTTCTAAGATATATTTTTTCAAATCTTTTTTAAATTGCTGTTAAATCCCATTCTCATTTTCCTTATTAATAGAACAAGATCTCATTTTTAGTTTATCCTCAAAGCAGTAATGAGCATTGTTAACATATAATAACAATGCCCAAGGGGGAAGTTTTCAAAGCCAGTCTAACCTTAAAGCTGTGCTATTGATGTACTACACAGTCATCAAGCCAAGCGCCACTAGCAGTGGAGAGTTCAGCAGAATATTCCTGGTTAATATATAGGATGAATTATAAATGTTTTAGGTGATGACCTGCAGGGAAGGCAGGGGGCTGCTTAATAACTTAAGAACAGAGACAGGTTCAATAATATAAAAATAACTGGTTTTCATTTTCAAGTGTAACCAATTGTTCTTTTGTTCTGATGATTCTGCATGTACACAGATTTTCATAATAGGTTAATGAGAAGACAGGAAATAGGTACACAATACTGCATATGGGCAGGGCATCTGAAAGGTGATTATTTGGTTATAAATAAATAATAGAAGTTAAGATTTAATTGCTTTCTAAAGACCCAATTCTTCCCTTTTTGAAGAAGAAAAAAGTTCATAACAATATTGTCTGTTCTATTACATGGGGAATATTATCCCTTTTTTGTCATAAATAGCAAAAATAAACCGTTGCATAAATTGACATAACTCCATTGTAATTATTGGAGCTTTGCCAGCTTATGTTGGCGAAGGTAAACCACTCAATGGCCTATGGACGCAGAGTCCTCCAGAGGTTCTTACACAGCTCATGACATCCTCTGAGTGCCGGAGATTGCATTTGTGTCTGTAATTAGCTGGAAGTCATGTACAAATCTCCAATCTTGGGGAAGTTCCCTATTGGGCATACATTTAAGGATGCTCAAGAATGGTTTATTCCAGCAATTATGTAGTGTAAATTACACCCATTTCATTGTTGAGGTGCTACCTTCATCACTGTGAAAGATCTGAGGATGCATAGAATACGCACACTGCAGGATACAGACTGTGTCGACTCGACAATTCAGCGTAAAGACTGCTGGCAGCCTTTCCAATGCATATATTTTATTCCAGTTTTTGAGGTTCTCTGTTGTGGACCTCAGGGTAGCACTGTGCCTTTGTTTGAGTTTAACTGCTTTATTTACTATAGCCATAAACTCTCATACTTGTTTTTCATTAGCCATCTCGATTCACGGGATGTGTCCATATCATGTCCTTTTGCTTGTCATAAGCCATCACCCCCAGAAATGATTAAATTTGAATAGACACATTCAATAATGTCAAAGCTCAAACTCCTGCATATTGCATGTTTCATTCCATTTTTCAATATGGGCAGGGCTATGGGAACAATCTCACTGGTTAATTAAGAATCCAACCCATCGTCACTGCACAGTTTGGAACCATTTAGCTTGACTAACTTTTTATTTACTCAAAAAGTCTGCTCCACCATTTTTTAAATGGCGCAAGAGTCTATAGCAGCACGAGCTGGTATAGTTATTTGCAGTGACTGCTCTTACCCAACTGCCCTTTGGTTTTGGTGCCTGACCATGCACTTGAGGCCACATTCTGCCCTTGCAACCCTGCAATGACAATCTGTCATTAAAAATACCCCATACATTGGTAGTTTGTGGGAGAAGACCTGGTTTCTGCTGGAATAAGGTTGGAACCTTTCATATAGATTCATTTACTTTTTAAAATTTGTATTCTTACATTATGAAAAGGATTGAATAGAGGTGAAAAATGTCAGCTTGACAGCCCAGCAGACTGAAGTTATCTATTTATCCACAGAATAGATTCAGCCTGGGTGGTGGCATTGCAAGTTTCCCTCCACCCTGTCTCCCATACTGTTCCATGCTCCACCAGTATCTGTCAACACTTTTCAAGATACCACCTCTCTGAGGACCAAATTTATCCCTGAACAGAGGACCAGTACAAGGCCTATGCACCACTTAAGTTCCACTTGCCCTCTCAAAATATGGCCTTCTGCTGCCCTGTGCATAGGGGTGATTAGGGCAGTTCAGCCTCTGATGCCCATTTAATCCTGGACCTTTCCTTTTAGGCTGTCAGGAAAGCTGGATGTTAATACTGCAAGCAGCTCTCACCTAGGATTGACTGCTTCCAAGCCATTGCGCATAGACCACTCACAGCTCTAAAGTGGTACAAACTCTCCGTCACTATGACATACACACACCCCATACAGATGGGCAAGCATGATCTGGTACTTGGAGTAGGGATAGGAGGTGGAGAAGTTGGAAACTCTGCCTAATGTCATGGACCTACTTGAGTTAGCTGCTCCCCTTTCCTTTCAGGGTGAATGTCCTATTTGATTGTTCACTCTTAAAGAATAATAGAACATGAGCATTTCCAGGGGCCTCTGAAGGAGAATATTGTTTCACAACTCTGTCAGTTGATTAGTAGAACTTTATAATCCTCCCGTGTCATGGAGCATCAGTAGTGCCTACTAAATGCCCCCTTCCAGATCAAATTAAAACACCCTCATCATTACCTTGACGGTCCTATACAGTTAACCCTTGTCTTGACCTTCTCTCTGGTGTGTAATCTATGTTTTCATATCTTACCCATCACTCTAATATTTGTGGGGCCTACTGTCTTCCAGTTCAACTGGCCATTTTGCTGCCTTCTCTCCTCCCACAAACAGCTCCATACCTTTTTGTCAAACTACTTTTACTGCCTGACTCAGACTGGCATTTACTTAGTCGTCTGGTCCCTGTCTGAACTGGCATTGGTCTGCTTCCACCCAGGTATGTCTGTTTGGACCGCTCCCTTGATCCAGGGTGCTACTCTATTGCACTGTTGCACAGCAGTGTCCCCTTTGGTCTATTGAAGTACTACCACCCTCCCCACCCAGTTCTACTTTGGTGAAAGAAGCCTGGTTCTCTTTGCACTACTGCAAGCAGCTCCTGTTTGTTGCGTCAAAGCCCCCATTCCTTTCTCCTTGCATGGCTGCAAGAGTGGCTCCATTTTTTAAGGACCCATTAAAGGGTGAGTGAGCGTGGCCATCTGTCTGTTTAGGCATTTATTTTGCATCCATCACCGTGGTTTGTGGCTGGGTGGCTGTGTCGGAGGTTGACTGGGATTGGGTGAGGATGATAGGTCAAATGAATGAATAAGTGGGCACGTGAGGAAGAGGAGGGAGAGAATTAAAGAATGGATGAATGGATGAAAGGGAAGGAGAGAGTGTGGAGGAAGAAGGGGAGGGATGAATGTCAAGAAAGAAAGAGCTGAGGAATAAGCGGAGGTAAAAATGAAGAAATAAAGAAGAAAATTAAAAGAAACAAAAGTGAGAAGAATATTAAACCACAGAAGAAAAGGAGAGAAGAGGAAATAAGGAAGGACTTGGGGCAGAATTATTTAATTAAATTTAAAGGAGCAGAAGCAGCTTAGATTTTTTTAAAAATAAAAGGAACAAGCCTGGACACAAGTACAGGCGGAAAAGCTATACAGAAAAAGCATGATAGTGGTGAGATATCAAGGTTTGGGATGACTTGCATAGATCACTCATATCTTCACTATGCATGAGCCATATAAGGCCTGGTCTACACTACGACTTTAATTCGGATTTAGCTGCTTTAATTCGAATTAACGCTTGACCCGTCCACACAACGAAGCCATTTAATTCGAATTAAAGAGCCCTTTAATTCGATTTCTGTACTCCTCCTCGACGAGAGGAGTAGCGTCAAAATCGGTATTGTTAATCCGAATTAAGGTTAGTGTGGCCGCAATTCGATGTTATTGGCAATTCAATGTTATTGGCTACCCACAATGCAACGCTCTGGAAATCGATGCTACTACGGTAGCTTGGACGCACACCACCGAATTAATGGTGCCTAGTGTGGCCGAATACATTCGAATTTATAAAATCGGTTTCCTAAATTCGAATTATATAAATTCGGATTAATCCCGTAGTGTAGACATACCCTAAATCATCCTAAACTCATGGCAAAGAAACCTGCACATTTGACCACACCATCATATATTCTTTACAGAGCATATATACGCTGTGTGATATTTGTGCACATACCCAGAGACAGTATCTTTGCACCATTGAGGGCTGTTAAACATTGTTTTGCCGAGCCCTGCTTGGAACGTCCTCCCCAAACCGGGTCACCGTGGATTTGGTCTGGCCTGATATTGAAACCGACTCTGTTATCCTGTAAACAGTTCCCTGAGCCATCAAGACTTCTATCCAGATTCATTTTTGTTCTCCTCTATACATAAATCAATCTGTGTCATATCACACACTGCTTTTCTTGCTCATGGTGTTTGTTTTCTCCTCTTCTTTGTGAGTTTAGGTTGCTTGCATGCACAGCCGATTACCTATTTCCTCTCAGTTCTTGGCCCCAATACTGCAAGGCAGTTAAGCCGGTGCTTAACTTTAAACACATGATTTTGATGTCACTATTCAGTGCTTAAAGTTAAAATGTCATTAAGTCCCTTGATGGCTCAGGGCCTTTAATATTTAGAACTTTTTTTTTAATTCTTACCATATGTTTCTGCTGCACCTAACACAAAGAGGTCTCAATCTTGATTGGAGCCTGTAGTTGCTACTGTAATATAATGCAAAATAATAATTTATTCTTATTAAAGTTTATTACAGTAGTACCACCTGAGAACAGTGCCTCATTGTGTTAGGTGCTATGTAAACACAAAGCAGCAAAGAGTCCCTACCCCAAAGAGCTTACAGTCAAGATTGGCACGCCACACACACAGTAAGGGAGAGGCATGTAACATACTAGCAGAGTGAACAATATGATGACGGTAAATGTCACAGGCTGGATGTTAATATAATATTGATGGGATGGGATGCTCTTATGGTCAGGTCCTTTCAGGAAGCAAAACAATTGATCAACTGGCTCAGGCAAGGCATGAAGTTGGGCTATTGCTATTTGTTTTGAATCTCTGGACGCACGCTGAAGCTAGGCCATATCACATGTGACGTCTGTCATTCCTCCCCTGAGGAATGACTCACAAAAGTTGAGGTGACAGCTAACTTAAAAAAAAAAAAAAAAAGGCTGAAAAAACTACAGCATCTGTAGTAGGAGAAATTTTTGAAAGATGTTTTAATTTGTTTATTGGCAATGTTTCATTTTCTCTCTCTCTCCTGTCTTTTCTTTACAGCAGTTGTATGCTGCCCAGCTTGCTGCAATGCAAGTGTCTCCAGGAGGCAAGATACCTGGCATACCCCAAGGAAACCTTGGTGCGGCTGTATCCCCTACCAGTATCCACACAGACAAGAGCACAAACAGTCCTCCACCCAAAAGCAAGGTACTGTGCCATTTTAAAGGAGCAGGTTTTTGTTTCTCTCTCAGTATTTACATGGTCCCTGTCAATATGCTATCTGAGCACCTCCCAGGTGGTTACAGATTCATCATGAAATAGGGGAAGTACTCTTATCCCCATTTACCTGATGGAGAATTCAGGCATGGTGACAGTAAGTGACTTGCCCAAGGTCACAGAGGAAGCCAGTAACAGAGCTGGGAACTGAATGCAGCTCTCCTGAGTTCCATCTAATGCCTGAGCCACAAGGTTATTATTTCTTCCATCCTTTGGTAATGTGCAAAAGACTAAGGGTGCGTGCCTCCCATTCTAGCACACAACTACTATTTCCCCCTAACCTTTAATCCATAGCCATATAAGTGGTACTGCAACAAAAGATGATAGCAGCATGACATCTCATCCAGAGCCAAATTCTGCCCTGGTGTTCATGCACTGAAATCAGTGGGGACCCTATGTACATATCCAATGGCAGGACTGACTCTCAATTGGTGGCCGTTGTATCACAGAACATATTTTAATCTTATTTATATAATGAAGGGGTCTACCCAGAGTAATTTGGAGGTGGTTGGGGAATGAGATTTATGCTCTCTTCGAAGGTCAGGTTAGCAATTGTAGACAAATCTTCAAAACATCACCGTTGTTTGGCAAGTTGGCTACAGCTAAGACAAAGGCACAGAATGCATCGCATCCACATAACATGTTGAAACTTCATTTGACTATTGGCCAAGTGACGTTACTTTGAGATTCTGTCGTTTCTCAGCAGTTGTTTGTTGGGGATTTGGTTGCTGAGAGTCAAAATCAGATTTTCTCAGAGTAAATTGAGTATACTTGTCCTTACCGTCAAGCTCCTATATCACTCTGTCCCTCCATATTCTTTACCTGGACAAGGTGAGCTAGGTTAAATGAACATACCAAATAAATTAGAGAAATCTTTTTTTCTGTTGCTAAATCAACATCTGTGACTTTGAACAATTTAAATCAGATATGCATACAATACAGTGGACCATAAGACCATGAAGAAAATGGCTTCCTTATCTTTTGATTACTTTTCTCTTGGGTTAGCATTAATGTATTGTAGAGCCTGTTTCAGCAATCCCTATCCACCCTAAGCTGAATGGTATGAAACCTGAACCAGTCATGTTAATGAATCAAGATTAAGTTCTGTGTTCAATGGAACTACTCCAGTGATGTTGAATGAGACTACTTGCATAAGTACAACTCAGAGGTTGCAGAATAAGGGCCACCATTTGTGTCTATATCTACTTATGGATAGAGATAGGTATAAATAATAGATATATAATAAAATATAGTAGCTGGGATTTTCAAAAGGGCCTAGGTGACTTAGGAGCACAAGTCCCATTGGCTTTTAAATGGGATTCATGCTCCTAAATCACTTAAATGATTTTGAAAATTCCACTCTTGTATTTCTAAATTATCTAATCTTTGTATCTCTAAATTATCTAATCTTTGATATAGATAATCTTACCAAGGATCAACTCATTAAATCCACTGCCCAGAATAAGATGTGGTCAATTTATTTCTTAGGTGGCCTAAGGAAACTGGTCACATTTTGGAGTGGCACTGCCTACCTTAGTTATTGTAAAACAATTAGCAAGGATTTAGCCAAGGAAAAGGAGTAAAAAGCATCCCCATTTAAGTGACAGGAAAAACTTGATGAAATGTGTCCTTTCTTTCCTTCGGTGTCCTCTAGCATGCTGTCCACTTCCTTTATCATATCAGAAAAGATTCCTTGAATTGACAGTAGCATCTTAGTTTTTAGCCTAACAGTAAAGCTGTACGGATTAAAAATAACCTGCCAAATAAATAATGCCATTGTCAGCTCAATGAGATACATGGTCAAAAAATGAAAGGAATGCTTAGGACCCAGAATCAATCTGGAGGTATACATTTACTTTCTCCTCTTCTCGATGCAGACTTTTTGACTTCCCAAAGTTTTTCCCTTCGTAAGGACATCTCTTTTATGTAGTGGAAAGTTGTCAATCATAAAGCCATTTGGCCCCCCGGCAATGTGCTTTTTTTCAAAAACAGTTGTTTGTATGGTTAACAAGAGATTTTTGTGCATTTTACAAGGGTTTTCTGTATGATGCGTCCAACAGCTTGTTAAAGAGATTCCACTGCACTTAAGATCCTGATGTTGTTTTTGGATCTACCTGGCACAAACAGAATGTCTGATGAGATCTGATGGGGGACAGTATTTATGTTGTGGCACTCATGGAATTATAAGGCCTACCAGACCGGTAATGTCGGCAAAACCATCCTCCAGGCAGCTGTCAAAATCAGCTTTGTTCTTCCTTGTCTTTTATTGCTTTTCCTTATTCATAGGTGTTCCAGTGCCTTTGGCTCACAACTCTGTGGAAGCACACAAACAGAACTTATTTGCAAATTGGAAAAAAAAAAAAAAAGAGTGGGCCACTAGGAAAGGAGTGGGGGGGGGGCCTCCAAAAGGCTGTAAAATTGTGCAGCATGAGCCTTCTGATGCATGCTGTTTTCAATCTGCTGTGTGCCAGTTGGAGGCTCAGAGAGAGAGAGAAAGGATAATGCTGAGAAATGATAGAGTGGCTGTGACCTCCAAGCTCAGCCTGGAAACCCAAGACATTGATTTCACTTAGCATTCCTGCTGAGAAATCTGGCGGAGTTCAGTTGTAATAAAAGAACAAGATTCTGTTCTAATGGTAATGGCGTATGACAGACATATCACTTTGTCTGTCCTCAACACCAGGGAGAGGAGAATTGGAGAAAGGTCACCTGACCTGCCTGTGGTGTTGTGCAAGTGCTATACTGAGCTTTGAACTCAGCATAGGAACACAATTATATATATATATATAAAATACTAAGTGATAAAGAAATCTTTATAGTGCCTACACTAATTAGAATGAACCTTTTAAAGCTGGGTAAAGGCTTAGCTAGGAAGACAGTGATGAATGTGTGATAGCACCAGAAACTGAATCCTACATGTTTAAACTGTGTATACTATACCTTAGTTTGTATCTGCATGGGTCTTCCTTTGGTTTTACAAACCTTGTTTGCACCAACATTTACAACACTATTCGCTTTCTGTTACCTCATTATTTCAGCTATTACCAATGAAGACCTATCTGAGATTCACAACCCAATTTTTCCAAAGGAAACATGGTTCATAAAGTTGAATCATGGTGGGCTTTCTGGGGGAAAAGCCTCGTTAAGATGCAGTATGTAAAGTCTCCATACATAAATAGTTAGTGCCTTGGACAAGCTTTTAGGAGATTTTGTTTGCTGAATCTCCATTTGCAGCCCACAGTTTACACTGGCACAGTTTTGGAAATATGCTCAAGTATTCATAGACAAGGAGGCAGCCCCACCATATGAGAGTGTTTCAAGGTGGTGGCAAACATCTGGGTCACTTTTGAAAAGACGTGGTTTTTTTTCCTTTGACTAGAAATTTACAGTTACTGTACTGTGCTCTTTGCAAGGATTCTTCAAAGTCGGCCTCAGCAGCAGATGGAACAACTGCTGGCTCTAGATATGCTAAGAAACATCAGGGGGAGTTTGCCAAGGTTCATCTTTTAAATCTAGTAAGACATGAAGACATCACTGAGACCCCTCAAAGACCTTGGCAACTCCTACATTGGCAAGCCTTTTATCAGTGGCCCTCACCAGTGTTTGAGCACTGGACTATTCAGACTAACCTGCCATCTTCTGTGTTGCACTTGTCTTTCGACAGTTGTGTCCCCAAATGTTCAAATTCACTTCTCAGATTCTTGTGGTGTGACTTTTAGGAAACCATGGAGGACATACACCATTATGTCCTGCTGTGCATTCTGTTGAGTTTTCAAGCAGGAAACTGAGCTGGTGTCATGCATTTTTCCAGAATGGAATCTGTCTGCCAGAAAAACTGATTTAAGAAACAGAGCTGGTGGAATACATCCAAAAGAAAATGTGTGTATCTTGCGGAAATGGATTTTAACACAGCTTCTCCTTTAGCAGTTTTTGTGACAGCCGGCATGCTAATCACACTGTTCAAATTTACCAAGGCCTCCTCCACAGCCCCTGTGAAAGGCAACTATCTCTTAAATCTGCCAAATTGTGCTGGATTTCCAGAGTCTGTTTTAAGCACATTTTGGCCCTGATTCTGCAAGTACTTTCATGCTGCTCAGTCGGATATTCAAGATGGCTATGGTATAAGTGGGAGGGTGAGGGTAGGCACAAATAAGGTTCAGTGCTGGGCGGCCTAGGGGGGAGAGGGAGGAGCTGATCGGCAGGGCCCACTGGTGGGTGCTGAGCACCCGCTATTTTTTTCCAATGGGTGATCCAGCCCCGGAGCACCCACGGAGTCGGCGCCTATGCTCAGTGTAGCTTGTAAATGCAGCTAAATGTCTCTTGATACTCGACAAAGTATGGTGCATTGTCTGCAGCATCCACAAAAAACAAGAGCAATTCAGTGTGAAATGTGACAAGAGAGAATTCCTGGGTGCTTTTCTTTTAACCTTGTTATGACCCCAGCCCTAACCCGAGTCAGAGTTGTGTCTCCATCAATGACAACAGAATAGAGTGTCCAAATCATGGTTTTTGTTCTTTTCAAATACTTCTGGCAGTGATGTTACTATTTGCTCAGCAGTAGCACCTGGGAGTTGTGACAAGGAAAGGAAATGTGTTTCAGATAAGCCAGAAACAGCACTAACCAGTTAGATATACACAATCAGATTCTCTTCAACTGCAAATATCCACACAAATGTCAGTGTGAATCCTTAAGTGAGGATGGAACTTTATTTTCTCATTGTCTGGGTCTCTGATCACCCAAGTAAAGAATGGATTAAAAAGCTGCCTTGGTGCCTGTAACCAGAATCAACTTCAAAAGATTTAGGGCCAGATTCTCTTATGCAGTGCAAATTGGCCTTAAATTGTCTGGAGATTCCTCTTGGGCAGTTCTCCAGTGTAGGGAGAATATCTGTTGATACTGAGCTGGTGTATCAGTCACCTGCACAGCCACATCCTCACCCCCTGCTTAATGGGAAGGAGGAAGTGGGATGAAGGAGATGAGACCTTGTGCCAGGAGTGTAAATTAGATTAGGACCACTCCCGCTCCATCTTACACATGGCCTGGGTGGGCCTGAATCAGAAAGCCGCAACCAGCTAGCTGTAGCATCTCCTGTCCACTACATCTGACCCCAGCTCAGACATAGCAGAGAATCAGAATCTTAATGTCTAGTGTTCTGTAGATGGGAGTTTTAATTCAGACATATACCTTGGCATTAGTTTGCTGCTTCCATCAGACCACCAACTACTGCAGTAGCTTAGCTGTTGAGTGGCAAGATTGGTTTTTTGCACCTAAGATAGGGCTTTCCTGTTTTGTGATGGTCTTGGCTTTCATGATTGAACATGCTAGAGGTAAGGAATTTATTTCACTCTATAGATGCTGAATACACTGCTCATTCAAATGAAGAATATCAACATTCTCCCATCTATCGCATCTTTTAACCTCATTATTTAAAAGCATTTTGGAAACAACGACAAATTGTCCTTCACAACAACCCTGTGAGGTAGATCAGAGACATGAAGGGGCTGTTTGCATTAGGAAGATGACCCATTGTGGCCCTCAGCTGGAGTAGATAATGTTTGGTTGCTAATGTAGATGGGGCCAAACTGTTTTCAACTTTGCTGCATGGTGCTAGAAGAGAAAGATTGGAACTGAGTTAAACCCCTTAGTGCAAGTATACTAAGGGCAACCATACACCTCTGTATTGATGTAAGTGTTCAGCAGCTGCTGAACTGTGCCTCAAAGGTGACTATTTCAGCAGTGAATGAAGCTATTCCTATTTAGAATATGTACAGCATTAGGGATCTTTTGGAATGAAAGGCTCTGTATAAATGTGAGTTACTCCATTACTATTAGAATTGTGGATCTTTGTTTGCAGCATGGTTATCTGGAAGGTTTGCAGGATTTATTTATTTGTATGTATTTCTGGACTGGACACAGCCTTTTCCATTCCACTAGTTTGGAAATCCCTGTAAATGAATCCAGTGGAATTTTTGGCACTGGAATAGAATAATGTTATGCTGAGAGGTACTGGTGACTGCATGAGTCACAGACCTCTCTGAGATTGGGTGTGACCTCCCACTTTAGTTAACATAATGGTCAGGATAAATTAATCACAATGCCCCCCCCACACACACATAAGACAAAAGGGTTAAATGAACCTGCCTAGGAGTTTTAGACTGGGTAGGGAGAATGATTTTTGCTCAGGTGTGTGTGTGTGTGTGCGTGCGCGCGCGCGCATGTGCATGTGTTAGAGAGAGAGTGAATAGAGAATAGAAAGTGAGAGGGACAGTGGCAAAAAGAAGCAGGTCAAATAGCAGACCTATGAGAGCAGTGAATAAATCTGGAAAATGCTAGAGAGAGAATTTTTGGGGTCTGGTGTTGGCTAAAGAGGTTTGTGACTGTAAGCTAGGAAACTGTTCCTTTGTTTGTAGTTCCTCCTGCATTTGGAGAAACAGGACCTTGTACATTCCTTATAAATAAACAAGATTACATTAAAGAAAATCCAAGATTCCATCATCAGTTTCCACCCCCAACTGGAACATCCCCAGGGTCCCAAACTTTGACTAAACATTTGGGTCAAAAATGAGCAACAGCATTTACCCCTATCCATGCTACAGTTAAACCAGAGTGAACTTAAGCCATGTTCAAAAGGATAATTGTTCAAGGCTCACATTCCCTACTGCCCTTCCCAAACTACCCAACAGGGCTAGAACACAGTTGTAAAACCATTAATACACTACAATAGTTCATGTTATAGATTAAGTGATATATACATAGCAAGTGACTGGCACTTGCTTTCCAGCTTTGACACTTACTGTACTTCTTAGGTGGTGTTTATGTCCATTTGTTGATGGATAACATGTAGCCAACCTGTCCATTTAACTGGAAACCTTTTCCTTTACTGTCTCATGTTGCTTAGATGAAATATGTGGAAAGAACTGTGGATGACTGATAGTATTTTCCTCTTGATTCCTTTTCTCTATATACACAATAAACGCAAACAGCTAGGCACAGAAACTGACATTTTTAACCACAATTTTTTAAGCACAGTGAAATTATATATCTGAATAGAACTTATGATGCTCTTATAAAGTAAAACATCTTTCCTGCACAATAAAAAAAGTTTAAAAAACAACAACAAAAATGCAGTTACACAGTGCCTTCCCCTCCTGCCCCCCCTCCTAAAAATAAATTAAATAGATGGAGGGACTCATAGGATTCCTTTTCAGGTTAACTCTTCCCAGCTCTGTTTCCCAGTATCATGATGTCTCTTTGGCAGAAGCCTGACTCTCAAGCACAGCCACTAGTGAGCCAGCTCTGTCAGGTGCAGTCAGCTCTTTTACTAATGCAAGCTCAGAAGAAAACAAAACACACAGACATACAGAGAGAGAGAGAGAGAGAGAGAGAAACCCTTTGAAATCTACTACTGCAAAAAAAAAAAAAAAGGGGGGGGGGGACAAAAATTGAAGTGAGGCCCTGCTTTTCTAAAACATATGGCTTCAGAATTAGGCATCTGATTGCACAGATGTGAAGCAAAGTGGAGATGACAGGGGGAAGTTCCATGTGCATGACCCTGTTAAGGTCCCTACCATATCAATCAGTGCCTTCCTTAGCTTGTGCAAACCAGGAAAGACCCATCACATTTTGCCTTCTTTTCCTACAATGGGAGAGTTTCTTCTGGGTTTCCGTCCTTGTGGAAAAAGGCCCTACAGCATTAACCAGACAGCATTGCTTGAAACCATGACATCGTTCCTAGTATTACTGCTTTCAGGAGCTGGTAAAGAGGTCAAACAGCTCCCCCAAACTCTCCTTTACCGCAAAGCATTAAGATGTCAGGAAATTATTGCAAACAGCTGTACTTGCATTAGGCTAAAGAATGTAACCAGTCTCCAAATGGGGTAACAGCACATTGCTGCACCAAAGACACTCTGAGCTGTAAAAATACCGGGCCTGACTTACCACTGTGTTACATCATTTAAGCTGATTTCCACTAAGATGAGTAAGGTTACACTAGCATTAAACTGGAGTACAACAGAAATGAATCAGACACATTATGTTTTTACTAGCGATTGGCCTAAGCTACATATTCAGATCCAAATATGCCCAAAGTTCAAGAGCATGTTTGAATCTGAAGTTTCTGTTTGGCCCATTTTAAAAATATGAAGTTCAGATCTGGATTCAGACTTCCCCAGAGTTCAAGGGCAAAGGTACTCAGGGTGAGCATGATCTCTCTCTTCTCCACTGCAAATTGTTGAGAGTGGCTGTACACATCCTAAGGGCCACATACTAAATCTGAGCTTAAAAGTAGATAGTAAAAATACCCTGCACCAGTATAATGCTGGGATATCCTGCATTAACATTTGGCTTGTTTCTTTGTATTAAAATCCTATCAAGCAAAGGTCATTGGTCCTTTATTACAGAGGTTTACTTTGTGTAGACACTGAGCTCATAGATGTCCTACAGCAAAGAATATGTTTCATTTCAGCAGCACGTACTGCCCCACTCATAATGCAATGGTACTCCAGCCATTTAACCCCCTCACGATCCAGGAGACAGGCTGAGAAGGAGCATGGGAGGCTGAATCTAGATGCCCCTCTGCCTCAGGCAATAAACCTTCCACTCCACAAGTGCAGGTTCTATCGGACCATCTGTTTCATTTCTTCATTCACTTATAACAGCAGATAAGGTCCCTAGACTGACTCTCCAGTGATGGGCACTGTATATAAAAAAACCACAAAGCACCCACTTGGATTTTCCTTTAACCAAACTTATAACTTTTGTTAAACACAAAAAGAGAATTTCCAAGGGGTTTAGAGATCCATTGCCCATTCCAGTCAAATGAGAGCTTTTGTATTAACTAGAATAGGCATTAGATTAGACACCAATATTGTTCATTTAACCAGTTTCCAAAAGCTGCTTGCTCCGTCTGCTGAGAAGTAGTTTACATACACTCTCTCTGTACCAGGTTTGCATTTGGCCTTCTGACCCCATGTTCAGGCAGAACAGTTTAAATTAAGTCTGAAAGAAGCCTATTTAGCAGTACCCATCTCTTATTTTTAAGGAAATATTGCAATGTTTCAATCAGGGATTATTAATTTTTTATTAACAGTGTAAAGCATTCCTCTCCTGCGCATAGCTCTCAGATCATCACACTGTTACACTGCTAATATTTTAACAAGGGGCTTCACAGATATTTCCCCCCTTAACCTGTGAAGAATCTCCAGTAACTGGGGGTCCCTGCAGAGACGAGGCATCTGAGATGCGGAAAATCTACTTTGTTTTCCCATTGAAAGAGAGACTTTTCCACAACCCAGGATGGAGGCAACACCAAATTATATTATGTGCATTTTCCTGCAAATACAGTATTTATATTTTTTGTTTCATAAAGAAAAATTGCAAAGTACTTTGCTTGTAATATACTACAGTATTCAGTTTGTGTAATGTGAAATATTGAGGTATGTTTGTGAGAGAGACTTAAAAAGAGACTGTGTAGACCTTGTTAAAATGGAGAATAGTACTCTCCTCAGAAGCTTGGGTGCATTGCTGCAGTGTTGCCAACTCTTGCAATTTTATCATCAGTCTTATGAAACTTCTTAGTTTATTTAAGGCCCCAACTCCTGGAGTCATGTGAATATGTGAGAATCTCAGCTTTTTTTTTTTTTAAAGTTAGTTTCAAGGCCTCGTGGTTGCAGAGAAGAGCTTGAAAAGGGGACCCAAGTGTATACCAAAAGCTCAAAAACCAGAAGACAAATAAAACCCCCCAAAATGTATTGTTTTAATAAAATCTCATGATTTGATTTTTAACCCAATCTCATGATTTTGGGGGGCCTGACTCATGATTTTTGAATATTTGGTACTGGCAATACTGCAAATGCATAAACTTTGCTCTCCAGAAGTATATTTCTGACCCTCAGTACCCCATGGCAAGGATTTAGCAGTATCCAGACTAGGGGTAACTCCAATCAGAGGCTGAGAGATCGATACAACCTGCCATTCAGTTTTGTAGTGAGATTTTAACAAGGGGCTCTGAGGATCCTCCTCCACATATAAAACCAGCTATAGATTTTTGTTCACAGTCATGTGTATTTATGTGCTAGTTGTGCGATACACAAGTGTTTAATACATTTGGTTCTCATGGGCTGCTTGAGTTTCTAGTCTTTTTCATTTCCTACTGCATTTTAAGTGCAAAATAGACTAGCGTTGTGACTGATGATCTTAGAAAACACATCTATTAAAGATGGGCAAGTATCTCACAACACTGGGAGTGTGTGGAGGGTAAACCTTGTCTGTGTTTTAGGAATGCTGGGGATTGGGATATTCAGTTTACTGGGATCATCCAGAAAAGCTCTTTGAATAACAAACCTTAAATGGTTTGTAAATTTTTAGCATTTTTCAACTTTTGAATGGATGTGTCAGCACCTGCTAGGCAAACAGAGCTAAAAAACCCAAAACACTTTAAAGAGCTGTGTGTGTATAGATATGTAAGTCATGGATTTGCATAGCCTTTCACCTGACATGCCAGAGAGTGACATGCCACGTCATGAATCAGTCACATTGTGTTACACGACTTCAAGCTAACATGAGACAATAGGAATTACATAGTGACAGACAGACCCAACATGACATATCCATAGGAAAACTGGCACAAAACGCTTCTTAAAGTTGTGTTTAAAGAGTGCTTTTTTCCTCCTCCCCTGAATGCTTCAGAGAAAAATATGAAGTAATGTAAAAGAAAGGGAAATAGTGTGGTGATACTACCACAAAAGCAATTTAAATGTGTACAAGTGGGAGAAAATGTGTTTCTATCATGAGACTGCTGAGTATTTTAGTTATTTCAGGTTCTAATAAATATCTCCCCTTCTACAAGTAATGTTCTCAGAGCTCTAGTCATCCCAAGTTAGTGTTTACCTCATCTTTAGTCAGGTTAAGAGCTATATAAACAGTAGCTTATGGCTGCACGTTAATACATTTTGAACTTTGGCATGGGCTGTCTTAGTGAAAACATAAAACTTTCTGGTCCAATACAGGCTGCATTAACTCTCTGCCAAGTCTGGGAGTGGGAAATAATCCCTTTGGCCCTGCCTCTGGTCCTCTCCTCACCCTCCTGCCCCAACACAACTCCTCCAAAGTTCTGTGTCCTCGTACCCACTGGTGACACACACACCCATCCACCTCCCCACAAGAAAATGGAAGGCCAAGTGTGGAGCGATCCCTCCCAAGAGTCTAATGTTGGCTATATCATCCTGCCCATGAAGCTATGTTTTATGATATTATATTAGGACCAGCTGCCATTGTTACCCGAGTGATCTGGTCTTGCAAACTCTTCCTCATGTGGGTAGTCTTATTTCATGGGATTAGTCACATGAATAAGGGTTACATGATTTGGCTGTTGACGGCTGTTTAAAATAAAAAGCCAGCAACTTATACTCAGTGGTGATTTAACTAATCTTCATTTTCTTATTTAACATCAAGGTGCAGTTGGACTGTGCTTGCAATGTACTACTCGTAAAAGGGAAATTTGACATACATTCACATTTGGCTGGACGATGGGTCTGCCTCATCTTGTCAGGTGCCATTACATTTGTGATACCCAAGGTCAAAATGTCACATGACCTTTTGCCCATCTTACTATGGTGCTGAAGCCTGGATTTACAGTTTTAAAATCAACAGCCCCATATACATTATTATTGTTGTTGTGTTGTTGTTATTTATTTGTATTACCATAGCCCCTAGGAGCCCCAGTTACAGACCGAGACCCCATTTGTGCTAGATGCTGTACAAACACAGAACAAAAAGACAGTCCCTTACCTGAAGAGCTTGCAGTCTAAACAGACAAGACTGACAGGGTGGAGGGAAGAGTGGAAAAACACAAGCAGAATGAATGATGTGATGATAGCAAACACCATGTTCATTCCAGAATATTGTATGTATGTATGTATTTATGATGAGTTTAGTTAGGAGGGGATAAGCTAAAGGGAAGGGAGGGGGACATTGAAAGGAAGGGATTGAGGGGGACAGAGATGTGGAGAAGAGAGTGAGAAGAGTGATGCTGAGGTGAAGAGACTGTCAGGGAAGGGGGATGCTTGGAGCAAACAGCCAATTCAGCACAGGGCATAGAAAGTCCTGTCAAAACTGTAGCAAGCTCTCCAAAGGACCGAAGGTCTCTGCTTTGGCTTCTGCCCCTGCTGACTTGAGTCTCTGGCAGGCTCCCTCGTTGCAGCTTTCTCCCAAGCCCACATGGGGAGGAAAATGGGAGACACCATCTGGATCCTAGTGCCCGTAGAGTGTGTGACATCTCCTCTCCATGGTTCTGGATCCGAGGGGATACTGGTGGGGAGGAGGCAGGGGCCCCGGCTGGGCCATGAGGATGAAATGTTCTATACAAGATGAATCCTGTGTGAGAAATAAGCACAAACATTTAGGGGACGATAGAGGCAAAATGCCAAATAGATGCCTAGACTTATGGGTTCATT
Source organism: Emys orbicularis (assembly GCF_028017835.1). Classification (NCBI taxonomy): domain Eukaryota; kingdom Metazoa; phylum Chordata; order Testudines; family Emydidae; genus Emys; species Emys orbicularis. The sequence continues at coordinate 125,965,960 of NC_088683.1, forward strand.
TTAAAAATATAAATGGATCTCAAACACATGGATAATTTCAAAATTGTGCTTAGAAGAGCAGGTGTTTTATTAAAATTAGCCCTTTACTTTCAATTGACTGCAGTATGTATCACTTCCTCATCCTGTGCTCTTGTTAAACAATGTTGTGATTCATCCTCAGATGACTGCATGTCAGTGTTGGATGAAATGATTCCTATTGTAGTCACAGTACGTAGTTTGTGAAATCCGTTTGTAAACTGTTATGGGCTTATACAGGAGCAAAGCTGCTGTATAAACATAAGTCATTATAATTGAAATGATTAAATCACCTGATGCTTACAATATATCTAAGTATCTTCTTTTGATCATAATTAATTAGCGGCATACATCTTTTGAGTCAACACTCAAGGATTTGTGCCCAGAGTAAGTCACAAAACATAGCATCTTAAATATAGTGAGTGGGGGAAAATATGTTTTTTCTTCAGGGTGTTATATAAAAGTAGCCCATAGAAGGCCCTGTACATAAATAGTAAGTCAACCCCCTGGAATTTTTTTAAAGGCATCAACTTTCCCTCCTGGATACTGCTGTGAAGACAAAGAATCATTAGACATCTGTAGACATCAGCTATAAAACATCAAGAAATAGCTTGTGGGTAACCTTTGACACAATTGAACTTACTTGAAATGAGCTAGGGCTGGATTCATTGCCTTTGGTCAAGCCAGTAGGTGGACTAAAGGTCTCTCTTATCCTTCTTTCCATATACTACGTTATTAGCTCCTGGGAGGTGAATGTGTTCTGGATGAGTGATGGGAATGTGTTTGGATGTGTTCTTAAATAGACATTTGTTGTATGTCTGAAAAGAATAGGCCATCTTAACAGTGTGATGTTGGGGCTATTTGAAGTATATTTTTTTAAAGCAGTTGCCTTCTTTCAGCCTTTCAAAAACCCATTTTTAACTGATGGTTTCAGCTCAAGGAATAGTATGGGATTATTTGTATATGGATGCGCACATATTTGATATAATTAATAGAGAGATGGAATACAAAAATCTCCATAATTTGACCTAGGAAGATCTTGTAGTTCTCATGATTTGATTTCAAATTCATCTCTATAATTCGCTCAACTCCTGAAGTGAATTGTAGCACGTTCCTACAATGTAACACATATGCTGATACATAGTTGCTCATTTTAGTTTCAAAGGGCCTGATCCTGAGAGGATCCAAGCATCAGCATCAATGGGAACTGCAAGAGCTCAGCATCTCAAGGGGATCAGACCATAAGTCCTGTTAAAGAATCCAGCAGTTGGTGATTTCATTTTTCACTGGTGGAAAATCAAGAGTGAGATGTAGTCTGTTGTATCTCACTGAGTGAGGGATGAATTTGGCACAACACTTCTTCACTATTGTCTGTTCTATTTCTATCCTGTCACTGGCAGTTCTGAATAAAAATGGAACTACAATTTATTTCAGTTTTTTAAAAGGTCTGTATTGTTAGGATCTTTTGATATTAATGTGTTTGTTTTTTAATTGGCATATACCGTAAACTTAAAACTCTGTAAACTGGTGGAATCTCAACCCAACTAAATAGGTGTATATGTGATTTATACCACTTTAGACCTCTTTACACTTGCAGAGTGTTGTAAAGTCACCTTAGTGTAAGTGAGAATCAGATCCTTAGGTTAAAAGCAAGAAAGTAGTATTATCCCCATTTTACAACTTGAGAACTAAGGCACAGAGAGATTGAAGACTTGATTTTTCCATTGCTCTACACTTTGTGTAGTCATTTACAGAAATAGAAAGTCCTACCTTTTGGATTTGGTAACATTTAATACTCACCTTGCACTGATGTAAATGACTTTACAATGTGCAAGATAATGAAGAATCAGGCCCTAAATGACTGATCCAGGCTCACACGAGAAGTCTGTGGATAAATCCGGAAATGAAACCAGATCTTCTGAGTCCCCATCCAGTGCCTTTACCACAAGACCATTCTTTCTTTTCCCTCAAATTTGTCTTTCTGAAGCCCTAGGTCCCTCTGCCAGAGGGCTGTTTCCCTTAGTAGAGTAGGTTCTAAGAAGCAGCCTATGCCGCAGTGAGTCACCAGAAATTAAGCAATGTCTCCTGTATGGTTCCAACACCTGATAACAGAGTAGGAAGATAGGGAAGTCCTGCTCCCTCTTATAGGGATATTGCAAATTAGTTATGCCCAAAATGTAGGAAAAGGGGTGAGGGCATTAAAACAGAAATCAATGTGATTTCATTTTGTTAAATGTAATTGAAAATAGAATTTGAGTTGGTTTGAAACATTCCCCTGAAGTATGGCACATCTCCTCCATGCCCCAAAAAATTGTGGAAATGCATGTGATACAGAAAGTGACGTGAAACTGATTAGATTCAGTATCCAAATGGAGTGAAATGCAAAAACTAAATAAGCAGTATAAATGGTGAGAAATAAAATCACTTCTGTTTTAGTGATCGTAGAGGGTGCTAGTAACACAGGTGAGCATATTTTATTTTTTAATATCTGAGTTTTGTGTTCACAGTTTATATTTTAAAAACAATTAAGAGTTTCACAATTAAATTGTCAACCAGTTCATTCCTACAGTAGGAAAACATATTTAGACAGTCTTTTCATACAGTTGTACATATCTATAAATAAAAACACCACATCTGTATCTATGCATAGCACACTCGGTGTACTGTATACATAGCTGCCTGTATGTTGATGTAAAATCTATCTAGCCTATATAGACAGATACAAAGTCAGAGGGAACACAAGTGCTTTTTTAAAAGGATTTTTTTAGTCCACTGTGGGTTGTACAGGCTGTTTGAATTTTTTTTCTTTAAAGCTCTTTTTGACATGTTTCTTCTACAGTTTTCAACAGCTGTTTTTCTGAATTCTGGGTTCCATGCAGCACTTTTGCCTCTCATGTATGACCACAGCAGGATGAAGGGTTTGTTGCTAATTTGTTTTGATATGGTGTGCTTTGGTCTGTTGTCTTTTTTGAAATTAATTCCTTTTGTAGGTGTGGGGTTGAGATGGTGGTGTGCTCCCAGCATACGTGTCATCTACAGCGAGGAGAGGAGGTGGTAGACTTTGATCAGTGTGGCTTCTGTTTTCTTGTTGTTCATTTAAAATGTACCAGTTTGTAATTCAGTTTGGCTTTGTGGGTTCTTGTTTTATTTCTTTGCAGGTCCTTCCCTTTCTTTTGAGGTTTCTTCTTATCTAGTTCATCGCTATTGATTTTGCCTAGCAGTTCCTGAACATTATTAACCAGAGGGAGGTAGTAGCCACTGAGTTCAATTTAGGCAGGAAACCAAATCCAGTATTAAGTCTATCTCCTTTTTATAAACATGCTTTATACAGATAGAGAATATACGTTAGTAAGAATAGGACACTGAGGGCTGGTCCACACTAACCCCCCACTTCGAACTAAGATACGTGAATAACGTAGCTGAAGTCGAAGTATCTTAGTTCGAACTTACTGCGGGTCCACACGCGGCAGGCAAGCTCCCCCGTCGACTCCGCGTACTCCTCTCGCAGAGCAGGAGTACCAGCGTCGACGGCGAGCACTTCTGGGATCGATCCCAGAAGATCGATTGCTTACCGCCGGACCCGGAGGTAAGTATAGACGTACCCTGAAAGTCAGGACTCCCAGGTTCTGTATCTGTAATAGTTATAGTAAGGATTAAAAAAAAAAAACACCTAAGTGTTTGGGAAGAGATATAAACACTCATGTTTCAGGGCATAAACCAATCTCTAATTAATGGGAGTTGGGAGGTATATTCCCTAGAGACAGATTTTCCCATAACTACCCACTGTTTTTTGCACCTTCCTCTGAAGAAGCTGGTACTGGCCACTTTTGGGGAAAGGATACTGAACTAAATGAACCACTGGTCCAGGGATCGGCAACCTTTGGTACGCAGCTTACCAGGGTAAGCGCCCTGGCGGGCCGGGCTGGTTTGTTTACCTGCCACGTCCGCAGGTTTGGCTGATCGCGGCTCCCACTGGCCGCGGTTCTCCGCTCCAGGCCAATGGGGGTGGCGGGAAGCGGCGGCCAGCACATCCCTCGGCCCACGCCGCTTCCCTCAGCCCCCATTGGCCTGGAGCAGCGAACCGCGGCCAGTGGGAGCCGCGATCGGCCGAACTTGCGGACGCGGCAGGTAAACAAACCAGCCCGGCCCACCAGGGTGCTTAGCCTGGCGAGCCTCGTGCCAAAGGTTGCTGATCCCTGCACTGGTCCAATCCAGTCCGGCAGTCCCTCTGTTCTCATTCCCGACTCTGCTACTTACTTGCTGTATGAGATTAGGCAAGTCACTTAACCATGCTGTGCCTCGGCCACTCCCATTATAAAATGAGGATAATGATGTTGAGATGTTGTGAACTTTAAATTCACAAATACTTGCGAAGAGATTTGTTGAAAAATATTTTTCTTGTCCTCTCTGCCACATATTTCAGCAGGGCTGTTTGGAAGAAATAGTCCCTTTAGGGGAATTGCCCCCTCTAATTTTGTGATCCTCTGTCATGATTTTTACCTTGTATGAAATATTTTGTATTGTTAAAAGCCTGAAAAATTGGTTCTTGGCTTCTCCTGAATATTTGTAGTATCTGCGTTGATGCCTGTTGATCCTGATCTGTGCCTAAGACACTTGTTTAGCAGCTAACCTGAGCCTGTTTAGAGAGGAACTTCTTTAATAGCATTACACAAAGTCAGAGCAATATTGGTGTGGGAAATGTAGTTGAACAATGCTTTAATTATTAGGAATTAAAAGTTATTGAGAGGACCCAATTGTGGCACAAAGTGTAGATGAGCCCCCACCAGGAACTAAATCTCACTTCCTTTGCTCATGTTGCATCTATACCCCATATTAACTGTTTCTCAGTATGGGCCAAACCCACAGAACTTACTTAGGGAAAAAGTCTCCTTGAAATGTGTGGAAGATTTTCCTAAATAGTGAGACTGCAGGATTGGGCTCATGTTAATTTATCAGATTAAATTTTCACTTATGAAGTGTTGATGGATGGGAATTTACATGTTCATAGTCAGGCACAAGCAAATGTTAAAGGACATTGTGCTTGTAATTCTGCCCAGTGCTCTACTGAACACATACCTGCAATCTTCTCAGAAGTGTGGCTGCTAGCAACCATCGCTCCTGCTATTTCAATCAAACAGGAAAACAGTTGCCTAAACAGCAGTATATTGACAATCAAATATAATATTTATATTGAGGATGGCTATTAAATTCAAGGTTTGAAGTTTGGGTTGGTTAGAATAAGCATCCACAAGTCCAGATGTTTATCTGAAGATTATTCTGTGTAAAACTCTTGAGTGAGCAAAAATGACCTAAAACTCTCACAAGAACAGGCTTTTTTGCACACTTCCTGGTACTTGTGCTTGCAGCTCACCTGGAGATGTCACAAGGACAGCCATTTTGGTGTTCTGAGGGTATTTCCAGACCCGGACAGAAACTGAAGTGTGTTTCAGGGATGCATCTCTGAGCATTTCAGAACCTTATAAAAGCTTCAGTTTTTTTTAAGCATTAACAAAAAGTTGTTATTTCACACATACCGGCTTACTCATTACTAACTTTTATGCACCTCTGTGTGGTGTTAGCACAACAGGCAGCCTCCAGCTTTGGGAACTCCCAGAGGACAGATCCTAACACAGGACTCACATTGCTGATAAGATTTTTAGAGACCATTTCCAGAGTAGTATTGAATCCCCTCGAAAGTCTTGACCAATTTATACAATCAGTTAATGGGATCAAAACCAGATTGTGCTCTGGGGATCTTCTTGGGCATGAACGGGAGAAGAATTCATCTATCTTCCTCCACCGCCACTACCTTCAGGCTGTGTTGGGCCTGGAATAACCCTCATTGCTCATGGGTCCATCCCCCATTCCTTGAGGGGGCTGATTGGTGGACCCGAGTAGTTGTGGACTCACCCTCACTTTTCCCCCAGCCTGCCCTTCTCCTGTACCTGTGTGCTGTGGTTCAGAGGGCCTCCATGAAGCAGAGTTTTGAGGCATCCTACACTCCCCTCGACACCCAAGCACACTGATGATACTATAGTCTGGTCCCTCCATGTTTGTGGATGGTAGAGAGCAGGGTTGGCCTGCAAGCCACTAGACAAGCCCCACTCATTCTCCCCGTCTGTTTAGGAATTATATATAAAACATGTGGAAATCAGGATATCAAATACAAACGGAAAACAACAAAGCTGCTCTTTGTCACAGCAAAATAGCATATGGAATAGACAAGAGAAAAGCTGAGGGTTTCCAGGTAGTCAGACAAAGAATTCCTAGAGCTGCTTAATAAATTGGCCAGGAATCTGCAGGCTTAAAATCATCATCCCATCGCAAAGCGGAAGAGAGGACAAAGGGCCTGATTTAGCTCCCAATGAAATCCCTGACCAAACGCTCACGGACTTCAAAAGGACCAAGATCTGGCTCAAAGAAGGGAAAAGTCTGAATATAAAGAGCAGGTCTGGCTTTTGGACACCCAATAAACCCACAGCCCCGCCAAACCCCAACTGTAGGAACAGTCATAAAGTTAGGCCTCAGTTATGCTGTTTAGGCAGTCAAACGTTGAGAGGAGCATTGCCCCAGGGAAGCTCCAGGAGGAGTATGACTTGAATTGGTAGAATTCAACCTGAGCCTCCCTGGCATACAGGGGAGTCACGCTCATTGCTCCACACATCAAAGGGCACCCCATGCTAACCCTGCCATGCAGCCAGCGCTTTCCCCAATGCATGGAGATGGTCTTGGCTCCCTTTTCTCCCTGCACTCTTTGCAGTGTCCTGCTCCCTAGGCGATGCAGGAAGATGGGTGAGTCTTCTTGTGCCTTCACCTCCTCCCTACACAGCTACAGAGCACAATTTGTCGCTTAATGCAAAACCGTGCATTCTTCGGGGGGGGGGGGGGGGTGTCTGAGTGTACTGATCCGCACTGTGCTTGGTCTGCCTTATCTTAGGCAGGGAGCAGAGATTGGTGTGTTCTGGCCTGGCCTGGCCTGGGAAAGGTGCAACCAATAGTCCTTTCTCCCAGACACTGCATGGGCCAAAGTGAATGTCTGTTGTACCCCAGAAAGAGGATTAGCGCTGAAAGGGAAAACACTGTGTGAGGGGATGAGTGCCCAAAGAATAAACCTCCCTGGGAGCCCCCAAAATCCCAAAGCTAGTCTTGGAAAAGAGCCAAAATTTACCAGTTAACATAGAATTTAGTAGAATGTGTAATTCCAGTGTCCTGTTCACTCAGGATTAGTTATGTGATTTCAGCTAGTTCTGTACACAGAACCTCCACAGGGCCTTGTGACTGAGCTCCCACCAAGGCTACTCCCGATGCTAGGACAAAATCTTGCTTAAGCTTGTGCCCTCCTTAAAGAAGCTCCCCCATCAGAAATGGAAACTGTGCATGAGCTTGTCAGGAAAAGAACATACTCCCCTGTGTGTACATCACCATCTTGGATGACTGCTAATCATGGAACTGCTGTCCTAAAAGCAGTAGTCATGGGAATAACAACGTAGTGTGTTCTGTAATCCCAAAAGTAAGAAGAGCATTTGGGGAATACCAGCAGTGACTGAAACCACCAGTGTCAAGCCCTGGGAGCTATGCACTAGGCAGCTGAGAATAAATAAAACAGGTTTTTACACTAGATTTAAGTGTAAAAGCCACAACCAGAAACTGTTTGCGGTGAAAATGAGAATCCAGGCTGAGATTTATCTGTAGCTGCCATACGTTAACTAGCAAAAGTCTGCGCTGTGCCGCACCAGAGAGGTAGAGGACAGCCTTATTCCAATATTTCCCTTGGATCTGCTTTTCAGTGCCTTTCCCTCTGCTTCCTGATCAACTCTGGTCAATGCCCAGTCTTCAGACTTTCTGTACTGCAAATGTTAACTCAGATGTACAATAAGATTTAGTCATTTTAGTGCATCCAAAGAATAATTCTTCACATCTAAGATTTTAAAAAATCTGCTCTGTTTTTATCATCATATTATGACCCAGAGGTCGGTCTCTGTCTTCCTCCCGGTCTTGTTGCTACTCTATGTAGATACATCAATTTCCACTTCTAGAGGAAGGGATGCATTATTCTTAATCAAAACTTGGAAATGTGGCAGGAGGAGGTGCAGCTGCAGATGAACGTTATCTAATTCAGCCATCCTGTCGTTTGAACATCCTTACTTAATTTAATACAATTATTTAATCAGTGAGGATAATATCAGCAGTATGATTCATTTATACAACATGTTTCACAACTGCCTTTACCTCTCTTCTACTTATTATCACCACTGATAATTTCATGAGTGACTATGGAAAAAGAAAAAGAACTGCCGGTATCGTTCTGTGTGGGGACAGCTGTACTCTTCGGGGGACAATGATATTGGAGGATTTTATTTGTGTGTGTGCAGTTGCACCCCTGTTACTGATATATATTTACTGGTTAAATATTTCTGGATAAGCTCATGACTGGATGACTAGGCCAGTGACTGGGTGTATTGTTCAATGTGCAACAATAGCAACATTGTCTTCTGCCCAGACGCACCAGTAAATGCTCCATATTTTGCATTTTTGTTGAAATGAAGATCTCCATGAAAGAGGGTGGGGGAAGTGGGGCCATGGCTTTGTTTCTGGAGAGATGGGGGATGCATTCTTTGAGAAACCCCCTTTCTGGCTCTGTGTTCCTAACTCGTTTGGCTGTAATTTGTACCGTCAAGGTCATTTAGATAGGCAGCAATATGTGGTGAATGTGTTCCCAGAGGTCATGAAAAGCCTCTTTAGTAGAACACACTAGGCTGTGCTTAGGCCAGGTCATTTGAGCACATTTGTATTGCCAGTCAGATGATGCACAGTGTAGTTCATGATTTTGTAATAAACTGCGCAACCTGGACCTTCAGTTTGTACTGTTGAGGGATGAAGTGCTTGGGCTTATACTACAACACAGTGTTTCAATAACTGTATTTTAATAGTAAACTAATATATAAAATATGTGAAAAGAAGCTAGATTATTAAAATCCAAATGGATGTACCTGATTTTTTTATTTTTTTTATTTTCCCTCTCTGAGACTGGTCCACTCAGCCGGGTCAGCCCTCATTCATTCAGTTCCCACCATATGAAGTGGCATGATTTTTTATTAACTCAGACAGAGGGACTCTGGGTAGGGTATTGCAGTCTCTGCTAAAATTCCTACTCGGGCAAAAATCCCGTTGGCTTCATGGGGTTTTTGCCTGAGTAAAGACTGAGTAGAGAGCTCAGGATCTGGCCCATAGAGACATTAAAGAAAACATAATTTCAATCAGTTATTTGGTGGGACAATATTAGTGACTTGGGAGTCAGGATTCTAGAGTTTACTCCAGGCTCTGCCACTGATTTACAGCATGACCTTGGGAAAATCACTTAGTCTCTGTCTGCCTCATTTTCCCTATCTGTATTAATAACACTGTATTTAGCACTTTACATTTACGAAGAACAATACAAACATCTATAAAATGGGTGCAATACATACCTAACCCATCCAGGAGTGTTTTGGCTTGTTTATATATATGTTTATAAGACACTTAGAAATCCTCAGATAGAAGGCTTTGTTTTACATGATACATGATACTTCAGTGAGAAAGCTTAAAGCTCTACAAATCCAGGTGATTCCAAGATATAAAATTCAGATCTTGGATCTTGAATTCTCTGATCTCCCCACATCTCCTCTACCCCCTCCTCCTCCTCCCTACCCCCCAATCCCATACCCCCTTCCCCCTCCTCTTCTCCCCCCCCCCCCCCAAAAAAAAAAGAGTTCAGGAGGATTCAGATCTGGAGTTTTGTTTTTGTCCATTATAGGACTAGGAACCAGCTGTAAAAACTTAGATCAGACCTAGGATCTGACCTCCCCATAGTCCCAAAATTAATGAGGTTTTGGGTCCATCTCTGGTATAGTTTATGATGATCTTTCAACAAAGGAAAGCAAATCACTAAGGCTGTTTGAAAGAATGCTGTGCTGATATTATCATGGCATAAGGGACTGAAATCTCCATTACAATGCATTGGTTCTGCTGCATATACTTCTTTTTAGCAGCCTTAGGGGTATGTTTTGCTTCTGCTTTGCTCTCCACATTTATTTCTTAATTTTTTGTTTTGTTTTGTTAGCCAAATATGCCACTTTTTAAAGGAAACATTTCCTAACCTTTAATCGAGATCATATTTCACTTTCATCACATCTGTGTTTATATTATTACAAGACTTTTAGGTCTTAATGTCTTCTGTTTTAAGCATTAATCGTTTGGGCTGATTATATAAATAAATGTTTGACTTTGTTAACTCTTCAGGAAAAAAAATTGGCCTGTTCTTATCATTGGTATCTTAGAATAACTCTGCATATGTGTGTGTTGGGGGAGAGGGGGAGGAGGCAGGGACCAATGAATGTTGGATTTCCTCTAATAAAAGTAAGCGTGGAAAGTAATGTTAGACTCTGTGATCCACCTAAAAAAATCTCTGTCCCCCCTTAAAGGCACTGTCTACCTGCACTGATCATGTTGGATCTGATTTTTATTTACACTAGGGCCTTTTACACTGCCAGAGTGGTGTAAAGGGCCCTTGGTATAAATGAAAATCAGGCCTGCTAGACTTTAAGATGGCAACACACTAGCTGCAACTGTATTGGTTATAAATAATGGTAAGAAGGCAAAATGCCAAATTCTCCTCTCAGTTACACAGGTGTAAATCAATAATGAAGTAAATGCAGCTCTTCCCAATTTAAACTGGGGAAGTTGAGAGTAGAATCTCTGGTCCAGAGAATTTAAACGTATATCTGCAAGTAAGGAAAGGATAAAGTGTTCCATCACATATTGAGCAAAGGTTCTATTGTTGATCTTCATGTTCAAAACAATTGTACATTATAACCAAATCCCAAAACATTTTTTTATACCAGATCCTAAGGATCTGACTCAGAACTTTTAAACTCTCAGACCAGATTTTAAATGGCTTTTCAGTCCAAATGTGGGCTTGATAGGGCCTTTTGAAATAAGAGAGGTAAAATATTATAAACTCTGAACGGTAAAGTAACATCATGTTGTAAAAACGTGTAATAGCTCAGAATAGTCCACTCATTCTCCTGTATAAAAAACAAGCTTGTGTGACCTCCAATTAATTTACCATTAGCCTGAACACACAATGAAAGTGAATGAAGGCGCAATTTGGAATGACATTTATCAGCTCTGGAACTGTCGACTTCTATTATTTCCACAAGGCCTTACACTTCTTGGCTCCAGAGAAAGCTGTGCTGATTTGAATGAAGAAGAGCATTCTTAGCACCACGAATAGTTACAGCACAGACATCTCCATGGTGGGGTAACTCAGACAGAAAGACTGCCACCTCCATTTCCAACTTGCATTAAATGAGAAATAAAAAAATAAATTGCTTAGTGAGCTAACTGAAAGCCTTGCACTTCACACCAGAAAAAAAAAGGGGGCGGGGGACGATGGGAGTGAGGGAGGCAGGGAAAAGAGAGAGAGAAGAAAAGAAGGAAAGGAAGTGAAGCTCAGTGGGACTGGATAGCCCAAAGATTCATTATAAAGGGAGAGGGTATGGAGCCCTCACCTCTAAAACGTAGGTTTGAATCTAGCCTAAGTCTTTATGGTCAGTGAAAGCCATTCCCATCTGATGACTGTTTGGTGGCCTATATGAAGTGAGGTGGTGGTCTCAGTCAGGTTTCCAGTGGACAGACATTTTTTCGCAGAGCTCATCACCATATCTGGAACTAATCAACCCCTTTTTTGGCACTTATAATAGAGGTCAAGAATTGAATGTACATGGAAACTGACCTCTCTGGAAGGGAGCTGATAAAAGTTGGTGGGGAAGTTTGCATTGCTTCTGATGATCTGTGCTAAATAGAGGACTTTGGTCTCCAGGGATATTAGTCTGGCACATTTCATGAAAATGGGATTTAGGCTCTTAAATCACTTTGGCACTTTTGAAAATTTTGCCTGCTGATTTTTATTCTTTATTATTCTTTATTAGTCTTCACAGGAAGTATCTAGGAGAACTTAACTATCACTTTAAAGATGACATTTTTGTCCTTTATTTCCCTGATCATTTTGTTTATCCTGCTTTAATTCATTTTTAACTATGATGATTACGAAAGTATAAAAGTAATCAAATACATTCAAATATAATAAAGACACTTAACTCAGAAGCTTGCCTGTTTGAGATAACTGAAAGGTGGCATAACTTTGCAGAATTACAAGTATGATGATGAAGACATTCATATTTATATAACATGTTTCCGTATGCAGTATAGACCACTGGAAAATTCCTTGCTTTCTGCAGAATACTGCATTCTTTGGACCAGAATTAGTATTACAGTAGCTTCAGATACTCCAACAGTAACAGGGAAAAATTCCAGTGGAGTTTGCTCTCCATTTACCAATCCTACATTATGGGCCTGATTCTGATCTCACACTGGTGTCAGTCGGGAGTAATTTCATAGGAGCAAATGGACTTTCTGGAATGTAAAACTTACGAAGGGAAACCAGAATCAACCCTACTATATCTGTAATAGAGCTCATGCAAAAATATTACTTCCATCAGTTAAAGGATGGGCTTCTTAATTCACAAGTTGCAGGGGAAAGTTTAGCTCTGCAAGGACATCTTTAACACATCTTGCTTTGGCATGATATGATAGTAGCAGACACACAAGTTGCAGATAAGTATGTGGCAGAATGGTCCAAAAACATAGATACCATTTCTGGATATTAAAAAGTATTTTTTTTAAAAGGGTTTACTATTGTATCTCTTCTACAGGGACAGAAAGGGGCTTCTCTGATCCTTCTTTTGCTTTTCGTTAGAATCAAACTGAAACATGTGACTAATGTATTGTTCAGCATTGTTTATTGCTCTTGCTCTCTTTCTGTGTGTGTGTGTGTGTGTGTGTGTGTGTGTGTGTGTGTGTGTGTGTGTGTGTGTGTGTGTGTGTGTGTGTGTGTGTGTGTGAACAAAGCCAACTCCTGTTGATTTCACTGTTTGTTGAACTCTCTTTATGAATTTGGCCCATGTTTTCAATGTACAGAACCATGGTAATTATTAGTGAACCGTTAAACTTTCCTATAAACATCCAAAAGCTTAGATGCTTATTCTAAATTATGCAAATCTCTGATGGAGATTTGGAAGCTGGAACTAGCACAAAAACAGACTATCTGGTTCTGACTGGGTAAAAATACCCATGAAAGAGAGTGCTTGTGGTACTTCGGTACTTGTGAAAACCAGGGAGTTCAGAGGAAAATAAAAATAGAAATACAAAATTAACACATTTACTCACACAAGTTTACCCAAGTTTTAGAACTACAAGTAAATTTGGGTTTGGATTGAATTTTAGATGACAGTTGTGATTAATTTTTATTTTTTCCACCCATTTCAAGTTTTAAAAAATTACACAAAATATTATTGTCAATGGACTTCTGTTTGGATTGTATAACTATGTATCATGTAGATGCAAATTTAGGGGAAATTCTTACGTACACTGTGCAAATAAAGAATGTTCTCTAATTCTCCAGTTCATGGGGCATTTTGATTCTCAGCTGACATAACACGATGGCATCATAGGAAACATTGCATGATGCATTTTTAGGATTACTCGTTTGCAACTTCACATGAATGGAACGTGACTATGTGTTTGGGTACAAGTATGGCAGCGGCAGCAGCATCTTTATGACATGCTTTATCTTGTGCTCGTTGTAGGATGAAGTGGCCCAGCCGCTGAACCTCTCAGCTAAACCCAAGACGTCTGAGGGAAAATCTCCGACATCGCCCACTTCTCCTCATATGCCAGCTCTGAGAATAAACAGTGGGGCCAGTTCACTCAAATCCTCAGTGCCAGCAACATTAGCCAGTCCTTCGGCCAGAGTTAACACAATAGGTATGTTTGTTTTCTTTTGGTTTTGTTGATGTAGCACAGAGGTCAGCATTAAAAAAAAAATCAGCATTTGCCAACCAATGCCACACAATGGCATATGATAAATCAAAGGTGGGGCCTAATATTGCATTCATTGAAGTCAGTGGAAAAGCGCTCAGTGATCTCAGTAGTGCATGATTGGGATCTTAACTCTTCACATTCAGCATGGGAAAAACGTGTGTTATTTCAGATAATTCTATATGATAACAATTAATAAATGATTGTTCTGTAGCTACCACTGTATTACAGTGATTCAGACATTCACCATTTAAAAGTATAAACAACTGATGAATAAGCTTTAAAAAAATCCCTAGGAGTTACATGTCTACATGTGCATACAGTTCCTTAGAAAATTACAGGTTTGATGCATAGTCCACTGAAAAGCTTTGTGGGACATTATTTTAGCTTAATCTACCAGGAGTAATATTAATGGCTAACTAAAAAGTCACCAGGTACATTTCAAAACATACTTTACATTGTATCTTGAAAATAGTCAGGCTAGCTGCTTTTAGTATTGTTCTGTAGTATATTATTATTCCTCCCTCCCTCCAAAACTGCCTCCCCTGCGACCATTTAAACACTAAATGGTTCTGGTGTTCTTGACACTTTGTATTTCACAAGTGCTTTATATTAAAAGGGGGGGCGGGATGTGTGCCCCCACGTGCATGCCAGGTCCTTATGTGTAATGTATATGTATAAATAACATGCAGACACACCCCATTGTAATGATAATCTTTTCCAATCTACTGTACAAAGTGATTGAATATACAGTACAACCTCAGAGTTACGAACACCAGTTACAAACTGACTAGTCAACTACACGCCTCATTTGGAACCAGAAGTACACAATCAAGCAGCAGCAGAGACCAAAAAAGAAAAGCAAATACAGTACAGTACTGTGTTAAATGTAAACTACTAAAAAATAAAGGGAAAGCAGCATTTTTCTTCTGCTTAGTAACATTTCAAAGCTGTATTAAGTCAATGTTCAGTTGTAAGCTTTTGAAAGAACAACCATAACATTCTGTGCAGTTACGAACATGTCAGAGTTACAAACAACCTCTATTCCCGAGGTGTTCATAACTCTGAGGTTCTACTGTAACTTGAATTGTGATTTCAGGGTGTAAATTAATCACTAACTATTTGGGATTAGGTTGAGACCTTCCTGGGGTGGGGCATGGGGGGCGCAGATTATCCTACAGTTGCTTATTGCGGGGTTTCTTGCACCTTCCTCTGAAGCAGCTAGTACTGGCCACTTTTGGAGACAGGATACTGGACTGAATAGACCATAGGTCTGATCCAGTTTGGCTGTTCCTATGATTTTTCCATTGCAATGCATTGAAACTATTTGAGACACTGTGCAGCATATTCCAGCTGTACATACACCAGTAAGACCCACACTTATGCCCCAAGTTTAAAATCCCTATATGTGGGTCCCAGTGTGCAGGCTGATGGGAGTTATGATTACATGCACCAAATAGAGAACATACTTCTATGGCCAGGGTGAAAAGGGAAATTACTTTATCCAGCATGACATTCTATAAAACTCCATAAATGTTTCATAAATATCCCATTGTTAATTCATGGCTTATTATGTATTATTCTTATTAAAACTACACTATTTAACTTGCTAGGTTAGTAATGTATTTGCATCTTTAATCTGTTTGGCCCTGCTGCTCTCTGTGTACAGTGGGCTGAGTTTTCTTTTTTTTTTTTTTCACTTTAAAACCTTTGTCCTGAGGAGAGTGAACAGCAGCTCTAAGCATAGAGTTAAGAATCTGACCTGCCTCTCATTGGCAGACTGTCTCTTGTTCTCCTCCTCCTCCACCCCTGGTATTTTCTATAGATTTGAGATCCCTACAATTTACTTTTCTCCTTTTAACAAAATGCAGATTTTGAAACACTGTACCTGTAATGAGTGATAATGTAATTGGATAAAAGCTGCGAGGATGAATGGAGCTTTAAAGGTCACTCTTGTAAGAAGAATTAATGTGTTATACCATTAATAAACCATGGAAAACTGTGGAGCAAAAGATAACATACTTAAGTTATTGTTAATGACATAGAGTTCACTGCTTTATATCTCCTAGCTACAAATACAGAAAGTGACTTTTTGAGGTTGCTAGCTGAACAGTATCATTGTGTGTACTGTACAAGATAAGCTGTCTTTAAATGCGGCACAAGAACTGGACAGACACAGGCTGCTCCTATCAAAAATCTGTCCTTTATGGAGGACTGGATGATTCAGAGGCTTGGTAATGGTATGTGGAGCCTTTTACTGCTAAGTAACTAGTTCACAGCCAGCCACCGTTGTAGTAAGCAAAAGCCATTACCATGTATAAACTCTTTGTTGACCTTAACAAAATGAGTTGTTTAGCTCAGTCAAGCCCGCAGCAGAAGTTTGCACATGACATAAAACCACCACAATTGACAACCTTGTTGTCCCTTTAAGCAAAAAGACCAAGTACTGAATGGACTAGGTAGACTGAACTATCTTCTTACTTTGAGAGGTAGGTCGCTCCAGCACAGGGCTGAAGCACACTGGTGGGAACCTTGCAAGGCCATTAACCATGCTGTCTCTGATCTCTGGATAAAAAGAGGACTTTGGTCTCCAGGGCTGTCCACGAGATGGTGGGCCTTCTGACCTAGGTGGGCTTAGGCCCACTGTCCTGGAATTCAAATAGGCTGGCACCTTTCCCACCACTAAATTCACTTTAAAACCACCTTTTAAAATCCATCCTTCAGACTGTTTGTTTTCACTGTGCTCACAATATTTTTCAGTTGTATCTGGTCAAGGGGAGCATGCACCTTTATATCAGAAATAATGTAGAGCATGTAGCTGGTGAAGTGGCACATATGGTATGTGGTCCTTTGGTTAGATACATCCACACTGCCTGTAAATCATGCTATAACTTGAGGAGTCACACGTGTCATGATTTCACATACAACTTTAAATCAAGGGATTTCTTTTCAGAAACAGACATATGTCTACCTATTAAAAACAAAAACAAGTCCTCCCTTCCCCCTCCCCGTTGTCTCCAACATCTAGATACTGGTTTGGCAATCCCTGTAACTAAGTGCATTTAGTATCTCTCTGTCAGTAATTCACCATGTACCCTAAACAAAAATAATTTACATTCGACTTGTATCTATATTAATCTTTTCTCTGCATTCCAGCATATTGGCAGCTATTGAAAAACATAAGGAGTGCTTGCTTTTATTCACTGACGTGTGCCAAATCTTCTCAAAGAGAGTGGTAGTCAGGAAAAAAAAACAAATGGTCTGGAGAAGGGCATGAATTCCAATTCTTAGGCAAATTCAGCTATAATACAGATTATAACTATTATACCCACCCTAATCAAGAGCACTGCTGTTTTTAAATGTCACTGTTTTTTTGTTTGCTTTTTAATTTATTCTGACCAAGTGCAAACTTGATCAATAACAGATGCAAGGTGGGGAAAGAACCAAGCGACTTGCTAAGATGGGGACCACCCTCCCCACCCCAAAAAAAACCACCCTATGATACCATTTAGGAGGTGTGGATTACATCCTTCCTAGCACTGTCATTGCCCTGAAAGCTGTCATTGCCCTGAAATCACTGAGCCAGGTCATTTGGTAAAAATAAGTTATGTGGATCAAATTAATTTTATGTAAAACTGCCAGTGTTTTCAGATACCTAACTGAAAGGTATTTGTTGATCTGCTCCCCCTACACCCAGACTGTACAGAAACTTTTGCTTTCAATTCTCCAAAGGAGACCAGAATGCCAGGTTCATTGGGGGTGGGCGGGGGGACGGAATGGGGGCACAGCAGGGCAGCACTGAACTAATCTGACATCAGCTTCTTCCACTGAAATGTTTTAAGCAGCAAGACAATGTTCTACGTTTTTTGGCAATCAGTGGATCAGATAGAAGAGTCTAGCAATACAACAAGGATGTGTAATCTGACATGATTAGACAAGGCTCTTTAGGAACAGAACATTCATAATTGAGACAAAGAAAGAGTATTAATAACACTTTCCTAACACGGCAGTTAGCCATTTTATATTTCCTTTCTTTAATCTTAGTGTTTTTCAACAAATCATGGGATTTAATAGCGTGTTTTGGCAGATTAGAGGATTTATGGCCCAGATGTTTTTTGTTCTAAAAATGGATTAGGGTGTAAAGTTTGCTGGAATCCATGGAACATGTTGAGGCAAGCCGGTCATTTTGTGTGTGATTAGTGCTTGCCTTCTGTCTCACAGTCCCTCCATCTGTCACAATTCACCAATGGATCTGGTTAGATTTAGCCTCATGTCACAAACAGAAGTCCCTTTTCTGGGCAATTTCATATTACAGATTCATTTTATGCCTTTTTTATGCCCTAGTTAAAAGACAGAAAGAAGTGTGTGTGGAGGGGGGTGGGTGGGGAGGAGAGATAGATACTAGCTTCTCCTATAATGTTTGAAAAATAGACCGGGGCTTGGAGTCTTCCATCAGTATTCCATCCTACAAATCACATGCAGATCATAATAAGTATAATCTACAGTACGCTAAAGGAAAAAAAATGACAGAGTATCACATTTAAAATTAAATAGCATTAGCTGTGCTGGTGATGATTGTAACATTTTAAAATGAAATAATTCAGCTACTCCTAGTGCTGAACCCTAGGCAGTAAATTCACAGCCAAATGGTGTAGACATCTGACCTACTATCAGCAACATGAATAGAGTGGGAACATAGGTCCATGTAGCTGCGGTTTCTTATACATTTCTGAATGACAGGTGGTGGTGGGGAGCATTTGACGGCGGAAGTTTCTTTTCCCAGCCATTATGCGCCTTGTATCTATAGCAAACCACCGCCACCTGTGGTTTATTTTAATGTATTCACAAGTTTTAAGAAAGGGAAGGAAAAAATGGTCTATTTTTAATAGTTTTGGATTGCTTGCATGATCAAGGCCTCCCACGTCCCCTATCAAGTTACATCCTGCTGTATACAGGCCACAAGGCCAATCTCTATAATGTTGGGTAAACATTGAAACTAATGGAATCAAGTATCAGAGTGATGCTATCGGTACTAATGTTTCTCATGGTTTATACCCAGGTGGCTCTATCATAAGAGCAGCATAATTTCCAAGCATAGACAGGTTTATGGGTCTGTTCATTGTCTCTGTCTCTTTCTCATTTAACTAAGTGCCCAAGGAAAGCACTGATGAGTTTCACTGACAAAAGCGAAAATGTTTTCTCGTAACTTTCCTTTCTTTCTTCCTTTCTTTTTAAGATATTCTTTCTTCTATCACGTCGTCAGGTTATTTAAATGACCATGATGCTGTTACCAAGGCAATCCAGGAGGCCCGACAGATGAAGGAGCAACTTCGGAGGGAACAACAGGTGCTTGATGGGAAGGTGGCTGTTGTGAATAGTCTGGGTCTCAATAACTGCAGGACAGAAAAGGTCAGTTCCTGAGACTCCCTTTTCTGATAGTCACTTGGGTGATCATATTTTCCTCGTGTTCAGGCATTACAGACACACACACACAATCTCCTTCTCCCTCTCCTTTCTCTTCCCTGCTCTGTCTCCCTCCTTCCTTTTAGAATATCTGCTTCTGTCAAAAAACAAACAAACAAACAAACGAAAAACAGCCCCACACAGACACGGAGACAATAGAGCCTAAAACATAGTTAAAGTCCTTATGAAAACTTTAGAGACCACTAATTCTCTGTTCCAGGCTGTCAATATGTATTATGACTAGGTAATCTTTGAAATATCTGGGTCTGAGTAAAAATCTTGCTTTATGGAAATGCTTACATGTTTTTGTGAGATGAGCTGGATTTGCAAATATGCAAGCTTCTTTAGGAACATAAGCTTTGCTGATACTCGGGCTCAGCTTCTGGGTATTTAGCTTTATGAGGTTGTCATATATGATGTTTCGTGACCATTGCAACATAGAACTGTCAAGTCATGTTAGATGACTTAGCAAAACTGAAAAAACTGAGAATTGACAATACGAACTGCACCAAATACTTTCAGTAGACCTTAGAAGCGTTGGAATTGAGGGGGCCCTGCATTATTCTAATTTTGCCTGCTAAGCTGTAATAAGCAAAATTGTCAACTAAGGTAATATTTTCCTCTCAGGGAACACTTATATATATTGTATCTAGCACAGTCGTTTTGTCATGGGGGTTACAAGAGTCACAGGTTCCACGACTTCCTGCTTTTTTTCAGGAAATGCCTGTGACTACTTTCTGCTGCCCTGCCCCTTGCTGAAGGGGTACTTAGGCCCACTGCTCCCTTCCTGGCCACGTTTACATTGAGATGAAGTCAGTTATGCTACCCAAGACAGAAATGTGCAAAAGTTGTTGGGTGCTTCACAAATTCATGTTTTTACAATATATTTTCCATGATTTTTTCCCAAATATTTCTCCACACAAAACTGTTTTAATGCTACAAAATAATCAAGATGAAATATTATTGCATTTGGTGAAAACGAAATTTTATCGGATTCCCAGTTCTGGTGGCTCTTTCATTCCAAGATCCCCATGTGACTCATTCAGATAGGCAGACAGATAGAATAAAAATGATCAGCTACTTAGCAATAACTTGAAAGTCAGTCATCCTGGGAAGCTTGTGAGTCAAACAATATTGTCCAGAACGAGCAGATTGCTAATTTGGATAGCTTTCCAGTTTCCCTGGTTTTTAGATGGAGTTTGATCAATAAGCTGTGAGAAGCCAGCAGACCGGATAATGAATGTTAAATGTACATGTGAGTCTGTCACTACTGTACTTTTTCACCAGCCTAGCATGGGTGTAAATGATGTAGAAATGGCTCCAATTTCATGCACTCTCCTGAGAGGAAGGGGGAGAAAAAAGAGGTCAGTGTAATAGGTGTCTGGCAGTACATAAAACCTCTTTTAGAAGAATAAGGGCACTGGGTATTGAGAGAGAGGGACAGAGCATGTTTATGGCATTTCACATAGAAGAGTAGCAGAAGGGAAGGGGGAAAAGTGGAGTGTCAGCTATAAGGCGAAGTGATCACAAGCACAAAGGAATTTATATTCAAATATTTAAGCATTCTTGAAAGGATGCTTGGAGCAGAAATTCCTTTTCTGTGCTCCCCATGTAGAAATGACTTTAACACTCAGCCAGATGCTAATGCAAAGTGACTCAAGCTATTCCTCGCAAGCATAGCTAAATTGCCGTTATTTGTTAAGCGCATTGAATTCAGCTGTGGATACAGCAGTTGGTTGCATTCAGAAAGCATCTGTACCCTTTTTTTTTTTTAATCCTCCAAAGCAGAGACAACTCTACCTATCTCCCCCCTCTCCTCCCCTGTGCTGGCTGGGAATTGTCAAGTGACAACCGACCAAATCCTTTTGGACAGGAAGCCTTCATCCTGAGTCCTATATACTTGCAAAGCAGGCCTTGTGGTTGGATCAGGGAGCCCATTAAAAGCACTTTGATGGTATGGAAATTCATCTTCATGAAGCACCCAGGCCCCTAAGCAGCATGCTGTTTAGCTGTGGTTACAGATCAGTCATTCACATCGGAGGGCAGTAATTGTGCTGACGGCTTGTACAGCAATGGAAGTACATAAAATAATCCCAGGCCCTCCACCATGGCACTGCGAGTTAATCTTCTTTAATACACAGATCAGCTGTTGTTCTAACACATGACTTTATGCCGGCTCTAGTGACTTTGCACAGCCTTTTGATTAAGTAACAGGAGTGGAACCATCTGCATTCGCTTTATTCTGTTACTTTCCTATTGTTAGGCTCCTCCTTGCCCTTCTGTTTTCACTTCTCACCCTCACCGCAAGCTCTGGGGTTTATTTTGCTCTCTAGTTCATGTTCCCTGTTTGGCTTGGGTGTGCATGAGTGGAAGATATTGCATTTGCAGAGTTGGGGGGGGGGGTTCAGTTTTTCTTTTCTAAAGTGGCAATAGCTTTTTTGATACAATAGCTGCCAAACTTTTTCAGGATTTCATTCTGAAGAAGACACAAAGGTTAGATCCAAATCGTAACTCTACGAAAGTGCAATGGTGTTTGGATCTGGATTGCTGGTTTGACCCATTATACTGATAGGGGCTAGTTGTGAAATTTCCTTTGGATATGCAGGATCTCAGAGTTGACAGAGATTTATTGGGGGGGGGAGGGGGGTTGGATTGACCCAGCAGAAAGAAAGGGAGGTGGCTGTGACGTTTGGTAACCTAGCTGAACTTTCCATACATTCTGGGTCTTCTCATCTAATTATAGCCAGACGGGAAGTTCTGATCCAATTCAGGATCTGAACTTCTCCAAAGTTTGAGGGTGTTTGGGTCTAGGTTTTTGCTTAAAGCTTTTATCAAGACCTCCCCCTGGCATTTGAAAAAAAAGGAAAGTATTACCAGTTTCAGTTAAATTATATTCCTAAGATTTTTCTTTCCTTTTTCATGGAAGAGAAAGAGAGAAAGGTAGTGGGAAGAGAGAAATTGAGAACATTATAGATTGGTCTCTAAGGGTTTACATCAACAAGCTTAAGGGCCAGCCCAGTGATTTAAGAGGCAAACACACCAAACTGCCAGGCCTTTGGGTTTCCTGCTTTTGTCCCTCGCTCCCTGCAGAACAGGTGGGAACGGGATAGCTACAGAGGCATTGCAATCAGCGCATTAATGATTGGTTACGGTGCTTGCACACATGTATACTGATACATAGCTGTGTATGCCATGTGCTGGAGAGCAAGATGATCCTGAATCACTTCATTCTCGCTGGAATGTTACTAATCTTTATGGGCCAGGCACACTGTGCCATGGTGCGGTCCAGAGTTTGAGTCCCTTCTTTCCCGGTGTTGTCGGTATAGTTATGGAGATATTTCTGGGGCAGGTTGAACCTTTTTATTGCACAAATAGTAATCCCACCCACCAGTGCCTGGGTCTGCATTTCTGAACTGCCCAAAGTCACGAGTACTGTTAAGGATCTGTCTGCTGGGTGTGGCTGGAAAGGCACAGGGGCAGGAAATCCCTTTTATGAATGTGCCTCCTAAAGCCTCAGGAGGAGTCAGAGAGAAATTGTGTGGGATTGGATAGGCATTGTGCTAGAGGAGGCATAAGCAGGAAAAAAGATTCAAAAGTGACTAGGATTTTTGGATGCCTTGATTTGTGGGCACCCAACAC
The DNA here is from genome assembly GCF_028017835.1 of Emys orbicularis. Lineage (NCBI taxonomy): Eukaryota > Metazoa > Chordata > Testudines > Emydidae > Emys > Emys orbicularis. The sequence continues at coordinate 125,988,994 of NC_088683.1, forward strand.
TTTATGAGTACTTTAATTTCAGAGGGTGTTAGTAAAATCTACATAATGAATGTAGATTTTACTGAAACGTATTTTAATTGGGAATTCAATAAAATATATTTTTGAAATTCTTTTCTTGGAAATGCTTCAAGATAAATCAGAAGTGTGTGTGTGTGTGTGTTTCTGGTTTCTTAGAAACCCAGGAACATAGTTTTATTTATAATTGTGATCTACAGTTAATTATAGCTTGATACTTACTCTACATAAACAATATTACCTTTTATAAATGTAGCTCTAAGAGTGCAGATTTTCATCCAGAGCAAACACTGCAGTGGGCAGCATCAGCAAGTGGACTATGATCTACTTATTCAGCCAAAAAACTGCACATTCTTCTACACATTGAAGGTACGCAACCACAGGTACTGGTGTATGTGTGCATGCATACAAACACACAATGCACTCATATACAAATACACAACACGTGTGTGCATACAACAGATGCGTATGCTCCACCACAAAAAAGCTAGCCAGAAATTTGTATATACACTCAGAACCTATAAACAAGTAAACACACATGTACATACTCACATATCTGTAAACACACACACACACAGGTGTGCATGGAAACAGCTCCACAAATACAAATTCATGTGTGTTCAGGTATGTGCCATCAAATAGACATACTAATATCTGAGTGCTGTGCACACCTATAAATACACAAGCAGCACACACACACACACACACACACACACGCACCAACCAACCATAAGTGTTTCTTAACCTATGATACCAGTTCCCTCACTTATTGCTGAGAGCACATCCCTCTTCTAAAAGGCTCTGACATGTACTTGTCTGCTGGGTTGTAACTAAAGAGCTATTTGTAACAATATTTATTCCAGCATTGTAAGCAGAAGCCTGTTTTATTACTCATGCTTTTGGAACACTAGGTCCAGGATGCCTTTCCTCTCATTTCCACCCACCCCATCTCCCATCATCCTCCTCACTCCCACCCTACCCCCCCTTCTCTCTCTTCCCTTTAACAGAGTGCCAAACATGAAATGACAGTGACCAATGTTGACTTAATGTGGATGTTTAATAATGAAAAAAGTGTGTCAGTTCCAGTGTTAGTTACAAATGGCACTAAGTGTATCGGGTGGCAGCCCTGTAATAATTTTACATCCATCATTCTTTCCTGATGCCTCACTGGTTGCGTGATGGATGGGGCCAGCAGAGTTAACTCCTAAGGAACTGCAATGGTCTGTTGAGCTGAAGTGAATCCAGCCTGTGCTTTCCCCTAAGGGGAGGTGAGGAAGTGCATTATTATTAATCCTGAGCTACCAGATGCTGCTCTTAGAGAAATAGAAAACTAGAGCTCACTTCACTGAAGGCATGGGGAAAAGCTGCTATAAAATGGGATTTTAAATTTTTTTCAGTTTTTGATTTAAATAATACATTGTTCTTCCTAAAGGCTAAATTGGAGCTGGAGTTCCCAAAGGGGGCTAGATCCAAAGCACACAGAAGCCAGTGAGAGTTTTTCCATTAACTTGAAAGGGCTTTGGATAGGGCCCATAGTGAGCAGGCTGTGGATATAGTAAACCAAGGGAAGGCAGGAACTGGGGGCAGTTAACTTGTTCTTGTTTTCTAAGTAGAAGGAAACCCCTGGAAATTAATTCAGAGGTACAGTGCTTATATTCTGTACCAAAGTGCTCTGCAAAAGTTAAACCCTGCTCATTTTAATGATCCATGTAGTATTTTACTGGAAAAATACTGTAGCATTTCTGCTGGCTAGCAAAGGCTATACTGCACAGACACGTTATATACATTTATACATCAAACTCAGTGTACATGTAATATATGTGTCCTGTAATTTGTAGCCCTCTCTATTTCTCATTGGCCTGGAAAACACTAGAACAGATTAATAGTATAATATTTTTGTTCTGTTCTCACAGAGTGCAGAGAGATATGTCTGTTTATAATTTTTATACTATGTGGGGACGAAGGGCTTTTTTGTGACAACTGACTGTTAGAAACTCCAAATCACCCTCCAACACAGAAGTTAACATGTGGTCCCTGGTTTTTCCTATCCATCCTGCACACCCAGTAAAACCTTCTTAATTCTGTTTTGCTGAGATTTTTTGCTAGTGGAAATTTCTTGAATGCAGGGTAGGGTGGAAGGGGTTGCAATCCTCTTTGTTAATGCTATCAATGGAGAGCAGACAGTTTTCAAAGAGCACGACAACAAGGCAAGCAGGTATTATGTCATCGCCCATCCATCACTCTGTATGTCAGCCTTTCAATAAGTCCAATCAACAATCTCAACAGGATCATTCACAGTAAAGGGGCAATTTATTCAGAGAGCTTCTGAAAATAGTGTCTTTTCCCCTGAAATATCTTTATTTTTTTTTTAATTGAATTAAAATACATTTTAATACATTTAAAATACATTGCACACTGCACAGATCAGGTTGTTTTTGCCCAGCATTGCTAACTAAGCATTAAACATTTTGATTTGTTTGAGCGTAAAGTTTAGTTCATTTTTTCCCATTTGCTTCTTTGGGTTTGCATATATTTACAGCCTCTGCATTTAATGGCCACATGCCTTATTTTCACAGATGGCCAGTGGAAGACTTTTTTCCTTCTTCTCTCTCTCTCTCTCTCGCTCTCTCGCTCTCTCTCTTTTTAATAGAGCCTGCTTTTAGTTTTGCTACATTTGTCACAGTGCCACCACTTTCAGCTAGCGAGTGCCCACGCATGGTAGGGAATGATTATGGGATGAGGTTTTTGTCAAGCTTTATGTGGATTCCTCCTTTTCATTTTAAAGCAAACTTTTTTCTGGTTGACCTTCATCCCTGCTAAAAGTTCATATATGTATATAAAGGGAAAATCGTGTGTTTTTTGGATACGTCATTATGGTGGGAGGCATGGGCAGGGTTAGCTAATAAAATGAGCGATGCACCAGGGAGGGGCGAATTGTGCCCACAGATGTGCGTGTGCAACTCCCATTGAGATCAGTAGGAATAGCACACAAACATGTGAGGGAAGAACCCTGGGTCCTATAGTGATGCCAAAGTCTGAATGGGCATGTAGCCTGGCTTCTCTGTTCACTCCTTGGAGTAATCACCCTCCAAATCGAGTTCAAGACAACATTTGCAGCGTCGCATGGGGAAGCTGCCCCTGAAGCTACCTATACCAAACTCAGCATTACTAACCCCAAACATTCAAAACACATGAGTCAGCCCCTCTCCCCATCTCCAAATCATGGCTTAAAGAAAGCATGAGGATTTTTTTTAAAATGTTTTTGAATTTGCCTTGCAGTTTCTGAGCCTCTAAGGGTCACGATTTTAAACTTTGCTCTACCATACCACCATGAAGGCTGGAAACCGTTTTTTTTTTTTTTTTTTTTTTTAATGAAATCTTAGATTCTCACAAAATCATAGCGCCAGGAGCTGGAGCTTTAAGTAAAACATCAGGTATGTCAAGAGTCACAATAAGATCATGGCCAATATCAACACTTATATCTGGCCTGGGAGTAAGCAGAACCTGGGCCTCATTCTCCTCTAACTCTCAATTGTGTAAATTGGGAATAAACCCACTAAAATCAAAGGAGTTAAATTAGTGTTAGTGAGAAGATGACCAGGCCCATTTAGTCTGGACTGTCAGGCTTTTGCATGTATTCTTTTATTTGAATTACAAACAGCCTCTAGCATCCTGGTGTGTGTGTAGGACTGCTCTTTGTTGGAATGAGCACGATGTTGATCCTGGTGAGCAAACAAATCAGGCGTTAGTACAGTTTGGAAAATCTGGCAGTTTTCTACTCAGGAGATAGTCTAGATGGAAAATGTGTGAATCTCTTTATTAGGGCAGAGAGCATTGCTGAAATGTTAGGCAGTGGCTTAGCAGCTTTCACACCTAGGAAAAAAATTGGAAGAAAATAGTCTATACATATGTAATGCTTCTAAGTAATTGAGTCACTCATTGTTTAGTAAACAATTACCAGCAAAGTGGAGTCCGCTTTCTTAACTTTGTGTTAAATGATGCAGGCCCTCCCTCCCCGGATATCCTGTATGGGCTGTGATTTCCACTTCACTTCATTTTTTGGTGTCCCACACTTTTTCTCTGATTAACCCTTCATTGTCATCATAGACCAAATGTTATGGCACTTTCTCTCCTGCTGGGAGGAACACTAATACTTTGTGTTTATATTCCATTTTTCACCCATAGATCTCAGAGCATTTTACAAAGGTGGGTATCTTTATCTCCATTTTACAGATGGGGAAATTGAGGCACAGAGAGGTTGAGTGACTTATCCAAGCATGTCAGCTGTGAAGTCAGGAATAGAAACCAGGCTCCCTGACTCCCAACCTATTCTCAGTTCAGTAGATCACTGCTGTGTTCGGTTGAGTCCTGGAATAAGCATGGCAAAACCTTTTGCAGGAGGGAAACAACTGCCTACACCGCTTTTTCTACCTCTCCTCCATCCCTTCTCCGAGAAAAGGGGCTCCACATGTTTTTGAAGTCTTGACAGTTAACTTACAGAGGTCACCACAAAAATACATACTGGACCGCTAAGCCCTCTTCATCTTTGCAAAGATAATTCCCTGTTTCTTTAGATTTGCTGCTTTCTACCATTTTTAAAACAGTTTGTTTTAGGCAAAATGTTTTCTAAACAGCACCTTACTTGTTGAGGAAGTTTTAGTTTGTGGAGTGAAACATTAATAAATACATTAGGGGCCTGATCCAGAGGCCATTGAAGTCAATGGGAGTCTTTCCTTTCACTTCAAGGGTCTCTAAGTCAGGCACTGTATGAATTCAGTGCTAGTGGAAGGTGCTGAATTGGCAGCTCTGGAAATTGAAGGCCTATATCCACAAACAAGTACAACACAGGAAGTAAACATGCATACTCCATTCCACTAATGCCCATTAGTTCAATCTGGAGTCCACCTCTGAGGATAAGAGAGTAGTTAAGACTTTGCACGGTCAATTCAGAGCTTCTCTTTTTTATAATCAGGACAACTTTTTACTAGAACAGCTGCTAAGACACCTGTTTACTGAGACCACCAAGGGTAGCTCACCAAATAGCTATCAGGCACTTTTGAACCAAGAGTTCAAACGACTGGGTTTGAACAGACAACCAGCAGTCAAAGGGTTTGTACCCACTTCCCAAGCCATCCAGTTCCAATTGAGACTGGAATTGAATTGTTTTAAAACAAGTACCATAAAATCAGAAAGGCCCCTCAAATGAGGAGTGTTGTTTTATTTCTTTTAATTCTGCTTTTAGATTTGGTGAGTGGATTATTATTCCATAGACAAGAAAGAGATCTCAGATAAGTAAGAGTGAAAGAGCTGAGGGGGTGGTGAATACGTTGTTTCTTCATATTTAACTTCGATGAAGCAACAACAACAAAATCCCCAACTGATAAATTGTTGTGACATTATAAATAATCTTTCATCTTCTTTGGTGGTCCATAGAGTTTATATAATTGGAAGGTTAAAACCCTTCTTTGTTGTTTCTTCCCTTTTCATTAGTACAGTAGAAGGCTATAAAGTAGTGCAGCCAGAGGGGTTTAACAATTACTAACTCAACATTTGAAAGTCTCACTCTATTTTATCATTTTATGCATGTGCTTTTTATGAGTTTTATAGCCCTACAAGCAGGATCCATTGTAACAGTTGATCTGTAGCTGATCTTATTATATTTTATTTTGCTTTTCCTGATAACACACGTCACCAGCATGAATCCCAGTTCCACAGTCACAAAGGAAGTATGGCTTGTGGTCATGGCACTGAATTGGGATTCAGGAGATCTCAGTCCAAATCCTGGCACCACCACACACTTCCTGTGTGACCGTGGGCAAGTCACTTAATTTCTCTGTCTCGGGTTCCTATCTGTAAAACAGGGATATAAATACTTCCCTACTCCACAACGGTGTTGTGAGGATGAACTCATTAATGTGTGAGAGATATTATGATAAGCAACTTAGAAAAACCCCTTCCCAAAAATACAGAATCAAATTCACTCTTGGAGTAAGAATGCAAAAGTCAATGAAGGTGCATTCCATTATGTCACCAGTGGGCTTACCGCATAGTGTTTAAAATGGGAAATCTTCTGCCTGCATCTGGATGTAAATAAAAACAACATCCATGTGTATTTGGCATGTTCTAGGAGGTAAAATACAGGACTAAGGGCCCGATCCTTCAGTTCAGTGCATACAAGCTCCCAAATTCCCATCTCTGCTTCTGTATTCTGAGAGTTCTTAGGCAACTAAGAGCTAGTCTACACCAGAAGCACTACATCAGCACAGTTGCACTGATGCAGCTGCACCGCTGTAGCAAGTCTGGTGAAGATACTATATTCTGATGGGCGAGAGCTCTCCTGTCAGCTCTCCTGCCACCTCCGCGAGAGGCGGGAAAAGCTCTTATTCACACCCCTGAGCAGCGTAAGTTATACTGAAGTAAGTGGTAGTGTAGACCTAACTCACTTAGCCTCTCTGTCCCTCATTTATATTGTTTATACTCACCTATCTCACTGGGGAGTGGTAAGATTCCATTAAGAACTTTGGATGAAAGGCAATGTATAAATGCAAATTATTACGATGCTTATTACTTCAGTGGACACAGGACCTTCACTTGGGATTTTGTGACTGAAAAAAGGTTAGTTTAAAAAGGTCTCACTTATGTCTGATAATTCTTTTTATGGGCTAGAAAAAATATCTTAAGGTGGCTTCTCAGAGGACAACTAAAATCTCCAATGTGGTTATCCAGCCAGAGAATGTTTTTCTGTAGCCAAGCTGAAAGGAACTTATATTGCAAGGCCCTCTTGCATGGACTAGTGGCTGATCTGATCTGACCGGCACTTAAAAATTCCTGTGTGCGCTGATTGAGTGGTATATGTGAACAGTTATTAATAACTGTGGTGTACTGAGTGGAGTCTCTGTGCTCACCACTATACAACATGTTGCAGGGTGCTGTGGACCCTACCTCGGAGTCTTACAATCAAAGGCTGATTTGAAAACTAGCCTCTCACCTCAGTTTTTTTTGGTAAATGTTGCCATCCAGCAGATTTGCTCCATATTGCCCTTTAGGAATTAGTCACATACTTCCCTTAGTGCAGTATGTGGCACAACTGGATGACCAGAATCAGAGGGGCGCCTAACAAAGTATCAGGGCAGGCAAACCATCCATTTCTTCTGCTCGACACTGTATATAAGGAAATTAAGGCAAAGGGCCACTTGCTCAGTCAATGCACTCAGGATTTTTAAGTGCAAGATCTGACAAGCACGATATCAAAATTTCATTTATATAGACCAAGTTTGTGGTTCATCCAGGCTGCTGGACAAAAGGATTTTTCTTAGTCTGATCCTGTCAGTTCACTTGGAATAAGGAGAAGAACATGAATTTGATAGCTGTGTCTGACATGTGGCTGCATCCCTATGAGCTTAAGAAAGTGTATGCATATCAAACTTGAATGAAAATATTCATATCAAGGAAAATGGGTATAGATGGAGGGGGAATTGAATACGAAAGAGCGGACAGCTTCAGTAAAATGTTTAACCTTGAATTACGCAATTTGAGAAAGGCTTTTGGCAAAACACAACCCTAACAGAGTTCAGCGTACTCTAAGTGTTTGCCAAGTACCCCGTCCAAATGAATGTCTCAATGGGGGGGATCTGTCACCATGGGCCCAGCATTCACATTGCCCTACTGAATTATGGAGTAATTCAAGAATGGAAGCATGCACATAATCTCAGATGCATGTTCAGCATTCTTACCAGAGCCCAAAATGAGGTGGGGGAAGGGCAAAGGGTGATTAGGGGAATATATTAGAGCGTCTTCATTTTCCAAACCTTGCAAGGTTTTGATTCACATCTGGGTAGCAGTAGGAGGAGTTCTGGCAAAGGTCATCAGTCTGTTCAACAGATGTTTTGACTCCTCATGCTTTGTTTCTTGTATGAGAGAGAGAGACCGCAATCAAGTTCTTGTCATTTTTAGATCAGTGTTTTGTTAAGTTATGACAGCTATCCATGACAGAGAGCCAAGTAACTTTTGCAGCTGACCACGTAACTGAGTCTGACTGTGATGCTTAGTCATTTTATTTGGTCCGGGACTGTGTGTGTGTGTATTCTTTTCTTTCTTTCTTTTTAAAAATATAATTAGAACATTGCTTGGAGCCCTGCCACTAACTCTCCAACAGATTACTTTCTTTGGTTATGCCTTAAAAAACTTCTCATCTGTTTGTGGCTATTAACTCTTCCTGATTGGCTGTACTCTGTAGAACCAGTTAAGCCAATTTGGAAGTATTTTCTCATGTGTGTTTCTCTGATTTTGTCTGTCACTTTTATAATTCTCTGGTCCTCTTGAGTGGGGCTATTTTCAGGATTGCTCCTAACAATATATTTTCTACTGCTTTGTCTATTATGCTTTTAAATGACCCAAGCAATGGGGCTTTATTGCTCCCATAGTGAGACTATGCTACAATCTAATTGAACTGACCATCAGGATAGTTTCCCTCAATCTCTGCCTAATTTTGTCATAGAATCACAGATGTTACAAATGGAAAAATATCTATTAGCTCCTCTAGGGCCTGATCCAAATTCAAAAGAAGTCAAAAGAAAGATTCAGTGGGGGCTGGCTCAAGCCCCTAGTCCAACGCTGGGCCAGGGCAGGATTTTTCCCTACTGTATATTTTCATGTGGCTTGGATGCTCATTTTAAATCTGACTCTTTTTCAAGTAGCCCTTGTATCACGTCTGTGGGTCTCGGCTAGTTCTACAACTCCCAACAACAGACCTGGTATTACCTGATCCAGGTTGTAACAGATGACATTCACTCACTGCTTATATCAGTGGTTTTCAACCTTTTTTCATTTACGGACCCCTAAAAAAAAGTCAAATGGAGGTGCGGACCCCTTTGGAAATCTTAGACATAGTCTGTGGACCCCCAGGGGTCCGCGGGCCACAGGCTTATCTCGTGGATGGTATTTGCTACTTGAAGTATTTTAGGGAATATCAATCTATTTCCTTCAAAAATCTTAGCACTGGAGGGATCTTTCAGGACATCATGAGAATGTCCCCCCAAAAAGCTGTGATATAATTGCTAAAATGAGTTCAGGGCCTAGCTCAATGCAAAGTGCACTGATGTTTCATTTCTTTCTGACCTTCAGTGGCAAGTAACAATTGCGCTCATCCCTGTGCCACTGAGCCCATCATTTGTAGCACCTGGCAGCCTTCGTATCATTTATTATGTACTTACACAACTACTGTGGTGATAGGGAGCAGTGGGAGTTTTAAATACTCGTAACTGGCTACCAAATTACGATAACTATGATTAATGGATCCTTTTTATGTGTGAACTTGAAACCACTGTGTATCCCTATTTGGAGTCACTAAATAGATTTTATGAGATGAGGTTGGATTGGCATTATCAGCATGTTGCAGTTAATTTGTGGGGGGAAGAGAGCCCTTGTTCCATTGTTGCTTGTATGTGGCCATTAGTATTTTCAACTTGCATTGAAATATCATCTGAGAAAGGTAAGAGAGAGGTTCCAGCTAATGAGATACTGCTACCCACCTAGTGTAACCTCCTTTGGTAAAACAATAAGGGATAATTGTGCTTATCTGCGCTTTTCATGTCTGGAGCTCCTTTCTACTAATCATCATTTCGTGTTGCACATGTGTTTGTTTTACGCATTTTTTTTTATGTCAGGTTTGGAGGAAAACTGCTGCAGCTTGTGCAGTGGTTAGACTGCATGACTGGGCGTCAGAACATGACCTCTGTGCCCAGGATTTTATAAAAGTGCCTATCCCCACAGTATCTTAGTACCTGTGTTCTGTCCTCAAATCTACCACTTTTCCTCTTTTACTGCATGACCTTGGGAGGGGGAGTTTCTGTGCCCAATTTACACATCTGTTGCATGGGTAAAATAGTGCCCACTTCACACAGAGCACTGAGTTTTAATGAGAATTTCAAAAGTACTTTGAGAGCATCCACGTGAAATGTGCTATTCAGGTACCACATCTTATTATTAATCATACATGGTGACTTTCATTCCCCACCTTCTGTCGTGCCCCAGTAGGTGTTTTGCCTGTGTAAGGACTGCAGGATTTAGCCTCTCTCTCCAAGATATTGATTATTTTCCTCTTTATTTTGATAACCATTGTTCCCACACTGGGGGCTTCTGGATTTTTGTTTGAAATAACCATATTTCCTTACTTCGGTAGCTGCTTGTTGTCACTGAAGTGTAACAGCTGTACCCTTTTTGACTTACAGGCTGTTCTGATGTATTGTAATTAAAGATAAATAACACATTCCCTCTCTCCCCCTCCTCAGCCCCCATATGCCATCCTCTCCCTTTCCCTGCTCTTGGACTGACTGGTGGTTAACGTAAGTCATGGCACAAAGGGGCATGACAAAAGCGCAGCGTTCTGTTTTGACATCATCTGTTTTGGAGTGATATCCTGAGAGAATTAGCTCAACTTCCACTTTATAGTTACTAATTGAATTATTTTATTATACTGCATGTTTTAGTAGCAGCAGGTTAGGGATTGCCTTGATGCTGAAATGTAGTCTGGACTTCCCTCTGAACACTTGTACCTTTGAGCCTTCTGGTGAGTCAGCTCAAAGCCATGTGGCTGAACAGTGCAGCTCAAGAAGTCAGCATTCTTCTGTTGTTCTTTTCTACCCTCCGATAACCATTTTTCCTCTCTCACACTTCATCTAATGTGGCTGAACCTCAAAATGCCAGATTCTTTGCAAGATGGACAGCTTCATATTATCTGTAGACTTGTTAAGTCAAACCCTGATAACAACCCATACCAGTGTGTGCTTTGTAGATGGCACGGCGGAATATTCCATGACTTTAAGACTGAATCAAATCATGTTGGTAGAATGTGGTTCTGAATGTAACTGCCCCCAACTTTAAGAGCTGCATTTACTACATAAAGAAGAGCTGTTAAGCCAGTGGTCTTTGTGCTCTCAGCTCTGTTTCTCTAAGAGGTTTATACATGATTCAGGAAAAATCATGTTTTAGTCTAAAAAAGAATTTTAAAAATCCCATCATATACCCAAATATCAGAAGACAGTGGAAGTTTTTGATACTTTAGGCTGACAGTGACTTTTTTTTAAAATGGCTTCTGTCCTAAATAGGTTTGGACTATATCATTATGGTCTAGGGAAGTTGAGGGTAAATTGTTTCTTGAGAAAACCATTGACTTGCATTATAGATATTAGATCCATTGCAGGGGGAAACAAAGTAAACTCATTACTGACTCTCTTTCTGAATACTCTCACATTGTGTTGGAAATGAGTGATGGGCTAACTTAAGAAGGGTAAGTAGTTTGGTTCAGTTATACACCTGAAAAGCTTGGGTGATTATTTGAAGCGTCTCCAAACTAACTGAATCTGATGTGGCTGGAAATGTCACGAACACTTTCTCGCTTGTGCTAGGCTGGCCCTGCTGTTTCTAGTTGGATTGGAAATACCACAAGAACAGTTTGTCTTGCATTGTTTTGGCAGTAATGCATCCAGTTGCAGCCAGAACCCAGAAGTGCAGAGGTGAGCCAAGATGGAAGACACTGGGGAGGGATAGGGAGTTAACACAATATTACATAAAGCTTTGGGGTGTTCAAAGCAGAAGTGTGGTTTGAGGTTCATTTCTAAATTTTAAGAAAAGCCTTCTCAAATACAAGATACATGAGTTTAAATCTTTGGTTGAACCCAGGATCAAATTTATGAATCACCTCTCCATTTGTTTTTGTTTTTTTTCTTTCCTGCTTTCTTCTACAATATGATGAATTATCAGGCTACATATAATCATTCTAGGGTCCCAGATTGCCAGGTGATCTAATGTTGTTTTTTAGTTTTGTTGAAATCTGACAGTCATCAAGAAAGGAACATATATCAACAGAGCAGTAAATTTTCCTTCAGGAGAAAGCTCAAAAGGATTTTTTCAACCAGAGTCACTTATAATTTGACACGATACCATTCTGTTAGCTTTGCAAAAGGAAAACTGTCTACATTTTGAAAATATGGTATTGTTTTCCAGAAAGATTTATTCTTACACAGATTATTGCCAAGAAAATAGAATATTAATGCAGAACATACCTCAGTACAAACAGCAGATAGATGGAAAATGGAACTCCTTTGCATTGGTAGATTTAAGCAATTCAAAAAGAGGAAGGGATGTATTGAATAGGATGTTGGAATTATTTGCCTTGGGATATAGTGCTGGCAGTATCTTTAGACATTGTAGCCTGATCAATTTCTTTAATTGGCAGCATATACTGTCTTGCTGCAATCCAGGGACCCCGTTTCTTCCATGTCATAGATAGTTGTGACAGGGATGGGGCAGACATTCTAGATGAGAACACCAACCACTGCCCAAAACTCAGATTGAGTCGACACTGAATCTTTCCTGGGACATGAAAAAGTTTAATCTTAGTATTTGCTTCCATAGATTGCTTCCAAAAATATTAATAAAAACAATTAAGAGAAATGTTGCATGTCTCTGCATTTTGAGTTTAGGCTGGGAGGAGAAATGGAGCTGCAGATATACTGCAAGAAAGCCTGCATCTTCTCGATTTCCAAACCAGTTTTGACGACTCAGGAGTGTAGAGAGGTCCAATATGCGTCATGCATCCAAAGTTCTGGGTGCTTAACTGAACCAAACTTTACAGCCTTACAAGGTTTACTCATCACTACCTAATCAGCCAAATTTTAAAATGGAATAGTAGACTCTTAAATCAAATCCATCCCTGAAAAAGCATGTGTGTGTGTTTTTAAAGCCTTTTCCCAATAAACTCTTCAGGTTTGTTATTCCCCTTCCCTCCCAATTCTTCTAAATTACCTATGAACTTTGCAATTGGATTTCCTGATCCAAGTCCAGTCATCTTCCCCATACAGGACAAAACAACACTGGAGAGCCTGACTCAACAGCTGGCAGTAAAACAGAATGAAGATGGGAAATTTAGCCATGCTATGATGGATTTCAACATGAGTGGGGATTCTGACGGTCAGTAGGAATTACCTATCCTTATTTCTAGTTATGTATGTGCAGAAGAACAGAAACTTCTTTTGGGGGGATAGGAGTGAAGGGCTGGGATAAGCGAGGAATGGCCACTAACCAAGGCAGGAGAAATTATTCATATTGTGGTGTTTTAGGTCCAGGGGCAATTTTATCATTCTGTGTCATGCACTCCATTTGTCAAGACTGGACCAAGAACACATTTATGACTGTAAAAGTGAAGAAAAGGAAATAAAGAGATGTTGAATAACTGAGATCACACAGATTATAGAGCTGATCATCTATAGATGATGCATATGCTAGGTCTGTGGGAGCTTGTTTGGATGTGATGAAGCAAGTTTAATGCTTTTTTCTATCTCTGCTATTGCTTTTGTTATTGTGGAGGTGTAAGCACAAGCAAAGGCAGCTGTGCAAACGTTCATTTGCTAGTTAAAGACTTGCTTAAAAAAGCCCCACCTAATGTTGCCATATATTAACACCCTTCTCATTACAAAGGAGGCAGGAAACAGGTAATGTACTACATTCAACATATTGTAAATTAGAAAACAAACAAACAAACCTCCATTCATAAAAGTTGGGTTTTTTAGGTTATTAAGCAGTAAAAGAACGTTAAAAGAGCTTTAAATTTTTTGTCTGCAAAAATGAATGTGGCTCTTCATCCGATCAGATTTATACCATATCCTACTATATTTGACCAATATAGTTATAAACTAGACACAAGAAAAAAGAATATGATACACTTGAAGGATTCAAGGAGAAGAGAAAGCATGGTGAATGCAGTTTGAACATATGTTTATTGAATGTGCCCTATGTGATGAAGGTTACTGAAAGCACAAATTAGGTATGATTTTCTCCCCTCTTTTTAGGAAGTGCAGGTGTCTCAGAATCTAGAATTTATCGGGAATCCAGAGGGCGTGGAAGTAATGAACCCCATATCAAGCGTCCAATGAATGCCTTCATGGTGTGGGCTAAAGATGAGCGAAGGAAGATCCTTCAAGCCTTCCCTGACATGCACAACTCCAACATTAGCAAGATACTGGGTAAGGAAATTAATAGAGCACTGTATTTTCTGTAGCAGAACTCCTTGGTTTTGACTGAATATTTAGAGATTTTAGGGCCTCTGCTTATCCACATTATAGTTTTGGCAAGGACAACAGCAATACAAGGTTCACCATGCTGCCCAACAGTATGCATCAGCCATGATCTGGAGAGCCCATTCAGCTTGCCAGTTGTGGTGGTGTTTTTGGCATGAAGACACTGGCCTACCAGGAACTAGACAAAGAACTCCAGCTCATTCCCACGAGCCACTGAATAATTATAAGATGACTTTTTGTTACATTTTTTGGTGACAGCTTTTATTTACTGACTCTTATTTATCTAATTTGTTTATAAGGCTGCCCACCACAGTATCTGATTCATAACCTAGTGTGCTGTGTTCAAATGAATGATCTAAAGATGAAAGGTCCTGTATTCTAAAATATGTCTCTTTTAAAAAAAAAAAAAAACTGGTAGTATGATATTTCGGTCATATTACGTCTCTCTAATGCATGATCCATACACCAAGGATATTCTGAGAAAATTCACTTAATCAGAGAAGAAACCTCAGAACTTATGTGTATATCCCCATCCACTCTCCGTATCCCACACAATACATATTTGCCACGGATATCTGCTAGTAAATCCCATGCACCAGTCTTCAGACCTTTCTATACTTACTTAAACACTTAGGCCAAATTCTGCCCTACATTAGACCCTTGGGACACTTTGAAGAGTAGAAAGGGAATAACTGAGGACTGAATTTGGCTCATAGGGCTAGATTCACCAAGGAACATAGGCATGGGGAGGCTGAGCGTTGCCATGCCTAACTTTTAGGTGCCTAGAAAATCACTGGAATCCTCAAAGGCTGAGTAGGCATCTAGGCTCTCTATTCAGTGAATGGAGAGAGATGGGCGCCGTAGAATGAGATTCACAAAAGTCAGCAGGGTCAGGCCGTGGCTCTGCAGCTGCGCAGAGCATTGCGCCGGCGGCGGGGTGAGCTGAGGCTGCGGGGAGGGGGAGCAGCAGGGGAGGAAACAGGGGTTGGCTAGCCTCCCCGGCCAGGAGCTCAGGAGCCGGGCTGGAGGTTACTGCGGGCTGTAGTTTGCCCACCTCTGTTCTAACCACTGGATAGCCTGGGGTTGGGTTTCCTCAATCTCTCCTCTTGAAGCTGTTCCATTGTGTCTACATAATAAAAGAATCATTGTTCTAGAGAGAGAGAACAAACATGAGCATGCAGGAGAATAACTCTGTCGCCTTGTGCTTAAAGTACTTACGTGGGAGGTGGGAGACTCAGGATCCAGTCCCCCTGCTCCAGTGAGTCTTTAAAATTACTTATCCACAGTGCAACAGCTAAACCTGAGGGAGCCTCAGATCAGAATACCCCACAGCCCAGTGGTTAGGACATTCACCTCAGAGGTAGCAACCGCCAGCTCAGTTCCCTTCTACCTCTCAGGTGGAGGGGAGCCTTGAACTGGATGTCTCCCATGTCTCAGGTGAGTACCTAACAACTAGGCTATAGGCAAGGTCCTCCCTTTCTTGCCATTTTATGTAAACTTGCCTATAGGTGCTCAATCTGGTAAGCAAGGTCTGAGGCCGCTTATCAAATCAGGCCTGCAGCTGAGTTAGGCAGAGGAATGCCTATCTTCCCCCAGTTCGTGAATCACTCAAGGGCATAGGCATCCTGCCTGTCATGGGACTGCAGTACACATGCTCAGAGGCAGAAACACAGGCACCTACGCAACTTATACAGGAAAAATCACTGAGCGATTTTAGGCGCCTACAGGTTTGGTGACAGCTGAGCAGGGGTTTTGTGAATTCAAGTGGGGCCTGATTCTGGGATTTAGGTGCCTAAGTCCTGTTGTGGATCAAGCTCACAGAGGCCAATGAATTACCCTCATTTGTTTCTAAAATAAATTATCGGTGAGTAAATCTAAGATGTTACACTTTTCTATCGATACAGTGTTGTGCTATTATACATTTTATATATGAGGCAAGAGGGGTGGGGGGCTACAAGTGTGAGCATGAAAATATTTGCCCGAGTAAGGTCTGGCTAGTTTTTGGAATGGCATTAGAAATTTAATTGGATATAATGACAATGTTAAAAAGGCTTCACTAGTTAGAGGGGTGACTATGCTGAGGTTAGACTGGTCAGAGGTATTAGAAGATAAGGTTAGATTGGTTAGAGTGATATGATAAGGTAGCAGCAGGGTGGAATTAAAGACGAGATTAAATTAATTTAAGAGGCAGCACATATTGGTTCTGATACCACATTATCCCTTGATTAAAAGGGTGGCATGAGCTGATTAGATTAGTTAGAGGAACAGGACAAGAAGGCTAAATTGGTGGTAAGATAAATGTATACTGGTTAAAAGGGATTAGACTGGTTACAGGTGTGTGATGTGATTAGACTAGGGTCCAGAGGCAGTAACAGTTTTGGTCTGTCTATAAATTTAGAGTAGGCCTGATTAAACCTGCCTTTTAATCAGCTTCAAAAATCTACAAAGATCATTCTGAATGGCCTTTTTCATATCGAAAGTACAAAGAGAGCTTGATGTTTTCCCTCTTAACTGATTGTTTTGGATAACAACTTCCGACAGCACGCTGCTAATTCATTCTGCTTAAAACAGGCGCTTGAGCTAGGTTGACATTTTACACAGTCTCTGGGGATTCTGGTTGACATTTTAAAGGGCTTCTAAGCATTTTATAATACCCTAAAATCTGGTTTTAATAAGCCATTCTGCTGAAATTGTTAACATAAGGAATCACCTTTTACTGTTTGGCGCTAGATCAGGGGGATATGGGAACATCTTTTTCTGATTAGATATACAGTAGTTGGAGTAAAATGTGCAAATTCATTACAGATCCTGTAGAGGTGACAGACAACATAGCTGACTCCAAACTCTATACTGTGTTGCTGCCAGATAGAGGAAGAAACTATGTTTGAAGACAGTAAGAGATGTGGTTTCTTTTCCTTTCCAGCATCACATTTAATTTTTTTTTTAACCTTCCTCCTCTGCAATAGAGAGGGATGCCCTGATATCCTTTTTCTTGACAGAAATGTTACAAAGGTCTTTCCTCAATTGCAAAAGGCCAGTCTTTTGAAGTCAGCAGGGAGCTCTCTGGTGAAGGGTGAGCAACTAGAAACCTACAGATCAACCAGGTGTTTGGGTCTCTTTGTGAAAAGCCACAATTATTATATATGTTTTAAGCAGTGCGGCTACACAGTGGGGTCACAGAGCAGCACTGTCGCTGAGAGCGGCTTAGATGGGGTTGCCACTGAGCCGGGGTCATTTTTATAGTGAAATGAGAGGAGTGCTCTTCGCTGCACTAGAATTCTCTAGGGATTATGTTTGACACTATGGTATTATGTTTTAAGCATAAAAATTAGATACACAGATTTGTCACTAAATTCATCTGTGCATACGTTTGTCGTCCATCTGTTCATTGCAACTTGAAGTTGTGGAGATTAGGTTTTTTATTAAATTGTTAAGAAATCTGTTAAAAAAAAAACTGGTCTGCTGGATCCCCTTAAATTTTAATAATTTATTCCTTAGATATGCTTTTAAATATATATAAATTAATTTTAGAAATAGATCTACAATATACATACGGAGATTTATAAAAGGTAACATAGGAAGTTACCTCCCAAATCTCTACTCCACTAATGCAGGTGTCTATATCAGCGGTTTTCAACCTGGTGTCTGCAGACTATTTCTAAGGTTTCCAAAGGGGTCAACACCTTCATTTGAAATGTTTTAGAGGTCTGCAAATGAAAAAAGGTTGAAAACCATGGGTCTATATCAATCCAAAAAAAAAAATCAGCCTGATGCAGACACCCAGCATCTAAAATTTCACCCTGGATGTTTAAAGTTTTGCAGAGTTATAAGCAACTGAAAACAGCATCTTAACTCTATGTGGTATTACCAACTCTACCTGTACTATATATGTGTGTTTGTATGGATGTACACTCTGAGCCTGGGGGGAGGCTTAGCTTATGGGGGAAGGGGTAGCTCAGTGGTTTGAGCATTGGCCTGCTAAACCCAGGGTTGTGAGTTCAATCCTTGAAGGGGGCATTTAGGGAACTGGGGTAAAAATCTGCCTGGGGATGGGTCCTCCTTTGAGCGGGGGTTGGACTAGATGACCTCCTGAGGTCCCTTCCAACCCTGATATTTGGTGATCTGTGCATGCAGATCTTTGCAGATGACCACTGATGTCATCAGGGCGCCATGTGGGTGCAGCAATGTGTGTGCACAGATCCCAAAGCAGGATTGGAGCTATATGCAGTGTTGACAATTCTTGCAATTTTATCATGAGTCTCATGATATCTAGAATTTTTTCTTAGAGCCCTAGCTACCATGTTCATGAGATTGTGAGAAGCCTAGCTATCATTTTTTTAAAAAAAAGTAATTTCTGCTCTTCATGGTTATAGAGAAAAACTTGACAATGTGACCCAGGCACACACTAAAGGCACAAAAACCAGAAGTCACATAAAAAACACCCAAAATGTAATGAGATTTTTTTTTAAATCTCATGATTTTTGATTTTTTGCTTGGGATTGGCAGTAATGTGTGTGGGTATTTATATACACATATAAAATAAAATTAGCCTTGCAAAACTTATCATGAAAATATTCTGCCCAAGCAAAAAATGTACTTACCTAACTTTATTGTGTTGATTGATGACAGTAGCCTTGATCATGCTATGTGACCTGTGCAGGCAGACCCCTGAATCTGCACATACTCCCATTGACTTCATCAGCTCTTACACGGGCATAAAGATCTGGGTCTCATTCTTTATCTATGTATATTTGACAGACACACTCTAGAATATGAACAATTCATACTGAGACCTGCGGCAGCGTGCCAAATTTTGCATATTAGTAAGTAAGCAAATGAAAACGATAAATAGAAAATCAAGGATACTTCATCACAAAATCTGCTTTTTATTTATTTTGACAAGCATAGTTGAGTTTTAATTATTTATGATACTTCAAAACACACTAGTAAATGATCTTTAGTATATTTTGTAAAAACAATAAAGTCACAGTAATAGGAGGTATCACTGCAGGAGGCAGCTATTAAATATTTGCTAGGAAGAGAGGTGAGGCTGCCAGGATTTTTGCGCTATTGAGATTGTAGCTTGCAAGGGGGAAAATAATGAATGACATTTATGTATAAATATTACAAATTGAGATATAGATGAAAATGTCAGTACCTATGGCCCTGGGCCTACAAAAATTTATGCATGTGCTTAACTTTATGCACGGAGGTCTGCCTTCCCAGATCCGATTGGAGAATTGGGGCTACTGGCATCAGTCAACACAGTTAAAGATGGTTTAAGTAAATTTTGTGTGTGGACAGAACATTTTCATCAGAATTTTACAAGGCTGATTTTATTGGATATATTCATTTAAATACATACACAGCACTATAGCGCCAATCCTGCATTGTCAGAGAATTCAGTGTGTGCAGCTAAGCACATGCATAAGTCTTTGCAGGATGAAGGCTTACGTTCATTATTCTGTTATGTTTTTCTATGATCCATTTATTCCCAAAACTAACAGTGGTAACTATGGGGTATTCAGAATATTAATTTAGTTTGTGATATATACCACATATATTACGTATCTGCTTGTATATTTACATATTTATTGTTTTTGTAAATACAAGATACTTAATGGGAGGGGGGGAGAACTTATATATAACTATTAGTCATTTCATATGTAGAGCATTAGGAGTCAGATATAAGTGCAAATGATCACCAATAATTACATGTGGCAATGCCAAGCTGTAGGTGAGATTTGTACATATCCTTCCTAACAAATGTTTTTTGATCTTTGACCTCTTCAGTTCTTTGTCCATATGCACATTTACCACTAAACTCACATGCACATGCTTTCACTTCACTCATCAGAGAGTCTGAAATAGCCTGTGGTGCCTTCTCTTCTTGATATTTAACATACTTTAAGAAAAAGGTCTTTTAGGTTTTCAGCTTTATTATTTATTAATGAAAACTGTTTGTCAGCATAAACTATTATTTTTAAACCAGTAGGTGCTAAAATGGTGTTTATGGCCTGCGGGTTCTAGATTCACTTAGCGTTACTTTGTGACTTCCTCAGACTTTAGAGAAGCCAGTATACTGAAGAAGGGATAAATCCTGAAAATGGATCCACATCTTGGCACCCTAGAACCCTATTTGCAGGATCTGGCCCTAACTCTCAAATGTGTAACACCAACAATTTTAGGCCCTAACTACATTACCACACAGGCTTCCCCTGGGTCAGCTGCATGGGTGGACCAGGTTCTGGCAGTTCCCAGCTATTTATCACTGTGTCAGCTAACCTGATCAGGATTTGGCAGTCAGTGGGAAAGAAGTAGCTATTGAATGTCAGTGTCAGCTTTTACAGTCAGTTTCCTGGCTATAACCACTAGGAAATGGCTTTTCTCTTCAGGAGACCACCAAGCTGCTTTCCATGCTCTTTCATGCATTGGCAGTAAAAGGGTACATGATTGACTCCACACTAATTGTACTAAGGGATGACTTTTCGTTGCTCCGTTCAGAGTAGACATTTTTCCATAGGTCGATTACCATTAGATGTGAGGTAGGATCAGTATTCTGTACTCAGCCTATTAGTCTTTCATTACAGAAACCCATACTGGAGTTTGGAATGAAGCTTCAACAAAGCAGAGCACCGAGAAAACTGATATCAGCCAGTGGGCTCTGTCTTCCCAAGGGCACTTTCCTGAAAGAATCAGACTGTTTTCTTCATAAGGAAGAGAGAACTGTGCTTTTTTATATTGAAAAGACAGTTTTGGGAGCACAGTGAGCTAAGAACACTATGAGTAATAGCATGAGCTAAGTACAGAATGAGTAACAAAGAAGGAAAGTACTGTAAGTCGAATATGACATTCTGAACCCATTATGTTGAGAAATTATGCAGACTTGTTTCCAGTAGGAAAATGGACTATTTTCCAACCAGTTTTTCCTTCTGGGGCATATATTTCACAGTTTGGGCCATCGATGTTGCCTGGAATGGATCTTGTCCTGAAGCAATCCTAAAGTTCATTGAATAATTTCCAAAGCATTTTTTATTCCGGGTATCTTGCTGCATTTTTTCAGGCATTAGCTATTTGTTTTTGTTTTTGTTTTTTAAATTTTCACTTTATAAATTTCATGGGACATTTTTAAATAAAATACTCATTTTTCTACTATTCACCCAGCATATACACAGCAGCACAGAGCGAAAGTTAATGATCATCCCAGTGAAGCAGGAATATTTTAATTTATACAGTAGTTATCAAAATATTGTATATTAATGCTCTGTCTCCAACTGCTAATTTGTCACATGGGAACAAATCTTTTGCTCCTCTGGATTCTTTTTAATAATACCTTGTACCAGTGGTTCTCAACCCGGTGTATGTGTATCCCTGGGGGTACGTAGAGGTCTTCCAGGGGTACATCAACTGATCTAGATATTTGCCTAGTTTTACAAGAGACTACATAAAAAGCACCAGCGAAGTCAGTACAAACTAAATTTTCATACAATGACTTGTTTATACTGCTCTTTATACTATACACTGAACTGTAAGTAAAATATTTATATTCCAATTGATTTATTTTATAATGATATGGTGAAAATGAGAAAGTCAGCAATTTTTTAATGTGTGCTGTGACACTTTTGTATTTTTGTGTCTGATTTTGTAAGCAAGTAGTTTTTAAGCAAGGTGTAACTTGGGGGTACGGAAGACAAATCAGACTCCTGAAAGGGGAACAGTAGTCTGGAAAGGTTGAGAGCCACTGCCTTATACTTAAATAGGATCTTTCATCCCAAAGAACCAGACTCTAGCTTGGTACTTTATGGGATTATATGGGAACTACTCCTCTCGTCACTGAAATTCTACCTTAGAAGCAGTTGCACCAGGCTTGAATGGGAGCAATCTAGGGCCCTAGTCACACCACAACATGAGGGTCCCTGTGTCACAGCCCCACATCATAACCCTGACCCCAAATGGTGTGCTGATGGCAGGGAACTTCCTTCCCAGATAGGGAAAGGCAAAGGCATGGCCCTTTCTTCTCACCCATCCCACTTCACCCCAGGAGTAGCAGCAGGTGTCTGTTCTGGCCCCAGAGAGGCAGAGGTAGAAGCAGGGGAGCCCTCTCAAACCTATTTCTGTAATGGGTGAGCCAGGCCCACTGCATTCTTCACCTCCTGCTATATACAGAGTCCTTCCCACTGTAGAGGGTTTTGGAGTTAACACCTCACTGGGATGCACTGGACAATTCATATCTCTCAGAGCTATTGTTTCAGGCTCTCTGAAGACTCAGGCAGAATTCAGCACATTGGTTATGCTCAGTTCATGTTTTCAAGCTTTTTGTTATAACCATGAGAGCTAGAAAGATACTTGTTTTTAAAAAATGAAAGCTTAGACTTTGATGTAAGCCTGACCTTAGGAACCAAGACCCCAGCATGCCTATATTTTAATCCAGCCCAGGGTGGAATGCAGCAGCTAGTTCGTAGCACACAGGAACATTAGAACAGGAAGTGAAGATGAGTACCATGCCTAAATGAAACTACAGAGGAACACAGGCAGACTAGAATCTAAACAGGCGAATGGGACTTTGCCCAAGCCATTGAGATTCGCAACCTACTTTTACAAAGTGTCAGGGAGCTTTAATAATTACTGTGGTCAGGACCTTGGGGTTATGTCTCATCTGTGTGTAGCAGCAGTGTCCATAAAATATTGACTCAAAAAGGAAAGAATGCCACGTACAAAGCTACCTGCATCACATGGGCATACCCTGGAGGTTTACCTGCCAAATAAAAACTAGCTGTGACCCTCCTTATCTAAAAGCGCTGTTTCACAGCCCAAAGCCACAGGACCGGGGGTATCTTGTTCTTAATGACCTGCTTATTTGTCCTTCTCTGAATGGGAAAGGGGAAGGGTTCTCATTTCTCATTCTTCTTGTGACAGGATCTCGCTGGAAAGCTATGACAAACCTAGAGAAGCAGCCATACTATGAGGAGCAGGCCCGACTCAGCAAGCAACATCTGGAGAAATACCCAGACTATAAATACAAGCCCAGGCCGAAGCGCACCTGTCTTGTGGATGGCAAAAAATTGCGGATCGGCGAGTACAAGGCAATCATGCGCAACAGGCGACAAGAGATGAGGCAGTATTTTAATGTTGGGTATGGGCCTGTCATATCTTTTATTTCAGTAGAAATTGTTTTTCTGGGGTTGTCCTTGTTTCAGAGCTGTAAATGTCATATTTTATTACGAGGTAAATAATGTGTTGCTAACTATGACGGAGGACTCTCACCTCTCGTGAGCGCCTCCTGTTGGCTGGGTGTGAACCTGCACTCGCTCTCTCAGCTCCCGGCGCCCCCTGTCAGCTGTTAACCTCATCAGGTGGGTTTTTAGTGGCCCAGCCCTCCAGCCAGGTCACACATTGTCAATATGTGAAGAAACAAACAAACCCCTTCCGGGGTATCAAAACTCCAGCAGGGCCTTTCACTATGCTCTGGTTGGTATCTGCAGCCCTGCCTTCGGGGCTCAGTTCTTGGCCCTTCTGGGCTAGCTTTAAGTCTGTCCATAGCCTGGTATAGAGCAGTGCCCCCAGCACTTTCTCCCTGGAGACTCTGTTCTCAGTGGTTCTGTGGTATCCCAGCTGTCCAGCCAGGTTACTCCTTAATTCCAGTCCCCTTCTGGGGGAAATAAAGTTCAACATATGGTTGGCCTGCTTCAGGGTCTTCAGCCCATCCCTGGGCCTATTTAAATCCCCAGCCCCTTTCTTAGGCTTTTAATGCAGAGTCTTATTCTCTCCTTGGGGCTTAGGCCGCTTCTCCGGTGGCCAGGGAATCTAGGCCTGCCGACTGCTGTGGGTCCCAACCCAGGGACCCTACAAAGAGTAGCCATGTGCTGCTTCCTTTAACTCTGGTGCTGCTGCTATTCCCTGGGCCACTTCCCATGTAACCCCTTCCTCTTCACCCTTATCTCAGGGGTCTCTGTCTTTTCCCTGCTTAAGCACAGTCTCTCGCAGGCCTCTTTACCAATGGAGTTTTGCAGCCTTCCAGTCCTTCTTCCCCCTTCTGGTCCCAGCCAGCCACTGACCTGCTCAGCCCCTGCAGCTCCTTTTATCTGAGCCTGCTATGCTCTGATTGGCTGCTTCCCTGCAGCATTTCTAGGCAGGCCTGGAGGACCCACATTCACTGCTCCTTTTCCTAGGGTGGGGTGTGGCAGGACTGCAAGACCTCCAGCAGGGGGCCTCAAAGGGCCTGATACACCCCATCACACTAACATAATATGAAGCTCATCTTTAAAGGCCATGTGGTCCATATAGCTGTGACCTGGAAGTCAGGAGATCTGTTCATGGCTCTGCTATTTAATTTTGGCCAACTGGGCTTCAGTTTCCATATCTATAATATGGAGATAATGATACTTGCCCATCTTGACCACATCTTCGGATGAAATGCACCACATATGTGCTAAGTATTACTCATTATGGTGTTTTACAGAATCTATATGAGTTAATCTGTTAGTGTCTATAGCTCCCAAGGCCAGAAACACTAGCTCACATTCAAGGGGTTCAGCAAGCCGTCGGCTAAAACATTGCTCAGCAATGCTATTGAAGACCTGAATGCCCATGGCAGGTTGAGCCTTGCTAGTAAGGTCAGTGAGGATATAGGCATAAAACATCCTCAACCAGTTCACACTAGTCACATGTGATGAGATTACTTCAGTCCAAGGGCATTAGCGGTGCCAGAGAGTCTTTTGCTCTGTGGTAAGCTGAATGCTAGTGAGGGGTTCAAATCTCAAGAGGATTGGTTCAGAGAAACATCCAAAGGTTTGTATATTTGTCAAGACTTAGTTCTCTGCTTTTTCATCTAGAAACCTGCCTGGAAGGTTCTTTCTGCAACTACTGTTTGGTTTTGGCTACAGATAGGTGAGAAGTATTGCAAGGACAGACGTTCTTGTGATATTTCCACAGCTGGTCCAGGAAACGCAGAGCTACACAAAAAAATTATTGTTTTTATTTAAAAAAAAAAAAAAAAGTCAACTAGCCTTAGAAAAATTGGAATCTGGGCTCTGTTTCCCTTTTGGGGTGAAAAAGGGAATGCTATTTTTTATTGTACCAGAACCGGGTCACCTGTCTCTAGTTAATGGGTATGAATAGCAGAAAGGGGAAAATAGCTGCCCGGTTACCGTTAAGTGTTCTTAGACGGTGTTTTGAACAGCTACAGTGTACATTGTTATAATAAGCAGCTCAACAGAGAAATTTGAGCTGCTTAACCCTGTGGTGCTGGCAGGTTCAGTGATCCCACTAGTAAGCACTGAAACAAACATAGGGAAGTCAGCCAACATTCAGCATCAAGAGATTAGAAAAAAGAGGAGGGAGGGTCTTTCTGAGAAAGATAGGTGGCAACAGAGCCCCCCAAATACCGCTTATCTCGCTGACATGCATGGCTTTACAATTTTTTTTAACTAATCTTGCAATGTTTTTAATATTATTATTTAACTTTCCAGATGAATCTGACAAGTACCCTATCTGAAAACAAGACATTTTGGAGATAGTTTGTCTAGAATTTAGAGCAGGGACTGGGGGAGGGTGGGGGTGAAATCTAGGTTCCACTGAAGTCAATGGTAAAACTCCCATTGACTTCAATCAGTATTTGATCCTGGAAGTCAGGTTCTGTTCCTGGCTTTGCCCCTGATTCACTGCAGGACCTGGTGCAAGTCATTAGGGCCAGATTTTTAAACAGTTTAGGCACCAAAATAAATGGCCAGATTTTCAAGAGTTTTGAAAGTCTGTCTGTAAGTGTCACAATAGTTGGGACTTGGCTCTCTTGAAAATCTGACCCTTAATCTCTGTCAGCCTCGTCATCTCTAAAAGGGGACTAAAAATGCTTACCTTACAGGGCCATCACGAACCTTAATACATCAATGGCTATAAAGAGCTTTGAGATCCTCTGATGGAAGCAGGGCCGCCCTAAGCGGGGGGGGGGGGTGAAAGCTGTGATTGGCGGCACTTCGGCGGCAGCTCTACTGCCGCCGCTTCATTCTTCAGCGGCAATTCAGCAGCAGGTCCTTCCCTCCGAGAGGGACTGAGGGACCCGCCGCCGAAGAGCCGGAGGTGCCGCCCCTTCCCATTGGCCGCCCCAAGCACCTGCTTGCTGCGCTGGTGCCTGGAGCCGGCCCTGGATGGAAGGCACTATAGGAGTGGCAGATATTATTCTTCAATTATGAAATGCAAGCAACATTACAGAAGAACTGTGAAACTCCACAAACGTTTGGACTATGAGAGGCACCATTTGAGTGCAAAGTGTTCCTATTATTACATATTAAAAGCCATTTAAAAACACTGAATAAGGCTAGTTGCAGAAATGCTAACGCTAGGTCTTTCTGTTGAATTAAGAGTAAAAGCAAAATATGTTCTCCCTATTTACAGGCTAAGCCCTTAGTTGAGGCAACTATATTGTTTTGAAAATAAGAAGTGATGCTCACAGGTTAGCAGGCTTCCCTAGGACAGCAACAAGCAAGTATATTAAAAATGTGGCAAATAATTCCAAATAAATGTTCAGTTGCTTGGGACTGCTTAGTCTTTCGGGATCGCTGTGCTGTGCAAGGCTTACTGGGCAGTCAGTGAACAGTCAGGCTCAGGAACAGGGGACGGTTTCATTCTTAATTAAAAATGTTCATCTCAAGAGATTTCACCCTGTCTCCTGTGGCAAGGCTTTTCAGTACAGATGGACACACCACTGATGACATTACAATATGCAGCATGTACTGAAGGGTATTACTGCAATGGAATTACTTCATGCAGCAAGGAAACAAAAGGAGCATGAATTTTAAACCTCTAGGCTTGTTAGGACCCTGGAGCTTCGCAGGGAAATAAACTCTGGTACAACACAGCTAGTGTTCTACATGAAAAAGGAATTTTGATGGCCTGAAATAATTCTGCTTTCATTATCTTGTACATGTTTCCAAGGCTTAAATGTCCTATAGAGGATTTTTATCAAACACTGATGTTGCTCTATTTATTTTAAAACAATGTATGTCTAAGTCTGGCTTTTCCTAGTTTTATCTGCCATCCCTGAGAGGATCTACTTTTCACCAATATCCCTCGCTGTTCCAGGGAGTTGTCCATACCTATCAATGATCCCTCTTCTCCTCACCCACCTCTCTGTGGACATTGCATATGCCACCTCCAAGGTTACATGGAGGTCTTGGGGATCACCCAGACTCCCATGTGGGTCCCAGAAGGCCTTCTGTCCCTCCCTACAAGCCATCAGGTTTCTAAATAAACTCCACATTCCTAGCCTATGTCAGGCTTTCAAACGGAAGCCTGGTCCTTTTCCCCATGCCACAAACAGACTCCCTCAGGAACTCCCTCCACCCACCACCTCTCTCCTGACACCAAAACCTTGCTGTTTGTTTCTGGCCCTAGTTGCACTCTGCAACTTTTTTTTGGGGGGGGGGGGTCTTTTTTAATCGTTGGACCATGGGTGGCAGGATGTTTGTCATTGGCTGTGTGCTCGTAGACATCCCATTCACCCAGTAAGGAACCTTGCGCCTTAGGCAAGCTCCAAAGTTCAGATACAGATCAAACGTGTCCAGAGTTTGGTGGTGTTTGAATCAGTGATTTGGTTCAGGCCCCTAACATTAGTCATAGGATTAAGTGTCAAAGCTTGGAAGATTATGGGTGGGAGGTGTCTGGTGTGGACCATCTAGGGACCCATTCCACTAAGCCCAATAATGATAGTCCTTGTGACTTTATAGCCTGTAATGCTATAGGAATAGGAACTCTCTTTGCTCCTGCTCGTATTTAAATGCCCTTTTATTTGTCAACAACAGGCAACAAGCACAGATTCCTATCGCCACCGCCGGTGTAGTCTACCCAGGAGCCATCGCGATGGCAGGAATGCCCTCCCCCCATCTGCCATCAGAGCACTCGAGTGTGTCCAGCAGCCCGGAGCCCGGGATGCCTGTCATCCAGAGCACTTACGGCATCAAAGGCGAGGAGCCGCACATCAAAGAGGAGATGCAGGCCAGTGACATCAATGGAGAAATCTACGACGAGTACGATGAAGAAGAGGACGACCCTGATGTGGACTACGGCAGTGACAGTGAAAATCACATTGCAGGACAAGCCAACTGATAAGGGTCCAAATATTGTGTGACCGTACAGGACTTCAAGGAAAAAAAAAAAAGCCCCACCTGGTTTATCCTTACCAGTGGCCAAGCACATTAACTTTCTCATACACTGACTGTTACTTTAACTGTTAGTCTTAACTAGTTGGGACATCAGCTGACTAATAGACATCAGCCTGCATTTAAAAAAAAAAGGCCCAGAAGAAAGAAAACAACGACGATAACAACAACAAAAGAATGAAATAAGCTATGGGTAAAATAATGCCAGTAATTCAGCTGCTATACCCAAGCACTGAAGTCTTACCCGTCGACCTTTTATTATTTTTTTTTTTTTCAAATAAACTTTATGGCTGTTTGTTCTACAATGTTCTAGAAATTCTCACTCAGGTACACAGTGCCAACAAGTGGCTTGTGAATGTGTTTTGTTGTTTTGTGCTACAGTTTAAAGAGAAGTAAATTTTTTTTTTTTTTTTGGTAATGCACCTGACAGGAAAAAAAAAAAAGACAATTCCTTTTACCCCTCTGCCTCCTCCTCCTCCTCCTTTTCCCTTCTCCTTTGAATATTTAGGGTTGGAGGCACGCATGTGTGTGTATGGTGGGGAAGGGAGTTGGGAGTCTGTTTCTGTAAACCCCAACAAGCAATTATTTCCTTTCTAGAGAGGACTTCTCTTCATCAGTTGCACACCACACTGAGTCTTTGAGCAAGTGCCAAATTTGTACTAAAGCGCTGAACTAGTTCAATTTTATTTTTCCGGTTGGTCGCTTTTGTTTCTTGTTCTGTCTTAAGTTAGGACAGTGTTATGTCTTAGACAATCCCTTGAAGAACCTAATATACCAGCAGCTGGTGAGATTAGACTTTGTTTTCTTTTCTTTTGTTTTTTTTAAAGGAAACTGTAGGTGCCGTTCTCAGGTGAAAGTGAGAGAGACATAAAAAAATTTAGAGAAAAATATTTTATGATCTTGGATTTTTGTGTGTGCGTGTTTATGGTACTAATAAGAATAATATTGGACCATTGTGAGCAAAAACCATATTCAGGATGAAATCCCACATCCTCCAAACAACTTGGTCTGTAAGGAGCCTTTGCTTTTAATTTACACTTCAAATGGCAACATAAAAAATGTCCAGAACAGACCCTTGTTTAGAACAGGGCAGGCAAACTGGAAGTACTAACCTCTAGAACGAGCCAAAATGGATGAATCTGGTGCTGATCCATAAGGCAGATCTTGGCTGAGACGCTGCTCTCTCTACCCACTTGGAACACCCACAGGCGTCAGTGGGATGTTTGTGCAAGGAGAAAGAACAAAATAACAATGAAGCAATTCTCCCATCCACAGTGGGCAGCAAAATTTGACGTATAGCACACAAATCCTGAGCCTTTGAAGTTCCAAAAGGGTTGGAGACCAGGAAAATAAATAAATTCCCTCAAGCTCTAACAGATATTGGTAATGTTGTTCTGTGCCTCAGTCATCTCACCTGTAAATTCTGTCTGTTGACACATGGGCATGCACATTTGAGACAATGGAGCTGCACACATATAACCCTGGGCAGAATTTAGCCCATTGTATTTTTAGCGATCTAACTGACAATTCTGCTTTGTTTCAAAGAAAGAAGTAAACATAGTGACACAAAGCATCTTTTGGTGCCTGACTCTGATCCTTCTCTAAAAAGAGTGTGCCCAGTTTCATGTGGTAAGACAGCAGGCAGCAGCATTACCTAACCCTAACAGGAAAAGGATACCTCTGATTTCCAACAGCAGCTCTGTCCTAGGAAGCGCGGTCTCATGTTACAGAGAAAAGCTTTCCATTGAGGCACAGTTTGTGAATGTAGGGCGCCATCCTACAGATCCTTGCTCACATCACTAGTCCTTACTCACAGGAAGACGCTCAGTATCAGCATCACTGGAACTCCTCGTGTGAGTAAGGACTACATGCATTAGCATTTGCAGGATCCAGGCCACAGTACTCACCAGTAGATTCAGGGCCCTGACCCTGAAGCCAGTTAAATTTTAGACCTGGAGCAGTCAGGCCTCACAGATCCAATTGCAGGATCATGGCCTTACTTTGCCTGAAGACATACCACTTGAAGTGTAAAGCTCCTTCTGAAGACCTTGTGCAAAGCAAATGACAAACAAACAAATGCCATTTAAGAGTTAGGACAATACTCCAATGAATGGTTTGGATGTGTGATAGCTTCACCCCCATGCCATCTTTTTTTCTCCCTCCCTTTTCTTTAGTTTCCCTTTTTGATTTCCACCTCCGCATCAAAAATTCTTTTCAGATTTTCTCGCTTTCAGAAGACTTGCTCTGGGGTTATGCTTGGAGTAGCTGATCACATCCTCCATGTCAGAGGGTTTCTTTGGTTTTGTTTGTATTTGATGACTGTATTTTTTTTTCATTTGAACTGCCTCTTCTTGCTAGTGTTGTAATGGTAATTATAATAATAATAATAATAATGGTCAGCTGTTCCCAGATTAGTAAATTATGTATAATTTATTTCCCTTTTTTCTACCTTATTTTATTCTGTTCTGATTTGGCAGTGCAGCAAATGAAGCTGTTAAGATATTTAAAATTGCTGCCCAACCCTGCTTTTTTATATAGACATATAAAAAACTCACTTCTTCCCATGCTCACCCCATTCTTAGTTCTTCATTTTAATTTTGGCCCCCGTCATGACAACTTCTGATGTTTATTATGATGGAGTGAATTAATGGAAGTGTTGTTTTCAATCTTAATTAACTTCTGCTCTCTCATCACTCATTTTAGTTATTTAATTACACCAGTCATCTAGAGCCAATTTTTTTAAGCACTCTGTTTGGATAAGAAGAAAAAAATAGACAATTGTTTTTATATCATTATTATGTACAATGTGAAAACAGATATTTGCTTTTTTTTTTTAATTTGTTCCCTGTCTTTGTGAACAAATTATTTCTGACTCTTGTGGATTCACCTCACATTTGCTGGTTGCTTGATTTCCACCATGTTATAGAGATGCTCTGGTTTAATTATGTGACTTCGGGCTACGAGAATACTTTGTTTTAGCTCCAGGTAGGTGCCACCAAGGCAGGCATGGTTGGAGCAAATCTTAAATATACATGGTAAAATTCTGGCCTCATTGAAGTCACTGGGAGTTTTGCCTTAGACGTCAGTGGGACTAGCATTTCACCCAAAAAAACTATGAGCTTGATACTCAAGGCCTCACTCATGGGAGTAGCCCTGTTTAAGCCAATGGGCCTAGGAGCACTTGTGGGTGAGTAAGGGCTGCAGGACTAAGCCCTCGTCTTCATAATGGGTGATGTGACCGAATTCCTTTTGGGGGAGGGGTGGGAGAGGGGGCTGTGCTTTACATTCTGTGTTGTCTTTGCCTGAGACTCAGAACGAATGCTAAAAAAGAAAAAAAAAATGCTGACTTTATTGCAAACCAACCTATACCTGAGAGACTATGGTAGGACCTGGGGCTTGGGTCAAACCTGGGTAGCTTGTTAAAGACCCTGCATTTCGATGCTGAAACCGATCCAGCCCAACAAAGCACTTTAGCATGTGCTTAAGTACTTTGCTGGATCAGAGCGCCCATATGTCCTATAGTATTAAAACACCCATGTTTGAAATAGAGGCCCTATTTTATTGATTTAAAAAAACGACAACAGGTATCTATAAAAGAAGTTCTT
Source organism: Emys orbicularis (assembly GCF_028017835.1). Classification (NCBI taxonomy): domain Eukaryota; kingdom Metazoa; phylum Chordata; order Testudines; family Emydidae; genus Emys; species Emys orbicularis. Next base: position 126,020,842 of record NC_088683.1, read on the forward strand.
GTCTTGTTTTTTTCTTTTCCTGGGTTTTGTGTCCTTATGACACTGAGAAAAACCAGGTTAGAAGAGATTAGGATAGTATTAACCTAAAAGAGCACAAAAAGCCTAGCATATATGTGGGCCTAGCTCGCCTCTTTCCTGGGAATCTATATAGTGATGATCTTCTTGTTAGAATTTTTGTGTTGGTCGCACGTTTCGTTTCCTCTGAAATCAGGGCAGCTTCTTACTCCAATGTGACTCAAACTTCTCAGAGAGTAATACCAGCAGTGGGGAAAAGAGGGTCAAAAGAAAAAAAATTGAGGGACTGACTGGTAAGCTCAATGAAATAACACATAATTCTTTCTGAATTTATTCATGCCTTATATTAGTAAAATAGGATTTTTAAGTGCATTTAACATCTTTATTTAACCGTTCCGCTATATTAATCAGGCCCCCAGAAAAGAACACTAGCTACTATTATAGAATTTAATTAGTTTTGTAACCAAATCCTCTTATTACAAATGCATATGGAAGAAATTCTTTCTGCATAGACATTATTTCAAAGATTTGGTTTCTGCAGTAGACTCTTTCTTTAATTAAATCATTTTTTTTAGAAAGTAAATTGTCTTTAACCTTTTTACAGCACATTTTCAAAGCTTTTTCTTTTTTAATCCAAAGAGATGAGCTGCTGTTGTCGCTGAAGAAGACTCTGACATTATGTTTGTAACATCAAAAATAATTACACACAGTGGAAACTTAGACCTCACTTAGCAAGAATTCAACCGCTAAAATTAATCGCAACTGCATAATATATCATACGTTTAAGGGCATGGTTTATCAAATATGAAATATTTTGTCTGCCCACTTCTTGATAGAATCTTCCATTTTGCAAGGAAATGTATGTACCATAATTCATTAGATGTGGATCCAAGTGTATCCTCAACTCACAGGGCATGGGATGGATGTTTAACTTGGTTTATATTTACATTTTCTTCAACTTTATCTTAACTTGTCAGTTTCCCAGATTGAAGAACATGTCAAGTTTGTTTTTTCTACTGACTGATTTCTCTACTCCCCAGTGTTTTTTGTCACTGGTTTGCTGAAACAGTATTTATATAGCTCCATTGGCTCTAAAGCTCTTCTTACTCCTTCTAACATTTTGGATTTTACAAGTGAAAAGAAAAATAGAAAAGAAAATAGAGACAATCAAATGCCTGGAGCTTAAAACAAAGTATGTGCAACCTACCATCTCACTTGAAATTTAATAAAATAAATAATTATGTAAATATAACATAGAGTTATAGATTTATATTTTGTTCATAACACATAGTGTAATATAAGTTGTATATTTTCATGTTTTGGTTTTATGTTATCATTCATGCCACAATAAATAAAAAAATCAGGAGTTGATGTACTCTTTAAAAAAAATAAGATGTGGGTTGCCACCATGCTGGGTTTTTTTGCATTCCCCTTTTTTCAGTATTATTGCCCTACAAGGCACCAATAAAAACAGCAAATGTGTTCTTTACTTAAACTGTGTTTCTGTTTCCCACTTCTTACAGCCTAGGGGTGTGCTGCTTAGTTTTATCAGACGAATAAAACAAGGTACAAAAAATGTAAATCCAGATTTCAATTACTCAAAAATTCAAGGTTGTACAAATCCCAGGGGCCAAAATCTTTCCTGGTGTAATGCCAGTGAAATGTCAGGAGAAAAATTTGGGCCCAGAGATCTTATTCAGGCCACATGCAGACAGGAACGATTTCCAAAGTACAGATCTGGATCCAGATACTGGCCGCTGTGTATGTGGGGCTGCTTGGATCCGAGTTTTGGTTCAAGCCCAACTCTAAACAATACATTGATTTAGTTTTGCTAATTTATAAGTATAGCTATTAGGTTCAGGAATTCAAAACAAATTCAGGGAAATGCTTGATTATCCACAAAGATAAATAAGTACTCAATCAATAACCCTATTCACAGTTAACCTGGATTTTGGGGCATATTGACTAACCACTCATTCAGTTTCCACAGTAACATGTGGCAGAAAGTGAGGCAAAATCAGTGCAAACTTCCCACCATCTCCATCTTCCCCCCAAAAGAAAACTGCCAAAAGCAAAGTACAAATTCAGGTGGCTGCAGTGTGTGTGTGCCCCTATACGATTCAAAAACCACTCATAACAATGAGACAGGATGCTTGGGAAAATGGGGAGCAGCATATAGCCATTAAAGGATGTGATCCCGCAAATCCTTACGCCTCTGAGGTGCTCCATCAAAGGCCTCCTTGTGTGAGTAAGCAGTTGTAGGGTTGAGCCTGAACTTGCTGAATCAATATCCCAGCCACAATATGTAGCTCTGATTTTTGCAAGCTGGGAGGCTCTTCCTGTGGGTAACTTAGCACCTTCTTCCTGTGGGTAACTTAGCACCTTCAACTCTCACTAACTTCATTAGGATGGGAGGGCCCTCAGCATGTAAAAATGAGGGCCTGGGAACAGCTTTAACAAAGCAGGGCTGCCTGACACTAGTCTCCACGCCAGTGCTTGTGAGCAGTAGACAACGGAAACACACGTCTTGCACCATGACACAGTCATCAACAACAAAAAAAGAGGCAGTGGCTATGCACCAAGACTTGTCAGGGTCTCATTTGCCAGGAAAAGTACTGGACTTCACAGGGGCACAACACACACAAACAGTAGCCCATTCATCAGTCACACAGTGTGTATCACAGAAGTGCACCTTAAGTGTAGAGTACACAAAAGTCACACCAAGAGCAGTCCCACAAGACTCCCCTCTAACACAACACATGGCATCATGGACAGCTAATATTGCAGATTAGTTGTGCTCTGTCTTTTCCATGTCATGGCCCCTAAATTACTGCTTGTCCAGCCTCCAGGCCCAACTAGCTTGCTGCAACCTTTTACACAGGTGATTCTATTGACCTCATGGCAAGCGCTACAACTGCTAATCCCAATCCCACACACCTCACTGAGCAGAAGGCTGGCATTTGTCATCTGTACCGTTGCAGCTCAACTATCGGGGGGCAGAGGGGCATGACTTTTTTATGGATAGGCTGGCGTATAGCAAAATCCAAGCTTTGACCTATAATGGCTGGAAAGGGGGAGTGTGTGAGAGAGCGACAAATTGAGAACAAGAACTATCCAATTTGTAATGAAACTCTAAGGTTAAGCTTTTCAAAAAAGGAACCTAGAGTTAAGGCCCTAAATCCACAGAATAAACATTTCAAAAGCATCTAAGTGACTTTTGGAAGTGACAGCCCCATGTATCTGCCTGATGTTTCAAACTGCTGCGCATCCACCAGCTCCCAATGGCAGCCAGGGGAGCTGGTGGCTGCTCAGTAATTTTGAAAGTCAACCGGTCCCTCAATATGGATTTAAGAACCTAATTTTAGTTTGGACTAAACTGAACCCACAATGGAATTTAGTTAAATTGTGCTGTTGCTGGAATGGAATCTAGCTCAGTTGTCCAGCGTTGTGATGGCTCTGTCAGGCAAACAGAAGTAAAAGCTTGTTTAGGTCACTTACGTAAACAGATTTGACTGGTTTTATATACACAAAGTGCCACTTTTCAGAATAGGACCACACTTCAGTAGAGAGAGAGACTTGTGACTCTGGCAAAGGCATTCCTTTTCACATTTAACAGACGTGGCTGGTGGAGTTTTGTGTGTGTGAGGGCACGTGTAGTGTTTTTTAAAATCTGTTGCAGGAACTAGGGTGACCAGATGTCCCGATTTTATAGGGACAGTCCCGATTTTTGGGTCTTTTTCTTATATAGGCTCCTATTAACCCCCACCCCCTGTCCCGATTTTTCACATTTGCTGTCTGGTCACCCTAGCAGGAACCCAGGTGAGGGGCTGAGAAAGGTTCTGGGGAGACGCGCTGCACTAAGCGAGCAAGAAAAGGAGATGTTAAGGATAATTTTTTTTTCTAAGTAAATTCCCCTGTTCAGTGTTAGGCCTGGTCTACACTACCCGCCTGAATCGGCGGGTAGAAATCGATCTCTTGGGGATCGACTTATCGCGTCTCGTCAGGACGCGACAATCGATCCCCGAATCAACGTGCTTACTCCACCAGCGGAGGTGGGAGTAAGCGCCGTCGACTGGGAGCCGCGGCAGTCGATTTTGCCGCCGTCCTCACAACAGGGTAAGTCGGATCTGATACGTCGAATTCAGCTACGCTATTCGCGTAGCTGAATTTGCGTATCTTAAATCGACCCCCCCCCCCCTGTAGTGTAGATGTAGCCTTAGAAGAAAACAGCCTTTTTTTAGGATTTACCAGTGGCGCATAAATAAGAGGAAAAGAAAATGACAATGCTCAATCCTCTCCAAACATGATATTTGATAAGTCCATGCAACAGCCTAAGTGGAATGGACACTTCCAATAGGCAATGAACATTAACCCAGCAAGCAGGGAATATAGGTCAGCTCATTAATCTACACACTGGGGAGTGATGCTGAAAATATTTATAAAGCCTTTTTGCTTAGGAAGGAGATAAGAATAACTATGACATTATGCTAAAAACAAGTGTGATGAACAGATAATTCCTAAGAGCAATCTAACACACAAATGTATGCACTTACCAAAAGGTGCAAAGATCCACGGAAAACGTGGGCGACTATAAAGCACCCTAGATGAACAAGCAGAGTATTGTGACTTTGGTGTCAACTCTTGAGCGATCATCTAGTAATTAGGATTTGAAACAAGGGGCTTTCAGAAAAATTACAGAAATGCAGCCAGGGAAACTACAGGGCAACTGATGTCTGCTCAGTCACTGAACGCATATGTCAGAAACATAAAAGGAAGTGTGTTCGCTAAAGCAAAGGAATCAGAGACTTAGGCATCACTCACCTTTGCTTGGGCTAGCTTCCGGGGATTTGTGTCCAGAGTGTTTATGAACAGGCTTAGACAGCTGATCTCAAGAGTTGCACTAGTTACTATTGTTACTAGTTGTATGACAGTACCATTGCCTGGGTTCCATTGTGCTAGACACAATACGTAACCAGAGACAGTCCCACAGATTTTACAATCTGAACGGATAAGGCAGGAAAGGGGCAGGAGAATGTATTAATAGCCCCAATTTACTGACCTGGATTCTAGTCTGGTTCATGTATCATTAATGAAATCATTGGCTAATTTCTGACTGCAGAATATGGCTGTTGAGGATTCATAGGGCAGAAAGCTTGACTTTCAGGTTCCGTGCTGACTTTTCAGGGCTGGCAGCTAGAAAACACTCATGTGAGTGTGAGCGAGACAGAGAGGAAAAAACACATGTGTCCGTACAAAAATTAACTTAAAAACTTTGAGCTGGAAGTCATTGCAGGAGAAAAACCATGGAATCCTTGCATTTTTTCCAGTCACTTTCCTGACATGATTGTGCTCTTTCCCTGTAAATTAGTCCAGGCAGATTACCCTCTGCTTATGTTGTAGTTTATTGCCCACTACAAACACATACACACATTCTCATTGGTTCTAGTCCACTCTTTGTATGATTGTTTAAATTCTCCACAGTGCTGAGGCTTGTCCCTGTAGGTTCTTCACAGTGAGGCAATATCCCTTTTTGAGTTTTCATATTGGTGGAGCTGGTATAATCTCTTCTCAGAAAATCAGCCGAAACTTAGTCCCATTCATCAAGATGTTCCCTTTTAACTCAACCCAGGGATCCACTTTACAGTTGACAGGCTATGGATACAGCACAGTACTCATCTCTCTTCCTAATCTATGTGCTTGCCGCAATGCTCATAAATACAGTAAGAACAGTCATACTGGGTGTCATAACTATAAAGGGAAGGGTGACAGCTCTCCTGTGTACAGTGCTATGGAATCCCTCCTAGCCAGAGACTCCAAATCCTTTTACCTGTAAAGGGTTAAGAAGCTCGGGTAACCTGGCTGACACCTGACCCCAAGGACCAATAAGGGGACAAGATACTTTCAAATCTTGGGGGGGGAAAGGCTTTTGTGTGTGTCCTTTGTTTAAGGGGTTGTTCGCTCTTGGGACTGAGAGGGACCAGACATCAATCCAGGTTCTCCCCATCTTTCTAAACAAGTCTCTGTTATTTCAAAATTGTAAGTAAAAGCCAGGCAAGGCGTCTTAGATTTACTTTGTTTTCTCAACTTGTAAATGTACCTTTTACTAGAGTGCTTATCTTTGTTTGCTACACTTTGAACCTAAGACAGAGGGGAGTCCTCTGAGCTCTTTAAGTTTGATTACCCTGTAAAGTTATTTTCCATACTGATTTTACAGAGATGATTTTTACCTTTTTCTTTAATTAAAAGCCTTCTTTTTAAGAACCTGATTGATTTCTCCTTGTTTTAAGATCCAAAGGGGGTTTGGATCTGTATTCACCAGGAGTTGGTGAAAGGAAGGAGGGGGGAAGGGTCAATTTCTCCTTGTTTAAGATCCAAGGAGTTTGGATCTGTATTCACCAGGGAATTGGTGAAAGGTTTCTAAAAGCTTCCCAGGGTAGGGAATGGTGGCAGCGGACCAGAACTAAGCTGGTAGTTAAGCTTAGAAGTCCTCATGCAGGCCCCTACATTTGTACCCTAAAGTTCAAAGTGGGGATACAGCCTTGACATGGTGGCACAGCGGTGGAGATCGTTTTAAACCCAAAAGCCAGTAAGAGATTTTTTTTTCCTTCTAGCTGCTTGGAAAGCAGAGCTGAAGGTAGATGCATATCTTATCTCTCCTTGCCTGAAGGCAGAGGTGTTAAGTTTTTTTTAACAAGGGGCTTTGTTAAGAGAAGTGTTCAAATAAGCAAACAAACTTTGAACTGGTAAAGATAATTTACAAGCTGAATTGTGTTTTTTTTCTTTTTTACATCCTGGGAAGTAGCTAGTTAGAAAGTCTCTGTTAACTCAGCAGCACTCAGCAGGAGCCTGAGCTAAGTACATCCCAGTTTCAGTCAACTGCAGAGGGGTGTGACCCAGCACAAGAAAACCAGGAAAATGACTACCAAAGAAGAAAAAGCTAAAGAGGAGGCCCACAAGAGAGGTATGGAGCTGAAAGAAAAAGAGATAGAGCTGAGAGACAGAGAAGAGAAAGCCAAAGAGGAGGCCCACAAGAGAGAAATGGAGCTGGAAAAAGCCAAACAGGAGGCCCATAAAAGAGAGATGGAGCTGAAAGAAAAAGAGATGGAACTGGAAGCAGCAAGGACTAGGCAGGGTGCATCAGACCATCCTAACAACTCCTCTCCAGGTACCACTTCCCATCCCAGGAAATTCCCCACCTACAAGGCAGGCGATGATACTGAGGCCTTCTTAGAAAATTTTGAAAGGGCCTGCCTTGGATACAACATCCCTCCAACCCAGTACATGGTAGAGCTGAGGCCGCAGCTCAGTGGACCCTTAGCAGAGGTGGCGGCTGAAATGCCTAAGGAACACATGAACAGTTATGAACTTTTTAAAAACAAGGCCAGAATCAGAATGGGGCTAACACCTGAGCATGCCCGTCGGCGGTTCAGAGCCCTAAGGTGGAAACCTGATGTGTCATTTACCCGACATGCCTACCACATTGGGAAAAATTGGGATGCCTGGATATCAGGAGCAAATGTTAAATCTACGGAAGAGTTGCCCTTCCTATTGCAAATGGAGCAGTTTTTAGAGGGTGTTCCTGAGGAAATAGAAAGGTACATCCTAGATGGGAAGCCCAAAACTGTAACCGAGGCGGGGGAGATTGGAGCCAAATGGGTGGAGGTGACAGAAAAGAAAAAAGCTAGTAGCAGTTGGAGCGAATATCAGAAGGGGCAAGCCGAAACAAAACCTTATCACCGGGGACAACCCAAGGCCCCACCCACATCCCAAGGGAAACCCCAGACGCCTTCTCACCCCACCACACCAGTCTCCATCAACCAACATCGCCCCAGTGATACCTTAGCAGGGCGATGTTTTAAATGTAATGAACTGGGGCATATAAAGGCTCACTGCCCCAAGAACCCCAACCGATTACAGTTCATTACACCCCAATCACACCAAAGAACCCCAGACCCAGATGCCTCTCTCATACCCTCGGAGTGAAGGGAAACCTTGAGAGTGGGCGGAAAGAAGGTTATCGCTTGGAGGGACACTGGGGCACAAGTGTCAACTATTCAGCAATCCCTAGTGGACCCCAAACTCATCAACCCGGAGGCTACAGTGACAATTCAACCCTTCGTGTCACAGTCTGTAACCTTGCCTACAGCCCAGTTGCATGTCCAGTACAAGGGCTGGGCAGGAATGTGGACTTTTGCAGTCTATGACAATTATCCCATCCCCATGCTGCTGGGGGAAGACTTGGCCAACCATGTGAAGCTAGCCAAGAGGGTGGGAATAGTCACCCGCAGCCAGGCTAAGCAAGCTTTCACCCCCATCCTTGTTCCTGAGCCGTCCACCAGGGCCCCGTCTGTGTTACCGGAGACCCAAACACAGGTGGTGGAACCGGATCCCCTGCCAACGACTGCAACAGCCGTAGTGGATCCAATCCCAGAGACCCAGCCAAAGCCAGTCCCGGAACCGGAACTGGCAACGCAACCAGCACCAGAACCATTGCCAGCACTGAGTCCAGCGCTTGCAACCCCGTCTACAACTCCAATGCCAGAGGACACCAGCGAGCCTGAACTGGCGGAAGCAGCAGATAACCTTACCCAAGAGGCTCAGCCAGAGCCTGAGATACCACATAGTGCACCAGCGGGCAGCGGTTCACAGTCAATGGAAAAAACCCCAGCCCCTACATCGCTTCCAGAGGGACCAAGCCCCAGTCCACAATCCAAGGAGGAACTGATGTCTCCAGCATCAAGGGAACAGTTCCAGGCCAAGCAGGAAGCAGATGACAGCCTTCAGAAAGCTTGGGAGGCGGCGCGGAGCACCCCACCGCCTCTCAGCTCTTCTAACCGATCCCGGTTTGTTGTAGAACAAGGGCTTTTATACAAGGAGACTCTTTCTGGTGGGCACCAGGAAGACTGGCATCCTCAAAGACAGTTGGTAGTTCCCACTAAGTATCGGGTAAAGCTCTTGAGCTTAGCCCATGATCATCCCAATGGCCATTCTGGGGTGAACAGAACCAAAGACCGGTTGGGGAAGTCCTTCCACTGGGAGGGAATGGGCAAGGATGTTGCTAATTATGTCCGGTCTTGTGAGGTGTGCCAACGAGTGGGAAAGCCCCAAGACCAGGTTAAAGCCCCTCTCCAGCCACTACCCATAATTGAGGTCCCATTTCAGCGAGTAGCTGTGGATATTCTGGGTCCTTTCCCAAAGAAGACACCCAGAGGAAAGCAGTACGTACTGACTTCCATGGATTTTGCTACCCGATGGCCGGAAGCTGTACCCTTAAGCAACACCAAGGCTAAAAGTGTGTGCCAGGCATTAGCAGACATTTTTGCCAGGGTAGGTTGGCCCTCCGACATCCTTACAGATTCGGGAACTAATTTCCTGGCAGGGAACATGAAAAACCTGTGGGAAGCTCATGGGGTGAATCACTTGGTTGCCACCCCTCATCACCATCAAACCAATGGTCTGGTGGAGAGGTTTAATGGAACTTTGGGGGCCATGATACGTAAATTCGTAAATGAACACTCCAATGATTGGGACCTAGTGTTGCAGCAGTTGCTTTTTGCCTACAGGGCTGTACCACATCCCAGTTTAGGGTTTTCACCATTTGAACTTGTGTATGGCCGCGAGGTTAAGGGGCCATTACAGTTGGTGAAGCAGCAATGGGAGGGGTTTACGCCTTCTCCAGGAACTAACATTCTAGACTTTGTAAGCAACCTACAAAACACCCTCCGACACTCTTTAGCCCTTGCTAAAGAAAACCTAAAGGATGCTCAGGAAGAGCAAAAGGCCTGGTATGATAAACATTCCAGAGAACGGTCCTTCAAAGTAGGAGACCAAGTCATGGTCTTAAAGGCGCTCCAGGCCCATAAAATGGAAGCGTCGTGGGAAGGACCATTCACGGTCCAGGAGCGCCTAGGAGCTGTTAACTATCTCATAGCCTCCCCCACCTCCAACATAAAGCCTAAGGTATACCATGTTAATTCTCTTAAGCCCTTTTATTCTAGAGAATTAAACGTTTGCCAGTTTACAGCCCAGGAAACAGATGACGCGGAGTGGCCTGCAGGTGTCTACTATGAAGGAAAAAGGAATGGTGGCGTGGAAGAGGTGAACCTCTCCACAACCCTGGGACGTCTGCAGCGACAGCAGATCAAGGAGCTGTGAACAAGCTTTGCACCGATTTTCTCAGCCACTCCAGGACGGACCGAACGGGCATACCACTCCATTGACACAGGTAATGCTCACCCAATTAGAACCCCACCCTACCGGGAGTCACCTCATGCCCAAGCGGCTATACAAAGGGAGATCCAGGACATGCTACAGATGGGTATAATCCGCCCCTCTAGCAGTGCATGGGCATCTCCAGTGGTTCTAGTTCCCAAACCAGATGGGGAAATACGCTTTTGCGTGGACTACCGTAAGCTAAATGCTGTAACTCGTCCTGACAACTATCCAATGCCACGCACAGATGAGCTATTGGAGAAATTGGGACATGCCCAATTCATCTCTACTTTAGACTTAACCAAGGGGTACTGGCAAGTACCACTAGATGAACCCGCTAAGGAAAGGTCCGCCTTCGTCACCCAGGCAGGGGTGTATGAATTCAATGTACTCCCTTTCGGGTTGCGAAATGCACCCGCCACCTTCCAAAGACTTGTAGATGGTCTCTTAGCAGGATTGGGAGAATCTGCAGTTGCCTACCTCGATGATGTGGCCATTTTTTCTGATTCATGGACAGAACACCTGGAGCACCTGGAAAAAGTCTTCGAGTGCATCCGACAGGCAGGACTAACTGTTAAGGCTAAAAAGTGTCAAATAGGCCAAAACAGAGTGACGTACCTGGGGCACCAGGTGGGTCAAGGAACTATAAATCCCCTACAGGCCAAAGTGGATGCTATCCAAAAGTGGCCGGTTCCAAAGTCAAAGAAACAGGTCCAATCCTTCTTAGGCTTGGCCGGATATTATAGGCGATTTGTACCACACTACAGCCAAATCGCCGCCCCGCTGACAGACCTAACCAGAAAGAAACAGCCAAATGCAGTTCAGTGGACTGATGAGTGTCAAAAGGCCTTTAACCAGCTTAAGGCAACACTCATGTCTGACCCTGTGCTAAGGGCCCCAGACTTTGACAAACCGTTCCTAGTAACCACAGATGCGTCCGAGCGAGGCGTGGGAGCAGTTTTAATGCAGGAAGGACCGGATCAAGAATTCCATCCTGTCGTGTTTCTCAGCAAGAAACTGTCTGAGAGGGAAAGCCACTGGTCAATCAGTGAAAAGGAATGCTACGCCATTGTGTACGCGCTGGAAAAGCTACGCCCATATGTTTGGGGACGGCGTTTCCAACTACAAACAGACCATGCTGCGCTACAGTGGCTTCATACCGCCAAGGGAAATAACAAAAAACTTCTTCGGTGGAGTTTAGCTCTCCAAGATTTTGATTTTGAAATACAACACATTTCGGGAGCTTCTAACAAAGTGGCTGATGCACTCTCCCGGGAAAGTTTCCCAGAGTTAACTGGTTAACAATTGTTCTTGAAATAAAACATATTGTTAGTTTTTATATAATCAGTAGTATGTCTAAAGGTACATGTGTTTTATTAACTCTGTTTTCTCCTAGAGCTCCAGGAAGAAATCACAGCCAGTGTGGAACCGGACGTCCAACACTATCTGTGATTTGGGGGGCGTGTCATAACTATAAAGGGAAGGGTGACAGCTCTCCTGTGTACAGTGCTATGGAATCCCTCCTAGCCAGAGACTCCAAATCCTTTTACCTGTAAAGGGTTAAGAAGCTCGGGTAACCTGGCTGACACCTGACCCCAAGGACCAATAAGGGGACAAGATACTTTCAAATCTTGGGGGGGGAAAGGCTTTTGTGTGTGTCCTTTGTTTAAGGGGTTGTTCGCTCTTGGGACTGAGAGGGACCAGACATCAATCCAGGTTCTCCCCATCTTTCTAAACAAGTCTCTGTTATTTCAAAATTGTAAGTAAAAGCCAGGCAAGGCGTCTTAGATTTACTTTGTTTTCTCAACTTGTAAATGTACCTTTTACTAGAGTGCTTATCTTTGTTTGCTACACTTTGAACCTAAGACAGAGGGGAGTCCTCTGAGCTCTTTAAGTTTGATTACCCTGTAAAGTTATTTTCCATACTGATTTTACAGAGATGATTTTTACCTTTTTCTTTAATTAAAAGCCTTCTTTTTAAGAACCTGATTGATTTCTCCTTGTTTTAAGATCCAAGGGGGTTTAGATCTGTTTTCACCAGGAGTTGGTGAAAGGAAGGAGCGGGGAAGGGTCAATTTCTCCTTGTTTAAGATCCAAGGAGTTTGGATCTGTATTCACCAGGGAATTGGTGAAAAGTTTCTAAAAGCTTCCCAGGGTAGGGAATGGTGGCAGCGGACCAGAACTAAGCTGGTAGTTAAGCTTAGAAGTCCTCATGCAGGCCCCTACATTTGTACCCTAAAGTTCAAAGTGGGGATACAGCCTTGACACTGGGTCAGACCAAAGGTCCATCTAGCCCAGTAGCCTGTCTTCCGACAGTGGCCAATGCCAGGTGCTTCCAAGGGAATGACCAGAACAGGGCAATCATTAAGTGATCCATCCCCTGTCGTCCACTCCCAGCATCTGGCAGTCAGAGGCTTAGGGACACCCAGAGTGTGGGCTTACATCTCTGACCATTTGGCTAATCAATCTAATAGTGAACTCAGTTTTCACTCCTCCACAAGCACTGTGTGGCCTTAGGGCAGTCAAAACCTGACATCAGCACTGTTCATTTCTGAACCATTAATTGACTCAAAGCGAACAGTCTGGGGTGGGATTAAGAATGTATTGATTAAGGGTTTGTCTTCATGCAGAGCTGCACCAATTGAACGTAAGGTGTGATTTTAAACTAGTGAAAGAGACTGTGTGGCTATTTATTTTGATGTCAATCATGCTTATTTTGCTTTAGCTTAAGCCAATTAGGAACAGGTTTAAGATTTACCAAAATAAGCCACTTTTAAACCAAAATAAGGGTATGTCTACACTACGAGGGTAGTTCGATTTCTCTTAAATCGAATTTGTGGAATCGATATTGCAAAGTCGAACGTGTGTATCCACACTAAGGACAGTAATTCGACTTTGTCAGTCCACACTAACGGGGCAAGCGTCGACATTGGAAGCGGTGCACTGTGGGCAGCTATCCCACAGTTCCCGCAGTCCGCGCTGCCCATTGGAATTCTGGGTCGAGCCGCCAATGCCTTCTGGGTAAAAAAAAAGGGTCGAGGGTGCTTTTGGGTAATTGTCGTCATCCGTCTGTCAATACCGCCCTCCCTCCCTCCCTGAAAGCGCCGGCGGACACCACAGCACTGCGAGCATGGATCCCGCTGCGACCATCGCTGCAGTTGTGGCCGTTGTCAACGCCGCGCAGCTTATCATCCACCTTTCCCAGAGGCAGATGCAGATAAACCAGGCGAGGAGGCTACGGCACCGTGGTGAGGGCCTGAAGTCTGAGAGTGGCACAGACCTGTCACAAAGCACGGGACCCAGCGCCGAGGACATCACGGTGACAATGGGTCATGTGGATGTTGTGGAACGGCGATTCTGGGCACGGGAAACAAGCACGGACTGGTGGGACCGCATAGTGCTGCAGGTCTGGGATAAATCCCAGTGGCTGCGAAACTTTCGCATGCGGAAGGGGACTTTCCTTGAACTTTGTGAGTTGCTGTCCCCTGCCCTGAAGCGCAATGACACCCGGATGCGAGCAGCCCTGACTGTCCAGAAGTGAGTGGCCATAGCCCTCTGGAAGCTTGCAACGCCGGACAGCTACCGGTCTGTTGCGAACCAGTTTGGCGTGGGCAAATCTACCATGGGGGTTGTTCTGATGCAAGTAGCCAACGCAATCGTTAAGGTACTGCTTTCAAAGGTAGTGACCCTGGGAAACGTGGAGGTCATCATAGATGGCTTCGCCGCGATGGGATTCCCAAACTGCGGTGGGGCTATAGATGGAACTCACATCCCTATCCTGGGACCGGACCACCAGGCCAGCCAGTACATTAACAGAAAGGGATACTTTTCAATGGTGCTGCAAGCACTTGTGGACCATCGGGGACGTTTTACAAACATCAACGTCGGATGGCCGGGCAAGGTTCATGACGCTCGCGTCTTCAGGAACTCCGGTCTGTTTAGACGGCTGCAGGAAGGTATTTACTTCCCGGACCACAAAATAACTCTTGGGGATGTGGAGATGCCTACAGTGATCCTTGGGGACCCAGCCTACCCGCTAATGCCCTGGCTCATGAAGCCCTACACTGGAGCCCTAGACACTGAAAAAGAACTGTTCAACTACCGGCTGAGCAAGTGCAGAATGGTGGTGGAGTGTGCTTTTGGCCGTCTCAAGGGGAGATGGAGAAGCTTACTGACTCGCTGTGATCTCAGCGAAACCAATATCCCCATTGTTATAGCAGCTTGCTGTGTGCTCCACAATCTGTGTGAGAGCAAGGGGGAGACCTTTATGGCGGGGTGGGAGGTTGAGGCAAATAGCCTGGCATCTGATTATGCCCAGCCAGACAGACGGGCGATTAGAAGAGCCCAGCGGGACGCGCTGTGCATCCGGGAGGCTTTGAAAGCTAGGTTCCACAGTGAGCAGGGTAACCAGTGACTTTTAAGTTTCTGTACAGAGAAGCTGAACCTGCGACCGTTTCTTTACCCAGTTAATGTTGACTATCCTCTCCAGTTACAGACCCCCTCCACCCCCTTCCAAAAAAATAAAATCAGTTTTATTTTGTTAATGAACACCGTTGTCTTTAGTACTGTTTTCGCGGGAATGTTTGAAACCTGGGACGCAGACTGTGGTGGGGAGCGGGTGTAGTGTACTGATGCAAATGATCCTTCTAAACTCCAGGAATGACAGGATTCGCAGTGGCGGACTGCTTGTTTCAACGGAGCCTGCCAGCCCTCCTGAGCGGTACTGTGTGTATGTGGGGGCTATGTGAGTTTATGGCAGGGGGAGGAGGGTTACAGATCCCCTGCTGCGTGGCTCTGTGATCCAGGACAAGGACCGCTGCATAAGATTTGTAACTGCCCTCCCCCGCAACAAAGTCACAGTGCAACACTCCCCCCCCCTCCCCCCACGCACAGAACATGAAAACCACCTCCCAGACTGACCAGGGTAACTAGTCACTGCACTGTGTATGTGCCCTCCTGCTGGACCTGCCCCCGCCTCTGTACCCTGCTAAAGGTGACTGTCCTGTCCAATTACCAAGCCCCTTCCCCCCCTTCAGACAGACTCTCCCTCAAAAGAACATGACTGAAACAGTAATGAACAGAAACGTATTTTTTATTAACAACCACACATGAAACTGGGGGGTGAAACTTGGACGGGGGCTTGGGTGAGGCGGGAAGGAAAGGACTTTTCAAATTTCGGGGAATGACAGCCTTCTGGTGCTTGAGCAGTCTGCAGGGGTGGAGTGAGAGTTTTCACGGACTCTGCCGCCCCTCCTTCTTTGGACTTTGGGCGAGGGGGGTATGGGACTTGGTGGCAGGGGAGTGCGGTTACTGATAGACTGCAGCGGGGCTCTGTCCTCCTGCCTCCGTTCCTGCAGAACATCAACAAGGCGCCGGAGCGTGTCCGTTTGCTCCCTCAGAAGTCAAAGCAGCGTTTGAGTCGCCTGCTGGTCTTCCTGCCGCCACCTCTCCTCACGGTCCATGTGTGTCCGGTGCATTTGGGACAAATTCTCCCTCCAATGGTTCTGCTGTGCTGCCTGGGCTCGGGAGCAGTCCATTAGTTCTGAGAACATGTCCTCTCGCGTCTTCTTCTTCCTCCGCCTAATGTGCGCTAGCCTCTGGGAGTTTGATGCCAGGCTGGGTTGGGAGACAGTCGCAGATGTGGCTGTGGGAATGAGAAAAAGGTAGTGAATTCCTCCGAAAGATAAATGTAGTTGTGAACAAAGAACATAGTCTTTCTCTGTGAACAAGACCATGCACCGCACCTATCACATGCGCACTCAGGACAAGGTCGAATTTTCGGACCTCGCCTTCAGTGCCTGGGGTTTTGCACTGCAGATCTGGGAAGCGTGGCAGGACACCGTAATCTCTGTAGCAGGCAAAGATGGTAAGCCGTAGACTTGTGGCTGCTTAAAACTTTAGTGGTACCACTGGCCTCCTTTCACATTGAAAGCAATGCCAGTCTCTGCTGCCAGCAATCGGCCAAGCATGAACTCTGGCCCTGTCCCACCCCCTCGCGGATGTCCCAGGGAAAGATCCCTGTATGCTGCCCCTCTCCCGCATCCACCGCGTGGCTGCAAACCAGCGGTTACAGTTCTGTAAAGGAACTTGCAAGCAGTCCCAATACTAACAGTCCCCTACCTAATTCAAAGCAGGTCATCATGAGCGACATAACTATCATGAGGATCTCGGACACCGAGAAGGAAAGGATGCTTCGAGAAAGCCTGCAAAGACCAGGGCCCTATGCCGCCATGCTGTGCAAGGCAATGATACCGGAGTACTTGCTTGTCTCCTGGCGCGGGAACGTCTCCTACTTCGGAGGACCCAATAAGGCCGCTCTCCCCAGGAACCTGATGAACAGGCTTTCCCATTACCTGCAGGAGAGCTTCTTTGAGATGTCAGTGGAGGATTATTGCTCTATCCCCGGACATATAGACCAGATTTTCATATAGCTGCAGTGGCAGGGACTAAAGAGTGGAGCAGCTTGGGCAGCAGAATCATGCACAACCGGACACTGTTTGATTTTTTTTAAATAGTTGGAACTGATTACTTAAGCGCCCAGGGTAAAGAAATCATGAAGCACACATTGTTCTTATTCTTAATATTCCAGTTTTGTAAAAAATAAATGTTTAGATGTTTAAAGCACTTACCGCTTGATCCTTCCCCTGAATCTGTGTCCAGGTTACATGCTGGGGAGGGTTGGTAGGGGATCTCTGTAAGGGTGATGAAGAGCTCCTGGCTGTCGGGGAAATCAGCTTGGTAAGCGCTGTCGACTGCCTCGTCCTCCTCATCTCCTTCCTCATCTTCCCCGTCCGCTAACATGTCCGAGGAACCGGCCGTGGACAATATCCCATCCTCAGAGTCCACGGTCAGTGGTGGGGTAGTGGTGGCGGCCGCACCAAGGATGGAATGCAGTGCCTCGTAGAAACGGGATGTGTGGGGCTGGGATCCGGAGCGTCCGTTTGCCTCTTTGGTCTTCTGGTAGCCTTGTCTCAGCTCCTTGATTTTCACGCGGCACTGCGTTGCATCCCGGCTGTATCCTCTCTCTGCCATGGCTTTAGAGATCTTCTCATAGATCTTGGCGTTCCGTCTTTTGGAGCGCAGCTCGGAAAGCACGGACTCATCACCCCACACAGCGATCAGATCCAAGACTTCCCGATCAGTCCATGCTGGGGCCCTCTTTCTATTCTGGGATTGCACGGCCATCTCTGCTGGAGAGCTCTGCATCGTTGCCAGTGCTGCTGAGCTCGCCACGCTGTCCAAACAGGAAATGAGATTCAAACTGCCCAGACAGGAAAAGGAATTCAAATTTTCCCGGGGCTTTTCCTGTGTGGCTGGTCAGAGCATCCGAGCTCAGACTGCTGTCCAGAGCGTCAACAGAGTGGTGCACTGTGGGATAGCTCCCGGAGCTATTACCGTCGATTTCCATCCACACCAAGCCTAATTCGATATGGCCATGTCGAATTTAGCGCTACTCCCCTCGTTGGGGAGGAGTACAGAAGTCGAATTTAAGAGACCTCTATGTCGAACTAAATAGCCTCGTGGTGTGGACGGGTGCAGGGTTAATTCGATGTAACGGCGCTAAATTCGACATAAATGCCTAGTGTAGACCAGGCCTAAGAGCTTCAAAACAGAGGCATTCGCACCAGTTCAACTAATTTGGTTTACTTAAAATAGTGCCTGGTTTTGTGCCTACAAGGCCTAAATTGGTTTAATCCCTAATGTACACACAGTTATATTAGTATAAAGGTGTCTTATAGCAGTATAGCTGTTTCCCCTTCCCATACAGAATTAGCTATACTGATATAAAGCACTTTCATACCAATATAATCCACATTCGGGGCAAACAGCTTTTGTGTAGTGGCAAGGACTTAAACTAAACCCTACTCTTATACCGAAATATGAGGGTCTACACAGAGGTTTGCGCCAGTTTAATTTCACAATTTAGGTTATACCACTGCAATTTTCTCATGTAGACAAAGCCTAAACTTACAAGGATGTATGACTTCATGAAAATTACTCAAACTCCTCTCTAAGACTGCTATAATAATACCTACTTCAAAGGGGTGTTATGAGGCTTAATTCATTAATGGCTGCAAACTACTTTGAGATCCTTGGATTAAAGGCACTACAGCAGTGCAAAGTATTATTAGCTAGAGGAAAAAGCTCTGAGACAAGCATGGCATTAAATGTCCAGGCTTCAAAAATCAAAACCAGGGGTGGGTTAGCTCAATGTCCCATTTTATTTTCAGTTCCAAAGCTCAAAATACTTTTTAAAAAATCATATTATGCCCTTTTTTGTATTTTTGTGATGTAAGAATAAAGTATGAAATGGTTTCAGTTTGGTTTTTAAGGTTTTTTTTTTATTATTATTTAAACCTCGGGGGTTGTCAACACACAGAAGAGGTACAAACCGCTAGTGTATTTAAGTACTCCACAATTATACTGGTGTAACGGCTCTCATACCAGTATAGCTTATTGCCATAAGGGGAGGGGAATAAGCTATACCAGTACAACTGCATATTTCCAGGGGTTGCAGAACTGTTGTACATCAAATGTGGTGTAAATGTTTTGTTAAAGTCACAAGCCTAACCGAAACAGTTATACTGGGATAAAATCTGCATGAAGAAATGAAAAATTAGGCCTGACAAGTCTGGTCTTCCTTGGAGCTGGAAGATCTCAGAGCTTGCTTATAGTGAGATAAAGGTGTTGACTCTTCAACAAAGGCTTCCTTTATCCAAAATATTAATTAACCATTGCAGTTAAATAAGCATTAACAAAACCAAGAAACTAAATAGTTTTTTTTTAAAGACTGACTATAAAACTCTTCTCATATCTGTTGCTCAAATTTCACTTCTGTCTTGTGATGTCATCACTGCACTAATTCTCCAGTCAAAGAGTCTTCCAGACAAGAGAAGACCTGAATTTTCAGTGTGAAAAACAAGCAATAAAAATTCAAGTCTTCTGCATACATCATAAAAAACCCCAAATGGGCACAAATTGATCTCCTTTAAAAGCATAAATGAAAGAGAAGTCTGAACATTGTTACATTTACCTTGCTAAGCAACTGTTTTCTTAATTCCTCCCAAATCAAGTTTAGTGACTTTCCCTCCTTCCAAAAAACCTTCAAAAGAAAACAAATTCAACAGCCAAACGTAGGAATTTAATTTCTTTTTGTAAAGTTTCCAACTTTTGAGATGAAACCTTATAACTTTCCCTCATTTCCAGGACCCATTGAAAAGGAACACTGAGGAAATGAAGTATAAGTGATTTGGAGTCTCAAAGATGCTTTGTTTCTCTTCTAATAGAATGTGAAGCTCTATGTAGGAGGTGGGTAGAGCCATCATAACCTGCTTTCTTCTCACTGAATAAAGAAGGTCAATATATTATCATATCAGGGAGGAGGAAATTACATAGGCGACTCTCCAGCAGACAATAAAGACAATTCTGACAGCAGGATCACAACAGCTGTAAAACTTTTCTTTTATTTTCCGACAGACATATCAGTGTTTAAATGACAGCTGAAGTAGGATGATGGACTAAATACATTATTCTCTGTGTTCCTTCTGATTTTTTTTTTATAGAAATACATCTTGAAGACTTGTATTCAAGTTGATCAAATAATAAGTCAATTTGTCAATAAAACAGATTAGGCCACCTGTCTATAGATACAATTTCTTTCAAATAGCTTATTTTGTTAATGTTGTCTTGAAGAAACTGCTCCATGAAAAAAATATTACAAAAATATATTACCATTTTAAGCGTATTGAAATAGAGCTCAGCCTTTGACGGCATTCAGTAATCACAGAATCATAGAAATGTAGGGCTGGAAGGGACCTCAAAGGTCATCAGCTCAAGCCCCAATGCTGAGACAGGATCAAATAAGCCTAGACCATCCCTGACAGGTGTTTGTTCAACCTGTTCTTAAAAACACCCAATGCTGGGGGGTCCACAACCTCCCTTGGAAGCCTATTCCAGAGTTTAACTACCCTTATACTTAGAAAGTTTTTCCTGCTATCTAGCCTACATCTCCCTTGATGCAGATTAAGCCCATTGCTTCTTGTCACAATTTCAGTGGACATGGTGAACAATTGATCGTAGTCCTCTTTATAACTGCCCTTAACAATATTTGAGGAGTGTTAACAGTTCTCCTCAGTTTTCATTTCTCAAGACTAAACATTTTTTAACCTTTCCTCAGAGGTCAGGTTTTTCTAAACCTTTTATCATTTTTGTTGCTCTCTTCTGGATTCTCTCCAATTTATCCACGTTTCCTAAAGTGTGGTGCCCAGAACTGGACACAGAACTCCAGCTGATGCCTCACCAGTGGTGAATAGAGTGGGACAATTACCTCCCATGTCTTACATACAACACTCCTGTTAATAAACCCCAGAATCATATTAGCCTTTTTCACAATTGCATCACATTGTTGTCTCATATTCTAGTTGTGATCTACTATAACTTCCCAGTTCTTTTCAGCATACTACCACTAGCCAATTATTCCCAATTTATTGTTGTACATTTGATTTTTCCTTCCTAAGCGAAGTATTTTGCACTTGTTGTTACTGAATTTTGTCTTTTTGATTTCAGACCCATCCTCCAATTTGCCAAGGTTGAGCTGAATTCTAATCCTATCCTCCAAAATGTTTGCAACCCCTCCCAGCTTGTTGTCATCCACAAATTTTATAAGCATGCTCTCTACTCCATTAGCCAAGTCATTAATGAAAATATTGAATAGTACCAGAACCAAGACTGACCCCTGTGGGATCCCCCTAAATACAATCTCTCAGTTGTACAGTGAACCATTGAAACTACTCTTTGAGTAAGGTCTTTCGACCAGTTGTGCACCCATGTTATAGTAATGTCATCTAGACCGCATTTCCCTAGTTTACTTATAAGACTGTCATGAGGGATTGTGTCAAAAGCCCTACTAAAATCAAGCTATATTGCGTCTACTGTTTTCCCCTGTCCATTTGCCAGTGACCCGATCAAAGAGGGAAATTAGGTTGGTTTGGCACGATTTGTTCTTGATAAATCCATGGTGGCTATTCCTTATAACCTTAGTATCTGTTAGATACTTGCAAATTGATTGCTAAATAAATTTGTTCCAGTATCTTTCCAGGTATCTTAGTTAGGCTGACTGGTCTATAATTCCCTGGTTCTTTTTGTTCCCCTTTTTAAAAGATAGGTGCTATGTTTGCCCTTCTCCAGTCTTCTGGGACCTCACCCATCCTCCATGAGTTCTCAAAGATAGTTGCTAATGGTTCTGAGATTGCTTCATCTAGTTCCTTAAGCATCCTAGCATGAATTTCATCAGGCCCTGCTGACCTGAGTGCCTCTAACTTATCTAAATATTCTTTAACCTTTTCTTTCCCTATTTTGGCTTCCATTCCTTCCCCCTTGTTGCTAGTATTAATTGTTTTGAGTATCTGGTCGCTATTAACCTTTTTACTGAAGACTGAAGCAAAACAGGTATTAAACACCTCAGCCTTCTTAATTACATCAGTTATTAACTCTCCTTCCCTTTTAAGTATAGGACCTGCACTGTCCTTTGTCTTTCTCTTGCTCTTAATATATTAACATAACCTCTTCTTTTTGCCTCTTATGGCCCTTGCTAAGTGTAACTCATTTGGTGCCTTAGTCTTTCTGATTTTGTCCCAATATGCTTGTGCTATTCTTTTGTACTCCTCCTTAGCAATTCATCTAGTATTTCATTTTTGTAGGATTCCTACAAAAATATGTTTTTATCTTTTTTTAAAAAATGTTAGTAGCTATTCTATGGACTGTGGGTTTAGAGGCCTTAGTACTGTGTACTAGAAACAAATGCTAACATTTTTGTTTGGCTCAACAGAGGCTGCATACATTTAAGAAGTTGTACATTTGGTGAGTGTCTTAGGGGAATGAATGGGTGCTGCCCATATGTTCTCATACCACCCCCTACTGGAGAATAATTTATAAATATATATATGTTGTGGGCACGAGTAAGCAATAATGTGGAGAAAGACTCTGAACTGTATTTCTGTGTTTTTGATTTCATGCCTGTCACCCTTTCTGTGACCCCCATAATTACTTCCTATGCCATTACACAGTATCTGTAAGACACTTACAATATCAAATGTTCTGTGCTGTCATCTCACGAGCCATTCCGTGTACTTGCTGCATTAAGCTGTGATGCACTGACATGTAGCACACTGGAGCAAATAACTCCTTAGAGACAATGGGCCATATTCAGCTCTCAGTTATATGTGGAGGTACTCCTGATATACACTAGCATGACTGAAAACAGAGAAAGGGCTACTAGGTTTGCATAGCATGACCAAATACAAATGAGACATACAAACATTTTTAAAAGGCAAAGTTAAAATTTGAATTGCACATGCAGTTAAAATACAGTAGCATGACAATAGAAAACCATTGTTGAAACGATGGCTTCATATTATACCATAAATACTGTTTGAGGTAAATGATATAATCATATACATGGTATATAATAGGCCTGAACTTGCAGTCCTAACTCAGGTTAAATACTCTGATGTCAATGAAAGTTTTGCCCAAGTAAAATAGGATTAAGCCTGTTATTTTTATTTCTTTCTCTCTCTCTTTTTTTCATTTGTCATGTGATCATGGTGAAGGTGGCTGCTCTGTATATGCATTTTTTCTCCCTTGCTTGCAAGGAGACAGGTGATGGGTAGCAGAGTGTAAGGGATTCTGGTGAGATTTTTTGTGTGTGGCGAGGATGGGATCTAAATTAAATACGGTTACATCTATGTTGTATCTGGTGTATTTGATTTGGGGGCGACTGTTTGGGACTGACTGGCCTGTTTAGCCAAATATTGTAAAGAAAATCTAGGCTGTCCAGAGCTTTGGATGAGTGCCCTTTTATTGGAAAAATGAGTAAATAAATAGTGAGATTAGACAATGAGTAGGATTCAGGAAGTTTTCCCACTGCTCAAAATGGATTTTTTTGCTGTTGTCCTCACAATACGATAACAACTGTTGAGTGAGAAGATCCTTCTCTTATGAAGATTTTGCAGAAAGAACAAATGTGGAGAACCATTGCTCTAGGAGCTCCAGAGTGATAAATATCAGTATATCTTGCTGGCATGGCACCTGATTGGGTTTTAAGGATATTTTTGAACAATTAGTAGAACTGGTTGGAAAACAAAAAAACCTTTTCTATGGAAAATGTCCATTTGCACCTGAAATTTCAAACATTTTGAGATTTTCTAACCAGTTCTACTAATGAATTTGTGAGGCACCTTGCTTTGCAATTTCCAATTTAATCAAAACCTTGTGAGAAACAAGATCAGAACCTGAACATTTGTAATTTCTCCAACCCGTGAGTTTATGGCATCATGTGAAAGTGTCAGGAATGCTTAATTATCCGCCAAGTCCACAGACCTTGAAGCATACGATAGCTATCCAATCTAATTTTCAACAGTTTGGCATGTCTCCACATTGTAACTAACTAGAGTTACCCGTAGCAATTGCTCTTTAAAGTAAAAATGTCTTCATTCAGCCTAGTAGTATTATATGTCAGTCAGATTTAGGATACAGAACTGGCCAGCGATGTCCTAAAAAAATCATCTCTCGTTTGAATCACTTTGAATTAGCTTGACTCTGTCATGTTACTGGCAAGTCTTCTTTCTTAAGCATTGTATTTGCAGGTTTGTGGTCTTTGGATTTGCTGGCAAATTCCAACGGTTTGGTGTAAGGTTTTGAAAACAGATTTAGCCAGTGGCTCTGGCAAGGACTTTGGCATTGTTTACTTCACACTAAAATTTAGTAATACTTCTACAAAGCTGCATGGTTTTTAAAATCAAGCAGTGATTCATTCTCTAAAAACTATAATGGCCTGGATTTCATTTATCCACACACATACAGACTATGGGAAATATCATAGGTAGGTGCCATGGCGATGTGGGACTTGACAAAATCAAGATACACCGAAATTTCTATAAAATCTCTACAATTGAAAGGCAGTCTGAAAAGTGTTTTTGGTTCATAACACCCAAGTTTAGGTTCTGAGTTTCATATTAGCACTGGACAATTCCAAATATCATGGCATAGAGTTAATCTTGTTTTTAGCAGAACAAGAGCTGCAAAAATACAAGTGCTAGGCCTCACTAGGAATTAATTACTTTCCTCTCTAAATACTAAGTGGTTTGGTTATGTTCTGTGTGACATTTATGTCATGTTGTGATGATCATGATTGCATACAGTCCTGCCTATCTTACAGTGGTTTTACAGTTCTGCAGGGAAATTACATTGATTTACATTGATTTCCTATAAAGAGACACTGTGACCCAGATGCACAAAGGTACTTGAGCACCTAAATCTGTGTGATCTAGCCACAACTGCGATCCACAAAATCCTCCCTTGATTGCCACCTAACCCTGTAGGCACCTAAAAACACACTCAGTATCTAAATTTTTTACTCTACAAGTTCCCTAGGTGTTTAAATTCCTTCCTCTGGGCACATGCACTGCTGCCTTAGCCATCTAATCCCCAGTGTGATCCTCAAATCAGGTGGAGATAGGCACCTATCTTGCCAGTGGAGACCGATCTGGTAAGCGTACTCAGAGTATGCCTAACTCATGGACTGTCCTTCACTGGAGATTTTCAAAAAAGAGGCTGGATAGCCATCCGTCTTGGATGGTTTAGACCAGTGTTTCCCAAACTTGGGATGCCGCTTGTGTAGGGAAAGCCCCTGGCGGGCCGGGCTGGATTGTTTACCTGCCCCGTCCGCAGGTCTGGCCGATCGCGGCTCCCACTGGCCGCGGTTCGCTGCTCCAGGCCAATGGGGGCTGCGGGAAGCAGCATGGGCCGAGGGATGTGCTGGCCGCTGCTTCCAGCAGCTCCCATTGGCCTGGAGCAGTGAACCGCGGCTAGTGGAAGCCGTGATCGGCCGAACCTGTGGATGGGGCAGGTAAACAAACCGGCCCAGCCCGCCAGGGGCTTTCCCTACACAAGCAGCGACCCCAGTTTGAGAAACACTGGTTTAGACACAACAAATCCTGAATCTTGGCCGGGGCATTAGACTAGATGACCCTTGTGGTCCCTTCTAACCCTACAGTCCTATGATTCCACACAAAATGGCTAGGGGTGGGGAGTAAGGAGGAGGAAGGAAGACATCCCTTTAGCCCGGTGATAGGGTACGCACCCAGGATGTGTGTGACCCCAATTCAATTCCCTTCTCTGCCTCATGAGAAAAGATTTGAACAGGGGCCTCCCACCCCTTAGGTGAGTGCCTTAATGACTAGACTGGGATATTCCGATGTGGGGTCTCTCCATCTCGCCTACTGAAGTTGTTCCAATTTGTATTAAATACATATTAATTGGGCCAAAGAAAGTGATACTCGCCTGAAAGCTGGAGAAACCCTGTTCAAATCCCTTCTCATCAGGCCGAGGGGGGGGGACTGAACCAGGGTGTCTCATACCCCAGTGACTATCCTAACCACAGGGCTAAAGACTATAAGGCAATCCCCCTTCCCCTCTTTGTGTGATGTGAAACAGGTGTCTAACTCCTTGCAAGAAAAGGTAAATTGGTGATTAAAGATGCAGATAGGCACCTGGCCATGGGTGCAAGCAGCAAAATAGTGTAATTTGCACTAATTTAGCATTCAGAGCCTGGCTTCTGCTGAAATCAGTGGAAGTTTTTGCTGATGACCTGAAAGGGAGCAGAAGAGAGCCTTCCACAGAGGAAGAATGCTATGTACAAAGTAAATACTATATATTCATTAGTTAATTGCATTATTTTTTCTCTGTAAAGAAAAATTTCATCTACCTCCTCAGTAGCTATTGCAAAATGCCTAGGTACTGGTACCCGGGAGCCGTAAGAGAAAACCTTGTTAGGAAAGTACACCTCATCGCTGTCTGACTGTTGGCTGGCTTTTCAGGAGGCAGTGAATTATGAAAGTTGTTAGAGCTGCCTCACACTTTATAAGCATCTTCACGAAGTGGTCTATAGGGAGGGGACCACAGCCTGCAACACATAGAGCCTAGGAACCACAAGGTTTGGGGGGCAGGCTCCATGGCCTATTCCATGTGTATGTAAGAGTAAGCCAGGCTCACTCCCCTTTGTGGAATCTCCACAAGAACCTCACAGAACCTTCAGTTTGCAGGATCAAGACCCACGGGGTTAACCATCCTTATACGAACACAGATATCCAGCTCTATTCCGGGCCCTGATGCACTTCTGTACCCCCGTCTCTGACCGCTGAACGAAGTTACCCCTGCTACTGTTAATTTGAGATGCCCAAATTACATGGTGCAACAGCACAGTAAACTGTAGTACACTGAGCCAGCTTCCTACTGTACATCATGTGAAGACTGGGTTTCTGTCCAAGTTAAAAAAAGAAATTCTGCTTCTAGTTAGAATATCCAGTAATAATTCAATATATGGTGCCATTTTAGAAAATGTGCTATTCATATTTATGAAAGGCTTAATAGATGCAGCTGCATCCTTTAACAAATTATTATAAGGCATGGTATGAAATGCATTAGTAAGAAATGCTTAACAGATGATGCTGTGACAAGCTGTTACAACGCATGTTAGAAGACGTCAATATTATTAAATCTATGTGCTTGGTTAGCACATGAATATAAATAATTTTTATGCATGCTACAAATTGCCATGCTTTATTAATGACGACGTATTTATAAATGGTACCTTACTGTAAAGCATTATTTAAAACAGCTAGCCAGAAGGCCTTATAGTAATACTGTAGTTGCACTATTATGCTGTGAAACAGACTGGAAGGGCTGTTTTATTCTACTACATAAATATACTTGGCAGGATTCGATTTAAATCAATAGATGTCAATAACTGTCAATTTCAGCTGACACTGAAATTGATGAAAAAAATCTCCATTGGTAACAATGGGCGAGAGTGGAGCCTCCCCACACACCTCATGCCTGCAGGGATCAGGTGTCACTAGCCCTGCAGCCAATGCAGAGCCCTCTGCAGCCCTGCTGGCATAGGAGTGAGGGAACAGTTCCTGCCTGGGGCTGGCCCCTGTATTCTGGGCTGGTGAGCGAGTGAACAGGGCCATGACAGCAGAGCTGCAGAGGGTTTCTCGCACAGCCATGGGGCCAGTGACATGGGATCCCTGCAGACCCCCCAGCCAGGGCTGTGAGGACAATAAGCCCCTGGTCACAGGGGAAGGCAACTCTGCTGCTAAGCGTCCCCTGCAGAGGGATGGAACCAGTCAGCAGCAGGGTGACCTCCCCCACAGCCGGGGTCTCGACCTCCTCCTCCTCCTTGCAGTCCTGTTCAGGGGTCTCTGCTCTGCCCCGCCAGGACTGCAGCCTTCCCTGCACCTTGTGCCTGCAGGAATCAGGTGTCACCAGCCCCACCTCGGCAGCTCCACTATTACAGCCCCGTTCACTCACTCACTCACCAGCTAAGAGTGTGAGGGCAGGAACTGTTCAGCAGCTAAGTGGTCTCCTCTGAGGCTGAGGGCTCATCCTCCTCCTTGCAGCCCTGGCTAGGGGGTCTCTGCTCCACCAGGCCAGGACCGCAGCCTCCTCCTCCTCACCTAGCACCCTGGTGTCTTGGGCCCCTCAGCCACACAAGGAGCCCCCTTGGAGCCTCACTGTCAGCACTGCTCTAACCCTAGCCCAACCCAATTCCCTTAATTTCCTGCACCTGCAAAAATAAAAAAATAAAAATCAATATAAATGGTCAACATTACAAAAAAATAAAAAGCAAATTCTGCCAAACCTATGTATAAATGGAGTCAGTGCCGCTTCAAACAAACCTGGGCTCTGAGCCCTGAAAAGTCAGTCTGTAGAGGCCTCTTTTATACCTTAACTGAAAGTTGCTAGGTTTCAGTGGTAGCCGTGTTAGTCTGTATCAGCAAAAAAAAAAAAAAAAAAAGGAGTCCTTGTGGCACCTTAGAGACTAACAAATTTCTTTGGGCATAAGCTTTCGTGGGCTAGAACCCACTTCATCAGATGTATCAGGTAAAAGATACAGGAGTAGGTATAAATTCATGAAAGGATGTGGGTTGCTTTACCAAGTGTTAAGTCAGTCTAACGAGATAAATCAATTAACAGCAGGATACCAAGGGAGGAGAAATAACTTTTGAGGTGGTAAGAGAGGGATAGGTTGTAGATCCTTGATGATGCGCTGGAGAGGTTTTAGTTGGGGGCTGTAGGTAGCGGCTAGTGGCGCTCTGTTACTTTCTTTGTTGGGCCTGTCTTGTAGTAGGTGACTTCTCGGTACCCTTCTGGCTCTGTCAATCTGTTTCTTCACTTCACCAGGTGGGTATTGCAGTTTTAAGAACGCTTGATAGAGATTCTGTAGGTGTTTGTCTCTGTCTGAGGGATCAGAGCAAATGCGGTTTTATCTTAGAGCGTGGCTGTAGACAATGGATCATGTGATGTGGTCTGGATGGAAGCTGGAGGCATGTAGGTAAGTATAGCAGTCAGTAGGTTTCCGGTATAGGATGGTGTTTATGTGACCATTGCTTATTAGCATTGTAGTGTCTAGGAAGTGGACCTCTTGTGTGGACTGGTCCAGGCTGAGGTTGATGGTAGGGTTGAAATCTTGGTGGAATTTCTCAAGGGCCTTCTTCCCATGGGTCCAGATGATGAAGATGTCATCAATGTAGCGCAAGTAGAGTAGGGGCATAAGGGGACCAGTAGGAGAGCACTTCAATCTCTCTGGTCACTCAATAACAGACCTCAAAGTAGCAATTTTTCAACCAAAAAACCCTCAAACACAGACTCCAACGTGAAGCTGCAGAACTGGAATTAATTTGCAAACTAGATACCATCAGATTAGACCTGAATAAAGCCTGGGAGTGGTTGGGTCATTACAAAACCTAAACTTAATTTCCCCAATACTAATTTCTCCCTACTATTACTCACATCTTCTTGTCAACTGTCTGTAATGGGCCACTCTCTTACCACTTCAAAAGTTATTTCTCCTCTCTTGGTATCCTGCCGTTAATTGATTTATCACATTAGACTGACTTAACACTTGGTAAAGCAACCCACATCCTTTCATGTATTTATACCTACTCCTGTATCTTTTACTTCATACATCTGATGAAGTGGGTTTTAGCCCACGAAAGCTTATGCCCAAATAAATTTGTTAGTCTCTAAAGTGCCACAAGGACTCCTCGTATTTTTTGAAAGTTGCTAGTGTCACATCTCTGTTACTTTGATCTGAATTACAGAGATGATAAAATGCATTGGTCTGATTCTTACTTCACTTACACCAGTGTAACACAACTGACATCAAGGCCGTTACTTCCAGTTTACTCCACTAAAAATCATATCAGAATCAGGCTACATCATTTTGGTCTCAAACTAGAGCTGAGTGAAATTCAAAATTTTGTTGCACAGAATTCCTTGTGAAAATCTGTGCAACTCTGTATTGTGCAATTTTACATATCTCAGACTTTGCTTTTCTACGATATTTCTTTCAAATGGCTGGTTTTTCCAATGAAAAGAAGTTAATTTCTACATGTTTTCAGTGCAAAACCATTTTCACTCTAGAAATTCTAATACCGCAGACATTCCCAGAAATGGGCTCATTTTAATATTCACAGCACTATGTGAAATTACATGACTTTTTAGCAGTTTTATGCCTTTAATATTTTGCATACTTTATGTTGCCTAAAGCTGCAATCAGAATTATAGCCCTGGTAGTCCCTGAAAACACACATAGATAGGTGTTATAAAACACAATCCCTGGCATGAAAGGCTTAAAATCGAATTAACAAAGAGACACAAATAGTCACAGAGGGTATAAATGTACACAACTTGATGGTTTCAAATTCTTGGTTATTGTTAAGAAAATCTCTTCATATATCTGTATTTTTTAAAACTGCACATTTCTGTCTTTTTTTCAACTCTCTGCCCAATTCTGTCTTCTTTATTATTGTTAAAGTTTTTCCTTATTTCCAGGTTTATTTAATTATCTTTTCCAAACCCTAGGATTTTATGTTTGCTAAATTAACCCCAAAGGGCTAGATCCTGCCACTGGACCTGTGCAGATGCAGGGCAAATGTGCTTCAGAATCTACCCTATTCCTATGAACCTCACTCTCCTCTCCCTCCACACAGTGAACACAAGCGCTCTCCCTGATCCATCCCACGCCAGCTACAGTGCATATTGTTCAGGCTTATATCTAATTTTTTATAGCATGGTATTTGCAGTCATTAGAAAGCACCAAAATCAGGAAGTATAGAAGCAGATGAAACTTCCCAATCTTTTGGCTAAGATAATCTGATCTGACCTTTTTGGGGAACTACGTCCTGATGTGGCAGAGGATTTCTATTAGTTGGCATAGGATTCTGTCTGTCTAGATAAGGTACTTAGATGGCTCCCATCATAGCAATATCAGAGTGCTTCACAATCTTTGGTGTATTTGTTTTCACAACATCCCTGTAAAGTAGGGAAATGCTACTATCCCCATTTTACAGATGGGAAGCTCAGGCATAGAGAGACTACGTGACCTCCCTGAGATCACACAAGAAGCCTATGGTGGAGCAGGGATGAGAACCCAAAGTCCTAGGCTAGTGCCTTAACCAATGGAACTTTCTTCCTCTCTTTTGGATCTCTCTCCTATGATGGGCTAGATTCACCTCTTGCACCATGGATGAATATAGTCCATTTGCTTTTCCATCACTATTATGACCCTAGAAATAAAAAGTGTACCTAATTTTTTTGAAGCTCATAGATGTTGCATGTGTGTTCAGTCTAAGTTCTGGGCAAGGTTTCAAATAGATTTATTTTACACATAACACTCATCCACCCGTACTCTTGACTTCCCTATTTTATTTTCATGCTTCATATTTCAAGGCACACATTGACTTATGTAATATGGACATGCTGAAGGACTCATACTGTGTTTATCTGTGCAGCACTGTCTTTGACATCTATTAGCCTTGATACGATCTTAATCTTTTGTATCTTGCTGCATTAGTTTCTAGTCATATTCACAATTCTTCCTATTATAGTATAATCCATCTAGTATCACTCTTTTCTTTGTTTTCCTGTTCTTCGTCTTTAATTCCTGAGCCAACTTTCTACTTATTCCATGACTCCTGCACCCAAAACATTATTTACAAACTTGAATGTGGAACTTTGTCAAAAATCCTTTCTGAAGTGTAAACAGCTTTGTCATTTCATCACAAAGTTTGCCATTGTGTTCCAAAACTCTCCTTCCCTTAATCTTCAAGGTTGTGTGTCATTTTCCTTCTGTAACTATTTAAATTCCAGGTGGAATTCTGTCACACTGAAGCTCATAAGCTGAGATGTTAAAATAATAGGAGCCAACATTTCAGAAACTATTCCTGACTTGTACTTTGATAAGTTTTTTTTAAAATGCAACAATGTTAACCCAAAACTTCCCCTCCCCCCCCACCCACCCACCCCCCCGCCGCCGCCTAGGTGGAAAGAAGGAGAAATGTTACCTCTGTGGCATCTCTCCGTCTAGTCTTGTACCACTCCAGAGCCCCTTTGGGGATCTGCATAAGGATGCGGGACAGGCTGAAACAGAAGGTTTAAGCGACCGGGGAAGGTTCCAGTAGAGTAGTCCATTGGAGCTATGCTGCAATGGAGCCATTTGGAAGCAAAACCCTTCTACATGGACAACCTTGGCTTCAGGTAGATTCCCTAGGATCTGCAAATTTTGTGGGCCAAAGCTCCAATTATTTCCAGAGTTGTGGCAAGCCAGTCTCGTCTTCCTCCCTCCACTACTCCAATCCCCCCGCACACATACCAGGATGATCCACAAGAAATTCTGGCCCTTTCCTGTCCTCTAAGTGTTTTTCCTAGGTAAGGAATGATCCATGTCCTCCTTATTAAATATCTCTAAGTTTTCAGTAACTGTACCAACCAGTGAAACAGCAGAGGATATTATTAACTATTTCAAATGACTAGATAAAAGTAAAAATAATGCCTGGAACAGAGCACATTTCATAGAGGACCTCAAAGTGCTCTACAAAGATTAATGAAGCCCCATTGCACCAGAGCAAAGCTGGAAAGTGTTGTCACACCCATTTTACAGATAGCCAGACTGATAAACTGAGAGATATAAATGACACACTGCCGACAGAACTTTTGAAGTGCCCCTCATTCCAGTGCTGTTGTGGCCAGGCTGTTCAGACAGGCAACAGGCCCATCTTCAAAGCCCTGCAAATCTGCAGATATTTGCTTTATATCCACGGACCATGTTTTCAGATCGGATACAGATACAAATTTGGTATCTGCGCAGGGCTCTACCCATTTTGCTGATTTGGATCCCTCTGCTGGAAAGTTTGCTATACTGCCTGTTGCACAAGAGCAGGCAGACGTCCCTACAGAGAAAGAACTATACAAGTAACTTCCATTTTCTTCACTTTGATTTTATTTTCTCCTTTTTTATGGTATGGAGCAGTGCTCCAGCTACCTCAGTGGCAGAACCACCACCGAAAGCCAGGAAGGAAAAAAAGAATAGGACCATAAATAGAGATTCTGTTTTTCCCTTTATTTATATTCTTTATACATTCAAAGTTGTTATTTTATATGTTTCTCTATTTAGATGATGTGTGAATTCTATGTACACTTTTTTCCTCAGAGGCACGCATTGAGTGTTTGTTTGTACATCTGTATTATGCTCTACTTTTCCTCATATTCACAGATTTTTATTAAAATATTTCCATAAAACAGGTTGTTACCAAAAATAAATGAACAGATACAAATTAATACATAAAAACAGATGAGTTGTATAGAATATTTACAAACAATTGGATGGAATGCAAAGCTTCACATAAATATTCACATACATACCACTATCTAGTGTGAATTTAAGAGTTACTTTGTAGTTCTAAGGTATGCTAGTGCTAACTTAGAGACTTTTTCTCAATGCCTTACACCTTGGTTAAATTGCTACAGCAGTCAGAATGGTAGCATTCTGCACCAACTTTACCCAGATGTAAATAACTACACATTGTACAAGGCAGTGAAGAATTAGGCTCAAAGTGATCAGAACAGAACTGGTAGGACCACAGTCCCATTTTCAAGATGGAAAAAAATGAAGCACAAAGGAGTTAAGTGACTTAACCAAGGTTACACAGTAATTAAGTATCAGCACCAGGATTAGAATTCTGGTCTTTTGTTTGTTAGACTTTTGGCTAAGACACTAGACCACACAGAATTTTTTTTTTTAAAAAGGAGTTATTTACTGACAAAAATATCTATTACTATAGCAACTAAGTGTTAATTTACAGAATTAAAGAAAGGTCATTCCATAAAAGCACAAATTTCCCCCCAAACTCGGTCCAAAATATGACAATATATAAAAAAATGACACCAAAATAAATGGGGACCCAAGGTGGCAAATCCCTATTTATGAGATTAGTTCCGTTGAAGATAATGGGACTACATGCATGAATAAAATTTACAAGATCAAGCACGAGACCTTACATTCTTCCTTATAGCTCACTAAGTTCTAGTTCAATTAAGCCATCTCAGAAAGTCAAATTCAAAGGCTGGAGACCTATAATTGAGAAAGTCCTTCACAAGTCACAGAAGTTTAACAAAAGCAACTAAGGCCTGGTCTACACTAGGCGTTTATGTCGAATTTAGCGCCGTTACATCGAATTAACCCTGCACCCGTCCACACCACGAGGCTATTTAGTTCGACATAGAGGTCTCTTAAATTCGACTTTTGTACTCCTCCCCAAAGAGGGGAGTAGCGCTAAATTCGACATGGCCATATCGAATTAGGCTTGGTGTGGATGGAAATCGACGGTAATAGCTCCGGGAGCTATCCCACAGTGCACCACTGTGTTGACGCTCTGGACAGCAGTCCGAGCTCGGATGCTCTGACCAGCCACACAGGAAAAGCCCCGGGAAAATTTGAATTCCTTTTCCTGTCTGGGCAGTTTGAATCTCATTTCCTGTGTGGTCATTGTGGCGAGCTCAGCAGCACTGGCAACGATGCAGAGCTCTCCAGCAGAGATGGCCATGCAATCTCAGAATAGAAAGAGGGCCCCAGCATGGACTGATCGGGAAGTCTTGGATCTGATCGCTGTGTGGGGCGATGAGTCCGTGCTTTCCGAGCTGCGCTCCAAAAGACGGAATGCAAAGATCTATGAGAAGATCTCTAAAGCCATGGCAGAGAGAGAATACAGCCAGGATGCAACGCAGTGCCGCGTGAAAATCAAGGAGCTGAGACAAGGCTACCAGAAGACCAAAGAGGCAAATGGACGATCCGGATCCCAGCCCCACACATCCCGTTTCTACGAGGCACTGCATTCCATCCTAGGTGCGGCCGCCACCACTACCCCACCACTGACCGTGGACTCTGAGGATGGGATATTGTCCAGGGCTGGTTCCTCAGACATGTTAGCGGACGGGGAAGATGAGGAAGGAGATGAGGAGGACGAGGCAGTCGACAGCGCTTACCAAGCTGATTTCCCCGACAGCCAGGAGCTCTTCATCACCCTTACAGAGATCCCCTACCAACTGTCCCCAGCATTTAACCCGGACACAGATTCAGGGGAAGGATCAAGCAGTAAGTGTTTGAAACATTTAAACATTTATTTTTAACAGAACTGGAATATTAACAATAAGAACAATGTGTTTTTCATGATTTGTTTGCTTAACTATTCAGTCCCAACTATTAAAAAAAAATCTAACAGTGTCCGGTTGTGCATGATTCTGCTGCCCAAGCCGCTCCACTCTTTAGTCCCTGCCAGTGCAGCTATATTAAAATGCGGTCTATATGACCGGGGATGGAGCTGAAATCCTCCAGGGACATCTCGAGGAAGCTCTCCTGGAGGTAATTGGAAAGCCTGTTCATCAGGTTCCTGGGGAGAGCGGCCTTATTGGGTCCTCCGAAGTAGGAGACGTTTCCGCGCCAGGAGATCCTCAAGTACTCCGGGATCATAGCCTTGCACAGCATGGCGGCATATGGCCTTGGTCTTTGCAGGCTTTCCCGAAGCATCCTTTCTTTATCGCTGTCCGAGATCCTCATTATTGTGATGTCGCTCATGATGACCTGCTTTGAATTAGGTAGGGGACTGTTAGTATTGGGACTGCTTGCCCGTTCCTTTACAGAACTGTAACCGGCAGTTTACAGCCACGCGGTGGAGGCGTGAGAGGGGCAGCATACAGGGATCTTTCCCTGGGACAGCCGCGAGGGGGTGGGACAGGGGCAGAGTTCATGCTTGCCGGATTGCTGGCAGCAGAGACTGGCATTGCTTTCAATGTGAAAGGAGGCCAGTGCTAGTATTAAAGTTTTAAGCAGCCACAAGTCTATGGCTTACCATGTCTGCCTGCTACAGAAATTCCGGTGTCCTGCCCCGCTTCCCAGATCGGCAGTGCAAGACCCCAGGCACTGAAGGCGAGGTCCGAAAATTCGACCTTGTCCTGAGTGCGCATGTGATAGGTGCACTGCATGGTCTTGTTCACAGAGAAAGACTATGTTCTTTGTTCACAACTACATTTATCTTTCGGAGGAATTCACTCCCTTTTTCTCTTTCCCACAGCCACATCTGCGACTGTCTCCCAACCCAGCCTGGCATCACACTCCCAGAGGCTAGCGCACATTAGGCGGAGGAAGAAGAAGACGCGAGAGGACATGTTCTCAGAACTAATGGGCTGCTCCCGAGCCTAGGCAGCACAGCAGAACCAGTGGAGGGAGAATTTGTCCCAAATGCACCGGACACACATGGAACGTGAGGAGAGGTGGCGGCAGGAAGACCAGCAGGCGACTCAAACGCTGCTTGGACTTATGAGGGAGCAAACGGACACGCTCCGGCGCCTTGTTGATGTTCTGCAGGAACGGAGGCAGGAGGACAGAGCCCCGCTCCAGTCTATCAGTAACCGCCCTCCCCCGCCACCAAGTCCCATACCCCCCTCGCCCAAAGTCCAAAGAAGGAGGGGCGGCAGAGTCCGTGAAAACTCTCACTCCACCCATGCAGACTGCTCAAGCACCAGAAGGCTGTCATTCCCCAAAATTTGAAAAGTCCTTTCCTTCCCGCCTCACCCAAGCCCCCGTCCAAGTTTCACCCCCCAGTTTCATGTGTGGTTGTTAATAAAAAATATGTTTCTGTTCATTACTGTTTCCATCATGTTCTTTTGAAGGAGAGTCTGTCTGAAGGGGGGGAAGGGCCTTGGTAATTGGACAGGACAGTCACCTTTAGCAGGGTACAGAGGCGGGGGCAGGTCCAGCAGGAGGGCACATACACAGTGCAGTGACTAGTTACCCTGGTCAGTCTGGGAGGTGGTTTTCATGTTCTGGGGGGGGGGGGGTTGCTCTGTGACTTTGTGGCGGGGGAGGGCAGTTACAGATCTTATGCAGCGGTCCTTTTCCTGGATCACAGAGCCACGCAGCAGGGTATCTGTAACCCTCCTCCCCCTGCCATAAAGTCACATAGCCCCCACATACACGCAGTCCCGCTCAGGAGGGCTGGCAGGCTCCGTTCAAACAACCAGTCCACCACTGGGAATCCTGTCATTCCTGGAGTTTAGAAGCATCATTTGCATCAGTACACTACACCCGCTCCCCACCACAGTCTGCGTCCCAGGTTTAAAACATTCCCGTGAAAACAGTAATAAAGACAACGGTGTTCATTAACAAAATAAAACTGATTTTATTTTTTTGGAAGGGGGTGAAGGGGGTATGTAGCTGGATAGGATAGACAACATTAACCGGGTAAAAAAACGGGGGCAGGTTCAGCTTCTCTTTAAACAAACTTAAAAGTCACTGGTTACCCTGCTCACTGTGGAACCTAGCTTTCAAAGCCTCCCGGATGCACAGCGCGTCCCGCTGGGATCTTCTAATCGCCTGGCTGTCTGGCTGGGCGTAATCAGAAGCCAGGCTATTTGCCTCAACCTCCCACCCTGCCATAAAGGTCTCCCCCTTGCTCTCACAGAGATTGTGGAGCACACAGCAAGCTGCTATAACAATGGGGATATTGGTTTCGCTGAGATCACAGCGAGTCAGTAAGCTTCTCCATCTCCCCTTGAGACGGCCAAAAGCACACTCCACCACCATTCTGCACTTGCTCAGCCGGTAGTTGAAGAGTTCTTTTTCAGTGTCCAGGGCGCCAGTATAGGGCTTCATGAGCCAGGGCATTAGCGGGTAGGCTGGGTCCCCGAGGATGACTATAGGCATCTCCACATCCCCAAGAGTTATTTTGTGGTCCGGGAAGTAAATATCTTCCTGCAGCCGTCTAAACAGACCAGAGTTCCTGAAGACGCGAGCGTCATGAACCTTGCCCGGCCATCCGACGTTGATGTTGGTAAAACGTCCCCTGTGGTCCACCAGTGCTTGCAGCACCATTGAAAAGTAGCCCTTTCGGTTGATGTACTGGCTGGCCTGGTGGTCCGGTCCCAGGATAGGGATGTGAGTTCCATCTATAGCCCCACCGCAGTTTGGGAATCCCATCGTGGCGAAGCCATCTATGATGACCTCCACGTTTCCCAGGGTCACTACCTTTGAGAGAAGCACCTTAACGATTGCGTTGGCTACTTGCATCACAACAACTCCCACGGTAGATTTGCCCACGCCAAAGTGGTTCGCGACTGACCGGTAGCTGTCTGGCGTTGCAAGCTTCCAGAGGGCTATGGCCACTCGCTTCTGGACAGTCAGGGCTGCTCGCATCCGGGTGTCATTGCGCTTCAGGGCAGGGGACAGCAACTCACAAAGTTCAAGGAAAGTCCCCTTCTGCATGCGAAAGTTTCGCAGCCACTGGGATTCATCCCAGACCTGCAGCACTATGCGGTCCCACCAGTCCGTGCTTGTTTCCCGTGCCCAGAATCACCGTTCCACAACATCCACATGACCCATTGTCACCGTGATGTCCTCAGCGCTGGGTCCCGTGCTTTCTGACAGGCCTGTGCTACTCTCAGACTTGAGGCCCTCACCGCGGTGCCGTAGCCTCCTCGCCTGGTTTATCTGCATCTGCCTCTGGGAAAGGTGGATGATAAGCTGCGAGGCGTTGACAACGGCCACAACTGCAGCGATGGTCGCAGCGGGATCCATGCTCGCAGTGCTGTGGCGTCCGCGCTGTCACTGACCAGAAAAGTGCGCGAACTGATTTCCCGCCGGCGCTTTCAGGGAGGGAGGGAGGGCGGTAGTGACGGACGGATGACGACAATTACCCAAAAGCACCCTAGGCACATTTTTTTTACCCAGAAGGCATTGGCGGGTCGACCCAGAATTCCAATGGGCAGCGGGGACTGCGGGAACTGTGGGATAGCTGCCCACAGTGCACCGCTTCCAATGTCGACGCTTTCCCCGTTAGTGTGGACTCACAAAGTCGAATTACTGTCCTTAGTGTGGACACACACGTTCGACTTTGCAATATCGATTCCACATATTCGATTTAAGTGAAATCGAACTACCCTCGTAGTGTAGACATACCCTAAGAGTCCCCCATGTGATTCTAACTGCTGCAATAGGGTACCTAGTGAAAGGCCAATCCTCCAGCCTACTGTATCCCAGACATCTTAACTTTTAAAGATCATCATCAACTTCAACAGAAAACGAAAAGGAAGCCATGTCAGACACAAGCACGGGAGTTGTGTGTTCACAGAATCTCACACCACACAGGAGGATGTAAAGAAGTGGAATGGGAGCCAGGATTTGGCCCTGTTACATGATGTCTATGCACAATAGGGAAAGTTAGGGCTATATGGTCAATCTTAACTTTGGCATTTCCTGACTTTTCAGTGCTCAGCCATGCAATTATATCATTGCATTAACATTAGATATGTGTTTTCCTTTAATGTGATCAAGTTGCAAAGGCAAAACTGTACAGACTACTGCATAATATGAAAGCGTATTTCAAAATGCAAGATTCCTTTCTACTTTCTGTTAAATAGGTGACTTATAGAAGGATGTAATGCACAGGAAAATAACTTTTCCAAGGGAAGGCTGCTTTGTCAACCTTTTGCCAGATTCTAGGAGTGATTGGCTGTTCATGTGCAGTCTGCACAAGTACTGTAGTTTGGAAGTGAAGGCAATTAATTTTAGTTGTTGACTTAAACTGCTGTTGAGAGGTACTTCATTTCCCGATTCCTCCTCCTATAAATAGATTAAGGGTTACATGAAAGTCAAGTCGTGCTCGTTTGTCCTCCCTCTAGATAGATTTCTCATGACTGCTTATCTATCAGCTCCCCCCTTAACACAATTTGTTACTCAAATTAATTTAGCTCACTTTCTCTTATTGGTCAACAGCCAAAAAAAAAAATCTTCTCCTGTTTCATTTTTTAAAACACTTTAGAATGAATATTTTCTGGACAGGAGGTTGAACAAAGTGTGTCTTGAACTAAGGAGTGAAACAGCTACAGAAAATGTGTCTTTTGGAGGGAGGAATGCTTGTGTTCGCAGTCTGGAAGGGACTAGTAATAATGGAGATTGAAGTCTCTGGGCCCAATCCTGCAGTTGTCATACATGTGTGGCTTCCACTGATATTAATGGGAGTTGCACATGCATAACAGCTGCAGCATAAATCCCTCTGTCTACTAACTAGATATTACTTGATGTTACCTCATTATAACTTTTTAATGTATTGTCTGCAGTCAATGGAGTCCATGTTTCTCTGTAGTAACTGATCTAGGACCTCAACACTCATATTTCTAAAAATGAAGGACAATTTAGTTTCCTACCTTATTTACCCATAGGGCCTTTTCTAATGTTGAGAATATTTAATGTAACAAAGTTTTCCAAATCTGAACAGTGTATTAAAAATAACCAAAGCGGAAAGTTGTTCCCATCTGATGATCAGGGATTTATGCAACATGAGTTTGGTGATCTCAGATCAGTTCCCAAAGGATTGACATCCACGTCACAACCTACATTGGTACTTTATGGCAACCTCATTGGCAATCTCAGCAGAGACCCAGGACTGAATGGGCAAGGAGACTGGACTATCTCCCCAACCACAACCCTAGAGATGACTCACTCTGGTTAAAGCTAAGACATATTTGTCCTTAGAAGTCCTCTGCTTATTCAGAACAGATACAGCATAGACAGCACAAACCTATGGTACTAAGATTCCACATACTTAGGTCTCAGATTTTAGTTCAGGGCCATCCCAATTGATTTAATGATTATCAGTCAGTGTGCTTGGTCCTGTAGCAACATAAAAGTAAGACAAAGTCTCTGTTCCAACATACTTATAATGAAAGGGCCCAAAACATACATGCAGGCAAGCAAGTTACTCCTACATGGGTTTGGAGCAGGGCCGGCTTTAGGCCGATTCCCCAGAATCGGGCCCCGCGCCTTAGGCGCCTTTTTAATTTTTTAATTTTTTTTACTCACCCGGCGGCGGTCCGCTCCGGGTCTTCGGCGGCACTTCGGTGGCGGGGGGTCCGTTCTCTGGGTCTTCGGCGGCATTTCGGTGTCGGGGGGGCCTTCAGTGCCGCGGAAGACCCGGAGCTGAGTGAAGGACCCCCCCGCCGCCGAAGTGCTGCCAAAGACCCAGACCGCCGCTGGGTATTCGAATCGGGCCCCGCAGGTCCTAAAGCCGGCCCTGGTTTGGAGGATTAGGCCGTTAATTCTGATATAGACAATGTAGTTCAGACAAATCTGAGCCGTTGGTTTGAAGGTAGAGTGCATATTTTTCTCTCTCTCTCTGGTGAATTATCATTGAAAAATTTTCATCACGGACATGTGTTTTAAGAAGAGACTTCCTTCATCTAACATTCTGGTCATTCTCTTATTGCTTCTCATCTTCTCAAGTTGGATCTGCAAAATTCATTTGCTCTAAATCATGTAATGTAAAATGAATTTCACTAGAAGAGCTATATATTGTCATTGGAGATGCCAAATAGTTAATTGGAACCACTGCACTTAGTAATTCTTGCCAAAAGAAACAAAAGAGAATGAATTTTAGGAAAACTTACACTTGTATAGTGGATATTTTGGGGTAGGGATTTGTGCAGGTGTGTGCATGTTTACCTTGTGTACTTGATAGCCTATATGTTTATTAGAGTTTAACCCTGAAAATGCCCCCTCTCCCACATCAACGGGAGGGGATATTGACCAGACAGCAGTGGATGAAAAGGAAGCCATGGGATGTGATACAGTGCTGAGGGCAGGGAACACATGCTTGGAAAGACGGGGACTGGACACACCTCACCTCAGATCCTTGGTCTTCCCATTAGTTCGAGTTGGCTCTCATGTACCTCCCCTTACCCCCCTCTCTTTAAACTCTCCCGGGCTTTTCAAAAGCCTCTTGCCCCTATCAGCTGCCCTGTCCTCCCTCCCCTTAGTTGTACCACAGGAGCTGTGCTTTTCAGGATGCCGCAGATCTGACTGATTGCCTGTTCTGGGATCGGGGAGGAAATTTTCCTACTGGGCCAAATTGGTCAAGGTCTTATAGGTTTTTCCACCTTCCTCACAGCATCATTGAGGAACAGTAGGGTTAAAAGCAACAGGATTTGAAAACTGAATATCAGGAAAGGTAAGTCTGCTTAGCTCATCACAACTTGCAGCCGTTGTTCAGTGCAGGTAAAGAGTAAAAGGGCCAGCTCCCAGAATAAATGAGACCTGGGGGGTTTTACTGGTGGACATTGTGCCTAGAGGAGGAGAGACCTGAAGTCTCTGTAGACAGCTTTGCAGAGGCCCACCCTTGGTGCCCTGTGCCCTCCCATGCAGGGGGAGGGAGAGAGGATTCAGAAGTTATTTGAGTCCTAGGACTAGGCCAAGGAGCGTCTATCCTGAGTTACTGGTTATATGGTGGAAGCCTGTAATTCCCTAGTGGAGTCAGTTAAATTCCTGATATGTGAGAGTGGGGTTAGGGGGAGACACATTGCCCATCCCTAGGGTTAAATTAATAAAGTTCAGCCTACTGCTTAAATCCAGCCCTGTGCCTATCATTCATTCACTGAACGTCCTGATCAATTCGTACACACATTTGTAACATTAAGCACACAGCTAGTTTCATCGAGTTACGTACACGCTTAAGTGTTTGCCGGTCTGGGCCTCACACTGTAAGTTCTTTAGGGCAGAAACCTGTGTGTTTTTACAGTGTTTGGCACTATGAGGTCCTGACCCTGACTGGAGCCCACGGGTGCTATTACAGTACAGTACAACTAAATAATAAAAGACTGGTGGAGTTTGGTTGTGAACTGAAAAAACAAAATATAAATACTGATTTAAATAATCTGCTACAAGAATGTCCCCACGGGTATCTGTTCCTTTTATTTAGTTAGGTAGAATCGTCTAGGATGCTAAGCAGCTGAAAAGTTAATCAATGAAGGATTTTATTTATTTATTTAGCAATCTCATGTTCCAAATTAAAATTACGTGTGTTATGTTGGGTTTTTTTAAAACCCACCAGTACCATCTGTGAATTGAATGGTGTCATTACACCAAAGTACTGCAATTAGAACAAGAGGGTAAAATAAATGCCAGTGTTAAATACAGATGTGCCAAATATGATGGGTGATTCATATACAGTTTAAAATAAATTGAC
Source organism: Emys orbicularis (assembly GCF_028017835.1). Lineage (NCBI taxonomy): Eukaryota > Metazoa > Chordata > Testudines > Emydidae > Emys > Emys orbicularis. Next base: position 126,063,480 of record NC_088683.1, read on the forward strand.
AGGCACGTGCAACGTGGAAACTGTCCAGGCTAAAGCACGGATAGAACTGGCTGGTGGATGTCATGCTTGTTCCATATAGAAAACTTTGGAAAGAGCATTTTTAGCTGTAAAGAAACTTTAATCTTAAGAACAACAAGTTATTCATCTGAACCAACACTCCTGTTGTTCCTGTGTGTGGTGATAGATTTGAGTCCATAATAGAGCACACACAATTATTAAAATAATAGGTTGATCTACATCACTGTCATTATAGGTTTTGGGGAGGTTTTAGGCCCTGATTCAGCAAAAGCATCCACTTAACCTGGCTTTAAGCACACCCTTAAATGCTCTGCTGAACTGCAACCTTGGGGTACGTCTACACTACCCACCGGATCGGCGGGTAGCGATCGATCTATCGGGGATCAATTTATTGCGTGTAGTGTATACGTGATAAATCGATCCCTGATCGCTCTCCCGTCGACTGCTGAACTCCAGCTCGGCGAGAGGCGGAAGCAAAGTCAACAGGGGAGCAGCGGCCATCGATCCTGCGCCGCGAGGATGCGAAGTAAGTGATTCTAAGTCGATCTAAGGTACGTCAACTTCAGCTATGCTATTCTCATAGCTGAAGTTGCGTATCTTAGATCGATCCCACCCCCCCAGTGTAGACCAGGCCTAAGTGTCCCAGATCCTCTCTGCATGAAGATGCACACAGCACAACTCAGGAGAGTTCTCAAAAGCAGGTTTAATTCACTCTTGTTCTCCCTTGAGCTTGAGCCATCTAGGTGCTAGAGTGCCTCCCACCTACCCCCACTCCCCCCCACACACATATAAATGTTGGATCTTTAATCTATTCTGGGATGGCAATAACTATATTTATATATTTTATATTGGGAACTATATATTTTTTTAAAAATTCCAATGTTTTATTTCAGCAAGATCCACTGACATTTTTAAATTGATCCTTTCTGCTTTTCCTCGGAATAATAAACTAGTATCCCCATAGTGAATGTCATTTCGGAGTCAACTCTCAGGCCCATTCCACCTTTCCTGTCTGGCAAATAAATCTGAATTTGCACCCTACTTTTGCCTCCACCTGATCATTTCTGTTTCTGAAACCCTTGAATGTCTATTAATGGTGATGTTATTTTTTCCTTTAACTCTGATGCAAAATTTGACACCTGCCATAAGGTTTACAGGTACATTCTGTCCTGGCTGAGCTTCAACACTGACATCATTGTTGCACTGTTATAATTTTCTCTGATAGGTGGAAGTCTATGCTGATGGCTGCTTGAAATAATTCCATATCAAGCCAAGTTCTTTCATCTTTCAGTTTGCTTTTTTCTGAATGCATAATAATAGTCACTGCTCTGCAGTCCAGTTTCAGAGAACTTTACTGGCAGAGAACTTCACTTGCTCTCCTCATTCCCCACTTTCTTCAAGGAAAGAATACATTGCTGGGACGTTAGGGGAGCATTGTGATGCATCAGCACCTCTCTTGGCAGTATTAACATCTATGGCAGACATACTTGGGGCAGTAAAATGGGATGGAGTCACACACTCCAAGACTAGGTAGACACACTATTTGGCCATGTTAGCTGTGAACAGTTGCCTCAGCGTGGAACTACCGCACAAACTTCAGAATGTGTCATAGCTATGGTAGGCAGAGTTGCTGTTGCTGGCTTTGCTTCACATAGCTAAGATAAGGGCCTCTGTTTATTGCTGTAGTACAAAAATTATAAACAACGTACTGACATTTTAAAATATATCTTATATCTGTAACTATCCATATATATATAGAGAGAGAGACAGACAGACAGACCCTGACCCTTGCTCTAGCTATGTATCTCTCTCTGGTGGTGGAAAGCTAACAGATCAGGAGCCAGGCACTGAGGAATCTCTGGGTGGCATCCGGGTGCCACAGTGACTCCTGTGCTCTCCCAGCCTCCTGTGCAAAGACATGTGTGCGAGAGAAAGGGTCGGTGGCGAGATCATATGCCCCAGCAGTCCCTGGCTAGAACAATGGCCTTTTGGGATGCTGAGCAATTGGGTATAAGTCAAAATGCCCCAAAGCTGCTCTAATTTTTGCCAAGTACAAGACCACTTCTTGGCCAGTCTTAGTATCAGCAAAACATAGAAGTCATCTTTGTTCCCTACTTCCAGTCCCACATGAAGCACAATTTAGCTGGACCAGAGGATCAAACCCATAAAAGCGATATTAAAATTTATTCATTCATTTTCTTAGTGCACCAAACAGCATCTCTTTCATGCTACATTCTGAACCTGAATGAATGTAAAATTGGATTAAATTAAACACAGCAAACCAGTTTATTAGATATTCCTTTTGCTTTTTTATCATCATCTTGCTTTTATGGCTTTTCTAAATCTAATACAGTCGCAAGGTCTAGTACTGATCTTTCTGTACTTTCTGTAGCACAGCAAATGCTGTAATAATATATAGTATCATTAATATAGTATAATGTAATATCCATTAGTACAATACAAAGTAATATTATGTGATTTTTATTAGCTCACATTAGTAAACATAGATTGCATTCAAAGCTGTTCCAGTTTTATTTTAAATATGCTTAGATAAGAAAGAATAGCCCAAAGTACAAAAGTCTATGCTTTTCTGACACTGAAAAAGTTAGCTGCTTGCATATCAGCTTATTTTAAAGGCTTTCCTCTTTCTGTCCTCTTTGAAAAGGTTAATAAAACTGGCTAAAGATGACCCCCGTACACATACTTTATTAGGATTTTCAAAAGCCTTTGACAAGGTCTCATAACATAGGAGCATGAAATAAAATGATGGATAATGAGATGATAGAGAAATATCATGAAGAATTTAAAACCTAGTTGAACAGAGAATTTAACTTTGTGTTTAGTCATTTTCTGGTTCTCATATACGCCGGCAGTGGCTGTACAGTGCTCTTGTATTTGGGGTTCCAATGTTGTTAAGAAACGTTTACATTTTAAAATGTTTTAGCTAACATTAAAAAAAAAGAATTCATATTAACTTTAAAAAAAACCACATAATTTTAACTGTATGCTACCTTGCAGTGTTCCATCCAACTTTGTGTCCTGCAAATCAGAAATAATGGACCAGATTCTCAGCAGGAGTAAGATGGTGTAGCTCCACGGACTTCAATAGAGCAATGATACTTGACACCAGCTGAGAAACTGACCCAATAGCTCAAATAATGTGGCAAATATATGGTGAGATATCTAAAGCCACAGAGAGACCCACAGAGAAAAAGAGAGTCTACATAAAAGATGTTATGCAATTCTTATCAATATGTTGGGTGAACATGTTTGCCCTTTAGACTATATATATTTCAATAAATAATAGTCTTTTCCAAGCGTGTTCATTTTGCTGACAGTATTGTACATGACAAGTTTTCATTTTGCCACAAACGATCACAGTGCTTCAGATGGTGTTTTATTTTACAGGAATTCACTGTCTCTGGTCTAATGAGTGACATTCTGCTTCAGTAACTGCTGGCAAAGCATAGCTCTCACATGGCTTTGTAATTTATTAAAACAAGAAGTAGGCCCTAATGCTGCAATCTTCCATTTACCAGATCTTGAAAGTAGACAAGGCACATTTCATTTTCTTTGCTGTGAGTTTTTTCACCAGTTTTAGCCGCGGAGTGAAAAAAGGCATGCACACACAAATCATACAATTGCTGCTTAGATGGGCTATAGCTTCAGTGTGGAATTCAAGAGGACGACCACAATAAAAATATAGAACCCACAGGTAAATGGCATTTTAACTCTGGAAGAATTCACCTGCCTAAAAAACAAGGCTACAGGATAACATGTATGCACTGTAAAATTTTAGAAAACACCAGAACAAAACCATTAGAGTTCCTTTTTTGCCTATGGACACACAAGACTCGCAAAGAACAAACATCTCCTACTAGTAATAATAATTCACATTTACAGTATAATAGCAAATTTCATTCAATGATCTTAAAGCTTTTTATAAACATTAATTATATCTTGCAGCACTCCTTGAGGTAGGCAGTAAAGTATTATTATGCCCATTTAAGAGATGGCAAAATGGAAAGACAGAGAGGTTAGGTGACCAGCCCAAGCTAATTCAGATGTAAAAGCCAGGAATAGAACCCAGGACGCTGAATATCCTACTCAAAATTCAAGATCAGAGTGACAAATTCCAATTTCACTAACACCAATGTACATCAAGTAACTCAACTGAAGTCAACCATATTATATTAGTAGAAAATGAAGTGAGAACAGTATCAATCCCATTGCCTTCCCTAGACTAGTCATTTTGTAGTAGTAGTATACAGAGGTCAGATCTACACCTCACATTTTTGCCAGGATAGCTAGTCAGTCAGGGTGAGATCCCTGACCAATACAGCTGCACCAACAAAAGCCCCTAGCATAGATAATTATACTAGCAAAACTGCTCTTTTGTCAGTATAAACTGCATCCCCACTAGAAGCGCTTTACTGGTATGCTATAGCAGCAAAAAGCACTCTAGTGCAGATCTGGACAAAAATTTCTTCCAAGGCAGCAGGTAGCGTTAAGAATCTTATATTTTTATTTCTTTTAGTTTTCTAAGGATTTAAAACAAATATTTAGCTTAGTGGGTTTGATCTGGCTGATGGGGAAAAAGCATTGTTAGATAAGTGCTGTACCATATTATTTTAGTGCAATTTCTAAGGGGTTTTCAGTATGCAAGCATATGTGGGCTAAGCTGGGGTCCAGGACCTTGAACATACAAAAGGCTCTACAAGCAGCGACTCTTACTCTCACATGGAATCACAATGAAATCAAAGGGACTCTTCACTTGCAGATGCCTTTGCAGGACAGGGCTCACTGAGCAACTATTTTCCTGTTGGCTAGAAGAGCCAGGCACATTAACAGCACTGTTGCAATTAATATCAAAGCACGCAACTGTGCTTAAGTAATTCTCCTAGCATGCACCTGTGCTTAAGTACGGTAATTCACCTGATGACAGAGATAGACAGAAGAGCAGTCTGTGAGCTATTAGACACAATTGTCTGGAACTGGGACTCTCGTACTGATCTCTAAACTCACTGGAATCTGTGTATGTGCTTACTTATAATTTAAGAATGTGTTAAGGAAACCTAACAGGCTGAAGTTAAACGATTCTTCAATACAGAACACACATCAGTGTATGCTGATAATACACTTAGGAAACTGAATAAAACTTTTTAAAAATAATTTAAAATTCCATAGAACTCTACTGAGATAAAACATAATAAAATGACAGACAATGTCACTGCAAGTCTATAGAGCAAACAGAGGCAAAACAATGTCAACGGATGTCTGTGTAGACAATGTTATGATTTGAGGAAAGGCAAAATGCTGTCAATGGAAGTCTATATGCAGTTGATGGCATTACCACAGTATGTGAATAAAGGCAAAATGATGTCAATGCAATACACAATATGCTCTAGACAGAATATATTTAATCTGAATAGAAAATCTGTCATGTAAAATAGTTGCATTGATTCTCATCTTGCACAGCGATGTGTTGTCATTTGTTATGTTGTCTGTCTTTTTTGTTTAGATTTATCGCATATTCTAATATTTCTTCACATTAACACTTCCTTTACTTGCCATAGGTGAACCCACTAACATTGACCTTGTATGGAAGTTTCTTGGGTTTTGAAGCAGTCAATTTTACTGACTTTGGGAAGTTTTTTGTTGTTTAAAAAAACCCACATTCTCGGCCAAGCCTGACGCTGTTGAAAAGCCAATGGCAAAACTCCTATTACCTTTAATGGGACCAAGATTTGGACCTCTTTCTTACTGCAATTTTCACAATAAAAATAAAATACGTTAACACACACAAACACGTGCCTTGCAAAATACCAATCACCCTATCTCTGGATAAGTAATTTTTTTGACAGGCGAGTAGAATATCATTAGTTTTTTCATTATCGTCAATCATCACAGTAGAGGTGGATGACTAGATTTTGTGCTTAGACTTGTAACTATTTCATGACAATTTTGCAAGCCTGTAATACATAGTTATGCGCACACACACACACACACACCCCACCCATGCATGCAGACTAGCCTGCCCTTTCAATGGACATGAGTATCAGTGACAATGACTGTGATGCACTCATTTGCCTTTGGCAGGTACCAACTTTTAAATGCTATGATATTATTTGGTTTAATTCTTTCAACTGAAGAGACTGGCCAGTGATCAATCAATAGAGAGATGCTTGAACCGAATAATCAATTATCAAGGGATTCATATACCATGATGAGAGGCAAAGTATAAGAACCTAAACAGCATAAAACCGCTTATTCATAGATGTGCAGATTTTCATGCTTTTACGTGAATCATTGATTCCTTATTCAGATATTCAGCCTCTTAGTAAAACCGCTTATTTTTCAAAGTGGTAAAAAAATGGAATGTAGTAATTTAACTAAACTTAAAACACTGTAAAGATAAAAGACAGACCATATTAATAGATCACAAGAACCTATATATTTCCTGTGCCTCTGTAAAAATGGTGGCAATGCTAGACTGGCAGCATAGGGGCTGTGGCTACTTTCCTCATAACATTTCGTCGCTAACATTCTAGTGTCAGCCTGTGATCCAACAAGCTCCAATAAAATTTAGCTGCTCATGAAAAGATCCATGGGGTCAGATCCTCAGCTGGTATAAATAGAGCTCATTGACTTCAATTGGGCTATGCCAATTTAGATCAGCTGAGAATTTGGTCTATTGCCTATTACAGATGTCAACATTAAACAATGACATTTTTAAAATCACCCACCTGATAAACATACTTACAAAAGCATTTGTGGCCAAAGTCCAACAAACAGAACTGGGGACCTCAAATAACTTTCATTTCTTTAAACAGGAGGCCTCATGCCTTACTTGACCAGCCCTTAGAAGATATTATTTTTCTTTGTATGACTATTGTTACTCCTGCTGCACCTAAAAGGGCACTTGAAACATCCAATATCAGATAAAAATGACATATGATTGAAAGTTCACCACTGAAATTTGGAATCTTACTTGTTGGGGGCCCTTAATGTACCAAGTGTCAAGAGTCTAGCTCCAGGGTTCTCAACAGGGCAATGCAATCCACAGAGGATAACAAGCAAGTATCAGGAAGTTGCGCCACCCTGCCCTTCCCATATTGCAAAATTATAGAAAGAAACAGTATGGGACAAGTACAGTTGTATACCATTGATTTCACTGGAGTTATTCTGATTTACATCGGTCCTGATTCTGATCTCAGTCCAATTGTCTTTATTTTTGTGAACCTCTGCATTTCCTGATTCTCACTGGAAGTGGAAACACCAGAACTGTCACAAGAAAGCAGACCCCAGCTATGCTCAAAAAGATTCCAATAAGGCTCAGCAAGCACCTAGTTGAACATTCTGAGGCCAGGTGTACACTACGTACTTACATTGGTACAATTACGTTGCTCAAGGGTGTGAAAAATCCACACCCCTGAGCAATGTATTTATACCGACCCAACCCCCGGTGTAGACAGCGCAATGTTGCTGGGAAGGCTTCTCCCATCGACATAGTCCATCTCTGCGTGAGGCAGTAGCTAACTATGCAGATGGGAGAAGCTCTCCCATCAGTGTAGTAGCATCTGATGCAGGGCTGCATATGTATACAAGCCCTATGTCACATCCATCACAAATACCTACTATCAGTAAGCAAGTAAAAATTAAAAATTTAAACTGCTTCAGAATTGACGCTGCAGTGTAAGATGCTATTTTTATATCATTCATGTATTACATAAATTTAAATATTTCACTTTCTAAATATGTACAATTTTTCTATGTCCAGCATTATCTTTCACTATTACTGTTAAAAAACAAAGCAAATGAAATTTACAAAATTAATTTAAAATAACATCGAAGTTAAGATATAAACCATTCCTTTGTCTGCAGGTGCCATCTTTTGGATACAAATTAAAACCAAGATCTTGCAGCCCTGCCATCTTTAAAAATCTCACAACACTTTCAATTTTTTAAGGGTAGGAGTGTTAAACCCTGTGTCCTAACTAACTGTAAATTAGACATTTACATTCTGCCTGAATTCCCTGTGAAGTTTCAGTTGAATAAAGTATTCTCCTCAGGCCTGGTCTACACTATGAGTTTAATTCGAATTTAGCAGCGTTAAATCGAATGAACTCTGCACCCGTCCACACAACGAAGCCATTTATTTCGAAATAAAGGGCTCTTAAAATCGATTTCTGTACTCCTTCCCGACGAGCGGAGTAGCGCCGAAATCGATATTGTTATTTCGAATTAGGGTTAGTGTGGCCGCAATTCGATGGTATTGACCTCCGGGAGCTATCCCACAGTGCACCATTGTGACTGCTCTGGACAGCAATCTGAACTTGGATGCACTGGCCAGGTAGACAGGAAAAGCCCCGGGAACTTTTGAATTTCATTTCCTGTTTGCCCAGCACAGGAAAGCACAGGTGACCACAGAGAGCTCATCAGCACAGGTAACCATGCAGGCTGATAATCGAAAAAGAGCACCAGCATGGACCGTACGGGAGCTACTGGATCTGATCGCTATATGGGGAGAGGATTCAGTGCTAGCAGAACTTTGTTCGAAAAGACGAAATGCTAAAACTTTTGAAAAAATCTCCAAGGGCATGATGGAGAGAGGCCACAATAGGGACTCAGATCAGTGCCGCGTGAAAGTCAAGGAGCTCAGACAAGCCTATCAGAAAACAAAGGAGGCAAACGGTCGCTCTGGGTCAGAGCCGCAGACATGCCGCTTCTACGCTGAGCTGCATGCAATTCTAGGGGGGGCCGCCACCACTACCCCACCTCTGACCGTGGATTCCGACGTGGGGGTAATCTCATCAGCCACACCTGAGGATTCTGCAGATGGGGAAGAGGAGGAGGAGGAGGAGGAGGAGGAGGACGAGCTTGCGGAGAGCACACAGCACTCCGTTCTCCCCAACAGCCAGGATCTTTTTCTCAGCCTGACTGAAGTACCCTCCCAAGCCTCCCAAGCCAGTATCCAAGACCATGACCCCATGGAAGGGACCTCAGGTGAGTTTACCTTTTAAAATATAAAACATGGTTTAAAAGCAAGCGTTTTTTAATGATTAATTTGCCCTGAGGACTTGGGATGCATTCGCGGCCAGTACAGCTCCTGGAAAAGTCTGTTAACGTGTCTGGGGATGGAGCGGAAATCCTCCAGGGACATCTCCATGAAGCTCTCCTGGAGGTACTCCAAAAGCCTTTGCAGAAGGTTTCTGGGCGGTGCAGCCTTATTCCGTCCTCCATGGTAGGACACTTGACCATGCCATGCTAGTAGCAAGTAATCTGGTATCATTGCATGACAAAGCCTGGCAGCGTATGGTCCTGGTGTTTGCTGGCATTCAAGCAACATCCGTTCTTTATCTCGCTGTGTAATCCTCAGGAGAGTGATATCGCTCATGGTAACCTGGTTGAAATACGGGAATTTAATTAAGGGGACAGAGGTGGCCATTCCTACTGGGCTGTTTGCCTGTGGCTGAAAAGAAATCCTTCCCTGTAGTAAGCCAAGCACGGGGGGGGGGGGGGAGCGGGGGGATTGGCGCTGAGCTTTTCATGTGTGGCTAGCAGGGATCTTCCCTGATACCAGCCATGCGGTGGGGGGAGGGATAAAGCAATCATCCCAGAGAATTGGATGGGGGGGGTAGTTTGTTTTCTGCTGCTGAAGGTTAACAGGCAAACCGCAGCACTCAACAGGCTTTGCTTGGTATATGGGAAAGGAGGGCGCAGAAGCCGAAAGACATTGCAGCAAAGCCATCTACTATGACCTGCACATTTCCCAAAGTCACTACCTTTGGTAGCAGCAGCTCAGTGATTGCTTTGGCTACTTGCATGACAGCAGCCCCCACAGTAGATTTGCCCACTCCAAATTGATTCCCGACTGACCGGTAGCTGTCTGGCATTGCAAGCTTCCACAGGGCTATCGCCACTCGCTTCTCAACTGTGAGGGCTGCTCTCATCCTGGTATTCTGGCGCTTCAGGGCAGGGGAAAGCAAGTCACAAAGTTCCATGAAAGTGCCCTTACGCATGCGAAAGTTTCGCAGCCACTGGGAATCGTCCCACACCTGCAACGCTATGCGGTCCCACCAGTCTGTGCTTGTTTCCCGGGCCCAGAATTGGCATTCCATGGATAGAACCTGCCCCATCAACAACATGATCTCCAAAGCGCCGGGACCCACGGTTTGAGAGAATTCTGTGTCTGTGTCCATGTCCTTATCACTCTCGTCGCCGCGCTGCCGTCGGCGCCTCCTCCTTGCCTCGTTTTTCTGGTCCTGGTTCAGCATAAACTGCGCGATAATGTGCGAGGTGTTTACAATGTTCATGACTGCTGTCTTGAGCTGAGCGGGCTCCAAGCTTGCCATGGTATGGCGTCTGCTGTGTTCACCCAGGAAAAAAGGCGCGAAACGGTTGTCTGCCGTTGCTTTCATGGAGGGAGGGGTGAGGCTGTACCCAGAACCACCTGCGACAATGTTTTTTGCCCCATTAGGTACTGGGATCTCAACCCAGAATTCCAATGGGCGGGGGAGACTGCGGGAACTATGGGATAGCTATGGGATAACTACCCACAGTGCAACGCTCCGGAAATCGACGCTAGCCCCGGTACATGGACGCACACCGCCGAATTAATGTGCTTAGTGTGGCTGCATACATTCGATTTTATACAATCTGTTTCCAACATTCGAATTCTGTAAATTCGGATTAATCCCGTAGTGTAGACATACCCTTAACTTTCTGTCCCAAACTGTCTGGTAGTTTGGTTGTGTCTTGTCTGCCATGTTAGAGTCCTAAGGAGCTTCCATTTCAAGGGTAAATGAAGTATTTAATATATTTTGGTCCCCATTCTGAAGACTATACTCAGTCAAAATTCACCTCACCTTCAAGCTAAGGGTACTTTTTGGTCCTCCTTGGTCAGGATTAAGGATAAAATTAATCCCTACGCAGAGGGTGAACACAAGACCTATGCAACATTTACATCTCACTTAAACCCTATTTTTAGGATATAAATAAAACATAGGTTTACTACCTCTGTAGAGGGGCAAATTTCCCCTGAAACTCGTAATTTGTAATGGATTCCTAAGATTTAAGATACAATCATTTATATTATCAGCCAAGGTAAGCACGGAACTCCTTATCTTAACCCGTTTAATTCAGCCTGATTGTGCCTGAACACTGTAGCATCGCCGTTCTCTGTCAGATTTCATGAGTACTGTGATGTAATGTAAAAAGGGGTATGCTTTGAGACCTGGGCACAAAATTTGAGTGTCAGCTCAAATTTCTCTTGCTTTTGCTGCTTTGCATTTCAACCTTTACATTATTTTAGCACAGCGTTTCCATGCTTAATTTGCTTCTCATCTGGATAATGGTAATGGGCTGTTACTGACTAGCATTTCCAGTTCAGTGCTATGCACATTGGGCAGTATTCAAAAACATTCCTCTTCTGCCAGCTGACACTGGTAGAGATTTTGAGGCATGAGGCCAGATTCATCAAAAGGATAATAGGCAGATATATTTTGTGTTTGTTTTTTGAATTTTAATAACCCAACTGCATTCCTACTCATTGTTTACCTATTTTTGAGTTTTATCAAATAGCTTTAGTGACAACTACCCAATTCCTGTATTTATAGAAAACTGGCACAAAACAAGAAAACAGAACAATTCCATTTTTATGAAGCATGAGCAAAGGAAATGTCAATACAGAGAACTAATATGTGGGAATTCTATAGTAAAACATATATATAAATATATATCCAGCCTATATCCCTTTGATATACAACAACACACTAAGTTACTTTGTAATTCCTCCTGCCAATGCTGACATACATTTTACATTTAATCTCAGTGCAGTATACAGGTCTGTCACATCTTACGCGCATTTAACATGCGCGATTTCAGCTTTACGCGGTCGGCAAAAACAAACAAAAAACAAAAAAAAGAGAAAAATAACAATTTTAATACTGTACCTGTAGTGCGGGCGATTCCGTGCGCCACTGAACTCAATGTAATTTTGACTATACGCGGTTTTCGCTTTACGCGCTAACCGCGGAACGGAACCCCCGCGTAAGATGAGACTCGCCTGTATCTCCTCTTGGCGAATGCTTGAAAACGTTATAGGACCTGCTCCTGCTCCTACTGAAGCCAGATGGGAAACAGACATACAGCACATCCCAGGTTAGGCAACAACAGGAATATGCATGTATAACAGTAACAGAGGAAACCCTCTGCCAGGTTCATAGCAGTCCAGAAGGAATCCCCTGTACTCACAGAGCCAGAGGGCGGCACAAGGAAAGAGTCACAGTCCAAAGAGACAGACACTCCATCAGTACACACAAATAGTCTTTCCGTACAAACTCCCTAGCAAAAAAACCACATCGACTTCAGTGAGACTAGGACAAGGTCCATTAAGAAGGCAGGGATAAATTGTTCTCTATAACAAGGTCAGAGCAGGAAGCGGTATGTAATATGGTTGTGTAGAAATGTACTCAGACCAAAGCTCTGATCCCCAAGCCCTTTGAGTCTGGTGGTAGCCTGTTCTTCTTGTCCAAGCCCAGAAGCTCAGTTTGGGCAGAACCAAAAGCTCAGGTCTGTACTTCCCTGAACATTGGGAGTTTTGAACCAGATTGAAACTTTGCACTTAGCCCTTATCTCTGCAAAAGGTCTCACACTGGGACACAGTGAAGCAATTTTATCTCCAAAGGTGGGCGAGGGAGACAAACATCTCCCCCACACCTAGTGTCATGAAACATCCAGGAGGATCCTGGCAACACAAGTTCCATCCTCCAAATTCCACACCCCTCATTTCTGCCTCATGCCTCGCCACCACCAGCAATATTCTTCATCTCCCCCGAGCCCCACCTTCTCTCCGAAATGTCCCTCTTTGCAGCTCTCCCCCCCGCAAACACATCCACCCCACTTCCTTCTTGTCATATCCCAGCTTCTCCACACCCCAGATCTCTCCCTCCCAAATGTCCCACCTTCCTTTGTAAGAACCCTCAAAACAATCACTCCATTCCTGGCCCCAAAGTGCTCCTCAGTATCCCTACTCCCCCCTCGCTGAGCAGTAATTGTACCCATCCCGCCAATCTCCCTGCAGGTGCCTCTCACCCCATCCCACATAGGATCAACCCCTGGCCAAGGTTCCCCCTGTTCTTCCCAGGGCTCCTTCCCTTCCCACCCCACCGACTCCACCTCACCCCCGGCTTGCTCAGTCACCCAGTGTCTGCCCCTGCTGTACCTGTCTCCCAAAGCGGTGGAGGAAGCAGCTGCTGCTGCTCATGGGTCGGAGCTCAGCGGCTGCCTATAACCGGCTCAGGGCCCTGCTTGCCCGGCCAGGTTCCTGCCTCCCTCAAACTCAGACCCTCTGGGCCAGCGGGGCAGGCTGGGGGCTGGGGCTGGGGCTGCAGAAGGGAGACCCGGCTGCCTGCCCAGCAACCGGACAGAGCAGGAGGCTGCCTTGGAGGTTGCCGTGGGAGGCTTGCAGAGGGAGGAGGTTTGGCTGAGTGCTCCTCACCAATCACCATCCTAGCCAGGCCAAACCAGGGGGGATACAGGAGAGGGACATTGTTGGCTACCCCAAGCTAAAAATTGAGGGAACTGTCCTCTCCCTCCTGTCCCGCTCTAGAACTGACCCTGTGCTGCTGGGACACTGTGCAGTGCCGCTCAATCCACTTCTCAGCCAGGCACCAGCTCCTGCTGTTCATTCCGGCTTCAGATGCCACCTCACCAGCCAAGTAGAAGGGGAAGCAGCACTCTCCCAGTCCTGCTGAGAGGTACCAGAGCGCTGTTACTTTAATCCCCTGTTTTTCCATGATAGTAGCTAGGATGCTGCATAAATTCTATCTGTTTAGAAAAGGGAATCATGTGATATATCGTCTAACACACAACTGTACTGTAGGCAAAGGTTGACTTTTATTGGAGACACTTTAGTAGTGCACAATAATTTAGGGCAGGGAGTAATGAGTATGGGATCTGGCCAAGTTGCTGGGGAAATTTAGGTAGGGAGAACACAATAATCCAAAGTGGAATTGGCTAGGGCTCTGGGGCTAACTCTGCCTCTACCTTTGCCAAAAAAAAAGTGACATAGGATCTTTAATGACCCCAGATAATCAGGGCCCTGGTTTTATGTCTCAGCTGAATGATGTCACTTCCAACAGCACAGTGTCCCCTACCTCCATTTTGTGACACTTGTTCAGAACACCTACAGGGAATAATGGCACCATTAAATCACCATGAGCAAATTCTGCAACATTTGGATTTTATTTGCAAGGGTTACAAGCCCATTCACCCTTATTTGATTATAGGATCTTTTCTGCTTACAGGGAGACTCTTCACAGATGGGGAGGAAAGAGAGTCTTGTACTTAAGACTCTGGTGAGAAACCTGGGTTCAATGCCTGGCTCTGTCACAAACTCTCTATGTCACTGATCCCTCTCTGCCTCTGAAACTGTGCAGGTGGAGCAATATAGGCATCTAGATAGTTGTACAGCTAGATTGCAAGCTCTTTAGGTTAGGAGGAACTGTCTTTTTGTTATGTGTTTGTACAATGCCTATCCACAGCCCCTTTATCCATGACTGGGATGCTTACGTGCTACTGCAATACAAAAAAAATTAATAATAGAGATTGGGTCATCCAGTGACTTAGCACCTGAGTTACTATACTCTGCCCTGGTTCCCTAAAGGCAAAATGAGAGGTAAGCATGGAAATGTAGCTTCTCCAGATTCTTCCATGTTCCAAATAAGGATACAGAAATGATGTCCTACATGAACGGATCTCCAAAAGACTGCTTGGCCTGGTGAAAACCCAGAATTTTTAGCTCACAGCACCGCAAATGCGGTTTCTACTGTCTTGAAATTTGTTGAAATGAAGGCCCTGTCAGGCAGAAAAGATATTCCACCCCTTAGGTGGAGTATGTGAAGTGCACAAGCCACCTCAGTTGATGAGACATCAGTTGTGTCATATTCTTTTCTCTTCACTGACATGCATGCAACATGCCACAAAGTGCTCCAGGCCCTTTTGGAAGCTAACCTACTGGTGACAATAAACATAACTGGACAGCTAGAGGGTCCATCAATGGAGTTACATGAACTTTGACTTATGTGTGATAAAGAACATTTTTTGGAAACAGTGTCTGAAATAATCCACTGTGAAACAATCTTTTGGATTAACTATTCTGACTTTGGTATTCTAGCACAAACAGATGATTGTCCCAGTTAGAATTAGATTGCTGTTCTGTGTATTCTCATTGGGAGGGAGACCATAGGAGCAAAATCTGTTTGCCAGTAGTAGCAAGTTACCTTGAACTAAGAATAGACTGCAGAATAATCATGTAATGGTAGAAGTCAGGAAACCCAGGAACTAATACAGCTGCTGACTATGACTTGCTGTGTGACCTTGGGCAAGTTACATAACCCCTCTGTGTCTCAGTCTTGCCATCTGTAAAATGGGGTTCATGCTTTTGCTTACCATAATATCTCAGAGGTTTAATCAATACATTTGAAAGCACTTTGAGATCCTCGGGTCAAATGTGTTTAAACAAGTGCAAAATTATTAATTATTCTGAAAATAACCTAGCCCTAGATATGGGATTAGCTGTTTGATAGCTGAACATGAAGAGTTGGAAGCTGGATTTCACATGCTATCCCACAGCCAGAGCCAAAACACCCAGCTGCAAGGGGAAGGCATATGACCATTTACACAGGGGTGGGAGAACTTGTTTTGCCTAATTTGGAACTCACTTGAATACTGTGGATTCAAAGGTCTGAATCAAACTTAAACAGAATATGAACCTAATAATGTTTAGGATAGGTTGAGGGGGGGAAAAGGACAGAGGAGACAGAAAAATTCCAATGAAGCAATTGGCAAATTATGCAGAATGCTGCAATAATTTCTTACGTGTTTTTTTGTTTGTTGGTTGGGTTTTGTTGTTGTTGTTGTTTTGTAATTGACTCACTCTTAAAAAGAAAAAAAGTTACAGGGTTTATGAACTTGAAGTAGGTTTGTGGAATGCAAATAGTTCCAGAGGTTCACAAAACCTCTTTCTCCATGAGGCTTATTCCCTAATTCAAACTGAGCTGTTTGGCCCCACTTGTGTCCAGAGATGCAAGCACAGAGAATATATCCCTCCACAGAGCTCTCTAAAATGAGGAGCTGACCTCAATGGAATGAAAAGCTGACCCACAGTGAAGCTTTTTGTGTTGTTTTTTTAAGAAAAGAAATGACTTCATAATAAAAGGCTTTGATTGTGCTTTAAGAAACACAAATCCTTTAATAAGCCCTTTGAAAAATAATTGTGGAAGCATTTTAGTTGTTTTAGTTAATTATCCTTTTTTGCTCTCAGATCCTAATGTGGTGATGTCTGTTTCACTTTTAGGGAAATGCTAAATGGATAGAACATGACTAATAAATCACGTTATAAAAGGGAGCAGCCTCAGAAGCAAAGCCGTCCAAGCTATTTTAACCTCTGCCATGTATACACAGTAGTTTTTGGCAACCAATTTGTCTCTCTTCAGATATGGCTATTTCTCTGACCAAACATTGCTAGCTGTTGTTTTCTTTTACTCTACATACAGCATATCCAGTGCCTCATGGAAAACTTTGAAAAAATTTCTAGTTAGAGAAAACTCTCTCTCTGTGCAAATAAAGAAATCTTTATTTCTTTCTGGGTTTTTTAATTGACAAAAGACTTTTTTCCCCCAAATGTGCTGTAGGACTGATTCTCACATTACGGCCCCTTTCACCATTGGCAGTGTCAGTTATATCCAGCTTAAGGTCCCTCTACTCCACGGGTGGCCAACCTGTGGCTCTTCAGAGGTTAATATGCAGCTCCTTGCATAGGTGCTGACTCTGGGGCTGGAGCTACAGACACCAACTTTTCAATGTGCCAGGAAGTACTCACTGCTCAACCCCCTGCTCTGCCCCAGGCCCTGCCCCCACCCCTTCCCCCGAATGTGCTGTGCCCTACCCCCTACCCACCAGAGCCTCCTGCGCATGCAAAGGGAGGCATGAGGGGGGAGAGGGAGGTGCTGGGGACTGGGGGTGGAGCTGATGGGGGGCTGTTGATGTATTACTGTGGCTCTTCGCCAATGTACATTGGTAAACTCTGGCTCCTTCTCAGGCTCAGGTTGGCCACCCCTGCTCTACTCTGTCAGAGCAATGTAAAGGGGCATTTGCATAAATGGGAATGAGATACTCACCTTTCAAGTCTCAGTGGCATCCTGATCCCCCACCTGATCCTAAAATCCTGTCTGTAACATCTTTATTTTTAGGCAGCCCACGTAACCATATGTTCCCTTCACTGTTTTCCTTGCCCCTCCCTCCCTGCCTCCATTTGTTTGTTACACCCACTTGTTGCAACTTGTCTTAATTTAGGCCCAAATCCTGCAGACAGTTTTGCACATGCATAACTCATGTGAGTTGTTCCATTAACTGGGACTGCCCACAACTGTAAGTGTTTGCAGGACTGGGGTCTTTGACTATAAATCTTTGGGACAAGCCTCATACAACAGTGAAGGTTACATGAAGGTTACAATTAAAATGGTGTTCACAAAACAAAATGAAGTTTACAATTTGACCCCAACGTACCTGTCAATCTGTCACATCCTGGTGGCACCTTAAAGACTAACAGATTTATTTGGGCATAAGCTTTCGTGGGTAAAAACCTCACTTCTTCAGATGTCACATCCTGTGCAACCTTAATTTCTCTCCTTCATCTTCTAGCACCTGCAACCTCCTCTCTCCTTATCTCCCACAACTCATTTCTTACCCTTCCACATTCCAGTCAGGTCACTTACTACTGCTCCTCCTTGATGCCTGGGCAGTGGTAGGGGGGTATTGAGAGCACAGGAAAGACAGTCTACTTGCTTTCCGTTCCAGTGTCCTGCACCACAGTGACCCTGGCTGCTAGGAGGAGCAATTTGTCTTAAGCATGTTCAGTATAGATGAAATCTTTAGAAAATTTAACTGCCAAACTCTAACAAGTCTCTATTGAGCATCTGAAAATTGAGATTTTTAAGAGGCTTATAACTTGGCCTGAATTGGGCAAATTTTCACAGGTGGCAGACAGCACATCCCAGGCAACACCAGTGGACTTCGTACCAGATTGCAAGCATGGACATAGTAGAGCTTTTCAACAAAATGGTTGTAAGAATGTTTTTAATATGGGCAAAACAAGGTATTTTTCTGTAATCTTATTCTCAAAAATGTCTGAACCATTCTAGTAGAATCTTTCCAGAAAAATTCAGCCACAGACACCTGCCATGGAAATTTTAGCCCAAATGGTTTAAGTTTGGCAATGTTATAAGCTATAAGCAACTGAAAACAAGATCTTATGAAGGGAAATGTTAGGCAACTTTAACTACAGGTGGCACGGCTTGGTTTGCTTATAATAAACCAACCCTCCATCCCCCCAGATATTGGACAATGCTTCAACAGAAGCAGAGGGACAGGGTTATAAATGATGAAAAGAAGGGAGGGTAGGTTACTGGAAGAGGTGTGTTTTAAGGAGCGTTTTGGAGAGGCCACAGTGAGAAGGACACAAGATGGCCAAAGTCCTGGAGACTGTTTAATGTATGGGGGCCACATGACTAAAGGAATGTAAATGAGAGGGGGGGTATTGGAGAGCATTGTGGGAAGGAAGGTATTAGGAAGAAATAAGAACAAAGATGTATAGTAGGTAAGGATAAAAGAGTATCACAGTTAGGTGTTTGGCAGTTAGGATATGACAAATAGAAGATCATTTGACTTCAGATGAGCATTCAGTAGATGAGATGCCCAGATGTTGTGGTGATGGGGACCATATAAGAACCTAGACAGATAGATATATTAGAGAACCCCTAAGAAAGAGCGATCCTCTTTTAATGCAAGAATAAAACAAGGAAGGGGAGGAGAGAGGAAATCCTCCACTCCTCCAAAAACATAGCTATAGTTCACAGATTTCTACATAAAATCTTTCCCAAAGTTTCACATGGGGACATCAGTAGAAGTAGTGAGTAGTCCTTACTCCTGTAGATAGTTCCACCAACTTCAGTGGGACTCTGGGGAGTAGAATACGTCTCAGTGTGAGCAAGGATGGTCTGGCCACAAGTTAGTTGATTCCCTACCAAGGTGCCCAGATCCTACATTCCTTGACTTTGTTTGGGAATTTGGGTGCACAAATGATCAGCAACCAGGGCCAATGAAAACTTGCAAGCCACCATTCCCTCTTCAAAAGAGCCCAATCCTGCAAACCTTACATGAGTAGTGCCATTGATTTAGAGGAGCTAGGTTTAGTCATGTGAGTAAAGGATGCAAGATCAAGCCCTAGTTTTTAATTGTTTTGAGACTATAAGGGCCCTGTCCCTGATCCTAATCCTATTGGAGTCAATGGAAACTACTACTGACTTCAGTACAGGATCAGTTCTTAACTCTTCCATGCCTGCCCTACCTCCGCATAGAAAGAAAAGTGCACAGGTGTTCAGAATTACATGTCGCATCTGAAAAGCATTTATTTTTATTTCATTTCCCTATTAGAATCCTATTTGTTTGGGAACTGCTCGGAAATCTGTCATTACAGTGATTGGGACAGCTTGACAAGGCCTGTTGCCATGGAAAAGCTTTGTGATGTTATATAAATATATTCCGAGGTCAGAAGTTCCCATGTATTTCTTGGACACAGATGCTAAGGGGAAAAAAGTGACTAAACATTAAAAAAGAATAGCATAATAATAAAAACAACAATGGCTAGCAATATGTCTGTCCAGTAAACAAAGTATTTCCCAAAGCATTTCATTTATGCTGTAACAATCCTTTTACCAATACAAGTTCAGTTATTGTCAAGATCCCCGCTTACCCTTAAAAATATTCTTATTACCAGTCATCTTGCAATATTAATGGTTCCACTATTAATAGACTAAAAGACAAGGGAGCTGTTATTCTTGCTCTCTATCTGTTATTCCATTACGTAAGGCTGGCAGTCTCTGACTGCTAGCAGCAATATAATGAACCATGTGCTTAAACCACAGGGTATATACTAAGTAAAACTCATCCTCACATGTTGTTTTTGGTGAAAATTATGACTAGACAGGAAGAGCGACAACAACATCATGCAAAAAAAAAAAAAAGTGTAAGAGGAAGCCAAATATAGGTTAGTATCCAGAATAACAATATTTTTTTTGACTCAGTTGGAGAAGAAGTGTCAGTGAAATGATGTGGAAAGTCATCTGAGAATGTCTTTGTAATCTGTCTCCCTTCATGACTGATGCCCTTTATTTTATTTCCAACTGTACCTTCTATTTGACACACACACACGCATGCACACACACACAAATGCAGTCTTGTTATCCACCTCTGGCTATAAAACAGCATCGCACATTCACTGTGTAATGAGAACAGCCAGTTTCTTAAGCATGGGCAAATTCATGCTACTCTTAAAAGCCAACATGGACACAGGCATCCGTTGCTTCATGCCGGCAATGGGTATGAGAAAAGTCTGTTCTTTCGTACGCTCTTTCTCTGTTGCCTGCATTTGATGGAAGTTTCACAAGCCTCTTTTTAAAGAAAACCTTCTTCTCAGTGTCTACATACAAAAAGCTTAAAACAACTAGTTCTCCTCACCCACAGCTCTTGGCTACTGCTTTCACCACTGATTCTCCAGTTGAGAAAACAGCCAGTAGAGGACGCTCTTCTGCAGAAGCATTAGCCAGAAACTGTAGCTCCCAAGAGTTTCTTGGCTTCCTTCATCTTCTCTCAAGGGGAAAATGGTTGGCAAAAAAGAACAAAACAGTGTAAAAAAAGAATTAGCTGAAACTCCTCCAATTCCCAAACCTTTTATGTGCTTGGATCCCCAAACCTTTATTGGTTGGATAATAACCCCTCTTTCCCATACTCATTTTTATCCTTCTTCCTAATTCCTACAGTGGCTGTAGCTCCCATGTGTCTTTCTTTCCACTTAGTTATCTTGAATTCAATTATTGAGGTATCCCTCTTGTAATCCTCAAATAGCAAAACGCACACGTGTGGTCGGTATAATACTTTACCTGATGGAAATGTCATCTACAGCATCACATCTATTAGTAAGCAAGGAAAATGGGGACAAACTACAATTTTCTAGGTATAAAAAAACCTGAATAAGGTTGGGTTCACTTTCAACATTTCAAAGTTTTGTGAATCCAAATTTGACCTCAGTCTTCACCCCAACATAATGATGGTTTCATCATGGCACCACTGCAGAAGAGCCTGCCCTCAGTGTGGGATCCTGTCTCTGAAGACTGGGTGGCAAAAGAATGCCAGCTGCCTATTGAAACAATCAGTCCCAATTTAATACAAGCTTGAATTGCTACTTAGAACTTAATCAGATCTACAAAACAAGCCAAGTTTGAAAAAAGTCCATACAACTGGTGTTGCCTTATGCACCCAAACCATTTATGATTGGGACATATGGGCCCATGTATTAATTATGATCTTATAAAAAACCTGCAAGACTCAAAACTGAACACATTCAGCTGAAACATTAAAAAAAAGTCACCTTTGAGAGAAAAGCCAGCATGGAAAATGTCAGCTCCTTTGAAAAAGTTATTAGCAAATGAAAAGGGGAGGGTAGATTATAATAGCAGCAGCATTTCAACCTTACCTATTGCAGTCACTTTCCTTTCCTGCTATGACAAATAGAAAAAAAGATTGGGGCCCATAACCAGGAGCCTACCAAGTGAACTATAGACACCAGTACATTGTGAAGAGAGATGAGATCACAATTTCATTTCACACAAGTCACGGATCAGATGGTGCCAATCTGGTCCCTGAC
The DNA here is from genome assembly GCF_028017835.1 of Emys orbicularis. Taxonomy (NCBI): domain Eukaryota; kingdom Metazoa; phylum Chordata; order Testudines; family Emydidae; genus Emys; species Emys orbicularis. The sequence continues at coordinate 126,085,264 of NC_088683.1, forward strand.
TCAGATAGTCATCCTTAAGTGCTGTCTTGAATAGGGATGGATTTAGGCTAGTGCTTTCGTGAATGGGGGCCCTGGGTTAAGCCAGTGACTTACAGAAATGAAAGCTCTGTATCCCATTACCAATCTCTATAGCGGGGGTGGGCAAACTTTTTGGCCCGAGGGCCACATTGGGGTTGCAAAACTGTATGGAGGGCCGGGTAGAGAAGTCTGTGCCCCCCCAAACAAGCTGGCCCGCACCCCCTATCCACCCCCTCCCACTTCCAGCCCCCTGACTTCCCCCCTCAGACCCTCCAGTCCATCCAACCCCCCCTGCTTCTTGTCCCCTAACCACACCCTCTGAGGACCCCCCGCCCCTAACCGCCCCCTGGGACCCCACCCCCTATCCAACCCCTCCTGCTCCCTGTCCCCTGACTGCCCCGACCCCTATCCACACCCCCACCCCCTGAAAGGCCCCCCGGGACCGCATGCCTATCCAACCCCCCCGTTCCCCGTCCCCTGACCACCACGCCGAACCTCTGCCCCATCCAACCGCCCCCTGTTCCCTGCCCCTTATCCAACCCCCCCTGCTCCCTGTCCCCTGCCTACCCCCTGGAGCCCACCGGCCCTTATCTAACCCCCCGGCCCCGGCCCCCTTACCATGCCGCTCAGAGCAGCATGTCTGGCAGCCGCGCCACCCGGCCTGAGCTAGACACTCTGCCGCTCTGCTCGGCAGGAGCACACCGCTCCGCCGCCCAGAGCGCTGCCCATACAGTGGCGTGGCTGTGGGTGAGGGGGGACAGCAGGGGAGGGGCTGGGGGCTAGCCTCCCCGGCCGGGAGCACAAGGGCCGGGCAGGATGGTCCCGTGGGCCAGATGTGGCCTGTGGGCTGTAGTTTGCCCACCTCTGCTCTATAGCCTTCCATTTTTTCCCCAGCGTTCACAATAGTAATAATACTAATGCGAACTAATGTAGCATGTTCCATCCATAGATATCAAAGACCATATAAAGGTACACAAATATAATTATCCCTATTTTTATAAATGGTGAAACTGAGGCACAGAGAAGTGAAGCTCCCTGGCCAATATATTAAGTCACTAGTAGGGTCGGAACTAAGGCCTCCTGGCTCTAAGTCCTGTAACCCATCTACTGGACCATGTTTCTTGGTCCACATTGCCAAAGTATTGTTATGGAACACATTCTGCAATGGAGCTAAAAAAAGCAATAATTTATCTTTAAGCTGGGGACCCTGAAAGCTTTTAAGGGAAAGATTCTAAATAAGGAACCAAAAAGTGTCCCTGTTTCTGGCCATAACTGTAAACTGAAAATAAGCACTTATGCACCCTAGCCCAAATATTTAGTTAAAGAATGGGTTTATAACTAAGGATATCTTAAAATGTGTTTGAATTATTATATACACTACTTAAATAGTTAAACTGTCAGCTTAGACTTTTGTATATCTACCTCATTAGATTGGCTCAAGGGCCCTGCGGTAGGTGAATCTGCATTTTAAAATTTTGTATTTTTCCATGCTTTATGCATCCTGTAAAATACCTTGAGAACTTTATGAGGGATGTTGCATTAAAATGTGTTATTATAAATATGATTTAAATATCTGAAACATTACAGAATGATTAGAGTTCAATAAGGCAGCACACATAAAAGGGTTATCTGCATGCTGTGCTTAGGTTTCCACAATATAATGTAATGAATTGTTCAATATAGTTTGTATGCTATTTGTCTCTGTTTCTTCTCACACTCCAGAGATGCCTCATATGCAGTCCTCTAACAAGGCTATCATAAATTGCCGAACAATAAACAGCCCTTGAGATTTTTAGATAGTATGTGGTTAGCATGTAATCCATCTTGAGGAACTTGATTTAGTGCCACAAAGGAACATCCTTGACAATGCTCAACATTGTTTTAAACTGCTGCTAAATCAATTACTGTATTTGGGAAATGGAATGCTTCTTCCGCTCTCTGTTCCATTCTGGTGGCCTGGCTTGCTGTTTTGTTGGACTGGAGATTTAGAGAGCCACTCTGTGGAGGCACTGGGGCTCCTTGGAAATCATTCAAGATAACCCAGCATGAAAGAATGGATAAGCAAAGCCTCCCCAAATCTGTATTCATCTGCAAAACTGAAACAGTTTTTGTTTGCCGGAATAGTCTCAGTGGTGCCTAGTGAAGAAGGAATTAGACAAAAGAAAATCATTGTGTCTTTGAAATATATGCTATTTGAGGGAACAACAATAATAAATGATTAATAACTCTTAGAACTTAGGGAGCTTTTCATCTTCAAAGCACGTTACATACATTCATTAATGAATCCTCACAGCATCTCTGTGAGTGAGTCAGCACTATTATCCCCATTTTATAGATGAGGCACAGAGGTTATATGAGTTGCCTAAGGCCATGGTGGGAGTCAGTGGACCAAGGATGAAAGGTCCTTAGAATACAATGATGACACAAAAATTGCAAGGAACCCTGCTCATTTATATTCCTTGAAGGCACTTCTGGGGACAACTCTGGGAAGGATTGTGTCTCAGTGAGGCAAACTTCCTGTTGGAGCTCCAAGCAGTGCACATGATGCTCCAACTATTAGGATGTAGTAGAGTGCTCCCCTCTTCACAGCTGGCCAGCTCTTGAGGTTGCCATGGGGCAGCAGGGAAGAGGAAGGGAAGAATTCATCCCCTTTGTGGTGGCTAGCAGAGAGGACAGGCCCTTGTGAGTAGGGAACTGGTTGGAATACGAAGCTCTTTGCATCTTGGATTCCACTTGTACCCATGTGAGGACTAGTCACAATCTAGCCTTTCAAGTTTACGGACATGAAGGAATTTCCTTATGCAGTACTTTTCTGTACCCTAGGAGATCTCAGTATTACTCAGAGAGTAATTCTGAGGAGGTCCTGACAATTAGAACAATTCAGTGTTTCAGGTACTGCAACATCCTCAGCAGTTTCATCCTCTATAGGTGGGTCTAATTAATTCTTGTTTGAAAAGAAGTGTAAAAGGTCCACAGCCACTGGCAGCTCACACAGTACTCCGAAAGTCTCCTCCTCCATCATGAACATGCGCCCACGCATTTTGTACTTACTCAGGCATTCAGTGGCTGCCCTTAAAATAGATTCTATTGAGCCTTCATTGACCGCCTCTGGTAGCCCTGTCACCAGAAGACAGTTCTTAGGGTCAATATTCATCCCCTTGCACCAATCCTCTAACAGGTGTACAGCCATTATACAAACTGCAATTTCCCCCAAATTTCCCCAGGGAGGCTGGGGAGAGGTGCAGCAAGTGGCTAGCAGTGCAGCTGGCAGAGAGGCGCGACCAGCAGAGAAGCTGGTGGAGAGGGCCAGAGCAGAGCCCTGCAGAGGCGCAGCAATCGGCCGTTGGGGCGACGAGCAAGTGCCCGAGCAGTGTAGTGTGTAAGGTGCCTCCTTACCCCCTGCCCCGGCCTTCCACATAGGGTGGGAGGTGAACTCTGCGGATGAACCTTGTAACTCTGGGGCTGCACTGGCCAAGGACAGCAACTGTGAGTGGGATACAGAGAAGGGATGAGCACGTTAAAGGGACTTTTGGGTTGCTGGACTTAAGACCCTGAGGGGAAAAGGACACTGCTCAACTTACTTGGGGGTGGGTCTTTTGCTCATGGTTTGTGTTTATGAACCCTAGTTGCGGTGTTTACCCAAATTAATGCTGAGTTAATTCCCTCCTTTTATTAAAAGTTTTTGCTACACTTAGACTCTGTGCTTGTGAGAGGGGAAGTATTGCCTCTTAGAGGTGCCCGGGGGAGGTGTATAATTGTCCCAGGTCACTGGCTGGGGGCTTGAGCTGGTTTTGTGTTGTATTGTTGAAAAGGAACCCCTAGATACTGAACCCGGCCCTCGTTGCTGCTGGCTCCACCTGGAAGAAGGGTTACAGAAGTATCAGATCATTTGGATCAGCTTCACTCTACAGCAATACTTGGCATCACCAAAGTGGACCAAACCCAGCAGGGTTCAGTTAGTAAGGATTACATGAACCAGACTCTGCTGGGTTCATTTGTAGGGGCTGACACTTAATCAGTCATGCTGATTCATTTGGAAGTTCAGAATCCATAGAAATGAGTTCTGTAGAATTTGAGTCTCCAGCTAAGGTGAAGTCCTGGAACTCTGTCTTTCCCAAGGCACTCCCCCATCCCCAAGTGCTCCGTCAGTTGTCACCTCCTCTTTAGGACCTCGAGTTTTCCTTGAAGCATCCTACTTCTGTCTTTAAAGATTGGCTGACTAGTAGTCTCAGCCACCTACCCTACTGACCTAGGACCAGATGCTTTACCCACCTCTGAGTCTGTATCTCTCATAATAAGAATCTGATATTGATCCTTAATTTGTAATTGCTGCTGCTGTAGCTTTGAAGAACAACTGGCAGTCGCTCTGGTTAGTGCTGGCATTGGTTCTCGCCTATGAGATCCAAATTCCAGAGAACCAAATGTTCTTGTGATTCAGGCTTTCTGATGCCAATAAAGCTTAGGATAATACAAAGCTAATTGGCTTCTTGCAATTTTGCTTGGATATCTGTAAGAGAAACAGAAAGATTACTTTTATTTTTATACCCATATGCATAAATGGTATAGAATCTACAGGAAATAATGGGGGGAAATACATATAGTGGTAGCCATTAAAAAGCCAACATTTACCCATGATTATTGTGCAATGGTTTCTGAGACAGCAAAATTGTTTCATATAAATTGAACAGAGATGTAGGAGTTCTTTGGCTCTGTTATATTTTTGAAAGAAGGATATATGGACTTTGAGGATTTTTTGTGCCCACTGTGCGCCTAGACTAGGGCTGGGCACAAACCACAGTAGCTAGATTGATCTTCACATTTGTTGTAAGCATGGTGAGTTATGAAAGTTCCCGCTTGCTCAGCAGCTTAGGTGCATCCACAAAGAATGATCTCCATTGAAGTACAGGAAGAGGATGGAGTCCCTGACTATGGAATACCAGATTTGATTACCTTCACCTATGACACACAGCCTTCTGGAATTATGGAAGAGGAATTCTATTGAACATAATGAAGGAGTCTCTTGTCTCATCACAGGACTACCATGATATGTTAGCTGCTGCTAAAAAAATGACAGTTTTTTAACACCTGGTGCTTTAAAAACATTTTTTAAGAAGAAGTTCAATCATGGAAATATAACAACAGCTCCTTTCCACCTACCTGACCTGTTTCACCAAACCAAACCATTTCATTGCCCATTCTGCTGAAAAGATCCATGCGAGTTTTGCCTAAAAGAGAATTACAAGGTCAGGCCCTGTGTGATTCGCAAAAGGCCATAGAAGGGGTCTGTAGCAGAGCTGGGATCAGAAGTTCCTGGCTCATAGATCAGTGCTCAAACCTGCTCATACTGTTGAGCATCTCTCTCTTCTTTTAAAAGCAAAAGAGAGAAATGGAAACACTTCTGTTACATATATGTCTGACTGAGGGGGTTAAAAGCACAAAATTCTATCATCATTGAGGGTTCCTCCTCTTTGACTGACTGACTGACACACACACACACACACACACACACACTCTCTCTCTCTCTCTCTTAGGTGTATCTGCTTCAGTTGGTTTCCTCTCCAGACAATTACCTCGCTGTAAGCCAGCACTGCAAAATCAAATCCTGTCATTCTTTTTAGGATTTTTTTTTGTTAAATTCTTGCCTGAATTTTATCGTTTTTCATTTCTTATTTCTTCATGTCATGCAATTTTTCCTTCTAGTCTTCGTTAGCTTTGTTTTCTTCCTGTCACTCACTGTTTGGCAGTCCAACTATAAGAGCAGAATGAAAAAGCTACATGCCAACCCAGGTTATATATATTACTGTCACTTTCTTACCACTGAAAAATGCAAGCAGCAACCAGAAAGCAAGCAAGCAGATCTGAGGTAGGTCAGTAACTTAGACTCGAGTTCTTTGAATTATGCCAAGTCACAGGGAATCTTGAATTGCAGATACAAGAAGCTGTTTTATAAAAAAAATATTCTGTTTATTGAAGATGAAAGCAATACAATAACAATGAGAATAAGCATGAACATGATGAAAAGCAAAGCAGCAGCAGTCCAAGTCTCAGGCGGAGTGTAATATACACAGATTCTTTTTATTTCTAAAAAGAGCAAAAATGTATTTGTAATGTTCGTTCTCGACCCAAAAGGTTGTTTGGATCTTTGAATCATGCCCTTGTAATGTTTAGAGCTATACATAGTTATCACTGAGATGATTTGGGAACAATCTTTTTTTCTTGTTGCTAAAGACATAAGGGAAAATGATAAAATATGCACCCACCCCAAGATAGAAATATAGGCCTAGATTTTAAAAACATGGGTGCCTAAAGTTAGAGTGCTAAGTCCCTCATAATTAGTCTGATTTACAAGATGGCTGTACTCAATGGGAGATTTTGGGTGCTCAGCACTTTGGAAAATTATATAGGTGCCTACATATTGATTTTTGGAGCCTTACTTTAGGCTCCTGTTTTTGAAAATATTGGTATAGGGGCCAATTAGGAGCCTAAATTTAAGCACCCACTTTTGAAAATCTTGGCTATAGGCTTTGTTCTGTGTCCAGTGGTCCACCAAATCTGCTATTCTTCCTCCTGCAATGGCCTATACCTGACGCTTGAAACTCGCCCCTCCTCCCCCAATAAAGTACCTGTACTGGATAAATGTACAATGTCATACAACTTTACCAAGAAAATGAGTGCGCTCTTCCTGACTGGATATGCTTTGGATCCCTGTCAGTAACTGATAGTCGGTTAACTATTTCTGAAGACCCTTTTGTCTTACTCGGGAGCTGGCATTCATTTTTGAACCTTAGGCTTACGGAGCAGAACATCTAACTCAACAAATGTACATGAAATGGCGTGTGCTACAATTCTCTACTCTAGGGGATGTTCAGATGGGGACTCCCTGAACTGAAACACTCATTCACTTCCCTTCCCTTCGTCCCTCTGTGAGACATCTAATCCCTCTGTGGGCTACCTTACCCTGTGATATACCTAGACCATCAAAGGTGTGTTACCTAAAGAGTAATATGTCCCGATTTTTCATACAAGAACTTCTTTTGGGACACCCAAAATGTCCCAGTTTTCCATTTAATCAAAACATTTTGGTTTTTCGTAACTAGAAAATGAAATATTTTGTACACCTGTTTCACTCTCACCGTGTAGTGAGCATATATTTTGCACCAAGCATATCTGCTCTGGTCCTTTGTAGGGCTTGGGAAAGGAGGGGGGTGGTTGCCTAGCAGTGCCTGTCTCTTGCTTCCCTCCTTTCTAAGATCACCAAAACTACAGGGAGGAATGAGGTGAGGAAAAGAGGCAGAGTTCAGCCTTCTTTCACCTTTTCTGTTGTCTGACATAGAACAATCAGAATGCAGAGCTCCCAAGTATTTAACAACCCTAAAAAATGTTGCCAGAAAACTGTGCTGGATTTTGATTTTGAAAATAGTCACCTTAATGTCACCCCCATCCACTAAGACAAGTAGCCCTCCATCCATGGGGCAGCCCTGTGGAGCACCTTCTGACTTAGTCTGCTCTCCTCACCATAAGAGAATGTAGAGTCCCACACAGTAAGAGAAAAGCTGAATGGATTCCAGTGACCCAATCTCCGTGAGTAAAAGTTCAAGAGAAGTGTGAGTTTCTTATAGCCTCTTAGTTCTGCTGCTTCTCTAGACCCAATCTGAGCCTTATACATGTTCCCTAAAAGAGGAGAAGCAGGAAGGTACAGACTCTTTTATCTTAAGAGAAGCAAGGAAATATTAATTTAGGTTAGCTACAGTTAAGAAGAATCTTTCTTAATTATTATTCTTACCTTATTTAGATCCCTAGGGCCTGATTCTCAGCAGGACTGAGCACCTGCAGCTTCCATTGACTTCAGTTGGAGTTGTGAGTGCTCAGCACCTCTTTAGACCAAGCCCATGTAGACTAACTGACTTCAATGGAATTGCACTAGAGTAACAAAGAGAAGGATTTGGTCTCACATAACTATATCTCTACATCTTGTGTCTGTCATAGCCTCTCATAAGCTTCTATTCCCCAATCTACACAATCCTAGTTTTTCCACTTTTAAGATAAATTTTAGCACTCCCACCACTAGCTCTTTTTATCCTTCTTGGTCCCTTTCTATCACCTAATTGCCATTTCTAGTGCACAGTGACCAAAAAATTAGTCATATTCTAAATGTAGTTCATTGCAACTTCCTTAAAGAGTTCTTGAACAATGTTTATTAGAATTTCATTCTTTGTCTTGGTTTATGTATGTATCCTCACTGTTTTTGCCTTTTGGACAGCAGCCATACTTTGTGCTGATGGTTTAATACTATTGTTTAGAATTCTTGAGTCAAGTCCTAAAGTTCTTACTCTGTTTTACATAGGCCCAGATCCTCAGGGTATTTAATGCCTGATTCCCATTGATTTCAGTAAGAGTTGGGTGCTTAAGTACCTTCAAGGATCTAGACCTTACCCTTACACAGGTCCAGTTTCTGAGAAACTGTCGAGCATCTGTAACACCAATGAGGCAAAATCCAGAGGCCACTCAAACTGAGTCAAGCCTGACTAAATACCTTAGGCTCATTGGCTGTGATGAAAGTTTTGCCTGAGTAAGAATTGGACAAAGACTTAAAGATGTGGCCCAGAGAAATTAAAAATAGAGAGGATCCTATTATTATTTATTTGTATTGCGGTAGCATCTAGGAGCCCCAGTCGTGGATCCTGACCCCGTTGTGTCAGACACAATACAAACCCAGAACAAATATATGGTTCGTGCCCCAAAGAGCTATGAGGTCGTCTTGTCCATCTCCTGGGGCCCGGTGCTGGATTATTCTCTGTAGTGTCTTTTCTAGAGGTCCAGTCAAATAATGTGTAGAATGAAAAGTGTCAACCCAATACGAATTCCTGCAATACTCTAGTCCTTGCCTTTCTTTGTTTTATTATCTCATAACTTCCAACCAGTGAAGTCTGCCTTTGGTCACCTAACCCAGTTTTGCATCCACTTGAGGGCAGTGCTTTCTGTCCTGTGCTTCTGACCTTATGTAGTATGCAGAACTCTGTCAAATGCCTTTTAATCTTCATAATCCAAACAGATTATGGCCAGGATTTCACCCTGTCTGCTCACTGCATTATCTCCTTTTCAAAAAATGGCACCAGCTTTGTCAGACAAGATTCACCCTTTACAAGATGGATTTGTTTTTACCACTCCTCCCTTCTGATTTCATCTATTACCTGCTTCAGTGCTGCACAACATACCAGATGGGGCATACCCCATGATCCTGGTATGTCACTACTGAAGTGCCAACCTGGAAATGAAACTCTGACACTTAAAAGAATGCCACTTCTGAAATCTGCTGCAGCATACAAGCAGTTAATAATATTTCAGGGTAAAATCCTGGAAAGCTGAATGAACCCTTCCTCTTTGACAGTGACTTCAATTTGGGCAGGAACTCGCCCCTCCCTCTTCCCTTTGTTTTTCTCACCCATTCAGTCCATTTTGTGCACTGAATGAGGCAGGGGGTCTGTGAAAAAAATAGTATGTAATTAAAGACTATATCATCATGCATACGCACAAGGGGGCCAAAATAAGGTTGCACAGGCAACCTTAATTCTGGTATTTCCTAACTTTTGAACGCTTGACTCTACACTATTAATGATGTTCTTTTAATGTAGGGTTGTGTGTGTGTAATAAATACAGTGGAATACAGATGTAATTATTAAAATCTTTAACTTTCTGCTGGTCTCTTCTATAGACTTTCCATTGTGGCATATTATTTCTCATAAGAAATGAGGAAAGAAACTTTGTTCGGCTCTCTCTTATGTCTGAGTCGCCACGTTCCTTTCAATAATTCTGAGAGGAATTAAGCTTGGTTTTAGATGTAATAAAAACCTACAGGTACCATTGACTCCAACTAGAATGTTGGGTGCTCAGCACTTCTGAAAACCAGGCCCCTGATGGCCAAAATTTACAAAGTTGGTGGCCTACTATTTGACTTCAGTGGGCAAGTCAGGTGCTCCAGCCCTTTGAAAAAAATCAGAATATTTATTTAGGTGCCTTAATTTATGTACCGAAGTTTCAACATTTTGGCCCTATTGTCTTCCCTGCTCTGAATAATTTATCATAATTTCTATTATTAATGTTGACAGTCCTAATCCTGGCATCCTTTAAGCTTTGCTTCCATCTTTTTTTATCCTCTTATATTTGTGTTTTTATAGGGATCATATCACACACACTTAGTTTTTCCTTGACGCTTTTAGTACTTCCAGAAGCCCCCACATCAGTCTTATTCTGTTTTTGTTTGTGTGTGATTATTTCCGTAAAATAGCATAGTGCTTCATCCGGCACTATTGAAGAAAATGGGAGTTTTGCAGCTCACTGCAATGGGGAGAAGATCTGACTCCTAATGAACTGAAACTTTTTTTGAGTCATACATCTGTCAAATGTGTCTTTACTATCCCTTTCACTATGCCAGTCAACCTTATTCAATAATTCTGTGCAAAAAACTAACATTGATACCACATTAGTGTTGAAGAATTGAGCACTGAAAAGTGAGAAATGCAGAGCTGATGTTAAAACATCTGAAATCTGTCATATTAATTATTGATATTATAAGAACCCCTCAGCCAAGACAGGGGCCCCATTGTGCTAGGTAATGTACACTCGAAGTATGAGAACGTCCTGTCCTGACAAGTTAACAATAAATAGACAAAACAGACAAAAGGCAGCATGAAGTGACTTGACCAGGATCATACAGTGTGTCAGTGGCAGGAGCTGGAAGTAGAATTCAGTTGTCCTGTGTCACAGTCTGGTGCCCTGTCCACTAGACCATGCTGCCTCTGTTATGTTTATGCCTTAAAATACAGTCTTTATGACCCTAATCCTCGCTTACGCTTTGGCTGCTTTTTGCCACTATAGCAATACAAAGCAGCCAGAAAGCCTTCTTACCTGCCACACTTGTTATTCACATTGCGTAAAAGAAATCCTGGGATGGTGCAAAGTTGATGTATTAACTCTACAACATTCCTCTTCCCAATCCAGGGGGGAGGGAGCATGACGTGGGGAAACTCAGCAAGAAAAACAAAATTGCAACAACTAAAGTAAAAAATAAAGAAACAATTTAACTTTCCTTTCCATATTTCTTTATGAATTTACCTTTCTCTGCAACACTCCACAAACACGAGGACCTCAACCAGCAACAGCCTAAGCAGCAACTTGTTCAAAGCAAACCTGTGTTTAAAAATAATGTATTGCATTCGCATACCATTTCGTGTGTGTGTGTGTGTTAATTACAATCTGATGCTTTACCTGGAATCTGATATTATACTTCACATCAGCTGCTGGAAACTAACAGTACCACCAGGTGCCTTGAGGCACATTGGGTATGGCTCTTAATGAACTCAAAGCTTTAATCTAGCTAGCTCAAGTACCAGAGCAGTGAAGCCACAGCAGCAGGGGGTTCAGCGTGAGCTAGCTGCCCAAGTAGTTACCAGGCATGCTTGTTGAAGCCCAGGCTGCCACCGCTTCCCTGCTCCAGTACCCACTGCTAGATTAAAGTTAACTTGGATATGTATGCAATCGCACGCCATGATTACAGAGTAGACACACTTAAACACACATCTACAGCACTGGTTGCATTGTTCATCCGGCCATAGAAAGGCTGAGCTGCAGCAACACCAGAGTAGTATCAGGTCAATTGGTGACTTTTGTGCTGATCCTGCAGGCATCCATACACATGGACTCTGATTCAGCAATTTACTTCACCATGTGCCATGTAAGAAGTCCCACTGACTTCAAGTTAGGCATGTGCTAAATATCTTGTGGTTTGGGCCATGAATAATTTTATTCATGGGAGTATTCCTATTGAACTTAACGGAATTCCATGTGGAAGAAAAGAAACTCACGTCACAAATATCTGCAGGATAGGGGCCTTAATTTGTGATCACATCACACCCCATTCACTTTATTATGCTGAAGTAATAGGGTATAATACGCTGTGTTATTGTATAATAATTTACACTTGGGGTGCATGAAGCAAAGTGCAATGCATTCACTTATTCTAGCTGGGTAGTTATTATACCCAACTGCATACTCCCAAGTGTCTCTCTTGTCCTCTTCCCCCACAATTATAACACAAGCTGTTAAAAGAAGGAAAAAGAGTAGAAAGGATTGTAAAGTAAATGTCAGTATAGGTTATAATTTTGCTATTTTTAACCATACAAATTAATGTTACAGTAGAAAATCTCCCTGCCTGCTGGAGACAAAAATTAGGGGAAAATAGTATTTTAAACATTGATTTTTCCACCGACTAATATTTTAATTAGTGAGGTATTCGATTGTGGGGCAGTCAGTTTACCTTAACAAATAAACTAGAAACCAGAAAGTTAAAATTGCCATTGTTTCAGGTATAGTGAAATTTAAAGAAGGTACTGGGTAGAAATATGGTATAGTAGATCAAAAGATTGTCATGCAGAAACATAAAGAGTCTTGAATTACACTAAATATGACTTAAAGCTTAGTATCTATAGTTAACTGTACATAGGTGGTCCAGTGGAGGAATAGTTCTATTAGTAGTAGACTAATAGAATAATTTTGCCCTCAGGCCATTCCCAATGAATATTTACTCTAGCTTTGGTTCCTCAGCATTTCCAATATTAAGTTCAAGCTAAATCTTCAGTGGTTTTAGAATTTTTACTGTAAGTTGGAACTTCCTATGTAAGGGCCCTATCCTGCAGTCCTCTCTCAGACAAAAGTGTCATTGAGGTCAATGGGAATTTTGCCTGGTTAAAGCGTATGTAAACAGGGAATTGAGGCCACAATGTAGCAGGAATCTTTTTGCTTCATTTTTAATTAACTTTTATAAAATGTATTGGTGGGACAGGTGAGCTCAGTGAATTGGTCATGGGAACCAAAGTTTGGGAAAGTTCAAAAATGGATCCAGATCTGTTGCTAAAATTTGCAGCTGGCTTTTAGCTGTGAAATTCAATATCCCCAAATGTTTGCAGTCTTAATGCCTACTTCTAGTAGTCACAGTGAATATTTGATGGTTGTCTGGTGTCCTATGTTGGGGGCCTTGAGATGTTCAATAGGAGGATATTGGTTAATGCTGGCTTAGGCACTCATGGTCCCTATATGAGAAATGTTTGAGGCCAAGGCCAATTTTCTGCCCCCATGCAAGTCCAGCTGTCCAGTGTGTTTAACATCTTCCCCCTGCAGGCAATACAAAGGTTTAATGTCACCTGAGACTAGTGCTTGTGCAGTGAGCTTCCCACCTCTCCTCAGAACAGCTCTGCTTTGTAAAAGGGCATTATTAGCCCTAAAAGAAATAGGATTACTACATTTTATTGACACCCTATACAGAGGCCTTAGGCAACTCTCTTCTAAAATGGCAACCAACCAGTCTCAATTTTGCTTCAGAAACTGGCTCTGAATAAGGAAAGAGAAAGAGCTCATGTCCGGTTTCAGTTGCAACTGATGCACCTATTATCCACAGGTAATAGGATAAACTTCATGTTCATCCCTAAATCTGAGCAAATTTCATTCCTCTCTTCCTCTGAGGTTATATTTTTCAAAGAACACCTAAATCTCATTAGTTCTTTTTCTTTATAAATAGCAAGCTGTGGTGTCATCTTTTGTCTTTTCCATTGTCCCTGTGAAACACAGGAATTCTTGTAGATCTGGGAGTTCTGTGAATCAAGAAAATAATTAAAAGGGGTCACCGTGTTGACGTTTCATAGCATGACACAGAACTAACACCCACTTCTTGTTTTTTTAAGTACTAAAAAATTTATGCAGTCTAATTAATTTCTTTAATCTGGCTAGCAGAGATACCTCCTCTTGACTCTATCATTCTCTTGCAAATGCAACACCTTGAAGATCAGAAATGTTCACTGAGGGATTGTACTATGGTAACTAATTGAAATAAGTCAGGAGAGCCTAGAATCAGGCCGTTTCTCTGCTGCAAGCATTGTAGTTAAGCCTTTTGGACTGGCATAGGAAAGATTCAGGTGAAAATTTCACTGTGCACTCCTCACTCATAGTTAAAATGAAAATTAATTGGACAGTGGAATCAATTCATAATGAATTTGGATAAACCGAAACTCCATTTATATAGTTCAGTAAATGAAAGTCCCCAATTAGCTAAATAAAAGGGAGGAAAGACCAGCCTGCATTGGGCCATGGAAAAGCCTGAGGGAAAATTTGCACGAAGTTTATATATACACCTACAAGAAGGATGTGGAAAAATTGGAAAGAGTCCAGCGGAGGGCAACAAAAATGATTAGGGGGCTGGAGCACATGACTTATGAGGAGAGGCTGAGGGAATTGGGATTGTTTAGTCTGCAGAAGAGAAGAATGAGGGGGGATTTGATAGCTGCTTTCAACTACCTGAAAGGGGGTTCCAAAGAGGATGGATCTAGACTGTTCTCAGTGGTACCAGATGATAGAATAAGGAGTAATGGTCTCAAGTTGCAGTGAGGGAGGTTTAGGCTGGATATTAGGAAAAACTTTTTCACTAGGAAGGTGGTGAAGCACTGGAATGGGTTACCTAGGGAGGTGGTGGAATCTCCTTCCTTAGAGGTTTTTAAGGTCAGGCTTGACAAAGCCCTGGCTGGGATGATTTAGTTGGGAATTGGTCCTGCTTTGAGCAGGGGGTTGGACTAGATGACTTTCTGAGGTCCCTTCCAATCCTGATATTCTATGATTCTATGCTTCTATACCTCTACCTCGATATAACGCTGTCCTCGGGAGCCAAAAAATCTTACCGCATTATAGGTGAACCCGCGTTATATAGAACTTGCTTTGATCCACCGGAGTGCGCAGCCCCACCCCCACCCCGGAGCGCTGCTTTACCGTGTTATATCCAAATTCGTGTTATATCGGGTTGCGTTATATCAGGATAGAGGTGTAATTATATAAAATTAGCATCAATTGTTGCAAACTCACAGGAAATTAAGTTTTGTTTTAATTTTAAATCTCCATACTTCAGGAGGGTGATGGAAAGCCTGTTTTCCTGAACTCAAAAGTTCCACAATTAATATCCAAATGTTGAGTTTCCACCATCAATATTTTCAGTGTAAAATTTCACTTTCTCCTTTTATTGGATGAAGTTCACAGTGTAGGGTTGCCAGGCATTTGGTTTTTGAGCGGTGCTGACCAGGCTGCTAAAAGTCCGGTCGGCAGCACCGTGGGGCTAAGGCAGGCTCCCTGCCTGCTCCATATGGCGTCCAGAAGCGGCTGGCATGTCCGGTTCCTAGGCGCAGGGGCAGCCATGGGGGCTCCATGCGCTGCCCCCCCCGGCCCGAGTGCTAACTCCGCAGCTCCCATGGGCCGGGAACCATGGCCCATGGGAGCTGCGGGGGGGAAAGGGGGGGAAGGGTGTATGCCTGCGGGTGTGGGCAGCACGCAGAGCCCTCTGGCCCCTCTGCCTAGGAGCCAGACATGCTGGCTGCTTCTGGTAGCCACCTGAGGTAAGCGTCATACAGCCAGAGCCAGCACCCCTCACCCCATCCTGCACTCCAACCCCCTGCCCCAGTCCTGAGCCCCCTCCCGCACCCAAACTCCCTCCCGGAGCCCGTACCCCACGCCCCCTCCTGCACCCCAACCCCCTGACCTGAGCCCTCTCCCTCACCCAAACTCTCCCCCGGAGTCCCCAACCCCTGCCCCAGCTCTGAGCCCCCTCCTTCACCCCAAACCCCTCACACCTAGCCTCACCCCAGAGCCTGAACCCCCAGCCGGAGCCTTAACCGTCTCCCGCACTCCAAACTCCTAGGCCCCAGCCCGGAGCTCCCTCCTGCACCACAAACCCCTCATCACTGGCCCCATCCCAGAGCCCGCACCCCCAGCCGAAGCCCTCACCCCTGTCCACACTCCAACCCCCTGCCCCAGCTGGGTGAAAGTGAGTGAGGGTAGGGGAGACCGAGCGACGGAGGGAGGGGGGATGGAGGAAGCAGGGGCAGGGCTTCGGAGAAGGGGCAGGGCAGGGGTGGGGCCTCAGGGACGGGGACGGGCAGGGGTGTGCGATTAGAAAGTTGGCAACCCTGACACAGTGCCCAAATACATTACGTAGGCCTTATTCAGGGAAAGTATACTAAGGTTAGGAGGACAGAATCCACTCTATAACCTCTGTTCAACCATAAATCCAGCACTGTTTTAGGCTGGGATGAGGACCACCACCACTGCACACCTCCTACACAGGAACTTCTGGTCACTGGATCTGCATAGTCACAGACTCACTGCTCACATTGCTACCAGCCCACCTCTAGTCCCTCCTCTGAACTGACCTGTGTAGAGCTAGCAAGCAGCCCAGCTCCACTGTGCAGGGGCTGTGAAGTCTCCTAATTCATCCTCTCCATAGCAGCCTTACCCAGGAGAATTTACATGAAAGTAAACTTTTCGTGCATTCAGCCTTCCACGGTGCTTACTATAATGGGAGAATTTCATTCATAATGAAGACGTTCTGTGATAAAAGTGACCAATATTCTGGGGTATGACAGCATGCCATGTAACAGACCCAAATTTTCACTGTAAACTGCCAGAGGAAGGTATCTGGACGGGCTTAAGGACTGAATTTTTCTATTTCACCTGCTAACCTAATTCTCTGGAAGTTTCAAATCTACTGCAAAGTGAAAGATCTGGGCTGAAATAGCATTTTCCTACAGCTAATCTGGGGTGGCTGGCATATCTCATACCATTGCTACTCTGTTTCTCTCAGTTGCAGAATAATGAATTAAAAGCTAGTGCTAGATATGGATGGAGCTGCATGTCGATGTGAAAAAAAGTTCTCTTTATAAAAAAAAGCATGAATAGGATTTCTTCAGGTGCACTGGAGATTAATTCCTGGTGACTCTGTTCCTCTCATCAACCTGACAAACTAAAGAGCTACTTTTTTTAAGTGTGTTTTTTATTTGATTTGTAAGTGTTTAACTACCTACGGGTCTGCTGTTACAAACACTAATTTCCAGATGTAGTATTTACTAGTGATTAGTCCCTTGAAATGACAAAAAAATTATAGTCCAGTTGAACCAAGTGGGACTATTCAGGGTAGCAAGCACTCTTGATAGAAAGTATTTGCAGGATCAGGCCTTCACATATGAAAAGACCATATTAGCGTAATGCTGCACACTTGAGATGGTCCAAAGTAGAGAGTGAAGCTCTATCTTTGAATTTCAACTCCCTTCCCCCACCACTAAAATTTGGAGGCATTTAATCAGAAGGGCCCATGGTGGCTGGAACTACAACTCCCATAAGACAATGCACTGATAGGGAAATGCAGTTTAAAATTATGTTGAACTGATTCAAAACCAAAATATTTAGGGTCGGTTAAAGGAATGAAATATTTCTATTTGACTCAAACCAACCCAAAATGAAATATTTCATTTTAATTTTCTCATCTCCGCACCCCCCCGCCCCCCAAATCAGCAAGTCAACATTTTCAGTGGAGAACTTTATTATCGTGGAAACTGCATTTTTTGTTGGAAAGTCATTCTGATGGAAAATTCCCAACCAATTCTACTTAAAAGATAAACAGATTTATCCTTGGTGTATCTTCGGGAAAGTCAATAGAATTAAACTATGCAGTATATTTGCTAGAACAGTGACCTTTTTTGGCTTTGGTTAAGTTATCACTGGAAAATAACCTGTGCCCCTGTTGCACCTATGTAACTGAGAACAGTTTTGTTTAAAAACTAGGGCAGCTAATTGTCAATAAAGAAGCAGGAAATCACTGATGGAAATGAATGAGTTGTTCAAATTTCAGTGAGATTGCTCTTGATGCAGAAAGGCTTAGTTATGGCCAATAAGCCTTTGAAATGGAGATTGAGTTGCCTCTCATATTTTCATTTTGTGTGATTTTAGAAAAAACATATGCATGTGTCAGGGCATCTCATTGTTCTTCTGATGATTTATCATGTCTGTGTGGGATGGTTTTGTTTCCAGCTATGAAATGCAAATTTAGCTCGCAGTGCTCCTGCTGTCTGTATAAAGGTTAAAAAGATAGAGAGATATATTTAATACTATTCTTGTCACTTTTAGAATTGGCTTTGAATTATGATTCTAGCAAAAAAAGATTTTTGCTTGTTTATAACTGGTCTACATTTACTGATTTAACTTAATTTGTAATTGTCTTTTTTTAAGCTTTTCATTTTTAATTTGTAATCATTTGTCCAGAAATTAATGAAACATGATTGATGCCATGACAAAGTACAGTTTATTATGTCAAGAAAATCCAAATTTAGTTTTACTGAAATGAACAGAAGGTTGAAGTATCCAACCACCTAGAAAAATCAGGACATTCCTGTACAAATTAGGAGTTTGAAGTACCCTTCACAACAAAAGAGGTTTTTAATCTTCACATGAGCGTAATTGACTAAAAAGTTCAAGGTGGTTTCAGACTTTCTAGTCTCTCAAGCAGGGGACTCAAAATCTGAGACCGCTTTTGAAAATTTTGGCCACTCATTGTTTTTAGGAGTGGTTCTAATGACTTTAGACAGGTTGAATTGGGAGGAAAAAGGTGGTTATTCTTCCAAGCTCCTCCCATAACCCTTGCCCATGCAAGTCACCGAAATGAGATGCCACTCACAGAAGACTGTACAGATGTTCAAAATATGATTGTATGCTCTCTGGGCTCCTCCAGCTTGGCTCCACTAAGCTTAAATATGCCTATGGGCTCTTCAGACTTGCGTCCTTCTTGATTGGAGGGGGGAAAAGTGGTATCTCCTACTACCTTGTGACACCAGAATGAGGCCTTACTCACAGTAAGGTGTGCAGATCTGTTACTCTCCTTCACCTTTCCTCCATGATGAGTGAAATAATCAACAATTGTTGACATTTAAATAGTCACTGGGCATCTGAATTAACAGTCCCTGAGATGAAGGGGGTAGTTCACATCTCTCAAGAGCTATGGTTTCAAGTTCCCTGTAGATTCATGCACTGCTTACTCTTGCTTCATATTTATATTTTCTTCACAATCTTAACTAAAAGCTTGTTTCGGGGCAGCTGAGATTCTGGAGAACGAAAGAGAAGCTTAAGAGAGGGTCAGTCCACTATGCCATACCACCTAATAGCATCCCAATCTGAGCTCTGATTTCACAGAGGGAGCACAGTTGCCCACTTTTACATACACATCTGTTCTATTTCTACTCCTTTTTTAGCAGACCCCCTGCAGATTACTTGCTGGTTCATCCTTGGTTGGTTCCTGCCACTCTTGGTTGGGTCTCACACCTTTCTTGCCCTTTGATCCCCTTTGACTGCTGAATGGAAAACTCTATTCCATTCTCTTCCTTACGGGATGATTAGTGTTAGCTGGCACAAATTACTCATCCCTCCTTTTTAGTCACATTAAACCTTTTATTAGCTTCTCACTACCACTCAAGAGAGAGATCTTGGAGTCATTGTGGATAGTTCTCTGAAATCATCTACTCAATGTGAAGCGGTAGTCAAAAAAGCAAACAGAATGTTGGGAATCATCAAGAAAGAGATAGATAATAAGACAGAAAATATCATATTGCCTCTATATAAATCCATGCTACGCCCACACCTTGAATATTGTGTGCAGATGTGGTCGCGCTATCTCAAAAAAGATATATTGGAATTGGAAAAGGTTCACAAAAGGGCAACAAAAATTATTAGGGGTATTTAACAGCTTCCGTATGAGGAGAGATTAATAAGACTGGGGCTTTTCAGCTTGGAAAAGAGGCGACTAAGGGGGGATATGATAGAGGTCTATAAAATCATGAGTGCTATAGAGAAAGTAAATAAGGAAGTGTTATTTACTCCTTCTCATAATACAAGAACAAGGGGCCACCAAATGAAATTAATAGGTAGCAGGTTTAAAACAAACACAAGAAAGTATTTTTTCACGCGACACACTGTCAACCTCTGGAACTCCTTGCCAGAGGGTGTTGTGAAAGCCAATACTATAACAGGGCTCAAAAGAGAGCTAGATAGATACATGGAAGATAGATCCATCAATGGCTATTAGCCAGGATGGGCAGGAATGGTGTCCCTAGCCTCTGTTTGCTAGAAGCTGGGATTGAGTGACAGGGCATGGATCACTTGATGATAACCTGTCTGTTCATTCCCTTTGGGGCACCTGCCATTGGCCACTGTCAGAAGACAGGATACTGGGCTTGGTCTGACCCAGTATGGTCGTTATGTTCTTATGTTCTCTACCCAATAAAAGACTGAAGTAGCTGACCTCTTACTAGATGTACAATACCCATTGAATCAGTGTGAGTTGAGGGAGTAGATGAGCGCAGGTTTTATATTTTTCCACTATTAGGGTGCATAAGTGAGAGCATTAGTTGGCTTGTTCAGCTAAGTGTGGTAAAAGCAAACTGCAGAAACAAAACTTGATCCCATTTGAACAACAAAACTGTGAACCCTGTCCTTTAGAATAATCATTTAGTTATTAAAACACAAACAAACAAACAAACTTCAAGATCAGTAGAGCCAAGTATAGCAATTAAATTTACATACCAATAGATTTTTGCCTCCAATGAGAACAGGCAGCAGAGAATGGCTCAAACTGAGGGGAGCTTTGGATTTCTGATGTAAACAACCATATTTGCTGCTTTCTCTCTTGGCATAATAAATTTTGTGAATAAGGTTGTCTATTCGGTAGCCTCAGATGTGGATGGTGCTATCCAGAAAAGTACAAAATGAGCACGACTATTAATTCAGATCAATATGTGACTCTGGTAGAAAATGTGAAGCATACCTAACCCAGCTAACTATACCCCTGATAAATGTGGTGAGAGCACTGTGTCACCCGTGCCTTTCTTTTCTTTATTTCCATTATCCATCAGGACAACCCAGGAGGGAATGCCTGGGAACTGTGTAGTTCTATGTAATAAGCCACAATGCTAATGAGGCATAACAAATTGAGGAAGTATCATGTATAATCCTGATCCCTCATTGACACTATTACCAGTATAGATTTCAATACACCATTTGTTATGTGCTTAACACAGATGAAGTGGGAGGGTGTAGCAGTTACTTCTTCCATCATTGCATTTTTCAAACAGTTGTCATACTCCAAGACACAATTCTATGGTAATACCCTATGTTTTTTGCTACTGCTGTTTCTCAGCAGGATTTGCTGCTTGTTCTTGTAGGAGGTCAGCCAGACTTTGTCTTTCTCACAGTTTCAGTTTCCTACTGGGATTAAGGGTCTAACATATTTCTGTAGCACATCAGCTGAACCCAAGATAAACAAGCATACTGAACAACATGGCCCTGATACATTACTGCACTCTAGAAATCAGGGTGTTGCAAAGTTTCTCCACTGCAAGATTTTACTGACATAAACCAGGGTGTTTGGATGACTTTAGTGAGGACATATCAGAATGCACTGAAAATTTTAGACTATATGATTTTCAGGGCAGAGACCATAACTTCATATATGTTTGTACATAGCACACTGCAGCCCCACTCTGGATGCTATCATAACACAGATATTAAATGTAACCCCCCTTTCCTCCCTGGGTTACTCGCGAGCAGGCAACACCCATCTGTGTGCCTGGGTGCCTGATGTTGTTGACATTAAAGTAGATCCTGAGTATCCCAGTGGTGCTGTTGGATAGGTGGGAATCCTCTATTCACCCCTCTGCTGCAGTCCCTTTACTTCTAAAGGAATTTAAAATTGGCGGTGCCTCCACCTGGCTGGCCCCTGTACACACTCAATGGTGTGCCTTGGGAACCTCCAGGAATAAAGCTATTCTAATCATAGGTGCGAACTTTCCCCGGCGTGTGCTCGTGCCCCCCCACCTCCGCCCCCGCCCCGACTCCACCCTTTCTCTGCCCCGCCCCGCCCCCATTCCAACCCCTTCCCCAAAGTCCCTGCCCCAAGTCTGCCCCCTCCCTGCCCCTATTGGACTCCTTCCCCAAATCCCCGCCTCTTCCCCGAGTGCGCCGCGTCCCCCTCCTCCCCTCTCCCTTCCAGACGCACGAAACAGCTGTTTCGCGGCGCAAGCGCTGGGAGCTAGGGGGAAAAGCGGACACGTGACGGGCTCAGGGGAGGAGGCGGAGTGGAGGCAGAGGCGAGCTGGGCGGGGAGCTGCCGGTGGGTGCTGAGCACCCACCAATTTTTCCCCGTGGGTGCTCCAGCCCTGGAGCACCCACAGAGTCGGTGCCTATGATTCTAATAATAAATAATAATATAATCTGTGGCATGGGTATAACTCAAAAATATCAATTATAAATAATATACATCCAATATACTTAAATTAGAGTTAACGCACCTTTACTTAACTTTAAAAAAATCAGGGTATAACAGTCTAAGGCTACGTCTTCACTACAGGGGGGGGCGATTTAAGATACGCAAATTCAGCTATGCGAATAGCATAGCTGAATTCGACGTATCGCAGCCGACTTACCCCGCTGTAAGGACGGTGGCAAAATCGACCTCCGTGGCTTCCCGTCGACAGCGCTTACTCCCACCTCCGCTGGTGGAGTAAGAGCGTCGATTCGGGGATCGATTGTTGTGTCCCGACGAGACGCGATAATTCGATTCCCGAGAGGTCGATTTCTACCCGCCGATTCAGGCGGGTAGTGTAGACCTAGCCTAAGTTTAAATGTCACTACTAATTTAAATCCACAGGGGGCAGTTGAATAAAATCAATTAACAAATATAATATGCAGTAATAAATGAAACTTATGTAACTGGCATTTACACTGCCACCATTTACCCCACCCTGGAGTGTACACTCCTCTGGATTTCAGAGTCCTAGACGCTTGCGTGGGCGCGCTTGAAGATCTGCAGCTGGAGACTGCACTCTGTTGGTTCTGTTAATCAGTCCAGCCAAGGCAACAAGCTGCACAATGACTGGAGCTGGCTCCACCAAATGTCAGCAGCTCTGGGTCCTGGTTCGGTGGGAAGATCACTCTGCCGCTCTTCAAACTCAGGTTTCAGAGTAGCAGCCGTGTTAGTCTGTATCCGCAAAAATAACAGGAGTACTTGTGGCACCTTAGAGACTAACAAATTTGCCACAAGTACTCCTGTTATTTCTTCAAACTCAGTCTCTCTGCTGTGCCCCTTCACTTGCAAGTACTTTCCCAAACAAGAGTGGGGGTTACTCACAGTTCCTTCACTGCAGGCCCAACCCAGTCAGCTCTAGGCACAGCAACAATCTCTGTCCTGGCTCCAGTGAAGCCACCAACAGCCTCTGAGGCTCCCTGCTCGATCAATTTCCCCAGCACACTGTCAGCAGCAGCTTCTGGCTTCCTAGCAGCAGCTCCTGGTATCAGTGGCGGATTTAGAGTTAGTGGGACCCTGTGCTCAGCTTCATTTTTGGGTCCCCCCCCAGGGGGGAGCATTCTCTCTTATCTCCCCCATCCTGTTTTTATTTATTTTCTGCATTCTCCTCCTGGGGCTCAGGGCTGGGGGTGCAGGGTCTGGGAGGGAGTTAGGGTGCAGGAGAAGTCTGGGACTGCGGGTGCAGGGTCTGAGTGGGAGTTAGGGTGTGGGAGCGGGCTGGGGGTGCAGGGTCTGGGAGGGAGTTAGGGTGCGGGAGCGGGCTGGGGGTGCAGGGTCTGGGTGAGAGTTAAGGTGCGGGAGGGGGCTCAGGGTTGGGGTGTAGGGTCTGGGAGGGAGTTAGGGTGCAGGAGCAGTCTGGGGCTGCGGGTGCAGGGTCTGAATGGGAGTTAGGGTGCGGAAGTGGGCTGGGGGTGCAGGGTCTGGGTGGGAGTTAAGGTGCAAGGGGGGCTCAGGGTTGGGGGTGCAGGATCTGGGTGGGAGTTAGGGTGCAGGAACAGGCTGGGGATGGAGGGTTTGGCCAGGAGTTAGGGTGCGGGAGGGGGCTCAGGGCTGGGGCAGGGGGTTGGGGTGCGGAGCACTTACCTGGGGCAGCTCCCGTGTGGTGCGGGGGATGGAGGTGGCTCCGCAGGGCCCTGTGCTTGCCCCGCAGGCACCGCCCCCCGCAGCTCCTATTGGCCATGATTCTCGGAGCCGCCTCCACCCCGTCAGAACACAAGGGCTTTAGGGGCTGCAGCCCAGGGCTAAGTGGGCCCTGGATTCCTGGGCTGCAACCCCTAAAGCCCCGTCCCCTTTCTGAATCCGGCCCTGGAGGTCTCAGGAGGAGCAGGGGCAGCCACGCAGCCAGAAAGAAGTGGCGGTTTCCCCTTCAAAGCACCGCTTCTCTCCGGCCGGCTATGCGGCCGCCCTGTGCTCCTCCTGAGTCCTCCGGCCCACGTTCACAGTGCTCCCGCCACCCGCACCGCCCGCCTGCTCCCCTCAGGGTGTGGGTGAGCCTCCCTCCCTGCTCTCCTGCTCCGCTTCTACCCCTGCAACCCTCCTCCCGCAGAGCAGCCACCCCACAGGGGGTGCACCGGTGCTGAGCTGCCCGAGTGCCCAGCCCTGGGGCCCCCTATTGTTGGGAGGGGCCCATGCCAGGGCACTGTGTGTTTCATGGTAAATCCGCCCCTGCCTGGTACGGACAGAGCTCCGCAGCAGCACTCTCACTCCTTTTCCCAAAATGGAGTCCATTGCCTGCTCTTCCTGCACGAGGAAGTAGCGCCCTCTTTCCCCAAGGCATCATGGGAGTTGTAGACTTTAAGGCTAGATTTGAGCACACAGGCTTTTCCCCTGGAACACTCCCAATAAAGTTCAGAGGCCACTAAAGCAGAGGTCGGCAAACTACGGCCGGTGGGCCACATCTGACCCGCGGGACCGTTCTGCCCGGCCCCTGAGCTCCTGGCCCGGGAGGCTAGCCCCGGCCCTCCCCTGCTGTTCCCCCTCCCCCGCAGCCTCAGCTCTCTGCGCAGTGGTCTGGGCGGTGGGGCGGCGAGCTCCTGGGGCAGCGCAGCTGCAGAGCCTGGCCTGACCCGGTGCTCTGTGCTGCGCGGTGCGTAGTTGGCTCCAGCCGGGCAGCGTGGCTGCCTGTCATGGTGCAGCCGCGCCACCAGCCACCGGTGCGCCAGGCAGCCGAGTAAGGGGGCAGGGAGCGGGGGAGGGGGACTGGATAGAGGGCAGGGGAGTTCGGGGGTGGTCAGGGGCCGGGGGTATGGATAGGGGTCGGGGCGGTCAGAGGGTGGGGAACAGGGGTTGAATGGGGCTGGGGTTCTGGGGGCCGTCAGGGAGAAGGGATGGTTGGATGGGGCAGAGGTCCCGGGGGGGGGCAGTCAGGAAGGAGAGGGGGGGTTGGATAGGGCAGCTGGGGGCAGTCAGGGGCGGTGGTTCTGGGGGCGGTCAAGAAGCAGGGGGGGTGGATGGGGCAGGGGTCCCGGGGAGGGGCAGTCAGGAATGAGAGGGGGTGTTGGATGGGGCAGTGGGGGGCAGTTAGGAAGGAGAGGGGGGGTTGGATGGGGCGGCGGGGGGCAGTTAGGGGTGAGGGGTCTGGCGGTGGTCAGGGGACAGGGAGCGGGGGGGTGTGTGGATGGGATGGAGGTTCGGGGGGGCCGTCAGGGAACAGGGCAGGATGGGGCAGGAGTCCCGGGGGGCTGTCAGGTGCGAGAAGCGGGGGGAGTCAGCCCTCCATACAAGTTCTGAAACCTGATGCAGCCCTCAGGCCAAAAAGTTTGCCTGCCCCTGTACTAAAGGGTGCCTACATAAAGAATAACAAGCAAGTAGTATTTTAAAGAACACTTTGCAAACAATTTATAATGCTATGCTGTACCCTGTTCAAGGAGGCATTATAATACATATTTTACAGATTGAAAAACTGATGCATTGGGCCAGATTCTGCTCTCCTCTCCAGCCACTCATGTGGCACAAGGTGACTAAATTCTGGCCATAGCTAGCCAGTGAAGAATTTTCTGGCATAGCTGCAGTCTGCCATTCTCATTCTACAAGGGTTCAAAGTCCCTATGCTGTAACTCTAATCAACTCCTTTTTTCCCGTGCCAAGCAAGGGGGCAGGGGGGAATCAAGACCATGATCACTATGTAGTTACTTAAGTTCTTTGGGGCACGGACTATCATATTGTTTGTAATTACTCAGTAAGTAAGGAACTACTCAGAGTGAGGAAAGGTGGCAGAATCTGGTCCATAGTAAATAATGTACTTCAAATAGGGAATAAAAAGAGATTTAACAAAATAAGACAAATAGGTACTTGGTGCAGTGTAAACATATTATTGCCATTTGCTTGGGAAGACCTTTATAACCACGTGTGAATCTTTTATGCATGAGTAATGTGGTCATCTTACATTTGTACATAGCATGTATGTATACATACGTATGGACAGTATGCATGAAAATCATGGTAATTCTATGCTACATTATACAAAGAGCACTGCAGGACCTTTATGAGACTGAACTTGATTAGGAATCAGACTCGATACAAGCTTGTGTTAAATACAGCGTATGGGTTTTGGATCAAGTATATTTTTCACCAAATACTTATTGCTTTGGCATAATATACTGGTTCCTGTTCAGTATTTTCTTTTCTGGATAAATGTATTAGTTTGAAGGTATCTGCTTTGGTTCAAATATAACTATTTCCTTAAACATGTACTGTACCTGAAAGATTTTTGATTTAACATCTTGACATGCTTTCAAATGATCAAGTGTCACAAAGAGTGATAACTTTTGATGTAATTAACGAGCAAACTGAACAGTTCAAGTGATTTAGAATTTCACCAGGCTGTTAAATGTAAGGCTGTTAATAAGATTTCTATCATAAATAGACATAGCTCTTTCCAAGTTTTGCCATCACTGAGACAGACACCTTCATGTGGCTTTTTGCTTTAAAGTAACTATAGCTAGTATGGGACAGGTGTATACTGTGGC
This sequence comes from Emys orbicularis, assembly GCF_028017835.1. Classification (NCBI taxonomy): domain Eukaryota; kingdom Metazoa; phylum Chordata; order Testudines; family Emydidae; genus Emys; species Emys orbicularis. Next base: position 126,111,961 of record NC_088683.1, read on the forward strand.
ATGTAGTTTTACTTAAACCCACTTGTCAATGTGCAATTTACACCTCCTTACCCAGGCATAGCCTAACAACTCTCTCAAAACATTAAGAAATCTTGTCTCTCTCACCAACAGAAGTTGGTCCCATAAAAGATATTACCTCTTCCCTGTACTGAATTCATTCATATTAAGGCCCTCAACACCAAAGTTGTACAGTACTACTTTAACTATACAGCATAGTTAAAGTGGTATGACCTCCTAGTGTGGACGCAGCTATGTTGGTATAAAGGTGCTTATGTTGGTATAGCATATTCCTGTAGAAGGGGAATAAGCTATATACTACTATATGCACTTTTATACTAGTATAGCTGTGTCCACACAAGGGGTCCGTTATTCTGTTATAACTATTTCTGTTAAAAACACATCCCTAACTGAAAAAAAAAAAAAACGAGGAGTCCTTGTGACACCTTAGAGACTAATACATTTATTTGGGCATAAGCTTTCATGGGCTAGAACCCACGTCATCAGATGTCTGAAACAAAAGATACAGGAGCAGGTATAAATACATGAAAGGATGTGGGTTGCTTTACCAAGTGTTAAGTCAGTCTAAGGAGATAAATCAATTAACAGCAGGATACCAAGGGAGGAGAAACGAGATAGTTATAGCCAATCTAAGATCTGTAGAGCAGGACTTAGTGAGTTAGTCACCCATCCTCCTCTTTCAGTTTGCCTAATCATGTCTAAAATCTTCTAAAGTGCAGGAAACTGCACTTGCTGTTTTGCAATTTGTGGGAAAAGACTTCAGGATTCTCCTTTTTTTCATTTGTATTGCTTTCTCCTTTGCATTTTCATATTCACAGACCTGGTTATCCTATTCTTCCTGAAAATTTTACCAAACTGACTTTAAAAAAGGAAAAGATAAAAGAAAAAATGCTGTCCTTAATTGATTTTTGAAGTATAATATTTTGCTTTTTCATAAGGTTCAAATAAATGCTTCTGGATCTAATGCACCAAAGATGCATAGTCATAACTTTTTTGTAATTGTAATAAAAAGGGGAGTGAGGAAGGTCAGACTGCTGAAGACAGGTTTCCTTGTTATTTTCAAGCAAACTTTCTCAATTTTCAGCAACTCTTTGTGTTATTTAATAACAGACTTAGCAAAGCCACAGCTACAATTGATAACACTTGGTTCTTTGAGAGTGTCCTTCATCCAAGAGTATCAAAATACTTCACAAAAGGAGGGGGGGGTTATTTTGATATACAGATGGGGAAGCTGAAGCACAGAGTTGAAGTGGTTTGGTCATGAATATACAAAGCGAGTCCATGGCGGAGCCACGAATAGAAGAAACACAGTCTTTTGCTATCAGCACAGTATCTACGTGATGTATATGATACTATGTTTACATGCTGACTTTATTATTCAGAACTAGGGAATACTGAATGTCTAACTGTAGTACATAACTGAATGTGAAATATCTGGAAACAATTTAGCCACAACTGAATCATGGAGACAGCAATAAATGATATAGTTAGTCATGTGTAATAGATTTGATCATTTATTGCTACAGGGCATTAGTAATAAAAACCATTACCAAAAGTTAGTCAACCTTATAATCCCTCAAAGCAAAACATATCAGTTAACTATTAATTTTTCTTTTATATTAATAATTTTCAATTATCATAATACATAGAACAAGGTGGTTTTTTTTTCAATTAAAATCTGTCTTGGGTTTCAGGTAGGTATACAAACCAGAAAGAAAGAAAACATTGACAGTGAGAAGAGGAGAAAAGAAGCAAAAGAAGGGTGAATAAAAAGAAGTGTGTAGCAGTGTGATACCTAGGATTACAGTGTACAACAATGGATCGTTGACCTTTATGTTTCAAGGAATAAATACAATGGGCCAGATTCTAATTTATACTAAGACCCCTTTAGACCTTTCTGGTGTAAAATTACATTTATACCCACTTTATAGCCCCTTTACCCTACCAGAATGGTATAAAGCAGTGTTGGTGTAAATGAAACTCAGGATCAAAATGTTTTCAAAGAGTTCAAGTCTATTAAGTCTCTAGTAAGCTATTCTTTCCAAAGCTGCAAGTTTAGTCACAAATTTGATTCATCAGTCCAATCCTCTCTGCACAGGGATTTCTTCCATCACTGTAGCACTAGATTTTTTGGGCTAGATATTGACTTCATCTCTAACAAGGGCCCTCTCTTTTTGTCAGCCTTTGTGAAAGGAGTTTTCAAAAACAGGCCCCATAAACTGTAATCTATAGCAAATGTGACTAACAAATTGGAAATAAATTGATCCATACAGCTGCCATTTAATTTTGAACTTCCTTGGATGACCAGCAGCACTTGGAAAAGACTGTAAGCAAAGCCTATTCGTAAAACACATTTGGTGCTTCAGAGAAAGGAGGAATCCCACAATGCAACAGGCCAAACATGCAATGTTATGAGGAAAAATCCTTTCTCCAAGCCCCACGGTGATTAGCTTTTGCTCTGAAGCAGGAGGTTTGATTACCCTTGTTCAGCTTCAGTGCTCTGGATTTGGCAGGGGTCCTGTACAAGTGAGGCATCCGCCTCCTTAGGGAATTAGAGGCAGATTTTCAGGGCGTTGTGTGAGGAGTTAGTTGTACAACTCCCATTAACATTAATGAGTGATGTGGGTGTAACTTTCATGCATCAGGCAGAAGATGTTTCCCTAAATGAGTTCTTCCTGCCTTTTATTTTAAATGTATTTCTATATTCTTCTGTATAAGGAAAATATGTACCATGAGTCACCTTTAACTATTTAAAAGACACCACAGAAAGCTGCAAGTTTAGTCAAACATTTGATTCACGAGTCCAATCCCCTCTGCAAAGGGATTTCTTCCATCACTGTAGCACTAGATTTTTTATCTAGATATTGGCTTCATCTCTAACAAAAGGCCCTCTCTTTCTGTCAGCCTTTGTGAAATGGAGCTTTCAGAAACAGGGCCCATAAACGAACCTAAGACAAGCTAAATAAAATATTGTGAGCCTGATTTTCATTCACACTAAGGCCACTTTACACCATTCTGGCTACATAAAGGGACCTTAAAGTGTGTGTAAATGTAATTTACACTTAATACTTATACATGCATTTAATAAACTTTAAAATATGAAAGTAGCAATACTGTAGATCTTAACAATCTGAAGCTCTTTTTGCTTCATTTCATAAAGTGTTGGTGGTTGTGTCTCCCAAGGATAATTCTTTTTTTCAGACATCTGCCCAACCTCTGCCCACTTTCCTTAAAAAAAGGCTTGAAAAAAACCAAACTTTGGTACTTACAAGTGAGAACTATTTGAAGCAGAAGTGCTTTCGAATCCCATGCTCTTCTACATCACTCTAGAATTGAGTTGATCTATAAAAATACATGAAAATCTTTAAAAACTTTAAACTTTCAGACCATTAATTAAATGTTAAACTTCAAGTTTGGCTTGTTTTGTAAAGTTCCTTCAGACTTAATCAGGCCAAGTCTGAAGACTGTTCTGTAATATTGTAATAAAATCTATGTTTGCAAAAAATTCATCCTATTTCCTCTGTATTTGAAATTTTGATCAATATGTCAAGATTTAACATTTCAAAATTTCTGACTGACTCCAGAAATGGGTTTTTAAAGGGATAAACTCAAAGGTGAAGAATTAAGGTTGAGCTTTTGACTTTTCACTACTTGCTTCGCCAACCCCAGCTCTGTATTTTCAGACTTCTTAGTAATATTAACATTGCAATATCACTAATCACTTTTCATAGAATCTCTCTTTCTTTCGAAGCTATGTCTTTTAAATTTACTTACTTTCCCCATGAACTATAGAGATAACTTGTAATTCAGGATCCTGAGGTATCCATAGTGAAGAGGTAGCTACTAAGCAGGGATGGTTACCAACTAAAACATACAGAAGCTTCCAAGCTAAAATTTATGATGGTTTAGAATCCAGAGCTCATTCTATTAAAGCACAACCTTAGGATGCCTTGAATTTATACTGTACTCTTAAATGTATAAAAGGAAATGCTCTCTGGGATATACTTCTTATGCATAGTAGAATAATTGGTAGGTGATGAAAAGGTGAGAGATGATTGGCAAAATCACCAGTTTGAGATAAACACCTGGCACATCTGTGGCATCACCAAGCATTCTATGCTTTAGCATCATAAAGATATTCAATATCATAAAAATAACACTTTATTTAACCTTTCTGTAACAACTTTAGGAGCATTAATCTGTTACAGTAGGCTGTGTGCTTGGCACATGTGAGTAGATAAGAATGTGTAATTAAATCTTAAATGTGTATTTGTAGCAATATGGTTTTTAAAAAGCATGTGATGGCAATTAATAGAAAGACTGGGATGGCTGAAAAGAATATCATCCTTAGTTAGAAGTTGTATTCAACAAATAGAGTCTCACAGTACATCAACATCTTTTTATTTACTGCTTTGTATTGCTTTATGAGGATCCCACAGTGTTTCCCCCCCCTTCCTGTACCCCCTTCCCTACCAGCGGGAGAGATAAATGATATGTCTGAGCAAAGAAAAACATTTTAAGCCTGTTCCTGGAGTATTTTAATTTTCTTACTACATGGCTCCAATTATGGATCTCTCAGTCCAATGTTCAAAATACTTTGTGTCTGAGAACAGTACTAAAGAGAATGCACATTGTACATCTGTGTGCTTTAAAAGGGCAGACTGTGGCATCAGGTCTTGGGATTTTCACTGAGTGCCATTCCCACCCAAATTGTCTCAAAAGAAAGGAGACATTTCAGAAGCCTTGCCAGGCTTGATTGGGACATGTGCCATATCCCTCCCTGTTTTAGATAAGCTCATCTGGAGAGATTCAAGCTAATGGTGAAGAAATTGAAAATCCACAATTTGCATTAAGATTTAGATGTGTGGTTTTTATTCTTTCATTTGTATTCAAAAGAAATTCTGTGCCTGTTTTCTAATGTCTTTTATATATGGGACTCCTTTTATATATGGGACTTTTATATATGGGACTCCTACCCCACCACAATGGGGTCTTTACACCACGCAGTCCCTTTACCTTGCATAAAGGGGCTGAAGTGGAGTGAGGATCTCAACCCCTATCATTAAGCAGTTAGTCAAAAGCAATAAATGTTGATAGTTAAGGTTCCTGCTGCACAATTAACTTGGTCACCTTGCAAGTTCTGTATATTTTGCAGTATTGACTAAAACCAATACAATACATTATGGACTGTGCGTAATATAGTTATGTACTGTGGAAGAAATGTGACCAGTGGAATTGTGTCTTTTGTTTTTGTTGCATTAATAGTTGTTTTTTGTATTTAGTTGAGTTTCTCTTTTATTTGTAAATAAATAAAAACAAAACCAAGAAGTCCAATCCTCAGTTTGATATTGACAGGCACTTTGGTCAAATGTGCCTCTTAAATAATTATCAAAAGTTATGCACTTACACAAATAGCAGTGCATACCTTTTGGATAGAGATATGTACTTGCATGAGATTTTTCCTCTCTGGGTGCTTCCAAACTGTCATAACTTTGTTTATACAAAGCTAATATTTTCAAAGCAAGCAAAGGCACCACACCCTGATGCCAGGCTCATACGATTCAGACACACAGTAGTTTATGCTTTGCACACCTCCCCCTTTTAAGGAGCTATAAGTATGCATCTGGGCTTAAAATAATAAACAATTGTGTCATTCAGGCAGAGGGTGAAATTCAGAAGACAAGATAACCAGCCCATATCCCCATTTTCATCAACTGCAGATCTTCTTCTGTTCTTTCCACTTTGAAGCAATTGTTAAACATGCCACATCACAGGTCAGTAAGTGTGTGCCACTCCTACATACACACCATTCTCCTCTCATACCCACCTTTCCAAATCCTTACCCTCGATTACATTATATAAATATAAACTGACCGGCAGTTCTGATTTCTCATTTTCTGCTGGTCGACACTGGACAATGCCTACCAGTATCAGTCCTGGCATAGTCTGGTATTGTGCTGGCATTAGGCAAATAGATAAAGCAGTTTGTTGTTGATTATAATCCTCCCAGTGCAACAGCTGGCAATTCCCATGAAAACTTACCTTTGCTTGTACAGAAAGTCAACAAATTGGGGTTGACACACATATGAGGGTGTGACAGACACTGCTCCTTTAAAACCTTTTTGGACCTAATACATTGAGAGTTTGGGATTAAAAGTGCATTACAGATGGTAACTAAATATGCCTCACAATCTTTCTGTGAGGTGGATACAGGATAAATAAGTTCACTTAATATTTTCATAGATTTTAAGGCCAAAAGGGACAATTAGATCTTCTAGTCTGACAGGATTTCATTCAGTTACTCCTGTATTGAGTCCAATAACTTGTGTTAGGCTTTAGCCAGTCTTCCAGAAAGGCATCCAGATTTGATCTGAAGACATGAAGAAACAGACACTCCGCCATTTCCCTTGGTAGATTAACCATTAGAACAATCACCCTACTGTTAAAAAATTAATGCTAAGTTTCTAATTTGCATTTGTCTATCTTTAACATCCAGCCCATGTGAGCAGCACCCTTTTAGTTGTTTGAGTTTCTGTGCCTTTGTTATTGTCAACAATGTAATATGCACAAAGATGCCTACTGATTCAATTATTCAGTCAGCTCCAAGTACAGCTTCACCCCTTCACACGACTCTCTTCATAGCCCATTCTTGAGAAATCTCGGGGAACAAGGTCTAAGATTGTTGGCACAGTAAACCTCCCACATCCTCTTGGCCACTCTCCCCACAACAGTTACCCTTTTCTGCTCATAAAGACATTTAAGTTAAGAAGCTGGGTTATTGTTGGGGGTAGTGCTGGTGGCTGCAAAAGGGCACCTGATGATGAGTAAAGAGGTCTGGGTTGCAAAGGTTCTTTCCAAACCATCCGGCTGCATTTGACTTCCTGCCAATATCTGCATTTTATGGCTCTGTTTGCACAGTGTTTCCTCCAGGATACACACAGCCCTAAAGTTATGTATCAATTATTGCCCTCTTTTCAAAAAATTCTCAGGAGTGAAAAAATAATTTGACAGTGATGAAAATGGCCATAGCTACTGCTATTTTTGTGTCTTGTTTGGTTCGTCCCAGACAGTGAGAAGGGAGACTGTAGGGACACAGGAATTTGGTGAGATTTTTTAACATGTCAAATATGAATAAGACATTCTCTTGATGATGCATATGAGGGTCTGTAAAAGGCAGAATATTGTTTATACCATGCACAGGAAACGCTGAATGATCAGTGTTGCCCAGGTCATGCTGCAGTCATGCCAGGTTTATTGGAAGACCCTGAGTGGACAAGTGAAGAGTACCACCTCCTACTGCCTGCCCATGTAATCAGTGGAAGGCAAGACCCCATCACCCACTGATGTTCTCTTTGATATACCACATCCCTCCAGATTATACATTGTACATATCACCCAGACTAGTGTGCTGCAGAGTGTGGAAAAAGAGGTGATCCTTTTGTTCCATGACCCCTACCCAGACTGTGCATGTGAAGGAACTAATTCCAGATATGAAAGGAAATTCTCACCAGGTGTGGAAGGGGGAGACAGGGACTGCTCAACCAAAGTCTCAATTCACAGCAACTGGTATGAGGTTGTTCTCTTTTTGTCCGCATTATACTTCCAGTGACAGTGCATATGTGAAGGGCTGGCTGCAGCCTCTAGCTCAGAGAAAGATTTCTCCCTATAGTCATTGACTGATTTGTTACACTCTCCACAGTGAAATAGTGAATAGCTTTTGCTAGGACATGAAAGAGAAAATAATGTGAAACCTAGCAATCTGCATTAATTACACTGCTAGAAATAATTGCTGAATGGTTTGGTCTACGGCCATACAAGATGGTGTATACACTTTCTTCCACTCAGGAGCTAGGGGTCCAGGGATGAAGGGAGCATGTGACCCGGTTAGAGTATGATACTTGGGATGAAATCCTCCACACACACCCCGAAATCAATGGCAATTTTGCCATTGACTTCAGTGGGACCAGGATTTCACTACTGCAGTCCAAATACCTGGGTTCTCTTCCAGGTTTTACCGCTGACTCAGTGTCTCTCCTTCGTAAGTAATGTTACTCTCTCTGTGAACTCATTTTCCCATCTATAAAATGGATATAACACTTCCCTACCTCACAGTTCTGTTGACAGGCTTACTTGCTTAAAACAGTGCAAGGTAATATTATTTGTATGAAAAACATGCATATGCAATAAGTGCACAGAGAGCCAGATTCTGATCTTAATTACACACAGGAAATCCAATTGAGCACCACTAAAGTCAAGGCACTTACCTGGGATTTAGCCCAGCATAACTATTACCAGGATCTGTCCCAGTCTCAGGCTAGGTCTACACTACCCGCCTGAATCGGCAGGTAGAAATCGACCTCTCGGGGATCGAATTATCGCGTCTCGTCGGGACGCGACAATCGATCCCCGAATCGACGCGCTTACTCCACCAGCGGAGGTAGGAGTAAGCGCCGTCGACGGGGAGCCGCGGAGGTCGATTTTGCCGCCGTCCTCACAGCGGGGTAAGTCGGCTCCGATACGCCGAATTCAGCTATGCTATTCGCGTAGCTGAATTTGCGTATCTTAAATCGACCCCCCCCCCCCCCGTAGTGAAGACCTGCCCTCAGACAACTGAATATTAACAAGTGATGTAACTAGCAACTCTACCACTAAGCGATTAACGAACTGTGTTTACTGGCTGCAAGGCCCTAATGACAATCCTTTGGCTTTTCTTGACATAAAGCCCAAACAGTCTCACCCATAGGCAGTCTATTGCCTTTCTTCAGCTATTGTATCACCTTTGGTCAGAGCTTCCAGTCCATCTCCCTCTAACCATGGTGGCGTGACAAGCAGTAAGGATACATTTTTCTCAGCACTGAAGGATAGCTGGAGCCAGATCTCAGGCTGGCCAGCAGTTCAAAGGGCCATGAATCCCCTTTTGGTGCATGATTTATCCAATAGTTAATTACTTAGCTTACAGCTTTACTCACAATGTACTTAGAACCACAATTGTTATTGTACTTAAACCCTTTTAGTTATTTTGTATACTCGTTTTTTTCCCTTCAACATTAATCTTCTTTCATGAGAACAGAAGTGAACAGAACAAAGCCAATTATTTGCCAATTTAAATGGGGGGGGGGGAATAGTGGCTAAACAATAATGAAACTAATGATGAATGTCATTCAATTAATATTTTTAATGTGCAACAATATTAACAGCAAAATTACCTTACTTGTGCGTTTGACAGCTCTGTGGTTGCTTAAGAACTGACTGTGGATATTTTGCATATTTTCTTGCAAATAGTGTATTATTTTCAGAATTATTTTTATCCTTAATTAACGTTTTGTTTTGAAATTACTATTTTGTGCATACTAAAGCTCTGTAAGTGATCTGGCTAGGGATCTGATTTTGCCTGTCACTTTATCATACAACTCCACCAAAGGCAGCCAACCAGCATTTCAGATGCAATTTATTGGTAGACTCCTCGCTGAAGTATCATGTTCATAGGCTGTCCAGGGCTGGAGCACCCACAGAAAAAAAAATTAGCAGGTGCTTAGCACCCACCAACAGCCTGCTCTACCCCTGCCCCCCAGGACCTCCCGTCCACTGGCAGCTCCACCACTCAACCTCCCCCTCCCTCCCAACGCCTCCCACCTAATGCGATCAGCTGTTTCGCAACATGCAGGAAGCACTGGTGGGGGGAGGGAGAAGAGCGGCGATAGGGCCCGCTTGGAGGATGAATGGGGTGGGAAGAGGCGGGGTGGGGGCTTGGGAGAAGGGGCAGGGTGGGGGTGCTGCCTGGGGCAGAGCTGGGGTTTGAGCACCCCTGGTGCCCAGAGGAAGCCAGCGCCTGTGATCATGGCCCCCACTAACATGAGAAATCGGTCCCAGGGTCAGGTGGGGAAGATACCTTCTTAATTATGAATATTGCAGTAGTGTCTAGTGCAGGGGTGGGCAAACTACGGCCCACGGGCCGTGTCCGGCCCATCGGAACTTTTAATATGGCCCTTGAGCTCCTGCTGGGAAGTGGGGTCGGGGGTTTGCCCCGCTCTGGTGCTCCAGCCGGGGAGCAGGATCGGGGGCTTTACGTGTGGCTCCCAGAAGCAGCGGCATGTTCCCCCTCCAGCTCCTACGGAAAGGGGCAGCCAGGGGGCTCGCACGCTGTCCCCACCCCAAGCGCTGCCCCCCCGCAGCTCCCATTGGCCGGGAACTGCGGCCAGTGGGAGCTGCAGGTGCGGCACTTGCAGATGGCGCAGAGTGCAGAGCTGACTGCCCGGCGCCACGCCTCCATGTAGGAGCCGGAGGGGGGCATGCCGCTGCTTGCAGGATCTGCTTGAGGTAAGTGCTGCCCAGAGCCGCACCCCTGAGCCCCCACCCGTGCCTCCTCCTGTCCTCAACCCCTCAGTCCCAGCCCGGAGCACCCTCCTGCACCCCAAACCCGTCATAGCCAGCTCCATCCCAGAGCCTGCATCCCCAGCCAGAACTCTCAACCCCCCATGCACCCCAGCCCCCTGCCCCAGTCCTGATCCCCCTCCTGCCCTCCGAACCCCTCGGTCCCAGCACGGAGCACCCTCCTGCACCCCAAATCTCTCATCCCCTTCACTCACCTGAGAGATAGGTAACTTGGGTTCAAATCCCTCCTCTCTAAAGACTTCTTGTGTGATTGTGGGCAAGTCACATTTAGTCTGTCTATGCCTCAGTTCCCCATCTATAAAATGGAGATAATAGTACTTCCCTACCTCACAGGGGTGCTGTGAGGATAAATATGTTAAAAGATTGTGAGGCACTCATGCTATGATAATGGCAGCCATATACGTACCTAAGGCAGATCGTCAATAGTCAGTCTTAACTGCAATGGCAAAATGGTGTAAAATATAATATACACATTTTTCTCTTGGACTTAGTACAGTGAGTTTGGTTAGGCTAGTTCTCATGCAGTTGCTTGGACAGTGTAGAGACTACCAAACATATTATGCGCCTCCTGGATGTTCTGTCCTAAGACAAATCTGGCATGTTATGGTGTAGAATGCCTATGAGGGATAGGTATCTGTTGACATTCTCCAGCCATCATATTTTAGGTCTTCTGTGGGGGAGGAGGAGAGCTGTCTTTTCTATCCTGGTTTCACTGACTCGGAACCAAAGATGATTCTCACAGGCATTTGAAGCAGATGACCATACCACCTTAGAGCGCATTGAGTGACCATTTGAGAGAGCAGGACCTGTTTAGTTAGAAAATGGTACTGTACTGTAAATTGAAAACTGTACTGTACAATGCTAACTTATAATACAATATAGGCAATGTTCTTTTTTTAGTGGAGTGGTTTGCATGCAAACAAATATTCTAAATGGGGATTTAACTGTAATGTTTTGGCTCAAATTTGCTTTGTTTAAATTTTTTTTAAAAATGATGTTCTTATTAGCAGCCCTGCAAACACACCCCAGGATCTAAATGTTACACTGAGCTTTTTCTAGCTGGTACATCATTATTAGTAATTAAGGTTCTGCAGGCCTAATTCTTCTTTCAGGATATGTCTACACTACAGAGATTACACCGGCATAGCCCTGAGGCATAAACCCAGCCTACACCAGGGAGTTTTTCTGTCAGGGCAGGAACAAAACCTCCCCGAATGAGGCTAGCTCCATTGATGGAAGCATTCTTCTGTTGACATGGTTGTGTCTACAATGAGTGTTATGTTGGCATAGCTGCATCTCTCTGGGGTGTGATTTTTCTCAGCAACACCTATGAAACTTCAAGTTGAATTTTCACAGGAGCCTAAAGGCTGATCTACACCCAAACATGCACCAAAATAACTACGTTGGTTTTAATTCACATCATATATTATTTTAGCGTACGCCTGTATTTTTCTGAATAAAAGTGCTTACACACAGACTTGCTCTGAAATAGCAAAAGGTGTGAATTAAAACAGATTTAGGCCTGTCTACACTAGGAATTTACATCGGTCTAGCTATGTATCTCAGGGGTGTGAAAAATCCACATCCCTGAGAGACATAGCTATACCGGCCTAACCCCTGTGTAGACTGTGCTAGGTCAACGGAAGAATTCTTCCATTGACCTAGCTAGCACATCTTGCGGAGTTGAATTATCTATACTGACAAGAGAATCCCTCCTGTCAGCATAGGTAGTATCTACACTGAAGCAAGACAGCAGTGCATACGTTAGTTATTATGGTGCAAGTTTGCATGTAGATCAGATGTCAGGGAGTTATGCCTTGTCTATACTAGAAAGTGGTATCATTTTAACTATGCTAGTATAGTTAAGCAGTTTTAGTCCCCCTAGTGTGGACAGATGGAAGCATTTGTCTGTCGACATAGCTGTATCTGTACTGGGGGTTAGGTCTGCATAGCTTTGTTGGTCAAGGGTGTGGACTTCTGACACCTTTTGACCTATTTAGCTATGATGACTTAAATTTTACATGTAGACCAGACCGAAGAGTTGTACCAACTATAGTGGTTAAAAAAAAATCCACACCGCTAACCAAAATAGTTATAGTGGTACAATTTTCAAGTGTAGACAAGGCCTTATACACCCAAATCAAACTGAAATTAAGAGACATCTAACTCTCTTAGTTGTGGTCTACCTACAGTTTTTGTACGAGTTGTATAACTATTTCAGTCAGGGGTATATTTTACCAATATAATTATATTGGTACCAACCTTAGTGTACACACAGTTATAATGGTATAAAAATGCCTTATATTAGTATAGCTTGTTCCCCTTCTTGTATGGAAATAATCTTTACCAGCCTGAGTATCTTTTTACTTGTATAATTGCATTCACACTAGTAGGGATTGTACCACTTTAACTATACTGATATAGTTTTTGTATGTAGACTAGCCCTCAAGATCCTTTTATATCACTAAGCCCAAGCACTCAGAAATCATGAGTCAGGTCCTAAAAATCATTAAAATTGTTTAAAAATCATGATATTTAAAAAAAACAAAACAAAAAAAACCTTGCCTTCTGGATTTTGACCCCCTGGGGTGCAGTCAGGCTATGTTTTCAAGCTTTTTGATGCACCCACAAATCATCTTTTTTTTTAAATTCAAACTCACAATTATAATTTGACCCCAGTGTTAGGGACCAGGATGTGGGCAGTCATACCTGGTGGTCAGAGCAGACATTAGAATTAAGGGTCACAGCCAGAGTCAGGAACCCAGAGTCAGAACCACAGTCAGAGGCCAGATTCCAGAGCCAAAGGTCAGAACAGAAGTCAGAAGTAAGGAATCTGAGCCAGGGGTCAGAACTGGGTTATCTGGAGTGAGGCAAGGCTGAGTCCATGGCTGGAATCAGACAGGAGCAGGACCAGAACAAGTCGGTGCAGGAGCTATTGAGCCATGGGCAAATGCTTTGAACAGCTAGTGCCCTGCTGTTGCTGCTGATCTTAAAAGCAGATCTGCTAATCCCATCGGGTGGGTTGGCCAATCAGGCAGCTCAAATGGGGCCCAGCTGTGCTTGTGTGACTGTCTGGGGCTAATACGTCTGGGACATTCTGCGACACTGCACCCGCGCAGAATTCATGTCCCCTGCAGATTTCTTTGCTTCCCCAGAGAAAAATGACCTCTGAGCCCCCTGCACTCAGACCCCCCGCCATCACCAAACTCCACCCCTCCCACATCTGGACCCCACAGAGCCCATCTCCTCTGCATCTGGACCCCCACCCCCTGAAACCAGACCACCTTCCACTGAGCCCCCCACACTCAAATCCCCACCCTGATGAGTCCCCACCTCCCCTGCACCTGGACAACGCTGACAAGCCCCCCGCACCTGGACCCCCACCACACTGACCCCCAACCAGCTGCACCTGGAATTTTGCAGAATTTTAAAATATTGTGCACAGAATTTTTAAGTTTTTGGTGCAGAATTCCCCCAGAAGTAAGTTAAGTTAGCTGGTAAGGTAGGAGCTGGGGCTTTAAGAAGAAAACAAAATATCACAAGACTCACTATAAAACTGTGAGAGTTGACAACACTGCTACTTTGAAAATCTCAGCCATCATTGCTTTCAAATTATGCCCTTAGTTTGTCCTGTGCAAACCCATTGGTGTTAGCTGAGCTGCAGAATTATAACTGAGAATTTAACACTGCAGTTAGAACTTAGTTAATAAACGTATTGTCTCAAAACGTTCCTCATTTAAAGGGACATCATTCATTTTAGTCCCAAAGTTACCTACGTTCCACACAAATTTGGTATCCTTTCCAATTTTCTGATTGAAGATTATTGAGATTCGGAATTAACAGTCATGGAAATGAGGTTACAGAAAGAGTTATTAACACTAGGAGACTCAATCCTACAGAACCTTGAGTTTTCTGCATGAATAATTTTTTTTGCTTGTTTACCTCATATTGGGTCTTTGTCTCACATTTGAGCCTTGCAGGCTGAGAGGTATGGATGCACATGAGCAGACTCTGTATTTTTCTCCCACAGATACACTGACTCTCCAATGCTAACAGCAGGAAGAAGTGGTCCAATTTAATATGACTGACTACACATCAGAGCAGATAATTTGAAAGACTCCCACTGACTTCAAAGGGAACTGGATAGGGCTCTTTAATTTCTGGCCCCGGTTCCAGAAAGCATTTAAACACATGCTTAACTTTAAGCATTTGATTAAGTCCTATTGATGTCAGTAGGGTTTAGGCACTTTACTGAAACCTCTAATGTAAAAATAAGACAGGTGAACCAGTTGGAGAAAACACAATAACCTCCCTGACCCTTTTGCCCAAAGACTGTATTTATTTATTTATTTATTTGGTTAAATGCTGTTCTCCATTATTATTAATTTTGTTGTATGCCTGATTTCTGGCCAGAAGTGGAAGTTCCAAAATATGCAAAAAAGGCTGCTGTTTTAGGGGATATTTCCTCCATGACTCTTAGCAGGAAGTACTGGACATTTGAAGAGAAAACTCACTCTGGAGATTTCCAGCCCAGTTTTGCAGACCTGAATAATATGGAAAAGTATCCAAACTTTAGGCAATTTATTTGAACTGCCCCAAAGTCCAAACTTTTTGAGGCTCCCCCCATCACAACCCAAGGACAGCATAGACTTCTCTTTTCTTTTTAAGACAAGACATGCGGAATGGAATGTGATGACCAGCAAGCAATAACAAAACCAAGAGAAATGCTAGTTTCAACTAATTGACTAAAGCAGTTAGATCCCTTTTTGGTCATGTTTTTAAAGCCAAATGGAAGGGGCAACTTTCTGATTTAAATTGTTTAAGAAAAAAAAAGAAAAAATAATAATAAGAAAAGCACACAGTGTATTAAAAAAAAAAGCTCTAAAATTTGCCTGAGTGTAAGTATGCTAACTAGTGCAGAGTTCTCCAAATATGGACTAAATGTGATTCAGAGGGGCATGAGCCAGGTCTCACGAGTAAACAAAATAAAAATACCAGAGGGAATGTTTTAATAGCTTTTTTTTTGTTCCCAGCTCAAATAGTTTCTTTGCTTAATTTCTTAAAGTCTGAAGCACCATTAGGCTATTAGTTATTTTGAATCTGTGATATTGTACACACCAGGCCTGATTCTTTACTCTCGTACACTAACTTTCCACTATGAAATTCCCTGGAAATCAGTGGAGTCTAAAACACAAATGTTGGGAATTAGACCCATTATTTCCAACAAGCTGTTTTGCAAATAAACCTTTTAACAAATGGAAAATCACTATTTGTCCAACTCCTGTAACATGTACAGAGGATGAGATTTAAAGCTCTGATGAGCCTATACAAATCTCAGTATGCTGAACTTTCCCCCCCAAAAAGCTTATTGATCTCTCAGATGAAAGAGTATCTTATAATTAGAGAAGCAACATGGAGACAGCACAGGACTGGAACTCAGGAGACGTGTGTTCAGTTCCCAGGAGACGTGTGTTCAATTCTCTGCCCTCAGGCAAGTCACTGCCCCTCTGACTCAGTTTCCCCATCTGTAAAATGGGGATAATGATACTGACCTCCTTTGTAAAGCACTTTGAGATCTACTGATGAAAACAGCTAGGTATTATCATTATTACTGAGACTTATGCTGGTAGCCAGGAATTCCAGAATTTGTCTTACCCCTCTGGCTCATTTATTGTCTGTAAGCAAGACACTTCACCTCACTGTGCCTCAGTTTGCCCATCTCTAAACTGGGGTTACAATATTTACCTACCTGAAAGAGGTGTCATGATAATCAACCCTGTTTGCAAAGTACTTTGAAGGTGTTAAGTGCTAAGCATGATTATTACAATTAGTAATGTGCAAACTGTACAATAATTCAGAGGTCTGGCATGGTTTAGATAAGTTTCCCAGAGTGTGGACTCTCATCTGAATTAACCAAACTTTATTTTTACCTAAGTGTATTTCAGGGGCCAAACTCTGACTTAAAATTAATAGCTATAAATGTGAACTTGCCAGCATTTTTGGAAGACTGACACCCTTATTATATCCCCAGAATTAGTGAATGAATTTTAAGATGTAATTTTTTTCTACTTTACATGCCTAATTCTTGGGGGAAGGGGGGCGAGTTGTCAATCACTGAGCACATGCCCTAAAAGGAACTAAAAGGCCCTTCAGAATAGATACTAGCAGGAAGGCAGCCAAGCTTCCTAGCCACAAGCACTGGAATATAGCAAAGAACGGGCTTTCTTTTACGTTAAGGTAAGGCAATAAGCTTGAGGCCATCCTCATCTCCCACTGGCTTTTGTGGGAAGGAGCTCAGCACCATACAGGAACACTAACTGCTGCATGGGATGGGACCCTTGGTATGTTTCTATCCACTGTGATACCTGAGGAGGAGCCTCAATGTTTCAGTTAAATGACCCCGAAGAATTTCAGAATGATTATTCATTTGATGGCATTCTGCCTGCTAAGCTCTCTGAAGGAATGGCCAATTCTACAGAAAACACTTTAGTTAGCAGATGCCCTGCCATTTCTTTATTATCTCTGAGGGAGCATAAGTAGACAAGGAGAAACTTGGTCCCCGGGCAGAAATACTGCTTCAAACTCATCAGCAACCTCCTCTTCTGAGACTGTACTTTAACCAGGGAGAAGGCTGCTCTGGCCATGAGGGAGTAGCTATAGTAACATGCATTGTTTGTTTTCATCCCTCTCCCATAATAAGCAGCTTCTGTGAAGTGGACAATACAGACAAGCAGGTTTTAATGTGAGAGAAGACTCTGGCTATATCTGGGTTTTTCTGCAACAGCTGGATGAGTGTGATCATATCCTTTTTCAGCCTTGATTTCTTTGTTAGCAAATCACCAACGTGGCTCAGTTCTGAGTGCCTGGCTCAGAAAACGTTATTCCAAGACGGTCTATAGGTTGGGATGGAGAGCAGTTCCTTCCTCAATATAGCTGTACATGATATAGCCAATGATGCCCATTTTAGATAAAAAAAATTAAATTCAGTCCCATGGAAGATAGAACTCCATCTTGGTTTTGTATCGTGAAAGATCTTTTACTCTGACAACGTTTTACTTGAACATGGCCCCTAATGCAGTCATCACCAACAGTTCGCTATCAGGAAAACCCTGTGCTGGTAGGACAGTGAAAGAAACAGTAGATGTGAGTAAGCCTAGAATCCTTTTGTTTTTCCTGTCACTACCATTTGATTAAAATGCCAAGGCTGAGAATATCTAAGGTGGTCAGGCGCCCAACTCCCATTGACTTTCTTTCATGGGAGGTTTGTTTGATTAAGGATGACAGAATTTAGCCAGTTTTCTTCGCTATAAATGAAACCTGTGATTCGAAGTTAACCAGATTTTGTTAGCTAAACAAAGTTTAAGAGAAATTTAGAGCACATTTACAGGCATTTTCTTGGTGTATCCAGTGGTGGTGGCTTTCTTGCTGGCATATATTTACTAGAACATAACCCAACAACCACTCGATTTCTAGGGAGATTGGAATGAAGTGAGGAAGCTATTTGTTCTTTGGCTCCCCAGAAGAATAAGCTATAAGAAATTTTATGGTGAGGATGTTAAACCTGTGGAAGTCGTTGCCAGGAGATGTTGTGAAGGCCAAAACTATAACAAGGTTCAAAAAGAATTACATAACTTCATGGAGGATGTGTCTATCAATAGCTATTAGATAAGATGGTCAGAGATGCAACCCCACGCTCTGGCTTTGTCTAGCCTCTGATTGCCAGAAGCAGGGAATGGGCGACAGGGGATGGATCACTTGATGATTACTTGCTCTGTTCATTCCCTCTGAAGCACCTGGCGTTGGCTGCTGTTGGAAGACAGAATACTGGTGAACCATTGGTCTGATCCAAATTGGCTGTTCTTATGTAAAGAAAGGTAACCCATAAGATCTGAAGCAACTACTTTCACTGAGCATCAGTTTCTCTCTTTGTCTCTGTTTTCTCTCATCATCTTGATCTGATGTTTCGGCAGCCTGGTTCTTTTTCAGGCCACCTAGTGATGTAATCACTCAGAACTATGCAAGTAACTTGTCCTTCCCAGATGTAAGAAACTGCTGAACTAGCACAAAAGAAACCTAGGGTGGAAGAGTCATTAGAAGAAGAGTCATGAATTTCTTTCAGTCCTAATTTCAATTACTTCCCGCTTCTTAGCAGGAAAGCAGCTACAACAGAATAAGTTCAGGCACATCCATAGAGAGAAAGCTTGCAACTCCAAGCGCTATTTCTTGAATAAAATCTGTCATTTAATAACTTATATAGTCTTCCTTATTTATTTGCATATAAAATGTTGTAAAAGAAAACTCTATGTCACTTTCATCCAGCATTAAAGCTATGCAAATGATGAGATCTACACTGGTTGATTTTGTATTACCTCCTTTATCCAGACCAACTCCAGAGGGGTTGCATGGGACGCTAATGAGAGACACATTTGGCCCCAGGTTCTTTGCTACATGTACCACTGAGGAATACACCACAAAGCCGAAGATTAAATGCAGCCATTTTAAACAGACTGTCTTTTCTTTAAACTGATGTTAGCTAAACAAAGTTATAATTGCCCATCACAATATTTACGTTTGCTACTAACTCTTCTGTCTGCAAACTACTTGCTTGTGGGAGATGGTGACGGGGAAGAGAGGAAAGTCTACATTTTAGGTCTATTTTGTAATTTATGAAACTTTGGAAGAAAGATTAGGTAGCATTCATTCATCTTATAATGTTTTCACAGGGAAAAATACTTGGCAAAAGAGTATATTATGCAAGCTCAGCCAGCCAGCTCCCAGGGTTGCAGTGCTATTTGCCCCAGGCCAATTATATTTTACATGATCAACACACCCAATAATTAAATAATGAACTGGTTTCTTTTGGAAACTCCATAAAATGTCATAGACCAAAGAATATTTATCTTGCTTCTGATTCCCGCTGAAGAAACCACTGGTTCTTTTTTCTTCAATCAACATGAAGCCTGAAGGGGCCCAAATTCAGGAGTGATTATATTTTATGTCATTTATGTGCATTACAAGTTAACAAATTCAGCTTCTGATCCCCCTCCTCCCCCGTCAAAGTTATGTTGATCTTATTTTCAGACATCCAAAGAAAGATAGCTCTTGCGGATTTATAAAAGTTGTTGACTGATCTATTGATTCCCAGACCTTCATCTCCCAGGGGAAGCTTTAGCTTTATAAAGTTCATGTCCATAAGGTTCTTGTTCTGACATAAAAGCTGCCGCTGGATTGTGTTTCCCTTCTACAGTGTTGAGCAACAGGAACAAAAAAAACAGAAAATGTTTCTTTAGTACACATCTCGCAGGTGGTCCTTTGACAGAATTCAACCTACATCTAGGATGCAGCTTTTTCCAAAGATAAGAGCATTTTCCCCATTAAAAATAACTTAATTTGAGGAGGATAAAAGCACTTTATTGGAAGTAAACCTGCACTGCTGTAAGTACTGTGCTGCATAACTTTTCATGTTTACACATAAATACCTATTTGGACATGGTATGTTTCAAGTTTCACTGTTAAAGCGCTGCAGTGGGGACTGTGTTGGAATAAGAAGCTCAGACAAAGCAGTGAGGATTCTAACTTAGGGTCACAAGGAATAGGACAGGTGTAATGCAGCTGAACACACCCCCTCCTGCTGCCATTGTATCAGATCTCACAACCTAAGATGGATCATTAGCTGGATACTAGATTCTAAGTGGTGCCACACTAAGGAGTGGCAATGATTTGGTAAACAGCACCATTCCTTCTGTGTCGTGTTTGAATCAAAATATCCTGCATGGTGCTAGGAAGCTTACATAACACTATGATTGTACCCTTAGAAATACCTGAGACGGACTGGATACCATGCTGCTAGTGGTAATATCTTTTGGCTGAATGGTGAAACAAAAGGACTAATATCCTGTTGTCATAAAAGCAGTATGGCCAACCCCAAGCATTCAAAAATCACGAGTTTAAAAAAAATGTGGGTTTTTTTTTATTTGCCTTCTAGGATTTGAGCTTTTGGGGCGCACTTGGGCCACATTTTCTAGCTTTTTTCTGCAATCATGAGAGCTAGAAACTTACAAAAAATGAAAACTGAGATAGTCATCAAATTCTTCTAGGAGCTGGGACTTTGAGAGAAACACCAAATATCCTGAGACTTGAAATAACATCACAAGAGTTGGCATCACTAAGATCTCATGGCTGGCTTTGAAAGAATTAGGGGGTTATCCTAGCTCTTCTGACAAAATTCTAGCAAAGGTATTGCATTCTACCTACTTAACCCCCTTTTCTGTTTCAATTAGGATTGGGACTCTTCACTTCCTGCCTTATACTGTCTTTGTGCACTGTTAAATGGCTTCTATATTCCACCCCAGAGTGAGTTGTATTGAAGTGATCACTGAAAGGATATCCAGATACTTCTTTGTTTATTCTGGGAAGTGTTTTAGGATTCCTTTTCTGCCCATCTGCTCCATGCAGTTTGCAGATCACCTCTGTTTATTGATAAAAAACAGAGATTTTACTATTGCTAGCTCTGCAGAGCCAAATTACTTAGGGAGGAGTAAACTGGATTCTATCCTGCTTTGTTCATTAATAAAATCAGCAACAAAGTTCTCATTAAAGAATATTTATTCCTGGTGATTTAGAGGACTTACTCCAGTCTGTGTCACAGAACTTTTCTCTTTCTACTCCACTTTTCACTTCCTCCACTTGTCTGTCACTGGCCTCTGCTTTCTCTTAACAAAATCTTAGAGTTTTTTGTGCAAGAGCCTTCTCCTTTGCAGCACCTACCACCTGGGCCAGCCTTCTTAGATGCCTCTGCCTCACTGACTCTTCATCTGTTTGAAAATGGCTGGAGATGTTGATGGTCTAAAGCCACTTTCTGATTAGCCCTCTCAGTCTTTTTGCCGATGCATGCCTGTACATCAGCTCTCAACAGCACACAGCTACAGCCACATTGTTCCTTGTTTCCAACTACTAAGTAGTATTAAAGGGCAGCTAAAAATACACGAAATACTTTTCTAATATCACTATTCCATGTAAGCAATGTCTGTAGTTTCCACAGGGATGTTACTCCATCTCCAGTAGGAAGAAGAGGCCTATATGTTTTTGTATGTTAGGGGTGGTTCGTGCTGTGAAAAAGTTTAAGAACCCTTACACTAGACCATATTATCTTGTGGACTAATCAATTGCCAAATTCTTTTTGAAAAATAAGTCTTTATATAATTGCACAAGTGTAAAAGCAAGTTGAACTGCGTAAGTAAAGTTTTGAACTCTCCTATAACTTGAAAACTGCTGAACCGATGTGTTCATAAAAATTCCATCTCAAGAATACATTTCAGGGAGTGCTGACAAGCAAGCACCTCTGCTTAGCTTATGTTTTGGCAAAATGTTTCTGAAGCTAGACCACCAGCATCTTTCTGGCCTTGAGAGAATGGGCAAAACCTTCATTGATCTTACCTATCATCCTTGACATATTTTTTGTGTCATGAAAAAGTCAAGAATTCACCATTCAGCACATGCAAGCAATTTACACAGGGAGGTATATGATGTATAACCACCATTACTTACTGCATGGTCTGTGCTGGCACCATTGCCTGATAAAGGCAGGGCTCCAAGTCTTGCATTTAAGCCACATTCCCAATTGCTGTTGTGATTTTCTGCAAAACCTTTTCAAGCAGAGTGACACATATTTCTTGTTGACACTAAGGGCTTGTCTAGACTAACCTGCTGGATCGGCGGGCAGCGATCGATCCAGCGGGGGTCGATTGACGCGATAAATCGACCACTGAGCGCTTTCCCGTCGACTCTGGGAGACACCAGAATGAGGAACGCAAGTGGAGTCAATGGGAGAGCCTCATATGTCGACTTACCGCAGTGAAGACACCGCGGTAAGTAGATCTAAGTACGTCGACTTCAGCTACGCTATTCACGTAGCTGAAGTTGTGTATCTTAGATTGACCCTGCGCGGTAATATAGACAAGCCCTTAGTTTGGAGCAGGAAAGGGCAGCTCTCCCAGATTGACACATAGAGCTGATTGACACAGTAGCACTTGAGTCAGTACTGAACTACTGCCCCCTAGCATGGTGTTAGTGAGCTACAGATGTCATGGTTTGAATGAGACATAAAACCATGTTTCCTTCCACTAACAGACCTTACAAATCCTAGGGTACTTCCGGGTAATTTCTTTCCGTTTTCCTAGATCCCCCGTGAAATTTAATCCTTTACTTCCTCTCCTGCACTGCAAAGTGCTCCAGCCAAATGGAGACTGCACTGCAGTAGTTAATGAAGTGATTTCCTTTTCATAACTGAGACCAAAACGGGTTCATCTTTCTCTGATGAGAAAACCCAGTGGGACTATTTTGATGAGTAAGGCAAGCAGGATTTGGCCCCAAGTTTCCTGAATATGAAAGACACTATCAGCCAAATTTTCAGAAGTTACCACTGATTCTGGATGCCTCCAATTTTGGGGTGTTAAAACTGAGACAGTTTGGGCCTGATTTTCTGAGATGCTGAGCACCTACAGCTCGTACTGATTTCAACTGGGGTTGAGGGTGCCTCAGTGTGATGCCTTGAGGTTCTATCCAGACCAGTGAGGGGTTGTATTACCACCTGCCTTGCTACTGAGGGTGCCTTAAATGCTACATTGCTATGTCTCACAGACCTGATGCCATCAGCCAGCATATAAGCATACAGGTTGCACCCTGGCTTCTACAGCCCAGCTACTTTTTTGCAGAGTGACCCTAACATCCTCCCAGTTGTGAATTTCCCCCAAATCATCCTCCAGTAGGACAATTTGCTGAGGTTCCCAGAATTGTGAATTTCTGTGTTACTCTTCTCAGCCTCAGCAAGTGAGAGTTTTGCTACTGCTAAACTGTGAGACAACTCCCCGACACACCAGCTTGTATGCCTCACCAGCAAACTCTTCAGGACTCTGCCAATCCAAACCTTGTCTTGCAAGTAACAAACAGTGAACCCCAACTCCCAAGTACCCCAGAGACATCTCCTTGCAGTGTCCAGCCCTCTCACTGAACACTAACAGAAATTAAGTTCATTGCTCCTTTAAAGAGACAGTAAACTGCAGCTCATTAATTTAACTGGGGTTTGACTAACACTCTTATTTCAATCACAGCACTGAATTGGTTTATAGTAAAGCACATTTATTAAACAAAAATATGCTTGTAGTGGCCTGTGGTCATCCCTCTCCATCAAGCTCGGAGGGAGGCCACTCTGCCTCACTACGTCACACAGCAGATTTAGGCAAGGCTCTGGCCACCTGGGCCCAGTACTATAGCCCGAGCCTCCTAGCAGGGCAGACAGTAATTTACATAGTCTGGGGCTTTGACCCCCCGGTGCGGGGCAGAGTGCATGGCAGTCTTTAGTCCAGCCTCCTTGCAAGTAATACAGTCTGGGGCTCTGACCCTCTAGTAGGGCAGAGCAATGAGAAATCTTTAGCCCAGCCTTCTGGCTAAGGCAGACAGCTAACACACAGGCCTTCAGGCCTAGGGTGAGTAGGCCACCAACCCAGGGGTGGAGTCAGCAGCAGGGGGGCAGGGGGCCCTGGGCCCATCCTACTCCACCAGGTCCCAGCCAAGGGCTCTAATAGTGGTCGGTGGTCCTGCCACTGGATCAGCGGGGATCCTGCCAAAACACACTGACTTGTATTGTGACAATACAAGCGGACTAATGTCTGATTTCCCTGAGCTACTTCCTACTACAGTCCATTAGCAGGGCTCTGTCATCTGAGAGTCTTCACTCTCCTTGGGGTGAGCAGCGGATGGCAGTCCCAACAGCTCCTCTCCGCAGCTGGTCTCCTCAGGAGTGAGGGTACTACACGGCTTGGTAGTGGGGCTGGAGTCCTGCAGCGGACTAGAGACATCTGCCTCCTTCGCTGGTTCCCTCCCAACTGAGTTGAAGGGCCAGCCTCTTATACTTCCTGTCCTGCCCCTCTGCTTCTGGCATGGGGTGGAGCTGGCTTGGCTCTACCCACCAGAGGGAGTGTAGTGGTCCCTCCCCATCAAGCTCGGAGAGGGGCCACTCTGCCTCACTACAATGCTTCTAAGACTAAATCTTAATTTCAGCAAGTTACAATCTTTGCCTAATCAGGTTTCCCACCCACATTCAGGTCCCAGAGACTTCAACCTCCCGCCGACTGAAGGTCACAATGTTCTGTGATTTCAAGAGCTCTGGCCTCTTGAATCCCCCAAATGACGGATACAAAAAATGGCTTTGTGTTTCTGTGTCTATCTCCTAAAGTTAATTGACCCTGCTACAAGAGGCAAGAAAGCTTCCTTCTGTTCTTCCTTTCCTGTTGACTTCCTATCCCCTTGCTAATTTCTATGTAAATGGGGCTTCTATTGTTTTGATCCATAATTTACACTGGAGACAGGTAGATGGCTACCTGCCCTCCTGTCTGGGAGAAAACCTATTTCTCCCTATGTTTGGTCACAGACTTTAAAACATAATATTAATGAGTATCCATAATTCCTCACATAATGTTAATGCATACATTTCACAATGATATTAATCACTAGTGTGTCACAGGCTTTCATAAAAGACCTCACTCCACACACTTTTATAATACAATAAAATTGGATACAAGCAGTTGATTAGATTGCTTACCATTTGAGGTTCAGACCCCGGTCTTTATAGTAAACCACTGAAATGAATTCTCAAATAAAGTTCCTTTTGTCCTTCTAGGCAGGGCCGGTGCAACTCATTAGGCGACCTGGGCGGTCGCCTAGTGTGCTAGCATTTGGGGGGGGCGGCATTTCGGGTCCTTTGGTGGCGACCGCGGCGGCCGGATCTTCGGCCGCCCCGGTCGTCGTCGGCATTTAGGCGGAGGGAGCTAGGGCAGGGGAGCGCGGGGAGGGCCGCCTGCAGCAAGTAAGGGAGGGGTGGGCGGCACGCAGGGGAACTACCCGCTCCAGCTCACCTCTGCTCCACTTCCTCCCCTGAGCATGCCGCCCTGCTCTGCTTCTCTCCCTGCCAGGCTTGCGGCGCCAAACAGCTGATTGGCGTCGCAAACCTGGGAGATGGGAGAAGTGGAGCAGCGACGGCGTGCTCGGGGAGGGGGCGTAGCAGAGGTGAGCTGGGGTGGGGAGTCCTGTGGCAGTTCCTCCATGCCCTGAGGCACCCCCGCGGCAGCTCCCCACCCCCCCGGCCCGGGGAGCCGTGCAGCACCTCCCCACCCCAGCTCACCTCTGCTCTGCCTCCTCCCCGAGCACGCCGCCCCTGCTCTAATTCTCCTCCCAGGCTTGCGGTGCCAAACAGCAGATTGGCGCTGCAAGCCTGGGAGGCGGGAGTAGTGGAGTGGCGACCGCGTGCTCGGGGAGGAACGCTGTAAAAAAAATTGGGGGCACTGCTTTTTGGCGCCCCCAAATCTTGGCACCCTAGGCAACCGCCTAGTTCGCCTTAATAGTAGCACCGGCCCTTACCTTCTTTCCTCTTCTGCCCAAAACTAGTCCGGTGAGCTTAGCAAGGTCTCAGAGATGGAGGGGAGCTTAAAAGCTAATGGCACCTGCATTGTTCTTCAAATGCTGGTAGATGAATGGCCATCTGAAGTGTTGCTTTCGCCTCTCAACATGCAAAAGCCTCTTCTTGAATTAACCTCATGGTTTTCATACAACAATCAGACAAACATACAGAATGTATAGGGTACATAAATTATTACAGAGCAGCTTCATGCCCTTCACAATAAAGTCCTAATCAAATTCCAGTTTGGGTAATTATATTCTGCTTAACCACATTTCCCTTTAGTTTTAATTGCATGCATTTTTCTATTCCACTTCTGAAAGTGTTGTATGCTGTTGCTCGGTGCTGTTGTTAATGTATTCCAACCCAGAGGTGGCTGCATTTCATTGGTGAGAAAATGTATTCCAATGTGTATATATATCTACATCTACTGTATCCATTTCTCTCCTACATGGTCAATATTAGCACTGCTCCCAGATGTCAATAAAGGCATTTAGATGTATATATACACTATAGTTACTGTGGAATCCTGTGGGATTAAGCATGAATGCGTAAACCTGCTTTTAAACGATGTGGTACAAAAGATCTCTAGCCATTATTTAAATACAATACTGTGCCTACATCTGACTCACTTCAAAATGCAAAATTTATTTAAAATACACAATAATATTTTTATTTTCCTATCCTGTGAATCTTGACATCAGGAATGTTTCCCATTAGACACATGCTAAGCTGGGCTGATGATTCTGCTTCTATCATCTATAAATCAAAGGAAGAATGTGAAGGGTTGTGATGCCAGTGACACCTCATCACTCCCCTGACCATCACATTTTCACCTGCTCATCGTGTGAACACCTGTGGCTTACTGGCAACACACCAGAGGTGGCAGTGTGTGAGACATCCAGGCTCAGTGCTAATCTTATCCAGCACAATATATGTGTCCCTCCAAGGGAAGTTTTTCTCATGATCCCCAGACTGCTTCTCTGGACCTGATCCTGCACTCCTTACCCACAAGTCCCATTCTTTTGCTGAAGGATTGGAACTGGTATGTCCTTGTAACTATGTCAGATTCATCTATGAGACATACTGTCCCTACTTTTAAATGTGAGTAAAATATAAATCCTAGTAATATATTAAACATTTTTTTAAATCTCCACTGTGTATTCCTTTTGGAATATACTGGTTTTTTAAAAACTTTTCATAACATTACTCTCCCTTGTCTCTTTATAGGTCCATCTCATCCCCCCCCACCCTGTTTCCCCTTATCCCTTCAACCCCCTTGCCCTGCCTCCCCCCCATGGGCACTCACCATTGTACAGAAAACAGGATGGTGGACAGATGGTGCCCAGCACATGTAGAAGGGGAAGACGACTCGCACTAGGATCCAGGAGGCAGCGTTGCAGAGGCAGTGAGCATCCAGCAGGAGAAGCAGGTCCGTACCACCCCTCTCTGCTCCCAGCCTGGGCCTCTGTCTGGGAGGGCAATGTCCCTCTGCCCCCCTCCCAAACTATGCCCATGGTTCCTGTGTCTATGCAAAAACTTTGGCATCTTTGGTGCGCAACACAGAAAACAACTACTCTCAAATGTATTGGTGTTTTCTATGTTAGAAACATCTGTTCACTAGGAATTGAACCAAGGGCACAACATATTTCTCATATCTTTTACATACACAAAGAGCAAATGTATACTTTTGTCCTATTAGGCTGACCTTTATTTGAGAGTAAGAGAACAACAAAACAAGAAAAGAACAAAAGTAAAGTCTCAATGAGAGAGCACAATATAGTGTGTCCCATCTTTTACAGATTGCAGCAACTGTGATAGTAAAATGGATATTTTCTGCAGACATAAGCAGAATACTTAGATATACAGTCCAAAGAAAGGCATCACAGAGGCAATTGTCAGGGGCAGGAGAGACAGAAGTGCTGAAGGACAAAATGTAGCTGTTTACACGACCCTTTCCTCCTGAAGCATCAACTTCAGCAGCAGTTTATGGACCTTTAGCATCTTTTAACCCTCTATCTGTGGTAAATGTTAAACTGGGAACAGTGCAAAATTGCAAAGGTGTTTTTTACAATAGATGGGGAATAGAGATTGGCTGGTGGATACATGCTGCTACTGAAACGGCAGCCCAGCTTCTGAGGGATAGGAGAAAGGACCAGTGGTGTAGATGATCTAAGGAAATTTTTTAAAAAGCCAGAAAGAAGATGGTAGAAAAAATATCGAAAAAGAGAAAAGTGGTTATTAACCTCTTCTTCGCTATTTCTCTTATCCTTCTATTAGTAACTTTTTTTCTGCTGGAAAGTTACATTGTACAATTACCCACCCAAAATATTTTAATGAAATTTTAAAATCAGTGAGCCATATTCCAACAGCAATAATAGATTCCCCCCCCCCTATATCCTAAAGCACTTAAGACAAGACTTTCATAAACGGGGGCCTAAAGTTAGGCTCCTAAATCCACACTTAGGCCCCTAAGTCCAAAAACCCTGGAAGCTCCTATTTGGTGCACAGTGCTTTTGAAAATCAGGCAACATATCTGGTATCTAATTATGAATTTAAGAATTTAAGAGCTTAATTTTGGGGTCCCGTTTTTAAAAAATCTTGGCCTTAAAGTGCAGAGACTATAAGTTAAATTTTGCTTTCAATTACCCCATTATAGCTTCATTGATTTGGGGGAGATGCAACTGAACTGTGCGTGTGTTAGTCAGTCTTAAAAAATATGAACTGAAGGCATTTCATATTCTCGCCAGTTAGCAGTTGTAACAGAGCTGTTTTGTCTAAGAGCTTACCCACTACAGGTCCCTGTAGAAAACCTGAAAGGAATAGCTTTGCATTCAGCTGCAGAAAAAAAAACCCTGTGCACTTTGATAGTCTTTACTTTTATACCTACTCAATGTCAGCACCCATTTAGATGCAGATTTTCAAAATGCAATGAATTATTTTAACGGTGCTACAAAACCACTTTGTTTCCCTATATAATAATGCATTCTACTTTTAACCCATAAAACCCAATGAGAGCTATTTCTACTATCGCACATGTGAGGGGAAAATCTGTAGTGAACATGTACTAGTTGAGTTCTAGAAAGACAGATAATTTCTTTCGCTTAATAATAGTTTTCTTTTCTCTTGGCTGCAGACTCTCATGACTAGCACCATGCCAAACATTCGAAGATTGGATTATGGCCTGTCGTACTTGATTATTTTTGTCAGCATGCTGACCCAGGGTGCCCTTTTCTTGTGTTGTTCCTTCTGTTTCCATTTTTCATGTCATCCAGCTTTTCATCTTGTCAATCAGCTTTTGACTTCCTGATTAAAGTGTCTGTCACAGGAGCAGCCTAGTCTCCAGTCAGTTGTTTAATTTGTTCCTCATGGCATCCAATTGAGTTATTCATCTGGCCCAGCTGTTCCCAAGTGCTTCCAGCATCACTTTTTCATGTGTTTGGGTTTAACCTCTATATCTGTGTACAACAGTGTGAATTGTTCCATTCATTCTGTTGACTGTGGATTGCTTTGCCTTTGTTTAATGCCTTGACACTGCTAGGCTGGCTGCTACCGTATACTGCGGTTTAACTAACTAGGCAGAAGCAATATTTCAGCCTGGTGTTATGGTAACAAGTACAACTAAACAGACTAGTTTTCAAGCAGTATAACAGGTCCAGTTTAACAATTAAGAACATGTAATGGAAAACTCAGCTCTTTGAGATTTGAATCCACCCAAAAAATGACATTGATAATGCATGGCAGAGGGAGAGAAATACCAGTTTGATTTTGAGTGAAGGCCAAACGTTCCACAACTGCTGGCAGTTTGCTTCATTATCATGGGAGATATTCTCTCTGGGCCAAATCCAGCCTTTGTGCAACCTGGCCATAACTCCCATTGTCTTAACCAGGAGTTTACATGCTTACCAAAGGGTTAAATTTGGTGCTCTGTCTAAAGTGGTGCAGATGGCCAATCAGACCAATGGAATTTAAATCAACTCAGAGACATGGCAGTTTGAAACTTGTAATATCTTGTTGTGTTACTTTATTCAGTGCTATAGGAGAGAGATAACTGGGGTGCGGGAGATCAGTATTAAATTCTAATGCTAACATTTGTTCCCTCTGTGAGCTCTGTGCCTCAGTTTCCCCCACCGGAAATAGTAACACCCACATCACAGCAGTACATGAGTTTATCAAGTGATTTGAAATAGAAAGCATGACATAAGTGCTTAGCATGATCATTCAAAATTATTGGAAGCCAATATAATGCAACAGACCCTTGAAAGAATTAATGGAAATAATTTCAAGAAGGAAAGTAATTTTATGATAATCAACACTCGTAGTTATGTGAGCTAAAATAAAGGTAATTAAATCTCATGTTTCAGGGCACAAAGTGATTAGGTGATAGGGGTCAGGAAGGATTTTATTTTTAATCCCACACACAGCATTGCATCATTGACACAGCATATTACATTTTTTTCACCTGCAGCATCAAGTATTGGTATTTGCTGAAGGCAGATTACCTAGTAATCTGATATAGCAAATCCTATGTTTTGGTGTAAAAGAATATTACATTTATATATGCTGCATAACCTATTTGGCAAATTAAAAGAATTCAGTCCAAAACTGGGTAGATTTTCTGAAATTGTAGCATTTTCCCTCTTATTCCTGTAATACCCATTTCTCCATAGACACATCGAAACTTGAAGTGGTCATTCCAAAGCACAGAGTTTTTAGTGGAGTTTTATATACACCAGAAAAATTGTATTAAAATAATATTTACTCAGTCAAGACCCTGTTGGATATGTATCTACATCATAAAACTGCCAACTCAACTGGCCCTCATTGGCACCCATATTGGAATTCTCAGCTGAGAGGCCAAGGATTCAATGGACATGGAGACTGAACTGCCCTTTCATCCCTACAGGTGGTCCTTCCAACTCAAAAGTGAGGTATATTGTTGGAGTGGTGTCGTACCTGTTCCATGGATAAACAAATGACTTCAGTTTCCATCACCTTCATGCCAAAGCCTTTCAGGACCATTAAATTCTTTAATAAAGAATCTCAACTTTTTATTTGGTTTGTGAGCAAGGATGTGCCTGTACTCCTCTGTTTCCCCCTGCTCTCTAACTGGATTTATAAGCGCAGTCATGAGACTGTTTTGAACATAATCTGGTTTTAACCACGGCTAAATATTTTTCATCCGTTGTGGATGTGTTTGGGAAGGGTTGTTACTGAAAAGTACTACTGTGAAAACCATGCTCTTTTGGAGTGAGTGTGTACGTGCTATACGTTTTAGGATGATTTTTTTTTAAAATATGGTGCAGTGGGAGTGTGCATAAAAATGTTCACTTGGCAGGAAACTTCACACGAGTATGTGAGTATCTGCAGGGGTCAGTGTAGGAAAACAGGCTAGTGTACTGGTCCAATCACCACCCACAAAATAAATTCTGCCACTCAAACTAGATTATGCAGATATTCAAAACAGGATCACCTGTGTCGCTTGGCTCAACTGAGCTCCTTGAGCTTGGCTTTCTAAGCTTGGTTTCCCCATGGGCTCTGCTAGGCTCCTTTGTTTTAGCACCACTTATGTTTACTGAGTTCACATTTTTGAGGTATTCTTTGCAAACAGAATCAGCTAGAGATGTACTTTTAAAAAAATCTGAGGTTTTGGAGAACCTTGTGGATAGTGGAACTAGGCTCTACAGAGGAAAAGGATTGAGGGTAAGATATAGCTTGAAAGAGGTGATCAGTAGATGGGTGCGTATCAGATGTTTCTGAACCATGAGAAATGAATCTGGTGGCCAAGCATGCACTTACTAGGGCTGTACAAATGATTTGCACAGAACTCAGCTGAAATCATGGTGGAACATGGGTTCTGTGGCATTTGTGAAAATTAGCTCATGTTTATGAACCTGAGCTGATGGTGTTTGTGCATAGAGTATGGCGTATTTAGCTGTGTCAGGCTGTGATGCCTTTTGGTTTGTATGCTGCCACTTTACATTTCTTGCACTTGATCTGTGCACAGTTAAGCAGCCATTTTATTCTTAAAGCTCAGTGCGGACTGTGAAAAGAGACATATGTAGAGTGGTTCCCACTGAGGTTTTACTTTTGCTTTTTCTTATTTTATTGTTTTCAATCTACAATAAAGGTCATTCCAGCTGATGGTACACATTCTGCTCTTTATTCAAATAACAGTACAGTTCCTGCCTTCTAACTCTACTACACTTCATCCCCTTTACCTTTTGACATCTTCAGGGAAAGTCTGAAATATCAAGATGTTTACTGAACATAGGGAATAAGCTACCTTCCCCAGGGTGAGGTAACTGAGCTTAGGTTGGCTCATGCGACACTAGTCCTATACAAGAGGAGATGAGCTTCAGGGCACATATAAATATGCATTATATACACACAGTTACCATCCCAGCCAGAAGAAATACATATGTTTAACAAGCACATTTAGAATGCATCTTGGTTAGCTTCTGCTGCACTAATAACTCCTGCAATTAAGCAATGTTGGTAGCCAGAATAAAACTTGCATTCCTCTCAATGCCTGAAGAGTAGATATGGGCAGATATTTAACCCCTTGAATGCCCTTGTGCAATCAGCATGTCTTAGATCAGGAAGGCTGTAACTGTAAACCCCTTGGAGGTAGTTTTGCTTCTTCTGTTACATCAGGAGGTGATAAAATAAAACAGTGTGGCTGAATATTAAAAAGTCTGGAAAACTTTATGACTATACTAATAATAACCACCTTATGTTTAAATAACTTCTTTCATACAATTTCTAACTTCACCTACCACTGAACTACAGCCACCTCTGGGGTGAAATGTGGCAGCTGTTTAACCGCATATAGAAACACTAAGCAAGAAATTAAAACAGGACGTATAGAAGAATACCATATCCCACTGAAACTGCCGGGGCACTTTACGTAGCAAGAAAGTAATGACCTGAGTTGGAATTTAGGGCTGGTCTACACTGTGGGGGGGGGGGGGGGGGGGACCGATTCAAGATACGCAACTTCAGCTACGCGAATAGCGTAGCTGAAGTCGAAGTATCTCGGATCGAATTACCTGGGGTCCACACGGCGCGGGATCGACAGCCGCGGCTCCCCCGTCAACTGCGCTACCGCCGCTCGCTCTGGTGGAGTTCCGGAGTCGACGGTGAGCGCGTTCGGGGATCAATATATCGTGTCTTAACGAGACGCAATATATTGATTCCGGATAAATCGATTGCTAACCGCCGATACGGCGGGTAGTGAAGACATACCCTTAGTCACATGCTTTATACCCTGACTTTTAATTTATTTTACCCTAAAATAAGGATAATTATTATTTATTATTTGTATTATAATAGTGGCAAGAGGCCACAATAGCACCATGTGTAGAAACATACTGACAGACACAATAACTCTCTCTGCCCTGAGAGCTTCCACTCTATGGCCATGATCCTGCCATCTGTTTAACCTTAGGCCAAATTCTGGAGTCCTTACTGAGGTGACTCTTCCCTCACCCACAACAGCAGTTTTATCTTGAGTAAGGGAGGGCAAGACAGTAATACAGACAGAACACACATTTCATTGGTGGACTTGGATATGCCTAGCTCTGTTTGGGTGCAGAAGATGGAGGACAGGCACAAAGCTTCAGGCACAAAACTAACATGCATAGTGGAACTAGGATCTACAAAGGAAAAGGGTTGAGGGTAAGACCTAGCCCTGAACCACTCGGCACCAGCCACAGGAGCTGGGCCAGTGCAGGGAGAACACACTCTGCACCCTCAAAAAGGGTGCATGAGAGGCTTCTCAAGGTGATATTCCCCCAGAGCTCATGGAGATGCTGTCCTTCCTATAGGCACATGCCTCTGGGAGCTGCCACAATGCACAGCTTTGTGGTCCCCCAGACCCTTGCAAATGCAGGCACTGGCTTAAGGCCACAATCTTGCCCTCACACTTTATGCATTCACTTCATATTGCAAAATACTGGTACTCTTCTATGCCCACAATGATTTTTCATACAAATGTTTGCTCACCGAAACCTCTTGTATCCCATGGCTATGAGAGGCAATGCTGGACTGGATGATGTTTTAATGCACTCAATTCCATTTAAAATTCTACAGGAGAAGTTTTTTTCCCTGTGAATAGAGCCTTTAATGAATGCTCAAGTTTAAATGAATGGTGTATTTCTTGGCTGGGTGTCAAAGGCTTAACAGAACTTGCACTATATTCTTCTCACAGGAAAAAACAAATAGTTTCACACTGAGGTATTTGGAAACAGGTGTGCTGAACAATTACAGAACATTATGGCTCTTGGTGGCACCCTTCCAAGAAACTGAGATCTAAAAATTTATAGTAACACTGTCACATTGATAAAATATCCGCTCCTGAATCCCACTAGTAAGGGAGAAGCTGACTGGAGCACGGAGAGAAGATGTGATTACTATTATGTCAGGGTGTGAGGCAGCTAAAATTGCTGCCAATAGCCATGGAGAGAAAACAATAGAAAAGCTTCAGTCAGAACTTAGTTTGGAAAGACAGGAAGACATCATCTGCTTAGCAGTTCACTACCACTGCCCTGCCTCAAATGAGTCCTACACACACACACACACACACACACACACACACACACACACACACACACACACACACACACACAGAGTCTATATTTAACTTCAGCAAAGTGCTTGACAGTGATCTCTCCTTCTTCAGCATCAAGATCCCTGTCACAGCTCCACATAATTGAGCAAGAGCCTTCTTTCCTGCAGCTCTTCTTACCTAGAAGAGCCTTTCCATAGCTCTGTCTCACCAGCCCTCCATCTCATTTCAAATCTCAGCTGAAGATTTATCTTTTCTCCCTCGACTATGCACATGAACCTTAACTTGACAGACTCCTCTGTTATACAATACTTATTAATCCAACATTTTACTTCCCCCCATTTCTAACAAAGCAGCCAGACACAGTTCTAATAACTTCCAAAAATTAAATGCACAAAAAGACCCCCCAGCCATAATGTCCATCAGCCTGGCACATTCCCCCCAGCTTTTGCAAAAGTTGTTTGTATCCCCTGAAATGTTTGGATAGACAATGTTTACCAGTACCTCTTAATTTCTCTGATACCGTGCCTCTTTGAAACCAATATTCTTGGAAATGTGCAACTGCGATTCTCATTCAAACCACAGGTCCATCAAGTCTGATATATTGTAGTAGTCAATTACCAATACCTCAATGCAAGGTGGCCCCACCTCCTCCCTCTCCATAATCCACCAGGCTAATTATGTAAAGCTGTACATGGGAAATTCCTTCCTGAACCAGATTATTTTACCATATATGGCTACACATTTTATTACCGGTCATTGAATTATTCATCTCTCAGTATTTGACTCTATGACATCACGTGGCAGTGGATTCCTGAGACAATTCTAATGTTGAAGGATGAAAATACCTTATCCCATTTTTTAAATTTTAAGAGAGGGGAGAGACCTCAAGACTCTTCTATGTATTCTACAGTGCAACACATTTATATATCTCTGTAGAGCCTGTGCGTCTTATTCAAGGTCAGTTCTGCTCAACACTGTGGTCCAACAACATGTTGTATCCACCAAGCAAAGTATTAACAACTTCAACAGAACTTTATTTACAGTGGAAGTCTCTTTTCCAAGCTGTAGCTGCACACTCTGTAACTCTCCCCGCCTCCTCAACTCCTCCCCTCTCCTTCCTGTTTCCTGTCCTTTCAGACTCCCAACAGCCAG
Source organism: Emys orbicularis (assembly GCF_028017835.1). Lineage (NCBI taxonomy): Eukaryota > Metazoa > Chordata > Testudines > Emydidae > Emys > Emys orbicularis. Next base: position 126,147,546 of record NC_088683.1, read on the forward strand.
TGCTCCCAGTTCCAATAATCACATGTAGCATCTAAACACCACATTCCCTCCTCTCTTAAGAAACTTTCCAAATTAAAATAAACATTGTTGTTCTAACCACAGGAACAAATATGAAACAAGACACTATACCGTTGGCAGGAATATTACACTGAAAACACTGTAGATACTACATAACATAGTCTTTAGTCCAGGCAGGTGGTCGTCTGAGTCTGACAGGCCGTCTCTCAAGCCCCGGTTCCAGTGCAATGTCTTGTTGTGTTGGTTCTACAGTGAAGTCATCCAATGCAGACTGGGTGTTGGCATAATCTCCTCTTGGTGCATAGGCAGGTGCAAGATAAGAAGCATTCCATACCCGCCCATCAGAAAGTCGATAGGTATAAGGTCCCTTCTTCTCTATGATTTTAAGAGGAGCTGTGAATTTATGGTCCCCTTTGCGTAAGATTCCAGGTTTTCGTATTCTAACAAAGGAACCACACTCAAACTTTGGTTCCTTAGCACCCCGCCGTTTGTCTGTGAAAGCCTTAGACTTTGCTTGGTTCTGTTCAACTGTCTTTCTCACATCATCCTTGTGTGGGGCATCAGGTCGTGCCTTTAACAATCCAGCAATGTTCAGTTTAGTAGTCATCTATTTCCCATGAAGTAACTCTGTGGGTGATCTTTGCGTTGTGGCATGTCGTGTAGCCCGGTATGCTTGAAAGAAATCAGTAGTGAAGGGTATCCACAATTGCCCTTCCAGTTTAGCTGTTTGCAAACTCTCTTTCAAACTTCTGTTAAATCGTTTGATTTCCCCATTGGCTTGAGGATAATATAGGGATGACCTCCTGTGTAAAATGTTCCTCTCTGCTAGAAAAGTTTCAAACTCCAGGGAAGTAAATTGACTACCATTATCTGAAACCAGTTCTTTGGGGTTACCTTCCTGGCTAAAAACTGAAGAGAGGAACTTAATTACTGTAGCAGAAGAAATTTGCGATGTAAACGCCACCTCAGGCCATTTGCTGAAATAGTCTATTAAAGTGATGGCATAACGACAGTCAAGTGGAGCAGTATCAAAGGGTCCTACAATGTCAATCGCCACTTTTTCCCATGCAGATTCAGGAAGAGGAACAGGCTGTAATGGAGGGTTACATGTCACTGCTGTCTTATCATGCATTTGGCAAGTGACACAGGATTTTATGAGTGCTTCAGTTTGAGAGTCCATCCCTGGCCACCAATACAGATCCCGTAGTCGTTGTTTGGTTCTGACAATTCCTTGATGAGTATCGTGTGCCAGGTGTATGAGTTTTGACTGTAATTCTTCTGGCACAAGTAGCCGGTGTGTACCTCGTAGCACACAGCCATCGAGCAAAGAAAGTTCATCCCGAACTCTAAAATAAGGCAGCAAAACCGGGTCAAGGTTTTTAGGGTTACTGGGCCATCTCTTTGTCAGAAATTCCTGTAATTTTTGTTGAATTGGACACGCTGAACAAGCAGCTTGAAATTGTTCTCTTGTAACTGCAGTAAGAGTGCTTGTAATAAACGCAACTACTACATCCTCATCCTCTGGTGGACCATCTGGTGAAGGCAAAGGCAGGCAAGAAAGGCAATCAGCTACCACATTTTTGTTTCCAGGCTTATATTCCAGTTCATAATTGAAAGAAAGTAGTCTTGCAGACCATCTAGCAATACAATATCCTGCTCTTCCCAGTCCTTTCGTGGTGAGCAACGTTGTCAAAGGGCTGTGGTCTGTGCGCAACTTGAACGTGCAGCCCCACAGGTAAGTTCTCCATTTTTCAGTAGCCCAGACACAAGCAAGTGCTTCTTTTTCAACTGTAGAATATTTTCTCTCAGGATTACTTAGTGTCCTTGAAGCAAATGCAACAGTCCTCTCTGTGTTGTCCTCATGAAGTTGTGTGAGGACAGCCCCAAGTCCATAATCAGAAGCATCAGTAGTTACAATTGTGGGCAATGCGGGACTGAATAATGCAAGTACTGGACTACGTACAATCAAGTCTTTCACCCTTTCGAAACTAACTTGTGCATCCGTTGTCCACACTAAGGTTGAACTTCTCCGTAGTAATTCTCGTAATGGTTCAATGACAGAAGCATAATTGGGAATGAATTTTGCATACCAGGAGGTAAGACCCAAGAAGGAACGTAAGGTTTGCAAATCTGTTGGAGGAGGAGCATTTGCAATTGCCAGGATATGATCTGGATCAGGTTTTAGTCCAGCCTGTGAAATTGTATGCCCCAGAAAGGAGAGTTCAGTTTGTCTAAATTTGCATTTGGACCTATTGAGCTTGAGGCCTGCTTTGCTGATGCAGTTTAGTACAGACTGCAGGTTATTGTCATGCTCCTCAGTAGTATTTCCAAACACAATAATATCATCCAAATAGCACTGAACTCCATGTTGATTCTTCAGAATAAATGACATCATTTTTTGAAAGGCACTTGGGGCTGATGCGAGACCGTATGGAACACGTTTAAAACGAAATAGTCCCTCATGTGTAATAAATGCTGTGAGGTCTCTGCTATCTTCATGCAACATAACCTGGTGGTATGCACTCTGCAAATCAAGAGTAGAAAACATCTTTGCTCCACGGAGTTCTGCAAATACTTCCTCTATGTGAGGAAGAGGATGGCTGTCAATCACAATAGCTTTATTTGGCTCCCTTAAGTCCACACAAAGGCGAATGTCTCCACCCTTCTTCTGCGTCACTACTATAGGTGAAACCCATTCCGAGGAGTTAATCTCTTCAATAATGTCCTTTTAAACAAGTTTTCTAAGTTCCTCTGAAACAGCTTCCCTGACTGAAAATGGTAAGCGCCGTAATTTCTGTCGTACAGGCAACACATTATTCCACATTTTAACTTTTTGCAGAAACCCATTAGCACAGCCGAGTTTCTCCTCAACCTGGAGTTGGGTCCCAGCTCAAACTGGTGTGTGTACCGCAAGAGTGCTTTGCTGAGGAAGATCAATTCGTCCATTTACTACCCTGAGATTTAAAGCAGCTAATAAATCTCTGCCAGGGATAGGAATGCCTTTGTGAACAATGTAGAATTCCGCAGTTACACAGCAATCACCAAAAGTAACTATTGCTGGCAGACAGCCATGTACTGGAATATGGTTTTTCAAATAGCACACCAAGTGAAGTTTGGGTTCAGTAAGAGGCACATCTTTAAAGTAATGCAAATAGATGGAATCAGGTAGTATAGATACTGCTGAGCCAGTGTCCAACATTAGCTGAATAGAGTGTGATTTGCCTGAGAAACATTTACAGTGCACTTTATCTGTTCTGGAATATGTGCAGTAGTGATTTTGTCTACACTCAGCACAGTAACATCTGGTATTGTAACTGCATGCACCTGTTGATTGAACTGGCTACTGCGACATACTTTAGCAAAATGCCCAATCTTTTTGCAATGATTGCACTGAGCTACTTTTGCTGGACATCCTGTGTAGCTTGCAAGATGTTGTGGGGATCCACAGCGAAAGCATGCTTTTACCGTATTTTGCATTTGCTGATTCAGTGGCTTTTCATTAGTTTTCCTTTTGCAATTGTTTGTCTGCAGTGATAGTGAACTTTTCTGCAAAGGAGTCACAGCCTGGACTGGGCCTCCTGTACCCTGGCTCATTATTTTGGCTTCAGCTGTAGCTGACTCAATCTGAGTAGCAATGGTTATTGCTTTTTCTAGTGTAAGTTGTGGTTCTAGAAGTAAGCGTTCTCTTACATGAAGCATTGTTGTTTTCTCAATGAGCTGGTATCTAATCATCTCATCTGCCATATTCCCAAAGTCACAAGTTACAATCAGACTCCTCAGGGAAGCCATATACTGCATTATAGTCTCCCCTGGTTTCTGCTCACGCTGGCAAAATCTGTAGTGATTAGCTACTACATTCACTTTTGGCACAAAAAAGTTCTTTAATGCAGTGAATGCAGTCTCATATTTATCATCTGCAAGGGGAAAAGTGTAAAATATACGCTGCCCTTCTACTCCAAGGCAGTGGATTAGCAGAGCACGTTTTCTTACTTCAGAAATCTCTGTAGCACTGATTGCAAGCAGATAAGTCTCAAACATACGGATCCAGGCAGTAAAAGCAATTGGAGGCTCACCTGGGCTTTGCAGAAAGGGTGCAGGTGGGTTCAGAGGCAGAAGATCCATCCTCGTCGCCAAAATGTTGTATCCACCAGGCAAAGTATTAACAACTTCAACAGAACTTTATTTACAGTGGAAATCTCTTTACCAAGCTGTAGCTGCACACCCTGTAACTCTCCCAGCCTCCTCAACTCCTCCCGCCTCCTTCCTGTTTCCTGTCCTTTCAGACTCCCAACAGCCAGTGCTCCCAGTTCCAATAATCACATGTAGCATCTAAACACCACATTCCCTCCTCTCTTAAGAAACTTTCCAAATTAAAATAAACATTGTTGTTCTAACCACAGGAACAAATATGAAACACCACACAACATCCCTCCTTAAGATGTCCTATTTCAGCTGCACCCTTGTTTCTGTTACTGTGAGACCAATGCTAAACAAACCAGGAATTAAATACCAGATGTAATCAATCACAACACTTCACACTTCTGTAGTGCCTTGACTAGTGACATTCATCCAAGGAGTTCAAAGGGCTCTCTAAAGCAGGTGAATACCATTCACTTTTACAAACAGTAGGCCAAACTGTGCACTCATTTACAGCAGAGTAAATCAGGAGTAACTCCACTGGCGACAATGTGGCTACACTGGTGTAAGTGGCGGAAGAATCAGGTGGAAGGAATCTGAGCCAGAGAGAGATTAATTGGCCTGAACAACAGTCACACAGCAAGTCAGCGGCAGGCTAAAGGAATGGAATGCGGGTATCCTGACTTTTACTCCTCCAGTCTTTAGCTGTTAGGCAATACTGCCACTGTGTTCATAATAAGTACTGTGGGATGAATAAATGGTGTGAATGCTAACAAAATACAAGCTAGCCTGAGGCTGCTCTTTGGGGTCCAGCTAGTGCTTCCTCACCTCCTGCAAGCCTCGAACAAGCCAAAACTGGATCCTCAGCCACATGAAATGCCTAAGTAGCATAATAATAATTAACACCAAGTCAGTCTCCTGTTCTCTCTATGACCCAATATAGACTTGTCAGAGGTCTAATGATCAGACATAAATTTGTTGGGATTTACTGATCCTACTAAGTTGTCCAGTGGGTGTGAGACTCACTAATGATTACTTTGCATTTTGAGTTCTAACAAGAGCTGGCCAGAAAAAAGGACATAGTTTTTGTGAGAAATTTATCAAAAGACATATTTTTTCTCCACTGAAAAAAAGAAAAAATTCTTCAGTCAGCTCTAGTTCCATCTAAAAACAAAACATTTTCGCTAAGCAAAACAGCTAGAGACATTTTTCTTTAAAACGTTGGTCTACATCAGGCATCCAGTTCCTTCCCCCGATCTCATCAGTGCCAAAGGGCTATTCCGTTATTGCTATCGGAAAATCTTAACTTTTAAAATTAGAGTTTAACCAACTAAACTTTGATCGTGTGCATGAGATTTCAATTAACAGAGTCCAATAAATCTAAGTTTTAACTCTCTCTCTCTCTCTTTGTTTTGCAACGTAAAAAACAAAAAATAAAACAAAACAAAAAGCACAGAACTGTTAGATTTCTTTAAAACTTTGGTGAACACTTCTTCTAGGAGGCAGAGTGGCCTAGTGGATAGCACACTAGACTAGGACTCAAGACCTGTGTTCTATTCCTTGCTTGCCACTGCTTCAGTTTCCTCATCTGTAGAGTGATGATGATACTTTATCTGCTTTGTAAAGTGCTTTGAGATCTCCTGATAATAGCACTATATAAATATTGGGTATTAATATTGGGGTGTAATAATTCAGGAAACCCTAGCCCAATGGAGTTCAAATTTGGTTTGAAAAGTCTACCTCCTCCCCAGATACTCTACCAATTTTAACAACAATAGCTATAGTCTTTTGCTTGTGGATATTAGAGGGTGGACAAAGGCTCGCATACAGTGGAAGTTGCAACCTTAACTATGGAACAGATATTGCCACTCTATAATATTACCTTATCCATACATACACACATAAATATACACTTTCTCTTACACACATACTGCACAAGTACTTTAGGATTCTTTGTGTGGAAAGAGGCTATATAAATGCAAGTCATTATCTTTGGGTATGTCTACACTAGGGGATTACTCCGAATTTACAGAATTTGATTTTTGGCAACCAATTGTATAAAGTCGAGTGCATGCGGCCACACTAAGCACATTAATTCGGCGGTGTGCATCCATGTACCGAGGCTAACGTCGACTTCCGGAGCGTTGCACTGTGTGTAGCTATCCCATAGCTATCCCATAGTTCCCGCAGTCTCCCCAGCCCATTGGAATTCTGGGTTGAGATCCCAATGCCTGATGGGGCAGAAAACATTGTCGCTGGTAGTTCTGGGTACAGGCTCACCCTTCCCCCGTGAAAGCAATGGCAGACAACCGTTTTGCACCTTTTTTCCTGGGTGAACTGTGCAGAAGCCATACCACGGCAAACATGGAGCCTGCTCAGCTCAAGACAGCAGTCATGAACATTGTAAACACCTCGCGCATTATCGTGCAGTTTATGCTGAACCAGGACCTGAAAAACCAGGAGAGGAGGAGGCGGCTACGGCAGCGCAGCGTCCATGAGGACATGGACACAGAATTCTCTCAAACCGCGGGCCCCGGCGCTTTGGAGATCATGCTGTTAATGGGGCAGGTTCTAGCCGTGGAACGCCGATTCTGGGCCCGGGAAACAAGCACAGACTGGTGGGACCGCATAGTGTTGCAGGTCTGGGACGATTCCCATTGGCTGCGTAACTTTCGCATGTGTAAGGGCACTTTCATGGAACTTTGTGACTTGCTGTCCCCTGCCCTGAAGCGCCAGAATACCAAGATGAGAGCAGCCCTCTCAGTTGAGAAGTGAGTGGCAATAGCCCTGTGGAAGCTTGCAACGCCAGACCAGTCAGTCGGGAATCAATTTGGAGTGGGCAAATCTACTGTGGGGGGCTGCTGTGATGCAAGTAGCCAAAGCAATCACTGAGCTGCTGCTACCAAAGGTAGTGACTCTGGGAAATGTGCAGGTCATAGTAGATGGCTTTGCTGCAATGGGATTCCCTAACTGTGGTGGGGCGATAGATGGAACCCACATCCCTATCTTGGCACCGGAGCACCAGGGCAGCCAGTACATAAACCGCAAGGGGTACTTTTCAATGGTGCTGCAAGCACTGGTGGATCACAAGGGACGTTTCACCAACATCAACGTGGGATGGCAGGGAAGGGTACATGACGCTCGCGTCTTCAGGAACACTAATCTGTTTAAACGGCTGCAGCAAGGGATTTACTTCCCAGACCAGAAAATAACCGTTGGGGATGTTGACATGCCTATAGTTATCCTTGGGGACCCAGCCTATCCCTTAATGCCATGGCTCATGAAGCCATACACAGGCAGCCTGGACATTTGTCAGGAGCTGTTCAACTACAGGCTGAGCAAGTGCAGAATGGTGGTAGAATGTGCTTTTGGACATTTAAAGGGTCCCTCAGACCTCAGCCAAACCAATATTCCCATTGTTATTGCTGCTTGCTGTTTGCTCCACAATCTCTGTGAGAGTAAGGGGGAGACCTTTATGGCGGGGTGGGAGGTTGAGGCAAATCGCCTGGCCGCTGATTACATGCAGCCAGACACCAGGGCGATTAGAAGAGCACACCAGGAAGTGCGGCGCATCAGAGAAGCTTTGAAAACCAGTTTCATGACTGGCCAGGCTACAGTGTGAAAGTTCTGTTTGTTTCTCCTTGATGAAAACCCGCCCCCTTTATTGACTCATTCTCTGTAGGCAACCCACCCTCCCCCTTCGATCACAGCTTGCTTTCAAAGAAAATAAAGTCACTATCGTTTAAAAATCATGTATTCTTTATTAATTGATTATAAACAGAGGGAGAGAACTGACAAGGTAGCCCGGGTGGGGTTTGGGAGGAGGGGAGGAGGGAAGGAAAAGGCCACTTCAAAAGTTCAAAATAATGACAGCCTTTTGCTTGGGCTATCCACTGGGGTGGAGTGGCAGGGTGCATGGAGCCCCCCCCCCCCGTGTTCTTAAATCTCTGGGTGAGGAGGCTATGGAACTTGGGGAGGGGGGAGTGTGGTTATACAGGGGCTGCAGCAGCACTCTGTGATCCTGTTGCCGTTCCTGAAGCTCCACCAGATGCCAGAGCATGTCCATTTGCTCACGCAGCAGCCCCAGCGTTGCATCCTACCTCCTCTGATCTCCCTGCCGCCACCTCTCATCTCGAGCGTCCCTCCTCTCTTCACGTTTGTCCCTCCTGTCCTCACGTTGGTCCCTCGTGTCCTCACGTTCACTAGCATCTTTCCTGTACTTTGATACCATGTCCTTCCACTCATTCAGATGAGCTCTTTCATCGTGGGTCGATTGCATGATTTCTGCGAACATTTTATCTCGCGTGCGTTTTTTTCGCCGCCTTATCTGAGATAGCCTTCGGGACGGAGGAGGGAGGCTTGAAAAATTTGCAGCTGCAGGAGGGAGGGAAAAAAGGGAGAGAAGTATTTAAAGAGATACATTTTACAGAACAATGCTTATACTCTTTCACGGTGAACAACACTATTCACATTACATAGCACATGTGATTTCGGTACAAGGTCGCATTTTGCATCTTATATTGCGTGCCTGCGGCTTTGGTGTTAGAGATCACAGACGCAGGTCCGGGCAACAGAATTCAGCTTGCATGCAGCCATGGTAAGCCATTGTCTTTTGGCTTCTGCAACCTTCATATAAGCAGTGCCCTCCTTTCCCATACCAAGCAAAGCCCGTTGAGTGCTGCGGTTTTCCTGTTAACGTGCAGCAGCAGAAACCAAACTAACGCCCCCACCACCCATCCAATTCTGTGGGATGATCGCTTTACCCCTCCCCCCACCGCGTGGCTGGTATCAGGGAAGATCCCTGCTAGCCAAACGCGAAAAGCTCAGCGCCAATGCCCCCCCCTCCACTGCTTGGCTAACTACAGGGAAGGATTTCTTTTCAGCCACAGGCAAACAGCCCAGTAGGAACAGCCACCTCTGTCCCCTTAATTAAATTCCCGTATTTCAACCAGGTTACCATGAACGATATCACTCTCCTGAGGATAACACAGCAAGATAAAGAACGGATGTTGCTTGAATGCCAGCAAACACCAGGACCATATGCTGCCAGGCTTTGTCATGCAATGATATCAGATTACTTGCTACTAGCATGGCGTGGTCAAATGTCCTACCATGGAGGATGGAATAAGGCTGCACTGCCCAGAAACCTTCTGCAAAGGCTTTTGGAGTACGTCCAGGAGAGCTTCATGGAGATGTCCCTGGAAGATTTCCGCTCCATCACCAGACACGTTAACAGACTTTTCCAGTAGCTGTACTGGCCGCGAATGCATCCGAAGTCCTCAGGGCAAATTAACCATTAAAAAACACTAGCTTTTAAACCATGTTTTATATTTACAAAGGTACACTGACCAGAGGTCCCTTCCATGGCTTCATGGTCTGGGATACCACCTTGGGAGGGTTGGGAGGGTACTTCAGTCAGGCTGAGAAAAAGATCCTGGCTGTTGGGGAGAACGGAGTGCTGTGTGCTCTCTGCAAGCTCGTCTCCATCTTCCTCCTCCTCATCTTCCCCATCCGCAGAATCCTCAGGCATGGCTGAGAGTACCCCCTCCTCGGAATCCACGGTCAGGGGTGGGGTAGTGGTGGTGGCCCCCCCTAGAATTGCATGCAGCTCAGCGTAGAAGCGGCATGTCTGTGGCTCTGCACCGGACCTTCCATTTGCTTCTTTGGTTTTCTGGTAGGCTTGTCTGAGCTCCTTAACTTTCACGCGGCACTGATATGAGTCCCTATTGTGGCCTCTCTCCATCATGCCCTTGGAGATTTTTTCAAAAGTTTTAGCATTTTGTCTTTTCGAACAAAGTTCTGCTAGCACTGAATCCTCTCCCCATATAGCGATCAGATCCAGTAGCTCCCGTACGGTCCATGCTGGTGCTCTTTTTCGATTCTCGGCCTGCATGGTTACCTGTGCTGATGAGCTCTCTGTGGTCACCTGTGCTTTCCTGTGCTGGGCAAACAGGAAATGAAATTCAAAAGTTCCCGGGACTTTTCCTGTCTACCTGGCCAGTGCATCCAAGTTCAGATTGCTGTCCAGAGCAGTCACAATGGTGCACTGTGGGATAGCTCCCGGAGGTCAATACCGTCGAATTTCGTCCACACTAACCCTAATTCGAACCGGCAATGTCGATTTCGGCGCTACTCCGCTCGTCGGGAAGGAGTACAGAAATCGATTTTAAGAGCCCTTTATGTCGAAGTAAATGGCTTCGTTGTGTGCACAGGTGCAGGGTTAATTCGATTTAACGCTGCTAAATTCAACCTAAACTCATAGTGTAGACCAGGCCCCAGTATCAGGGCCAGTGCTACCATTAAGGCAAACTAGGCGGTTGCCTAGGGCGCCAAGATTTGGGGGCGCCAAAAAGCGGTGCCCCCAATTTTTTTTTACAGCGTTCCTGGGCTGGGCTGCCTCTCCCAGCGCAGCGGCCGCTCCACTTCTCCCACCTCCCAGGCTTGCGGCGCCAATCAGCTGTTTGGCGCCGCAAGCCTGGGAGGGGAGGAGAATTAGAGCGGGGGTGGCGTGCACGGGGAGGAAGTGGAGCAGAGGTGAGCTGGGGTGGGGCTGCTGCACGGCTCCCCGGGTGGGGGAGCTCCGCGGGGGGGGGGGTCCTCAGGGCGAGGGGGAAGCTGCCGCGGGGGGGGGGGGCGCCTCAGGGTGGAGGGGGGGCAGGGAGCTGCCGCAGGGCTGGGGGGGGGGGGGGCGCAAGGTGGAAGTTTCGCCTAGGGTGCGAAATGTCTTGCACCGGCCTTGCCCAGTATACAAAATTCATTACAATCAGAAATTCCCATTTTCAGAGGGCTACCAGATATTCTTTTAATTTGGCTCTTCCTGCCTTTTCAGAATAAAAGCTCTTTCCCTAACTCTTATTAGGGCCCTACGCTTAATTGTATTCATTATGATCAAGTCCAGAAACTGGCTGATATATTTAAATGAGCTGAAATAAAAAGATTTGAGGCAACTGAAGTCTCTTCGATAAAGTGAAGGAAAAAATCTCCAAAAGAATAAGAAAGCAATAGTGACCAAAGCAGTAAAGAAGAAAGATTTTAAAACTAATGAAGTTGCCAATTGGATCTTTCTCTTAATTAGTCTTCCTTTCAAAGAATTAGTGCATAAAAGACTTAAAGGAGATAAAGTGAAATTTAAATATAACAAATTCTCTATAAATAAGATTTAAATTAGTCTTTCATTTGGACCAAGGTAATTTTGTTATATTATCATGTTCTTGTCTTGCCTCCCCATATATCATCTCCATCAGGAGATTTAACACTGAATATTGGAGGAGTCTTTGAATATTGTTCAATGTTTTTAAGTACAGTCCTGGTACAGTGATGTACTGCCCTATTTGTTTTGAAATTTGAAATGAAATTCACCAATCCCCCTCCTGAAGATGCATGTTCCCTTGAGGAATGAACATTACAAAAAAAAAAAAAAAAAAAAAAAAAAAAAAGGAAGGATGATCTTTTGGTTAATACTCTGGGCTGGGATTCAGGAGATTTGGGTTCACTTCCCAGATCTACCACAGACTGCCTGAGAAATCTTACGTCTCCATCAGGCATCCAGTTGGGCCAAGATATTTAAAGGTATTTAGGCACCTAACTCCCATTGATTTCAATGGGCATTAGGTGCCTACATAGCTTTGAGGATCTGGGCCTTAGTGTCTCTATGCCTCAGCTCCCAATCCTTTCTTCCACCATGTCTGTCTGTCTTGCTGGTTAGATTATGAACTCATCAGGGCAGGGACCTTCTGTTACTGTGTGCTTCTAGAGTGACTAGAACAATGGGGTCCTGATTATCATTTTTTATTGCTTATTTCAATAAGTAGTTCCCTTGTTTCAGCATACGGTTCCACACACAGCCCAGTATTTTGAGGGGGGAGTGGAGAGCCAGTCCTTCTTGCACCTTGGCGCTGTGGTCTCGGGCCTTGCCAAGATACAGCTGTCTAGGTGTGTTTCACAAATTCTCAACTGTTTCCCACAGATCACTTTCTCTCCCTCAGAGACTGTCTTCTTTTATCCCCTTGGAACTTTTCCTCTAGTGAATCCTAGAATGGGGTAAGGCTGGTCCTGGGGACATCCCTAACCAGTTCTTATTCATTTATCTATTGGCACATAACAAGCAACATGTCCATTTCTTAATTTATTAGAAGGTTTTATAGTGTCACTATCTATTACGCAGACCATCCTGTATTCATGCCTGTGAAAATGATTTGATGCAACTTAAAACTGTGATGTCAAAAAGAACTACCACTTTTGCACATGACAAGTTTAGTAAGGAACATAAATGATTCTCTGGTGGATGGATCAATAGACTGGATGTCACGATGACCCTAGCTGGGTTTTTATTCTGACTGAGGCACCGCATACTGTGTGACCATAGATACTGTGTCAACAAAGCTGTAAAATTATTCAGTAGACAAAAAGCATAAATAAATAAATAAATAAATCAATAAATCAAAAGCCACCGCACAGCTCAGTTTTTCTGGGTGAACTAACCATTGGTGTACACACACTATGCTGATATGGAGAAAGTAGAAAAGAAGCAAAGAAAGAACAAAATGAGATCAGTGAGAATATTGATAAGCCAACAAATACACTAAGTCATACTAAAAGAAGCAATTCCAGACAGAACAAAGGAAAGTCAAGATGCCCCAATGATGGTAGCAGAAGGGAGTATTCAAAAAGAAAAAGAAAAAGAAAGTGATCTAATGCTCTTTTCTTCCCAAAGTGCTTTAAAAGCTATACAGATATTACCTCACCCTCTGATAGGGTGCAATATTGCAATTATTTAAGAGTGCACAGCAACGCGATAGAACAAATTTTAGTACAGTAAATGAAGAATGGCTTAGCCAATATACACTGTATGGGGAATTTAGGGAGGCTGACTTGGGCTAGGTCTACACTGCAGCGGGGGTCCGACCTAAGATACGCAACTTCAGCTACGTGAATACCGTAGCTGAAGTTGCATATTTTAGGTCGGCTTACCTGGCGGTGAGGACGCGGGAAAGTCGACCGCTGCCGCGCTGCCGCCGACTCCGCTGCCGCCTCTTGCCGAGGTGGATTTCCGGAGTCGACGGCAGAGCGATCAGGGATCGATTTTACCACGGCTTCACTAGACGCGGTAAGTCGATCCCCGAAAAACCGACTGCTACCCGCCGAATCAGCGGGTAGTGAAGACAAAGCCTTGGTTCTTTACAACAGACTTAACACCTCCGGTTCTTCCAAAAAGTATCATGTGTGACCAACCGTGGTTTATATCTCATCTGAAAAACAATACCTGCAGCTGTACAGCTCCAGCCTGAACCCAAACATCTACACAGCGATTTTTCAGCCCCAGAGGCTGAGTTCCAAGAGCCCGAGTCAGCTGATCTGGGCTAGCTGTGGGGTTTTTATCCCTGTGTAGACATATCCTAAGAGAGGATATTTGTTGAGTCATCAGATCATTTTCTGCTACTCTCTCTGTTTCTTATCTATATTAGCCACACCATGCCTGGCTGGTTAGATGAAATAAGATTGCAGCCGAAGATGGCATTGTTTGGAATGTTCTTCTGGAAGAGAACAGGATGACACTGCAACAGTGGCAAGGAGGAGCAGACAAGTGGCTATCGTAGGGATGAAAACATAAAATGCAAGGGAAAACAATGAACAGCGGAAAAGTCAAAGTTAGGCCTGAAGCAGGAGAGAGGCTACAAAGGTAGCTTCAAAGTGCTTCCTGAACAAAAAAGAAAAAAATGGAAGCATTCAGCATAAATATTAATGAACCAGAAACAATATTGAAAAACAACCCATTATCATTACCCAGATCAAAAGAACATACAAGATTAACACCTCAGATATCTCTAGGACAGGATCAGAATGAGCTTAGCAACAAGATTGCTCTCCCTCCCCCCGCCCCCCGCTCTCCCTTTGCTTTTGTGACTAGGACCGGGAAAAGAGAGAAGATAAAGGAAATTAACTCTGAGAAAACTATAATTGTGGTTCTAAAAAAATCCAGCAATTGTACCAAAGGGGTAGGGGAAGATAGCAATGAACAAGAACAAAAAAATCACATGTTGTGCAAAGAGAGGACTATATTTACTGCCCTGCTTTCCTTTAGGGGCATACTGAAGTGCTCGTAGAAAGATGGGACATTATTTGCATATTCTTATTGAATTGCCAGGAGGCTTCCTGATGATTGTCCATCTTTCTCCTGCTATACAACCCTCTTTTCCTGGAAGCCTCTGAGGCTTTGTGTCCTTTTGAAAGAAAGAAAGAAAGAAAGAAAGAAAGAAAGAAGCTCTTTTACTGTGAATACAATATCAGTTTAAAATTGGGTACTGTATCCTGTCTTTGCATGAGGGTGGCTTGTTGACCAGACAAATCTTTCCCATCTTTAACTACGATGATTGACAAAATAGCAATCCAACCAAATTATATTTTTCTTTTAATAAATTTCCAGAATATAAACTGCTATTTAGGAACTCCTGCATGGCATATGAAACCATTTCTGCATGAAGAGGATATTTATAGTAATAAAGTGGCCCCAGAAGTGGTTACAGTCCAAAAAATGCCTGTAAAAATGACAATATGGGGGTGCTCCATTAATTCTTGCTCAGTGACTCCATATCAAATTTACTCATTTTACAAGTGAAAGGATGTTTTTATTTTCTAACTGTCAGCACTACAGATTCACCCTGGGATTTGAACATCAAGGCTGGGTTTCCTTTCATCATCATCAGTAAAATATATATATATTATACAGCTGGAATTTGACAATTAATTTTGATGATGATGTAAGGGTCAAAATAGGATAATAACCCTTTTGGCTCTGCAGGGATTACAGGAGTAAAACCTTTTGTCAGGAAAGTGAATGGGTGAAAATCTGGCCCTGTTGAAGTCAATGGGAGATTTGATTCCAAAGAAGCCAGGAGTTCACCCAATATATCCATAGGACTTGCTTTGGAGCAGCTAGTCTGATTTTGACAGTCACTTTCCGGACTCTAACCACATGTTTAAAAAGAAAAAGTATATTCATGAAAAGTACAGTAATTTATGTGTTTATACAGTATTTAATGGGGCCCTGATCTGCTTGGCCTCTAAGCACTACAACAAAACAAATGTTAAGTAATAACAAAGCCAAAGTCAGATTTGTTGTAGTTTTGCAACTCAAGGAAGTTGTGCCCACTTATACCAAGTCTGAATTTGGCCCTACACGCTGTTTTAGTCAGCCAAATAATATGTTGTTACTAATAATGCTTAACATACCTATTTAGCAAACCCAAATACACATTACTAAAAGCCTACATGTGTGTTTTGGAAGCACTCTGGTCTTTTATTTAAACATTAGTGATAGGCACATGAAAAGTTTAGCTCAGTTTGGTTAAGCATGAGAAGTTTTGGGGCCAAATTCTGTGTTGACGTACACTGACTGCAACTCCAAAAGGCAATGGGATTGTGCAAATAGTAAGCCAGTATAGAATTTGTCCTGTATTGTACTGTATTGTCCTTTATCCAAATTCATAAAGCTTCTTGGTTGAGAGACTGGGCTGGAATTCATGCAAGAACATGCTGACTCTTGAGGTTTCCAATATTTCCTGTTTATGGCTTAATCTGAAATACCATGATCATTTTTCTTGTGATATTTTTGTATTTCAGTTTCCAATTCAAGGAGTGGGGGTTGGGAGGGGGAGCAGCAGAGGCATACGAAATGGGGTGGGGGAGGGTAATTAACAATTGAACTTTCAAGGGTTTGCCCTTCACAAATTACAATTCATTCAATTGTGAATAATTCCAAGCAAAAATATAATAACTGGATGATATCAAATGATTAAGGAGTAACTAGGCAGATGAGTCATTATATATCAGTGTTTCACAAAGTGTGGGGCATACCCCCTAGGGGGCTTGAAGAACTAGCCAAGAGTCATTATGGAGGAAGAACACATTAAGACAGGTATGTATTTAACAACATATGGGGGGGTTTGCAGGGGAAGCATGACTGTTTTAAATTTTCCTGAAGGGCAGCTCAATTTTCAAAAGTATGGGAGATATCCTCATACATCATGATCCAATGCAGAAGAATGCAGCTACCTGCCCATGACACAGATCTGTAGTAATTAATCTACATATCATCACTTATCCCTGTCATGCATGACACTGCAAGACCTATAAGCACTTCCTAATTTGTTATGCTATTAGAGAGTAAGATACTAGCTTTCTGTGAGGTAGCTGTGTAGGAAGAGGGGAGCAGTCCAATGCTGGGCATGCCTTTAGGTCCAGAGCCACCCTGCCAGGATGCTCTGGGAGGCCTACAGGAGAGTGAGGAACACATTGCCATTCCTCTGAAAAGGTACAATGGATGCTTCCAGCTAGTGCCTGCTGCACAGATACTAACTGGCTGAATGCCTGACCATGACTCCATGGTCAGGGTCCCGTCCTAACCTTCTCCAGAATACTAAGTAATGACCCTGCTCATGTGGGAAGAAGAAATCTCTCTACACCATTTTCTTTCTACACTACTTGTGCATGCGCATAGCATAGGGCAGAATCTGGACCCTAGTCCCCTATGGATAGGTAAGTCCTGGTTTCTGATTAGGGATGAACTACAGAACAGTCCCTGAAGTAACTTCTTGTTATTACTAGAACAGAACTTGATCCCTTTGTGGAGGCTCTGAAATGCTGAGTGTTACATTGGTATTACTTTTTGTGCACCTCTGCTCTTCCTAGTTTTGACCTGAACTGATTGTAATCTGCTCCACTAGATTTAACAAGGAGGCCTGTTCTTGTAAAAGCTCCAGGCAAACTTTGCAAATTCCAGAGGTTCAATAAATTCCCAAGAGCTTGGGATAGCGCTGCAAACATCTGGGTGCTCTCATCTGAGCCAACTTGAAGCTAAGCTCTGAACTACTTGAGATTCAACCTTCTCTAGCTTGACATTTGGTTTTGCTGGTGGTTTTGGTTTTGGAAGAATTCTTTTATTCAAAAGTTAGGAATGAACACTTGAGAAGTTTGAGGCTTACATTCTGAAAGTACATTTCTTGCATCTGAAGAAGTGAGGTTCTTACCCACAAAAGCTTATGCTCCCAATACTTCTGTTAGTCTTAAAGGTGCCACAGGACCCTCTGTTGCTTTTTACAGATTCAGACTAACACGGCTACTCCTCTGATTCTGAAAGTAGGACATGGAGATGTATATTACATCAGAGGCAACATAATATATACCAAAAGAGGAACAACGTAAAAAAGGAGAAAACAATTAATTGGAAAATTGAATATAATGAAAATAATAGCACGGGGGTAGGAAGGGCAGGAGAAGAATAACGATACTAAGTAATTTGATACATAGATTGCAGGGGTGAAGACCTGGCCCCACTGACATCAAAAGGAGTTTTGCTTTGACTCCAGTGGGATCAGGATTTCACTCTAGATGTATATTTAACACATAAATCAAGGGACAAAGTTCACAATTGTCTCCTAGGGCCAGATTTTCAAAAGAGCTCAGACCCCAGAATCAGGACTCCCTTTTAAGCCCCATAACAAGTAGTCAGATTTTCAACAGAGCTGAGTCTCTCACAGAACAGTATCAGAGGGGTAGCCGTGTTAGTCTGGATCTGTAAAAAGCAACAAAGAGTCCTGTGGCACCTTATAGACTAACAGATGTATTGGGGCATAAGCTTTCGTGGGTGAATACCCACTTCGTCAGACACATGCGTATACACCCACGAAAGCTCATGCTCCAATACATCTGTTAGTCTATAAGGTACCACAGGACTCTTTGTTGCTTCTCACAGAACAATCAGCTGTAAGTGTCACAATGGGAGCTGCTTGGTGCTAAGGACTTTTGCAAGTCTGCTCCTTATTTAGGTGCCTAAATGGGAGCTGGAAAATACAGCACCAATTGTGGGTGCTTAGCATATGAAAATCTGATCCTGAGGTCTTCTGAAAATATAGCCCATCTTGCCTTAGAACCACTGGCCTCATGGTTTCTTGGAAAATGAACCATGTCCTCCATATGCTATGTGACGAAAAGTAATATTTGCATTTGATTTCAGAGCTTATTTATTTATTTCCCTCCCTTACATTTATAAATGCATGCACATGACCCACTCTTGATCTTATCCCTTACCAGCAGAAGGGACACCCTCCTGCTCTTATTGTTATCTATGTAAGCATGGCAGATGCAATTTCATAAGCTTCCAAATCATCTATGGTTTAGGAAACACATGGGGCTAAGTTCTGCCCTTAGGTACACGTGCTCATGTCCTATTTACTTCAATGGGAGTTCCACATGCACATCAAAGGGCTGAATTGTTCTAGAGCACAGTTCTCAAAATGTGGTCTACAGACCACCGGGAGTCTGCAGACAGCTGTCTGGCCACATGGTATTGGTGCTCTTCCTTCTCTCCAGCTATTAAGTCCCATTAAAAGACTGCTAAAAATACATGAAATATTTTCCTAAATGTTACTTTTCCATTTAAGCAATTGAGGTCAGAGCAGCAGCATGGTCCAGTGAGTAGGACACCTGGGTTCTATTCCTGACTCTGCCACAGATCTGCTATGTGGTCTCGGACAAGTCATTTTAACCGCTCTGTGCCTTGTTTCCTCTTCTATCTTTTGGCTATATAGGGAAAGACTCCTATTGACTTCAGTGGGCACTGAATCAGGCCCTTAGTTAAGGACTGTCTTTTACTATGTGTTTGCACATTGCTTTGGCAACTGGTTGGAACCCCTAGGTACTACTGTAATACAAATAAATAATATTGTATCTTATATGCAAATTAGTGATAGGTTTTTCACATAATCACCAATGGGAGTGGAGATTATATTAACATATGGTCCACACTATGAAAATTCCTGGTCTAGAATATGTTTCAGATGATTTATGCAGCAAAGGACATTGGCATTAATTGTTAGGTTTGTTGCATACGTTCTTCAGTCTATCAGCATCAAGGCTTGGTGGTCACAAAATGAGGTGTAGCACTTCTTAATCGGCAAAACATTCCTTGCTCCCCATTTTCTTCAAAAGATCAAAGATTGTGTATTTTTAGATCAGGCATTTTATAAGCTTCCCTGTATTCTGCACAAAAAAGGCCAACATCCAAATCAGGGCAAATAGTGTCACATGTTCTCACATCAGTGTCAGAAATGTTTCCTTTCAATTCTTGCAAGCATTTTAAAAGTTGTCATTTAGTTTCAACTCCAATAAGCTAACAGACTCCAATTCTTCCAAGTGATCTGCTTCTATGACTCTCTTGACTGATGTGAGTGTTTTACTTCTTGGATCCCCTCCCTTTAAGTGTCCAATATTCAGGGCCGGCTCCAGTGTTTTGGCTGCCCCAAGCAGCCAAAAAAAAAAAAAAAAAAAAAAAGCCGCGATCGCGATCTGCGGCGGCAATTCGGCGGGAGGTCCTTCGCTCCGAGGCTGAGTGAGGGACCGTCTGCCGAATTGCCGCCGAATACCTGGACATGCCGCCCCTCTCCGGAGCAGCCGCCCCAAGCACCTGCTTGACGAGCTGGTGCCTGGAGCCAGCCCTGCCAATACTAACCATAAAAGTTGACTTGGTTACTGTTGTTCACTATAACTAGTATTTCACCTCAAAATTATCCAATCATCCATCAGCTAGTATCTTCTGTTTCATCAAATTATTTTTTTGATATCTTTGTATGCCTTGTCTTCTCCCTCCACAACTCAGGGCCACACTAATCAATGTTCTGAAACTACAATCAGTGGTATAGAACAGTGGTGTTCAAACTGCGGGTCGCGACCCAGTACTGGGTAATGGAATGTAAGGCACTGGGCACGGCGGCTCTGGTCAGCACCACCACCAGGCCATTAAAAGTCCTGTCAGCGGTGCTGCCCGGCTAAGGCAGGCTGGTCCCTACCTGTTCTGACACCGTGCTGTGCCCTGGAAGCAGAGGTCTGGCTCCTAGGCGGGGTGGGGGAATGGGGCCCCGTGCACTGCCCCCGTCCTGAGCACCGGCTCCGCACTCCCATTGGCTGGTTCCCGGCCAATGGGAGCTGAGGAGGGTGGTGCCTGCAGATGAAAGCTGCGCGGAGCTGCTTGCGCGCCTCCGCCTAGGAGCCGGACCTGCTGCTGGCCACTTTCGGGGTGCAGCGTAGTCTACGGTGCCAGGACAGGCAGGAAGCCTGCCTTAGCACCCGTGCTGTGCTGCTGACCAGGAGCCGTCTGAGGTAAGACCATGCCACAACCCCGCACCTGAATCCCCTGCCCCAGCGCTAAGCCCCCCCCCCAAACCTGGAGCCCCTTCCTGCACCCCAAACCCCTCATCCCTGGTCCCACCCCAGAGCCAGAACCCCAGCCCAGAGCCCTGGCCCCCTCCTGCACCCCAACCCCCTGCCCCAGCCCTGAGTCCCCCTAAACCCAGAGCCCCTTCCTGCACCCCAAACCCCTCATCCCCAGCCCCTCCCCAGAGCCTGCACCCCCAGCCCACAGCCCTGACCCCCTCCCGCACTCCAACCCCCTGCCTCAGCCCAGAGCCCCCTCCCACACCCTGAACCCCTCATTCCCAGCCCCAACCCGTATCCCTCACTCCAGCAGCCCTCACCCCCGCACCCCAATCCTCTGCCCCAGTCCTGAGCCCCTCCCATGCCCCAAATCCCTAATCCCCAGCTCCGTTGGGTCGTAGGCATCAACAATTGTCTTCAACTGGGTCGCCAGAAAAAAAGTTTGAAAACCACTGGTCTGAAACACTCTAAATCATGCTGGCAGAGAGGCCAAGGATTGAATGAACACAGAGACTGAAATATCTTCTTACCTTTAGAGTTGATCCTTTAGGTGAAATCAAAGCATATTGGTAGAATAGCATGAGGAAGCCTGCATTCCAGCTACTTGTGCCTGTTCTGTGGATAGAGGGTTTTAGTCTCCAGCACAGAAGTTAGAATTATTTATTTGTGTTGATATTCTCAGTCCTACATCAGCGACAGACATTGACACAGTCCTTGCTTCAAGGAGCTTACCATCTAAATCAGGGATCGGCAACCTTTGACAGGCGGCTCGCCAGGGTAAGCACCCTGGCGGGCCGGGACGGTTTGTTTACCTGCCGCGTCCGCAGGTTCGGCCGATCGCGGCTCCCATTGGCTCCACCTGGGCTAACGGTCATCACCCAACTACAAAGAGATTTCTGACCTTCAGACACCCACATAATATATACATACATATAATATAGCTGTTCTAGCTGGGGCAGAGTTAAATATTTAAATAACACCAAACTAAAATAAAAATAGCATTTGTATTTTATAGCTATATTTTTAAACAACTGAAAAATGGACAGCGGATGCTGAAATGCTTCATTAATATCTATGCTATTTCCACTACATGCTCAAAGATTTGGGTCTGATTTTAAAGTTCCTCCACTCAAGGAGATGTAGATTTTCTTGGCAACAGCTGCAGTGTAAAATATTCTGAGATAGAATTTTTTATCATAATTAATAATAGATGAAAATTTCTGTGGTTTTGATGTTCTAAACTCTATGCTGTTTGATTTACGATGTCTTTATAGTTGTTTTTCTGGTAATTCTATGCCTCTTTCTGTTGGTATAAGGCTGGTTGTCTCTTTTATTTCCCTAGTGGAGTTGACACAGTACTTTTTTCTCCCCTCTCTTGCTCTCTGTTTCTGTAAATATATTTCATAAAGTTCCCCTTTCCTCCTTAATGAGACTGATCCCTATGTTCTGTAAGTTTGTTACGGTGGATATTTTTTAAAAACTCTGCACAGTGATAGTAATAATTATCCTGGGAGCGACTATTGCAGCTAGGAGAATGTTCAGTGTCCACTCTGGCAGCTGTCTCTGTTCTCTGTAATGAATGTTTTAAACTGGATGGTGACTGAAAATGTACATTATACTATGAAAAAAAACAGGTTGGTGTCACTTACAAAAACGTTATTGGCTCATACTTGATAATTGTTAGCTTAAAAGCAAGTTCAGTATAGGTGTTTGTAGGGTATTATTACTGCATCAGCACTTCCAGCTCCTGTGATAACAGAGGAGCATGTGGTATAGGGGGATCACTATCAACTTCTATAGTTAAGGTTGCCAAAGTGTTTTCAGAATAATCCCCTTGTTTTCTATCTTTCATAACTTTTGCGAAGTTTCACCTACCCAGTTCAAATTTTCCAGGCTTCATCTCTTCCTGAAAGTGAATTTTCTTGGAAAATTTAAGTAAATAAATCCCAGCCATTTTGGAGTATGTGGAAAGTAAAACAAACACACCAAAAAACAATAAAAACAAAAATATTGCAACTTGTCTCCCTTTTTACCTGCTCTACATCTGGAAGTAGAAAGCTGGCAGGGCATTGTCCTCATTGAGGGAAAGCACACTTGAGTGCTTCAGTGAAAACTGCTTGAAATTTGACTGAGTTAGGAAGCACTAATTGTTGCAATTTGCATAGGACAGGCAATGGTACCAAAGATAGTCATACAACAAACTGCCCATCTTAGGAAGGTAGGCTGTGCTGTGTCTGTGTGCACAGCTTCTTTCTCTTAGTGGTGAACGTGCCCATCTCTAGAGGTGATCACACCAAATAAGCGGGGTTCATAACAGCTTTGCTCCGTTTAACACAATTAGGGGAAGGCGCTCTCTGCTAGGTTGTTTCTAACTCTTTCAGCCTTTGGGGAGGCAGGAATTAACCTGGGCATCACTTAGGGTGACCAGATGAGGGGAAGAAAATATCGGGACACATGAGGAGCAAAAAAAAAAAAAAAATGGACAGAGCAAAAAAAAAAAAAAAAAGCCGAGTCCTGCTGCCTGAGCAAAAAAAACAAACAAACCACAGTGCTGCCGGCGGATATCGGGACAAAATATCGGAACAAACACCGAAATATTGGGACGTCTGGTCACCCTAGCATCACTCCAATGCACAGATCCATCCCATGCCTTCATTATCATGTACAGAACCCCAGTGCAGTTGCAAAGAACAGTATAAGGGAATAGGGCATGAATGCCAGATGCCTACAAGGAACTCCACCTCCAGCAGTCACCATCTTGACTGCCCCTCCAGCCTCAGCAACTTAGCCCCAGATTAAGCCCCTCCTTCCAGTTGGGCAGTGGCCCATTGTTACATGTGGGACATGCTCATAAGGACCTGTCCCATGCCCCAAGTTCATGCTGTCAGCCTGCTGTGTCTCTGTGGCACAACAGCACATGCCCTCTCCTTCAGCCCTTCTCCAATGGCAATCCCATCCTCCTCCAATCACAGGAGAACTGAAAGAGGGACCGGATTTCCTGCCAACTCTCTAGCGGACCAAGGTTCTGTGTCTGTGGTGGTGGAGGTGGGGAAGTGTGAAAAGTCCCCCTTCTCCACTCTGCGCATCCTCCCAGCCAGTCAGGGCTCTGGGGTCAGGGCAAGCCTTCACAGCACAGCTGCAGATCTGTGGACTGGGGACATTATGCAATTTTTAAAGGTATAGTAAAGTGCCCATTCAGGCCTGATTCTGGCACCCTTCCTCACAGTGGGTGAGGAAGAGGGTCAGCAAAGGCTATCCACCTTTTAAGTCCCACTTACGCCCTGTTTTGAGGACTTAAGTGGTGCCTCAGACTCTCTGCACAGGAGCGTTTCATGCCCAGAGCACACACCATGAGTGCAGATCACAAGGTTCAACGACACAGGTTTGTACTCACAGTTAGGCTGTGCATATTTCACATAGCTGTAGTAAGTGGCCTGCTGAGAGACACAGACCCAGAGGGAATACCTCAAGGCTTCAGCATTCTCCCCTCCGTGCAGCTCTGCCTCCTTTGAGGCCCTGCGTGCCTCCCCTTCCCCCCTCCTCCAGGAGTAGGAATGAGGAAGTATCTGCACTTCCCTCTGCACAGGGAGTGGAGTTCTGCTCAAACCTTATATGGGCCCCATCCCATATCAGAGCTAGGGAGACAATGGCCCTCAATAATGGAGAGCCCTTGTCTCACTGTGTGTAAACTTCATATGTGATAGTGCCTTTAAGTGCTGTCCAACCAAACAGTTCCAGATTATGGAATTCTATGTATTTTCCATTTAAAAGTAAAAAATAAACTCTAAGCTAGGGTTACCATATTTCAACAATCAAAAAAGAGGACGGGAGGAGCCCCGCCCTAGCCCCGCCCCCGTCCTGCCCTAGCCCCGCCCCTGCCCCTTCCACTCCCTCCCACTTCCCGCCCTCCTCAGAACCCCCAACCCTCCCCCCCACTCCTTCTCCCCTGACTGCCCCCTCCTGGGACCCCTGCCCCTAACTGCCCCCCAGGACTCCACCCCCTACCTAAGCCTCCCTGCTCCTTGTCCCCTGACTGCCCCCTCCTGAGACCTTCCCCCCCATCCTAACTGGCCCCCTAGGACCCTACCCCCTATCTGTCCCCTGTCTGCCCCAACCCTTATCCACACCCCCACCCCCAGACAGACACCAGGGACTCCCACGCCCCATCCAACCACTCCCCACCCCGACAGCCCCCCCCAGAACTCCCGACCCATCTAAACCCCTCTGCTCCCTGTCCCCTGACTGCTCTGATCCCTCTCCCCACTCCTGCCCCCTGACAGCCCCCCCCAGAACTCCCAACCCCCCCCCCCTCGCTCCTTGTCCCCTGACTGCCCCCTCCTGGGACCCCTGCTCCTAACTGCCCTCCAGAACCCCAACCCCTATTTATGTACAGGCGTGACTACCTGCCCTTTCCTGGTTATTATACGCGGCCAGTCCGCATCCATATCCAGTAATTAAATAAACTAATAATTTAAATTGGAATTTCATCCATTAATAAGTATTTATTATATAATTAAAACCATTCTATTGAAGGACAGATATTAAATAACACTAAATAAATTAATGTTCAAAACAATATTAAAAATTTGAAAATTTAGAGCATGGAAACCAAAATAGCTAAAATTTAGTTTTGGCAAGATACACGGAATGGAAACTCCGGGATCTTTACCTGTCACTGAATATAGCCATCATACCAATAGTGGAATATAAAACAAGTCTACATATACTCTCCTTAAAATTTTTACTTCTGTCCATTCCCAATAATTGTAACAAATCATTATTACCTAAGCCTCCCTGTTCCTTGTCCCCTAACTGCCCCCTCCTGAGATCCCCCACCCTAACTGCCCCCCAGGACCCTACCCCCTACCTGTACCCTGACTGCCCAAAACCTTACACCCCCAACCCCCAGACAGCCCCCCCCGAACTCCCGACCCATCCAACCCTGCTCCCTGTCTCTTGACTGCCCCCTCCAGAACCTCCCTGCCCCTTCTCCGACCTCCTGGTCCCCTTACCATGCCACTCAGAACAGAGTGCTGCAGAGCGGCGCGCTCGGCAGCAGGGGACGGGGGAGCAGGGGGAGGAGCTCCAGACTGCCGGAGGCCCGGCCCCGGCCGGCGATCTGTGAATGCAGGGAGGGGGAGGGAGAGAGCGAGAGGAGGGGAGTGATTTCAAGCTGCAGGGGAGAGGAGGGGGAAGCGGAGGAGGGGCTCTGGCTCTCGGAGCCCCATGCAAGTGGCACGATCTGGCCGGCTGCCCTGTCAGCCACGCGCTCTCTGCATTGGGGGGAAATCCGGACATTTACCAATTCCCCCTGGACGCTATTTTTAACTCAAAAAAGCCGGACATGTCCGGCAGAATCCGGATGAATGGTAACCCTACTCTAAGCAATTCCAATTACAAAACCCTATCACTTGCAATTCCTCTCAGTGGTTCTCAGTCAGGAGTCCGGGGCCCACTGGGGGGCCGCGAGCAGATTTCAGGGGGTCCGCCAAGTGGGGCCAGCATTAGACTTGCTGGGGCCCATTGCAGAAAGCCAAAGCCCCACCGCCTGGGGCTGAAGCCGAAGCCTGAGCAACTTAGCTTCACAGGGCCCCCTGTGGCGTGGAGCCCTAGGCAATTGCCCTGCTTGCTACTCCCTAACGCAGGCCCTGGTTTTTATATGCAGAAAAACAGTTGTTGTGGCACAGACGGGCCGTGGAATTTTTATAGCATGTTGGGGGGGCCTCGGAAAGAAAAAGGTTGAGAACCCCTCCTCTAGCTTATAGCCAGTACAGTACCATCACAGAAGCCACTGATGCAAGTAAAACATCACAGTTAGTAAGAATTTCTTCCTTCTTTTACACTGGATGCTTTTCCTCTTTTCAGGACTTTGCACTTTTTAAATAGCTGCTTCTGTCCTTGTTCTATTATCACTGCAATATGACTTTGCGTAAGACTGCAATCAGATTGTCATTTTACACCTCTGTGATTGGATGAATGACTTCAGGGTTTAGATGTTCGGTTATCAATTTATACCTATAAAGATGTGTGAGTTTTGTCACTTAGATTGTTCTGCTTCTGTGTTTTTCAGCAAAATCTCGATATTTGCCTATACTGCAACATGCCATATGGGCATAATCATGGCAGTGTGGGTTTTTCTAATGTCTGCATTTTTATTTTTAACACTGCACTTTCCATAAAATACTTTAGCAAAAGGAATGGAGAATTGTAGCTTAAATATTAAAATGATTTACCATGACCATTTTTTTTTTGGAGTTATAACTTAATCAACAGCCTCTAGTGCACAGACACTAATTTCTTCCTTGATAACCCCAGGATTCTGGCATTCTTTAGTAAATTGGACCTTGTAAAAACTATGCTTGGGTGGTCCAGGATTATCTCTATAGAACCAGGCTGTTCCCAGTCAATAATTTTTTTAAAACAATTAAGAGAATGCTTACTGAGAAATATGCCTCTTGCAAACTGATGCATTTTTGAAAGCTTGCTGGGAAATAATAATTAGACTTACTGTAAACGGTGACATTTTCATTCTCAGACTATGATTATAATTGTCTTGGAAGCCTGAAACCTTTGAGTAAAACTCAATATTATTTTATTAGGTTGTATTTATATACGCACTTTCACCCCCAAAGGGTCTCCTAATGCTGCCCAGAGTTCTGGCTAGAGCCATGAAATTAAGACTATTTTGTGGTCCTCCTGACTATGGTCTTACCAACTAGGTCCACACACATATATCAACGCCCAATTAATACTTCACGACAATGGCTGTGGTGAATGGAGAAAAGTGGACACGAAACTAGAGACTAGAAAATTCAACAAATGTGTTTGGTTATGAAGCACTGCTGACTATGGGACAACATAGACTACTGAACAACACAGCCCCAAGTCGACTGCATTGCAAGAATTCAGACGACAACACTGGCATTAACAGTAAATGAGGCTGAACTTGAGTATCTGACTGCACCCTTCATAGGTAGGACCACACAAAAACCCATTTAACAGAGGCAATTAAATATGCCAGACAAAGATTTGGCCTTACCCTTCCACACTGGGAAAATGCACCCATGCATTTGTGTGAGTGTGGTGAGAGAAACTTCATTTTACATCTGAACACAATAGTCTAATATTCCTAGCAATGATGTGTTTAGCAAAGCCCGACTAAAGTAGCCTGCAAAAGAAGAGTTTTAAAATGAATTAAGCATTCCCTAAACTGTCCGACCTAGCTCATTAACTCCACAAACTTTTCCCACCCTTTCAAAAGCACAGCAACATGATCATGTCTTCCCCTTCTTCATACAGTTATGTCCAAACAATCAGGGAATAGAAACAACAACTTGTGACTCAAGTGACCTATCATACAGCAGTTAGAATGAATACGACATGCAGCATACTCTTTGTGAGCAATCCAGAGGATGAAACTTATTCTCATGCAACATTAATGGAATAATATTGAACAATGAACACAAAATGCCCAGTTTATGAGATCAGATGAGATCATAGACTGAGATAACATGTCTTAGAAGGCCATAGGCATCACCTAGTTATAGCACCCTGGTTGATCAGAATTATTAGGAATGTAGGCCATCATCATTAAGGAGAATTTTCTAGATTCATAGCACAGTAGTGTCCTTCCAATAGCAAAGGATTTAAAAATATTCCTCCATAAAAGATAATTACTAATAAACAAAAATGCACTGATGTTTTATTTGCCCTATTCTCACGTTACTCTGAGTAGAATGCCTTTTTACAAGAAATATATATTTCTTATATATTTTATTGCTTTTCCTTGAAAATTTTTCTATGATTCACTGGGCTGATTAACAGTTGTAAATGACAAAACAGTCCCCATGGATGTTAAGGTTGGAAAAGACCTATTAGGCCATCTATTCTGCCTCCTAGAAGTACTTCTCAGCAAGTTACATAGGTGGTTTACTTGGCGTTTGCGCTGATATAAATGGACCATCCTATGGCATTATCCTTGGAAGCCAGGAGCACACATAATACTTCTAGGGGTGCCAGGTGAGAGCACCCTTATCTTTGACTCTTGTTACTACATATGGCACATGCTTCTCGCAGCACATGGGAGATGTGGGGGACAAGACATGCCTTCCCTTCTCTCTGCAAATTATAGCTATCTCCCAAGGGTGCACTGCGAAGAGTCTATGAACTTGGCTACACTTGCAGATGTAGAACGCTGGGAGTTAAACCAGCCTTCGGAGACTACAGCAGGGAAAACGCTGCCGTGTGTTTACACTGTCAGCTGCAAGCACACTGGCGTGGCCACATTAGCAGCTCTTGCAACGCCACAAAGAGCAGTGCATTGTGGTAGCTAGCCCAGTGTGCAAGTGGCTGCAGTGTGCTTTTCAAATGTGGGGGGGAAGGTGGAGTGTGACAGGGAATGTGTCGTGTGTATGTGGGGGGAGAGACTGTGTGTTCTGGGGGGCAGAGAGTGTGTCAGCATGCTGTCTTGTAAGTTCAGAGAGCAGCAGACCCCCCTCCCTCCGCCTCTCTCTCTCACACACACTCACAACAGCAACATTCCACACTAATAGTTTGCTTTGTCCCGGAGCAGATAAGCATGCCGGCTGTCAGAAACAGAGCTTTCAAAGGGGATAGCTGCATGCCTTCAGCCGAGTTCAAAACAATGACAAGAGTGGCCACTTGACTTCAGGGGATTATGCGATGTTTCCAGAGGCCAATCACAGCGCATTAATGCAACACGTCATCCACACTGACACGTGGGAGTTTCAGCCAGGGCACAGAAAGCTTTATGCTTCTCATGGAGGTGGATTACCAGGAGCACTCCAGCTGCAGAGTCCAGGCGCTCTACGTGCCTTGCCAGTGTGGACACCTCAGGAGTTAAGGCACCCTGGGCTGATTTAATGTGCTCTAACTTGTAAGTGTAGCCAAGCCCTCACATTCTTGGTCTTTCCCAAGTATAAAAACAAGCTATCGTTGGAAATGGGATATTTAATCTCAATGGGACACTCCTGGTTAAATATTTTTATAAATATGAAGATAACTTTGTTGGCAGCTATGCTGCACAACAAAGCTATGCAATCCCAATGAAGTATGTAAAGCCATTCACTCCCATTCCTTCAAAACACCAGTGAATAGACGAACATAGCAGGGAGGAGTACATCCAATCAATCAGTTCAATCAGTTTGTGTCGCTTCTATGCTACCCTTCATGAAGAATGATCACAAGGAACTTCACTTAAACTAACCTCAAACACTTACCAAACTACAACAGAGGGGAGGCAGAATAAAACAAACTAGTCTTCAAAACTAAAGCTTAAAAACGCCAAGGGCCCTATTAACTATAAAAAGCTTACAGCATCTCTGTGTGTGTGCACACGCTTGCAAACATGAGAGAGAAAATATATATGTACATGAAAAAAACCAGAAATTAGCAATCCATGCTGCCTCAGAGAGATTGTGCACTTCACTCTTAATTCACAAAGAAAATGTGACTTGCAAGGACCCCCATATGAGGATTTGAGCCCCCCTAAGGCCAACATTCAGATTAACATAGATAACAGGGATGGCCGGGGAAAACAAAAACCCATCTGAACCATAAAATCATCACACAGTGCACAGTCCCGTATCTTAGTTCAGGACCTTACACATAACAATAGAAAGGCACAGCATTCCATATGCTTATAAATACTGTAAAGATGTGAAATACAAATTAGCTGAAATTGGCAGGAATCAGATATCTATTGCAATATATCGAATTAAAAGCCTGCAACTACTGGCAATTTTATATGTCATACTGTGTTAACATTTTGTTAATGTGTTCACTTACACAGAAGGGGAAAGTAATTATAAGACTTTCCTGTATGTATGTATGTATTGTTCTAGCTTAATAGGGGGGTTGGGCAAAAAAAAAAAAAAAAAGCAGGGAAGCAACACCACAACAATAGATAAATAGCCTCCTAGCAAACACTGAGGAGGCAA
Source organism: Emys orbicularis (assembly GCF_028017835.1). NCBI lineage: Eukaryota > Metazoa > Chordata > Testudines > Emydidae > Emys > Emys orbicularis. The sequence continues at coordinate 126,177,866 of NC_088683.1, forward strand.
TTACAAGACAATGGCCTACTCCCAGGGCCCAGGCTCAAATGACTGTTCTGCCGGTGCTGGGATAGATCAATGGGCTATACACTGTTAAAAAGAAAAACTTCTAGGAGAAGAGGTGGGGGGGGGGGGGAGTCAGTTGTCAGGTTGACACACAGAGAGGCTCTGCAGAGGAGTCTGAAAGAGTTGGGTCTTTCCCCAGATCCAAGGAATGGTAAGCCATGAGGAAAAGCAGGCATGCATGTAGATTGGTTTATTGTTTTTAAGATCTGTTTTCTCTGAAATGCTTTTGTTCTAAATAAATAATATTTGCTGTAAGAAGGATGTTGGGTTGAGGGAGCAGAACTGCAGGTGCTGAAGATAAGTCAGACCTGCTGAGGTAAATTGTGGTTGCTCACAGGGAACTGCAGAAAGAACCCAGCCTGAGAACGGGAGAATCATGTGATTCCAACCCAAGAGAGGTGACGGCTGTGTGGCTGTGGTGTGTCTGATGAAGCGACACAGGACAGAAGCGACTTTTTCTGTACAAAGTGCAAGCTGGTCTCCATATTGGAAGAGAAGGTTCGAGGTCTGGAGAAACAAGTATCGACCCTGCGTTGCATACGAGAAAATGAAGATTTCCTGGACAGACGTCAGGATATGCTTCTGCAGGCACAACGTTCTGAAGAATCGGAGCAGGTTGCGCAGAGGGGACTGAGGGACGGTGAAGAAAATTGGCAGCATGTGACCTCCAGAAGAAGAAAGAGGAGCGTCCATGTACCAGCAATGGAGATACAGGTGAGCAACCATTTTCATGTTCTCTCCACAGGTACTAATGCAGAGAGTGGAGTAGATGATACTTCTGAGGGAAGGGAGCAGAAGGAGACTCCACCGATTGGAAGGCATAGATTCATAGATTCATAGATTCTAGGACTGGAAGGGACCTCGAGAGGTCATCGAGTCCAGTCCCCTGCCCGCATGGCAGGACCAAATACTGTCTAGACCATCCCTGATAGACATTTATCTAACCTACTCTTAAATATCTCCAGAGATGGAGATTCCACAACCTCCCTAGGCAATTTATTCCAGTGTTTAACCACCCTGACAGTTAGGAACTTTTTCCTAATGTCCAACCTAGACCTCCCTTGCTGCAGTTTAAGCCCATTGCTTCTTGTTCTATCCTCAGAGGCTAAGGTGAACAAGTTTTCTCCCTCCTCCTTATGACACCCTTTTAGATACCTGAAAACTGCTATCATGTCCCCTCTCAGTCTTCTCTTTTCCAAACTAAACAAACCCAATTCTTTCAGCCTTCCTTCATAGGTCATGTTCTCAAGACCTTTAATCATTCTTGTTGCTCTTCTCTGGACCCTTTCCAATTTCTCCACATCTTTCTTGAAATGCAATGCCCAGAACTGGACACAATACTCCAGCTGAGGCCTAACCAGAGCAGAGTAGAGCGGAAGAATGACTTTTCGTGTCTTGCTCACAACACACCTGTTAATACATCCCAGAATCATGTTTGCTTTTTTTGCAACAGCATCACACTGTTGACTCTCATTTAGCTTGTGGTCCACTATAACCCCTAGATCCCTTTCTGCCGTACTCCTTCCTAGACAGTCTCTTCCCATTCTGTATGTGTCAAACTGATTTTTTCTTCCTACGTGGAGCACTTTGCATTTGTCTTTGTTAAACTTCATCCTGTTTAACTCAGACCATTTCTCCAATTTGTCCAGATCATTTTGAATTATGACCCTGTCCTCCAAAGCAGTTGCAATCCCTCCCAGTTTGGTATCATCCGCAAACTTAATAAGCATACTTTCTATGCCAATATCTAAGTCGTTAATGAAGATATTGAACAGAGCCGGTCCCAAAACAGACCCCTGCGGAACCCCACTCGTTATGCCTTTCCAGCAGGATTGGGAACCATTAATAACAACTCTCTGAGTACGGTTATCCAGCCAGTTATGCACCCACCTTATAGTAGCCCCATCTAAATTGTATTTGCCTAGTTTGTCGATAAGAATATCATGTGAGACCGTATCAAATGCCTTACTAAAGTCTAGGTATACCACATCCACAGCTTCTCCCTTATCCACAAGACTCGTTATCCTATCGAAGAAAGCTATCGGATTGGTTTGACATGATTTGTTCTTTACAAATCCATGCTGGCTGTTCCCTATCACCTTACCACCTTCCAAGTGTTTGCAGATGATTTCCTTAATTACTTGCTCCATTATCTTCCCTGGCACAGAAGTTAAACTAACTGGTCTGTAGTTTCCTGGGTTGTTTTTATTTCCCTTTTTATAGATGGGCACTATATTTGCCATTTTCCAGTCTTCTGGAATCTCTCCCGTCTCCCATGATTTTCCAAAGATAATAGCTAGAGGCTCAGATACCTCCTCTATTAGCTCCTTGAGTATTCTAGGATGCATTTCATCAGGCCCTGGTGACTTGCAGGCATCTAACTTTTCTAAGTGATTTTTAACTTGTTCTTTTTTTATTTTATCTGCTAAACCTACCCCCTTCCCATTAGCATTCACTATGTTAGGCATTCCTTCAGACTTCTCGGTGAAGACCGAAACAAAGAAGTCATTAAGCATCTCTGCCATTTCTAAGTTTCCTGTTACTGTTTCTCCCTCTTCACTAAGCAGTGGGCCTACCCTGTCTTTGGTCTTCCTCTTGCTTCTAATGTATTGATAAAAAGTATTCTTGTTCCCCTTTATTCCCGTAGCTAGTTTGAGCTCATTTTGTGCCTTTGCCTTTCTAATCTTGCCCCTGCATTCCTGTGTGTTTGCCTATATTCATCCTTTGTAATCTGTCCTAGTTTCCATTTTTTATATGACTCCTTTTTATTTTTTAGATCATGCAAGATCTCGTGGTTAAGCCAAGGTGGTCTTTTGCCACATTTTCTATCTTTCCTAACCAGCGGAATAGCTTGCTTTTGGGCCCTTAATAGTGTCCCTTTGAAAAACTGCCAACTCTCCTCAGTTGTTTTTCCCCTCAGTCTTGATTCCCATGGGACCTTACCTATCAGCTCTCTGAGCTTACCAAAATCCGCCTTCCTGAAATCCATTGTCTCTATTTTGCTGTTCTCCCTTCTACCCTTCCTTAGAATTGCAAACTCTATGATTTCATGATCACTTTCACCCAAGCTGCCTTCTACTTTCAAATTCTCAACGAGTTCCTCCCTATTTGTTAAAGTCAGGTCTAGAACAGCTTCCCCCCTAGTAGCTTTTTCAACCTTCTGAAATAAAAAGTTGTCTGCAATGCAGTCCAAGAATTTGTTGGATAGTCTGTGCCCCGCTGTGTTATTTTCCCAACATATATCCGGATAGTTGAAGTCCCCCATCACCACCAAATCTTGGGCTTTGGATGATTTTGTTAGTTGTTTAAAAAAAGCCTCATCCACCTCTTCCACCTGGTTAGGTGGCCTGTAGTAGACTCCTAGCATGACATCACCCTTGTTTTTTACCCCTTTTAGCCTAACCCAGAGACTCTCAACACTTCCATCTCCTATGTCCATCTCTACCTCAGTCCAAGTGTGTACATTTTTAATATATAAGGCAACACCTCCTCCCTTTTTTCCCCTGTCTATCCTTCCTGAGCAAGCTGTATCCATCCACACCAACATTCCAATCATGTGTATTATCCCACCAAGTTTCAGTGATGCCAACAATGTCATAGTTGTATTTATTTATTAGCACTTCCAGTTCTTCCTGCTTATTACCCATACTTCTCGCATTTGTATATAGGCATCTAATGAGATGCATTGATGCACTGTCATGAGATGCACTGTCCTAGGGATGGGGGTTCCACGACCACCACTCCCAAGACAAGGAGGAGGGTGGTGGTGGTTGGGGACTCCCTCCTCAGGGGGACTGAATCATCTATCTGCCGCCCCGACCGAGAAAACTGAGAGGTCTGCTGCTTGCCAGGAGCTAGGATTCACGATGTGACGGAGAGACTGCTGAGACTCATCAAGCCCTCGGATTGCTACCCCTTCCTGCTTCTCCACGTGGGCACCAATGATACTACCAAGAATGACCTTGAGCGGATCACTGCAGACTACGTGGCTCTGGGAAGAAGGATAAAGGAGTTTGAGGCGCAAGTGGTGTTCTCGTCCATCCTCCCTGTGCAGGGGAAAGGCCTGGGTAGAGACCGTCGAATTGTGGAAGTCAACGAATGGCTACGTAGGTGGTGTCGGAGAGAAGGCTTTGGATTCTTCGACCATGGGATGGTGTTCCAAGAAGGAGGAGTGCTAGGCAGAGACGGGCTCCACCTAACGAAGAGAGGGAAGAACATCTTCGCAAGCAGGCTGGCTAACCTAGTGAGGAGGGCTTTAAACTAGGTTCACCGGGGGAAGGAGACCAAATCCCTGAGGTAAGTGGGGAAATGGGATACCGGGAGGAAACACGAGCAGAAGAGTGCAAGAGGGGAGGACTCCTGTCTCAGATTGAGAAAGCGGGACAATCAGCGAGTTATCTTAAGTGCCTATACACAAATGCAAGAAGTCTGGGAAACGAGCAGGGAGAACTGGAAGTCCTGGCACAGTCAAGGAACTATGATGGCATTGGAATAACAGAGACTTGGTGGGATAACTCATATAACTGGAGTACTGTCATGGATGGATATAAACTGTTCAGGAAGGACAGGCAGGGCAGAAAAGGTGGGGGAGTTGCATTGTATGTAAGAGAGGAGTATGACTGCTCAGAGCTCCGGTATGAAACTGCAGAAAAACCTGAGAGTCTCTGGATTAAGTTTAGAAGTGTGAGCAACAAGGGTGATGTGGTGGTGGGAGTCTGCTATAGACCACCAGACCAGGCGGATGCAGTGGACGAGGCTTTCTTCCGGCAACTAGCAGAAGTTACTAGATCGCAGGCCCTGGTTCTCGTGGGAGACTTTAATCACCCTGATATCTGCTGGGAGAGCAATACAGCTGTGCACAGACAATCCAGGAAGTTTTTGGAAAGTGTAGGGGACAATTTCCTGGTACAAGTGCTGGAGGAACCAACTAGGGGCAGAGCTTTTCTAGACCTGCTGCTCACAAACCGGGAAGAATTAGTAGGGGAAGCAAAAGTGGATGGGAACCTGGGAGGCAGTGACCATGATATGGTCGAGTTCAGGATCCTGACACAAGGAAGAAAGGAAAGCAGCAGAATACAGACCCTGGACTTCAGAAAAGCAGACTTTGACTCCCTCAGGGAACTGATGGGCAGGATCCCCTGGGAGAATAACATGAGGGGGAAAGGAGTCCAGGAGAGCTGGCTGTATTTTAAAGAATCCTTATTGAGGTTGCAGGAACAAACCATCCCGATGTGTAGAAAGAACAGTAAATATGGCAGGCGACCAGCTTGGCTTAACAGTGAAGTCCTTGCTGATCTTAAACACAAAAAAGAAGCTTACAAGAAGTGGAAGATTGGACAAATGACCAGGGAGGAGTATAAAAATATTGCTCAGGCATGCAGGAGTGAAATCAGGAAGGCCAAATCACACTTGGAGTTGCAGCTAGCAAGAGATGTTAAGAGTAACAAGAAGGGTTTCTTCAGGTATGTTAGCAACAAGAAGAAAGTCAAGGAAAGTGTGGGCCCCTTACTGAATGAGGGAGGCAACCTAGTAACAGAGGATGTGGAAAAAGCTAATGTACTCAATGATTTTTTTGCCTCTGTCTTCACGAACAAGGTCAGCTCCCAGACTGCTACACTGGGCAGCACAGTATGGGGAGAAGGTGACCAGCCCTCTGTGGAGAAAGAAGTGGTTCGGGACTATTTAGAAAAACTGGACGAGCACAAGTCCATGGGGCTGGATGCGCTGCATCCGACGATGCTAAAGGAGTTGGCAGATGTGATTGCAGAGCCATTGGCCATTATCTTTGAAAACTCATGGCGATCGGGGGCGGTCCCGGATGACTGGAAAAAGGCTAATGTAGTACCCATCTTTTAAAAAGGGAAGAAGGAGTGTCATAACTATAAAGGGAAGGGTAACAGCTCTCCTGTGTACAGTACTATAAAATCCCTCCTGGCCAGACACTCCAAAATCCTTTTACCTGTAAAGGGTTAAGAAGCTCAGGTAACCTGGCTGACACCTGACCCAAAGGACCAATAAGGGGACAAGATACTTTCAAATCTTGGGGTGGGGGAAGGCTTTTGTTTGTGCTCTTTGTTTTGGGGGTTGTTCGCTCTTGGGACTGAGAGGGACCAGACATCAATCCAGGTTCTCCACATCTTTCTGAATAAGTCTCTCATATTTCAAACTTGTAAGTAAACAGCCAGGCAAGGCGTGTTCGTTTATCTTTGTTTTCTCAACTTGTAAATGTACCTTTTACTAGAGTGTTTATCTCTGTTTGCTGTACTTTGAACCTAAGGCTAGAGGGGGGTCCTCTGAGCTCTTTACGTTTGATTACCCTGTCAAGTTATTTTCCATCCTGATTTTACAGAGATGATTTTTACCTTTTTCTTTAATTAAAAGCCTTCTTTTTAAGAACCTGATTGATTTTTCCTTGTTTTTAGATCCAAGGGGGTTGGATCTTGATCCACCAGGAGTTGGTGGGAGGAAGGAGGGGGGATGGTTAATTTCTCCTTGTTTTAAGATCCAAGGGGTTTAGATCTGTATTCACCAGGGAATTGGTGAAGAGTTTCTCAAGGCTTCCCAGGGAAGGGAATTAGCTTTGGGAATGGTGGCAACGGACCAGATCTAAGCTGGTAGTTAAGCTTAGAAGTTTTCAAGCTGGCCCCCACATTTGTACCCTAAAGTTCAGAGTGGGGAAGCAGCCTTGACAAGGAGGATCTGGGGAACTACAGGCCAGTCAGCCTCACCTCAGTCCCTGGAAAAATCATGGAGCAGGTCCTCAAGGAATCAATTCTGAAGCACTTAGAGGAGAGGAAAGTGATCAGGAACAGTCAGCATGGATTCACCAAGGGCAAGTCATGCCTGACTAACCTAATTGCCTTCTAGGAGGAGATAACTGACTCTGTGGATGAGGGGAAAGCAGTGGATGTGTTATTCCTTGACTTTAGCAAAGCTTTTGATACGGTCTCCCACAGTATTCTTGCCAGCAAGTTAAAGAAGTATGGGCTGGATGAATGGACTATAAGGTGGATAGAAAGCTGGCTAGATCGTCAGGCTCAACGGGTAGTGATGAACGGCTCCATGTCTAGTTGGCAGCTGGTTTCAAGTGGAGTGCCCCAGGGGTCGGTCCTGGGGTCGGTTTTGTTCAATATCCTCATTAATGATCTGGAGGATGGCGTGGACTGCACCCTCCGCAAGTTTGCAGATGACACTAAACTGGGAGGAGTGGTAGATACGCTGGAGGGTAGGGATAGGATACAGAGGAATCTAGACAAATTAGAGGATTGGGCCAAAAGAAATCTGATGAGGTTCAACAAGGACAAGTGCAGAGTCCTGCACTTAGGACGGAAGAATCCCATGCACTGTTACAGACTAGGGACCGAATGGCTAGGAAGCAGTTCTGCAGAAAAGGACCTAGGGGTTACAGTGGACAAGAAGCTGGATGAGAGTCAACAGTGTGCCCTTGTTGCCAAGAAGGCTAACGGCATTTTGGGCTGTATAAGTAGGGGCATTGCCAGCAGATCGAGGGACGTGATCATTCCCCTCTATTCGACATTGGTGAGGCCTCATCTGGAGTACTGTGTCCAGTTTTGGGCCCCACACTACAAGAAGGATGTGGAAAAATTGGAAAGAATCCAGCGGAGGGCAACAAAAATGATTAGGGGGCTGGAACACATGACTTATGAGGAGAGGCTGAGGGAACTGGGATTGTTTAGTCTGCAGAAGAGAAGAATGAGGGGGGATTTGACACCTGCTTTCAACTACCTGAAAGGGGGTTCCAAAGAGGATGGAACTAGACTGTTCTCAGTGGTACCTGATGACAGAACAAGGAGTAATGGTCTCAAGTTGCAGTGGGGGTGGTTTAGGTTGGATATTAGGAAACACTATTTCACTAGGAGGGTGGTGAAGCACTGGAATGGGTTACCTAGGGAGGTGGTGGAATCTCCTTCCTTAGAGGTTTTTAAGGTCATGCTTGACAAAGCCCTGGCTGGGATGATTTAGTTGGGAATTGGTCCTGCTTTGAGCAGGGGGTTGGACTAGATGACCTCCTGAGGTCCCTTCCAACCCTGATATTCTATGATTCTATGATTCTAAGACACTCTATGCCAACGGGAGAGCACTCTCCCGTCGGCATAATTACTCCAGCTCTGCAGGATGCGGAAGCTATGTCGGCAGGAGAGAGTCTCCCACCGATATAGCACGGTGCAGACACCGCTCTAAGTCGATGTAACTTACATCGCTCAGGGAGATGGCTTTTTCACATCTCTGAGCAATGTAACTTACATCAATTTAAGCCCTAACAAAGATATCCTTTATACGAAATGTTAATCAGCTAAATAGCAACTGACAGTTTTTAAGGCCAGAAGAAACTGTTTATGTTGTCTAGACTATCCTTCTGCATAACATGGGCCCTTGAATTTCATTCAGTAATTCCTGCATCAAATCTAATAAACTTATGGTTGAACCTGAGCATATCTGTAGAAAGATACCCATCTTGATCATGTGATAGAGAATCCACCACATCCCCTTGGTAAGCCGTTTCAATGCTTAATCACCCTCACTGTTAAAATCTGCACCTGAATTAACAACAACAAAAAAAGCAAACTTTAGTTATTTTAAAGTTCTGCTCAGGAATCTGGAGGGGAAATCATCAGGACATTACACAATAGAATTCAAGTGTGAGGGAAATAGATGACTCATAGAATTGTAGAAATGTAAGGCTGGAAGGGATCTCGAGAGGTCATCAAGTCCAGCCCCTGCGCTGAGGCAGGACCAAGTAAACTTTGACCATCTCTGACAGATGTTCGTCCAAGCTGTTCTTAAAAACCTCCAGTGATGGGGAGTCCACAACCTCCCTTGGAAGCTTGTTCCAGAGCTTAATACCCTTATAGTTAGAAAGTATCAGGGGGTAGCCGTGTTAGCCTGTATCTACAAAAACAACAAGGAGTCTGGTGGCACCTTAAAGACTAACAGATTTATTTGGGCATAAGCTTTTGGGCACGAAAGCTTATGCCCAAATAAATCTGTTAGTCTTTAAGGTGCCACCAGACTCCTTGTTGTTTTTATTGTTAGAAAGTTTTTCCTAATATCTAATCTAAATCTCCCTTGCTGCAGATTAAGCCCATTACTTCTTATCCCACCTTCAGTGCACCATCCTCTTTTGGACTCTTGAAAACAGACAAACAGGAGCACTGTATGAAAGGGTCTACAGTAGGAAATTCAGAGCAAAGATGCCTAGGGATATCTTGAAAGTGAAATTTTTCTTGCTTTGAATTCCCATAATGGGAAGAGAATGAAAACATGTTTTGAACATAAGATCTCTGTGTTCCCATCACATCATATGAACAAAATTTGGAAAATTATTGCTTCATGGTTATTAAAAACCATGATAAAAATGAAATATTTTCTCACACTGCAAATATACACTTGACAATTGTTTGCTCACTCCTGCAGCCAAATAGGCAGGCTCAATGACATAATTCTTTAACAGGGTGTCTACTTGTTCTTAGGCAGAAGACATAGTGTACTTTATTTTGACTGAAGTTAAATTTCACAAGACATGTCCAACTATTTTAAACTAATGAACAGTTTGGGGACATGTATCATCCCCTTGGGAAAACACTGGCTGTCAGTGAAAGCAAGAGGCAACTACTGAGGTATATATGAATGTCTGGGTGGAAGAATGAAAAGGAGCATATTTCCCCAAAGATTTCTCACATAAATTGTGTCTCCCCTCCCCCACAAAGAAACTTAGTTGCAAATCAACAATGCTAACCTTTCTCAACTTTTTTTTTTAAAATAAGGTTACACCAAGACCAAATCTAGAACTGAAATCACTAAAGGGGGGAGGGGGAGGGGCACAGAACCCATTCTATCAACATCCAGGGAGTTATAGAATATGTGCACCATGTGTAGTCTGTATTCAATTTATGTCACAGTTTCAGTATCAGAGCTGCTTTTGTTCTTTTAATCTATTTGGGAATGGATTTAAGTCACAGACATTAGAGATGGAAAAGAAGACTTATTAGGCTGTCAAGCCAGGGTAGGATATAGTCCTCAAGACAGAAGGCACATCAGATAATAAACGTGTACTGTTTGATAAACAAACAAACAAAGCCTTAGGAAAGCTGGTAAAAGTTACTCTGTGGCCACTCTAGTATGAGAAACCCACAGTTTGCCTAATGCTTTGTATCTTCATTTATTCATTGTGACTTTTATAGAGCTTGTTAGGTATTTTTTGATGAAAAGTTTTTTCATTGGAAATTGCCAGTTTGTCAAAACTGAAACTGCTCATGTGAAAGGGTCGGTTTCAATGCATTTTCTGTTTATATTTTAAAAAAAAAAGGCTTAAAATTGTCAAAACATCCCATTTGACATTTCCAAAATGAAAAGTTCCATTTTTCAGTTCAAAACAACCTTTTGTTTTGAAATTTAAGTTAATGATAGTAAAAAGAAAAAGTAAAAAATGGTCAATACATTTAGAAATTATGAGAATGAAATGTCTCAACTGATCTGATCTGAATAATTTTTTTTTTCAGATTTTTTGTTTGTGAAAAATTCTGAGATTTTGACTTTTTATCTTGATTTGGGACAGGAATTTTTTTCTAAAATCTTAAAAATTCTCATGGGATGGGAAAGTTCTAGACTTTTAGTGTTAACAGCTAAGCAGTATTCTGGCTGGTTTGCAGTGTAAGTATTTCTGGATAAGGTATTCATCACTTATACATTAACAAAATGTTTCTATTGTTTAGCATTCCTTTATGCAGAACTATTGCTATTTCTACCAGAAAGGTTTCAGACCTTGAAAGTGAGGCATCCTAATAGGAGCTAGATGAAGTACTGATCCTAGAAAATCTCTGCAGTGAAATTTGCTTGTTTTTTAATATTTCCCTCACAGTAAGTCCATCCACTTGCCTCTGGGTAAGAGTTCCAGTCCTCAAGCTTTAAGTGGGAGACTTTAGTTTCCTGGAGGCTTTTCTTCATAAAGATGAGTCTGACACCCGTTTTTGGAATGTGTGGTGTCTCCACATGGGAAAATAGTCTCTGCCCCTTGCTTGTAGGCTTTACTTCTCCCTGGAAATTTTACTGGGAAGCCAATAATAACACATTTACATGATTGGGAGCAATGCTATAATCCTAATGAACACACAAAACTGGAAAGTGATGTTAGGGAGTAGGAAAACCAAAAATGGAAAGCTGTAGAAAAAGTCTGGATGTACAGATAGAATACTGTAAAAATCACTGAGTAGATCCCCATTCCATTCAGGTTCATTCACAAACCACTACGTTTTTTGAGGCAAACACCTCAGTCCAAGTGCTCAAATGCTGGCCAGCTTGTAGATGATGGAGGCATTGCCAGAGATAAAGGAATTCTCTGGGATAGAATAGGAGATAAGGCATGCAAAGCAGTAATAGAAGGGAGAAAGCTGAAGAACTGCTAAGTCTCTGTGTACAGGTGAGGCTGTGAAGCCTTGTTTAAAAAACCTGTTCCTAACTGCTACAAATATCACTAACTGTTTCTCTGCTTCTGGCTGGGTTACATGCCCAGATGTTTCTGAGGCCTGGTCTACACTGGGGGGGATCAGTCTAAGTTACGCAACTTCAGCTACGTGAATAACGTAGCTGAAGTCGACGTACTTAGACCTACTCACCGCGGTGTCTTCACTGTGGTGAGTCGATTGCTGCCACTCCTCCGTCAACTCCGCCTGTGCCTCTCGTGGTGGTGGAGTACAGGAGTCGACGGGAGAGCACTCGGGGGTCGATTTATTGTGTCTAGACTAGACGCGGTAAATCAACCCCCACTGGATTGATCGCTACCCGCCAATCCGACGGGTAGTGTAGACATACCCTGAGTAAATCAGTTATTCTGGCCAGGTAAGAGTCTCTCTTCTCTTAAGTAGCACAAAGCTACTTAAGTCATATCAGAGACTGTTTTGAGAACTTAAGACATGCATAGGCCATAATAAGTTCATAGGTGTTTCTACTTATGGTATTTTTCAGAGCACTTTCCAGGTAGGGAGATGTGATATTAAATTGAAAGTGAAAACAAAAATGTTTAAGTATTCAAAGAATTGTAGGAAACAAAATAAACAAACTCTGGTAACCAAGGAAAGGCTGTGTGTGTGGGTTATATGAAAAGTTCATGGTAAATAAAAAGATTAGCTTGACAGATAACGATGTGAAATACCAGAAACCCATCATATCTTTGAGAAAGCGAAGAGAATCTTACACAGCACACTTGACCCAAAATACAGAGGCAAAGAGACAGCTCCATACTGCTTTATACACCACTCACACATACACAGTGCCTTTCCTTGCCCCTTCCTTGCCTACTCTGAGCTAATGTGCAATATTACACTTAAAAAATGAATAGCCTTCAAAGAGGTGCGGCTGGTGCTGGTTCAACCAACAGATATGCCAACAGACATAAAATGGAAACCCAATGTATTTTTAATTGACGAAAGGTTCAGAACCTGTGGAAGAAAATGAGAGCTGGCAGCAAATATGCTTCAAAATAGAGTTGGTTGAAATATTTTCGTTAAAATAATTATTTTTTCAAAATTTTCCAGTTTTTTATTGAAATACCAAAACTCATTAACTCTTTTCAAATAACTAATACGTGAAAAATGTTTGGTTTTCAGTTATTTTATCAAAAAAGAAAAAAACTCCAATAAAAGAAAATAAACAAACAACCCTGCAGCCCCATCAAAACCCAAAACACTTCCCTGAAAAGTGTTGGGAAATTTAACAAGGTTTAGTTCTTCCAAAAATATTTGCAGAAAATAATTACCACTTTCTGACCATTCTAACTAATTCTAAAGTATCTGGGTTTCCAGTTAATAATTTGTATTTCTGAAGCTCAAAATAGCTTGTTGGTATAATTGACAGCAAATAATATTGGACTTTAATATCTCACCCTGCTGTTGTGTGGTGCTAAGTTGTAATATTTATGTTTTTTATTTCAGATTCCTATGTTTTGGCCATTCAGACATCCTCAGAGCAGAGATAATAGTTTCCACCAAACGTATGAATGATGGGGAGGGGAGGCAGGCGGGAAGCTGGAAGGAATGAGAGGAGAGGACTACCAAGTTTAATCACCTGAAGGCAGGGCCACCCGGGGGGGGGGGCAAGTGGGGCAATTTGCCCCAGGCCCCGCAGGGGCCCCCACGAGAATATAGTATTCTATAGTATTGCAACTTTTTTTTATGGAAAGGGCCCCTGACAGTGCTTTGCCCAAGGCCCCCTCAATCCTCTGGGCAGCCCTGCCTGAAGGTGTACTCACTGGATCTTGTAATCAGACCTTAAATCAGACCTTTGTCTACTAGATGAAAGAGCTGTCTACTATCAGATATCTTGTTCACGTGTGCGTATTTATACACCATGATCAAGTTACATCTTAACCTTCGTTTTGATAAGCTTCTTGTATGCTACCTATAATCGTGTTGTGAATAAAACCATCTCGCTACTGGCAAAAATTTTGCTAGTACAATTTTTGTAAAACAAAACATTTGTGATATTCACTTAATGATGAGAGGTGGTGGTTTGTTTTCACAGATAGTTCTGGCTAGAAGGAGGCACAGTGAGAGAAGGTGTTGGCTCTGCCAATGCATCTCAATCTTATAACCTGCAAAAAGATCTGTTATTCTTCAAGCCTTACGCAGTCAATCATGATGAACTGTGACAAACAGTGCAGTGGTTAGTGATGTGGACAAAACTCCACCAGAGACCAACTCATTTGCACTTGTGACCTAATACAAATTTGAAATTCTAGTCTCCAGAGGTAAAAGGTTAATGGAATAACCCAGTTTTCCACCTAGATCTCTGCTGCATAAGACTATTTTAATTATTACTATTATTTATTTATTTATAAGTTACCTTTCACATGTAGCAAAGGGTGCTATGCAATCAAATTATGTAACTTGTAGGACTGAATTAAAGTAATCGGTCAAAAGAAGAGTTTAAGTTTGATATTAAAAGAGCAGTAATGATAATATGGAAAGGCATTCCTCCAGCTGGGGACAAATGCAAGACAGCCCTATACCTGGGTATTTCACTCAATGCAGATAACACAGAAAGCAATAGAATGTAGCAGTGAGTGTAAAGCAAAAACCAGGAAATGTAAAAACACACACTAAGTTGCACAGATGTGCAGAGACTGTAGTATGAAGACTGAAATACAAGGAATAAACCTCTTAATTCTCACCCTTATATTAAATTATGAAGCACAGGTGAGCCCAAGCTGTGACGTTCAGGTCTGGATCCAATCTTCTTTGTGGTTTAAAAGGGATTCAGATCCAGTGTTTTAATTCAGATCCATTTTACTGAAATTGACCAAAGTTTGATTGGGTTTGGATCTGCTGTTCCAATTCTAGGACCCATTTCAAGGTTACATGTCTGAGTGCCTAAATAAGGGTGTAATGGGAGCTTCAAGGAGTGAACAATATTGTGCACACTGATGCATTCTGAATAAATTACCAGTGGGAGATGGAGGGTAGTATTCTGCAAAAAGAGGTGAATTGTCCATGATGTGGGACTTGCTATTATGGTCCCTGGCATTTGCTGTCTTGTAAACATTAGGTGCCCATACAGCTCAGTATGTGACCACTACATGCTACCAGCTTCCACACACACTGCTAAGGCTACATTTGATGCTTCTCTAATGCAGCCTCAAGCCAGTAACTTCAAAAGAGCACATCAAAGCTTCTAGTCAAAGCAGAAAGAGTAGTGAGCTGGGTGGCACCTTTTTTCCTCCCTAGTGAACATGAAACTTTAGGGGGCTTCCCAAAGGACATGTGAGTGATTAAAAAAAATTCTCCTGTGTATCCTGGGAAAAGGAGGGTGAGGCACCATGGAGCCAGATGGAAGAAGAAATGAAAATTCCTCTCTATTAATACATCTCTTTGATAGCCTGCTATGCTGCAAAGGGGGAAGGGAGTGAGGGTTGAAGAGGGGGTGGGGGAGAATAAAAGAGTTTCATCTTTGTTTCATTGGTCTTTTTAAAATCCGAGTCACAAAAGCTTAAAATGATGAAATGAGCATGTGTAGTCTGACTGAGATAGGAGACAGGCAATTAATGAAACTCGGGGCCATAATATCAGCTGCCTGCTGACTTCTGCGATTGAATTAAAACTATCATAAGAATAATGCAAGGACTTGCCCTTGTCCTGCTTGTCTATGTGTTTATTTAATTTTCTGTCCAACTGACTCTCAAATAAATTGGAAACAGCTGCCATTTTTTTTGATTCAGTAGCTCCATTACCCCCCAATGACATCATTCTGGGCACGCTCACTAACAATAGGTCATTATGCAGCAATTACTTTATTGATTTATGGAAGTTTTTAAGCTACACCAGGAACATGCACATTCAAGGCGGGGGGGGGGGGGGGAGGGAAAGGAATTCTTCTGTGCTCTTGTTAAGAAGTACTTTGCTGTACCAGGGCTAGGATAATATTACTAGCACAAAATTGGAACTTAAATTACAAAAGAAGAAGGAGGAAACCTATTTACTATTACGTTTTGAAGCAAAAAAAAATTTTTTTCAGAGAAATATCCTGTTGTGAACAGCTGTCTAAGAACCATAATTTCGTGTAGTAATTAGATAGATGATGCAAGTAAAACTGCTACGTAATAAGATGGCTCTAATAGTATGTAGCATTTGCTAAAATCCATCATAATGAAAGCTCTGATGCATGAGCTCTTTGAGCTAGTACATAACAGGTTTAAGAATTATTACCACATGGAAGCATTTTCTTTCTTCTGTTTCTATCAATATAATAGATTTGCCATCATTTATACATTATACACAATGTTTAAACGATAAATGCAAACATAGTATGGAGCTGATTCGATTAATAATGGCCTTTCAGGTTTTAATCACCTTTCTGTTTGAAAACATGGGATTTTACACAAGATTGATTTACACTGCAAATTAAGATAAATTATCACTTTGTGTTCTAGCAAACTTCCATTCAGTCAACAATACTGCTACACTAAATAAAGTAGCATTGTGCAATTAGGTACATGAAGGGAGTTTTGCACCTCACTGAAAGAGAATGGATGTCAGATTATATTGATCTTTGGCCTGTTTTGGAATAGAAATCCCTATGATTTTAAGCAAAGACTAGAATTGGTTGAATACCCGCAGAAATCAGGTTTGTGAACTTTGTTTGGCCACTCCAGAAGTAAGTCAGGAAGCAATGGATATGGTTCAATTAGGCTGTAACTTTATTTGCTTTAAATATGTGGGAGTACCTGGCAATAAATTGTACAGTGTAGGTCATCATCATTTCCTTAATTGTTTCCACATAACCCCCAACCTGGTACCAACCAGCCCGTTGCTGGGACTCCACTGCCTTCCCTCTAGGAAGGCTGGAGGGGGCTAGAAAAGGGGGGGGGGGTTGACTCCTCACTGTACCACACATAAGAGCCTCCCCTCCCCCACCCAACAGCTTTCTTCAGGGATGCTTTCCTTCAAATCCTTTTCCAGTCCATTTTATCCAATAACCATATCCCTTCATACAGAGTACAATACCTGCATCGGACACCCGCCACAAGTTGTGCTTACTAAGTTGTGATATTATAACCTAACCTTTCTGTGGGGAAGGTGAAAAAACCCACCCGCCAAGTTGGCGGTGAGGGAAAAATTCATTCCCAGCCCCTGAGGAAAAAAGGTGACTAACAATGCCCACAGTGGATCATTAAGGGACCTGATGCTTTTTTAGATCCTAAGGGTGAGTTGGTGGGTGCTTCCAGCCCATTCACAGTAAAAGAGGGCTTCTCCAGTATTGCCTGGGGTATAAATAACCCCACCCCCTTCCGGTCAGGGCAATGTTCTCTTCCCCCACCCTGACATGGACCATTTCCTGCTCCTCCCCGACTTTGTACAGGTAAACTTTCCACCTTCCTCCCCTCTACCACCAGTTGGGTTTGTGGAAAATAGAGTCTGTCACACTAACTTGATTTTTTTTTTATAAGATTACAAGTTTGGTTGATAAAGGTAATAGTGTTGATGTCATATACTTAGACTTCTGTAAGGCATTAACATGGTACTATATGACATTTTGATTAAAAAACTAGAAAGATATAGGATTAACATGGCACACATTAAATGGATGAAAACATAGCTGACTGATAGGTCTCAAAATGTAATTGTAAATGGGGAATCATCATCAAGCGGGTCTTTTCCAGTGGGGTCCTGCAGGGATCAGTTCTTGGCTCTATGCTATTTAACATGTTTTTTAATTATGTGGAATAAAACAAAATCAGCATGGATAAAGTTTGTAGTTGACGCAAAAATTGGGGGGAGTAGTAAATAATGAAGAGGACAGGTCACTGTTTGAGAGCAATCTGGATCGCTTGGTGCAAGCTAACAATATGCATTTTAAAACGGCTAAATGTAAATGTACATATGTAGGAACATAGAATGTAGGCCATACTTACATGATGGGGGACTCTATCCTGGGAAACAGTGACTCTGAAAAAGATTTGACAGTTGGGGCAGATAATCAGCTGAACATGAGCCCCCAGCGTGACACTGTGGCCAAAAGGGCTAATGTGATCCTTGGATGCATAAACAGGGGAATCTTGAGTAGGAGTACAAAGGTTATTTTACCTCTGCATTTGGCACTGACGTGACCATTACTGTGTCCAGTTCAGGAAGGATGTTGATAAATTGGAGAAGGTACAGAGAAGAACCATGAGAATGATTAAAAGAATAGAAAACATGCCTTATAGCAGGGGCAGGCAAACTTTTTGGCCTAAGGGCTGCATCGGGTTTCAGAAATTGTATGGAGGGCCGGTTAGGGGAGGGGGTCGTGGCCCGGCCCCCATCCCCTATCCACACACCCCCCCCGGGACTCCTGCCCCATCCAACCCCCCCCTGTTCCCTGACGCCCCCCCCCAGACCCCTGCCCCATCCACACACACCCCGCTCCCTGTCCCCTGACTGCCCCCAGAACCCCTGCCCCTGACTGCCCCCCGCCGCCCCATCCAACACCTCCTCTTATTCCTGACAGCCCCCCTGGGAACCCTGCCCCATCCAACCATCCCTTCTCCCTTTCCCCTGACTGCCCCAGGAACCCCTGCCCCTGACTGCCCCCCGTCAGCCCATCCAACCCCCCCTCTCATTCCTCACTGCCCCCCCAGGACCCCTGCCCCATCCAACCATCCCTTCTCCCTGTGCCCTGACTGCCCCATCCAACCCCTCCTCTCATTCCTGACTGCCCCCTCAGGACCCCTGCCCCCATTCAACCCCCCTGTTCCCTGCCCTCTGATTGTTCCGACCCCTATCCACACCCCCGTCCCATGACCACCACCCCGAACTCCCCTGCCCTCTATCCAACCTTCCCCCCCACTGCACCCTGCCCCCTTACCGCGCTGCCTGGAGCACTGGTGGCTGGCGGCGCTACAGCCGCGCCGCCCGGCTGGAGCCAGCCACGCCATCGCCACTGCGCAGCACAGAGCACCGGGTCAGACCGGGCTCTGCAGCTGCGCTGCCCCAGGAGCTCACAGCCCTACCGCCCAAATCATTGCGCCGGCAGCAGAGCGAGTTGAGGCTGCGGGGAACGGGGAACAGCAGGGGAGGGGCTGGGGGCTAGCCTTCCAGGCCAGGAGCTCAGGGGCCGGGCAGGAGGGGCTGTGGGCCGGATGTGGCCCTCAGGCCGTAGTTTGCCCACCTCTGCCTTATAGTGATTGAGCTCCTTGAGTCTAATTGGCTTAATAAAGAGATGGTTAAGGGGTGACTTGATGACAAGCTATAAGTATCTGCATGAGGAACAAATATTTAATAATGGGCTCTTCAATCTAGCAGGCAAAGGTATAACAGGATCCAATGGCTGGGACTTGAAGCTAGACAAATTCAGACTGGAAATAATTTTTAGTAGTGAGAGTAATTAACTACTGGAACAACATACCACGGGTCGTGCTGGATTCTCCATCACTGACAATTTTTAAATCAAGTTTGGATGTTTTTCTAAAAAATATGCTCTAGGAATTATTTTGGGGATTATACAGGAGGTCAGACTAGATGACCACAATGGTCCCTTTGTGGCCTTGGAATCTATAAATTTATAAAAGGGATAACAACCCCTTTTCTTAGAGCCAACCAGACAAGGACCCACCACATAAAGCTGCAGTGAGCACATTTGTTTGAATACTGAATAGCTGATGTCTGTACCCCTTAAAAGTCATTATTTCTGTACATTCATGTATATTATCCCCCCATCTAAACGTTTCCGGGGAGAAGGCTTTTTGTCATATTAACTGTGGCTGGGATTTTCAGAGGGCTAAGGTCATAAGTGCCCAACAATCATTGTATTTCAATGTGTAAGGATCAGAGGGACTTGAATGTGAGCCTGCAGGACTACCTGGCAACCAACATCCTCATACTGCCCACCTGGCAGCAACTGTAAGATGGCCGCTCCCTGCGACCCACAATTCAGAGACGCTGCATGCCACAGGAAGTTCTGCCTAGAGTGATCTGACTAACAGTTGTCTCAGGCTTTGTCTTCACTACCCGCCGATCCGGCGGGTAGCAATCGGTTTTTCGGGGATCGACTTACCGCGTCTAGTGAAGATGCGGTAAAATCGATCCCTGATTGCTCTGCCGTCGACTCCGGAAATCCACCTCGGCAGGAGGCGGCAGCGGAGTCGGCGGCAGCGCGGCAGCGGTCGACTTTCCCGCGTCCTCACCGCTAGGTAAGCCGACCTAAAATACGCAACTTCAGCTACGGTATTCACGTAGCTGAAGTTGCGTATCTTAGGTCGGACCCCCGCTGCAGTGTAGACCTAGCCTTAGAGATCCCTGATTGGTTCCTTCATCCTATATAAGCCCCTGTGTACCAGGAAATTTCCAGGCAACGATATGGATCCCCAGCTAGCTGTCATGACTACCCGTCTTCTCTGCCTTTGAACTCCTGGTATTCACCTTGGTTCCAACTTGGATCCTTACCCCAGATTGACCCCCAGAACCTCAACACTGACCTTGAGATCTTGTGTTTGACCCTATGCCTGATTCCTGACTCTCGCTCTGACCCTCAGCTTGACTCTGGCTTCGATCCTCAGATTGACTCCGACACTGGCTTTGACCCCTGGCTTCAGTTCCCGGCTCCCAAGCTCCTGCCACTAGCCATGTTTACCTTCATCCAGCATCCTGACACAATGGGAGTTGGGCACCTAATTTGCTTAGATCCCTTTGAAAATCCCAACCTGTATTAATAATTGCATGAGGGTATTCACTATTCATTGTTCGCTCTTGATTTTTGTTGCTATTCTTAATTTTCCTGCTTAAACAATTTCAGTCATCCACTAATGGAGCAGAAACGATGTCATGTTATTTAGCTGAGCAATCACATTCCCTGAATAACATACACAGTGAATAGCTAAAGTGCACTGTTTATAAACACCATGTAGGCTGAAATGTGTTCACATTAACTATTTGTAGGAGATTTGCAAACCACAGGTACAGTCACAGAAATTAGGCTCAGTTTAGAAATGATTCACAAGCAGGAAAAAAATTGAATAATTTAATTGCATGAATATTTTTGACCAATTCTAGAAAATTCTCCAGTTCTGCAATCAATTCCATGTGGGACGATTACTTCACCCAGCAGAGTCCCAGTGAAGTCAATGTTAGGAATTGCAGGGTTGGGACGTAGCTGTGGATCCCCAACGTTAGAGCTGTAAGAAAGCATCAAACCAATTTTTGTGATTTTTTTGCCTAATTTTATTTCTTCCTTTTGGCAACCTAGATGTTTCATTTGTCAAGACATTCTGATGCAATGTCCGTTTCCACTTCAAATATATATTAAATTTGAAATGGTGCGTTTTTGATGCAAAATGATTTCTGGATAAAAAAAAATAGTGATTTTTTAATAAGTCATGCTTTGAACTAAAAAACCCCTAAAAAGCCCATGAGATCTATTGGTATTGCATTACAGAGAACGGCAAAAAAAAGTAGTAAGCTGTTTTGATTAAGATATAACATATTTAGTATTTGATCATATTTTTGTGTTTCCCACATTAAAATAAACATGATCAGAAAATTCCAGTAAATTTTGTACCATTTTCATTTTGCTTTGAGAATATAGAAGGATATGAGATGTGTTCTTTCTGATATGATCTTCAATTTGAATTTCTCTAATGTGATTCTCTATATCTTGCTTGTATCTGTATTAATAGGATCTGATGATTCCCAGTAATGCACTCTTAATATGTGTTTGTAAAGCAATTTGATTATATAATACCACAATAAGTCTTAATTATTGTTAATAATGTTGTGAGATTAGGTTACGTGTTTATACCATTTTTATTACATTCAGCACAAAAGTGAGGCATCTGAGTGCCTCAGAGGTTGTGTGAAAGAAACTGCATCAATAAACAGCATTGCTGTGACCTTTTCAATTTTCCTTAACTTTGTTGGGCTCCCTTGTTTATAGAACTAACCTAGGAGGAAAGGCCTATCAAAATTGACAAGCCAGTTATTACATTTACATTTAATTCACCGAAGTACCACTTTCAATAACACAGCAATGCAGATAAGTGAAAAAGATGAAACTACTACAGTGAGTCTCTTTCACACAGACAACCAGGGACCCAAATCTTGCGCTCCTATTTCTTACTCAAGCACAACTCCTATTGATTTTGTGGGAGTTCTGTCTGAATATGGAGGTCGTGGTTAGGCCACATATATTGGAATTTAAATTGCTCATTCTAGTCACAAAGTTAGTCAGGAGAACAGAAAATGGTGCAGCAGGAACTTCACTCTCATTGTGATGAATAAAATTCTACCCTGCGGCTCTCCTTTGAATGTCATTCCCTGCCCCCTAAAGCTTAACTCTTTCTAACCGACTTAGGTGAAACTCAGCACCCCCACAGGTGCTGGATGTGCAGGGTCACAGCTCCATGCCAAACCATTACAGAACTGACAAGAAGTCAGTGAGGCTTGAAGGGAGATGGGAGGAGAAAATCTGGGGCAGAATAGGGCCCTAAAAATTTCCTTCGCTGCTGGAAACCCTTCAAAGCCAATAAATCGGCATAATTCCAAAACTGATCTCTAGTGCCAAAATATATTTCTATGGTAAACTGGTTGACAGATTCTGTATGAACATCATATACAATGAGCCAGATCATCAGCTGGTGTCAACTGCTGCAGCTAAAGTCAATGGAGCTATGCTAATTTACAGTAGCTGGGAATCTGGCCCAATATGTTGATTTCCCCATGGCTAGCTTTCATATCTATATATGACCCCTCCTCCATTCCACTTTTTCAAAATTTCAGTCTCAGTTATGCCCATACAATTCCACTGAAACTGATGGGATTATGTAGGTTAAATAAATTCAGAATTTGTCTGTATCATAAACATTGCTCCTCGTGAAGTGGACAGCACTCTCTGTATAGCAAAGTGATCAACATGAGAACTACCTTTGAAATCCTACATTCAGCCAATGACATAACTATCCTCAAGAAAGTGACACAAAGTAATAATACTTTGCACAGACATAGCACTTTTTCCTCTTCCAACGTTAGCTAAACATTCTTCATAATATCCCTGTATAATAAGTAGTTATATCTAGTGTACAGATTTGGAAACCAAGGCAAAGAGGTTAAGAGTAATGACCAATACCACAGAAAGTCAGTGTCAGAGCCAGGAAACCACACAAGGAACTCACAACTCAGGAATACCTAGTGCTCAGAACAAGCCTCTCTCTCAGTGTAACTGCATTTACCATTTACAGAAATTAAAGTCACATTGTAATTGAAAATGGTCAAGGGAAAAAAAAATAGCCATTTCACATCCTAATTTGTCCTGTAGTTGTATTAAGTATTTCCAATGAAAATATAGTCAAGGAACATGTTTGCAATAATAATAATTTGTTACCTACAACAAACGAAGGGTCAAATTTTGCTCTTGGATCCACATTACAGACATCAGTCCTAATGTTTTACTTTCTTTTTATGCACAGATCTCCCATTCTGTCTGGTTACTTATATGGCGATCATCATGAGAGTACCTTCCAAACATTAATGGATTTTTATCTTCACAAGAGCCCTTTTAGGAAAGGAAGTACAATTCCTGCTCAGGGAGTCAGTGGCTAAAGTGGGAATTGAGCCCACATTTGTTACATACCAGTGCAGTGTCCTGTCCACTACTAGACCATCTTTCATACCCCAGGCACTGCCCCGGGCATCCTATAAATGTAGGCAGAGCAGTATGCAACATCTGAGTTGAGATCTGTCCTGCAGTGAGAGTGGAATCTTGCCTTAGCATTCCCCATTACTCTTTAGATGTAAGGCAATACAAAGAAGCCATACCAGAGCCATATTTTATTGGCTGGAAAAGTAAAGTTGAGACTCAAAGTATGGACAGTGAATTCAAACTATGCTATTCTGAACTGGAAATATCAGGTTATTCACCAACATTTAGAAAGGCTACTACATAATTTTTCAAAAAGACCATTTTGACTACTGTGTCTAGTCAATTCCCTTATTGGACCCATGGTCAAAAGCCATTCTAAACAGAATTGCCAGTTTTGCTCTGAACTGCTTGAACTACTACCACCACGCATCCATTTTAGGGGTTGATATATCTCGGACCTCACAATAAAACCTGATATATACAAATTGGCTACCTTTGGAGTATTTGCTTTTTACCTTAAATATAGTTTTGCAGATGAACTCTGTATTCTATGGAGACACATTTTTGAAAGCCAGAACTGAGCATAAAATTCCATTATTTAAGTGGCATATACTAGGTAGGTAAGGTCTAAGAAACCTGGCAGTAACTTACTCTGTTTGTGGTTTCTACTTTGTTAGACTCTGTGGAGCCATGAATCTATCTTGTCCTTAAAAAACTGAAAAAGGGGGCCTTAAAATGAATATAATGCTAAATTTATGTGCCACAGGAGCAGCATATCAAGGCCTCTGTGCTGATTAGACCCAGATGTTGGTAACAATGTTAGTGTTATGGACCAACTGCAGGTGTGGGAATAAATCCCTTTCCCTGGGACCCTCAGCAATCAGACCAGTGGTTTCTTCTGGCTCTCAGCTCAGAGTTTTCAATTAGCACTACAATGGTATTATTGTTCTCCAGCATTAGATCATGTGTCATGTAAATGAAGTTGAAAATACAGTTTAACTCGACAAGGTGATTAAGGCCAAGGATACATATGTTCAGTATTATAACTCAATCAAGGTTAAAAAAAAATAATAATAAATAGCTCTGACATGCTATAAAGTTTTCCTCCCACTATTTTGGCTTATCAGTAGATTTTCACATTTTACTTTCATAAAACAGAACACAATGTAGAGCAGGGCTAGACTAGACTTATAATAAAAGGCAGACATATTCTTTATATATAAAATAATTCTAGCCTGGATGTTTTTATGTGTGACAATCTGACAATTTGGATTGCATTTTCTTGTTTCATTTCCCAATTATATGTCCATCCTGTTTACCTTTTCCTCTTTAGTGTAAATGATCGGTACACATACAACCACTTCCACTGGAGAAAGAGAAGCTGGGATATTCCTGAAAAGCCATCCACCTCAAAGCAATGAATCCAGCTCATCAGTGCCACGGGCTATTTCCCCATCTCCTCTGGGTTTCATGATATTTAGAACACCACCATGGCTCACTAAAACATATTAAGGACTCTATTAAGTAAAGGGCCCACACTCTTCTTCCACACATACATAATTCCCATTAGTGTCAATGGGCATTATGTCTGCATATGAAGAGACGGGCCTCTAATATTTTTCTTATATGTTCACTTTCATCAGGTTTCTCTGTGCCAGAGCTGTGGGGCTGCATATTACTCAGTGGTAGAAAATGAAAAATAAAAAAGGAATGCCATGAAAAAGGTAAAGAGAATCTCACACACTGGCATCCAGGGAGTGTTCTCAGAGTAAGCTGCTTTCTAATATATTAGCCACTGATATATTACTGTTTACAAGAAGGCAGGATAACTCCTCCTTTTCAGACAATAGTAGAGAATTACAAACAAACACTTTACACAACACTAGCAAAGAAGTGGCCTCGGTGAGAGAATGGGGCAGAAGAATTGATAGTTTTCATATTGCAGACTGGAGAAAGTATTTACGGTTGATTGTACAACTCCTTCCTATGCTGTCTCTTCTGATATCTCAGAACCACATGTGCCTGGTGCCCTTGACAATGGAATAAAATGAATAGTGGTGATAAAAGGTCCCTCAAGAAAGTACATCTAATTGTTAGAGCAGAGAATGGAGAGCCATGACCCCAGGTTCCATTCTCATCTTGTGACTGACAGCCTTTGTGACCTTGGACAAGCCTCATTTACCCATCTATGAAATGGGTACAAGACTTACTTCCCAGGCATGTTGTGATTGTGACACAATTAGCTGTGCTAGTTAGGCATTTTCAGACATAGATAGGTGGTGGGGGGGGGGGGGAGGAGGAGGTCAGGAAGGGATTCTGCCTCAGAAAGGGATAATCCCTTCCCAAGCTCCCACATGCATGCTGGGGGCAGGAGGAGAAGTTACACAGGCGACACACACACACACATACTTATTCTAGCCCTCCTCTCAGTAAAAGTCATCCAGTCAGTGAAGGGAGACAATACCAGGTAACTTATGTAACTACTCACAAGTATAAATGCTCAAATTGTGAATACGGTATTGAATACTCATGGTGAATAGTTGCAATGAAATCACAGAGTAAAAAACATTCACAAAAATATTCAACGAGTAATTTTTTATAATGAATACAGTTGAGGAAACTGTGATCCATTTGCAGATATTTGATGAACAGATTAGAGCATAAGATGAACAACTATTTGCTATACACTATTTGCTCAGCTCTAATTGTTAAATATTTTCTTTATCCATCTATCTTTTCTAGTCTTAGACTGCAAACTCTTAGGGGCAAGGACTGTCTTTTCATTATGAGCGTGTACAGTGCCTAGCACAACAGGGCCCTGATCCTGGAGTTGTGCCTCTAGGTGCTCCTGCTAGATAACTAAATAAATAATAGGGTGATAATTTTGTTTCCATAGATTTTGTACTTCTGTTTCAACAGTATTAATGGCAGGAAAACACACTATACATATGGAGCAGGGTAACATATAGAGCTGAAGAAATATGATTTGGAACATTTCAGTATTTCAAATTTGGTTTCATTGTGATCTGGAACAAAACCAAAACATTTGAAATTCTTCATGAAAAGGGATGGACCCCTGGCTCCGGGGCTGTCTGCCCGGCAGGCCGCTCTGGGCCACAGACCCTGCAAACCCTGTGGTCTCTGACTGAGAGGCAGTCTGGCAGGCAGGCTGCCAAAGAACCAGGTGGGGGAGCTGGCAAGAAATCAAGCAGGTTTCTGATGGAAACTGCCTGGGTTCCATTGGAATGTCATTGAAATTGAACTGTCTCCATGAAATGTTTCGATTTCGATGAATCTGCACTTTTGGATGAAAAAATGTTTTGTGTCAGTTTTTCAGACCAGCTTTATAAATAAATCCCAAAAAGTTATTCTATGCCCATGGAGTGAGTCGGAACCTGACCTAAAACAATTCTGTCAGTGTGGAACAAGTCTTGGGATGCATCAATATACTGGATAAGACAGAGCGAAGGGACCTCCAGCATGAACAGAGAGGGAGTGGGGATATTCCTTTCATCAAACACCCTGAGAAAGTTCATCCATGGATGTGGAACACAAAACAAGGTGCATGCAAAATTTTGAAGAAAATCTTGTTTGTTGTTAGCGCATAGGAGACAGTGCAAGAAAGATTCATTCTTCTAAACAATACCCTTGTAACCATGTCAATGTCATTACTGTCTGCAGACATTAATTTCAGCATAAAACTGGGTCATATAAGTTAGAGATGATAGGTGGGGCTTTAACTTATAAAAGGGAGTTTTTCAAAAATGCCGGAAGTTTTGTATGCATGAATCCATAAAACATTTGTGAGAGGAGGGCAGATCTTTTCCCCTGACCTCAGTTTGTTAATGTTCCACAAAGTGTTGTGCTGTGTATGAAGTTCTGACTAACTATTCCCCAATGCAACTATTAATCCCTACTAACAAATTTGTTTCACGTACACAAGAAGTATTCTGTAGAGTTTTCATTATGGTTCCCCCAAGTTGTTTTAATACAGTCCTTTGTGTAGAAGTAGGTAAGTCATAATAATAAAAATACTTATACTAACACATATAACTACTATGACTACTACTACTACTTCTTAGCTCTTGTATATTGCTTTTTATATAGTCCAAAAAGCTTTAGAGGAAAAAAGTAGGAATTTCTTTCATTTTTAAAAAAAAAGTATCACAAAACCCATTAATATTCTCATTTCAATATGTAAGACAACCTTACCAACAGATACATGTCCAACAAGTAATAGTCCTAGTTATCAAAGGGCCATAGGAAAATATTCTGTTGGGATATGTAACAAATAACGATACTTTGCACGTATAAAGCACCTTTCATCCAAGGATCTTGGAGTGCTTTACAAATATTATTTGAGCCTCACAACAGCCCTTTGAGCTAGGTACTGCAGGAACTACCTTTTCTATTTTACCGATTGGTAGAACCAGATACAGAGAGATTAAGAGCCACGGTTTGCTCTGATTCACACATCAACAATAATGTGGAACTCAATGACCAAGGGTTCTGAATGAAGCTGAGCTGGGATTGGTGCAATCCTATAGGATGGGGAGTAGGAAGCATCCTCAGGGGGCTGGCTCTGCCTGCTATAAGATGCTTGATCAGGGTCAATGAGGTTGAGGTTGCACAGAGTATACGTCAGCACAAAATTTCACCTCAAACAACTTGATGACAGTCACACTGAATCAATGGCAGAGATTGGAATAAAACCCACATTTCCTGACTTCTAGTCACCTGCTGTAACCATACCACACTCCCCTCACTTTCATTTCAAGAACTTCTTTAAAAAATAAGCATTGAACTAAAAACTGCCTCTGTTTTTTAAACTTATAATGAAAAGTAAGAATAACTCACTCAGCGGCTACAATGGAGTGGGGGTAGTAGTATGAAGCAGAAAGAGGGCCACACCAAGGAAGTGTATTGTAGCAAACATCAGCACCTTGCTGTTACCCACTGTGAATAAAACACAGGCCACAGGTGTGCCACTTAAAACAGACTAGGTGTGCCACATACCCATTGGTTAGAGTCACTTAAATCCATGGCACTGGATCTGTTCCCTGGCAATCATGCCAAAGATAGTAGAGGGTGGTTCAACAAGATTCCACATAAATGAATTCTTCTATTGTCAAAGCAACAGGCTGATCTGAGCAGTTTTGATGATAAAACAATGATATCGTAACAGGTTAATCCATTCAAAAAAAAAATATTTTTTGGCTGCCCTTTAATTTAGATCATTTGGATTCAGGTGTTTGGCATCATGGTGACTCTGAACATGAGGGTAGGATAAAAAGGAGTGTGGTCTGTATATCATTTACAGGCACGTTACTCTTTTAGAAAATAGCAGCACTGAGAACACTTTCATTTTGGGGAACTAAGGAGGTTGGAGAAATTGGGAAGGGAGAACTATCCTACAGTTTGTTTTCTGTGGACAGAAGCTGGGTTAGCTCAAAGCAATGTCTGTAAAGACTAACGGTCACTTTTCTTCGTATAATAAACCCCCAACTTCAAAAGGTGGTTTAAAATGAAAAATGTATGAGTGGTTTGGGCACTTAAAGTAGACAAAATACCTTTCGGGTTGAGTAAAAGTATTCAGACGCAAGCCACCAACACAGCAAGCAGGGTAAACAGTACTCACAGAGAGTGGGTTTAATGAGTCATATACCATAGAAATAGAAATACACACGTCAAACAGACCCCTTATAGTTATACTATAGTTATACTTATAGTAATCACTAAGCTCAGTATCTGAGTTGTTTACACTAAGGGCGATTCGTTATGCATGCCCTAGCATGTGCACAATAGGAATATTATGATGAAGAGTTGAGTAAATCTACCCCACCTTTCATCAATACCTTTATGAATCAAAGATTCCATGGGGATGAATTGCATTATTCTGCAAAGTATTTGAAAACAAGGGCCATTGTTAGCTCCACAATGCATTACTGATAACCAAATAAAGACAAAAGCATAAGGGAACGGTTCATTATTGTAGATGAAGAAAAGAAGTGTTCAGCAAACAAGCTAAAGTGAAAGAAAATGCTTTTTGTTCTCCTATTTCATAGTTAAAGTATAACTAACTTTTACATTTAAGAAACAGCTTGCTAAATATAACCATGACAAATATCTGCTGCTACTTTCCTGTCCCTCTGATTGCCCTTTGGAGCTAGTTCATACTTATATTAAGATATGGAATGAAAAACTAAACATATGATGCTTTAAAAAAATCATATGTTTCTGAACATCCATGTTAGTAGTACTGCAGGATGGGAGATGTTGGCTGCAGGCCAGTAGAATGTGAGTTTGTGATTGGGTGGGGGAAAGGGGGATACTCTAGGCCCTCAAGTGAAAGTCTTTCAGTACAAGAGCATCCCTCACTGGCCAAGATGAGGCACTGACCTAGACGAGGTTTTGCCTCATTCTTCTGAATGAAATACTGATGCTGAAGCAACCAAGAAGAGAACTATGGGGATGCAGTGCTGGAAGTATATCATAAAAGCAGGGCTGATGCCTGAGTGAATTCAGATAAAACTACGCAAGTGATCTAGGATTTCTTTCTCTCATATATACATGAAAAGCAGAGAGAGAGATGAATATGGTATTTCCATATATATGTGTATGATATATTTATATTCTATAGATACATATGCAGCAATACCTAATTAATTCAAATTATGATGGAAACCACTATTAAAATATTAACTTTGACTTCAAATTATTAAATCGGATGAAGATAGATTATGGTCCAGGTTCTGGCATTTCCCGGGGATGAGGATTAGAGCAGGGAGAAAAGCTATAACTGAAACTCCAGTGTAACATTCTACCAGTGCAGCTGCTTTAAATATGAACTGTGTGTGCCATCCCACAGTATGTGTTTCTGGGCTCTAGAAGGCACAGAAGTAGGGAAAAGTAGGTAATGCAGGACTCCACTGCTAAGTTGTGCTAGGCACTATGCAAACACATGGCAAGACATGGCCCTCCTGCCCTAAGGAGTTTCAGTCTAATTTAGCACTAGCCATAACTTCCAGTAGACTTCTATGCAGTTGCTTATCATTTACCTCTATTGGACACATTTGGTTAAAATGAACATAAAGTAACCACATCTGACTCAAATGTCATACACCCCATAAGTGAAAATTAACTAGGCCCTGTGTTTATTATAGTGGAGCTTGCTAGACCTCCTCAGGTTCAGGGTCAGTTAATGTTTCCTTTATGAACCCCTTTATGAAAATTTTCAGTGCTTTATAGCTCAGCCATTAAATTTAGCTCTAGGGCAAGGCTTCCCACAAAAGGTTTAATTCTGGGAGTGATTTTTTTTTGTAATACATTTTCAAAGAAATCTCTTTGGTCATTTATAAAATATAAAGAGTGTAAAAACAGCTAATTGGTTTAAGCTCCTTTTAGAGCTCACTATAACTCAGGAACAACTTTGGATTGAGCCCTTTTGGTTTTTTGAAGCCTAGCTACTGAGTTTGTGCTGGGAGTTTTTATTGTGTTTTAAATATGCATATCCATGCGTAAGCAACTATGAACCTTTTTATAGTTATTAGAGTTTGTTTTTCACCCTTGGGGGGTCAAAATATTTTTGCTTTACTCATGTGAACACAGTGGGATTATATGAAGTTAATGATACTACTCACACGAGTATAACAAGTAGGTCCAGGTCCCCTTTGTTATCGACAATATTCTAGAAGGCTGAAACTACATTTCATTGAGTTTTATTTGTTTATTTATTTCTGTTTAATCTCCTTTTTGCACAGGTTTTCAACAAGGTTAAGAGTTCTATGGCTCTATTGTGTTTGTGTTTTGGTTACTTCATTGTCCATCTTTGTTGATATTAACAATGGTTTCATCATAATTTTAGGAAGATGAGCTTATTAACTGAACTATGCAAACTTGTTCAAGTGTAAATTAAAAACGTGTGCATTTTTACAGCAAACCATTTCTGCAGGCTCACAAGCCCTGAAGTATGAGAAGGTTCAGGTTTGAGTGAACATGCTTTTCCTTATTGAATAGTATCACAAACCTAGAGGCACAGTTTGCTGCTCATCTGAGTTCGTAGAGCCATGCTGGGTCTCCAGAAAGGGAAGTGGAACTAGTAGCCAGGTTAGAAAACACCATATGACTTGCCCCACATGACCTATCCCGTGAGTCGAGGTTGAATTCAAAATGCATTTTTTAAAAATAGCAGGCTCAAATTGAATGTGAAGATCCAGACAGAGCAACATAGCAAGCAGAAAGAGTTGGAGATGGATGAAAATATAAGCACAAGTAGGGATCTGGAGTGCTGTGAAGGTTCACCTATGGGCTGTCCTGACCTGGCTATTGGTGCTGCACTCAATTCCCCCCTTCTCTCCCCCCACTCATCCAAGCAAAAGGAAGCTTTCCAGTGGGGGCAGAAAGTATCAGCCCTAGGGCTGAATGAAAGTATTAAATTTTCAGGATTTTCACTGGGAAAAGAAAAGGACAAATTTGCATCAAACTTTTCCTGAAAACATTTCCATTTTTCAATGAGTTTTACTCTGTCCTTTCCTGCCACATTCTGAGCAATGCCAGCCCTACTTGCTGCTTTATTCTTGTCACGCTGTATCCCCCACAGCAGCAGGGTGAGAAGGAAGTAGCAGAATTTAGCAGCCTCTGAAATGCTGTTCCAGCAGCACCCCTTCTACTTCCAAGTACAGAAACCGCTGGAGGGTCAGGAAAAGTGGAGTGGATGGCATCACAGAAAGAAACTGGAGGATTCCTTCCTGTTCAACTTCTCCAGCATTCTCGTTATTCTCGGTTAAGGTGGGTCCAATTTGGCTCATAACTAACACTCAATATTTTCTCTTAAAGAGGAATGAGAATATAATAGTCCTCTGCAGATCTCCCAATCATCTGCACTTTTCTGGGTCCTAAACTCTGGCTATTTCCTCAGAGGAAGGGGGAACAAACCCAACCCTCTGATGAAAAAGTGGCAAGAACATTTGTACATTGTTCAGTGCCATTTGTAAGATTTACCCACACAGGAGAAAATATAGCTCAGTTTGTTTTTGGTTTTGGTTTAGTTAAACTTTCATTTAAAGCAGTGGTTTTTGAACATCAAGGGGCTTGATTTAATATCCATTGAAGTCAGTGGACGCATCTTCATGGTCTTCGATGAGCATTTCATCAGGCCTCATAAAAGTCATTCGTGCTTGTGTGTGACAGAGGCAATAATTGCTGTTCTATACATATATGGTTGAATTGAGTTTTGCACTTAAAGCAGGGATTCAGCCTCTTTGTTATGCATGAAAAATACAGTGGATCTTCCCCAAAACTTCAGCTTTTACTCTGAGTACAGAATGAATTTTCAGTTTAAATTTATTCATGAGCTTATGAATTAAAATTAATTTCAAAATAGGTCTTTTCAGAAATTTAGCACTTTTATCAGGCCTTTCTTGGTTCTAAATTAGCTTAATTGAATAATTCAGACTCTTAAAACTTCTCTTATAGTTCAAACTCATTGGACTGTCATGCATAGAGTACATGTGAAGAAACAGGTTGTAATTAAGCTAAGTTACTAATGATCATTATATCTAATTGTTTTGATTATAATACACAATAGATAGGGTCCAGTCAACACTTTAGATCATTTTGCAGTGGGATCGTTGTGACATCAGAGATAACAACCAATTATCACCCTCTCTCTGCAGGTAATTCAATTGGTTGAAATGAATCAGTTACAAAAGAGAGACTAGACTCATGTCAAGAATTCTTCTTTGGAGGTTACTTGGCCCCAAATGTCCTAGTTTCTTAAAGGTGCACGGTCACATGCTAGCTTGTACTTGAAAGGATTCCCATTATAAGCTGTAATGGTGCCTCTGCCCACCGAGGCAGCACTGCCAAGGGTGCAGAAACAAGGGTGTGGGGGGATCACTTAAAGTCCAGACATCGGGAATCATGGACTAGGCTTCCCCACCAAGTCCCCCTGCTTCCTAATGAAACTCTCTTCCCCAAGCATTGGCTTTCTCCCCCCAGACCCACATACACCTCTACTCTCGCCCCCTAATTCCCTCACATCCCCTATGACTTTCTCACACACAGCCACTTTATCCCCTCTCCCCCGTCTTATAGATTCATAGATTCTAGGGCTGGAAGGGACCTCGAGAGGTCATCAAGTCCAGTCCCCTGCCCTCATGGCAGGACCAAATACTGTCTAGACCATCCCTGATAGACATTTATCTAACCTACTCTTACATATCTCCAGAGATGGAGATTCCACAACCTCCCTAGGCAATTTATTCCAGTGTTTAACCACCCTGACAGTTAGGAACTTTTTCCTAATGTCCAACCTAAACCTCCCTTGCTGCAGTTTAAGCCCATTGCTTCTTGTTCTATCCTTAGAGGCTAAGATGAACAAGTTTCTTGAAATCCGGTGCCCAGAACTGGACACAATATTCTAGTTGCAGCCTAACCAGCGCAGAGTAGAGCGGAAGAATGACTTCTCGTGTCTTGCTCACAACACACCTGTTAATGCAACCCAGAATCACGTTTGCTTTTTTTTGCAACAGAATCACACTGTTGACTCATATTTAGCTTGTGGTCCACTATAACCCCTAGATCCCTTTCTTGTTCTCCATGGTGTTTCTTTCTGGTGCTGGGGGAGAGGACAGTAAGAAGTTTCTATCCCCGCTCCCCAGGAGGATACTGGGGGGAGTTAAGTAGAGACAATGGGGTCGTGGGGAGAAGGGGGAAGGAGGAAGTAGGGTAAAGTGTAAAATGCCTGGGTATCGCACTAAAAGAAGCTTAACTCTGCTCTGCAGCAACACCATGAGGAAAACAAATATTTAAAAACTGATTATCTTTAAATATCAGTTTACTCTAGCCAGGGACCACAAATGCTAAAATGCATTAATCATAGTTGTATGCTATCACATGCTGTCACTGCAGGGCATTGGTTGTTTGGATGCCATGACTGTGCATTTCCATGCCTTAACATGTTTAAGTTTAACTTTAACTCTGAATTACTTGTTTTGGGGCTGATTACAACACCCCTGTAATGTATTTTAACTTTCAATTACTGATGTATTCTCAATCTTTACTCAATTTTAACAGTTTTTTGTCTGACTATATATATATAGTCAAATTCTCAGCTGCTGTAAATCAAGATAGCTACATTGAAGTCAGTGGAATGACACCAGTTTACAGGAGGTGAGAAGCTGCACCATAATTTTGATATATATTTTTTTAACCAATATAAAAAGGAGACAAAGAGTGTACTAATAATGCTCCCCTGGCACCCATGTTATAACAGTCACAATAGTTCGCATTGCTGTGGACATCCTGTGATTTACAACAATATTAATTTGAAACTAAAAGAACTGCAGCAAAGGTAAGTTCCTGATAAATTATGATAAAAGAGAAGGAAGGAAGAAGTATGTAAAAAGACAAGGAAGGAAAACCAACAAATATGTGAGTTAAGTAATTAGAACAATTTACCTTCACAAGCTCTCTTTCTAAGAAACCTCAGGAGGAAAACCCAGACTTTGAGGAGAGAACCAACATCTGTTGCATAGTAAACTGAAATTAAACTAAATAAAAGAATTTTCGCAGTGTGGCCAGCATATATAGAGGCCAAACCAGTGTCTTTAAACCTAAACTCATATTAAGGGGCATCATCTTCGACTCAGGCCTCTTGCTAGGTCCTCACATCCAGGCTATGTCTATATCTTGCAAATTCTTTCTGCATAACATCTCTAAGATACATCTTAAAGGTCTTGTTGAGGATTTCATCCCCTTGCATCTCAGTCACTGCAATATCCTTTTCTCTGGCCTTGACAAATGCCATCTTACCCTGCACATATCCATTCAGAATACTGCTGCAAAAATCATATTCCTAGCCTATCACTTTGACCATGTCACTCCTCTCTTTGCATCCCTTCACGGACTTCCCCTTTCTCTATCACATCAAATATATGCTACTTGTCTTCACTCTCAAGGCCCTTCATGGCCTATCCCCTACCTAGCAGCTCTCATTCACTACTGAGATGTCAGCTTGAACCTCTGATCAGCTCATGATGCCAGTCTCCACTGCCAACTTTTTAAATTTTCAAATAAGGTACGTGTTTTCTCCCATGATAGCTTTACAATTCCTGAGCAAAGTAGCTTTTTTGAGGGGAGATCATTTTCAGATCTTAAAAAAAAGAGAGAGAGAGAGAGAGATGTACTCAGGTATTTTGAGCCAGTTCTATTGAAGTTCTTGAATCTGATCTGCAATTTTATAGGAAATCAGAGCTGTGAGTGGATGGGCTCTTGCCAGCTGGTGCTGATGAAGTGGCAGGCTGATGCACTTTGGCATAAATGAAGATTTTGAAATGTTTAGGGCTCAAGCCTAGGAACGCTGAGTTGCAGTCGTTCAGCATGGAGGTGACAAAGGCATAGATCACTGTGGTAGGGTTCATGTTGGATAAGAAGAGGCACAGTTTTCTGGTTAGTTGTAGTTGAAAGAAAGTAGATTTTTTTTTTGCAGCCATCATGATTTGAGTATCAGCAGCATCAAGAAGTCCAAGGCAACCCCAAGGCTATTGTATATGTTTAAAATGTGGGGGAAAGATTCTTCTGACCAAAGGCAAGGTGATAATCATTGCTAGGTCTTCAAAGTCTTTTTCTAGTCTCTGTCACTCCTGCTACCCCTGACATGTCTAGTGTCCTCCAGCAGGAATGCTTGACTATGTGGAGAAGTATCTGCCCGGTTCTAGGTGTTGTTGTTGTTGTTGGTGGTGGTGGTGGGGAGATGGTGCTACAGAGACAGCTCAGTGAATGACTCCTGCCTTTGTGATATGAACTAGGGATATGAACTGGCTCACTATTTTTTAAAATGAAGAACCCTTTTTGTTAACAGTGATCTGCTTAGCTGCAACTAGATATTGAATGAGATTTTCAAAATCAGCTAGATGACAAGTCTCACTGAAAGTCCCGTTGAAGGACTTGTGCTCCTAAGTCACTTAGGCGATTTTAAAAATCAATCACCATTATCCCTAAGGGAAACGGAGCGAGAGGTTGCAAGTTGCAAAGCAAAAAATACTTAGCATTTAACATTCCCCAAGCTTTGTCCAACATTAAATAATTAATTCTCACAACAACCCAGTGGGGCAAATATTGTGCCCATTTAAAAGCTGGGTGAAACTGACTCAAAGAGGTTGTGATTTGCTCACAATGAGTCAGTAGCAAGGCAAGGATTACCATTCGAAAGGTCCCAACTTCCAGTGTGGTGCACTAAACCATGCTGCTTCCCAAAGGTCCAGCCATTCTCTGCCAAATCTGCCAAATAATAAAGATATATATTTTAAACACCAATACAATGCGTATGTTCTTGATGTGATTTCTAAATTGGTCAACCAGCCTTGTACCAGATACTCACAGATTAGGCAAAGTTTACAAGAGCATACACTTTTCTCTAGCATTAAATATGTCTTTCACATTTATTTATTAAACATGGTAATGGTGCCAACATTTCTAGAGTGAAAGCAAAATTACCAGCAATGGTGCAAACAGAACAAGACACCTATTGTTATGATTATTACATTCAAAAAACTGACTGCAGATGATAAAATATACCCATTTTATGATAGAACATTGCCAGAGCTCGCTGTGTGTGTGTGTGTGTGTGTGTGTGTGTGTGTGTGTGTGTGTGTGTGTGTGTGTGTGTGTGTGTGTAATGCTCTAATTACCTGGGTTAGGCAGAAAAGTGTACTACACTATTCACCCCTGCCCTTCAATATGATAGGATGATCTCAGAATAAACGTGCTCTGAGAGGCAGGCCCCTATACCACCTCTGTAACTTGGAGTACGTATGAATAATTTTGAAGAACATTTGGTCAAATTCAGCAGTGATTTATAGGTGGTGGAAGTGGTAACGTTGTACAGCATTCACTGTTGTGTGGACATTAGTGAATGTACAAGCTGACTAATTGACAACGTGGGGGATGGAAGATGATGCAGCTAGAAAAGCAGCAAAGGTGTAAGATGAAGCAATCCTTACCACCACCTCTTTAGTTTACACACACTGATTAGTCCCTTTTGCTGCTATGCTTCTTCATGTCTCTCGACATATAAATTACACCCATTGGGTCAAATCCTCATTCCTTAAAGTCTGTGGCAAAATTCCCACTAACTTCAAAATGGGCCAAATTCTGGCTCCATTGTATACCCACTGAATGCCGTAGGACAAATTCTGATCTCAGAAATGGAAAGCCAGTCACACTACTGATACAGTTGAGTTATTCCAGGTTTACAGCAGGATAGTTGAGAACAGAATTTGGCCCTGTGACGCACGCTCCTGTCTCATTTCTAGCCACAAACTGCTCGGAGACCTTCTGGTCAAATTTATTTACGGTGTTCCCCCCACCACTCTTACAAACTTGTGCAGCTTTGTATTTACAATAGCATGCATCCCTTAGCTCACTTAGCTAACGGAAGGGGGAGACAGATGGTACCTTCCCCAACAGATGTCTTCTGGCTCTGACTCTGAAAAGCCTGCCAGAGTCAGGGGGGCTGGAACAATTTGTATAATGGGGGTGCTGAGAGCCATTGAACCAAACTGTAAACCCTGTACATGATGGAAACCACTTCAAACCAGGGGGTGCAGCTGCACCCCAGCACCCCTAGTTCCAGCACCTATGGCCAGAGTGAGTGTGTGAGTTACCGTAACCATCACCATTTCCCCTTCCACTCCCCCTCCAAACGCTTCCTCCCGGTGCCTTTTCTACTTTCTCGGCTAATGGGTTAATTAGCCTTGTAGCTCTCTCCGGCCCATCCCCAATCTATCAATTAGGAACAGCTTTGCCCCTCAGGTTTACTCTTGGGTGATTTAATTGGTGGTCCAATGATCAGAGTGCTGGTACAGCTGCTGTTGCCCAGCACACTATCACAGGCTCCATGTTGGCAATTTACATTATTTTACCCTTTATCATATTGTCTGTCACCACTTTATTGGCCCAAAAGACTTCTATTTACAAACACCTGTTTACACCAAGTCTGAATTTGGCCCATAGTGTTTAAAACCTACTGCACTGTACACGTTCTACGCAGCACTTCGTGATTGACCCAGTGGGCGTGCTTGTGTTTTGGTCATCTGATGTGTGTTCTGTACCAATGGTGAGGTAGCGTCACAAGGTTCTGAGACTCACTTAAGTAACCAACCAACCAAGTTCAGATGCTTCTCTGACTCTCCCTGAAACTCTTGAGTCTGCAAAACATAGCACAAACGGGCTCTCATTCAACATCTCTGATACATTCTTTTCGTGTTGGGCCAGAAGTACTGTGAGATCAATTTTTCTTGTGCTGTTGCAATCTTACGATTGCAGTCTTATGATTCCTGTTCCAGCTGGAACCTGAACAAGAAAAGAAATTATTTGACCATTCCAAAACTTGAGAAATAAATAGAGAGGGTCCTGAACCCAGCACCCCGGGGCTTTGGGCAAGTTTGCATCCAGCTCTGAATTGCAGAGCTGACTGCTATCCATGAAATAGACTGAACCAAAATCTTGGATGCAAATTGTCCCCAAAGTTTGGGGACATTCAGGTCTAGATTTTTGCAGCCTTGTTAAATTGCTCCTTTAAAAAAACCTTTCCCTCCCCCAATGGCTGAAGTTCTTTTGAGGCAAGGAAACCTTATTATTTTCTATACCAGTTCACACAGTCCTGTTTATAGAACAAGAGACCTCTCTGTAATTACATGTCTTATATTTTATCAAGATTCTAAGCCAATTTATTTCTGCAAAAAACTGTGTCTTTAAATTGTAAAAATCACTCCATAAATCCCTAGTTAAAACAGTCAAGGTCTGATACCTTATCTGCGCTCTTACTGTGTACGAGGTCACATCATCAGCATGTAGATGTACAGAATATTTCATGAACTATACAGCGTCGACAGGTCATTAATAAAAACTGAAAAAGTAAAAGCCCTCTAATTAGCTCCTGAGGTAACTTTGCATGTAACATTTTCACCTCAGATTCAACACCATTAAACAAAATGAGTGGGGTTTGCTCACTAATGTAGCCAGAGAACCATTCTACTGTAGTTAAACTCAGCCAAATTGAGGGAAACTTAGATAGCAATATGTTGTGATTTATTGGATCAAAGGCCACAGTCAAATCAATATAGATAGTTCCTGCATAAAAAATTATAATGAATGGCTATAACAATATCATCAAGGTTACCTTGAAAAGAGCAATGGAGCAGACCATAAAAACATGACTAAAAATAGGGTCAATACATTATCTTTGAAAGGAAAGCTCATTAATTTTTGAGTAATTTGGACAAAACAGAGAAAACACAAATAGGTTACAATTAGGGCAATGTAATGGGCTTACTGTAGCATCATTTCAAATGGCTGGTCATCTCAAATTAGAAAGGAAATATTATAATAAACACATAGCAACAGGTTTGAAAAGATATTAATGAAGATATTTAAGGAAGCATGGGGTAATATTTCTAATGTTTAGCATATTGACTGGGATGTGGGACTTCCAGTTTCTATTTTCAGCTGTCAACTAACTCACTGGGTGCCAATTTTGTGAGTCAAGATTTGTAGAGTACTTTGAGATCTTCAGATGAAATGTGCTACGGGCATATAAAGAGCATAGTCTGAAGAGACTCTGCTGTTCTTTTCTTCTTATTCAAACAAATTACATTTGAGACAAAAGTCAATGGAATGATCAGGCCACTATATTAGTTACATAGGTTGGATTGAAATGAAAAAAATCTCACTATTCTATTGGTTTCAGCCTATTAAGAACCACTTGCTAATCAAAAGTGTACTGATCTACAGAAGTCCATAGTGAGTCAGGTAGATCTCAGTGGATAGGGCCACTGTCTCAAAACATACCCTGGAGCAAAGCAGGGTGAACTATTTATTGCAGATAATGTATTCCACAAGTTTCATCCTCTGTTTTGTTTGTGAATTATTCACAAACAGATTGTTCACTAATTCATTTGTTATTTGAAATTGTTTGATGGTTTGTGAAAACATTTTTCAGCCTATGGGTTGTTCACAAGCAAACTACTTTGTCTATTTGCTATTCAGTATTTATGGTGTATGATTGGTTACCTAAAACACACTGTCTTACTTCTGCTCGATGGCTGGATCACTGAAACTTTTGTAAACAAGAGACAGAGAGAGAGTTCAAAGAGAATTTGAGATGGACATGTGAACACTTCTAGTGTGAACGGATTAACGTGAACAGTCATGAGATACTTTTTGTACCTATACATGTAAACAAAAATTCTTTAATACAAAAGATGCACAATGCCTTTTACATCAGCAAATCAGTCTGAATTACCTGTTCAAACAATTCTAAAATCTGGGATTTATTTAAAAATGATTTTTAAAGGACTACTAGCCTATATCACTGCAGCCATAACTGAAGGTAATTCAATTGAAATTAATGGCTTTGGGGCTGTTTACACCAGAAGTTAATTGTTCCTGCTTCCCTTAGTTAAATTGAGATTTGTTGGCTTTTGTGTTGTTTTTTAAATTCTTATTAATAATTCTAAAATGTCATTTGAAAATAGCTCAGGCCTGGCATTTTGATGTTTTCTTCAAAGAACTATCAAGCTATGAGTATTTAAACAACTCCATCTCTATACTGATGCTTATCCACCAACCAAGTGCCCTGATCCTTCTCATTATCCTGCCTGTTCAATCAGTATAGGGCACTGTTATGGGGAAGTTAGTGAAGAAGTAGGCATGGTAGTGCCTTCAATATGCTGATGACACCTAGCTGAACATTTGCACTTCTTCTGCCCCTGCAGGTGCAGTGAACTACAGCTTATTGAGTGAGGGGGATGCTAAAGGACAGAGCGTCTGGCTCTGAAACATCCCCACCCTGCTCTGCTTCAGGGTAAGTTTGAGGATGGTGCTGGGGTGCACACATCAACCAGCAAATCACACTGCAGGAATCAGCACAACGTTTAATACTGCTTCATCCAAGCATCAAGCCGAGTTATAATGGAATCTCTTTGAATTAAACAGATAAACTACAGAGGACTAACAGGAAAATTCAATAGGAGTTTTACACTATAAAAGAATTGAGGCCCCCACTCTTAAAACTAGCATCTCCATTTGATGGGAAGCAGGACTTTGAAGAACCTTACCAGAGCTCTAAAATCACCATAGATGACTTGGATTATTTCATTTTTGGAGTGAAGTCTTATTTTATCCCCGGTGCTAATGCAACTGAAGATTAATTTTAAAAGCTATTTTATTGGCCACAGTGGTTTTCTTCTTAGACTGAATGGATGACAGCCACCAGTAATGTGATTGGGTTGCTTGGCCCCTGCAGTACAGGTTCCTATGCGAACAGCAGGCCTGCCATGCTTTAAACTGATGGCATGTTAAAATACATTTCCAATGAACCCAAGATACTTCATGTCCTCCCCTGAAGTTGCCCAATAATTTCTTCTCTGTCAATATTCTTGACTGAATTAAATAGAATCCTTGACTCAAATCTTCACACTTTGCCTATTCAACTCTGAGACAATGGTATGCCCAGTTCAGTGTGGGATGGGCAAACATAGTGCAATTGTTTAGTCTGACTGAAGAATTTACTTTAGGGAATAATTCTATATTGGTGGCTGTTGGATACACTAATACCTAATAGCCCTTTTCCCAACTCTTTAATAATGTCTCCCTGCTCAGGCCTAATAACACTGGTCTATAATTTTTGAGAAGTCGTCTGCTTCAGAGATAAAATGTGCTATTTATTATGTATTTTGATGTGCTGAATTCAAATATGACAATTAAAACAACTGATTGGCTACTGTTTCTAAGATATTTAAGTTTTTACATTTCATGTCTATGTATATTGTGTAGATAGTAGAGTTTTAATCATAAATTGTAAACCTAGGTCTTTTTATGTGTTTATGGTTGCTTTACATGATAATATTTCACCTGTCCTGTTTATGTAACACTTTAAAAATCAGCAAAAGGGTTATATAAATAAAATTTATTATGAAACAAAAGGCAAAAAACTATTCTGTACATAGTTTAGTCCTATTCAGTGTCTACTCGGCGCTTCTTGGCTTGTCTCTTGTATTCATTAAATGGAGCATCTCTTGTCACTGTCCAGCAATAGTCTGCAAGCATTGATGGGCTCCATTTGCCCTGATAGCGTTTCTCCATTGTTGCAATGTCCTGGTGAAATCACTCGCCGTGCTCGTCGCTCACTGCTCCGCAGTTCGGTGGAAAAAAATCTAGATGAGAGTGCAAAAAATGTATCTTTAGTGACATGTTGCAACCAAGGCTTTTGTATGCCTTGAGGAGGTTTTCCACCAACAACCTGTAGTTGTCTGCCTTGTTGTTTCCGAGAAAATTTATTGCCACTAACTGGAAGGCTTTCCATGCCGTGTTTTCCTTGCCACGCAGTGCATGGTCAAATGCATCATCTCGAAGAAGTTCACGAATCTGAGGACCAACAAAGACACCTTCCTTTATCTTAGCTTCACTTAACCTTGGAAATGTTCCACAGAGATACTTGAAAGCTGCTTGTGTTTTGTCAATGGCCTTGACAAAGTTCTTCATCAGACCCAGCTTGATGTGTAAGGGTGGTAACAAAATCTTCCTTGATTCAACAAGTGGTGGATGCTGAACACTTTTCCTCCCAGGCTCCAATGACTGTCGGAGTGGCCAATCTTTCTTGATGTAGTGGGAATCTCTTGCACGACTATCCCATTCGCAGAGAAAACAGCAGTACTTTGTGTATCCAGTCTGCAGACCAAGCAAGAGAGCAACAACCTTCAAATCGCCACAAAGCTGCCACTAATGTTGGTCATAGTTTATGCACGTCAAAAGTTGTTTCATGTTGTCATAGGTTTCCTTCATATGGACTGCATGGCCAACTGGAATTGATGGCAAAACATTGCCATTATACAGTAAAACAGCTTTAAGACTCGTCTTCGATGAATCAATGAACAGTCTCCACTCATCTGGATCGTGAACGATGTTGAGGGCTGCCATAACACCATCGATGTTGTTGCAGGCTACAAGATCACCTTCCATGAAGAAGAATGGGACAAGATCCTTTTGACGGTCACGGAACATGGAAACCCTAACATCACCTGCCAGGAGATTCCACTGCTGTAGTCTGGAGCCCAACAGCTCTGCCTTACTCTTGGGTAGTTCCAAATCCCTGACAAGGTCATTCAGTTCACCTTGTGTTATGAGGTGTGGTTCAGAGGAGGAGGATGGGAGAAAATGTGGGTCCTGTGACATTGATGGTTCAGGACCAGAAGTTTCATCCTCTTCCTCTTCCTCATCTGACTCAAGTGAGAATGATTCTGGTGCATCAGGAACCGGCAGTCCTTCTCCGTGGGGTACTGGGCGTATAGCTGATGGAATGTTTGGATAATGCACAGTCCACTTTTTCTTCTTTGACACACCTTTCCCAACTGGAGGCACCATGCAGAAGTAACAATTGCTGGTATGATCTGTTGGCTCTCTCCAAATCATTGGCACTGCAAAAGGCATAGATTTCCTTTTCCTGTTCAACCACTGGCGAAGCTTTGTTGCACAAGTGTTGCAGCATATGTGTGGGGCCCACCTCTTGTCCTGAGCTCCAATTTT
Organism: Emys orbicularis; assembly: GCF_028017835.1. Classification (NCBI taxonomy): domain Eukaryota; kingdom Metazoa; phylum Chordata; order Testudines; family Emydidae; genus Emys; species Emys orbicularis. The sequence continues at coordinate 126,221,627 of NC_088683.1, forward strand.
GCAGCCAAAATAAAGGTGATAGGCTTTCTTAACCATAGTGGTTATACTGCGCTTTTGTGATGCAAAAGTCACTTCACCACAAACATAGCAGAAGGTATCTGCACTGTTCACACAAGTACGAGGCATCTCTGCTCACTTTGGCTAAACAGAAATGTGTCCCTTTGCAAAATCAAACACTGACAAATAAGAGAGCACGACACTGTATGATTTCTAGAGCTGATATAGGGCAATTTGTTCAGCAGAGTGATGTAAGCTTCGTTATGATTGCATCATCCATGACTTCTAGGAATAACATGATGCAATTCATATCATGTATGACACAATACCAGCTTCAGATTGCATCATTCATTGTTTTGCCTAAAAAGCAAGTACTGTCCAAACCCAGTCATAGATTTATTCATAGATCCAGTCAGAGATGTATTTTAGTCATTTCTGGTTTAAATTGAGATCCCTTCCCTTTATAACTCACTTATCCTCCGCCATTCCCAAATCAAGGGTCGTATATACTGACCCAATAGCATATCTTGAAAACTAGAGCCAATCAACAATTTTAAGCATCATTTTCGTTCTCAGTGACCCAGAATTAGTAAAGTTTGACTACATTTATTTCAGAAGCATTTTGGCTGTAGAGCAGTGTAACTTGCTTAACTAGTTTCTTTGTTTTTTCCCAAAAGGTAGCTGCCCCAAACATCCTTAGAGAAGAGCCATTATTGATATTAGCACACCTGGTGCAGTAGTACCTAAGCAGAAAATTGCTCATAATAATCTAAGAGTTTGTCTACACGATGAGTTAATTCAAAGTAGAGGGGTATAAATTCGAGTGTGCATTAGTCTGTCATGAACTAACTGGCCTGTAAGGATCCTACTGGTGTACATTGAAAGTTCCCTAGAGCATAGTAATGTAGTTCCATTTTAAACTGTACTACACTGATGTGCACTAGGAAACTTGAGTGTGTACCAGCAGGGTCAACACAGATCAGTAAGTGTGCAACATGTTAGCATGCAGTAGCATTTACACACCACTAATGTGGACTAATGCACTGCACAGATGAGCCCTAAAACAGCAGTGGTCTAGGGTACTAAGCATGTGCCTGGAAGTCAACAGATGTTGGTTTTATTCTTGACTCTGCCAATGACTAGTAACTTAACAGTTCTTTGCCTTAGTTTCCCAGCCTGCAAAATGGGAATAATAATATTAGCCCAACTATGTCAAATGGTTTAAGTTGTGTTCATGAAAATTGATACATTTAATTAGCAGCAAGGCTTCATTTGGGTCACTCTGTCTTGGCAAAAGCAAAACAAAATCCATATTTATTGATAATGATACAGACATAATAGGAACCACTGAAATACAACACTAAATTAGAAATGTGAGATTTTGATGGTATTTGAAATAGTGAACTTTGTCCTTTTACTGTAGAAAATCTATCCAACCCTCACATAGAGATGCACTTGGAAAATATGTATAAGTAAAGAGAAATCCATAAAAGACTTAGCACAGATATTATATTGGATGATCAAAGCATTCACAAACACAGAATATATAAAACTAAACTACAATGGTCAGAAAATTATTCCTGTATTTTCTGCAGGTTGATTTTTTTCAGTACTATGTTCTCCATGAAAATCAGAAGAAATGTTAACACTTTAAAATAATATTAAAAGATACTAAGTAACTATTATTAAAAATGGCAAATATGATACAATGGAACAGTCAACATTTGATAGAGAGTAGCCTTCTTTTACTTTTACTGGCAACCTCGATGAGTCTCTCACCTACATACTTAAGGAGCAGGATATCATTGGGACTATACTTTCCATGGAGAGCCAGCTGCTGGCACTATTTTAGATGTTCACTAGAGAAACTTGAAAATACCTACTAGGACTGTAAATCAGCCACATCTAAACTCAGACTTTTGCAAGAAAGGAATCTAAACCAGGTCAGTCCTAAGACGTTTGTGAGAAATGACTTTTGCAATAAAAAGTTGACCTGTCTTAGGTGCCTAACTCCAGGAGAGGGTTCACGGCTGAAAATCACAAGTGGAGGGAGGTGCCTTCTCTCAGGCACCAACTCCCTTTGAGGGGTGAGGCTTAGGCCCTATCCTTCTCCTTGGCATTTCCTATTGACTAGCTTAGGTGGCTCCTCACTCAGTTTGCTGACTTCTGTGAATCTTATTCTTAGATGCCTAACCCTACCCCCTATGATTTGGCACTGTGAATTCTAGTAAGTGGCAAAGAGTGCCTAAAGTTTAGGCTTATTGCAATGCTGAGGCTAAGGGCTAGTCTACACTACCACACTACATTGGAACAGCTGCACTAATGCAGCTGCACTGCTGTAGCTCATCTGGTGAAGATGTGCAATGCCGATGGGAGAGAACTCTCCCGTTGGCATAATTATTCCACCTCAAGGAGAGGCAGAAGCTATGTCAGTGGGAGAACATCTCCTGCCGACTTGGCGCTCGTGTGGATGGCACTTACGATGATGTTACTTGCGTTGCTCAGGAGATGGCTTTTTCACACTCTGGAATGGCGTAAATTACATCGACTTAAGCAGCAGTGTAGACAAGATACGTTCCTTTCTGGATCTAGCCCTGTGTGACCTGCAGACAACTGCAGAGGAGACTTGAGTTAGCAGGCAATAGTGCTAACTTATCTTAACTGGAATTTGCTCTTTGTATAGTTTATAGCTGAAGGCAAGGCCCAGCAACTACTAAACGCAATGGGCCAAATCTCTTTGTCAACAGGAGCTGTGCCTGAATAGAGACCAAATCATTCGATCCAATAGAAGCATACAACTCACAATTACATCATATATAGAAGAAAACATTGTGTTGCTTTCTGCATCCAATTCTAAGCCTTTTTAGAAATCTGATGATCTTATTTAGTCCATAGATTAAGATCTCAGCATAAATGTAATAAAATTACAATAAAGGTTATGTATCAAGAAAGTGTTGGTTGCTCATAAGGATAAAGTATTCTAGTCATAATTAAATTTCAAATCTAATTATAATTTGAGAAGTCCTTTTAATTACATTGCAATATTTTGCTTTCGTAGAAAGATGATTGCTATAGCATCTTTTATCTGTAATTTTCTTTTAATTAAAAAATGTAAATAAATCAAAACCACCTACTTAAAAATATTTACTTTATAAATGAAAAACAACAACAAAAATACAGGGATTTCTCTAGCCTGGATTTATCTGCTGAATCTTATTTACAGCTATATTTTGTTAAAACAAAGCAGTGACAGGAATAATATAATTGATTTTTACATTTTTTAGTGTATTTTGCAGCTGAAATTAAAATTTCATCACCATTTTAATGTCAGAACAAATTCTCTGCTCAATTTCCAAGTTGTGGCTTAACTTTCAAAAACAAACTTTCACATGAAAGAAGAATGATGGTGATGATATTGACCAAAGGGGAAAGAAGTTTTCTCACAATAAGGCAGAAGAGCAAGGAGGAAATAAGGCCCTTCTCAAAAGGCTGGGATAGTACAAAGCTGTTGGCTGTGTCTCCAGACTGAACTGCTGCAGCTGGGCCATGATTTGCCACAGTGATAAGTGTTTTTAGGTGTGTCTATTTTTGAATGTCCCACCTGAGATACCTTAAAGGGACATGATTTTCACAAAGTGCTGAGGGTTCTCACCCTTTACAAACCAGGTTCCTTTAGGGTGTCTCAAACTGGGCATGCAAAAATGGAGACATCTAAAAATCACAAGTCACTTTGGAAGATCTTATTTACTGAACTCTTTGATATTCTTCAATAACTAAACTATTAAAAAGAAAACAAATACAAGCATTGCTCCTGGAAAGATTTACGCACAGAATTTTAAGTAGTCCCACTGAGTTCAGTTGGATTACTCACATTTGTAAATTGTTGCAGGATCAGGGCAATATTGTTGAACTAGCCAAGCCAATCAGTTAAACTATTCCTGAATCTGCCAAAAGTGTTTAAAAAAGTGAGAGAAGTTTTACATAGAAATTTGCTAGTACCAGGGCCGGCTCCAGGCATCAGCGTGCCAAGCAGGTGCTTGGGGCTGCCACTCCGGAGAGGGGTAGCACATCCAGCTATTCGGCGGCAATTCGGCCGACGGTCCCGCACTCCCATTCGGAGCGAAGGACCTTCCGCCGAATTGCTGCCGCAGATTGCGATCGCGGCTTTTTTTTTTTTTTTTTTTTTTTTTTTTTTGCGCCGCTTGGGGCGGCAAAAACCCTGGAGCCAGCCCTGGCTAGTACATGCAGGAGAACAGTGGTTTCTCAGATTCTCCAGGACTAATAAAATTTAATCTGAGTCTTTATAATATTTTTGGTTGCTCATGCTGATAATGGTGTAGCAGATTGTTTTTTTCTCTTGAACACAGCCTGTAGACACCATGCTTTATGGGGATGGAATTCTGGTTTGTGATGAGCATATATTCTTATCACTTAACCTGTAAGATTAACAAAAAGGAAGTGGGACACCCTGATTCTGATGCCTTTCAATCATCCTGGAGATACTGTTCAACAAGACCTTTGAGATGGGAGTCATGGAAAGGTACAAAGTGGTATAGACAAGAAGCAGAGGGTATATTCCACATGTTAATCTGTGTGCACTCTCTAATCTGGGAATCACTACTATTTACAGTACAGGCTCCAGTACTGATAGTTCTTATTCTCTGTAGGAACAAACTGTGCACTGTGGCTGCATGTGGCTTACTCTTTAGTGGCTTATATCATCAGATCTGAATCCACTCCATTCCATGCCAGATGTGAGAACAGGCAAAAATGATTGTATGTCATCTTTATGCCCCACCAAATCTTTGGGATAGTGTGTGTGTGTGGGGGGGGGGGAGGGGGATTCACTTCCAAGTTAAACATAAAGCATCTTTATGTGGCTGTTCCAAAAGCCAGAGACCAGTGGAGTACGGCAGCACTTTAGCCTTGCCTTCTTTCCTACAGACCCGCATTTGCAGCTCAAAAAGAAAGTGCTTTACACTGGAGAATTCCACTACTCTGCTCAGGTTTATGGAGCCAAATGGCACAGTCTCTTAATATTCCCAAAAGAAAATCTTCATTAGGATAAGGTTGTAAATAGAGTCAAAGTTCATGTTAGCACCTTAATTGTGTATTTCCAGACTTTATGGCAGTTAGGCATCTTAAACTAAAATGATCTAAATTACCGGTATTTACTTTCTGATTTAAGGCTTTTTTTTAAACATTGATAATTTTCTATCATTTCCTAACTTTCAGACATATTTTAGTAACTACACGAAGAATGTTCAAATAACATCATTGTAAATTAAAGGTTTATATAGAACCCTAACTTTATCTTAATAAAGTTTGTGATTGGGATTTTGTTAAAATGGCTTTTATATCAATATGGGAAAACTTGACGTAGGTAAAATTGCTACAGTTTGGAGCAGAGAGAGATCAGGGACTAGCATTCATGAAGAGTATCCACTTTGAAGCAATTTCTCTAGTACCTATAAACTACTGGCTCACTTGTGGACTTTAAGAAGCCTGCACTATACCCTACCAGTTTTTATGCAGACTAAGTCGTTCACATTCAGCAGCAGCAAACACCTAAAAAACTGTATGATGTATAGAGAGCAGAGTTCCCAAAAGTTTGAGGAAAAAGCTGAATATCTCGAAAATTAGACCACTGTCCAAGGCCCCTGACCTTGTGACAGGACAACAGAACAAACCAAATGTGGAGTTTCTCAGTCAATTTATTTTTTAAATATGACATGGCAAAAACATGATACTTTTCAAAAAGGGAAAACATCTGACTTTTCATACTGTCCTATCTTATGAACATCTTTCTGATTTTCCTCAAACTTTTAAAGACAACAAAGCTTCCTTTGGCACAGACCCGCACAAGAATACTGTGGTGTAATTTGAGACAGAGGGAATCAAAATAGCACTTTTAACAGCAACAAAGCCACTATTATCTGTGTGTGGAGAGATTACTCTGTCACCATAAACACTTTTATTCGTGTTTTATTATCCAAATAATTTTGAATGGGATTTTCAAAAGCACTCAAGCATTGGTCTAACTCTGCCATCAAAGTCAGCAGACAAACATGCCTGTTAACTTCAATGGAAGCAGAGTCAGGCCAATGCTGAATGCTTTTGAAATACTCATCTTTCATGGACACTGAACTGGGGAAGCTGGAGAGTTTCTCATTTAACATGACCATTTACATTCCTGTTTCCTAATGTGGCTGTTTTCTAGCTATCACATCTTTATATGGTGAACTGTTCTTTTTCTAACTTGGCTTACTTGGGTTGTTTTTTTTTTTTTTGATGTGACATTTTTTTGGATCAGACAGTTACCGTAGTGCTCTTTTTCAGCTTGGCTTCAGTCACTATGTGTCTCTCAATGATCACAAAAGCTCACATTATTCTGTAATACTTCCCCTCTCAATGCACAGTACTATAGCACAGAGGAGCTCTGGAGTTTCCTACACTAATTGTATCCCTGCAGCAGCAAAAGCCAGAATTTCTTACAGGCTGTTAATATTTTCCACTCTAGTATCTGGTGCCAAAATTATCCCACAACTTGCTCCAAGTTTCCTGACAAGATACATTTTTTAGCAAGGTGTACAGTAGATTTACATATGCATCTTCTCTCAGCCTGATGCTGCTTTCTGTACTGCTTCCACATCACTGACACCAGACATGTTTTTTTCCCCCCTACAGGAGGGCCGACCAGGCTGCTAGCATATAGTGAGGTAAATTCTGATCTCAGTTATACTGGTGTAATCTGCATTAAATCTGCTGACTTCACTGGATTTACATCAGTGTAACTGATATCGGGATCTTACCCATTGGGACTTGCAGTATCCTAGCCAGCAATCCCATTTCTTATGGCTGCTTTCTCTCTGCAGTGTAGAAATACAGTCCATACTCTCACCCAGACTCTGTTGCTTATTGGGGAAAATATGTATCAACTAAGACACATAATATAATTGGTCTGTACAGCATGGGAAGAGGTATCTACTACGCAAGAGATAAAACCATAGCTGATATTTCCAAATGAAAAATAAGTCAGCGCAACTAGCAAGAAGATAAGATAATCAACATAGGGAAGGTCACTAAAAACCAGTGAGCTAGACTGCCCTTAAGCACAAACTGGCAGTGAGTAAACTGTGCCAGCCCAGGAGTAGCTCTGGGAGGCATTGTGCTTCAGAGAACACCTGTGGGTCACAAACTTTCCCCTGATTTGCCTTGCTCTGGGGAGGGTATTGTCCAGCAGTGAATTATGACAAGCCCCTATGTTGCCCCCTCTGTATGTGTAGAGGTGGGGATGGAGCCAAAGCTCTAGGCATTCTTCACCCTTCCTCTCCCAGTTGTTCTTGGGAGAATTTAAGTGGATTCTGTTGTCTAAGGCTATGTCTACATTACAGACCTTACAGTGGCACATACCGCTGCAGCTGGGCTGCTGTAAGGTCTCCTGTGTAGCCGCCCTATGCCGACGGGAGAGAGCTCTCCCGCTGGTATAATTAAACCACCCCCAACGAGTGGCGGTAGTTACGTTGGCAAGAGAGTGTCTCCCGCTGACATAGTGCTGTCCACACTGACTCTTTTGTCAGTGAAACTTTTATTGGTCAGAGGGGTGTTTTTTTCATACCTCAGACTGACAAAAGTTTTGCCGACAAAAGTGCTAGTGTAGACAAAGCCTAAATCTAGTACCTGAATTTCAAGCAGTTTTAATTTTGCTTTGCGAATCAGCCATAGACAAAGGGTAACCAGGCCAGAAGGAGATAACTTCACTGCAATCCACCAATTCATGTGGCTGCATAGAACAAAGGATGCCTAGTGATTACAGGACAGGGAGTTCAGAGCTTTTACAATGGAGAGAAGGGATCACTTAAAAACATACTGGGTTTGAACAAAACTGCAACAGAAACTGTGTTTGTGGTAGTTGAAAAACAAAGACAAGGAGAAACTTGTGTGACAGTTTGGGAGGCAGACAAAAGTTTTGTCTACATTGTGCTGATTTTGCCATTTACTATTAATCTCTATTTACAGTACTTACAATTCCTGCAGAATCTAATTCTGAATAGAGTATATTAGGAGTAGGTATTACTCCTGTGTCCACTCGTTCCTACTTTACCATAGAAAAACCAGATTCCCTGAGTCCAAAAGTTGTGGCATTATTATCCCATATCAGAGCAAGGCTGTGGGCTGCCAAGCCACTGTTGTGTGAGACTGGGGATGCAGAAGCATATTTTATCAGTAGCAAGATCTGGGGCTGGCTGCCTGTGGAGGATAGTGGCAACGAAGAATGCCTTGTGGCAATGCACACACCATATCACCAATTGTGATTTTTATCAAGAGTTTCATGATAGTTGGTGTTTTATTTAAAGCCTCCATTCCTGAAGTCATGGGAATACAAGAGAATCTCAGCTTTCATTTTTTTAAAATAGTACATGTCTAGCCCTCATCATTGCAGAGAAAAGCCTGAAAATGTGATCTGAGTGTACCCTGAAGGCATGGAAGTTAAATAAAGAATCCAAAACTTCTTATTTTTTAAAAAAACTCATGATTTATTTGTGGTCCTGATTCACTCATTCATATTTTCGAATGTTTGGGATCAGCAATTCTGTGTGCAGCAGAAGCCTCTTACAATAGGATGCCGCATACATTCCCATGAGCACCTGCCATAGTTCGGCAGCTAGTGAAGAGCGAGGGGTAGTCCTGGCCATACCATGCCCATCATGCCTTCGCCAGGTATTGAGCACAGCTAGCACTGCCCTGACTCCCAAGCACTTGTGCCCATATGGATCAAGTTACAGTATTATGCCACACACTGCCCTGGTGTGTGAATGGGAAGTAAAAGCTCCCTGAACCTCTCCCCACCCCACCTTCTACAAGAACAGCCAAAATCTAGCTCTTAATTTGCAGCACACTCAGTTTTGTGAAGCTTTCCCCTGTATTTCTTTCATTCTGTATCCTAGGAAGGAGCCCCATTCAGCCAGCCAACTTCTCCTCTTCTCATACAGCCATCCTGGTTCAATATTTTCAGCAATACCATAGGTGTCAGTTTATCTTTGCTGGCTACTTCTCTACTAGCCTGAACTCACAGCTTTCTTTCCCAGACAGCTACTGTTTTCCATACAGCATGACAGGCCACAGCCTCTCAGCTATAACTATAATTTTTCCTACACCACTGTCTTTCTCAGTTTGCTGTTGCTTGGACTATGGCCTTGGTCTCACTGGTACAGTTTCTCCCGGTGTGCTGTTTTCCTTCCACTCTCACAGACATCATTTCATCTAAATTTGCCATGTTTTTTGCTTCCCTGCCACTTGCCAGGCAACTTACTATACCTCTACCCCGATATAATGCTGTCCCCGGGAGCCAAAAAATCTTACCGCGTTATAGATGAAATCGCATTATATTGAACTTACTTTGATCCGCCGGAGCACACAGCCCCGCTCCCCGGAGCGCTGCCTTACCGCGTTATATCCGAATTTGTGTTATATCGGGTCGCGTTATATCGGGGTAGAGGTGTAGTAGGTTTTTCTGGGATTCCCTATAGAGGTTGTACACTTAGTTCTTTATGTTTTTCAGTGTCAACTTTTTTCCTTCCAAATATTATCATATACAGCAATGTAAACCACACCATTGGAAAGCCTCTTTGAAGTGGTTTTCCTAGTTATTTTAGCTTTAGGCTTCTGTCCTGGGTTACTATACTGTCTCTTCAAGATTTTGTTTCGAAGATCATACCCAAAAATATCTGATCTGAGGGTTGCTTGTAGAATACTGCAAAACAACTTCCCCCAAAGCTCTGGGGTATTTGGATGACATAGGGCTTTTGTTCCCCATTTAGTTCAAAATTTGGGAGCGTCACGTAAGCCTTTTAATTCCAGCCGTTATGTCTAGTTTACACTGTAAGCTCTTCGTGGCAGGGACCAGCCAACCTTTCATTGTCTGTTAGGAACTAGGAACACAGAAGATGCTGTATGTGACACTAATGATTTGAGTTCATCTCTAAACCGAGCCCTGAAAACTACTGATAAAATGCCAGCGTGCGAATAGCACAGCTGCCGTAATGGGGAAACAGTGCCTTCTTAAGTATATTAGCATTTTCTGGCTCTTGTGCTACCTGATTCGTGAGCTAAGCTCAGGCTTTTTTGGGGGGGAAAGATAGTGGCCTGAGAGGCAGTCCCAGTTTAAATAACTTCCTAAGAGCATGACCTGGTTTCTGCACGATAGCAGAAAGTGGAGCCACCATGTCATTTGCTAGAGAGACTGAGATGAGGTGGGGCTGCAAGCAAAGGAAACCTATCCATTCTGCAGCTATTAAAGCACCCATATGGGATGGTAAGAATTGTCTAACAAGGCCAATAATATGCTTCAGTATCCTGCAATGAAAATCATTCTGCTCCATTAGTGAGAGAGAAATGGTGCCTTCTGTAGGCTATCAGGCAATAGCCAAGGATCCCACTTGTTGATATCCTTTAACCAGGGCTGCAAGGTCCAGGCCCCTTGTATCACATTTTAAAAAACTTAGATCGTCAGTGTGGAATCTTTTCATTTTTGTGTATGTACAGTTTGTGACTCTGAATAGCCAGAATGAGATGTTTACGTGTGACAGGATCAATTATTGCGTGACGAATGGTTACATTTATATCTTCAAAACCTGACTGACTTGCGCCAAACTGTTTTTCATTTAAAAACTCAGGCTTACATGATATGCCTAAACCAGTGGCCCAGTCTTAAAAGGTAATGATTGCAGAATAATAATATAGAACAGCAACATTAATATCACTTATTTTGTCTCCAAGAAAAACCCTGCATAGGCTACAAGTTGATTGAGAAGAATGGGGGAGCAGCCTGTAATAATTCATTCTCATAATTCTGTCTCATTGTTATTGTGCTGTTTGCCTTATGATTACAAGAGGTTAATTCAAGCAGGGGTTAGTTTCAGGTGAGCAGGAAAGGGGAAAGAGCTTCAGACAGCCCTATTTGCTAATACTTAAAGGACAATGCAGGTATCACTCACTGTGAAGTTTTACCACCAACCATACTGAACTCAATAGTCTGGCTTGCCATAGGGGAAGTGGGGGGGGGGGGCGGGAGAGAGGGGCTTCCAGCTTGTAAGCAAAGGAGGGATGCAAGTGGAGGAAACTGGAATGAAAATCTTTGGGCTTGCCTACATTTAAAACACGACAGCATCATAACTGCACCGCTGCAGCTACGTTGCTGTAGCACTTCGGTGTAGTCACTACTTATGCTGATGGGAGGGATTCTCCCATCGATGTAGGTAATCCACCTCCCCACAAGGTGGTAGCTAGGTTGATGGAAGAATTCTTCTGTTGACCTAGCACTGTCTACTCCAGGAGTTAGGTCGGTATAGCTAAATCTTTCAGGGGTGTGGATTTTTCACACCCCTGAAAGAGGTAGCTATACCCATATGAAATCCTAGTGTAGACCAGGCCTTTGGGTGAATAAAAAGAAGGACAGGAGAAATGAGGCAGAGACTGATGGAGAGCAGACTGAATCCCCACTCCCCAGAAATGGGGCTGTCTGGGTAAGATAGGCCTACCTATGACCATATGTAAAATAGATCTGTGTGTAGATGTTTTATTGTGCTAAAATCCTTTTTTCTTGTCATGCTTTGCTTCTGCTTTTAAGAGTAAACAATCCTTTGCTTTGAAAAGGCTGTTTTGTCTCACTGTATTCACACACTGGTTACAGCTCCTGAAGGGAAGGGAAGGGAAGGACCCAACCCCAGCTAGGCCTGGTGGGTAAGCCTGGTTGAGCCCAAGGGTGCTGTAGCTCTGCTCCCAGTCTAAGAGGGGGAGAATTTGGGATTACAGCCCAGGACATGTGATGGCATGAGGCCTAATACCTGAGAAGACACTTGAGAGACCAGAAAGGGGCCAAAGGTGCAGATGGCCCTGAAACGCAACACTGATTGCGGATTTCACATTTTCTGCAGTTTTCTGTAGAGTGCTTAGTTCTTACACTTGCAAAGAAAAACTGGAAAATTGTGAATTAAGCATAACCAATGTTGCAATATGTCTGAGTCTGCAAAGAGCCAGAAACAATAGCTCTGAGAGGTGCAACCTGCCTCATGCATCTCAATGGGGTGTTAACTCCAAGGGTATGTCTACACTAGTGATCGATCCTCGATCGCTCTGCCGTCGACTCCGAAACTCCACCACGGTGAGAGGCGGAAGCAGAGTCGACGGGGGAGCAGCGGCCGTCGATCCCGCGCTGCGAGGACGCAAAGTAAGTGATTCTAAGTTGATCTAAGATACATCGACTTCAGCTATGATATTCTCATAGCTGAAGTTGCGTATCTTAGATCAATCCCCCCCCCCCACCCCAGTGTAGACCAGGCCAAGATCCACTCCTCTGGTGGACTTCACAAACATTATCTCAGCAGAGGACTCCATGGGTGGAAGAGTGAAGAGGGCTTGGCCCACCCACCTAAGAAGATACACTCAGCAGCTGGGGTAAATACTAGGACCCCTGCTATTGCCTCTGCTTCCCTGTTGTGGGAGAGAGAACCCTGCTGCTTCCCCTGCTGCTCCCAAAGAGGAGAAAGGACCCTTGCTGTTTCTCCTGGGAAAGAGAGTAAAGGGTCTGCAGGCTGCTGCTTTTGCCTCTCAAGGAGGTTCTCTAACACACCAGGTCAGAGCCATGGCCATAGGGTGAGGACAGGGCTGCAGGTACAGGTCTCCACATTGCACTGTAACTAGGGCCTCGGATTGCCTTAATCCAGCCCTGCATGAATGTAAATTACCACTGGCCAAATCCTGCAGTCCTTATTTAGTTTTTACTTGGGTAAAGCTTCCTTTGACATGAAGGACTGCAGTGTTCTTGGACCCTCTAACACTAATGGAAGTTATGCAAGTGCCATGAGAAGAGAACTTGGCTTATTTTGATCATATCAATTGCTAACTTGGCAAACATGTTCCCGAACCTAAACAGCCAGCTTTAGTAATGAAAAAGTACAGCCAAGAACCAATTTGGCTTAAGTAGGAAAGAGTTAGTTCAGATAAAATAAGAACTGACCTGAACTTGATCATGAACTTACTGAGATTTATTTTAAAAAAAAAAAAGTGTGTAAGTCTCTGCACTTCAGCTGTAGATATCATTAGGAGAGGTTCTTTGGAAATACCAGTGCGACAAACAGTGCCTCGCTACGGCTGGGACAAGAAAGCAAAATGGTAACATATTTTGAGATGGGCTTGAGCAAAAAGCTTGGATCCAAACCCTGCCCCCCTAAAGACTTAAAGACTATCCATAGATCCAAACCTGAAACTATGTCTTAAAGAAAAACTATTCTCACAGTTTTGCTGTCCCTGATAAATCCAGTATATACTGGAAACCTCCTGAAAACTGATCTTCTCTCAAGATTTTCTACCTTCCACTTTCCTTCTAGAATGCTCTGATGTACTACCTCAGCACATGTGGGTCAGTAAATTTGTATAAGAGAAATGAACCCAAGCCACAAAGTTTGGATAGTGACCTGAACTTTTTGAAAATTTTGGGGGTGGGGGAGGAGGGGCCCATCTCTTCTGAATCACTCTAGCAAGGCTTAGACTTGGAAAATAAAACAGGTATGTCTACTGGTTCTGGGACAGATTCTGTTCCCAGTTAGACCCATTTGTAATGGAGAGAAGAGCTGGCCCATTTTTTCTCCTTCCAGTCCCACCCAATAGAGTTGGGCTTCCCCCATTACTGAATGTGTGCAAATGAATGACCATCGGACCCCTTTGTCAAGTGTTGCCATGTCACTTTTAGGTCAGCCTACATATTTCTGTTCAAGGGATCATTACTATTATTTTAAAACAGCTGGTTTCAACATAATCCACATAAATAGTAGATTGGCACTGCCACTCTATGACGGCATGTGTAGAAAAGAGCTGGCTGATGCAACAATATTTATGGATTAGCAATTTGGAACACTTTAAATGCCAGTGCTTCTTGACACTGCACCTCATCCTGGCATTCAAATACAGCCAGGGCGGCCATCAAGTCAGGGGATCCACTGCAATGGCTACCCAAGAACTAACCGCTAACATTGACTGCAGGTGCCTATAGAATGCAGCAGAGGAAGGTGAAAAATCCCTCTGTGGTGAGGAAGTGTGAAAGCCACCTTGTCATCCTTGCACTGGGACCAATGGATGTACTGTCATGACTCTCTGCGTCCCCCTCCCCAGTGTTCTCCTGCCAGGCCTGGCTTGGGAGTTCTCTGAGAGAAGCCAGGAATCCCCATATAATACAGTGATGTGAAATGACGTGTAATCAATGACCAATGGAACCTGTGAACGCTTTGCATATTTTAGAAGCATTTTCAGAGGATATGTGCTATGTAATTGATCCCTCTGCAGCTGTGACTGTTATGAGTTGCAGCTGACTGGTAGGAACGAGACACCACTCCAAACTATCAGTTATGTCACCCAGTTTTGTTAAAATGTCCTCTTAGTTGCTCCAGCCCCTGTGCTCAGGCCAGCTCATTCCCCCTGACAGGGGCAGGATGCTGATTCATCTACTATTGTCTGTCCTGCTCTTCTGCATACTAGGGCTAGCCCATGAACTTAGACAGCTCTCTACCTGGAGTCACCCTGCTGAAAGGCCAACTGGCCCATTCTTCAATACCATCCTAGGACCAAGTCCAGTTCTTTTGTAGCTACAGGGTCATCCAGGCCCTGGATGGGTTCACCATGGGGCAGCGGAAGCTTGTTCTGCTTAACATTTAGGCACACAGGTCCTAATGTAGGCACCTAATGCAAAACTCCCATTGACTTCAGTGGGAGCAGGACTAGATCCATGCAGCACCCCATAAATACTAAATAATAACAACAAGGAGGCTGTCAGTGTGGCTGCCATTGCTGCTTTAAGGGAATGGATAGTGTGCTGGTTCAAATAACGGGGTTAATAAAGGACATGTTCTGAATTTCAGGAGCTAGCTGAAAGGCTTAGAGCTTCAAGGACACTAAGAACCCTTTGAGGATTTACAGGTGATGAACATTCACAAGTCATGCAGTCTGCCCGCAATGCCTGTCTGACCACATGACCCGTCAGAACAACAGCCACATGTTTAAAGCACTAGTGCTGACTTCCTGGCTGTGCACTGAAATGCCCCAAGGGTACTGAAGTAGTTTATCCAGGACCAGGAAAGAAAAGAAATCAGTTAAAGTCTTAGCATGTGAACTCCTAAGGCCATTACAGCCTATGTGGAAATGTAAAGAATTTCTTGAGCAAGCTGTTCCACACCAAGAGAAAAGCCACTTAAAACATCTTCAAACTATCAAAGTCAGAGATGATTTGATAGAACCTTACAAATCCCATAATCTACTGTAAGTAGCAGCTAAACCTTGGCTTCACCGACATGTCTGCAAGTGGGAAGGAATCAAGAGGATAATTTATCCAAGTCCAGGGTAATGAAGTGTTAACAAAAACCATATGAAGTTATTACTACAACCACAGGCCACAAAATGCAAAGGGGGAATAATGATCTCAAGAGACCTACCTATTTTCAGTCATCTTCTACTTCATGGTTCACCTAAAGGCATTCACCAAAACAGGAGGCACATCAATTGAAATAAAGTGATTAATTACCCCTAATGAACAATGCTGATCATATTGTCTCTAAAATATAGTCGGCTGACATTGATATATACATACTTCAACTCATTCTTCCCAACTTTATTAGGTACATATGTCTACAGCAGACACAAATGAAACATTCTACAACTAGGCTCCAAGCCAAAAACTAATTTATTCTTTAATGTGGTAGTGATTACTTGGTGGTTCCTTGAGCAGAGATGACAGGTCTGAGCTAATGGAGTTGTACTGTAAGTTAATATAAATCATGACAGAACAATTAATTACAGAAACCACTGCAAATCCCTTTG
Source organism: Emys orbicularis (assembly GCF_028017835.1). NCBI lineage: Eukaryota > Metazoa > Chordata > Testudines > Emydidae > Emys > Emys orbicularis. The sequence continues at coordinate 126,237,491 of NC_088683.1, forward strand.
TTAGTTTTCCCCATCACCAGAAGGATTTAATAATGTTCATTTTGCTAAGTTCCTGTGACATTTACAAGTCTTAAACCATTTTTAATCAAATCAATATCACTGGCTGCTAAATTTAGTTGTGCTTCGCTAGCAAGTCCTGGAATGCATCAATACTAATGTTTCCTACCTTCTATTCAAATGAATCAGACTGAAACCACACACTTCCTCTTTATTTGTTTATATTGAGTAATTGGGATTTTAAAAAAATTAACACCATAAGAAATAAGTATGTCAGAAGGAGTTAGGCGATAGAAAAGCCAGTCTATAGATAGATGCAATTTAGTGATTACGTGCATATCGCTTAGTCTAAAAAAACCTTGAAACTGACAAATTTTCCTTAATTCGCTGAGTGAGAGTGTCTCACAACATAGGAGCAGGGTCAATTTGGAAACTGGGGTGGCTAAAATAGAGATGGGAGCAAATCTATGTGGTTAGTGCATAGTATTGGAGGCATGATCACTTACTTCTAATCCCAGCTTTGTCACCCTGACTAGTTGTGTGTTCTTAGACAAGTCACCTAGGATCCTCAAAGGTATTTAGGCCCCTAACTCCCATCAGTTAGGGGCTTAAATACCTCTGAGGACAGGGTATTAGGCCTTATCCGTTCTTAGGATTCAGCAAGTGTAGACAAGGAAAGCAGGATTTTCACCCCGCTTGAAATCAATGCAAACAACAGGTATTGCAGCAATGCGTAGAGGCCTCGACTGCTAGGCACTACACAAGCACATTGGCTTTCAATGAGAGTTGGGCACTTAACTCTCTTAGGGCTTGTTGACACTGCCCTGCAGTTTGAACAATTGGTGTGTGAATAGCAGTGCATACTGTAGTGCTGTGCTGTAACTCCCCAGTGTGGAGGCTGCAGGCGCGAACTAAACAGTTCCGAGTTTGCATTAACATAGTCCTCGTCAAACAGAATTGCATTAATGTGAACTAGGAACCTTTCAGTTCACGTCCACAGAATCCACATGGGAGTGATACAGCGTAGCACTCTGGTGTGCACTGCTAAACACCCCTATAATGTGAACTGCAGGGCAGTGTAGACATAGCCTGGTCTACACTGGGGGGGGATCGATCTAAATTACGCAACTTCAGCTACGTGAATAACGTAGCTGAAGTCGACGTACTTAGATCTATTCACCGCGATGTCTTCACTACAGTGAGTCGACTGCTGCCGCTCCCCCATCGACTCTGCCTGCACCTCTCACCGAGCAGGAGTACAGGAGTCAACGGGAGAGTGCTTGGGGATCGATTTAGCGCGTCTAGACTAGACACGATAAATCGATCCCTGCTGGATTGATCACTGCCTGCCGATCCAGCGGTAGTGAAGACATACCCTTAGATGCTTTTGAAAATGCCACCCATAATAAATATCTTGATACATTGACTCCTGCCCTCTAAACATTATGCCCTAGCACCAAGGGTGAAAGTAAGTCCAGTGACTTACCGGTACGCTTGGGCCAGCTCTGACCCCCGGAAGGGGCGGGCCCTAGGGTGGAAGGGGCATGGCTGAGGGAGTCAGAGCCAGCCCCAGCCCACCCTGTAAGGTAAGTGCCTCCCCCACCGGGGTAGCAGCAGCAGCCCGGGGCTCCGGGGGCTATTTAAAGGGCCTGGGGCTCCCCTGCTTCTACTGCCCTGGCCCTGTAAATAGTCGCTGGAGCCCTGGGGATGCGGCGGGGCTCCAGCAGCTATTGAAAGGACCAGGGCGGCAGAGGCAGCTGGAGCCCCGGGCCCTTTAAATAGCCCCTGGAGCCTCCCCGCTACTCCTGGGCTCCGGGGGCTATTTAAAGGGCCCGGGGCTCCCCAGCTTCTACCGCCCTGGCCCTTTAAATAGCCGCCGGAGCCCTGGAGTAGTGGTGGTGGGGCTCCAGCGGCTATTTAAAGGGCTGGGGTGGTAGAAGCAGTGGGAGCCCCGGACTTTTTAAATAGCCCCCAGAGCCCCGCTGCCGCTACCCCAGGGCTCTAGCAGTGGGGCTCTGGTGGCAATTGAAAGGGCCTGGGGCTCCAGCCCCTGCTGGGAGCCCCAGGCCCTTTAAATTGCCCCCGGGGAAGCCGGGCCGCCCCGGTACGGCAAACCGGCTCTTGCCGATACGCCGTACCGGGGCGTACCGGCTTACTTTCACCTCTGCCTAGCACTTGTTATAGCCCCTGCAATGTAGAAAGGCTGGAAAAGTCCCAGACCCAGTCAGGTGAGAATTCCCTTGGAGGAGGCCCTGCACTGAGCTGCCATAGGTGACTGTACACTGTTCCCCACCCACAAGCCCTGGCACATGGGGTGTACCAATGACAGGAAGGTCTCACTGATTCTCAACCAGCCTAGTATCTGGAGGGCACAAACTTTGTTCCTCCTCCCCCTAGATTGTGTTTGTGTGTGTGTGTGCAGCACACTCTCTTACCCTTTGTCCATTCAACCCCCAACCACCCACTTCAAGCAAAAGCCTGAGGAAAGAGACAGGCATTGCACCATGCCTGAAATGTCAATAAATTCCATCTTTGGCAGACCTTTAAAGCCGAGTTCCAGAGCTGAGGGTCCTACTTTAGAATGCGCTGCTCACTGACCTGGAGAAAGGAAAGATAATCTTGTGATTAAAGCACTTGACTGAGACTCAGAAGATCTGGATTCAGTTCCCAGCTCTGCCACAGACTTCCTGTGTGATCTTGGGCAAGTTATTTAGGCACCTACAACATGGACTTAGGCACCTAACTTACTTTGTGCATCCAGAGCTAAGTCCCAGTTTTGGGACCACTGAAATGTGCAAAAACTCCCACCAAGTACTGTGAGCACCTGGACTCATTTGTTACCTACGTTTTCAGGGTAAAAGTTCCCTGGGCACCTATGTTTCAGCCCCTGTGCATGCACACCATGGGCATGGCCCTCTGACTCTAGGTGCCCAGACACATAGCTCCTGGCTGAACACTGCCTCATTCAAGGCGTCTGAATGCCTATCTCCCACCTGACACCCAGCGCAATTCACAGACCAGAGGACGACAGGCATTTGGGCTGCCAAAGTCACATGTGAGGCCCAATCTGGTAGGCATGCTCAGAGGCTGCCTGTCAGATTGGGTCCCATTCAAAATTCCACAAGAAGAGGAGGAGGAAGTGGGAGGGGGTGCAGGTGGGGATCCCCACCTTATAACTTTTACCCCAGTGGTGAGAGCACTCACCTAGGATGCCAGAGAAGGAGAAAGCATTTGAAAAGGGGTCTTCCACCTCCCAGGATTGTTCCACTGCAGATAAATACTTAAATAGTCATTGGGCCAGAGAGAGAGAGAGGAGGTAAAGAGAGAATTACTCTGTAATCCGGTTGTTAGGGAATTGAACCTGTCTCCCCCACATCCCAGGTGAGTGCTCTAGTCACTGGGTTAAAAGTTATAAGTTGGGCATTACTAACACCACCACCACCTCTTCCTCGGTTTCTTACTAAAACAGCATAGGCACGTAGCTCCAGGAGAGGGTTCACCTCTGAGAACAGCTAGCAGAGATAGGGACCTCCCTACCACCTGGATTTACGAGCCTCTCTCCCTGAGCGGGTGGGGCTTACCACACACACACACACACACCCCTTTGGCTGGCATCTCCTGTTGGCTAGTTTAGGCGGGAAGCTGCTTGGCGCGCTGGCTCTTGTGCACTGCAGTCTAAGGCGCCTATCTCTCCCCATTCATTCCATAGGGACCCTGAGCTTCCAACTAGGCTTTGTGAATCTCAGTGATTTTCTAGGTGCCTAAAAGTTAGGTACTGTGACTCTCATTGTCACAACGCCTAACTTCTTTTGTGCATCCAGCCCTTAAACTTGAATTTTGTAAGCTCCTCTACATGGGTGGATCTCAATTTCCTGTATCTCATCTTCCCAACTGTAAAATAAGGATAATAATACTCCCTGTGTTGTCTTGTCTATGCAAGATTGTAAGACCTCTGGGACACAGTCAGTCTCAATGTGTGCATACAGTGCCTAGCACAATGGGTAGGGGTTTCTTGGCCCTACTGTACTACAATAATAAGCAGGAACAACAGCAACAACTTTGGATGTTCATATATAGTGACTCTTTCCAGATAAGGAGTCGTGTAACATTTAATAACTGTAAAGCAGTTTGAAATAACTATAATTGGGGCCAATCCATCTCTTACTGTAATCAATGGGAGTTTGGAAACTGATTTAAATGAGAGCAGGATTGGGCCGATTATCTTGTAGGATGAAAAGATTTCTTTCAATATTATTGCCATCCAATCCAAAAACAAAATAGCTGGTTTCTGAATTCTTCAGCGGACCAATTCAACAGAGACATTTAATTTCACTGTGTAAAAAATAGTGTGGGAATTTATCAGTTCTTGGTTGTTATTTTACTCTGTCCTTAACAACAACAGAATCTGAAGAGGTTTGACATTTTGTTTCATTTAGACCAGTCTCTTTTTCTTCAAACCCAATGATCACACTCACAACGGTGCCTCTCTGGTCTCTCCCATCCTCAAGAGACTGCACATAGGTCATGGACTCAGAACGCCATCACATCAGCATTGAATAATAATAAAACCTAAAACTTCAAAGACATAGCTAGCACCAAGGCCTGTGCTTTAGAAACCTCATGGCAAGTTTCTCCCATTTATTTTATTTTATTTCATTTCATTAATTACTTTTGGTGCTATTGAGTGATCAAGTTGCATATAGCTCCTCTGTCTGTGACCTATGTGCAATTCCCTGTACTACAGATGGGAAAACATTGTTGAAGCTTTTTTCCTTCTCCCTGCAAGCATAAAAACAAAACATCTAGATCTAAAGAAAGAAAGGGGGGGGAGAGAAAAATCCAACTTTAAAAAATAAAATTACTCCCACTGAGGTTCAAAGGCTGGACTCAGCCAGAATCCCTTATCTGCACTTTCCATTAATGTTGGCTCTTTGTATAACTAGTATAGATTGATAACTAGAGTTTCATTTCTTTTGTCCTTCCCCTGGACAATTACTTTCTATTTTACCTTAGATGACACCAAGTCATTGTGGCAGACCCCCAAGACCTCGCTGTGATTCTGTAATGACTTAAATTCCCTACTTTCCCAGAGTGCCCTAAGACATCGGGCTTTTATGTCTTGCGCTGTTGCATTATGTCCTAATGGAAAATTTCTCTCCTAACTTAAGAGCTACCCTACCCCCCCCATGAATAAACAATGACAATATATGGATCAAGAATGACCCCTGATACATTTGTCTTTAATGGAGGAATCACCATAAAAATTGATTTCCTTTCACCCTTTAGCAAAGAGATCTTCTCTGTGCAGAATTAAACACACACAAAGCATAAGTCATATTCAAATGTGGAACAGCAAGTAAAGACACTTCATTTAACATGCAGCTATGCTGGAGGCTCAGACCAATTTGGAATTCAATTTGCATGATAATGCTAAAAATAATAATGCTCTAATTAGGGTGTATGTGTGTTTGTATGTTTACAGTCATAAAATTCACTAAAAAAATCATCAAACAATTTTCTGTGTGCAACAGGAATTTAGGAGCTTCCTCTCAAAGGAAATCACAGACTGACCCCTAGTAAAATTTGTTTAACTAATTGTATGTTTTTCGAAGTAAACACCAAGGGACATCTGATCATGAACTATATTCCTTCTCTTTAGTGGAAGGCCATTATCAGTCTATCCCTTTCACTAACACACATAACATATAGTGTTTTGATGCTCTGCAGTTACTGTAGACCCAGAAAAAAAAAAATGCTCAGCTTCTTGTCTGCTAACCATGATCAAACCTCAGGATTTAATCATGATTAGCTGACAATATGGTGAACAACATTTCTCCTGGTGCATTCTGATAGCAAGGTCACGCTCAGCATTGTGTCAGCTAACTTCTTCCCAACTGTGTTCAGACACAACACATTCGTTCAGTATGAAGCAGCCCATGGCTTCAGATTAGTTTCTAGCACTGTAAATCAATTTATTATCACTATTTATTATTATTAATGTTTCTTTTAGTTAGAAATGGTACATTTTATTGAGAAAAAAGCTAGTAATCCAAATCTCAGACCATTCAAAACTATTAATCATCTGCAATTCTTTGTGAATGGGAAAAAGTACCCAGAGGCAAAAATTGTCTAAGTCTTTCAGCTATAGCCAACAAAGGAAAATAAACTAAAATCATTTTGTCTTAGCGGATAATTACTTTATCCTCGTGTTGCTTGTTCACGTGGTGTCACTGTCACCATATTCAAAAAATCAGAGTAGGGTATTGATCAGTGAACACTTGAGCATTGATGCTTCTTACATACTTTGCCAGGCTTCAAAGAATCCCAGAATGAGGGGATGGACAATATTATGAGTTCTTTCATATCATAGTAGGTTTATAGGTTTATCTTACCTTGAACTAATTTGAAATTGAAGCTTCTACTCACACATTACAAGGAAAACATGATTTATATGCTAAACAATTAGATTAAAAGGTTGTATCCTTTTGGACAAGCTAAGACTGAAGAATATCCCCAAACACAGTGTTGCTGTTCTGGTTATTACTTAGATTCTTTCAGCATTACAGTTTTTAAAGCGATATATAACTTGCTAATCCAGGTGTGGGTGTGTGGCAAGAAGTGTGGGGGCACTGCTTTTTTAACTTTCCAAATCACAATTTAACTTTCCATATACAATTTTAAAATATAAAATGAAGCCCATGTATACTGCACCATGACTAAGAAACTGAAAGTCAAAGTTGATTTCCATAGATACAATTTTTTTTTTAAGTATGAGAGGACCAGGAAAAAAATCAGCTTTTCTCCAAAAGCTGGACTTACATTCTGTTAGGCACTCGGATACTGTTGGGATGGGAGCAGTATAAAAAATTATTGTAAACTATTTGAGGCAGGATCTGTCCTTTTACTATATGTGTGTACAGCATGTAGCACAGTGGGGTCCCAACCTCGCTGAGGCCTTTAGGTACTATCACAATATAGATGACAACATACTACCGTTGAAAAACAGCTATTGTTAGATGCTAGCTCAATATCAATATATTGAATTTCATTGTGGAACCCTAAGGGATGAAACCTGCTGTCAGCTCCCATTGACTTCATTGGGAGTTAAGGACATGCAACAATGGCACTCAGCACTGTGCAGGAGTGATCCCTAAATTACTGTTGGCCTGTTCCAACGCCCATTGCAATCAAGGGAAAGACTCCCATTAGTTTCAATGGGCTTTGGATCAGCTCCCATATGCAATTTCCAGCAAAGTGAATGGTAGGAAAGATATTAGTTAAAAACTCAAAGGAGAAAATAAACAGGCTAAAGAGGAAGCATGGACTTGTTATGTGTGACCAGGTCAAACAGACTCACTGTTTCACAACACAGTCTCTTTCCTAGGGTTGAAAAGTACCATCTATAAATCTGAAACTGTTTTAACACTGATAAATTTTCCTCCCAGTAATAATATGTTTCATGTTTGAATAAGTTGTTTAAAAAAAGCTTTACATCTTAACTTGTCAATGCCTTTTTTTTAATTCAAATTGCACCGGCCATTAGAGAAAGTTAAAGAATTCACCTATCCCAGAAAATGGTTTGATTAAAACTGGTTGTTAAAATTTTAAGATCACAGTGATTTCCTCTGCCCCTTGCTCACTCCCTGCTTGTATGCATTCTAGCTTTATAGTGGGCTCGTTAATAGAGCAGCTTGCCCAGTTTGTCATCTGTTTCATTATGCAAAATATATACGTTTCATTTACCTTTCCTGTGGAAAAAATCAGTTATCTTCAACCAGATGTAATGATTTCTTTGGGTTTCTTCTCAACTCCTGAACGGCTCAGGATCCCTAAAATCTCTCCTGGTGGTAGACTACTGGGGAACCCTGATGTGTGCCAATTTTAATGTAATGATCTTTATGTTCACATGTAACAACTTAGAATGCTGACCACTAGGCAAACTTAAACATTGAGCTGAAAGGAAAATGAAATAGTTTAAAATCTCTCTGAACATCATTAAAAGATCTGTTTGACATGAAAATTAAAGAAGGAATTCCTAAAACAGAACTTTAGTTTGCATGTCTTTGGTTTTATTATAGCTATGTGAATGAAGTGAAAATACTGAAAAAAATTCTCTCATCTCTTGACTTTTCTAACTGGAGTATTTAATGTCAATAAATGGACTAGAGAGACCTGACCTGCAAAGTATGGATCTACATCTGTTTCTGAATTTCCCCAAAGTAATAGGGGTTTGCATCAGGCCTATCTATAATACATTATGTAAAACACATGCACTGAAGCTGATCGAAATATTATATTTGCTGTTATTTTTACATATATAGTAGGGAATCATAAACATGCATAGTGCTGTAAAATACAGATGATAGTGTGATAGATACAGCAATTTCCTGCAATATCTGTGAAAAACCTTATTGAATTCAATTTAAGTATTTTTGGGTCCATTGTATTAAATGGAAAGGTTATGTATTATTGTGCTCCTGGATTGTATATAACCTCGCTGGGTGGCGATGTGATGTGAACCCTTTGAAGTATTATGGACTTCAAAGGACTGTATTGAACAATGTGCCAGACAAGAATGGGCATTTGCTTGGGGAATCTTTAGGGTGTGGTGAATGCAAATTCTTCACCTTCTGGTTATCCAAAAACCCAGCCTTTTGAGGAGAGTACTACCATTATTTGCAGATTGCCTGTTCCTGGGGTCTCAGTCAAAGACCCAAGCCGTATAAAGGAAAGACTAACATATTCGTGGGTGTGCTAGTGCTGAGCTAAGGCTGTTATGACTCGTAACCACAGAAAAACCCCTTTGTGGGGCTGAAGCTGGAGATGCGGGGGGGAGGTGTGTCTCTAGTAAGGTTATTAGCATGCCTGTAGGTTCTTTGGTTGTTTTTAATGTGTTCTCTGTAATCACTTAACTTTAAGCAGGGCTTAAATTCAGTCACAGCTGTCCGGAGCAGAACTCCGGTAAATATTTTCAAACCCATGGGAACCCCAGCGCCTCCTGCAGGGTTGAAGCCCCGAGCCCTGGCACGCCCCATGGAGCTGAAGCCCCAAGCCCAGCACCTGCCAGGGGGCTGAGGCCCTGAGCCTGGGTATGGCCCAGGGGCTCTAGGAAATACTCAATGAGAATTTAAGCCCTGACTTTAAGAATAAATGTGGGTGGTTATAAAGAGCTGTGTGATAATTTGTAACTGCTGCCAATTCCAGCTGTTCATAGTCTTTGGAGAGAAAGCAAAGTGCAGATGCTGCCCTGTTTAGGCAGTCTGGCTTGCTGAGAATATCACAATGTAGGCAGGGAACTGAGCAGCATGGAAAAACCCCAGTGAGGAGGGAGAGAGAGGCAGGTCTGTACCCAGTAGAGGGGGTGGCTGAGGAGACAAGAGCCTAAAGTGGGTGTCCCGGTGGACCGTGGAGGGGAAATACCGGTGCAGGTGCCCTGAATTGTGACAGACAGATTTCTTGCCCCAGATTGGTTACAATTTAGGTCCTTGATTCAGTAAAAAACGTAAGCACATACTTACTTTCAAACATGTGCCTGTGCCCTATTGACTTCATTAGGATTTAAGCATGTGACGAACTGCTTTGATGAGTGGGGCTGCACTTAAGTATGTGCTTGAAGTTCAACACATAGAAGTGCTTTATTGAATTGAGGCCTAAAGCCTCCATCCTGCAAATAATTATGCATGTGAGTAACTTTCCACTCATGAGTATTCCCACTGAACTCAGCATGAGTTCCTCCATTTGCAAGATTGGGGCCTAAATTAATATGACAATAAACACAAGGGTATGACAACAAGGGGAAAGGTAGAAGAGGAAGGACAAGGAAAGGACAATGTGATTATATGCTCACTTGGGAGATTAGTGCATGTATCTCTAAGATAATACATATTTTTCTGCTACAAGCTCAGGCAGGAGTGGCAGTTGAATAAAGCCCCTCTTGGCTTCAAAACCTGGTCTTATTGCCCCAGCGAGAATGGGGGAACCATGGATTTCAAGGAAGTCCCTGCTGTCAGCTGCACAGTGAAATATTTCCAAGGACATTCAAGTACAAAAGAGAATAAGAATCTAGTGGAAGGGGGACAGCTCCCGAAATATGCTGCTCCAGCCAAACAAAAATTCTGTGCACTGAGAAAATATTACCATAATCTCCCACCTCCTCCGTGCCTCCTTTGCCAACCTTCTTTCCCTCAACTTCATGTATTATTCACTGCACTGGAAATACTCTTATTTATGCTTTGTAGAGTGGTGTATTCCAAAAAAACCCCAACTTCCCTGTTCTGAGAAGCTTACAGTATAATTCAGACACATACAACAATAGCAACTCAGACATGAATCTATCCATCTATGTATCAGTTTATATAGTCCTTATCACTACCATATCTGACCACCTCCCAGATGAATAGGAACAACAACACCATTTCCCCCTCCCGTTTCTATTTTCAGAATATACCTTGACTGTGCTTAAATCCCATTCAAGTCAACGGGCTTTAAGCACAAGCTTAAATGCTCTCCTGAATGGGGGTCTGTCAAGGCTGATTCCCCACTCTGGCACTCTGAGTGCAGAAGTGGGGGCCTGCAAGGATGCTAAAAATTAATACTGGCCACTCCAGGCTTGTATTAAAGTCCAAAGGTTATAGCTTTTTTCTGACCTTGGCTTGGTAAATGCTGCCACCACCCAAATGCAAAACCCCTTTTTCGAACCCAAGAAGGCGCACTTGGGAATTCCTTCCTGTGGGGTACCCTCAAGTCCTTTCAGCCCCCCTCCGGGGAAGAGCCAAGAAAGAAAACAAAGGAAATCAGCTGTTGCCACCAGCTAATTAAACAACATGCACAAATCTCTTAGGACACCAAAAATCCAATCCTGTTCTTAAAAAAAGGTAAATTTTATTAAAAACAAAAAGAAAGAAAATACATCTGGAATTTAGGCTTTTGCTAGATTTTAAAAGAGCAATTCCAAAAATTAAGCACCCAAAATAGCTTTCTTGGGGGTTCAGCTTAAAGGTTACAAGCAAACAAAAGCAACTGGGATTAGCACAGAGGAGTCCACAAGCCAATAAGAAATAAAAGAAATAACCCTAATCACATCTTCCTAGACCTTCCCTGATTACTTACATATTTGGGGTTTAAGGTAAGTAGTCGGGTTGAGGTATGATTTGATGCTTTTTCATACCTGGTTTTAAAGCTGCTTACAGCATTGCTGCTCTGTGTCTCCGCTCTTTCCCCGAGAGCCACAACACACTGACAAAGGGAAGTTTTTTCACCACTTTTAAAAAGTTCTAGCCCTCCCATTGGGTCTTTTGGTCAAGTGCCCACTCCTTTTCCTTTACCTGGGGGACTTTGTTAACCCTTTACAGGTAAAGCAAGCAGAGAACAGACACCAAAAGGAACTTGATAGCTAACTGGCTGGCTGGGTGTTCATGTACCCCCTCCCCCTTCATTTATCACAGAGTCTGTGTGAACAGATTATTTGAAGAACTATTGTGGGAAACCTAAGTCAAAGAAAAGGGGTTTTCATTTAGCTCTGCAAGGGTGAAGCCAATGCTCATGTTTATCATTTGCAGGAAAGAGTTCTAAGGCCTGGTCTACACTAGGCGTTTATGTCGAATTTAGCGCCGTTACATCGAATTAACCCTGCACCTGTCCACACCACGAGGCTATTTAGTTCGACATAGAGGTCTCTTAAATTCGACTTCTGTACTCCTCCCCAACGAGAGGAGTAGCGCTAAATTCGACATGGCCATATCGAATTAGGCTTGGTGTGGATGGAAATCGACGCTAATAGCTCCGGGAGCTATCCCACAGTGCACCACTCTGTTGACGCTCTGGACAGCAGTCCGAGCTCGGATGCTCTGACCAGCCACACAGGAAAAGGCCCGGGAAAATTTGAATTCCTTTTCCTGTCTGGGCAGTTTGAATCTCATTTCCTGTTTGGACAGCGTGGCGAGCTCAGCAGCACTGGCAATGATGCAGAGCTCTGCAGCAGAGATGGCCGTGCAATCCCAGAATAGAAAGAGGGCCCCAGCATGGACTGATCGGGAAGTCTTGGATCTCATCGCTGTGTGGGGCGATGAGTCCGTGCTTTCCGAGCTGCGCTCCAAAAGACGGAACGCAAAGATCTATGAGAAGATCTCTAAAGCCATGGAAGAGAGAGGATACAGCCGGGATGCAACGCAGTGCCGCGTGAAAATCAAGGAGCTGAGACAAGGCTACCAGAAGACCAAAGAGGCAAACGGACGCTCCGGATCCCAGCCCCACACATCCCGTTTCTACAAGGCACTGCATTCCATCCTTGGTGCGGCCGCCACCACTACCCCACCACTGACCGTGGACTCTGAGGATGGGATATTGTCCACGGCCGGTTCCTCGGACATGTTAGCGGACGGGGAAGATGAGGAGGACGAGGCAGTCGACAGCGCTTACGAAGCTGATTTCCCCGACAGCCAGGAGCTCTTCATCACCCTTACAGAGATCCCCTACCAACCCTCCCCAGCATGTAACCCGGACACAGATTCAGGGGAAGGATCAAGCGGTAAGTGCTTTAAACATCTAAACATTTATTTTTTACAAAACTGGAATATTAACAATAAGAACAAGGTGTGCTTCATGATTTCTTTACCCTGGGCGCTTAAGTAATCAGTTCCAACTATTTAAAAAAAATCAAACAGTGTCCGGTTGTGCATGATTCTGCTGCCCAAGCTGCTCCACTCTATAGTCCCTGCAACTGCAGCTATATGAAAATCCGGTCTATATGTCCGGGGATAGAGCAATAGTCCTCCACTGACATCTCAACAAAGCTCTCCTGCAGGTAATGGGAAAGCCTGTTCATCAGGTTCCTGGGGAGAGCGGCCTTACTGGGTCCTCCGAAGTAGGAGACATTCCCGCGCCAGGAGACGAGCAAGTACTCCGGTATCATTGCCTTGCACAGCATGGCAGCATAGGGCCCTGGTCTTTGCAGGCTTTCTCGAAACATCCTTTCCTTCTCGGTGTCCGAGATCCTCAGGATAGTTATGTCGCTCATGATGACCTGCTTTGAATTAGGTAGGGGACTGTTAGTATTGGGACTGCTTGCAAGTTCCTTTACAGAACTGTAACCGCTGGTTTGCAGCCACGCGGTGGATGCGGGAGAGGGGCAGCATACAGGGATCTTTCCCTGGGACATCCGCGAGGGGGTGGGACAGGGCCAGAGTTCATGCTTGGCCGATTGCTGGCAGCAGAGACTGGCATTGCTTTCAGTGTGAAAGGAGGCCAGTGGTACTACTAAAGTTTTAAGCAGCCACAAGTCTACGGCTTACCATCTTTGCCTGCTACAGAGATTACGGTGTCCTGCCACGCTTCCCAGATCTGCAGTGCAAAACCCCAGGCACTGAAGGCGAGGTCCGAAAATTCGACCTTGTCCTGAGTGCGCATGTGATAGGTGCGGTGCATGGTCTTGTTCACAGAGAAAGACTATGTTCTTTGTTCACAACTACATTTATGTTTCGGAGGAATTCACTACCTTTTCCTCATTCCCACAGCCACATCTGCGAGTGTCTCCCAACCCAGCCTGGCATCACACTCCCAGAGGCTAGCGCACATTAGGCGGAGGAAGAAGAAGACGTGAGAGGACATGTTCTCAGAACTAATGGGCTGCTCCTGAGCCCAGCAGCACAGCAGAACCAGTGGAGGGAGAATTTGTCCCAAATGCACCGGACACACATGGAACGTGAGGAGAGGTGGCGGCAGGAAGACCAGCAGGCGACTCAAACGCTGCTTGGACTTATGAGGGAGCAAACGGACACGCTCCGGCGCCTTGTTGATGTTCTGCAGGAACGGAGGCAGGAGGACAGAGCCCCGCTGCAGTCTATCAGCAACCGCACTCCCCCGCCACCAAGTCCCATACCCCCCTCGCCCAAAGTCCAAAGAAGGAGGGGCGGCAGAGTCCGTGAAAACTCTCACTCCACCCCTGCAGACTGCTCAAGCACCAGAAGGCTGTCATTCCCCAAAATTTGAAAAGTCCTTTCCTTCCCGCCTCACCCAAGCCCCCGTCCAAGTTTCACCCCCCAGTTTCATGTGTGGTTGTTAATAAAAAACACGTTTCTGTTCATTAGTGTTTCAATCATGTTCTTTTGTGGGACAGTCTGTCTGAAGGGGGGGAAGGGGCTTGGTAATTGGACAGGACAGTCACCTTTAGCAGGGTACACAGGCGGGGGCAGGTCCAGCAGCAGGGCACACACACAGTGCAGTGAGTAGTTACCCTGGTCAGTCTGGGAGGTGGTTTTCATGTTCTGTGCGTGGGGGAGTGGGTTGCTCTGTGACTTTGTGGCGGGGGAGGGCAGTTACAGATCTTATGCAGCGGTCCTTGTCCTAGATCACAGAGCCACGCAGCAGGGGATCTGTAACCCTCCTCCCCCTGCCATAAAGTCACATAGCCCCCACATACACGCAGTCCCGCTCCGGAGGGCTGGCAGGCTCCGTTCAAACAACCAGTCCGCCACTGCGAATCCTGTCATTCCTGGAGTTTAGAAGGATCATTTGCATCAGTACACTACACCCGCTCCCCACCACAGTCTGCGTCCCAGGTTTAAAACATTCCCGCGAAAACAGTAATAAAGACAACGGTGTTCATTAACAAAATAAAACTGATTTTATTTTTTTGGAAGGGGGTGGAGGGGGTCTGTAACTGGAGAGGATAGTCAACAGTAACTGGGTAAAGAAACGGGGGCAGGTTCAGCTTCTCTGTACAGAAACTTAAAAGTCACTGGTTACCCTGCTCACTGTGGAACCTAGCTGTCAAAGCCTCCCGGATGCACAGCGCGTCCCGCTGTGCTCTTCTAATTGCCCGGCTGTCTGGCTGGGCGTAATCAGATGCCAGGCTATTTGCCTCAACCTCCCACCCCGCCATAAAGGTCTCCCCCTTGCTCTCACAGAGATTGTGGAGCACACAGCAAGCTGCTATAACAATGGGGATATTGGTTTCGCTGAGATCACAGCGAGTCAGTAAGCTTCTCCATCTCCCCTTGAGACGGCCAAAAGCACACTCCACAACCATTCTGCACTTGCTGAGCCGGTAGTTGAACAGTTCTTTTTCAGTGTCCAGGGCGCCAGTATAGGGCTTCATGAGCCAGGGCATTAGCGGGTACACTGGGTCCCCAAGGATCACTGTAGGCATCTCCACATCCCCAAGAGTTACTTTGTGGTCCGGGAAGTAAATACCTTCCTGCAGCCGTCTAAACAGACCAGAGTTCCTGAAGACGCGAGCGTCATGAACCTTGCCCGGCCATCCAACGTTGATGTTGGTAAAACGTCCCCTGTGGTCCACCAGTGCTTGCAGCACCATTGAAAAGTAGCCCTTTCGGTTGATGTACTGGCTGGCCTGGTGGTCCGGTCCCAGGATAGGGATGTGAGTTCCATCTATAGCCCCACCGCAGTTTGGGAATCCCATCGCGGCGAAGCCATCTATGATGACCTCCACGTTTCCCAGGGTCACTACCTTTGAGAGCAGTACCTTCACGATTGCGTTGGCTACTTGCATCACAACAACCCCCACGGTAGATTTGCCCACGCCAAACTGGTTCGCGACAGACCGGTAGCTGTCTGGCGTTGCAAGCTTCCAGAGGGCTATGGCCACTCGCTTCTGGACAGTCAGGGCTGCTCGCATCCGGGTGTCATTGCGCTTCAGGGCAGGGGACAGCAACTCACAAAGTTCCATGAAAGTCCCCTTCCGCATGCGAAAGTTTCGCAGCCACTGGGATTCATCCCAGACCTGCAGCACTATGCGGTCCCACCAGTCCGTGCTTGTTTCCCGTGCCCAGAATCGCCATTCCACAACATCCACATGACCCATTGTCACCGTGATGTCCTCGGCGCTGGGTCCCGTGCTTTGTGACAGGTCTGTGCCAGTCTCAGACTTCAGGCCCTCACCGCGGTGCCGTAGCCTCCTCGCCTGGTTCATCTGCATCTGCCTCTGGGAAAGGTGGATGATAAGCTGCGAGGCGTTGACAACGGCCACAACTGCAGCGATGGTCGCAGCGGGATCCATGCTCGCAGTGCTGTGGCGTCCGCACTGTCACTGACCGGAAAAGTGCGCGAACTGATTTCCCGCCGGCGCTTTCAGGGAGGGAGGGCGGTAGTGACGGACGGATGACGACAATTACCCAAAAGCACCCTCGACCCTTTTTTTTTACCCAGAAGGCATTGGCGTCTCGACCCAGAATTCCAATGGGCAGCGGG
The DNA here is from genome assembly GCF_028017835.1 of Emys orbicularis. Classification (NCBI taxonomy): domain Eukaryota; kingdom Metazoa; phylum Chordata; order Testudines; family Emydidae; genus Emys; species Emys orbicularis. The sequence goes on from NC_088683.1 coordinate 126,253,694, forward strand.
GACTGCGGGAACTGTGGGATAGCTGCCCACAGTGCACCGCTTCCAATGTCGACGCTTTCCCCGTTAGTGTGGACTCACAAAGTCAAATTACTGTCCTTAGTGTGGACACACACGTTCGACTTTGCAATATCGATTCCACAAATTAGATTTAAGAGAAATCGAACTACCCTCGTAGTGTAGACATACCCTAAGTCTAGGTCCAGTGACTGAGTTAGCTCGTTCTCCTGCACTCACAAATTTCCTACTACTGGTTGACAGCTTCAGTGTTCTGGTGGAACATAACTGTCCATGGAGGTCATGATTGTTATGGGAGATGTATATATGAAAGACATATAACCATAGATATGTGAGTATATGTCAGTAATTAATAGAAAGAGCATAATTTACTGTCACATGAAAATATGTATCATTGTTTCTAAGGTGTTTGTTCACTGTAAATAGCTACTTGATTGCACAGTTATTAACAATGATTAGGGAAGGAGAAGCAAACTCAGTAGATTTGCATCATTTTAATTTTAGATGGGTTGAGGAACACTTGTAAGGACTGGGTCAGTTTTAGGCAGGGATTTGTAGTTGGAGCCAAATTAGCACTAGGTTTCATATTAGGATTTGAGGATGAAAAAATCTCACATATTTTCTCTGGCCTGCTCATCAGACTGGGGAACACAATATCAAAAGTCTTGTGAGGTGAGTTATTCATCAATTCCTGGATTTTAAGGCCAGAAGTGACCACTGCGGTAATCTAGTCTGACCTCCTGCATAACACAGGCCATAGAAGCCTACCCAGTAAATTCTATATCAAGACCATAACCTCTGTTTTAGTTATAGGGTATTATTTTTAAAAGATACCCAGTCTTGATATAAAGACTTTAAGTGATGGAGATTCCACTATATCCGAAGGTAAGTTGTTCCAATTGGTTAGTTACCTTCAGTGTTAAACATTTGCTTCTTATTTCTAGTCTTAATTTGTTTGTCTTCAGCTTCCAACCATTGGATCTCTTTGGGCCTATTTTGCTAGATTAAAGATCTGTCTACTATCAGTTTATCCGTGATTTTGCTCAGGGTTGATGCCAAGCTATAGTTGCCCAGGTCACCCCCATTTACCCTTTTTAAATATTGGAATAATAATAGCTTTTTCCCCAGTCCTCTCGAACTCTTCCCAGTGTTACCAGATTTGTTAAAAGTCAGCATTAATGGTTCAGAGAGCTCCTTGGCCCATTCTTTTAATGTGCTTGGTGCAAGTTTTCCAGCCCTTCTTATTTAAAAATATTTTACTTTAATAGTTGCTGTTTAACCTCCTCCCTAGTTAATGGTAGAACAGAAAGTATTTTATTATCATGGTATATGAATGCATGATCATGCTTCCTTCCAAATACAGAACAGAGATAAATATTGAATACATCTTCCTTTTCTACATCCTGATTGACAATTTTATTATCCTTATCTAAAACTAGACCTATACCACTAATAGGATTCCATGTGTGCTTAATATATTTAAAGAATTCTTTCTTATTGTCCTTACCCTTACTGGCAATAGATTTTTCATTGACATCTTTAGCTTTCCTTATCAATTCTCTCAATTTCTAACTGTTAATTTTTACTCATTGCTATTAGCATCTCTTTTTTCTGTTTGCTAGATTAGATATGAGTTTTGATTTTTTAGTTTTTGATTTCACCTTCCCTCTTAAATATGATTTTTTTTTACCCACAGAAAACTTATTTCATGATTGCAGAGTTAATTCCCAATTATTACTCTCATGCTTTTGTTTACATTTTTTCTTCCACTTAGTTTTGTTCATGATTGTTTTCAGCTTTGGGAAATTGGCCTTTTAAAAGCCTCAGGAATACATAACACTAGTCAGGGCTGTATTCTATTTACACATAAATAAGATTAGACCATGATCACTTGCACCTCGGCAATTATAAATTTGGTCTTATATAGGAACATAGGACATATGAGGTCTAATATAGGAACATAGGACATATGACTGGAAAGGACCTCCTGGGTCATCAAGTCCAATCTCCTGCTATTAGGCAACCCCGTCATATAATCCTGTTCACAAACTTATCAAGTACCATCTTAAAAGTAGTTAGGTTATTTCTCCCTGTGACAGATATGGCAATTTCCTGCAATATCCTTGGAAGACCTTATTGTATTAAGTTTATGTATTATTGTGGGCTGGGATTGTATGTAACCTCTTGAGGGGGGAGATATGACAGATGTGAGACCTGGGAGTTCAAAAGACTACACTGAAAATGTGCCAGATAAGTATGGGCTTTGGTGACAATAAATGTTAAGTGGATTTCCTGGAGAATCACTAAGGAGAGGTTAATGCAAAGAAACAGCCTTTTGAAACTACACCCTGAGGGTAATTTTCTGCTGATTACCTGTAAGAGAAGGCCAAGATCAAAGGACCAAACTGCATAAAGAAATGACTGATCTGCAAAACCCTTGTTCGGTTCTGAATCTAAGACTGATGGACTTGTAACCATGGAGAAAACTCAATTGTGGGTTTTGAAGGACTAAAACCTACTAGAGCCCTAGGTTGAAGTGGGGAGGCCTCTGGTAGGCTTTTCAGCACGTGTTTAGGTTCTTTTATTGTTCAAATATGTTTCCTCTGTAATGCTTTTACTTTAAGAATAAACATGCTTTCTTAGAAGGAACTGTGTGGTAACTTATAACTGGGGCCAATACACTGGTCATAGCCTTCAGAGAGAAAGCAATGCACAGGCTCTGACCTTTTTAGGCATTCTGGCTTGCTGAGGATATCACAGTGTAAATCAGGGAGTTGTGACGCCTTAAAATCCCTGGCAAAGAGGGAGAGAGATGTGAGTCTCTGCCCAGGAGAGGTGATGGTTGGGAGCCAGAAGCCTAAAGTGGATGTCCTTGGTGGACCACAAAGGAGGAATACTGGTGGAGTTACCCTAACACTATGACAGCCCCCATCATTCCTATTGGAAGGCTGTTCCAAGAAACTCCCTCCTCTGGTTAGAAACCTTCTTCTAATTTACACCTAAATTTATTCATGGACAGTTTATACCCATTTGTTTTTGTGCCAATTTTGCCCTCTAGCTTAAACAGCTCTTCTCCCTCCCTGATGTTTACCTTCCTGTTGTGTTTATAGAGAGCAATCATATCTGCTCTCAGCCTTTGCTTTGCTAGGCTAATCAAACCAAACGCTTACAATCTCTGCTCATAAGATAGGCACTGTATTCTCATAGACTCCTAGACTTTAAGGTCAGAAGGGACCAATATGGTCATCTAGTCTGACCTCCCGCATGATGCAGGCCACAAAAGCTGACCCACCCACTTTCCCTTAACTCAGCTGTTGAAGTCTCCAGATCGTGATTTAAAGACTTCAAGTCACAGAGAATCCTCCAGCTTGCGACCCCTGCCCTATACTGCGGAGGAAGGCGAAAAACCTCCAGGGCCTCTGCCAATCTACCCTGGAGGAAAATTCCTTCCCGACCCCAAATATGGCGATCAGTAGAATCCCGAGCATACAGGCAAGATTCTCCAGCCGGACCCCCATTTTACCAGCGATGGCACGTTATTGCCTAATTGACTAAAATCACGTTATCCCATCAAACCATTCCCTCCATAAACTTATCTAGCCTAATCTTGAAGCCAGAGAGGTCTTTTGCCCCCACCGTTTCCCTCGGAAGGCTGTTCCAAAATTTCACCCCTCTGACGGTTAGAAACCTTCGTCTAATTTCAAGCCTAAACTTCCCCACGGCCAGTTTATATCCATTTGTTCTCGTGTCCACATTAGTACTGAGCTGAAATAATTCCTAGTAGTCCTTCTCTGCAGTATTTCCAGTTTTAATTCCTCTTTCTGATTTCAGCTCATTCCCACTAGCCATCCTACACTTCCCAAAATGTTCTACATTATCATCTTTATTGAAAACTAAGGCAAAATATTCATTTAGTTTTGGGGCCATACAAAGATTATCTTTAATCTCTACCCCAGCTTCCCAGCAACCTGCTTCCTGCCTTAAGATATTGCCCCAAAATATCTACAAATGTACTTAAGATTTTTATTGATTTATTTTCAAAACAGGAAAGTGGGGTTTTAATTAAAAATGTCACAGAAAGTGTCTGCTTTCCTCTAAATTTTTTGACTTTTCATCATTGAACCACAAATGGCTAAAAAGGAACATCTATAAGTTTTGGTTTTTCAATGAAAAGTCAAAATTTTCCATAGAAAATTAAAAATTCCAACCAGCTCTAAGAATGAATATAATTCTGCTTCTCATTTAGCAGAAGACCACTTCCATTTTGCAAACAATTTTAGCAAGTCCACTGAGTGCTGGCTTAAGTCAGGTTTCTCTGTATGCTGGGTAATTTACATTCAGTAAAAGAAATATAACAAGGTGTGGTTATTTCAAAAAAATCATCAGGAGTGTACATTTTTAGGTGATAAAAAAGGATGTTATCTGAGGCAAATATTTTAGCTGATGTTGTATTCAGTTCTTGACTTTTTCTAAATTTATTCTCCACAATTGCTGATTAGTTAATAAGGAAACTCTAGAGCTGCCCAAGAAACTGAATATTTCTTCTTTGGGGAAAAAAAGTTTTCAGAATTTTTTTCATTCTGAATCAGTTCTAAAAAGCCAAAAAATTGCAATTTTTCACAGAACTGAAATTCTGCAATAGCTCATTTTAGGAACACTGAAACATTCCTGCAGCAGGAAATTTTTTGACCTATAGTACTCTAGTAAACCGGTTTTACCAACGGGGTGACAGGTTATTTATTTAAAATGTCTGGAGGGTAAAACTTGGACATCACAGGATCTTTTGAAACTCTGGTACAGTTTACTTGACCAGAATTTTATACAATCTTATAAAATGTAGTGCCTGAATCACCAGTGGTGCAAATAAGCAATAAACCTGGTACCTCTGATCTATCTTATGCATTGTTTTTTACTAGAGCTGGCTGAATACCGCGAACATTTGTTCAAATATAAACTATGAATTAGCTTTGATAGTATTTGCAACCTCTCTTACTCATTTTCTGCAAACACTTGCACAACACAAGTAGATTTTTGTTAGGTACGATGTTCAAGGAATGAGAACGTTTTGAAATATTTGTACTGGAGATGTTTGGTAGCCATCCTGAAAACTCTTTGTGTCGTCCGATCAGAGATCAGAAACAATACTATGCAGTTTACCTAACCAATCACACAGTACAAATACTCAAAAAATATAATCACAGTTTATAGTCCCAAACCAAACTATAGGCTGATATGTTGTACTCATATACTTCATTAGTGAATAATAAATTCATGAAAATTTAGATCTGTTTGTGAATAAATCACAAGTAGAAGAGGAACTACGTTCACCAGATAAATTGTTCTCTGTGAGTAGCTCAGTTAGCATCATTTTTAAGACCGCTTTTCTTCCAACATACTGGTATGCAGATTAGCTCCACATCATGCAATGCTGCAGCATCTGACATTTCCCTGTGATATATTTATTATTTATACATAGGTGTGCACAGAGCTTGTGCTTACAACAATCTGTCTTTATGTCTGTCTTCCTCTCAAATGAATTTTTGTCCTAGAAATTCCTTGGAGTTCATTACTGGTGGGGGGTCCTGTTCATTGAAACTCATTATTGTTCTAATCAATTACACACAAGAGTGTAAGTGATCACATTATAATAGTCAGACCCAGCCATTCAATGAAAATTTAATTACAGAGTACAGAGACATGACAAAAAATTCATGTCTGTGTTCAGGAATGCAGCTCCTCAGTAGCAGTTGGTTACTGAACGTTTTCATGCTACTATACCTTCTCTTAATCACACCTTTTTTTTTTTTTAATGAAACTGCACCTGATATATACAGCAGTTATAATGGCTCCCTAGCCTCATCCTATTTCTGGAATTTTAAAGTTCTTTTGTTAGCTCTTTGGGTGATACCATGTACCACAAATTACATGGCCATTTCCAAAAACCACTCAACAGCTTGAAACTACAGGCTGATTCCGAGGCTGGTGTAAAGTCAGTGTAGCCCAATTGACTTCAATGGAGCTGTGCCATTTACACCCAGCTGAGGATCTGGTCGTATTATGTGATTACTTTACGACTCCAGAAAGAGAGATGCAGGCAACCCCTACTGAACACATTATAAAGCATTGGAGCAAATACCTTGTCTTAGAGTATTGTACTGCGGTAAAACACCCTGTACATCAACAGCTCAATACAAATAATTAATAGGTTACTTCTATTACCACAGTGGGGATCAAAATACTAACACAGGACAGGACAGCACAGCCCCTATTGGGAATTACTTCCCAATCTAGATGAGCACATGGAGGTGAGTGTGTGACCCTTCGGCTCCTCCAACTGGCTCCATTCCTTGTTGCCCCAACTCCATTTTTGAACCACTGACCCAGTAGTATCTGAGCACCTGCTTCCATGGCTCATCCTCTCAATAGCTGGCACTTGTCCAGGGGAGCTAACAACCCGTACCAGGCAGAGACACTTGTAAAATTTTTCCTCCCAGCGGCAGTACCAGGCGGAAGTTGCTAGATCAGAGAATTGGACTGTCTCACCACCATCATGATCCTACCACTGAAAGCCAGAATCACAGTAGGACCAAAGAAGTAACAAGTTACTGCTTACATAGTAACAAAAAATAAATAATAAAATAATAATAATAATATTAAAAAGTAATTAATCTTTGTCAACAGTCAAGACAATAATTAATCTCCACCCTGTGTAGAGACATTTCCAAGATCATGGTCTCCCTTTCTCTGTGTGCCTCTTTCTATTGCCTGCGCTAAAGAATAAAGGTTTTTAAGGAGCTTTCTTGAGCTTCTCTAGCTATTTTAGAAGGTCCCTTATGGAAATATGTTGAAGACACAGATGTGGATGTTTAAAGACAATTATTGAATTGTTACTGGCTCTTCTTGAACATTTGTACTGTATCTTTTCTTTAATTGCCTTTGCTGGATATGGAACAACTTCATTTTGCACACAAAGAGCTTATGGCATAAGAGAAAACTATTTGGAAGGGGCTGGGGCGGGGGGGAGGGGGGGGAATTGGCAACATTGCTGTGGCCAAAGTGGTTCTTATTCCCTTCAGCGAATCATCAAATAAACCAAAATTGACACATTTATCTTTCTTTTTTTAAAGACTTTTCACGGAGCTTGAATTATTGCTAAAGTTATATACTGATGCTAATCTAATGTAATGAGATAATGTATTGCTAGCACATGCCTGCTTTTCCAATCTAATGAAATATGGTGATTAAAATAGTATACATTACATGAGGTGCACTGTGGAGTGTGTGTTTGATATTAGCAGGGAGGCATTATTAAAATATAATAGGTAACACTGCCAGTATGTTATCTTCAGTGCTTTTGAAGCTTATTCTCTTCATATATAGATATACATGCTTCATATATAAAAGCTTTTGAAGCATATTCTCTTCATGTGTGTATACATATACACATATGTATACATATACATACACACACACCATCACACTAGCTCTTTTTGTGAGGGCTTTGCATTTGACAAAATATAAAGGTATTCATAGTAGAAACATTTCCCAGTAACGAATTAATAATGTTCAGAATTGAATCACATACACTTAATGCTGCATTTGTCATAGTGGACTGATCTGCAAAGACAAAATTTACTGACTTAAAGTCACTGCAATCTACACAAAGAAATGAGCATGTCAAAAAGCATCTATAATCGTAAGTGACAAAATAGGCAGCATCTGGAAATGGGGAAGGTGTTACCAAAGTGCCTCATCATCAGATCCCCATGGAAAGGATTTCTATGAGTTGCATTAGAGCAGTTAAAAGGCTCTGTCTGACTCTCGATTTTACCTGATGTATAATTATAAATAGTGTGTTGTGTTACTCTAAATAGCATGGTTAAATAAAGACCTGGTTTTACAAATTAGCTTCCTGTACTTGCTGGCTGTCAGTGCTGTGAAAAGAACCTCTTTAGCCTGTAAATATCAAAACCAGCAGCAGCTCTAACTCAGATAAGAGCTACTTGATAACAAGGGCAGGGGAAACCAAGGAAGTTTGCTTTGCTGTTGCCATTTACTAAACCTGAATCTGAATGAGTCCAGGAGGAAGGTGACTCCCCCCCCCACACACACACACACCTTCCAGGAAAATGTCAAAATATTGATACAAAAGGTTCCAGCAGCACATCACCTTCCTCTTCAGGGACAGGTCTGCTTAACTGTGGGTAAGCCATAAGCAGAGATTAGGGACAGAGATGTAAATACTGTGGGCTCCAGAGAGCTGGAGGAAATTAATCAATAGTGGTGGACACTCCACAATGAGGTAAAGAAGAAGGCAACTGAATGTGCAGAGGCTGGAGAGAGGAGCTCCAGCTAGGGGCTGAGGGGAAAAGGAAGGCCAAAAGGCTGTTTTCCAAGGGGAGACATTGGTGCTCCAGTCAGTCCAGCAGACGGCTCAACATGGAACAGGGGGACTGGACTGATAAACCGTCACCCCACAGCGGAGTATACGGTGTATGAGTATACAGTGTGTGTGTGTGCACGCACACACATGTGCATGCCTTAGGATATGTCTACCCTTTGAGCTGGCAGTATAATTTCCTGCTCAGGTAGTAATACACATCTTTGCAATCCCCATCCTTACCCTTCTTTAAACCTTTATTAGATAAAAAAATCATTTTAATACCTCTGTCTGTGTTTCTTGGACTGTTCATCTTTCTACTCTTAGAAGATGGGATTACCCCACAAGCAGCCTCTGTAGCACAGACTTGACACCAGCATCTAAAATCTTAGATAGCCTGTTATGCGCCTTAATTCTTGTTAGGTTCCTTCCCACACCATTAGAAAATCCCTGTACACCTAACCCCATAGCTATCCCCACAATGCCCAAATAGCCATGCAATATTTTCCCAAGGTGCACAACCATCTAGCACCTTTTTTGAAAGCCCAATGAGCACGTAAATGCCCCTTATCAGGTTAGTTAGGCATGAAACTCCATGTTTGGACAACTTAACCAGCTTTGATGCTTTGCCAGTATAAATGGTGTACAGCAGAGGTTCTCAAATTGTGGTCCGCAGACCACTCCATTCAGGTGGTCCACAGATAGTTCCCTCTAAGGTACATGCCTGGGCAGACGCACACGAGAGAATGAAGGGCCACCCACCTAATTAGTGGAGCTGTGCAGGCATGACTCCACTAATTAGGTGCCTAGACCCTGGAGAAGATGCACATGTAAAGTGAGGTGGTGGCTTTGGGGGGAATATGGGGTAGGTGGGAGGGGGCAGTCAGGTGAGAAGAGCAGGTGGGGGGAATTTGGGATGTGCAGGGCTGCGGCGGCCAGATAAAGACTTTCCCCAGCTCCAGGACAGTGGCTGCCAGGGACAGAAGGCCTTCCTTCCCAGCCTCAGCTCTGTGGCTGCTGTGGCGGGGGAGAGACCCCTTTCCTTCCCAGCCCCAGCTCAGGAGCTGCCGCGGTGGGGGAGAGAGAATGAGACACACACCCCCTCCTTCCCAGCCCTAGCTTGGGGGCTGCCAAGGCAGGGGAGAGAGCGCACATCCGTCATATTAGAAAGGTAAAACTACTGATATTAAAATATGAAAAGTGTGTGCTTTTATTTGTAGAACAAAAAAAGTTTATTATTATTATTATTTTTATATAGCGCTTTTATCCAAAGCGCTTTATAATAGTTAGCTAACGGTACAAACAACATTTGGAAAGACCATTAAGTGGTCTGCCAAGACCCTCAGCAATTTTCAAGTGGTCCGCAAAGAAAAAAGTTTGAGAACCACTGGCGTACAGAATAAAGGTCCAATTCTATGAAGTGTTGGGTGTGTTCAACACACAGTGAAGTCATGAAACTACAGCCTGTGCCATATTGACATATATTATAAGAGAGTACCGTACAATGGAAAATTATAAGGGATGGGTCATTTTTTGCATTTCAAAAGAAACGTTTTATACCAATCTACATAGCAAACTATCTAATCCCTACCCACGTCATTCATTCTATTCATGTTTCTTGAAGGAAAGCAAAGGGAACTGCACACCTAACGTTATTTTCCACGTATATGAGGGAATTTGAAGTTTGGGTGATTTTAACATAATGGATATTGTAAGCTGGTTAGGCTCCAGAATAGAGTATTTTAGTAAGTGAACCACTTCACTTTATATATTACAGCAATTAATTATCCTTTTAACAAAATTGATTGTAGCAAGAGCACATTTTTTTCCCCAAGGAAAAAAGAAACTACAAATTTTTAACCAATTAAAATCAAGTAGCTAATAAAACCCAGTAGCCATTAACATGCAAAATGTTTTGCTCCTTTAATATGATTTGCTCTAACTCTACTGGAAAAGCAACACGGAGAAAATAAGCTCTTCAGCAGATGTGGCAGCTGAAGGGGAGGGAGGAAAAATAAAAAAATAAAGAAAGGGATGAATAAAACATGTTTTTCTAAGTGTAGATTTGATACAGTAGTGATAATTTAACTTAGTTCTAAGTACACTGGGCGATAAATGGCCTCATAAATGTGCAAGGTAAACTCTGCGAATACAGAAAGGAGCCATTTATTGCTTTGTAACATCAAACGCAAACTAAAATTATCTCCTAAATAACAGATTTTCTAGTTGGGCTGAATTATTGTGTAACAGAGGGACAGTAACTTCCACTGAATCGCTCCCTTGGTTAACAGTAAAATGAACAGCATGAATTAGATCCAGGTAACGTTAGATGTCACCAATTTTAGCAAATTCAACCTTGGAAACTTTTCCCAGGAAAAGTAAGTCAAAGCTGAGATCGGATCTTGGGTTCATGCTTCTAATGAGCTGTTCAGCTTGTACAGGAAAGAATTAAAACACATGGGGGGAAACTGTAATCTTTGCTCAAAGCTCTGCATAACATCTTATCTGTGTATTTCCTTTTCTTACTGTCATGTTAGTCATTTGTGCCTAACAGAATATTAAGATACTAGGTGATGGAGACGAGTGACGTCCCAACCGCCAAGAGGCTCAGCGATTCTGTTCAGATGACTACTACCCAGATATAGTTTAGTTAAAGTTGAGGTAAATAACTCTCATGACCCCTTGAATCTACCAAATTGGAACAGGTTTTCTCAAAAGATTTCTACTACTTTATGCTTGGATCCAACTGGAAATGCAGCATGAACAGTTTCTAGGGTGATATACATTATGTGTGTGTATATATTAGGTAGAGTTGACACCAATACCTATGCTTGAGGTTGGCGACACACATATATAAAACTTTATGAACTTCCAACAAAATTCAGTTCAAGTTTTGGGAGAAGGCTTGGGTCAGTTTTTATCTTATTTAAATCACCTTGCCCATCGCCACTGATGCTGGACTGCTAGCCATTAAAAATTGTTAGATACCTGTATCTGCAAGTATTGTCACTATTTGCTGGTAAAAGTTTCTCTCTCTGCTTCTGTATACTGGGCTATTTTTCTCCTAGCCTTGGTCCCATCTATATGGGATTGGCTCTTTGGGTCCTTTTTCTCCATTCCAGTGTGTCTTGAAGCAGTTCCTCAGAAACTCCGCAGCTAATCACATCCTTTTATATATATTTATCCATCCATTTAGTTTTAGATCTTTCAACCCTTCTCTTACCCTCTACTTCTAAGTTTAACATCCTGTCTCCTACAGTCTACCAATATTCTTTTCTCATGCCCAAGCCATCTGGATTCCCTCTGTTTTTCTATCATGGGTATCATCTTCACACTTCCCCTATTTTGTTTTTTCCAGACATGGTCCATCCTTGTAACTCCAAGCACTCAGCTGAATATTTTCATTTCCAATGTATTCAAGATCTGCTCCTGTTTCTTCTTCAGTGCCCAGCATTTGGAGCCATAACAAAGTGCAGGACTAATTAGCATCTTGTAGATATTACTTTTCAATTAGATCTGCAATAGGAGAATGCCTATCATTATGCTCACTTCTCTCCATTTAGTTCATGCCTTTCCAGTTCTGTTTATGAGTTTGTCATTGAGCTCACCATTTTCCTATGCTATCGAACCTAGGTACTTGTATAGTGGCCTATTTCATTTTATAATTAACATTTTATTGGCTCTGCAAATTTTTGGCTTATGAAAAATGGCAACAAGTAGTATAAAGCAGTAGGACAAAATCCTCTTTGTTGAATGCATGTTCAAGCTTGTATCAGAAGAATACAAGAATCCGTAACAGTTCATGCTCTCTGTATGTGTGTATATATATCTCCTCAATATGTTTCACTCTATATGCATCCGAAGAAGTGGGCTGTAGCCCACGAAAGCTTATGCTCTAATAAATTTGTTAGTCTCTAAGGTGCCACAAGTACTCCTGTTCTTTTTGCGGATACAGACTAACACGGCTGCTACTCTGAAACCAGTAATATATACATATCACTTCTCTAGTATCTTAGACACTTTACAATTAAAGAAATACAGATAAAATGACTTCAAAGATACAAGATTAAAACAATCAAAATCAGTATAAAACCATACTTAAAATGAAGGTGAAATAATAAAAGCCTTCTGAAATAGAAAGGTTTTTTTTAAAATGTTGTTTGCGAAAAAAAATGTTGATTCTGTGTTGATCCTCAGATCAAAAGGGAAGTCTCTCCACAGCCACGCGGCCACAGAAACAAAGATACAGGCAATGCCTTATGCCCGTGTAAGCTCAAATAGCCTCATCCACTCATACCTATGAGCATGGGACAGTATTGTTATGAAAGGTGTTAATGACCCACCATTAAGGGTAGATCTACACAGCCAGCAGCAGTGAGCCTCCCAGCTTGTGTTGAGAGATTTGGGCTAGCTGGGCTTGTGCTAGTGCTCTAAAACCAGCTGTGTAGACAGCACTTTGAAGATGGAGCTCAGGCTGGGGCTTAGGCTCTGAAGACCATCCCTCTCACTAGGCTATTTTTGGCGCGGTAGCATGCGCCCTGTGATCCTGAGCCTGTTGACCCAGGCTGGCTGCCGTGGGCTGTGTAGACATAGCCTAAGGGTCTTGGCAGCAAAGGGGATCACAGGCTTCCTTTAAAGTGAATTAAGCACTCAGCTGAAGCTCCTTTTTGTAGTAAAAAACAGCTGCAGACAAGGAGGGGAGTGTGGCACTATTGGGGTTTTTCCATGTTTCAAATTCAGGGGTGGGAACTAGGACAAAAGTGTTGCATAGACAATCAGCAGAGAGTCTATGCAGGTCCCTGGAGGCAAACAGAACTGTTTTGTGGGATTGGGCCATGGTGCCTGGCCTGAGGCTTCTGCAGCTAGAGAGCGGTCTGTATGTTGTTTGTTCTTGCTGCCAGTCAGGGAACCAGGACCTTAGAGTATTTATGTAGTGTCATTAGTTTATTTACAAAATGTCTCTGACTCTGTCTCACCGATTTCTCACCCAACGGGAAACTATCCTGCAAGGCCCAAACTCTGTCTACCACTTGGTCAAAGGGGCAACAGTATAAAAGGAGACAGAAGCTCTGATAGGTAATGGAGAACCAGTCCTTTAGAGGCCTTCAAGTTAAAGCCAAAATCTCATAGTCCACGTGTGGAGTTAAGTTTTCAGCTCATAAAACTGAACTCCAGCTTAATTGGAACTTCATGACGTTTCCCTTGGCATATAGGAGCTTCTTTCAGAGCTGGCAATTAAAGATGTACTTTGTACCCATTCAAAAACAGTAAAGAGGCTCCTTAGATATTCAATGACATAGGTTTTTTTTCCTCTTGGCAGTGGGACTTGCCAGGGGAACCCACAGAGGCAGTGTAGAAGTAAGAACTTCCAAAAGATGAGAAGTCTAATGAAAGTAAAAGTGTAGGCTCGAAGCAAATGGTATTATTAATTATGTTGGACATGCTATGCCAGAAAAACATTTGATCTAGGGAGAAAGTCACAGAATGTAAAGAGAGAGAGAGAAAGAGAGAACACCATCCTGGAGCTACCCTGCCAGCATCCGCCAGAGGGAATCATGCTATAGCCAGTTTGGCTAATGTCCAGTACCATCTGTGTAATATTATATACAGTATGAAATGGAGAGCCAAACACAGATACTTTTCTTCAGTTAGTGCTGGAGCTCTCCACTTCACCTCTGAAAGTCCGAAACAGCTCCATTTCCAAAACAGGCCTAAAAAGGCTCAAACCGGCAAAATAACGGAAAATGGGTAGAAGGCTCTTTCGTCAATATGAGGATTTTGAAGTCAATAACTTTAGGAATCCTTTGGTGGTACCTCCAGAAATGTTCAAAAAAGTGGCTGTAAAAATGCTTTCATCTGATTAAAAAGTGAAGAACACTTCTGTTTTGGTGGATTGTTGAAGCCACTGAAATTAAGGGCATCCTCTCTGACTGGCTAGCACATTCTTAAGTGGGTGATTTCAATATTTTCAAAAGCCTTTTCCCCCCCTGTAAGAAACAGCAGGGAAACCTGGAGTCAATGGAGTTACACCCAGGATGGATTTGGGTCCTTGAGTTTAATGTAGCAAGTTTTTCTCCATTCAGTCATTGCAAAATCTGAATGAACACATAGGTGCTGGAACTAGTAACGCTGGGGGTGCTGCCGCACCCCCTAGCTTGAAGTGGTTTCCATCATATACAGGCTTTACAGTTTGGTTCAATGGTTCTCAGCATCCCCACTATACAAATTGTTCCAGCACCCCTGAATGAATGCAGAGTTCAAGGATGACCAAAGATTGAGGCTTTTCAAAGGAAGGAGAGACAAAGAATAAACAGTGGACTCTGCTCTTTACTGGAGGGGATGGCACAATTAGCATATAGCCTGTGTCAGGATTATATTTTCTTCTGTGCAGTTTGGTGAAGCATGGATGGTTTCCTGCATGTCTTATAAAATTGGTTGAAGTTTATACAATATTTGGCATAAATCCTATCCTCAGGATTTTGGCCTGAGCCTCAAGCTTCTGGAGGTTTCCTCAGAAGTTTCCCAAAGTCTCAGGACATTTGGTGGTTCTGCAGCTGCACCCAGGATAATAATATTAAACTGAATGTTTGCGTATGCATTTTAGACACATTGATGGAAAATGTGGCCTATTATATTTTTCATTTACAAAATTTTGTGGCCCCGGGCGCTGCAAGGTACTGAGCGAACCCATCACTTAAGGGCCAGGTAGTGTTGTTGGTTATACACTTACTGAGGTCAGTGAGAGCCACATGGCCTGCTTCTGGTGGCATTTTTTGCCATAACGTACAGATCTAATAAAATAAGAGTTCACAGGAGAACGGAGAGTCTGAAGCCATGATAGAAGATACAGTACGTCCAGCTTCTCCATGTTCTTTACTTCTTTACTCCATTTATCAGGATCCATCTAGCTCTTCTGGAGAAGGTTTCTCAACTGTCTTATAGGAAGAGAAGCAATCAAATACATGTGCCACTCCTTTGTGAAAGATTGTAACCTCTTCTTTTTCACCTGCTGTGTTCTGGTATTTTCCCACTGAAATCAATGACCTGTTAGGATGTACCTGGGTGCATTCTGTATTTCAGCAGGTATGTTGTATCCGGGTACACCTAAAACGCTTGACATCAGTCATGCAATTAGTATTGTGCTGAGCTCTTTCTTCAGTGGTGCGAGCGGTATAAATACAGAACATCAGCTGATAGTTTTAAATAGTACTAAAACAATGGAATCATTTGATCAGCCGATATCATTAGGCCGCTATTCAAATCTGTTTCAAACCAAATTATTTCCCTTGAAAATGTAGAAAATTTAATACATTTTGGCATGGGCATCCAGGTGCTGTTAATACTTTCAACACTCATCTTGTAATTTGTATTCAGGAAGGTTTAATTAAGATTTCCTGAATGCAGGTGTCCATGTTAGCTAGAGCCTTAGTTCTCCTCTGAAGCCAAGAATCTAAGGAGCATTTCTTCTACCTTGGCTGGAGGTGTATATAGATCAGTGCAGCTGGAGTCTGCCAATTTTCCAATTAATTCTGTGCAATTCTGCACTATCAATTCAACGAGTGACTTGAATAATCCCTACTTAGAATGAAAATCAGCTCCTTGGGGAGAGCTATATAAGGGAGGCTGTACAGTATCCTCCATAAAGGGGATGATTATCATCCTTCTAAGATACTCTAAGTGCATACATATTTCTCAGCCCTCGGACTATCATATTATTATCATGTGTACTCAGAACCTGATCCAAAGTCTATTGAAGTCAATGGAAAGTCTCCAGAGTGAGCCCAATTCAGATCTGTTGTAATCAAGTGCAATAATTCCATTGATTTGAGATGTATCTGCCTACAATTGAATGTTGACCCCCTATGTTGAATTTTGAGGCCCCACTTTGTAGGAATTAATAGTAATCTATATTGGGAAAAGTCCCAGGATCATGAATGGATGGTACAAGGGTAACTACTCATGCTTTTATGCAAGGATCTTTCCTAGATACTCTTACAGAACTCATGCATAGTACAGGATCATGCTGAATAATCTTTACAATTTTGCTACATATTTGGAGCCACTAATGACCGCAGGAAAACCATGTGTGGTCATTGCTATTTTTAATTACCAATCAAAACGCAGCAGCTGAGCAACCCAAAATACTGGTGGGTCTGTCAGCCAATATGAATCCGATGATACTGTGCCAATTTCAAAATGCATATTAGACTCTCAATGTTTTTCTTTGCTAGTGACATTTCACCCATATTTATTTATCTCCCCTTACAACCTTATCTGAAGATTCAAATCTTGTGCCATTTCCTGTTCTTATTACAATCTTTTTCACAAGAATGAGGTTTTTAAATCCTTCATACATTCTGTGAAAATCAGTACGGTACCTGATTCACTCTGACCTTTTCCATGTTCCTCATTGACTTGGCTGGCCAATTTCCTTTCCTACTTCTCTATCCCCCAAGCAACCTGTGAGCAAGAATTGAAAATAGTCAGCCTATCAAAAATGTCAGCATTGCCTGCATACTTCTGGCTGGACATGATGGCCAAGATCAGTATCATCATCATCAAGACACCAAAGTTGTACAATTTTGATTACCTCTCGACAAAGGTTAAAGGAAAAATCCAACAATGGGGTTATACTTAAAGAAAAATCTCCTGCCAGCTGTATGAGCATAAAAAAGATATCCTAATAACTACATTGAACTACAGGGGAAGTAAATTATTGACATAAAGCAAAACATGCCTTAAATATTCTAATCAAGAATGATGAATAGAAAGTCTGATGATGTGGTTTAGGACACAGGAAATGCAATTAGCCATTGAAAATCATGGGAAAAATCAAAGATTTTTAACATTTAAAATTAAATATTATTTTAAAATAAAACAGGCTAACACATACTGTTAACGCCACTGTTTAAATAAGCAATTTTAAAAAGTGAATTATTAAAAATGAAATTGCATCTCTGAACATCTTCTTTCCTCTGCATTCCAAAGGCGACCTGAATTGGAGATGTGTGATTTTAATCTAATACCCAACATGAGATCCAGTCTGATGAGATAGCAAAATTTCAGCATGTGACGGAATGCACCCCTCTATTCACAACCTACACATCACTGTAATACTCTTTTTACAGAATATGCCTTGTGAGGTGTCATTTGAAAATGCATAACTCACTGGTCAATAATATCATGGTGAAATGAATGTAGCAACATTATTTGTAAAGTTATGAACATAAGATGAATTTATGACTAAAATGTTTTTATCGGACTAGCTTGGGAGTGGGTAAACAAGTTTCTCAAAGACAAAGGACAAGCTGACACCTCTAGCCAGGTGTCATCAAAGTTGATAGGCAATAACCGGTCAAGTGACCATTCTTTGCCAGATAAGGGGGGCAGGAACAGATTGATTTGTATTTTAACAAACAAGAGCATGGAATCTCTTTCACCATGAGACTCCATGTCTCCATCCTCACAGCTGGAAGGAAGTTTATCTAGGGATAACCCTCAGGAAAATGCATTTCAAAGGTGACTGGACTATAAAAGGTCGCGCAAAAACACCCCAGATTTTAATTCTCTTTCTTTTTCTCTCTCTCACCTGAGAAAACAAAGGAACTAGCCCTTTGAACTTTGGGGGCAGATCCTGACTTAAGAATTTGGTCAGCCCTCTTGCTGGAAACATGTGGTAAGGATTTTTACCTTGAACCAAGTCTAGTTTGTTAAGCTTTAGTTACTTTAAACATGTTTTAGCTTTATTTCTCTTGTAACCATTTCTGCGTTTAAAGCCTTATACTTGTACTCACTTAAAATCTCTCTCTTTGTGGTTAAATAAACTTGTTTTATTCTTTAATCAAAACTAATCCAGTGTTGTCTTTAAACTGAACTGTGTGGGTGACTCCATTTGAAGTAGCAAACTGTTGTCCATTGATTCCTTACAAGGGCAATGGACCTCCAATATTTGGACTGTCCAGGAGAGGGCTGGACAGGACAGAATGTACATTTTTGGGGAAAATCCATGATTGGGAGCGTGTTAGAGTCATCCTGCAAGTGATGGCCAAAGCCGATGAAAGCCAGAGTGCAACTGGAGTGTACTGGCAGGATGCAGCTATACAGACACTGCAGGTGTGACCTGCATGCTGGTTGGCTGTTTGTGAGCGGCCCAGGTTGGGATTTACCACAGCATAGCATCGTAAGGTACCCAAGGTTGCAGGACAGGTGGTGACACAGCCCTTGGATTGCACCCTGGAATATCATAAATAGATTATAGAATTGGTAATATTCTGGACTCATAAATCTGCAAATCAGCGGCAAACTCTGCCTCTAGATACAGGCATGTAACTCCTGTTGAAAGACCTATTGTTTGCATTCAGAACTTCATGAAAATTTGATGACTATACAAGACACACAAAAAATGTATGTTAAAGTAAGGATGATCATTATTTATTTATGGGCCTGATCAATACCTAGTGAAGTCCTTCTGTTGATTTCAATGGGCACTAGATAAGAAAAAAAATGGGAATAGGATTTGAAAACAACTGAATAAAAAATCAGTAGCAAGGATTTCTAATAACTGGTTTTATAGATTGTAATATATATTTCTGTTACTTAGCGTATATATAACACTTTGAAATAAAACCCTCGTCCTTTGCCTGCCTAAAATAGCAAAACTAGTCACTGCCTTTTCCCGGCTATTCCTTTCCTGCTATATTTTCAGGTTCTTTCTCTTGGGCTGCTCTGGAGATGACGTTTCCAAACTGCCATGGGTGATGCTTAGAGGATTGCTCAGCAAGGCATATACAGTAGCGTAGCATGTGAGCATTGCAGCTGTCACCTTCCTTCCTGAGGCCGATTATCTCTGTAACAGCCTAGGGCTTACAATCAGAAGTTTACAAAATGTGGAACTCCCACTTGACAACAAGCACCCTCCGTCCTCTGTGCTGCTTCAGAAAGCGCCTACTTATTTTGTATGACGTATTGCTTTTAAATGCATAACAGAATTCAGATTTCTAAATAGAGTGCTTCCTTTGTGGCAAGAAGTAAATATTCCTCCTGATGTTCAGTGGGGTAAGCGCCAAGCTCCAATACATTTTTGTATGAAAAAAAAAAGACACTTTTCACAAGACTCTATAGTAAGCACGTTTCCAGATGAAAAAGGTCCACCATAAATAAAGTTTGCAACTACAATGCTTCAGAGTTGTATTCAGGAATTCAAACTCTAATACATATATTTCAGGGACTCCTTTATCCAGTGTAAAAAAAAGTCATGATAACTATAATTGTGCTCCCTACATTGTTTTTTTTAAATCATCCATCCCTTAAGATCATCAAACAGGAACAGTAATTTAACACAAAACCTGATCAAATCCAGTTTTATTCCCCTCAAACGTAAACTTCCTTGTTAGGAATGAATTGAACCACAATATTGTCCCAATCTACGCAAGTAAATGTTCCTTCAGACCATGTGTTCATTAACACAACAAGTGAAGTTAAATTATGTGGCCAACATTTTCTAGTATTTTTGTTCTTTAATTTTTGTAGTGCCCAATATGAGACACCTAAAAGGAATCTAACTTTCACAAGGAGGATGCTCAGCATTTTCTGAAATACAGACCTCATTAGGGTGTCCCATGTTGGGCAAGTAAAAGTTAAGTATTAATAAAAGGAAGACAGAAAAACTCTTGCTGCTCTCACATTAAGAAAAATTACCTGCAGGAAGTTAAGAATTCTGTGCCAGGGCATATATAGTGTATGCCTGCCTATACTTGAGTTACTTTGATTACACTGCTCTACAGCCAAAATGCTTCTGAAATAAATGTAGTCAAACTTTACTAATTCTGGGTCACTGAGAACGAAAATGATGCTTAAAATTGTTGATTGGCTCTAGTTTTCAAGATATGCTATTGGGTCAGTATATACGACCCTTGACTTGGGAATGGCGGAGGATAAATGAGTTATAAAGGGAAGGGATCTCAATTTAAACCAGAAATTACTAAAATACATCTTTGACTGGATCTATGAATAAATCTATGACTGGGTTTGGACAATACTTGCTTTTTAGGCAAAACAATGAATGATGCAATCTGAAGCTGGTATTGCGTCATACATGATATGAATTGCATCATGTTATTCCTAGAAGTCATGGATGATGCAATCATAACGAAGCTTACATCACTCTGCTGAACAAATTGCCCTATATCAGCTCTAGAAATCATACAGTGTCGTGCTCTCTTATTTGTCAGTGTTTGATTTTGCAAAGGGACACATTTCTGTTTAGCCAAAGTGAGCAGAGATGCCTCGTACTTGTGTGAACAGTGCAGATAATTTCTGCTATATTTGTGGTGAAGTGACTTTTGCATCACAAAAGCGCAGTATAACCACTATGGTTAAGAAAGCCTATCACCTTTATTTTGGCTGCAAAATTGGAGCTCAGGACAAGAGGTGGGCCCCACACATATGCTGCAACACTTGTGCAACAAAGCTTCGCCAGTGGTTGAACAGGAAAAGGAAATCTATGCCTTTTGCAGTGCCAATGATTTGGAGAGAGCCAACAGATCATACCAGCAATTGTTACTTCTGCATGGTGCCTCCACTTGGGAAAGGTGTGTCAAAGAAGAAAAAGTGGACTGTGCATTATCCAAACATTCCATCAGCTATACGCCCAGTACCCCACGGAGAAGGACTGCCGGTTCCTGATGCACCAGAATCATTCTCACTTGAGTCAGACGAGGAAGAAGAAGAGGATGAAACTTCTGGTCCTGAACCATCAATGTCACAGGACCCACATTTTCTCCCATCCTCCTCCTCCTCTGAACCACACCTCATAACACAAGGTGAACTGAATGACCTTGTCAGGGATTTGGAACTACCCAAGAGTAAGGCAGAGCTGTTGGGCTCCAGACTACAGCAGTGGAATCTCCTGGCAGGTGATGTTAGGGTTTCCATGTTCCGTGACCGTCAAAAGGATCTTGTCCCATTCTTCTTCATGGAAGGTGATCTTGTAGCCTGCAACAACATCGATGGTGTTATGGCAGCCCTCAACATCGTTCACGATCCAGATGAGTGGAGACTGTTCATTGATTCATCGAAGACAAGTCTTAAAGCTGTTTTACTGCATAATGGCAATGTTTTGCCATCAATTCCAGTTGGTCATGCAGTCCATAGGAAGGAAACCTATGACAACATGAAACAACTTTTGAGGTGCATAAACTATGACCAACATCAGTGGCAGCTTTGTGGCGATTTGAAGGTTGTTGCTCTCTTGCTTGGTCTGCAGACTGGATACACAAAGTACTGCTGTTTTCTCTGCGAATGGGATAGTCGTGCAAGAGATTCCCACTACATCAAGAAAGATTGGCCACTCCGACAGTCATTGGAGCCTGGGAGGAAAAGTGTTCAGCATCCACCACTTGTTAAATCAAGGAAGATTTTGTTACCACCCTTACACATCAAGCTGGGTCTGATGAAGAACTTTGTCAAGGCCATTGACAAAACACAAGCAGCTTTCAAGTACCTCCGTGGAAAATTTCCAAGGTTAAGTGAAGCTAAGATAAAGGAAGGTGTCTTTGTTGGTCCTCAGATTCGTGAACTTCTTCGAGATGATGCATTTGACCATGCACTGCGTGGCAAGGAAAAGACGGCATGGAAAGCCTTCCAGTTAGTGGCAATAAATTTTCTCGGAAACAACAAGGCAGACAACTACAGGTTGTTGGTGGAAAACCTCCTCAAGGCATACAAAAGCCTTGGTTGCAACATGTCACTAAAGATACATTTTTTGCACTCTCATCTAGATTTTTTTCCACCGAACTGCGGAGCAGTGAGCGACGAGCACGGCGAGTGATTTCACCAGGACATTGCAACAATGGAGAAACGCTATCAGGGCAAATGGAGCCCATCAATGCTTGCAGACTATTGCTGGACAGTGACAAGAGATGCTCCATTTAATGAATACAAGAGACAAGCCAAGAAGCGCCAAATAGACACTGAATAGGACTAAACTGTACATAATAGTTTTTTGCCTTTTGTTTCATAATAAATTTTATTTATATAACCCTTTTGCTGATTTTTAAAGTGTTACATAAACAGGACAGGTGAAATATTATCATGTAAAGCAACCATAAACACATGAAAAGACCTAGGTTTACAATTTATGATTAAAACTCTACTATCTACACAATATACATAGAAGTAAAATGTAAATACTTAAATATCTTAGAAACAGTAGCCAATCAGTTGTTTTAATTGTCATATTTGAATTCAGCACATCAAAATACATAATAAATAGCACATTTTATCTCTGAAGCAGACGACTTCTCAAAAAATGTAGACCAGTGTTATTATATTGTAGACGGGGTCAGAGTAAGCCACTATTCAGGAAATGTTTTACTAATACCTATATGATGCCTCTCCAGCATCTATCCTGGAAAAAAAATAAGATTCCATTTGACAAAGTTAAGTTTCTGTCCCTTAAAGCTGAAAATAAAACTTTCCAAACATAACCCAATGCAGTGCTGTTCTCCTGAGTCTGTGGCAAGAGAGCTGACTCATTAGCTCAGAGAAGTGTGAGCTGCCCAGTTTATCTAGATGGGGTGTGGATTAGGGTTGCCAACTTTTCTATTTGCAGAAAACCGAACACCCTTGCCCCCCTGCCCCTTTTACAAGGCCACGCCCCCACTCACTCCATCCCTCTCCCTCCGTCACTCACTCTCCCCCACCCTTGCTCACTCACTGGTGAGGGCTCCAGCTGGGGCTCTGGGGTGGGGCTGGAGATGAGGGGTTTGGGGTGCAGGAGAGGGCTCCAGGCTGAGGCATGGGTTTGGGATGCGGGAGGGGGTATGGGCTCTGGGTGCTGGCTCCAGGGTGGGGCCAGAAATGAGGGGTTCAGGGTGCGGGAGGGGGATCCGGGATGGGGCAGGGGTTGTGGTGCTCGGGGTGAGGGCTCTGACTGCAGATACGGGCTCTGGGGTGGGACAGGAGATGAGGGGTTTGGGGTGCACGGAGGGCTCCATGCTGAGGCAGAGGGTTGGGGTGCGGGAGGGGGTGTGGGATCTGGGCTGGGGCCAGAAATGAGGGGTTCAGGGTGCAGGAGAGGGATCTGGGCTGGGGCAGGGGGTTGGGGTGTGGGGGGTGCGGGCTCCGGGTGGCACTTATCCCATGTGGCTCCCGGGAAGCTGTTGGCATCTCCCTCCATCTCCTAAAGCAGAGGCTTGACCACGTGGCTTTCCGCGCTGCCCACGCCTGCAGGTACTGCCCCCTCAGCTCCCATTGGCCATGGTTCATGGCCAATGGGAGCAGCTGAGCTGGAGCTGGGGGCAGCATGCAATGCCCCCATGGCCATCCCTCCACCTAGGAGCCAGAGGGAAATGCTGGCAGCTTCCCGGGAGTAGCATGGAGCCATGTAGGGAGCCTGCCTGTGCCACCGACCGGACTTTTAACGGCCGCTGACCGGAGCTGCCAGGGTCGCTTTTCAGCTGCGCGTTCCAGTCGAAAACTGGACACCTGGCAATCCTAGTGTGGATTCTGAAACTTAATCATAGTTGACAATATTGGCATTTACATTATTTCATCTCTGATCATTTTAGCAGAAACACACACACATATAAGTACTCTTGGACTGGGGATGGTGACTGAGTTGAATAACGTTACTCCTTTTGGCCCAAATAGCTAGCCAAAAATTTGGGGGTCTTGCAGGTTGTTCCAGCTGGGAAAAGAAATTGATGATGGAGTCAGGTATCTTTGCTGCAGTCTTGTTTATTTACACGCAATGTACAAAATAATGGTTCTCAAAACACAGGAGGAGCCAAACAGTAGGAGGAAGTTTCTTTGCTTACAACCCCAAGCTATTTTAGCCAGCATAACATTGTGCTTGCCCTGACTGTGTCTGTAGCTTCCTTCCCAGTTTGTTTCTGTGCTTCTCTTTCTGAGTCTGTTCATGTCTCTTTCCTTCCCCATCCATAAACCTTTCCCCAAAACAAAGTGGAGACCCACGTAGTTCTAATTCTGAGTGGACTTGCGTATGTCTTTGTTGGGGAGTGGCTGGGGGGGAGGGGAGGAGCTGCTATAAAGGACCGTAACCGTTTCTTACAGTTAGGTGAAGGGTGACAGTTATATCCACCAGCTTCAATGATGTTTTCCACAACCCACAACAATAACAAAACTCTCCACTCCAACCAATCTGAGCCAAGATTTTTTTTTTTAAACTAACTAAACACGCATTTAGGCAGACCTAACAGATAAGAGTACTAAACATCTATGCAAAAGTAGGACTCCTCATTGTTTTTGCTGATACAGACTAACACGGCTACCGCTCTGAAACCTGTCTCATGACATAGACAGAGGTAACGAATTAAGCCTGTAACTACCTTACTCTACATTGTGGACAGATTGCGGCTGGCACTGCATATGCAAAAGTGCATGGGTAGGGAAATATACAAGGAGTCTTCCTTCTCCTTACATCTGTGTACTGGGCGCAGCCACCATCCAACAGGCAGTGCAAATCTAGCATTGCTGGTGTATGTGAACACACCAAGGGAGCAGAGCAGGGAGAAGCTGGGGCTAACAAAGCAGAGCTGATCAGGCACATGAAGGGGTAGATGGTGCACCTGGAAAAGATGTCAGAGTGCCCTCACTGGCATGTAATCATTCCTGTTCCTCTGGTGATTCCCACCACTTCCTGGCCCCTCTACCTCTTGACCCTGCATCCCTCCAAATAAGATGGATTTAAACCACACGGCAGCCCTACATTTATATAGTGACTGCTCTACCGAGACACAAGTAACAATGATACTTAGCAGCCGCTAGCTCCTGGTTAAAGGGAGAAAGAGAAGTATGAGGGAACTTCTATTAGGAACTAAGAGAAATAAAACAGCTAGGGATGGACCAAAGACAAAGCTCTGGAGCCAGGAACCCAGCAACACTGAGGTGTTTGAAACACAGATCCAGATCCAAATTTAGCAGCTTTCGCTCATCTCTAGTAAAGAGAATAAGAATAAGAATAAAGAAACAACAGTGTTGTTTCTGGTGTTGGCAGAAAGCATATAGGAGTGGGGTATAAAGATGCAATTAAAAAGGAGAGCCTTTCGTGGTATATTTCTCCTGTCAATATCTCTAAAATACAAATTTACTGTTTAAGGGTGGTAATTAGTTTTCAGATATTGGGATGACGGGAGATCTGAAAACACACACAGGACCAAGTCCTGTGACTGCAACACTCACCCTAATTAAAGTCTATTATTCCAAATCAGCATTGCTCTTTTCCGCCCCTTGAAAGTTACATTAATTTGATAAAACAACCAGCAGAATTTCTAATGTTAATCAAAGAGATAAGTTTCACAGGACAGATCTTCTTTGCATTCTCCCTCTTGTACTTTCACAGAAAAGATGACTGTAGCTGAAAGAAACCCTGAAGGAATGTTTTCCCATTATTGCTTAACAAGAAATAGTCAGTTAATCAAAAGGAGATACAGAAAAAACAAAACAAAAAAAAACAACCCCAAACACCCCGCACATCTGCTATCTATATAAACTATCAGAGGGATCCTCTTCACTTCTGCGTAATGAGGCAGCATAGTTTAAAAAACTAAGAGGTAAATTTTCACAGGGACACAGTGATCTAACTACATGACTCCTATTGACTCTAACATGGGCTGTGGAGCTAATCCCTACTGACGCTTTGACAATGTGTCCCTAAAGAAGATTAAAGGTGCCAGATGATCTTGGTGTTAAAGTTTAGGCCTTCCTTCTGGAAACCCAGTTGGGAGTAAAAATTCATTTTCATCCAAATGATACCCCAAACACTGTGCTGAATGGCTCAAACTGGATTTTGAAGCTAATAATTTTGGAGTTATATGTTAAATATTGTATACCAAGGAGGTTTGTATGCACTACCATAGCCTATTAGCTGATGTTGGAATATTGCCAGGAGAGACTACTTAAACTCTGTTGGTTCATTTGTGGTAAGTGCAGTTTGTTAATTACACTTGGATGCAAGGGAGATGAGAGAGTGGCCTTCTGAGTGAAGGAATATAGGGTCCAGGGCTGAGCAGTCCTCTGGGAGAAACCTTAAGAAGAGCCAAGCCTTGGGACTAGCTTTGGGCTGCAGTTGTTGTATGCACTGTGTTACATTAGTAATTAAGCCAAATCCCAGGAAGGGGATGAGTTCACAACATATTTTAGCAAAATAGAGATGCACAACTTGGAACAAACCAAACTTTGATGAAATCCGCACTCTGTGAAATTGGCTACCATTTTGTAAAATTTTTCCTTACATTTTCCACATTACTTATCAATCATCCAAAGTGCTCCTCACAGACATATGAGAAATAGACACAGTCCCTCCCCTTTCCAGTCTAAAAGAGCAAGAAATAAGCAAGGTGATAGAGAGCGATTACTGACTGGTACAAAAAATATATGTTAAACTCAAGAGACAAGCCATGAAACAAAAGACGAGAGTTCTGCCAGGTTTTTTTTGTTAGAAGTATGGGAAGGCAAGTGGTAGATTTTAAACATCTTACCCTTGGTTGTTCACAAATAGAGTCCTACAAAAGTCTGATTTCAGATTATAGGGAGAGCTATGTAAATATTTTCATCAGTTCCAGTTTGTGAGACGACTTCTTGCTCCTCCTGAATTTTAGCTTGAGTTTTGGGTTTGACAAATAAAGTAAAATTCAGTTGCCACCACCATATGACTTCATTTCACATGAAGCCATGAGTGTTGACACAAAACTAAAGTTGGTCCGTAGTGTGTGTGAACATTTCCAAGAATCTGGTTGAGTTTTAATTTTGTATTTGAAACAGGCAGGTTGTGTATGATTTCTGGTTTGGTTGTGAATGTTTTACATGGTTCTATTTAAATAGGAAGGGAGAGCAAAAACAACAACAAAAAAACCCAAAACACAAAAATTAAAAGAGCATATAGGGGAGGCAAGCCATGTGGTTCAGATAAAATACAACATATCAAACTTTCTCCCATCTGTCAAACTAAACCTATGTCAGAACTGAACCTATATGGAGGGTTGAGAAAATTTGGTTACTTTAATTGGTGAGTTATAAATTATTGCAGAACCTTTTTTCTTTCTGGTTTCACCTTAGACTGGAAGCAGAGATACCCAACTACCACAAGAAAAGTTATTCTTGAAATAGACTCATAGACTTTAGACTCATAGACTTTAAGGTCAGAAGGGACCATTATGATCATCTAGTCTAAAATATTTCTTACCTAGCTAAATCCATGGAACTATTGAACCTCTCTCAAGAAAGCCTGCTCTTGAACAATTTCCAGCCCAATTTCTAGACCAGAGTTTCAGATAATCCAAACTCAAAACAGCAGGTGACATTTTTTTGCAATATAAATGGCATTAGTCAATCCTTGATTGTACTTTCTCAGCTTAAAAACAAATGCAAGAGAATTTGGAAAAATGACAGCAAACAGAATGTTTCAATGTTGGCCTGCCAGCAAATTCAAGGTACAGAAGATAAACTTTAATGATGGTTTAGAAACTGAAGCATGGATTTGTGTTAGCCAAGGAAAGTACCATCTTCATTACCAAACTTTGCCAGATAGAGCTGGTGAAAATGTTTCAAACTAAAATACTTTTGGTCAAAAACAGACTTTTCAGAAACTAAACTGGTCCTAAAATACAAAAGGTGTTTTCAAACTTTTTCCAATAGTAACAAAAAGCATTAGCTTATTGATTTTTGGTGGTTTTCCTTATGTTCTGCTATTGATCACTATTGAGACGATCTCTCTCTTTGTATAGGTACATAGCCTTTCTTCTTTTCCCGTGTTCAACAACCTCACTCCTCCTTTTCTTGTGCAGTCATCATACTCTTCTCCTTTTGTTTTCCTTTTTCAAATATTCCATTATAGTACCTCTCTTTTCGCCTTCATTCTCAGTTATTGAACTTCTCTATTTGCATTTGTCTGCTTGTCCGTCATTGTACCTTCAATCCTTTTCTGTGGTTGGTTGGTCATCATCTTGCAGGGTTTGGAGGAGGCATAGAGGGTTTGCACTGCCAATTTTGGCTGGCCAGCTTTGTCACAGAGTAGGAATTTTTTTTTTCAAAATTGAAATATTCCATTTTCAAAATAGGACTTATTTTGGAAACAAACATGAAAAATGAATATGAGTAAAATGTTGATAAAAGTATCAGAGAAAATTTTGGAAAATGAAAACACATCTACTTGAAAGACTAATGGAATGAAAGAGTGTATTTGGTGGGGTGTGTGGGGGGCGGGGGGAAGATGGTTCTTCAGCCAGCTTTGTTGACAATCATGGTTCTGATTAGCATTGTTTGTTGCATTCACTTCACAGATCATCTGTTACTTGGTGCTAGAATCTCCACAATGGATACAAAAACCTCACATTTCTAATTAGAGTTAGTTATTAGTTTTAAAGGAATTCTTTTGCTGGTCGTTGTTTCAGCAGATAAACAGATATACAATAGATTTGTCTAGGGTTAGGGTACACACAGGAAAGGTTTTACTGAGTTTTAACACCCACAGAGGGGAAGGTTCATGGCTGCCCAGAGGAACCGTATATTCAAACAGTTATGCAAAATTCCATTACAGTCAGCTATATCAGTATTTTTATTTTCTTGTTCAGTAAATTCTTGCCCCTCTAGCCCCCAAGGCTCCCTTTTGCTGAACTGATACCTGGAACACAAAGTGACAAATTCACTACTGCTTTATATGGGACTGCACAAAGTATAAATCAGTGATGACTCTGGCCCAGGGAGCCCTTCCCTATTATTTTTTTTACCTTGCTCAGTGGCTCTCGGATTGTTCTTTGAAATGATCTTCTCATTTCAGAGCAGCTGTTGGTGACAAGTCTGGTCTGCATCTAAATAAACAACTAACCTTTCTCTTCAGCACAGACTTCTTGCAGCTACTTTGTCTTCCTCCTGAGCACAAATAATTCCCCCTACCATGCACACACAACACTCGCCTGTCCATTCAAAGTGCAGCTGCTTGGGTTCTCTTCCTTGCCCAACATTCTGACATTACTCTCATCTTTAAGCCCTTGAATCAGCAGAGCACTTAAACACGGGCTTAACTTTATCATGTGCTTAAGTCTATCGCTGATGAAATCCACTGAGGTCAATGGCTTCATTAAATGCCTGCTTTGCTGAAACCAGGCCCGAATCTCTCCACAGGCTTCCCCGTATCACTGCATCAAGTTCAAACATCTTTAAGGTTTAAAATGAAATTCCGGCCCCCACTGAATTCAGTGGGAAAAAACTGCCATTGACTTCAGTACAGCCAGTATTTCAATCTTTGCTTATACATTGCATTATCCAAAGAGGAAAACATTTTTTTCCGCTCATTGGGTCCATTAAAAACCAAACTAAAGTCTGTAATGAGTGAGGAATGGCAATGTTTTCTTATTCTTTAATGCCTGCAGCTGTACCACATCAGGCTATGGGAGATTTAACTTTCACAAGCTAAAAAACAGAGCTGGGTCTTGGTAAATATAATTGGATGGGAGATCACCAAGTTAAAAATAAAGTTTTGCAATAAGTGGCACTCTTGCCTCTAAGCAAGGTGCGGGGTGCACCTCATTGCTCAAAGTGCCATCTTTTGGAGAAGATGTAAATGAGAAGAGAATCAGACCCTATGTGTTGCACTTGTCAGAGATCTTCTACTAGTCTTGGGGTGCTGAATTTATTCGCCCTTCCCCCACAAAAAAACCATAACAACCCCCCCCCAATATCAATCAAGGACCCCCTTTTTATCTAGGATCCCAGGACTTCTATTGCAAGTGAAACAGATGCTCAACCATAACTCTTCTCTTTATTAAAATCTGTAAATTTATTAAAATCTTTATTTCCATCAGTAAATCTTAGTTTGTAGAGGATGCCGGTTGGTAATATTGCATGGTGGCAACTTCTGGTTCAAGCTTCTCAGTGTTTAAAAGATGAATTTAGAACACTAACAGAGTGGAGCATCCAAGTAATATGTGGTGGGATGAAAAAGAAGCAAAAAAATAAAACCCTCTGAAGAGAAAACATTTTTAAAAGGGCTCACACACCATCATTTGGGAATGCTGAGCCTTGAAAGTAATGCAAAGAGATGGAGTTTGTTTTCCTTTTCTTCTGCAAAACTACAATGAAGTGATAATGACCTCAGAAGTATATATGTGTGTGTTTATTCCATCTTTGGCACATTTGATGTGGTTTTGGCCTAAGGAAAAGCTAAAGGCTAAATGTATTTTAAGTGAGCTAAAACCAAGATAAACACATGTCCCTGAGGTCATTATTTCCATTAGATGGCAGCTTGCATAAAATATCAAAAGTATTGTAAAAACAGTGTAAACTTTTTCAAAATTATTCTTTTGTAGGTCAGCACTTCTTTTTAGAGGGTACACTGTTTCTGAGCAATTGTTTCTCCCATTGTGAAAGCTGCTTCTTCAGGAACAGAGAAACCAGCATTTATTTGGATAGCAGAGTCTTTGTAAATCCCGTTCAGAGCAACATAGAATGCAAACAAACTGTACGAACAGTAATCACATACACTGTATGCATGCCAGTTGTGTATGCAGAAATATCAGCTAGCTACACTGCAAAGACAAAGAATTTATCCCGTCTACAAGGCTTATAGCTGAAACCCTTTTCAAACATGATTAAGGATGCATACATTAAGTACAAAGGTTTATTTTCACATTCAGCATGGATACAAATTCAGCACTTATGCTAGAACCATGTTAGGAGAGTAATCTATAGCACAGTTTTTGCTAGGACAGTTTGCGGGTGGGGAGAACCACGATAACTACAACTGTAATCTAGAACAGTTGTCAAGCACACTTCTTCCTCCTACTGGTGGGCCAGTGGCTCAGACAACTTTTGCCTTATGTTAGCAGAACTTCAGATCAGTAGCCCTGCTTTGCTGTAACTCTCACTGTCCTTTTTAGAACTCTGGGCTCTATTTTGTCTGTACTTCCCCAGCTCCTTTTTCCCCTCAGTCTTCTGCACTGGGCATAACATAATAGAGAGGAAAGAGGATTTCTCTTTGTTTTGCCAAAATGCCTCAGTTCAGTCCAATGCTCAATTAAAACATTATAAGCTTTGTCAAACATTCATAGTTCACCACAGCTGAACCATCTGGGAGGTTATTATAGGACTTCTGTTTCATGACCATTCAGAGGGGAAAGAATGAAATGCAACGAGTTATAGACCAGCAAGAGAATCTGGTGGGTGGAAAATTCATGAGATCTACACGAGTATCTCACAGGATTTCAGTATGGCCAAGTTCACACCCATACCCTGATTTAAATCGGAGCCAGATTTAGATCTGACCACTCCCTCCTCAGCCCAGTTAGAACTGCCATAGAACTCACTAAGCACATGCACCCCACGATGTTTCTTTACATAGTAGAATCACTGAATCCTTGGTTCAGGCAAACCAGAAACATTGTTCTTTGCCTCAGTAACTTTTTTTAATAGTAGATCTGAGTGGTTTATGGAAAGACATTCCATCACAGAGCAGGAAAATATGTATAAATATGAGTGCTATGTCAGCAATTTTCAAAAGCCTGGATTTTTTTTAAAGCTCCCAGACAATACAATGGTTCCAAAACATTGGAAAGTAGTTCATCCATTATGGGTAAGATATCTTAGTGGAGCCTCCTCCTCCTTTGTATCACTACTCCTTCTCCAGTTCAGGATAATTAAAGAGAAGAAATTTCAAAGATTTGAAGGCCTTGTATCTCTTTTCAAATATAACCCAGTTCCTCTAAACCTTGCAATAATTTATCTCTTCTCTACCTTGTATTAGATGGGTGCCTAACATAAGACATAAGGATTCATCTGTGTAATTTCTGCAGCTCTATGCTTCTTCATACTGTTATTCAATTACAGAATATGAGAGCATTGATATGGGTGAAATACTGGTTTTGACCCTTGCAGAAATGTTGGAAGGAAGATGGCTTTTGATAGGGTAACAAATATTGCCAAGATGATATAGAAACACGTATAGAAAATGTCATCTTTATCTTTTCAGGAGAGATTTTTTTCAGTCACTCTGTGGTACAATTTGCTGAACTCATTAGCCTTTGTAAATCAATGTTCACACTGAACTGGAATGATTTGCACATAAATCTAATTTTCCTTGATCTGTATTAGTACAACTGAAACCCTTTAAAAATAGGTAGGATTGGGTAATACTGAAAATGCCCTTTTCCACACAGTGCTAGTCATTGCAAGTATAACGCAGCCTCCTCCTCCCCCATGAAGTTACAGGCGATCAGTGAAAGTATCGACACATAGCAAAGAAAATACAATGAAAGGTGCATGAAGCTACAGTGAAGTGGTGATGCATGGCTCAGTAAATATCTCCCCTCCAAATTCTAGAAGAAGATGCCTCTCCAGGTGCAGCTGCCATATTATAAACCATGCCCTCATTGTTACAGCTGGACCAAAAATATTGGCAAATAGTAAATTGCCAAAAATGCATTTTGGGGGCACTGAAAC
Organism: Emys orbicularis; assembly: GCF_028017835.1. Classification (NCBI taxonomy): domain Eukaryota; kingdom Metazoa; phylum Chordata; order Testudines; family Emydidae; genus Emys; species Emys orbicularis. The sequence continues at coordinate 126,286,542 of NC_088683.1, forward strand.
TATTCACAAATTTGGGTTGAAATCTGTGAATAGTGTTGGCCAACCACTAACCCCCCACCCCACCCCCCAAAAAACCCAACTTGAAATAAAACTTTCAGAAATGTCAGAACAGTTTGTTTCGACGTTTCATTTCAAATCAACATTTCTGAAATAACATCTTGTTTTCAATCGACAATCAAAACTTTTTGTTTGACCAAAACAAAATTTTGTTGTTTTCTCATTTTAGTGAGAAAACCCAAAATATTCAGTTTCAGTTTGAAACAAACTGATTTTTTTTTCTCCCCAGTTCGGCCACTGACTTAAAAAAATCAATTATTCATGCAGCTCTGCTCATTGTCACTGCTACAGACTAGTTTTCTTTTCTGTGGGTTTTTTGGGCTCTGTTAGAAAGTTTTACTCCTGTTAGTAAATGGAACCATCCAGCAGATACTTGCTAGTAGTAATGGCAATGACTGATACAGGTATTATACTTATTAACTGGAAAATAAGGAGGGGGTGAAAAAGAATGGGAAGGGCAGGAGACTGAGGAAGAAAAGGGGAGAGACAACATAACTTGGGACATAGAGAAGGGGTAGATAACAGAGAATAGGGCAAACAGGAAAGAGACAAAGAATGTGAAATAAATGAGGTTTGGTCTTTCAGTTATACTACTGTGACACCATTGACTTCAGTGGAGTTACTGCTGATTTACATCAAACCTACTGTTTTCAAGACAACAAAGAGAAGAGATACAGAGAAAGGAGAGAATAATAGAAAGCAAAGAGCAGTTTGAATGGAAAAGCCAAAAGAAAACTGCCTGGAGATGGTTTGCAAAGTGGCCAAATGCTACCAGCCAGCACAAGCTGTTGGGTTCCTCTTCTTGTGCCCTGCTCCAATGGTTTATTTAAACAGAAGCAGTTTTATTCAGCAGAATCCCCCTAAAAAAAAAACCTCATCTTGTTGGCTTTCCCAAAAATCACATGGGCAGCTCTGCATGCAAAAATATTACAAAAATATTTGCAAGCACTGACTGCAGGTTTAGCAACATAGCAAGTCACGATTCATAATATTGTGTGGACACACTGTGCCATTCAGTACAAAAATGCATTAGTAAATCTAGCTTTTATTAACAGTTTTACATTTGTAATCTGTTCGCTTCTGCAGTGTTTTGGTTGCTAGGTTTCCTGATTCCTCCCCACTATATTTTGAAATTATACTGAAAAGAAAAGAAGGAAGGAGTGATAGCCTTATAACTTCTCTCACATCTTCCATGTCTAGACCCCTAAGTATAGCAATAACAAAGACAGACTTTTACTCCTCAGCAAATCATTCTCATGTTTTGTATTTTGAGTGGGAACAGTATCTTTATTTTTATTAGTACTTGTCTAATTTCTGTTTCCTTTTACAACCTAATCTTTATGGTCTTTTCCTCAGACTTTTTGCAGAGAAAGTATACAATTGTATTGATTTAAATTTCAAGAAAAAGAAAAAGAAAAAAAGAAAGAAAACTCCTTTGAATAAGAGGTCCATTACACTTATCTAACATTACATTTCCTGTATTGAATTTGCATACTGCATCAATAGTTTTCAGAAGACTTCCAAGAAATAACAAAGAAAAGAACAAGAACAGTCTATGCCAAGAACATCCCTAAAGAAAAAACCTGCCATTTTTCTCAAGCACTAAGAAAACAGTGTTTTACCGCTCAGTGCTCACGATATCCTCCCTCATTAGAGAAATATCTGCAAGCTGTAAAATATCTGCCCTGGCAAAGGATTCATGAATCACAACAATTACCTGCTTCTTTTGGATATTGAATCTGCTAATTACCCACCAAAATTTGGATTGGACATCTGCTACCTGACTTATTTTAGTATCCACCACAGAGTGCTTTTTGGCAAAGGTTTTCTGTTTCCCCCCGCCCACACACACACACACAGGAAAATGGGAAATGAGTTGGTAGCCATCAGTAAACATTAAGTAAAACTTGAAAACCATTGGCCTAAGGTGTCTGATCCCTGGATGAACTATAAATTTTCTCCATCCTTCAGGCCAAAGTGAGTATGGATGCAGGGAGAAGAAAAGCAGATGAGACAAAGAGAGAGTAATAGGAGAGGTGGGGAAATAGGCAATTAGGGATTCTACTGGGCTGAAAAATAAATAACCAGTAGCCCCTGATGTAATATGCAGTATAGTTTGGCAAGTATTAGGGATGAATCACAACATCTGGCATCCTAGGTGTTACTATTTATCTAAACTACCAATAGCATCTGTGTAAGCAAGTCTTGCCAGTATCATCGTCTAATGTAATCTTTTATGTTAGAAAATAAACATATGTTAGATAAGATTTTGGTACCAGACCCCATTTTTGACACAATTCAGTCCATGCTTCTTCCACAGAGAGAAAACTCAGCCCTGGTGTAAGCAAGAGGGATGCCCATTGAAATTATAAGGAGTTCTGCCCACTTACACCAAGGCTGAATTTGCCCCAGGTAGCTAGGATATCTGCAATGTATAAATGAGAGAGACAGCTGCATAATTTAAATACACACAGAATCAGTGCGTCAGTGGTAGATCTGGGAATAGAACCCAGGAGTCCTAATTCCTAGTCTCCTGCTCTAAACCCTAGACAATACTCCCTTTATGGCATTCTGATTGAATGTGCCATATTTAAATTCCATTTATATTCGTTCCCTAAACTTTAGCTCTAAAGCAGAAAAAGAGTAAGGGAAAAATATGAAGAAAATAAAACATTTGTTTCTCTAAAACAAAGACCATGGATATCGTAAAAGTATTTTTCACATTTAAGAGGACGGACTGTACAACCTAATCCGTTTTTTATATCTGAAGCTTCTATGATATTATAAAATGTAGAACAACAAACCTTAACATAACATGGGTAATTTACCCTGGCACATGAATTAGGCCCATGATGCCATTTGTCTAACGTTACACAAGGTCAAGACAAAACACAGAAAGTATCACCATGATTGAGATGTTCTGCTTTTGTGTTTCATCGATGGACACTTACCTTTACACTGAAGGAGGATTCAAAACTATGCTTTCAGCCTCAGAGATCTCAAGCTGAAATTTTGTGAATGCAACCATTCATGGATGCTTTATTATCCAGAAAGAAAATGATAGGCCATTATGAAGTCCTGGAAAGGTTTAATTACTTTGATGGCCACCCATGAGGCTAACAAAATAGTGAATAGCCATTCAGTTATGAAAGGACATCAACAAAAATGATAAAAGATTTAGAAAACCTGACCTATGAAGAAAGGTTAAAAAAACTGGGCATGTTTAGTCTTGAGAACAGAAGACTGGGGGGTGGGGTGGGGGAACAGTCTCCCAATATGTTAAGGGCTGTTATGAAGAGGACCATGATCAACTGTTCTCTGTGTCCACTGAAGGTACGACAAAAAGTAATGGACTTAATCTGCAGCAAAGGAGATTTAGGTTAGATATTAGGAAAAACTTTCCAACTCCAAAGGTAGTTTAGCTTTGGAATAGGCTTCTGTAGCGAGGCGGTGGGATACCCCCTAGCACCAACATGGGTGGAGCCAGTGGATCCTGCGCCCGCCCCCCAGAGGTCACGGCACAGGACAGGAAGTAGAAAAGCCCAACTGCAGAGCTCACTGGAAAGCCAGCCGCCGGAGAGGCCAGATGCCTGTGGCCTAGCTCCGGGTTGGGAAACGCCGGCGGGCTGCGGCCAACCCGAGGACTGGCTGGGCCAGCTACCCCGAGGAGCAGCCGAGCCTAGCCCTCGCCCGCTACGCTGAGGAGCAGCTGAGCCTACCTTCGCCAGTAACCCGGAGGAACCGATGGTGCTGGAGATCTCCGAGGACACCACCCTAACCCAGGTACCTTACGAGGGGGAGTCCGGAAGTAGCCTGGGGGCAGCCGACCCTGGCCTGGCCGCAGCACTGCCGGAACCAATGTCAGTGTGTTGTGGCCAGGATCCCCACTGACACAGCAGCAAGTCTTCTGCCACTGCTAGGGCCCCGGGCTGAGACGCAGTGGAGCGGGTGGGCCTGCGTCCCCCCTGCCACCCCACTCATGGGTGGCAGTCTCCCCCCTCGCACCAGACACTCAGAACCAGGAGATCCTGACTGTTTGTTTACTGCCCCGCCCTGACACAGGGCCTGGGCTCCTATTGAACTATTGGCTCAGCCCCTGCCTAAGGGCCTGAGCTCCTGACTTTTTGTTTGCTGCCCCGCCCTGACCCAGGGCTTGGGCCCATAGCGAACTATTGCGAGGCGGTGGGATACCCCACAGCCCCATGGAGGGACGAGCCTCGGCCGAGCCCTTCTACAGCTTCCAAGGGAGGTTATGAAGTCCCCATCTCTGGAAACTCAAAACAAATTGGACAAACACCTGTCAGGGATGGTCTAAGTTTATGTGGTCCTGCCACAGTGCAGGGGACTGGACTTGATCTCAAGATCCCTCTAGCCCTAAGTTTCTATGATACTATAAACCAATGAAGCATCATCTTCCTGAGAATATCTCTGAAACATGTGAGAAGTCCCATTCATCCCAGGGGGAGGCTAAATCTGAAACCTAATTATGAACATTCAAATGCCAATATTGTTAACTATTTCCAGCTGTGATTGGCATTGCAGAAACCGTTAGCTGATGTGTTGATCCAAGATGCAGAGCTGTGTATCGTGGCAGGGACAATAGGACAGCCAGATCCTGTCAAGTCATGCTGGGGAAGAGAACTAGGGACCAGATCCTCAATGGGAGTGAGATGCCTAATACCTAAGCCCCTTCATTTTCAGTTTAAACCATTTTTTACCAAAAAAAAAAAAAAAAAAAAAAAAGTCCCAGGTTTTACAAAAAGTATTCTTTTTTTTCTGATTTTCACCCTACTTTTATATCATTCAAATATATAAAAAATAACCTGTTTTTATTAGGAAAATACAATACATTGTATGAGATATATGTATTATGATAATAAATTAGTATGTGTGTATATGCAAAGCTGCCTGTTGGTGTAAGGCTATGTATTAGTCTAGAAGATACACGCAATAAACAAACTCTGAAGTGCGTACGCATCTGAACATACTGATGAATTTCACGCCCACCATGTACACATTTCAAGCTGTTAGCAGATAACGGTTTAAAGATTTGACACACTAAAATGGGAAGAAAACAAAAATCAGTATCAGAATACGATTCAGAACACAAGGAAGTATTTGAAAGTTAAAAAAAAAAACAGGAAAAAAGGATGAAGTTGAGTATATGTTCTGCAAATTATGTGGCCCAATTATTAAATGTAAATATTTATAGGCTAACAGTTCTAAGTCTACAACAGTAAACTGTATATTCAAATAAAGTTTTATTTGGAGATTAGAGATATATTGTATTCTTAAACTCAGAGGTGGCATTGTGTTTTGAGTTCTGTTTTAGTTCTGCAGCAAACCACATTGAACTCCCTACTGAATACTTTTTCCCTGTCCTTCCGTCCACCAAAATAAACCCTGATATTTACCCGGAAAAATTATTAATATTTTTCCACCTGTTTTTGTTGTTTTGTAGTAATAAACACCAATAAATTCCCAGGAAAAAATAAATAAAATAAAAATAAAAAATGAAGGGCCCTACTAATACCTTTGATCTGAGCCAAAGAGTTTAAGCCCCCTCAAATAATGTCAAGTAACCTTTGAGCTAAAACAAAAGGGGGAGGAAGAGAGCAGATACAGCCCCTCCCCATTTCTTATAGCATCTGCTGGATGCCCCAAACCCAAACTCCTTTCCTTCCTGGGTAACATAAATCTCAACGTCTCGTATACAGTCTTAAGCATTCCCCATGACAACTTCTAAAATGCAGCTATACATTAACAGCACAGAATTCTCTGACATATTGAAAATGTAGGGGAAGCATAAAATCAACTGCATTTGATAGTAGCATAAACTATTAGGATTACTGTACAGATTGTATAGTTCATTTACACATTTTTAATTCGATAAAAGCGACTGAACTAGAATTTACTTGAAGCTGCCACAGAATTCCCATTTTACTACAGAATTCAACAGAATGCCACAGAAGCTGGAGGGCCTTGATGCAAAAATTGGAGTCAGCCTCCGCACAGTACATAAGACCTTAACCCTGGGTATTGTGCAAAGTGCATACCAAGAGCAAACAATAAAATGGATTCCTCTCCATTTACACACACATAAATAAGGAGTAATTCCATTGAAGTCAATGGAGATGAATTGGTCTGAGAGGGCAATCAGACCCAGGAAATGTAAATTAAATCTGTATTAGCTTTGAAATGTAACAGCCCGTGATAGGCAAACATGTAAAGGATCAAGGATGTAAGCCACAAATTTAGATGTTTATCTGAAGTTCATCTAAATTATACAGCTTTCTTCTGCTTCTTGGTGGACCTTGTTTTTTAGGTAAAGACACTGTAACTGGTAGGTATGAAAAGGTGGATGATCTTCAGACTAACCATTTCCTATTCCCAACTTTGTCATAATATTGGACTCACTTTCTCTCTACAGTTACCCCATGTATAAAAGTCTGTTTTTCTTAGGACTTTCTAGAGGAATGGGGATTCATAATGCAAAGATATCATTTACCAGTGGTCCCTGTTCCACCAAATCAGCTCCAGGCATCCAACCCTAATGCCTGACCCCCATTTTACACATACACATTTTACCCACACACACACTTTACCCGCAGTGGGCCCAAGCATCTTCAGGGTTCTGTTAGGGAATAAAAAGCTAAAATGCTCTTTAATCCTGCACAAGTGAGGCACAGGATTTGACACACCCCACGCCCCCAACGCTCTGATTATAAGAGAGTTAAAAATGAGCCAACCTCAGAAATCTTAACTCGGGGACCAAATCTGTCACCCTTACTCCCATGGAGCTTTGCCCCAGTGGCCAACCCTGATCATAGTCTTTGCACTTACTTGAGAACTAATAGGACAGGGTGGCATTAGGGCTACGGTTCCACCATCTTTTCAACACCTGCCAGAAGAGGAGGGCACCTGCTGCATCCTCTTAAAAGCAGCAAAGCAGCACAGCAACCATGTTTCCCCGTCAGCTGAGGATCTCTAGCAAGAACTGTCTCTCTCTTCAGGCACGGTGCTTTCTGGAGCTCCTACTAGGACAGTGCAGCATTGCACCACCACCAACACAGAAGCAAGATCCTAAAGGCACCATCCAGCCCTTAATATTTGTGAGACACTTTGAGATCCTCATTAGAAAAGCTCTATATAGGGGCTAAATATTAATTATTAATTATTATTATTAAAGCTAATGGATTAAATTCCCTGCTGGTATACATGGGCACGGATCCATTGACTTCAATAGAGTTTCATCCACTTACACCCACAAAAATTATGGCCTAATCAATCTACCAGCATTTACCCACTCTTAGTTTATAAGGACAATAAGATACCTATCATACCCACCCTGCAGAATACTAGATGGTTCTCACACATTAACACCTCTTGACTTACACTATATATAACTTTTTAAAAATAAAATGAACTATTTTTTACTATGAGAAAGTCTAGGAAAAACTTTGCTCTGAACCTTTTTTTTAATCCTAAACTTAAAAAAAAAAAGTCAATTGTCTGAGAACTAATCTCCTCAGAGTGATCAGATGAATTAAATAACTCGACTCAAACATTTATCCTTCATTAATAAAAACATAAAAGAAAAGATTATGAAAAATTAGCCCTAACCTGCTGCTAAGCTTTAACTGTCACCTCAGAAGCCTACCACATTCCCTTTAATCTACCTAATGACTGGTTCGGAATTCCAGTCCTGAATTTGGAGGTTAGTTGTATTTTATACAATTAATAGGAGAGAATTAATAGAATGCATTACAAACCAGTGACTAAAAGGAATGGGAGAGTTTAATAAAACCTTGCAAAATAAAGCGGTCAGGTGAATGCATAACCACATTTCTCTGAAGAAAGTGTTAGGTAGTGCTCAGAACTGGGGATCAGGGCTTTTGTTTGTAGATCTACCAGAGACTCACTATGGGGTCTTAAACAGGCTGTACACAGGCAAATTTTCAAAAGCAGACACTGATCTTGGATGTCCAACTTGAGACATCCTACTCAAATTGGGTGCCCAAACACTGTGGCATTCAAAATCAGTGGTCACTTTGAACATGTTGGCCTTAATGCAATCAACATATCCATCTATCAATGGGTACAATACTACATACTTCCCCTGCAGGATTGCTGGGAGGTTTAACTAATTAATATACTTTTAAGTGCTCGGAGATCCTTCAGTGAAAGGTACTGTAGAGATACAAAAAGTGGTTTTATATTTATGGTTTTCATTAGTCCTGAAGGTTCCCCACCCCCAGTGAGATGAAACCCTAAAACCATATGAAGCACATTTCTCCACCAGACCTCCTCAGCTATTCAGTCTAGCACGTTTCCATGCAAAGCACTTGACTGATTGGAAAAACTAATATTTTCCCATAATAATACGGTATAGTAGTTATAATGTAACCACAAAATGAAATGGGGTTAGATGGCAAGCCCAGGACAATATATTTCTCCCACTGCCACAAAGATCCTGTAGTCTCTCACCTCCACTAAGGGCTCCATTTTTCCTCTCATATATGTGGCCCCAATTCAACAAGGTACTTAAGCACAGCTTAACTCTAAGTGCATGACCTTGTGGAATCAGAGATGACATTCAGCTCCTGCTGAGATAAAACAGCAAGAGAAGCTTGTATTTTGGAGTTACCCATGCAGAAGCATCATGGCACGGACCAGAACAATATTAGTTCATCTCTACGTGACACTGGTGAGGCCACTCCTAAAATAATCAACTCAGTTGTGCGTGCCCCAATACCAGAAAGATGTCAGAAAACTGGAGAGATTCAATTAAGGAGGAGAAATTAAGGAGAAGGGGGAGAAAAGGCATGAGGACTAAGGATAGGGAGGGATACGATAATCATGTACGTGTATTTGAAGAGTGTAAACACCAGTAAGGAAGAGGAATAGTTTAGTGTTCCCAGGGGATGAAGTAGAACTAATGGGATAAAAATAAGCAGAGGAAAATTTAGGATGAACAGAAGGAAATATTTCTTAATAGCGAGGTTCTCCAGACTGTGGAAAAGGCTCCCTAGAGAATCCTCAATTGCTTGAGTAAGTTAAAACTAGACAAGACAAAACACTTGAGAATATACTGTAAGGAACAGTCCCACACTGCTGTTACCCAACAGGCATTTTACACCTCTAACCTGTATGATTCCACTGACATTAATTGCCATTAGGGTGGCGAATCAAAAATACAACTCCTAAATGTTCCCAGAGGCATCATTACATCCAGTTCTCTACTTACTGCATTCTAACAAGTCATTTTGTGGGGAGAGTAACAATAAATTGGGACACCTCAATGTAGTGATCAGTTCCTGCCAATTGGTGCCAAATTAATGAATATTCTTGGAGTAATTTAATTCTGGTGTTGTTATATGTTAACAGCAATAATCCTTAGGCATTTGTAGAAGCAGTTTCATCTGAGATGCTCAAAGTGCTTTCCAAACCGTAACTAATTTCTAGATGGAGAAATCTAGGGTTGGAATAATGATGGTCCTCTAGGAAAAATCCTGGGATGGGATGGGGGTTGTCCTATGACCACAGGGGTGTTAACAGGCCACTTCACCTTGAATGTTCCCTTAGAATATGAGCTAACTACTTATGCTAAACTATCTGTTTGATCTTGGCTGTGACACTCTTGGGCTATGTCAAATTTATGTCACACAGGGGTGTGAATATTCCAAGCCCTGAGAGACATAAGTTACGCCGGCATAAGGGGTAGTGTACACAGCACTATGTCAGCAGGAGAGTTTCTCCTGCTGACATAGGTACCGCTGCTCGTTGGAGGTGGTTTAATTATGTCGACAGGAGAGGTCTCTCCTGTCAGCATAGAGCAGCTACACAAGAGATCTTACAGCGGCACAGCAGCATCGATACGGCTGTGCCGCTGTAAGCTCTCTAGTGTAGACATAGCCTTAGTACCTTTCCCAGACCTGAAGAAGAGCTCTGTGTAGCTTGAAAGCGTGTCTCTCTCACCAACAGAAGTTGGTCCAATAAAAGATATTACCTCACCCTCCTTGTGGCTCTAGTATCCAGGCAGCAACATGGCTACAAAATAAAATGTTATCAATATAATTTTAATCACTTTTATTTCTAGGGCCAATATGCTCAGGGCACTGTAGAACATCTTTAAAAACTTAATACAATAATATAAAACACTGTGATAAAAGTAGATGACTCCCATTTTACAGATGCAAAAACAGAGAGGCTAAGTGACTTGCCTGTGATCACTCTGCCTGGGGAAGAACCAGGATACCCTGACTCCTGAAGTTGGTAGAAGAGCAGGGAATTGAACACAGGTCTTCCACAGCCTAGGCTAGCACTGGACCATCATTTCTCTCCCTCACCAGCGTATATATAAAATGTATCTACTGACTTTTTCAATCCCTGGCATCATTATAAAAATCTTTACATTCTTTTAAGTCTACAGATAGGAAAAACAGTGTGGATCAGAATCTCCTCGACCACCAAAAAAGCTAACCCTTTCTTCCATATTTAGAGATAAACTCAAACTACATCCTTTTTTAGGTTCTGAATTGTACAGAAACTCTATTTACAGTGACACCGGTGAATGAAGTTTTTTTAATCCACATAACAGAGGAAGTACACAATTCCCTACAACTGCCACTTCATGGTTTCTCTGGCATGTTCTACTTACCTGGCCCATTCAGCTCTTGACACTTGAACTGTCACTCTCAAGAAGGTTGCCCAATTGTACTAGAAAATCTGTAATGTGGACAACTGTCCACACAGAACTGCATTGAGACCACTAAATTCATTTCACTTTGGCTAGGTACAAGTCCTCAGATGGCTCCATTTTCTACTTATTTTCTGACTTGGGCTAGATTTGAACCAGCAACATAAAATTAAAAGGTTCTGTAGTCCAGTACCAAGCCCTGAGCCACCCATTTGCCTGCCTTTAATATTTATAAAAGTTTTTCCTCATTTTTTCTTTAAAGGAATCCTTCAATACTCTGTCTCAGCCAGCCATACCATACAGGAGCCCTGAATTGAAAGTAGACTCTTTGACCTTTTATTCTCAGGCCAGGGAATGAGGCATGCCATGCAGCAATACACTCTGCCCCTGGGCAGTACTCTAAGTAAGTTACTTGGACAGCATCCCTTGCCAGCTGATTCACAGAGTGGAATCTGCATAAGCTCTTGAAAGGAGATGCTCATTAGTATTCCTAGCCAGAGGCAACATGCTACAACTCAGCAAGAGGAAGGGTCAGGGGAAGGGGAGGAAAAAAGGCAAAGAATTGAAGGCCTCATAGAACAAGTCAATACCCCAGGACAAGTGGACCCTTTGTTAATGGAAGAAGAACAGGCCATTCTCCACTTGGAAGAACTGTTAAGATAGAATGAAAACAAGGAGATATTCTCTGTTCTATTTTTATCAATAACCCAAGAGTATCAGACTGTGGTGGCCCCTTCCCCTAGGAAACTTGCACAATTTAATAGTGCCAAACAAAGAGGACAGGGAATTCCAAGGAAGATCAACCCTCCTGCTGCAGATGATGTAATGGTGAAAACTCTCCATTCAGCTCTAAACATTGCAGGGATATATTCTCTTTCTAATCCATGCTCTTTTCCTCTGCCCTCCCCCTTCTCCAATCTCCTGTACCATCCTCCCCTTTGGCGATGGAAATTTCCATCCTCTTTACAGCAAGTGAAGGCTTTTTTTTGCTAACACTGGGAGCTGTATGAAGGCTACAGTGATGCATATGCTTTTGTCTGAGAGCATGCATCACCTGCCATTCCCCTCCCCAACTTCTTGTAAAAGAAAAAAAAAAGATGGTGAGGGAGGTGGTTATGTTATAGTTATTCATTTTCTTTTGATCTAAATGATATATCACTTTTCCTATTAGGATTTAATTTGCTTTAGCATGAAGGGATCAGCAAGTGAGTTCTGTTTTAATTAGACAGGTACTAAACAGTTTGATAGTAATTTGAATACTGACAAGCTGGAGTGTTCACTGGTCCATGAACAAAAATGATATTACAGTGTTCAACCTCCTTGAAGGAAAAAAAAGCCTTTAAATATTTTACATACAGAAAAGAAACAGAAAGGCAAGATGTGCTGAATGGTCAGATGAAATGTGGGGGCCATTACACAGAGGTTAAACCTGGTGAGGTTAAACCTTGTAACCACCAGTTTGTATTGACATCTGTCCACAAGCTGACATGCAGTATCTGCTGAATTTAGAGGGGGTGAAATTAAAATTAAAGAAGAGGCTGTGGTTTTAGTAATGTCCAGGGAGTATCCCCTCCATGTTCATGACCAGGATTTTGGAGCAACCAATATAGACACCAACTCCCAAGAGGAATCTACTCCAAGTGTCATAAACCCTGTGTGTGCTGAAACTGGACACTATGGAAGTGTTTAGTTAAGATTGATGGAACGAATCCAGCCATGCTATTGGTTCCTTAGACTAGTACTCAGACTTAATGTGTTCATTCAAGACTTCCATATTAGTTTTCTCTTCCTCGATCTTTCTAATTTTTACTCCTGACCTCAAGTATCAGAAAGTGGGTTCCCTCTCAGACTTCTTTGCCCTCGCTAGGGTTTGTACCAACTGAGCATTTTTCAATTCCTTCAAGATTGCTACTTATGAATTTTTGCTGGATTGTGTGGAAGTCATTATCATCTTCCTCTGCCTCCTTGAGTCTCCTTTTCCCACTTCCAATATGTCTTCATCCTCCTCCCTGCCATCCTATAGGCAAATCATGCTTCAGGCGAGGTCATTTGGCCCAGCAGGAAAAGGAATGTTTCTTTTGCAGTTTCTCTGCTGTTGTAGCCAGACAAGAAAATAATCATGAGCAATGCATTACAATCCTCTCTCTCACATACATCCCTACCTCTCTTCATGGCAAAAAATGTCATATCCAGATTCTGAATACCCAGACTATGGCAGTCTACACAGTGTTGAACCCAGGTGTGTTCACCATATAATGCCCCCACCACCGAGTCATTGGGTTGACCCAAGAGATACTCTGCATAATTCAGTCTATTCCTTTCATCAGAAGTCATCATCTTTGCTTCTATCATTTGCATCTGGATAGACATTTTTTCATGTCTCTCTGGCACTGAGACAGGTAATGTTGCATTTGTAACAACAGAAGATGAGGGAATAAACAAAGCAAAACAAAAATACAAACGTAATGTTAGAAGTGCCTCACTAGTGGTAGTGGACTTGGTGAGTTGTCCCTCTAAATATGTGCCCATCAAAGACATCTGTCTAATAGCCCGTATCATAGCAAAGCATTGTCTAATCTCTAGGTGCAGAGATTTCATTTTACATCATCCTAAACAAATGACACATATGCTAGTTAATAGGGTAAGAACAGGCATTTCAAAGAAGCCTAAGGGACTTGAATTTCAATGGAATATGAGTGTCTAACTCCCTTAAACGCCTTTGAAAATCCCAAGCTAAATATTTAAGTAGGAACTTGGTTGAAGAAAGCAGTTGTGTTCATTGAGAGGCTGTGGGGTCTAGTGATTACAGCAAGGAACAGAAGTTAATATTGGATTCTGTTCCTGGCTTTATGCCTTAATCACAGTGTGACCCTGGTCATTTAACCTCTATGCTTCAGGTTAGCCATATATAAACCAGATGAATAATCCTTATTGCAGAGAGGTATAGTGAAGCTTATTTTAACTTCAATTTGTAAAGTGTTGGGAAGCCCCTAGATGAAAAGCACTACAAACACAAATTACTGGTGACTGTGGGTCTCTCTCTCTCTCTCTCTATCCCCTACTCCATAATATGTACAAGATTTTCATTTCCTCACCTCCCTCCCCCCACACCAGCTTTCCATTAAAAACGCCCTTTCTTTTGTAATTTACTGTTCTTCCACTTGTTTGAGCTCTTGGATATTTCACTGAAACTTCACCCAATCACCCCACCCTTCTGGCCTAAGCAGAACTATAATGTAATCTTGAATCCAATGGGAGAAGATGTAGTCACATAAGAAAAAATAAATAAATAGGCTACTACAGATTCAGTTCCCCATTGCTTCACGCAGTTTGGTAACTTCATCCAAATAGAAATTACAGGGGGGCATGCTGTTGCTGCTACAACTCCTTCTGCTGTTATGACTAGAGACACTGGAGTTCTGTACAGAAAAAACAACTCCTAAAAAACAACAGGGTTTCATGCTGGTTGTTATAATAAGAATATGGCACATAGACACACTGGTAAGAGAGACTGGTATTTATTTCCTGGCCTCAGTCATTTGACATGGATTAGGGTTACAATACACATGACAGGGTCAGTTTCCATCAACACTACTGGCCCTGAGTAGGAAAACCTTCTTATCCAGGAAGGGCACTTAAGCACATGCTTAAGTTTAAGCACATGCTTAAATCCTGCTGAAGTTAAGGAAATATAGTAGCAGCCAAGATCATGGGGTAGCACTTGAGTTTGCATTTTGCCCATTATAGCTTATACATTTCAGATTGTATTCTTCTTCACCCCCAACCCCATCTTCCTGGACCTTCCCTTCAAACCTTCTCCAATCTCCCCCTTCTCTCCTCCTGATCTCTCAGGAATGTTCATGCAATCTAAGAAAGTTCACAGCCATCCATGACCTCAATTTCCTGCTCCTTCTATCTTGTTCTCACAGAAACCAAGGTCTCCCCTTCTGACACTGCCTCTGCATTGTCTCTCTCCTACAGCAGCCTCCCATTTCTCTTACATTCCTTCCCTCTGAATTACACTAAAAAGACCATGATGGGGGTATTGGGGATCTTGTTTCCTGATCCTGATGCTTTCAGTCCCATGTGACTACTCTCCCCTCCCCCTCCATATAGGTATCATCCATCATTCTCTTGATTTCATCCCATCCACCTTCGTCTCAGACTTTGACACATGGTTCTTCTCCTGCCACCTTCATTCTTGGTACTTAAATTTCCATGTTGACATCTGCCCACTTGCTCACTTCTTGACACTTCAACCTCATCTCCTCTTTTGACCTTGAGTGCTGGATCCCACTCATCAAAACTGCTAGTCTCCCAGTGTGCACTAAGCTAAGCACTGCTCCCTCTCTGATCTCTCAGTCATTGGTCCTGCTTTGAGCAGGGGGTTGGACTAGATGACCTCCTGAGGTCCCTTCCAACCCTAATATTCTATTAGGGGGAGGGATAGCTCAGGGGTTTAAGCATTGACCTGTTAAACCCAGGGGTGTGAGTTCAATCCTTAAGAGGGCCATTTAGGGATCTGGGGCAAAAATCTGTCTGGGGATTGGTCCTGCTTTGAGCAGGGGGCGGGACTAAATGACCTCCTGCAGTCCCTTCCAAGCCTGATATTCTACAATTCTATGATTGACCATCCCCCTCCTCTCAACTTCTCCTTTTCCCATTAAAATCAAGCTTCTTATCCTCACCTTTAAGCCCTTTGACAACCTGCCCGCCATCCTGTCCCTTCCAGCTCACCAATATTGCCAGCTTCACCATCCGTCCTTCCCGCCACAATCAACCTTTTGTATCAAACCCCCTCCCCAAACTAATCCAGAAGGCCATTTCCATCTCCTCCTTCAAATCCCTCAACAAGAGTTACTTCTACCATGATGGCTGGCAGGAAATTGCCAAATGACAATGGCTAGGTGGATGGTCAGTGAGGATTGCTGATATCTCTAATTTACAACACAACAGCTTTAGGAGACTTCAAACCATCAAGCTGGATATGTTGCTGTTACCCTAATATTCCTGCTACACTAAACATTGTTTATTCCACCTGTGGGGATGTAAAGTTCCATGAGAGGGTAAGGGTCACGATGGGACACTTGCCTGGCAATAAATCATGGCCTTATGTAAGGCCCCCTGGTGGTTATATAAGATGAGGCCTTATGTAAGGCTCCCTGGTGGTTATATAAGATGAGGCCTTATGTAAGGAACAATTGAACCAATCGGTGTGGGGCTATACATGTGATAAACACATGATTCTCCTTCTTGTCCAATCGGTAGATGTGTAATTATAGCCTAATTGTGTTATGTAATGTTAAGAAAGACTATAAAAGAAAGCTTGTAATGAACAGAGTTGGAGTCAGCTTGAGTTCAGCTTGCAACCACATTGGTCGTGTGCTTTATCCGCTCCCCACATCCACCTACTTGTAAAATCCTCTCAAACTGGATGGTAGGTAACATTTTCTAAAGCACTTTAGTAACTTAAAAGCCTAAGTCTCATTTTCAAAAATGATTTGAAAGTCAATGGAACTCCTAAGTGCCTATGTCACTGTTGAAAAGGGATTTAGGTGTTTTTGAAAATTAGATCCAATAAGTTTTTCAAGACAGGGACTATCTATTTCTTTGTGCTTGTACAGCACCAAGCGCAATGGGACCCTGATTCTGACTGGGGCTCTGGGCACTACTGCAATACACGTAACAACATGAGCACTCAACATCACTTTCTATCACTGTGCAAAATCTAGAAGTGCAAAGCTCAAACACCTGCATGCTATGTGCTGCCCTAAACTGGGCTCTCAGCAATGCCACTGCAAACCTGCTGATGGCCAAGCATCTCCAGGGGTGTAGCAGAGTGCAGTTTGGTTCACTGCATATGCATCTCTTACATATCACTGCTCAGCAGATTCATCTGTTGAATATGGGGAATACCTGTTACTTTATTTAAAGTGGTCTAGGAGTGGATTAAAATATTGACTTGATCCAAACTCACTCGGTCATTTTCTGGTAACTAAAATGGGTTCAGTGGGTGCTCAAGTGCTCTGCACCTATCAGGATCAGGCCCTAATGCACGTTCAAAACAGCCATCTTGATTATTTTTGGTAAACTGATGAGAATAGGGCTTTCTGCCTAGGGTGTGTATCTATAGAGTCTGACAGAGATAAAACAACTAAAGAGCTGGAGGGATGAGACCTCTGGGTGTGTCTGCAACAAATGTAACAAAACTCACCTACTGATCAGGTAAGGTTCAAAAAGCAAAATGAATCTACTGAAGTCAATGAAGTTAGAGTACAAATCATTTGAGCTGGTTGAAACTCCAGATTTCTGGCTTGCGAGAAATGTTGATATTTCAGAATTTGGGATAATTCTGAATCTGACCAAAACCAAACTTTTCAAAATTTCTTCTGAGCCAGAAATCCACCTCAAATTTCATTTTGAATATTCTGCTGCAGGGGAACCCCATGGACCCCAGGGGTTCCAGACCTCTGGGCCAACTGGCTCCCTGGGCTGCCCGACTCCTGAGCAGACAGCTGGGGGACCCACTTAGCTTGGGAGTCTGGAGGCCCAGGGATCCACAGCCTGGAACAGTTCACATGGTAGGGCTGCCCTAGAGCTACGGACCCTGGAACCCTCAGGTCCCCAGCACTAGGGCAATCCACATGGCAGGGCTGCACTGGATCTGCGGACCTTGGAAACCCAGGATTCCTGGTTTCAAAGCAGTCCACATGGCAGGGCAGTCCTGTTCCCTTGAAGCTTGGGGTGCCCAGCAGCCCACCAGGCAAGTTGGCAAGGAACCAAGCAAATTTCCAATGGAAACCTACCCTGGCAGGCAGAGCTCTGCTGGAACCCTGCCTGCGAGTCAGCAAAAGTTTGCTGAGCAGGACTTTTAAGGTCAGGCTTGACAGAGCCCTTGCTGGGATGATTTAGTTGGGGATTGGTCCTGCTTTGAGCAGGGGGTTGGACTAGATGACCTCCTGAGGTCCCTTCCAACTCTGATATTCCATGACTATTTCATAAATTCAGAAATTTCAGGTTTGCCAAACTAGCTTTTGCAGATGGAACTCTCATGTCGGCAAATTAAGACCAGCTCTAAAAAGGGGCTCAGTTGGCTAAACACCAAGTAGCAGAAGGAGTGCCTATGAGTATGTGAAGGGTATAAGTACTAGAAGAGACAAATTAGTTAGGCTCCAAATAAACTTAAAAGAAGGGATGATGCCATGCAGTAACTGTACAGTTATGATAAATGCATGATATTGTTTGAACTCCTGGATTTTTAAAGACCATTGGGTCAAATCCTGGCTCTATTCAACTTAGTGGCAAAATTTCAGCTGACGTGAATAGAGCCAAGATTTCATCTATTAAGAACAGCCATACTGGGTCAGACCAAAGGCCCATCTAGCCCAGTATCCTGTCTTCTGACAGTGGCCAATGCCAGGTGCCCCAGAGGGAATGAACAGAACAGGCGATCACCCAGTGATCCATCCACCGTCACCCATTCCCAGCTTCTGGCAAACAGAGGCTAGGGACACCATCCCTGCCCATTACACTTCTCTCTCCTGCCCATGATGTCACTAAAGACTTAAGGCTGTTATGGGTGACTTAACTGTGCATTTCTCTAGCTTTATATGTTTAGATTTCTTTAATGTTTAACCCTAATTCTGAATTTCCTGGGTTTATACTACTTGTTTGGGGGATAATTACAACACTGCTATAATGTTTTTTAACCCTAAATTACTGATACATACTCTCAATCCCAACTCCATCAGAACATAGTTTTTCATATGCAAATAGTTATAGAACCAACAATAGCTAGGAGCCAAAATCCAGGTTCAAGTCTTGAACCCACAGCTTTCCATAAATCTTGCCCCTGTAGGAAGGCAAGCACCCATAAGTCCCATTGGAATTAAGCCTGTTTAATTGACCATGTTATGACTGGCTCTCTTGTGACTTGCAATGTTATGTTCTCATCTAATGTCTCTGAGAAACATGTGAGGGGTATTTGTGGTGATAGGTCAGCTCACACTTGACTGTGTGAAGAATTGTACACAACAGCCTAGTGTACTTGTGTTGAGTGGGTTATTTACTGCCCCTAAGAAAAAATTAAAAAAAATACAAACAAATAGACAACAACTCCTTTTGTTACTGTTCTTCTTTTCAAGTCTCAGATGTATCACAAGACACTTCAAGTTAAAAACATGAACAATAAAAACAGACCAATGCCAGCAATCCAGTCATATGCCTCTTGAATTTACATAAGCTGATCATGTGTTGTCTCTTACAGTTAGACAGGATAGAGATTTGTAGGTTCTTCAGAGCTTTCGGGGATACTCTGTTTGTGGCTGGTACAACTTTTGTGCCTCAAGAGTTGTGATCATTATCAGGACACGTTGGTATTGTTGCTATCTCTGCTCAAATGGGAAAATTCCCAAGGCATTTTTCTATGGCCATGTTGATTTTCAATTCTACTTTCACTTTGAATGAAGATTAATCTGGATGAAGATCAATCAATGGGGTAAATTCTACTCTCTTATTTACACCAGTTTAACTCCATTGACTTCAGGAAAGCAGAAGGAAGTAGATTGTGACTCAGTCAGTTTATCCAATACATACAGTATCAAAAGTGTTGTTTTTAGAAAGTGGGCTCACTAAAATTAAGCTTTATAAGAAAGCGATCTAGTTGAACATTCTGATGTAGATTGGCAGGTCTGCCTGGATTTCTAGAATCAAGATGCAGTTTTGAACTGAGGCGCATTTCCTAAATTAAGGGCCTGATCCTGGAAACACCTATTCCTAGATGAAATGGTTACTTCCATGAATAGCTCCACTAAGTCAATGAGCCTATGTCTACACTGCTATTGAAGGTGTGATTTACAGCATGTGTAGGCACCCCTGGTTAGCTCTAATCTATTTAGCTCGATAAAAATATCCATGAAGATGTGGCAGCCCTGGTGTCAGTGCAGGCTAGGAACACTAGTACATACCCAGCGGGACCAGGTGAGCTTGTCCAGACAGTGCTGAAGCTGTGTGCTGCCACATTTTCACTGCTATTTTTAGTGAGCTAGCTAGATTAAAACTAGTATATGTATGCCTACCTGAGCTTCAAATCACACCTTACACTGAAGTTTAGATATATCCTGAAACTACTCAGGGTGGTAAGCAGTACACTAAACTGGTAGTAAGTGCTTGCAAGATTAAGGCTCAAAAGGAGAAACACCAACATAGTATATACACCGCTACCTCGATATAATGCTACCCGATAGAACACGAATTCGGATATAACGCGGTAAAGCAGTGCTCCAGGGGGGCGGGGCTGCGCACTCCGGTGGATCAAAGCAAGTTCAATATAACGTGGTTTCACCTATAACGTGGTAAGATTTTTTGGCTCCCGAGGACAGCGTTATGTCGAGGTAGAGGTGTATATATATATAAAATCAGTCTTGATCCATTACTACATTAGACTGGAATGCATTGGATTTCTTCCCTTCCCACCAAAAGTATTTCTGTGCGTCAAGACATTTTTCTTCCATGGATACAATTGTCCCTTGACTTAATGTCTTCAAAATTCCTAACTTAGTCTTATTGTATCCAAGCTCCTCAAACTGATGAAGCATCATAGAAATGTGTCTGGTTTTGCACCCTCTCTTTCAAACAGAGAGGCAGCAAAACCCAAGGTGGTTTTTGTATGCCAAAATATCACTTTGTCTGTGTGTGTTGTAGGAAGGAAGGCATTTTGGAATAATCCCACCAGTGATGGCTCAGATCAAAGTCCTAATTTATTCCAACCTCCAATGATATCTCAGCTGAATGATTCAGTTGGGGGCTCCTAATTTTACTTACTTACTTACACACACACAGACTCATCCACGTGACAGGGTGAAGCCACCCTGTTGCAATCAGCTACAGCATCCCACTTGCTTTCTGCCTTCCCACAGACCCAGATAAATTTTTTTCCTTTAGAAACACATTGAAGTTGCCTTTCCAGATGGGCAGCAGCGCTGCCTTTCCCCAAGCCATTTGTGTACATACCACAAGAGCAGTCGCCACCGCCGCTGGTGCAGAGACCTCCTCCCCTCGAACTGACAACCTGTCTCAGTGTTGAAAAACAGTTCAAGGTAGCACTCGAGACCAAACGTGCCATTTTCCTTGTCAAAATGAAAGCTGTAAATTTGAAGCCTAACGCTTAATGTATCCAGATATTGAACACAGGGACTTTTATCCTCAGCTTAATGGTCTGTCTAAAATCATCAAAAAAGATTACTTAAAAATTCTAGGTCCTCAGAGGTCCTATAAAAATTGTGTGGAGCATTAGTTTTGGGTTGTTTGGGGTATTTGGGGGCAGAGGGTGAAGCAAAAAATAATAATGTACTGGAAAATATTTGTGGAGAAAGAATATAATCTCCTTTGTCTTGAACCCATGGGACCCGCAGATAAATCTCTCTAAATTCAGGAAGCCAGATCCTCAGCCGGTGTAAATCATCATACCTACATTCACTTTAATGGTGATTTGATGATTTACACCAGGAGGGTATCTTTCCTGGGGGGGTCTTTTTAAAAAGCTGCACAGTGATGTGAGATCTTGAATCTCGTCGTCCTTCGAAGCATCACTGGTTTGCTTTAGGATTTATTTTTGTGTGTGTGGCTAACTTGGGTTAGGGTCTGTCTAAGGATTTGGAGGATCTGTTAGTTTAGCTTTCCAATGTTTCATTGGGAAAAACAGCTGGACTTTCTGGATATAACTGTCAAAAATTATTACAAAAATCCTATCCTGTTTTTTTCCCTCCGTGTTGAGATCCTGAGGTACAGAAGAACCGACTGGCTGAGCTTTCACAGTGGATTTTAACAAACTTTCTCCCTTCTCTCAAATAATGAAATCCCCTCCTCCCACAAGTAATATACATTATTTCAATGAGCTAGATTCAATAGTCCTGGAGCAGGGATTGCATCTTGTGCCAATGAGCCCCCTTGTGCTCAAGGTAAGATTCATCTCAAGGAAGGGCAAGCAGCATTACCAGTGCCTGCCCTCAGAAAATGTAGGATTTAATACATAGTTACTATTCCTCACATACACTGAAAATCTGCAGAAGTTTAAACTAACAAATATTGCTCAATGCTCACTTATTTCCACTACCCCCCCTCCCTACACACACCCTTCTCCCATCTAATTTAGTTTAACATAGCTTAAATACTTGTGATTTTGGACTTGTATGTCTAAAAGCTTTTGAAGTGTGCTGGCATTCACTTATACCTGTGAACTACATTGTGTTGCATGCATTCAAATGTCTGTCTGTAGCCTGCAATAAAAAGAACTATTACAAAAATAAGTGTGCATGGATTATAGACTTCATTTTGAACTGTTGGTAAATACAGTGTTTATATCTAAGGCCATAAGCTGTCATTTGGAATCATCTTTAGGAAAATTTCCTACTTGATTGATTGTTTCTCTGTTGTTATTTCCCCCTCTTTTGGTTAAGTTTCTCTTTAAAAACTACCAAAAAAAATGAAAAGAAAAAGAAAAAAAAAACAGAGAAAAAAATCTTTTTTCATTAGTCAAACTGTGATGAATTATCAGCCAAAATAAATTCAAATTTAAACCTGTTGTGTGTTCATAAGCAGCCCTTCTGGGAAGCAGTCATTCCAGGACAAGAGTGTGATATTCTGGAACCTCATGGGCTACCAATATCAAGATGCCAATAAGATAAGTTAAGAATGGAGCGGCAATATTGTTTCTCCAGTCTTTTGATACCTGTATTAAAATCTTAACATTATTTAAAAAGTAGCACTAAGCAAGTCTTAAAACCTTCCGGGTCTCACGTGATATAAGCATCCCAAGATGTGGATGCTTATCTGAAGCTTAGCTAATGAAACATTCTCAGGGTCTTGAGCTCAGCTGCTGTAAATCAGAAAAGCATCTTCAAAATCTGAGCTACCCCAGTTTATACCAGCTGTGGATCTATCCCTGAACCTGCAAAACCTTACAAAGTTTTCTTGCAAAATTTCTGGCACCCCCACTTTCAATCCTGGCTAGAATATCACAGGAGCAACTTTTTTTTTATTAGTAGTATTTCAACCCTTCCATTCCCTGCAGGAACCCAGAATCATGGTGATGTGCCAAAATGGACAAACTTACCTAACTTTTTTAGAACCTTAAAAAGGGTTTGGTCATAGCTCAAGTCTAGACATGGGCAAAGGTTTGGGGGCTGTTATTTTTTCCAAAACCCAGTTTAGTCATTCCTACATAAAGGTAGTTCTGTTTGGTTTAATGGTGGATGTTACGTATAACAGACTAAAGTATTTCTTCCATATCTTATCTCCACAAGTAACACTGTCCCAAACATACAAATCCTAGCTTAAAATCAGGTGCAAACAGTACATCCATTATGTAAGCTTGCATTTAAAGCAGGTAGTTTGTAGCTGATATTTAAAAAGGACAATAAGCTTCTTATCTTTACAATAACTGTCTGTCTGGACTATACTTTTTAAAAGACAAATTTCGTATACCAGGAAACAAAACAAGTGCAAGAAGGTTTGATGTACCCCAGCAAATCCTGTAACAATTCTAATCAGTTGTCAGTTAAGAAGTGTCTTGTAAAGAACTGTGGAATTGCTACTGTCTATTACCTGTGTCTATTCCTCTTGGCTCAGTTGAGCATTTAAAAAAAAAAACTATAATAAATGCATTCAATAATTGTTTGAATTGATGCTGTGCATTCTGTCATAAATGGTTTATGGATAACCATCAATTCGTTCTGCTCATCACTCTAACAAGTTCAATGTACTACTCAGAGCAAAGGATGACTATTTATTTAACAGCTCTTGGCAGGAAAATTTGTTGCGTGCCACAACTTTACAAAGAACATTAAAATCAATGACAATTTATAAACCAAAGGCTGGGAATTATGCTTTGGATTCCCATAATTCATCAGAATAAAGCTGTCAGATACCTTTTATTATAAATTAATAGCATGTTGTCTAAAAGCTTGTTGGTGGCAGTGTTTTGTCAGTTTAGTAGTGACATCTAGTGGGCATATGTACTTACAACTAGTAGTTTTATTTTATTTCCTAGAAAGATACCCACTCCTGCATCAGGTCTCAGTGGTATGGAAAATGTGTGAAGAAAAATGTGTTTGATCATGCAATCATTAACACCACTTAATGTTACTTAAGCATTTTAATTATAAAGAAATCATACTGAGCCTAAATAGTACATTTCTATTAGTTTATAGTTTATATCTGGATTACTGGCAATGGGATCATCTTTACCTGCCTTGCTTGCCTTTCGCATGTGATTTTTGTTTCTGTTATTTTTACTCTTGTACTCATACTTAATTGTGAATTTACTGGATTTCAGAATGACCATTTAAACAATCAAACAATTTATGATTCCCAATTAAATGGTGGGAATATGGGATTCGATCACATATGCTCTTTTAAACCCCCTATTGTTTTAAATCATCTAAGAATCAAGCATTTCAGATTCTGTTTTGTATTTGGTCCGAATTCTTTAATCTTTCACAAATCTTAAAAAATTGGACCTCTTGAATTTTGTCTTCCAATGTTTAACTTAAATTAGATACAGAGAAATAAAAGGCTATTGGGTGAAGCAATGGGGTGGGAAGAGTCCAATTTCTCTCACATCCTGCAGAGCAGTTACTTTTGTTTTAATGTTAATAAAGTAAAAGAGCAGTCTTCAATACTGTACTGTTTTCCACATTTAGTTTTGTCTCCATTTCCTGTGACTACAGAATAATACATAAAAGTTGTAAAGAAACCGTGTCTGTTTCCAACAGCTTTGTTGGCTTACAAAGGTCCTGATGATAAAAAGAAAACATGAAAAGATAATTTGTGAAAATGTTCTTTCTACTGTATAATGTCAGCGGATATGGAGCTGATAAGCTCCTAAAATAAGGGTGAATAGATGCAGCTGCATTTACAGTAATAATCTTTACACACACTTATTTTTCAATATACTTGGATTATATTATATTCTTAAATAGAAAATACCTTGTTTATTTCTACACTGAGGAAATAATGGCTAATGTTGAAATTCCCAAACTGTGGTCATCCCTGGAGCACATACTACTGGCAACTGGTCCCGTAGTGATATGATTGCCTCCATGCTTCCAGCTGCTACTTTCTATTAGAAGCAGCTAATCATGTACATTTTCCTAATTGTGCATCTAAGCAGTTGCTGTAGTTGCCACAAGGATGTTCTGTCAATGGGAGGGGAGGTATTCATGAGACCTTCTCTCTATAAGGATGTGGTCCACACTATGAAAAAATTTCAGATGACCTGGCTAGTATTTTGTTTCTAGCTCTTCTGCCACCTTACTTTTTCACAATATGCACCTTTGCTCCTTCTTATCTAGTCCTTAGAAAGTCCCCATGATTGTAGTATCTGTACACCTCACAATCTTTAATGTACTTATCCTCACAATACTTTTGTAAGGTAGGGAAACAATATTATCCCTATTTTACAGCTGGGGAACAGAGTTGCTAAGTGACCTGCCCAAGGTCACACAGGAAGTCTGTAGCAGAGCAGGGAATTGAACCCCAGTATCTCAAAGCCTATGTGCCTGTCCTAACCACTGGACCACCCTTCCACTCCAATACAACAACCCTTTCACCCTATTCTCTTATGTGGCTTGATTTTCCCTGCCTGTCACCTTGCTCCGAAATATTTCATGTTCCATTCCAATTCTACGGCTCCTTGGCTTATGTCAGTGTAACCATTTCCCTCCTTTAGCAGCTTATGGCCTGAGGGTTAGGTTCAAGAACCAATTTTTTAGATGGTGGGTCACCTCAATAGCAAAGGCACTGGAAATGCCAGGGTTTCCAGCAGCAAGAAAGCAGACATGGGTTTCAATTCACCCTGCTTCCTAGATGCCAGATCAAGATGCTTCCTTCATCTCCATAGCGCCATCCACAGTGGCCCTGCAAAACCTTAGTAAACTATCAGCCTGTAGCAGTCAAAAGCACACTATTGAAACCTAAAGCGTAACATTCGCTCCAGTATAGAAGGCTTCGATAAAGTCTTCTGCGTCAATTAAAACCTACTTACGCCTAAGTCACTTAAGTGCTTTTGAAAAAATTTACCCGGTGTCTCTTTAAAAACAACCACAACAACTGATCACACTGCCTAATCCTGCATTCCTCTTTCACCCAGAACTCCCATCAAACCTCAAACCCCCAAGGACTCCACTGGGATTGTTACCTGCCTAAGTACGGAGAGACCTGACCTCTCATCTGCAAAACTGAACCATACATTTTGTAGAAGAGGTCCAACTACTCAGGACAGGAAACAGATTGATAATTCAATTTCCTTTCCTTTCTGGTTTTGTTTTGTTATCAGCATGTAGGTATATGGCTTCCCTCTCCATCATCGGGTGCATCCATGTCTCAGTTTCTCCACATTGTCACCTCCCTCTGCTAGCAGGCAGTTTGTGCCTCACTCTCCAGGTAGACTCTCTTGGTTATTGGAGGCTTGTCCCTTCAGTCAAACATAAAAGTCTGCCCCTTCCAGGGTAACACAATGCCCAAATGAAAAGAAAACACAGTCCTTTGCTGAGGGGCTGTCCAGTCTTCCGATGTCATGCAGGAAAATGAAAGGAGGCTTCCTCCCACCCACTCTGGAAGGCCTGCTCTTGGACCCCTGACTACGAGCAGGTGCATATACCAAGCCTCAAGCTCACACCACTCCTATCCCTGGCTGTTTCTTTCTCCTGCTTCCACCACACACCTAAATTTTCATCCCTCAGTGGAGGACTAACACACAGTCTTGCTTTACTGAACAACTTACCCCACCTCTCCTACCTCTTCAGGCCTCCTTCTCCCTGATCCTTCTCAGGCCAGCTCCCAGATATTTCAACATGGGAAGCTACACCATACCTTGCTTCCTGCCTACCCTCTACCTGTAGAGTCTACAGGTCTAACTTCTCTCTCTTATTAAGGAAAAGGCAGCACTGTATTTACATCCCTGCCCCTTTCCCAGCACACATTGCTGATAAGTCTGCAACTCCCACTGGTCCCTCCACCAGAATGCCCTTATTTGGGGCTGGGACTTGCTGCCCAGTAGCCTCCCTTAGGGTATCTCTTCATTGCAGAATCCATGCAGGTGATGGGCCCCCTGGCTCTGATCACCCAGACTGGCCTAGCCTGCGTCTGAGCAGACATACTGCAAAGCCATACTTGATTTACTGTATCCTTACAGGTGCTGCACTAACTTGTGTGTTGTCACTAGGACTTCCAGGGGCATCTCCCACCCCCGGTTCTTTATACTGCAGTAACTGAGCCATTCTATGATTCTCTTCCAGTGGGTTATGGGACAATTTGTCTGTTGTGAGCACATGGGGGGTCTTGTGACAAGGCACTGGAGGACTATCAGCACTTGAGTGATTTAGCCTGTGGTTTTACTGCAAAGAGGGCAGGCAATGTCTTGCCAGCTCAAGTGAAAGTTGTACCTAGGTTTTAGCCTACAGCCCCAGATTGAAAGCACCACTTAACTCAGGTGAAAAGGTTTTGTGTTTGGACTGGAGTGGGGTTAGGAGCAGCAACACCTGAGTTAACTGCAGTGAAAACATACCCCTAAAGGGACACTCCTGTTAAACAGCACACAGGAATCACATAATATACGATATACATGGAAGCTGTGATATAAGATTTACCCTAAACTGTTGAATAACCAAAAATCCCCCCCAAAATCTCGAGACTATAGTGTAACATAATCACAGAAGGGATAAATGGGCTGCGGTCTAACATATGAACATTCTCTCTCTTTACAGATACTATGGGCCTGATTGTCTTCACCTCCACACCAGTGTAAATCTGAAGTAACTCCATTTAAATAATTCATGTAAGATTGATGTCAGCAAGAGGAGAATCAAGGCCCGTATGTTTGAGAATACCCGTTTCACATTTTCTCAGTTTCAGTAAGGCTTTTTTTTTTAATCTATGGAAAACTTCAAAATTTATACTAGCCGTGAGAAGAAATAAACAGCAGCAAAAGACAGTGAAGGGGATGGAGTTCATGCCTATTAGTCTCTTGAAACATTTTTCAGACAAATACTCTTAGAAATTAAAATTATTTTTTTTAAAGGCCTGAATATTATATAACAGAAAAAGCTCAAAAATAAACATTAGATAAAAGCATAGATGATATGAAAGATGCACATAAATGAAGTGCCCAGATATTACAGTGCTTTGCATATCTATGTGATTAATACATTTTAAAAGTCATGTTGATAAATATTTATACCATATTCCCAACAATCTATGGTAACTGAGTCTCAGGATTTCCTTCCTTCCCTGCTATCATCCAGAAAAGCTAAATAAACATGTACATACCAAAAGGAAAAGAATCCTGCAGCAAGGAAAAGCAACTCACATATGCTGAGGGCTATCTGTCCAGAAGGCCTCACCAGAATGAGACCATACGTATCAAATTACATTGTTGGTTGTGGTAACTCTCAAGAAGGATAGCAAGGATTAAACTTGATCTGTGTCCTTTCGGATGTCTAGTCTGGCCCTGGCCTCTACCAGAACAATTTATCACAGCTAAGTCCCATCTCTCTGGCCAAGCAGTCACTCTGCCAGCAGAGCAGCTCAGCAATTAATACCATTTCCCCCCTCCACCACCTAGTTATGAACTGAAGGCAAATGAAGAACACACTTTTCAAGGACAGGACAGCTTTCATTTCCACAGTCAGATTCAACCCAGATTAGATAAAATGAAAGAGGAATGGTATTTATTTTAAGCTACAGTAAAGAAAATAGAATAGGTTAAACCTTTAAATATGTCACTTATTCCTGCAAAAATGTCTGAACTAGTTCCTTCTTAAATTACAGAAAGGAAATATAATTTAAGACATTCAGAAATCTTAAGACTATAATAAAGATTATAATAACTTCTGACCTATTACCCATCTCATCATTGCCATTCTGCTCTCAAGATGGAGTCTGTCCCCTGTAACTTCCAACAGCTGTTTACATCCCATGCTTGTGAAATTCACTCCTAGAAAAAGTAACTCATCTTCTTCTTTCAAGAGCACTTATGATTAATTTGTGGAATGATATTAAGCCAAGATGTTAGCCAATGCCTTCCCTGAGAAGTTTTAGGAAATTTCTTGACTCGCATTAACTGTCCTCAGCATAACTTTTAATGGTTATATTTAGCCTGCTGGCCAAGTCATTAGGACATCCCATATGTTTCCCTAGGAATCCCTCTGACTAGTCAAGCAGAGATGTCATTAATATTCAAATAGCCTTGTGGCACTTACAGTTCTATAGGTGCTTGGGTCTTCCCAAAAGAAGGCATGAGTTGAATGTGGGCATCCTCAGTTTTATGCATGGCATGTTCACAATCCTAATATTATAAAATTAAAAATCATAAGCACCAATACTGGAAAGATTAAAATTGGATAGAATGGCTATAATCTGTCACAGGGAGCAAAGCCACTCATGAGACTAGCATACATCTTCTTCAGTCTGCATACATTTCTGAGCAGGGCTGTGACAGCATGTCACAGCAAGAGGGTTTAGAAGATGTGGTGAAAAGCACTTAAAAATAGCACCCACAAGTTATTACTCCGATGTGCTATGTGTCATGTGGTGGGTGGTTTCCACAATGAGAGAATTAGCCTCTGAGTAGCAATCATTCCTCTTGAAAATCAAAGCTCCTCAGAAGGATTCAGAGGGCCAAATTCAGAGATGATGTGTAAGGTGGTGTAAGTTAGATTCCTTTTGAATTACTTACATCCACTTACTGAAATATAAGTTACTGTAATAGAGTCTATAGAAGTGTAATAGCTATACTGGGGAGCTGGAAGAAGATATTAAGGACAACCTACTTCAATTAACACATTCCTACACTCTCTGTTAATTGGTTTTTTGCTATAGTCCTCTCTTCTGGCCCCCTTGCCATATGAACTACATCAGCTGAGATTTTCTTACCATCAGAATCAGTATGCCCAATTCATCTGGTCACTCAGGCTCAATAGGCTGAATTTATAATTAAGCTGTAAAATAGCAGGAATGGGCTAATCTCAAATCAATTAGAGAACAGCTGTGGAAATTGGTGTGGGTTTGGTTCAGTGTGCTTCATGCAAGCCATTTGCATCCTTGAATTTTCATTTCAGTCTGGGGTTCATGCTAATCCTAAAATCCTCATCTTAAAATGCCAGAACATCTGAGTTGCATCTAGTTTTCACAGACTGGGTTGGGTATCCTTGAAACTTAGCTCAGGCTGGCCAAGCTTTAGGAACCTTTCAGCAAATTTGGCTAGTGATTCAGATCTCTGGTGAAAACGTTTCACACAACTTTATACTGAATGTTAAGTTCAGTTTGGCTAAGCATCCAAATATTCAAACTAATAAAAGGAAATAATTTATTTACTTAATTATTCTGTGAAACTCATTGCTACAAGGTACTACTGAGGACAAGATTCAAAAAAAGGATTACAGTATGTATTTCTATAGGTAATGAGAACATCCCTAGTTATAATAGTTATGTTAGAAACATATTTATATGGGATATAAACCCTTATACTTTAGGCTATAAGCCAATCACTAAGAAAATAAGGGTTTAGAGGAAATTTCCCCTGTGGGCAGGTTATTCAACAGTTTTCTCTTATGGGTTTCTGGCAACATTAATCTGAAACATTGGGCTCTCACTATTGTCAGATGACACTGTACTAGGTGGATAACTGATCAGATATGGTGTAGAAATTCCTATGTTCCTAAATGTGTATCTAACAGCTTAACAAATCATATACCAACTCCCATGCTCTAGTAATCAAGATGGAAATGTTGCATGATCAGACTGAGATTTTCAGTATTTTCTGGTGCTGATCGGGTTGGAACTACTGTACTGCAAAAAATGGTCTTACAGGGAGATAGCAGACAGGACACTGGACTGAAGACAGGGGCTCTGTTGCCAGCTCTGCCACTGATTTAGGACCACCTTTTCAAAAGTGATCTCCAACTCTGAGCACTCCAGTTTTTGAGTGCCCAATTTCAGACACCTGAATGGGGTCGCCTGAGTTCCTAAGCACCCAGAACTTCAGCTCCAGTCAATTGGAGCTGTGAGTGCTCAGCAACACTGAAAATTAGGTCACTTATTTCGTTGCTTATGTAAGCCCTTTGGGGTTTAGAGAGCATGGCCCCTTTAAATCTTTTTCCTAGGGGGGAGGGGGAGAGTGAGGAAAATAGGAGGGAAATGCCAGGGGGGACTCTGAAGCTGAGAGGGAGAGAGAGGGGACAGCCCGCAAAGGCCTTCGCAAAGTGAAGCAGAGAGAACCTGCCTGATGCCTGGGAAGGACAGGGCGGCCGATCAGGGACACCCCAGGACAGGAGCCAGGAAGAGCACTGTGCCCGGGAGGAAATGCCCGAGAAGGACAGGCCGGAGCTGGACTCAGTATCATGGCTGCCCAGAGCTGTGAGTACTGGGGCTTGTGACTCTGCACTGGGAATAAGGAGGGAGGCTGCTGGTTAGTTAAGTGGGGAGGTGGTTGCTCTGTGTGGCTTTGCAGAGAGCGGCAGAAGAGGGCACTGGAGGGGTTTGTTGGGGAAAGTTCACTGGCACCAAAGACAACCAGGAGCACCCAAGACTCACCACTGGACTGGAACTTTGCTCAGGACTCCTGAACTCTGTGTGCAGACACATTGCTCAGTGTCTGCCCTTCCAGACTGTGCTACCACTGGGCCTGTGGGGCCTTCCTTTGAATGCAGCCCTGTTTTACTGCTCCCCCTCTATTTCCCCTTGTTGTTTTTCTCCTCTCATCCCTCTCTAAATAAATGGATATACAGTGTTATATCCACTGTACTTTTCCTGTGGGTGGGTGTGTTCGTTCACTCGGGGGGGTTTGGAACAGGTGCCCCTGGGGTGGAAGGGATTTCTCCTGCTGCATTCCTGCGCTCGCTTTCTCTTGGCCAGAGCTGCCTGCAGAGCAGACTCCATCTTGGCCACGAGGGCGCTAAAGTTACACTTAATTTTAGGCAACTGTGGTTTTTGGCCTTTGTGTTTAAAGTGAGGCACACACAGCTAGAGGCTGCTTTTGCAAATTTAGCCCTAGAAAACTGACATCTACCTCTTGTCTACTCAGGTCTCAATTGGTCAATCTATAAAGCAGGTCATGAACATGTACCATTTTTGCAAAATATTTTGACATTTGCATATAAAAAGGAGTAAATACCATACTAGATCAGTACTAGCACTGGTTAGAAAATGGAAATTATTTTCTGTGAAAATTACTTTGATGAATTTTTTTCTGTGAAAATTTTCCTGAAAAAAAAAAATCTTTTTTCATTAAAATAATTTTGAATTTTGAAACGTTTAAACCAGCTCCAGTGTGTACCTGTCCTGGCCTCAACCAGGAAATGCTGTAGTGCATGTAAATAAGAAAATTAAGAAAAATTAATATTAACTTATTATAAATAGCCTCAAAATACCTTTTGGTTTGAGTTTTGGGTAATGTTCTGCTGCCTGGTTTGTTCAGTGCCTTCACCTCTGCTCCTTATAGTGGCTTTTCTCCTCAGTCCTTAGTGGACTGGGAAATGCAATTGTAGATGAGAATAAAACTAGCCAACTTGGCTCTCACTATTAAGTTAAATAGCTTGCCAGCAGAATTAAATCATTTTCTGTGCCACACAACAATAGCTATGAAATCCCTTGGGAGTCAGGGAGAGTTGAGGGTTCACAGCACCTTGCAAAATTGAGCCCCCCCTTGAACAGTAACTTGAAGTAATTATAGGTCAAATCCTGAGCTCCAAAACTCCAAATGAAGTGAGTAGTCTTGTCTATACTAACCTTCTTCCCCCACCTCCTCCACTAATGGTGAGACTCGACTGATGGTTGAAACAGCAGCAGCTGTTTGCAGACAAGGCACAGGAGCTCCAAGTACATAGTCATCTGCCCACGCCCTGGGCAGAGCTGGATAATGCATTGATACGAATGATGGTGACTGTGGGAGCCTTGCCTATACCTCAGGAATCAGAGCCCAACAATACTTTGCACTTCCTAATATCTTTTAATTGAAGCTCTCAAAAGTGCTATACAACACTAAGAAAGCCTCAACAGTACACCCTAGTGAGGCAGTTAAAGATACTAAGGAATGCCTCACTCACAAATGGGTGGAACACTGCAACTGTTTAATCTGGCCAAATATGGTATAAAATGTATGTTTTATGGAAAGATTTTATAAAACTCAAGGCTAAGAAAGGGGGCAAATTCTGCCATCTTTCCTCGCACTGAGCAGTGCTGTACTTTGCAAACTGTCTGTTTAATCCACATGGAAAAAATATTGACTGGGTAATTTCAAATAATGAATAAATTCAAGGAAGTCGCAAACTGTTTGTCGACTTGAGAGCTTGATTTTCTACTCCATCTGAACACACACACACAGAGTGAAGTTGCGGGTGGACAGGGAGCCCACTTCAGTACCCTGATTCAGGTCTGCCTAGTCCCGGAGTACATTAGGGTTGCACAGGGAGAGCAAATTATTTCCTGCATATTATTCACTGAGCTCTATTCAGTACTAACTTGAGGCCAGGTTCTGCCACTCTTACTTTTTGAGTATGACTGCACTGCAGCATGGTACTATTCTAGATGAGTAAGGATGACAGAATTGAGCCCATAGAAGGAATGGTGACATCACTATCCATTAAAAAAGCTTCACTAACCAAAATCTAATGCAACTCTTGCTCATTTGGTAAGTATTTACTCACATGACTAGTCTCACTGATGTCAATGAGAAGTTCTAGTCCTAAAGTATATCTCACCTACAATTCACACTACCAGAGAGCCTGAGAACTACTTTCCCACAGCAGAAGAAAGTGTGGGGTTTGATCCTATAAACAGCTGCCACAATAATAAAAATAATTCTTTAACTGCTCATCTGAACTAGAGAGAAGAGAAGACTTGATTTCACAATGATGGGGATGAAAGTCAATACACCAGTTTTACCAGAGGGTAAAGAAAATATAAGAAATCGGGAGCTAGCCTAACTATTAAAGTTCAGAGGTTCAGTGAGGAAAGGCCAAAAAGTTCAGATGCTTAGCATAAACTATCTTCAAATTTCAAATCTGCTAGTTTAGGGCCAAATTCTACCCTATATTCATGTAAAAACCCAACTGAATTCACTCGGAACTTTGCCTGAGTAAACAGAGTAAAATCTGAGTGAGGACTGCAAGAAATCTGTTCGAGGAAAGAAAAGTCCAAAAATATATTTTTTCTTGGTATTTAGAACCTTTCCGTTACCAGCTGGAGACAGGAAGTACAGCATTATGCAAAAATAAAAATTAATTAAGAAAACTGAAAACAGCAGCTAAATTAAATATGAACCCCAAAAAGGGCTTGGTTTAACTTTGTGTGTAAAGGTTCAGGTTCAGCTTGGTTCTTATTTTATCCAAATCAATTTGCTCCTCTCTAATTAAAATAATCTATATTTAAAAGAGATTTACCAGAGCATAAGGAAGAGGATTTAAATCACATCAACAATGGAATTCGGTAACAAATTATACCATATGCAGCATACAGTTTTCGATGCTTCAGAATAGCACATCAGAAAAGAAAACTCTTTGATTTAGCACACACTTAATCCTTAGCATGTATATCTGTACATATTGAAGACACCATATGAACATTACTCAATCTTTAAAACAACCCTGTGTGGTAAGCAAGTATTAATCCCATTTTAGAAATGGGGACATTGTGGCAGAGCCATTAAGTGACTTGCCTAAGGTCATACAGCGAGTCAGTTGCAGAACTGGGAATAGAACTCAGGAATTCCTAACTTCCAGACCTGGGCTCATTCTTCTACACTACACTGCTTTTCAGGAATATATAAAAGGTTTAACAAATTGCCAGTACAGGATGCACTTAAACATAGTTTGAGAGAAGAAAAATTGGGGGGAAGGCTTTATCTTGTATAATAAAATAGGAAAAGTCAATAACTAGCACCTCCACATTACCGCACTTATTCAAATGATATTTGTTGGAAAGAAACAAAAGAATTTGATCCCATAAATGGTAGCAACATGATAATAACAAAAAAGTCCAACAAATGCAACAACTAATATGAATAGACACTGATAGTGAGAACAACATCTTAAACTAAGAGCAAGACATTATTTCCCATCAGATCATGGACTGAAGTGAGAATCGGAAACAATACCTTATCTCAGTCTCAAACACAGATGGTATGTAACTGCCTTGTGGGTTGGGGTTTTCAGATGACTTTTTTTTTTTTTTTTTGGTGGAAAACAGACACTTTCTGTAAAAAAAATATTATCTAACTGAAAACCCAATTTTCAGTTGAAAACAGTTTTGTTGGGAAAATTTTTACCTATGCACAAATTTCACTGCACACAGGGCTCTCCACATGCATAGGGCACGAAGTCAGATTTGGGGCTTTTTGAAAGAATTGCTCCTTTCTGTCAGACACACATGGTGTATCATGCACAGGAGAGCAAAATAGGAGTCCAGTGATTTTTGTATTACTAAACAACAGGATAGCGTCTTATATAAAATGCACATATACCATTCAAGTCTAACTCCACTAAGCAGCCTCGTGGTATTCATAAAAACCTGGCAACACCATCTTGGGTTAAAAAGTGTTCAGGTGTTACTGAGAGAGGCAATGACGTTCTGATCCTCTTCAGGAAAATGTGGAAAAGATGTTTGATCATCTGTATAAATCTGGCATGGCACATCTTTCTTGAGCTATGAAAGAGAACAACCTTTCTTCAGCTTCATTCTTGAGCCTTATTTTCTTACAGGAGGCACCCCAAAAGATTTTTTGTAGGTCCCTTCCTCTCATTTTGTAAAAAGAATGAGTAGTCTGGGGCTATCAGACTGCTGCTGTTGGAACACATGCACTATAAAGGCTCTAAGTTTTCAGCCAGTTATTTTTCAAGTGCAATTCTCAAACCACAGGTTATCAGAACTTAAAAATTAGAGTGGATTTGATCCTTTGGGCCATGATCCAACCAAGCACTTAAGCATGTCCTTAACTTTAAGGGGATTACTCACATGTTGAAAGTTGAGAGACGCTATCTCATCTATTTCATTTGTCTCAACTGTATTGTTTCACTTGCAAATTCTGCTACTTATATAGGGCCAAATTTTTCTTGATCGAATTGAAAGAAACAGCTTCTATCCCATAAAAGGATGATAAAAATGATTAGCTGTTCAGTTTAAATTTGCAGAAGAGAAGACTATCTGAGGTACATGGAGGGGTGTGAGTTCCTGTGGAGCAGCAGCAGTATCAGAAGCGCATATCCCACACAATTGATTTCTTGAGATTGCAGAGATTAAGCATTGTGAACCTCAGTCCTTCCACAGATCTGTTTCTCTGAGTTGAGATTTGAACATTAGCACTTCAATCCTAGCTTGTGAAGGAAAGTATCTGAAATGGACCTTCCAAAGGACTCCACTGTAGATAGGAGGCCACTTTTTATTGTTTTTATTTTTTTAATTCATTCCATAAATTCAAACTGACATTTGTTGATCTGTTATCATAGACAGACATAACCCCAGAAGTCTTGAAATCAACTTGGTGAACAATAACTTTGAGAACAGGTCATGGAGGTTTCCTGGAGCACAGACTCAGAGTGCCGGCTGTTCTGTATGCATTTACATTTAATCTTTTTGCTTGACTTGTGATCTCAGATTCTGGAAGCTGATGCACAATAAACCAAAGCAGCTGGAGAAAGCTCTTCCTGGATTATACCCAAGTGGAGCAGTTGCATGTAGGATTTCAGCAGCTTCCAAGGAAGACGTTCAAAGACATCAAGGCGTGTGACAACTCCGGCAAGCTGCTGAAGTCTCGTTAATGGAAAATTATTCTGAATTATTATTATTATTATTATTATTATTATCATTATTCTGAACTGTAGGAAGTAGCAGGACACACATACAACACAGTTTACTCCAGTGGGCTCTTCACATGATCACACCTTCAATAAATAAATAAATAAATGATTTTTCTTTTTAAAAAAAAAAATCCCCCTGCTTCTTAGCTTATTCTGTTCTTAGTTATAAAACCTCATCACAAAGACTTTAAAAATAATTCCAAAAGTCAATAAGCCAGATCTTCAGCTGGTATAAACTGGCATAGCTCCAGTGGACTGTAGTCAATGGAGCTATGCCAACTGACACCAGCTGAGACTCTGGCCCAATGACTATTAAACAAGAGTGCTCTTCCCAGAAAATGACATTGGAAATTGTATAGACACCGGGCCAAATTCTGCTTTCAGTTACACCACTTAAAATCCAAATAAATTCCACGGAAGTCAATGGATTTACTGTGATTTA
Source organism: Emys orbicularis (assembly GCF_028017835.1). Classification (NCBI taxonomy): domain Eukaryota; kingdom Metazoa; phylum Chordata; order Testudines; family Emydidae; genus Emys; species Emys orbicularis. The sequence continues at coordinate 126,323,587 of NC_088683.1, forward strand.
CACCAAGGTAACAGGGCAGCATTTGTCCCACATTCCCTTTTCTTACAGATACTCATCATTAAGAAAATGTACCTTATGGCTGCATATGCCACAGGTCAGATAGCTAATAAATCATGCTAAAATAGGAACAATAAAAGGGATTCTTGCAGCACTAATGAATTCAGGGGGCAAGATCCCTAGATGGTGTAAATCAGTGTAGCAGCATTGAAGTCGATGGAGCTTATGCCAATTTACTTCCACTGAAAATCTGGCTCTCATTCAAAGTAGGGTTAAAATTAAAAGACAAAAAGAGTCCAATGATCTCTGTGGTGAAAATAACAATGCAGCTAGCAATTCTATAGCCCTTTTCACCATCAAAGAGTTTTATGAACATTAATTATTCTTCTCAGCATCCCTGAGGTAGCCAAATGCTCAGTCACACTTGTAATGATATCTTAACTTTTATTGTAGGAGAGAGACTATATCAGGTCTAAACCTCAAAAGGCGTTTGTTTGTTTTGTCTCTAAATGTTAATTATTACCTTTTTTTCTCTTTTAACTTACACCTCCATCCCTTGTGACTCAACCAAACTACCTGATCTGCCCTAGAGGTGTAACCACTAGGGCCAGGGGGGTTAATGCTTCTTTTGTGGGTCTGTGTGGGAAAGCTTGCGCTCCCACTGTTTGTACTCTGAGCTGAGGATAACAAGAGGACTATATTATCCCATGGGTCAGATTGTGTCTCTAGGACGCAGAATATGGTTAGGGCAATACATTGCTGAGCCATTACAGTAGCATCCCAGGGAAAGAATACCCTTCTCTTTCCTTGCTCCAGGTTTTTTAAAGGGACCGCTCAGTGCAACAAAAATAAGTGTACTTACAGGACAGCAGTCTGGGGCCTGGTCTACAGTACGAGTTTAGGTCGAATTTAGCAGCGTTAAATCGAATTAAGCCTGGACACATCCACACGACGAAGCCCTTATTTTCGACTTTAAGGGCCCTTTAAACCGGTTTCTTTACTCCACCTCCGACGAGGGGATTAGCGCTGAAATCGGCCTTTCCGGGCCAGATTTGGGGTAGTGTGGACAGAATTCGACGTTATTGGCCTCCGGGAGCTATCCCACAGTGCTTCATTGTGAGCGCTCTGGACAGCACTCTCAACTCAGATGCACTGACCAGGTAGACAGGAAAAGCCCTGCGAACTTTTGAATTTCATTTCCTGTTTGCCCAGCGTGGAGAGCACAGGTGACCACGCAGAGCTCATCAGCACAAGTAACCATAATGGAGTCCCAGGATCACAAAAGAGTTCCAGCATGGACCGAACGGGAGGTACGGGATCTGCTCGCCATATGGGGAGACAAATCAGTGCTAGCTGAACTCCGTAGCAGTAAACGAAATGGCAAAATATTAGAAAAAGTCTCAAAGGCCATGAAGGACAGAGGCCATAACAGGGACACACAGCAGTGCCACGTGAAAATTAAGGAGCTAAGGCAAGCCTACCACAAAGCCAGAGAGGCAAACGGAAGGTCCGGGGCAGAGCCGCAGACATGCCGCTTCTATGCGGAGCTGCATGCCATGCTAGGGGGTGCAGCCACCACTACGCCAACCGTGTGCTTTGACTCCATCAATGGAGAATCACGCAACAGGGAAGCGGGTTCGGGGTACGAGGAAGATGATGATGAAGACAATGAAGATAGCTCACAGCAAGGAAGCGGAGAAACCTGTTTCCCAAACAGCCAGGATATGTTTATCACCCTGGACCTGGAACCAGTAACCCCCGAACTCACCCAAGGCGTGCTCCCAGACCCTGAGGGCGCACAAGGGACCTCTGGTGAGTGTACCTTTGTAAATATTACACATGGTTTAAAAGCAAGCGTGTTTAATGATTAATTATTAATTTACCCTGGCAATCGCGGCCAGTACAGCTACTGGAAAAGTCTGTTAACGTGTATGGGGTGGAGCGGAAATCCTCCTGGGACATCTCCAGAAAGCTCTCCTTCATGTATTCCCAAAGCCTTTGCAAAAGGTTTCTGGGGGGGGCTGCCTTATCCCGTCCGCCATGGTAGGACACTTTACCATGCCAGGACAGTAGCACGTAGTCTGGAATCATTGCATAACAAAGCATGGCAGCGTATGGTCCCGGTGTTTGCTGGCATGCAGACAACATCCATTCCTTATCTCTCTTTGTTATCCTCAGGAGAGTGATATCATTCACGGTCACCTGGTTGAAATGGGGTGATTTTATTAAAGGGACATTCAGAGGTGCCCGTTCCTTCTCGGCTGAACAGCAATGTTCCCCGCTGTTAGCCACGCGGTAGGGGGGAGGGGTGAAGTGATCATCCCAGAGAATTGGGTGTGGGGTGGGGGGGTAGTTGGGTTTGTGCTGCATGTTAACCCGGAAACCGCAGCCCCTCCTTTTACATTGCAAACCCATTTTAAATGGCCAACCCAACGGGTGCTTGGTATGGGAAATGAGGGCGCTGCTGTTTGAAACCATTCCCACATGTTATGAAGGTTAAAAAAGCCAAAAGACTGTGGTTTACCATGGCTGCCTGCAAGCCAAATTCTGTTGCTTGGCACTGCGTGAGTGATCTCTCACACCAAACCGGCAGGCCCTCAATATAAGAGGAAAAATGCGACCTTGTAACGAAAGCACATGTGCTGTGTAATGTGAACAGCAAAATTTAACGTGAAAGAGTGTACCCATTGTTCTCTAAAATGTGTCTTTTTTAACCACCTCTCCCTTCTCCTCCACCAGCTGCAAATGTTTCTCCTTCGCAGAGGCTAGTGAAGATTAGAAGGAAAAAACGGCGGACTCGGGATGATATGTTCTCGGAGCTCCAGATGTCCTCCCATGCTGACAGAGCACAGCAGAATGCGTGGAGGCAGTCAATGTCAGAGTGCAAAAAAGCACAATATTACGAGAGGAGAGGTGGCGGGCTGAATCGCGGGCTGAAGAGAGCAAGTGGTGGGCTGAAGAGGATAGGTGGCGTCAGCTTGCTGACAGAAGGCAAGAGTCGATGCTCCGGCTGCTGGAGCATCAAACTGATATGCTCCAGCATATGGTTGAGCTGCAGGAAAGGCAGCAGGAGCAGAGTCCGCCGCTACAGCCCCTGTGTAACCAACAGCCCTCCTCCCCAAGTTCCATAGCCTCCTCACCCAGACGCCGAAGAACGCGGTGGGGGGGGCCTACGGCCACCCAGCCACTCCACCCCTGATGATTGCCCAAGCATCAGAGGGCTGGCCTTCAATAAGAGTTAAAGTTTTAAAGTTTTAAACTGCAGTGTGTCCTTGTCCTTCCCTCCTCCCCCACCCCTCCCGGGCTACCTTGGCAGTTATCCCCTTAGTTGTGTGATGAATTAATAAAGAATGCATGAATGTGAAGTAACAATGACTTTATTGCCTCTGCAAGCGGTGCTCGAAGGGGGGAGGGGAGGGTGGTTAGCTTACAGGGAAGTAGAGTGAACTGGGGGGGGGGTTCATCAAGGAGAAACAAACAGAAGTTTCACACCGTAGCCTGGCCAGTCACAAAACTGGTTTTCAAAGCTTCTCTGATGCACACCACGCCCTGCTGTACTCTTCTTACCGCCCTGGTGTCTGGCTCCACGTAATCAGCGGCCAGGCGATTTGCCTCAACCTCCCACCCCGCCATAAATGTCTCCCCCTTACTCTCACAGATATTGTGGAGTGCACAACAAGCAGCAATAACAATTGGAATATTGGTTTCACTGAGGTCTAGCCGAGTCAGTAAACTGTGCCAGCGCGCTTTTAAACGTCCAAATGCACATTCTACCACCATTCTGCACTTGCTCAGCCTATAGTTGAACAGGTCCTGACTACTGTCCAAGATGCCTGTGTACGGCTTCATGAGCCATGGCATTAAGGCGTAGGCTGGGTCCCCAAGGATAACTATAGGCATTTCAACATCCCCAACAGTTATTTTCTGGTCCGGGAAGAAAGTCCCTTCCTCCAGCTTTTGAAACAGACCAGAGTTCCTGAAGACGCGAGCATCATGTACCTTTCCCGGCCATCCCACGTTGATGTTAGTGAAACATCCCTTGTGATCCACCAGGGCTTGCAGCAGCATTGAAAAGTACCCCTTGCGGTTTATGTACTCGGTGGCTTGGTGCTCCGGTGACAAGATAGGGATATGGGTTCCATCTATCGCCCCACCACAGTTTGGGAATCCCATTGCAGCAAAGCCATCCACTATGTCCTGCACATTTCCCAGAGTCACTACCCTTGATATCAGCAGGTCTTTGATTGCGTTGGCTACTTGGATCACAGCAGCCCCCACAGTAGATTTGCCCACTCCAAATTGATTCCCGACTGACCAGTTGCTGTCTGGCGTTGCAAGCTTCCACAGGGCTATCGCCACTCGCTTCTCAACTGTGAGGGCTGCTCTCATCCTAGTATTCTGGCGCTTCAGGGCAGGGGAAAGCAAGTCACAAAGTTCCATGAAAATGCCCTTATGCATGCGAAAGTTTCGCAGTCACTGGGAATCCTCCCACACCTGCAACACGATGCGGTCCCACCAGTCTGTGTTTGTTTCCCGGGCCCAGAATCAGCGTTCCACGGCATGAACCTGCCCCAGTAACACCATGATTTGCACATTGCTGGGGCCCATACTTAGTGAGAGGTCTATGTCCATGTCAATTTCTTCATCACTCTCATCGCAGCGCTGCAATCGCCTCCTCGCCTGGTTTTGCTTTGGCATGTTCTGGCTCTGCATATACTCCAAGACAATGCGCGTGGTGTTCATAGTGCTCATAGTTGCCGCGGTGATCTGAGCGGGCTCCATGATCCCAGTGCTATGGCGTCTGGGCTGAAAAAAGGCGCAAAACTATTATCTGACGGAGGGAGGGAGGGGCGAGTGACGACATGGCTTACAGGGAATTAAAATCAACAAAGGTGGCATCGGGGAGAAACACAAACAACTGTCACACAGAATGCCCCCCCCCCCAAAGATTGAACTCAAAACCCTGGGTTTAGCAGGCCGTTGATTTCACAGAGGGAGGGGGAAGCAAATGAATACAGAACAAATCTGGTCCATCTATCTTTTACATCTTAGGCTGGCAGCAGATGGTGCAGCATGACTGATAGCCATCGGCATCTTCTGGGTGCTTGGCAGAAAATGCTGCATTACGACTGCTAGCCATCATCGTCAAGACGGTTCAATAGGACTGCCGGCAGGACTGAGTCTCCAGGAGACAAAACATGTCTGCCCAGGTGCCTCTGACCGAACTCACTGAGGAATACGACGATGATAGATACCAGTCATAATACACCATCTACTACCAAAAGGCAAGGAGCTGCTGCTGTATAGCAATGCAGCCCCACGTCTGCCAGCACCCAGATAGCCAATGACGGCTACCAGTCATACTGCACCATCTACTGCCAAAAGGCAATTAGCTGCTGCTGTGTAGCAATGCAGTACCACGTCTGCCGGCACCCAGATGACATATGGTGACGCTGAGCTGAGCGGGCTCCATGCTTGCCGTGGTACGTCGTCTGCACAGGTAACCCAGATAAAAAGGCGCGAATCGATTGTCTGCCGTTGCTCTGACGGAGGGGAAGAGGCCTGACGACATGTATCCAGAACCCCCCGCGACACTGTTTTTGCATCATCAGGCATTGGGATCTCAACCCAGAATTCCAATGGGCGGCGGAGACTGCGGGAACTGTGGGATAGCTACCCACAGTGCAACGCTCCGGAAGTCGACACTAGCCTCGGTACTGTGGATGCGGTCCGCCGACTTAATGCACTTAGAGCATTTTATGTGGGGACACACACAATCGACTGTATAAAAATGATTTCTATAAAACTGGCTTCTATAAATTCGACCTAATTTCGTAGTGTAGACATACCCTGGGAACTTGCTGCTTTATTTAACTTCATCATGATAGAGCGGTGGAGGTGGGGAACTCCCACTGACCAAACAGGAAGTAAAGGAGGAGTAGAGCATGGCTCCATCCCATAATGCTTTCCATAATTCCACGATGACCACTTTACTACCATAGAGGCTGGAAATAATTTGTGAATGGCCTCTTGCAGCAGCAAATTACTCCACCCTCCATGCCATCTCAGCTCTGCTGTTCAGTGCACTATGAAGGACAGTAAGATTGTTAACCTATCACCTTTCCTCAGCACTAAATTTACAAGAGAAAGAAAAATTCAGCTCTTACTGTTATTCTTTTTGGATGTGATTCCCCAGTGCAGAGGGTCTGCACGAGGCCTGTGCAAATCTTAAGTCCCCCTTAAGTTCCCAAAATGGTACTTAAGTGGTACTTAACTGTTCTATAGGCTTACTCTACAGGGTGAATTACACTTGTTAGAAATCTCTGTCCCATTTATTTCTGTAATGTTACAAGAATTTTCTCTCTCTTTTTATAACAGCTAAGCTATAATAACTAGAGTTAAGGAAGATCAGGTAGGTTTCTTTAAATGAAATGTCAGATGCTTGCAAGACATCATATTCATATGGAAAACAGTACATAGGACAGGAAGACCACTGGAATAAAACAACATGAATAAGCTGTTAAAATGCAAATCCAGAATTTGCTTTCGTACAACTTCCATAGGAAACAAAATCATAATTATAATTTCAATTGGCCATAACCAAAAAACACATGTACCGTACAATTTTATTGTACACTACTAGGTTAATGAATCAATCATTAGAGAATGCATTGATGGAACTGAATATATTCATAAAGAGCAGTTAGCAGATTCATCATTTAATAAAAATAATTAACCTTATATTTTCCAGTTTTTATTCATTTAGGAAAATGTTTTACTGGCGCAGGATTAAAAATATGAATATTCAGCCTGTATGGTTATGTTGCCATTCTACAAACAACAGAATGTTATTAAGTATTATTAATCATAATTAAGTATTATTAATAATAATTTTCAATCCTAAGTTTCACTGTAGCATTCTAGGAGCCTCAGAATAAAAACACTATCATAATAGAAATGTACCAGTAACAAACTACAGCACAAAATAACTAAAGCTAAAATCAGAAAGTGCCATGCCAAATATTATTTCCCATAAAAAATATTTATACCTCTTAAATAATAATAATAGCACCTAGCTCTTTTATTGTGTTTTTCAGCCATAGATCTCAAAATACTTTACAAGAGAGTAAACATCAATTTCCTCAATTTACTGATGACACTAGGAAACTAAGACACAGGTAGGTCCAAGGTCACCCAGAAATCCAGTGGTAGAGCCAGGAACAGAACCTGGTCCAGTTCTCTATGCACTAAGCAACGCTGCCTCCTCAGTCCCAAAATATTCCAAATCTATCAGCTCTTCTCCATTTCCAGGGCTGGAGAACCAAAGATACAAGGTTGTATTTGTCCAAACCTCAGAAGCTCTGGTGACCAAAAGCCCTAATCTATCTGACCTCAGCGGGTGAGATGGAACTAAGGGTGTGTGATAGGGTATACAAACCCCACACGAGGCGACAAGGGGTTAAGGGATAATTTTGGGCTCAGCCCTCCTACTCCTGCAGCAAATGCTCCATCTGCTGGAGAAATTAAAAGGCAGGGATTTAGCCCATGTGGGTGGCAGAGCTAGAGGTGAGCAGACGTGCAGCATACAGTTCCAGTAGCGTAATGGGAAGCCCCAGGACTTTGACACAGTTGCCCAAAGGGGCCTTCCCTGAGGGAAGGGAGAACCCACTCCAGAGACAACCAGAGAGGGATGTATCCTGTGGCCTTTGGACATTGGTAACATCCTCTTACTTATTCTGGTTTGGTTTTCCCCACCAAGGGAAAGCCTTGGACTAAGCTGACCCCGGGGGGGAGATGAGAGAAAGAGGCCCAGGGAGGGCAGCCTTGGTTGCCAGACTACTGGTAGCCCAAAGGGCCCTGGGTCAGAGCCCAGTGGAGTGGGAGGGCCTTGGCTCTCCTCCTCACAATCTCCTTGGCAGTCTGGAGTTGCAGCTCTGACCACCATACTCCCCAATCATACCCCAAGAGAGGACTGTTACAGGTTTTCTGAAATTTGAAAAGATACTTGGGACAATAATATATTTGTTGTCTGATGTAATTTACGATGCTATCTCTTTGAGATGTGACTGTATCATTTTCAGACTCTGGTTTATCCTTGTCACCAATGTAATATTTAATTGTATGTGATTCATGTTTTGTTCAAAGTATGTTGGGAATTTGTGTTAAGTAATGTTTGTGCATGGTTGAGAAACCCTGCCACAGTTTGCCCATTGGTAGCTGATTTTAAGCATCACCAGACAATCTCCCTGTCTGAGACCATCTGCTCAGGGGTGTTTAATCTTGGTAGGCATAAAGTGATTGTTTCAGATGGAGTGCTTTAGGATTAGCAAAGTGTTTATTTTGTACAAGAGTAACTATTATTTATACTTTTTATTATTAAAGGGGCATTGAGGAATCAAATTTGACCCCAAATTCAGGTTTTGTCAAAATAAGCTTTTACAATACAGAATTGTTTCAATTCCTTTGGAAATGTTTTTTAAACAAATAAGTCCCACCACTGTGTATGCAAATGAAACAGTGAGTGGATGAGAACCTGAAAACAAAGTTGAACAGAAATCCTCTATAAACAAAAGTGAAGGCGACTACTCTCTTTTCATTGTTCAGCATGCGAAAACTGCACAAATTAAGTCATCGGCATACTATCAAAAGCAAGTTAGATTTTTTTTCATTAAGAAATTGCTTTTTTAAATATATGATATTTAAAATGAACATTTCCTTTTCAACTTGCTTCTCATAAAGCTGTTGCCTTTTCCTACAACCTGATTGCATCATAGAAGATTAGGGTTGGAAGAGACCTCAGGAGGTCCTCTAATCCAACCCCCTGCTCAAAGCAGGACCAACCCCCACTAAATGATCCCAGGGGGCCTTAAAAACCTCTAAGGATAGAGATTCCACCACCTCCCTAGGTAACCCATTCCAGTGCCTCACCACCCTCCTAGTGAAATATGCCGTTAGCCTTCTTGGCAACAAGGGCATGCTGTTGACTCATATCCAGCTTCTCGTCCACTGTAATCCCCAGGTCCTTTTCTGCAGAACTGCTGCTTAACCAGTTGGTCCCCAAGGCTGTCCATCATAAGTGCAGGACTCTGCACTTGTCCTTGTTGAACCTCATAAGATTTCTTTTGCCCCAATCCTCCAATTTGTCTAGGTCACTCTGAACCCTATCCCTATCTTCCAGCATATCTACCTCTCCCCCAGATTAGTGTTATCCACAAACTTGCTGAGGGTGCAATCCATCCCGTCATCCAGATCATTAATGAAGATGTTGAACAAAACCAGCCCCAGGACCGACCCCTGGGGCACTCCGCTTGATACCGGCTGCCAACTAGACATCGAGCCATTGATCACTACCCATTGAGCCCGAGACAATCTAGCCAGCTTTCTTTCCCCCATAATCCATTCATCCAATCCATACTTTAACTTGCTGGCAAGAAGACTGTGGGAGACCATATCAAAAGCTTTTGATAAAGTCAAGATATATCACGTCCACCACTTTCCCCATATCCAAAGAGCCAGTTATCTTTTCATAGAAGGCAATCAGGTTGGTCAGGCATGACTTGCCCCTGGTGAATCCATGTTGACTGTTCTTGGTCACCTTCCTCTCCTCCAAGTGCTTCAAAATGGATTCCCCGAGGACCTGCTCCATGATTTTTCCGGGGACTGAGGTGAGGCTAAACGGTCTGTTGTTCCGTGGATTCTTCTTCTTCCCTTTTTTTAAAGATGGGCACTATATTTGCCTTGTTCCAATCATCCAGGCCCTCCCCCGATCTCCACAAGTTTTCAAAGATAATGGCTCTGCAATCACATCAGCTAGCTCCCTCAGCACCCTCAGATGTATTAGATCCTGATCCATGGACTTGTGCATGTCCAGCTTTTCTAAATAGTCCTTCACTTGTTCTTTCACCACTGAGGGCTGCTCACCTCCTCCCCATACTGTGCTGCCCAGTGCAGCAGTCTGGGAGTTGACCTTGTATGTGAAGACAGAGGCAAAAAAAGCATTGAGTACTTCAGCTTTTTCCACATCATCTGTCACTAGGTTGCCTCCCCCATTCAGTAAGGGTCCCACACTTTCCCTGACCTTCTTCTTGTTGCTAACATACCTGTAGAAACCCTTCTTGTTACCCTTCGCATTCCTTGCTAGCTGCAACTCCAATTGTGCTTTGGCCTTCCTGATTACATCCCTGCATGCTCGAGCAATATTTTTATACTCCCTAATCATCTGTCCAAGTTTCCACTTCATCCGCATCATTATTCAACGTGTGTCTTTGAGCAATGAAACTTCCCAACAGGAATTAAACTAAGCCAAACCTGCTCTGATTGACCGCTCTTGTCAACTGTATACCTGCCACATCCCATAGATTTATTAGTAATATTCCTGGGGGAATTCTTCACCACTTCACAATACAGAATTTTGCAAAAAATAATGTTGTGTATGCAGAATTCCCTGCCCACCCCCCGCCAGAAATGGGCTGCAGTGCTGCTGGCTGCCACTAGGGGCAACTGGACTCTGCAGAGCCCAGCTTGTACACAGACACTGCCAGGGGGAGGGAGAGGGTTCCGGGCCGATGCAGTTCCCAGCACACCTGAGGGAAGGAGATGGTGGTGCGCAGGAAACTCCACACAAGCCTGGACACAGCATCAGGCTTTCTCCCTCTGGATTCCTGGGCTCTGAGGGGTAGGGGAGCCACAGCTGGGCTCTTGGGAAGGGGGAGGGGCAGGTGTCTGGGCTAGGGGGGACCTGTGGCTGGACTCTGGGGAGGAGAGGAGAGGGGAGGGGGCAAAGAAACAGGAGCTGGGTTGTCATAGGGGTTTCTTTAACTCTATTCCTGGGGGAATTTTTGTGTCTGTATTGTTACACACATACTTGCTGAAAGGTATTTTGAAATAAATTGCCAAAATAATTGAAACTGGTGTGATTATGTAATGTTATTTTGACAAATAAAATTTGCAAAATTTTAAAATTGTGCACAGAATTTTAATTTTTTTGGCACAGAATTCCCCCAGAAGTATATTGTGCAGCAAACAGATGTTTTTTCCCCCCACAGTTTTGGTAAGGAATGCTTAAGAAAGCCCTGGGAATGTCCTGCACTAGTTTTTCTTTTAGCCATCCTGCTTATGCTGTATTGGGGCTGGAGTAGAAGCTATAGAGCACTTAAAAAAGACAACTAAAACCTGTGATGTGCTATGACCACAACTTGCTACACTAATCATAATCATCTCACTGTTACCCTATTTCCCCTGTCTGGTTCTTCTATGCACCTGTTGTCTCTAATACTTTGCTTGTAAGCTCTAAATGCGACCAGAATTTCATTATATATGTGTACAGTGCCTATCACAATGGGGTCTGGGCCCTGGCCATGGCTGGGGCATCCAGGCACTACTGTAACACAGATATCCTATAATGTGGAATAGCAATTAAACAGCAGAATACTATAGAGCTTATAGAAGTAGCAGGGAAAAAAGTAGTAGTACAGGGAAAAAATGTAAGACTCCTCACATTCTTACTGATGCAGAGAACCACAGGAAAAGTGCAAAACTTCAGGTCCATTGATGGCAGCAGCATCAGGTTCACCTATCTTGTATCTCCCACGAGAAGATCTCTGCCACCCACAGCCTTCTTGTGGTATAAGAAATATCTAAGTGGTATAAGAAATATCCAAGGGGAGACATACTGTTGTGGAAAAAATATAGCTCAGGGGGACAATCTTTCAAACGTTACCATTCTGTGGCTTAAGACACTTCAGATACAGCAAGCTTGCATGCTGGCCCTGGGCTTATGGTGATGGATTTCCCTTCCACAGCTGCACATCACCTACCTACAGCCCTAATACTCCATCTTTTCCTGGGTGAACTGGATTTCACCTAGTCTGTGTGGAAAAGGGCCTTTTGCTTTCGTAAGAAACAACAGGAGTCAAAAGTGAAAAATGTTTTTTCTTTTGTTCCTAAATACCCAAGGCACACCTGAAAATCTCTCCCTATTCCCACCTACATTCGATATTGGACACGTAGACATAGATACTTTCTTAAAACACACATACATAATGAGCATCAGAAACCTTGGAACTTTCACAGTGCATTTTAAAAGAAACTGAAGGTCACTGGGATCTAATTGCCCTCCTGTTTCTTTAATAGTTCCGACTAAACTTGGCAAATATTGTGACTAGTTTCTGTTTGGCTTGTTTCAAATGAAGGTAGAAACAAAACAAGAATAAAAGGATCAAGTAGTTCAATCTTTGCGTGGTAAGTGCATTGGAATCAGTTGTGAAGGAAAGAAATATTACTGAAGCAATGAAGTTTAATTATCAAAATGCACCATGGGTTCTGACAAGTTGCTGCTTCTCCCTTTAAAATGGACTCAACTATTTAAACGTACAGCTATGTTGATATGACATGACAACGTTACCAATATTTTTTAGCTAACAATCATTTGAAAATAAGGAACAAAAACAAGAAAAACTTTGATGTGGGGGGAAAGGAGCTGTGGTATGGGAAGAATACTGGATATGAGTTACTAAGCACTACATTGAGCCTTTAGGCTCAGCCCCATGTAGAGAGGAGCCCAGGGAAGAAATTGTTGAATCAGAAAGGGGCCAGTCTTCCCTGATCCCTTCTTTTCTCCTGGGAGGAAGTAATTTACAGCACCTATTTATATGCTGCAGCTCTCTTCTGTCACTGGTCTAGCACCTATTAGCAGGCAGAGCTTCTGCTCACTCCTCAACTTTTCCTCCCACCTATGCAATGGGAAGAGGTGAAGAGTACCAAGCACATTAGACCCTGTTCTCTTCCCCCTCACCTAAGCCATGATGTAAGGAGAGCTAATGCAGCAGCAGCACAAGGTGCTGGGGGGATGTATCTTATTCCCTTGCATGGCTGCATTAGGCTGGGCCATATTATGGCCACATCTTCATAGAACATGAATACAATGAGGTAGTGGGGCCCATTGAGTTTTGTCAGAGTAATAACAGCAAGCTATGGCTCATTGCCAGAACTCCTTGGCATTCTATTTCTGCCATTGATTGTATGGCCTGTGTCTCAGTTTACTCATCTATACAATGGGTATAATAAAATTAAAACTCAGCAGTTGTCAATCAATATTGCTCCATGGACTTTAGTACTTATCTTCTACACTTATCTACTGCTTGATGGCATTATGAGAACTAATATCTACAAAGCAATGTGGGATCTCAGAAGAAAGCTACAATAGAAGTGGACATTTTTCCTGTTACCTGAATGCTTGATTAAAGAACTGAGATGTGTACATTTTCTGATAGCACAAGGAACAAAAGTAGTATTCAGAATGACTTTGACTTATGCAAACTGAAAGCTTGTTTGGAAGAAAATTTAATGGCATATGTCTTGTCATCTTGAGGAATTATACTGCCACAAGCGGTTTTTGTGATGGTTCATCCACTAAGGTAAAAATTTATGGCAGTTTAATTCCCCAAGTTAAAGGGGAAAAAATGTAAATGCTGCTGCAAAGGTAACAGGGCTACCAAGAAGCAGATGGTTTTAATTACCTACCTACGAGATTGTTTATATTGGGAATTTGAAAAAGAAACCGAGCTTAGAAACAATATTCATTGTGAAAACACTGTACATTTCAATTAAGCCAGACTTTAAATAGGAATAAGAAGAGATTATTGACTATTATCTGAAGTCAAATTGATACTAAGGGCTACATATGCAAAATGTGTGTGCCTAAAAAACAAAGACTGTAGACATGCAAGATGTATGGAAAGAAGTTACAAATGTATACTTATGGGGCCTGATTCCCATTTACACTCAGGCTGCTTCACATCACCTTGGCAGTGTAAAGGGGCCTTAAAGTGAATGTAGATCAGCTTTACTTCCAGAGTGGTGTGAAGCAGCCTGAGTGTATATGAGAATCAAACTTATTAGGCTAAATTCATGTCTGGTGTCAACCCTATTGATTTCAGTAAAGTTACATCAGATTGTCAGAGGTGGGTTTGATCCATGGTATTCTGATCTAGCAGTCTGGCCTGATTCTCCTTTATATTAAGGACCCAGAGTGGTATAAAGGGGCCTCAGTGTAAATAAGCATCAGACCCTCTGTGTCCAAATAAATACATAGAATTAATGAAACACTACAGCCTGCCTAGCTGAGACAGTTGAACTCATCCCTCAGTTTCTGCCTCTGAGCATGCACACTGGTGCCCCATGCTAGGTGCCTGGGTGTCTATCTCCTGATGAAGCCCCAGAGCAACCCATGAACTGGGGAACATACGCATTTGTCTGCCTAACTCACATGTGGGGCCCAATCCAATAGGCAGGCTCAGAGGCAGCCTACCAGATAGGACTCCATTCAAAAACTGGCTGGAGGAGGCAGTGGTGATGGTGATAGTGCTGGTGCTTATGTTGTAGCTTTTAGCCCAGTGGTTAGAGTGATCACTCAAGATGTGGGATACCCAGGTTCAGTTCCCCCATCTGCCTGATAGGGGAGAAAAATGATTTGAAGTGGGGTCTTTCACCTCTCAGGTGAACATATCTATATCTAACAATGAGATATAGGATATTCTGATGTGGGCTTCCCTGTTGAAGCGGTTCCACTTTGGCTAAACAATTAGTCATAGGAGCAGGGGATTGACTCCTAGGTCTGCCACCTCCCAGGTGTGTGCTTAACCACTGGGTTAGAGCCATAGAAGTGTAAGCCTGGAAGGGATGTGGAGAAGTCATCTAGTCCAGCCCCTGAGCTGAGGTAGGACCAAGTAAACCTAGACCATCCCTGACAGGTGTTTGTCCAACCTCTTCCTAAAACTGTCAGTGATGGGGATTCATAGCTTCCCTTGGAAGCCTATTCCAGAACTTAACTACCCTTATAATTATGTGAGAGATTTTTCCTAAAATCTAATGTAAATCTCCTTTGCTGCAGATTAAGCCCATTACTACTTGTCCCACCTTCAGTGGACAAGAAGAACAATTGATCACAGTCCTCTCTATAACAGTCCTTAACAGATCCCTGGTCAGTATTCTTTTCTCAAGACTAAACAAACCCAGCTTTTTTTAACCTTTCCTTATAGGTCAGGTTTTCTAAACCTTTAATCATTTGTTGCTCTCCTCTGGACTCTCGCCAACTTATCCACATCTTTCCTAAAGTGTGGCTCCCAGAACTGGACACAGTACTCCAGCTGAAGCCTCACCAGAGCCAAGTAGAATGGGACAATTACCTCCTGTGTCTTACATATGGCACTCCTGTTAATACCCCCCCAGAATGACATTAGCCTTTTCACGACAGCATCATATTGTTGACTCACATTCAATTTGTGATCCACTGTAACCCCTAGATCCTTTCTAGCAGCACTACCGCCTAGCCAGTTATTCCCCATTTTGTAGTTGTGCATTTGATTTTTCCTTTCTAAGTGAAGTACTTTGCATTTGTCTTTATTGAATTTCATCTTGTTGAATTCAGGCCAATTCTCCAATTTATCAAGGTCACTTTGAAATGTAATTCTGTCCCCCAAAGTGCTAGCTACCCCTCCCTGCTTGTTGTCGTCCATAAATTTTGTAAGCATATGCTCTGCTCCATTATCCAAGTAATTAATAAAAATACTGAATACTACCAGACCCAAGAATGACACCTGCAGGACCCCACCAGATTAAACCTCCCAGTTTGACAGAGAACCATTGATAACCACTCTTTGAGTATGGTCTTTCAACCACTTGTGCACCTACCTTGCAGTAATTTCTTCTAGATCACATTCCCCTAGTTTACTTATGATGCTGTCATGTGGGACTGCGTCAAAACCCTTACTAAAATCAAGATATATCATGTCTACTGCTTCCCCCACATCAACTAGGCAGGTAACTCTGTCAAAGAAGGAAATTAGGTTGGTTTGGCATGATTTGTTTTTGACAAATCCATGCTTTCTTTTCTCTATAACCCTATTATCCTCTAGGTGCTTACAAATTGATTGTTTAATAAATTGTTTCATTATCTTTCCAGGTATCAAAGTTAGGCTGGCTGATCTATAATTCCTCGGGTCCTCCTTTTTAAAGATAGGTACTTTGTTTGCCCTTCCTAGTTTTCTGGGACCTCACCCATCCTCTGACTTCTCAAAGATAATTGCTAACAGTCCGAGATTGCTTCAACTAGATCCTTAAATATCCCGAATTTCATGAGGTCTTACCAACTTGCATATATCTAACTTATTTATATATTTTTTAACCTGTTCTTTCCCTCAATAGCTTGTTTCTCCGCTCTTTTTGTTAATATTAATTGTGTGAGTAATTGGTTACTCTTAACCTTTTTAGTGAAGACTGAAGCAAAATAGGCATTAAAAACCTCAGCCTTCATGTCATCAATTATTAGCTCTCCTTCCCCACTAAGTGGAGAACTTTTACTTTCCTTCATGTTTCTCTTTCTCCTAATATATTTAAAGAACCTCTTCTTATTGCCTTTATGTCCCTTGCTAGGTGTAACTCATTTTAGAACTTACCCTTTCTGATTTTGTCCTTATGTTTGCTATTTTTCTGTACTCCTCCTTAGCAAGTCACTCACATTTCCACTCTTTTGTAGAATTTTTTTTCTTGTTTTTTTTGGGGGGGTGGGGGTAATGAAAGAGTTTTTGATGGAGTTATATTGACCTCTTACTATTCTTCCTATCTTTCCTTTGCATTGGGATAGCTTGTTGAAGTGCATTTAATACTGTCTCCTGGAGGAACTGCCTGATCGCCTGAACTCCTTTATCCTTTATATTTTCTTTCCATGGGCCTCACTTCTATTTCTGAGTTTGTTAAAGTCTGCTTTTTTTTTTTAAGTTGCCCTTATTCTGCCACTCGCTCCTTTCTTTCCTCAGAATCATGAAATCTATTACTTCATGATCACTTTCACCCAAATTGCCTTCCCCAGTCAGATTTACAACCAGTTCCTCCCTGTTGCTCAGAATCCAGTCTAAAATGGCTGTCCCTCTGGTTATTTACCAGTGGCGTAGCTAGGAGTGGAAATTTGGGTGGGCCCCAACTTTCACAAGGATGGGCAATGACAGACTGTGCTAGCTCAGCTTCTCCCCCGACGCCACACCCTCTTCTAGCCCCAGTGCCCCCAGACACAGGGCTTCACCTGCAGAGCTGGGCACGCTCATGTCTCACTTTGGGCAATCGCCACCAGCAGCTTTTCTGCCAGACTCCGCTCGCCTCTCCTGGGGGGAGCCATGGCGCCTCCTCTTCGCCCCGCGTTCGTAGGGGCCAGACATGGCGCTGCACATTGCTGAACCCGACAGGGACCCAGCGCAGCACTCCCGCGTGCCCACTACCTCCCTACAGGTGGGCGCCCAACCATTCCCCCGCCGGGGGGGAAGACAACCCCTCTCCGCGCATGGGATTGCTTTCCCAGCACAAACAGCCCACGCTGTGTTCTAGGTGGGGGAGGGCCCATGCTCCGTGTGTGTGTGTTGGGGGGTGGTTCCCGTCGCCTCCTTTCTCTTCTCCCCATACTCTTCTTCCCCCCGCGTTAGCGGCCCAATGGTAGAGTCGGGCGGAGATGGGGGCAGGGCAGCAGAACAGCTGGGGCTAATGTGTCTCTGCAGCACTGTCCTTCGCCACTTCATGGTGCGTGGCTGCTGCGTGTCAGCGTGTGCTTCTGGGGCTGGGCAGCCCGAGATGTAAGGGCAGTGGGGACCCTCAGGCCTGCAGATCAGAAAATTGCAAGGCAGGGAGTGTAGCTTTCTGAAGGGCGGGTGCATAGCTCTGGTGCCCAAGTGACGCTCCGGGCCACCGTGGCAGCCCTACAGCCCTGCTCAGATTTGGGTGGGCCTGGATGCTAAGTGGGTGGGCTGCTGGCCCACCCGTGGCTACGCCCCTGTTACTTACTCCACTTTCTGAAACAAAAAGCTATTTTTCTGTACTCCTCCTTAGCAAGTCATTCCAAGAACTTACTGGAAATTTTGTGGGTTTTTTTTTTCCATATTACTTTGCCAACAGATGTCTGGGTAATTAAAGTCCCCCATTACTACCAGGCCTTGTGTGTTGGATATTTCTGTTATTTGCTCTAGAAATGACTCATCTACTTCCTCCTCCAGATTTGGTGGGCTATTATAGATCCTTCACATTATGTCATCTCTATTTTACCCAGAGACTTTCAATCAGTCTGCCTCTCACCTCCTTCTGGATCTCAGAACAAGTATCTATATTCTCTTTGTATAATGCAATACCTCCTCCCTTTTTTCTCTGCCTGTCCTTCCAGAACAAACTACAGTATACCTCTCTATACCAATATTGCAGTCATGAGATTTATCTCACCAAGTCTCTGATGCCAATTAGGTCAAATGTAGCTCAAGTACTAGTAATTCCAGTTCATCCTGTATTTCTAACTCTAACTTTCTCTCTGGCCCAGTGACTCTTTAAGATTGCTCTAAACACTGAATTAAAACTTACAAGGTTGTCACTCCCACCACTGGCCTTCTAGGCGCCTGCCTCACTCCACACAAACTCATTCTCACAAGAAACAACATAGGAGCCTAAGCTACCTGACTCCAGGAGAGGGGTTTCTAGACCACATGGCACCCCAGGCAAGGAGGATCTTTGCGTACCCGCCCCCCATTTGTTAAACTTTTGAATACCTTATTTTTATTGCACCTGTAGCCCATTTCACAACTTTGATGCACGATTTGCCTGCATGATTTATCCATCATATAAGATGATAAATTTGCATGCTAGGATCTTTAAATCTGTATTTATTCATGCCATATATAAGCAAATGAGTTTGATAGATATCTTTGGCATCTCATTTAAATATGCTATGGGTTTTTAATTGCAGTGTAGACATAGCTATGGCTCCCCATTATTGCATAGGGAGCCCAGGTGCTGAACTCGGCTTTCTGGATCGCATTGTGACTTTTCTAGGGCACCTAAAAGTTAGGTGTTGCGAAGCTGAGCATTGTAACATCTAAGTCCTTTTGTGGATCTGCGTCACAGTGACTAGGTCAGAGGCTTCAATTCTGCAAAATGCTGGATGATCCTGTGAGATGCAGAGTTCAGGCCTTGTCCAGACACAAGCTTGCACCAGTTGAGTTAAACATGTGCAAACCCCTGTGTAGGCACTCCGATTTCAGTTTATCTTAAACTTGTTCCTAACTGACATGCTAAACCTAAATAAGGCTGGTTTAAACGGAAATGATCATGTCCACATAGCCTCTTGCAATGGTTTAACATAAATCCATTTGAAATCACAACTTAAATTATACAGGTGATGTCAATAGGGGTAGGAAATGATCTGCACCTCATGGCAGTGCTCAGCACTTCATATAATCAAGCCCCAATATGGACAGAGTAGGAGTACATATGAATCAACTGATCAAACTCCATCTTCAAAGAAATCATGTGTAGGGAAGGGTTATTCTGCATTACTACCTCCATATAGATTAACCTCAGTGGCCAAGAATAATTACAGTATACTACTTACATATTAATAAAATAGCCAAATGAAGTCAATTCAGCTGTATGTTGGTGGCCATAAGGTGCTTAGAGAATATATATATATATATATATATATATATATATATATAATCTTTCACAACAGAAACCAGTTAAACAGAAGCTATATTTCTTTACCTTTCCTGGGGAAAAACTGAAAACTTACTTCAAACTTTTTCACTGAGAAGCAGTCTGAGAGACACTTTCACAAAGAGAACCAGGTACCACAAGATGCCCTGGCAATGGGCATAATAGCATGTCCTCCAGGAATATTGTATGACATGAAAAGATTCTATTGGTTCTAGATTTTTGTAGTGTAGCTCCAGCTACGGTAGATAACTGGTTCAACTTCATACTCTCACCTGTCTGGATAGAATCACTATTTATTTTCTTGATTCTCTGTCTGCTCTGAAAAGTGGCTGTGTAAAAGTGGCCCCGTCTTACTCCGCAGATGCGCTCCCTGTGTCCTGAAATCACTGGCTATTGATGTGGACACAGCGGCAAAATGAGGATGGACACATGCATTGAATTAAGCGGCAAGCCACAACTTTTATGAAACTTTAACACAGGGGAGGGGTGTAATGGCCTATCACCCATATTCTCCTATGCCAGGCATTTAAGTGGTTTCAGTGCAGTGGGTTACAGGGCTCCTTACCATAAAACCCACAATGCAGGGTGGGTCTCTTCAGCTTGCGCCCCAGGGATTCAGCTCTCTGAGTCCTAGCAGCCTCACCCCCATGAGGGGGACAGCGGATACAGCAGGGCAGGGACCTCACCCCGCAAAGGCCACAAGATCTCACTGCATCCTGAGTTCAAGGCTCATCACCAAAATCCCAGGTCTTTAACCTCTGAGAACTGTTCATTTTATTCTCTTCACTGCACTGGAAACCGGCCATAGGAGGCACCTGCGACTAGCTTGGTCATTCCTTACCGCCTGGTACCACAAGAACTACCCAATCCATGCCTGTACATGCTATAGCTGTAAGTCAGCACCTCCACCTGACAGATGTGTGCCATCATCCCTGAAAATTTCTGGCTAATTATGATGGTTGTCCCTATGCTCAGCAGATCTGCTCCTTGTGTGCTGAAACCACTGCCTATTATGCTGATCATTACTATCTCATTGTTTCCTTTTGCTTCCTCATCTATCTGTCCATATCTACCTCTTGTCTTATACTTAGATATTACCTATCTTGTCTCTGTACTGTCCTTTAATAGACCAACTTCGGTTGGTGAAAAAGAAATTTTCAAGCTTACACAGAGCTCTTCTGCAGGTCTGGGAAAGGTATTTAGCTGTTCCACTCTGAGTACAAAGTGGACGTGGGCAGCTGGCAATGGAGGCTGGGGGAGGCTAAGCCTCACCAAACTGCTGCTAATGCTCCCCACCGCAGCCCTGGGGCTGGGCCACAGCAGGGCTCAGAGCTCCTCTGGGCAGCCCATGCTCAGGGCTCAGCACCGGCCAGCCAGCAGGGGCTCAGGGTTCCTCTGGACTGCTCTGGGTGCCGGCGGGCTGGCTGGTGTTCAAGACTGCTCCAGGCACCAGCAGGCCGGTCAGGGTTCAGGGCTGCGCTGGTGGGCTGGCCGGCGAGAGTGGAGGCAGGATCTCAGGTGGAAGGGGCATGGTGGGGCCTCGGCAGAAGAGGTGGGGTAGGGAGTTACCGTCCCCAAACGGGGTGCACGCACTAACCATGAAGGTGGAACAGATTGTTTCCCATAAATAGTTTACACATTTATATTGTAAGACGGTGGGTTTCAAACTTTTTTTCTGACGACACAGCTGAAGAAAATTGTTGATGCCTGTGACCCAATGGAGCTGGGGATGAGGGGTTTGGAGTGTGGGAGGGGGCTCAGGGATGGGGCAGAGGGTTGGGGTGCAGGGGTGAGGGCTGTGGGTGGGGCCAGGAATGAGGGGGTCAGGATGTGGGAGGGGGCTCTGTGCTGGGGCAGGGGGTTGGGAAGCGGAAGTGGATCAGGGCTCTGGGTGCAGGCTCTGGGGTGGTGCCAGGGATGAGGAGTTTGGGGTGCAGGAGCAGGCTCCAGGTTTTGGGGGGGCTCAGAGCTGGGGGAGGAGGTTGGGGTGCAGGAGGGGGCTCTGGGGTTGGGGGAGGCTCAGGGCTGGGCAGCAGGTTGGGGCCCAGGCTTACCTCCGGTGGCTCCTGGTCACCGGCACAGCCAGGGTGCAGAGGCAGGCTTCCTGCCTCTCCTGGCACCGCGGACCACGCTGCACCCCGGAAGCGGCCAGCAGCAGGTCCAGCTTCTAGGCAGAGGCACACAAGTGGCTCCGTGTGGCTCTCGCCTGCAGGCATTGCCCCGCCCCCCCCAGCTCCCATTGGCTAGGAAGCAGAGCCAGAGCTCGGGGTGGGGGTAGCGCGCGGAGCTCCGTGGCCCCCCTGCCTATGAGCCAGACCTGCTGTTGCCCACTTCTGGGGTGCAGCGCAGTGTCAGAACAGGTAGGGACTACTAGTTTTTACTGGCCGGCCGCCAGGGTCCCTGGGTGCTGAGCAAGGTGACCCAGTGCTTTGCATTCCGCGACCTAAACTTTGAAAACCACTGTTGTAAGAGACCATTTAAGATGAAGTGGCCAGTCAACACCTTTTTAGTCATAGGACAAAAATGGGGGGTTAGTGGGTTACAGATTGTTGTAAAAAGCCATAATCCAGTTCCTTTATTCAGTCCATGATTTTTAGGGTCTAGCAAAGTTATGAATTTAAGCTCCAGTGCTCATCTTCTGCAGGTGTTGTGCAGGTTTCCTTTAGATCATAAGTATTGGAGGACAGGGACCATCTTTTTGTTCTGTGTTTACACAGCACCAATCACAATGGGGTCCTGGTCCATGACTGGGGTGTCTATGCACTATTACAATACAAATAATAAATAATAAAAATATTCAGTCATGTCCTCCTACTTTAGAGACAAATATAATTTTACTCCTATTAATTTTGCAGAGTTAGCTTGACTGTGGGGGAGAAAGGTGGGATCTATTCTGGCAGAATTGTTAAATAAGTTCCAACTGTAGCATCAAATTCTGCTCTCAGTTACAACTATGCAAGCCCAGTTGAAAACACTGAGTGCCATGTATGGAGTTCTTGGAAAGCTCTGTTTTAACCTCTGCTGTTTCCATCCAGAATTTCAGAGTAGAGGGAAGTGGTTGGGTGGAGGATGTTAACTTGGTTCTCTCTGAATCTGTGATTGTGGCCTCACACAAATAAATGTTTGGTCAACAATCATACTCCCTTTGCATTGGTGTAAAGGACTATTCAAGGTCCATGGCCGGGAATTGAGGCCATCCTCTATTGGTGTAAAATGTGGTAGCTCCACTGAAATCTATAAAGCTATGATAACTGTACCAGCTGAGGACCTGCCCTTCTATGGCAAACCACAGGCACTTACTTTCCAAAGTGCTGGGGGTGCTCGACCCAAGGCCCTGCCCCCCTTTCCCCCAGGGCCCCACCCCCATCCCACCTCTTCCCACCCAGTTCTGCCCCTTCCTCCGACGTGCCGTGTTGTTGCTCCTCCCCCTCACCCAGAGCCTCCTGCCCACCGCAAAACAGCTGATTGAGGTGGGCAGGAGGCTTGGGGAGGTGCTGATTCACAGGGCCTGCTGGAAGGCGGGAGGCGGTGGGGGGAGCTGATGGGAGGGATGCCGGTGGGTGCTCAGCACCCACCATTTTTTTCCCCTGTGGGTGCTCCAGCCCCAGAGCACCCATGGAGTTGGTGCCTATGAGGCAAATTCCTGGCTCCATTGAAGTCAATGTCAAAATTCCTGTTGAATTCAATGGGGCCAGGATTGCACCCTTAGTGTTTAAGAAAGTTTCTGTTGTATTTAGTTTTTGGTATTTGGAATGGGTGTTTTGGTTTTTTGTGTGTGGCCTTTCTATATGCCTGATCTTGCCTTTGGATTCCAGGTACACTTATACATAGGTTGGGATCACTTTCTTTATTTAGTTATAAACATTGGCTTTCTGTTTAATATTTCTTTCCCAAACAGTTATATTTTACCATCACTGCTGCTGTAATTTTTTGACATACCAGCTGCAGCCTTCTGGACTGTGCTAATCTTTGGCAAGACTGGGGCTCAAGCCTGAGTGAAATTGTCTAGTACAGCCAACACACTGCTTAAAATAGCATCATCTCTTTAAATTCAGTCTTAGCCAATAAAAATAGATTAAATCTTTCAGTCATAAGGTCATACCTTACATTTCATTTAAAAATGCATGGGGAAAGTTTTTAAAAATCTGGTTTTATTATGTGCAATTTTGAGCTGGATTAGAATGCTTCAGACCATCCAATAAATTAGGAGATTGGGTTGACTAATTGGTCTTTAGTACTAAAATATGACAGACTTTTTTCAGAAGAATTTGTAAGTTCTCACATTGAACATCTTTTGTTATACTCATGCTAACACTCATGATACCTGACACACAGTTTGTATTTTTCCATGCACAGTCACACTGCCTATGTTCTTGTCAGAGGAGAGACTTTTCACTTCTGCTTTATTCTAAGCCACCCTGTGCCAATTGCCCAATTTCCTTCCCATATTTTGACCTCCGATACTGAAAGCTCACAGAATTGAGAAAAATGAAGAGCGCAATTAGAAGTGCTAGCTGAAAAAAAATTAACCAAAAACAAAAATTCAGCAAAACATGGACATTTTCAAAAAATTGCTTTTGTTGTTTTCAGACCAGCTCTAATACTTAGTTTAGCATAACAGAGAATAAAATTTGCAGGTCTCTTTCATCTGCAGTTTAATGCATCTTTGCTTGGGAGATAGTGCTATCTAGTGGTTAGAGAAGGGGACTAGGAATCATGACACCCAAATCCTATTCTCCCTTTCTATCACTAACTTTGACTGTGGGTTCCCAGTGACACTATAAAATTGGCATGAAACTACTAATCTACCATGCAGTGGTATGGTTGGACATAATTAATTAACATTGTAAGCTCTTTCGGGCAGGGACTGTCTTTTTGTCCTGTGTTTGAACAACACATAGCAAATGGGGTCCTGGTCCATGACCCTGACTCTTAGGCACTACAGTAATAAAAATAAAGGAAGAAATGTTCGTAGGTGCTTTAAGATGTTTAGATTAAAGATGCCATCAAATTGAAAATTACTTTTATTTATCTATTTATTTATTAGTTATATGTTTATGGTGACTAGATACACAACCCAATTAATATTAACAAGGGGGAAGGAGCACAAGCCAAAATAGGGAAAGAATAGGTTAAAGAATATATAGATAAATCAGATGTATTCAAGTCAGCAGGACCTGATGAAATTCATCCTAGAGTATTTAAGGAACTAGCTGAAGAAATCTCAGAACCGTTAGCAACTATCTTCGAGAAGTCATGGAGGACAGATGAGATCCAGAGGACTGGAGAAGAGCAAACAAAGTATCTAACCTTAAAAAGTGGAATCAAGAGGAGCTGGGGAATTATAGACCAATCAGCCTAACTTCAATACCTGGAAAGATACTGGAACAAATTATTTTATAAGCACCTAGAGGATAATAGACTTATAAGGAATAGCTAGCATGGCTTTCTCAAGAAAAATCATGCTAAACCAACGTCATTTCCTTCTTTGACAACATTACTGACCTAGTGGATGGGGGAAAGCAGTAGATGTGATATATCTTGATTTGAGTAAGGCTTGTGACACACTCCCACCTGACATTCTTATAAGCAAATTAGGGAAGTATTGTCTTGATTAAATTACTATAAAGTGG
Source organism: Emys orbicularis (assembly GCF_028017835.1). Classification (NCBI taxonomy): domain Eukaryota; kingdom Metazoa; phylum Chordata; order Testudines; family Emydidae; genus Emys; species Emys orbicularis. The sequence continues at coordinate 126,348,735 of NC_088683.1, forward strand.
GTGCAAAATTGGTTGAAAGACCTTACTCAAAGAGTAATTATCAATGGTTCACTGTCAAACTGAGAGGATGTATCTAGTGGAATTCCACAGTGATCAGTCTTGGATCTGCTATTATTCAATATTTTCATTAATGACATGGATAATGGAGTGGAGAGTATGCTTATAAATTTGCAGATGAAAGCAAGCTGGGTGGGGTTGCAAACATTTAGGGGAACAGGATTAAAATTCAAAGCAACCCTGACAAATTGGAGAATTGGTCTGAAATCAACAAGATTAAATTCAATAAAGACAAGTGCAAAGTACATCACTTAAGAAGTTTTAAAAAATGTACAACTACAAAATGGGGAATAACTGGCTAGGTGGTAGTACTGCTGAAAAGGATCTATGGGGTATAGTGGACCCAAAATTGAATGAGTCTACAATGTGATGCAGTTGTGAAAAAAGGGTAATATGATTCTGGAATGTATTAGCAGCAGTGTTGTAAGTAAGATACAGGATATAACTGTCCCACTCTACTCCGCACTGGTGAGGCCTCAGCTGGAGTACTGTGTCTAGTTCTGGACCCCACGCAGTAGGAAAGATGTGGATAAATTGGAGACAGTTCAGAGGAGAGCAACAAAAATGACAAAAGGTTTAGAAAACCTGACCTATGAGGAAAGGTTAAAAAAAACTGGGCATGTTTAGTCTTAGGAAAAGAAGAATGAGGGGGGACTTGATAATGATCTTCAAGTATGTTAAGGCCTGTTATGAAGAGGACCGTGATCAATTGTTCTCTATATCTACTGAAAGTAGGAAGGCTTAACCTGCAGCAAGGCAGTTTTAGATTAGATATTAGGAAAAACTTTCTAAATATAAGGGTAGTTAAGCTCTGGAACAGGCTTCCAAGGGAGATTGTAGACTCCCCATTACTAGAGGTTTTTCTGAAACCTGGTTGGACAAACACCTGTCAGGGATGGTCTAGGTTTCCTTTCAGCACTACATTTCTATGATGACTGATAGAGAAAATTGGCTTTATAATCAATGCCTAGTTTCAACCTAGAAATATCCTGTTTGTTTTAATCTACTGGTCTTCGTGAAGTAGCACCTTTGGCTAATTTGGGGAAATTTTTCACTAGAATTTAAGTTATTAAAAGTGGTTTTCACATACATTCTGAGTACTCTGTGGAGCTCTGTGGATGACCTAAGTGTGGAATTTGGATACCACTGCACTGTAGGTTTTGAATCTGGGGCTATGAATCTCTTAAATGTTTGACCACAAATGAGGTAACATACTCCAATGGTGCCAGGTGACATAGGATCAGGCTTATTCAACAGACACTTACAGTAGGTTCAAAAATGAGAACTTCTATCCTAACTCGGCCCAGCAGACCAAGAGCATGAAGGTATGGTGATGGAGGAAGATATCATGGGGGATGCCGAGATGGGAATTGAAGCATTACCAAAATGAGAGCCCTAGTGATTGGCTTAACTGTCCCCTCTTGTGCTGCCAAGGTGGGCAGAGAGGGGAATGACAGAGGTGGAAGGGAGTGGGCACTGGCTGAGCAGGGGGAGTGGTGAATAGAGCCTCACATGAGGTGGAGCTATCTGCCCTTCTACAAACACTAACAGCAGCATTCAGAAGAACATGGAAAAGTCTTCCCTGAACCTGTAAATCTGTCATTCCTGCCATAGTGGGGCCCCTCTTATTCCATAACTTTCCCATTCTGCCAAACTGGCTCAGCTTCCATTTCCTCAACTATGAGTCTCCAAAAATAGATCTTGGCACTGTGTCAGGCATCATGTGATTCAGCCTCTCGCTCCACTGGTACCCTTAGGTCAGGTTACCACTGTGTTTCTCCATATTGATGTTCCCCCATGACTTTTGTAGTAGAAGTCTGGGCTGGGACAAAGAGCAAGTGCCAAGGATTTGCTAGAGATCATCATAAAATGGGCAAGTTTTCACCCTCTGCTTGACTGACCATTGCTGGCTGAGATCTTGTTATATTGGGTTTCAGTCTCAGGTCACTGCTGGCTCCTCCTGGTGCAGTCCACCTTTGCCAGTCACTAGTGATCATACCCTAATGTATTGCATATGACTGAATTCAACTGACTCTGGATCGCCTCCTCTCCCCAAAAAGTAACAGAGCCTGCATATTGGCCTCTCACATATGTTAAATGGTGTTCTCTGAGAGAGGCTGGCATAGAACCTTTTGGGTCACAAAAGTAGAGGATGATGTCTGCTGTGAAAATAATGCCCAGCTGAGCTCTATGCTTAGGATAGCACTACTTGTAAGGGTAGACTTCAGGGCAACTTGATTCCTGCGTAGTGGAATGCAGAAAGCAGACCAGACAGGTGACCAAAGCAATGACCAGTGTCTGAGAGTGGGAAGACTATATACACTGTTGAGGCTACTATACCAGTGATTTTTCTTCACACTGACGCTCAGTGGTGGAACCTAGTTAGCCTTGCTTGAACCAAGGCTTGCACAAACACCTGTGTACAAATGGCAGCACTTTGTTATCTGGACCCAAAGTGTGTCACAGGCATAACATGTCACAAGCATGCTATGGGACCACATAGAGGTTAGCACACCACATTTCTCCATGGTACATGCAAAAGAGCCAGTGCAATGGAGATTTCAGTTCCCTTTGCCAGGAATACCAAGAAAAGAAACTCTAAGGAGCAGGGCCGGCTCCAGCTTTTTTGCTGCCCCAAGCATCAAAAAAAAAAAAAAAAAAAAGAGAGAGAGAGAAAAAAGAAAAACCCAATGAGCTGCCGCCGAAGTGCCACCGACAAGGACAAGACGGAGTGAAGGACTCGCCGCCGAATTGCCGCCAAAGACTGAAGCGGAGTTGAGATGCCGCCAGAGTGCTGCCGAAGACTGAGTTGCTGAAGGACCCGCCGTCAAATTCCCGCCGCAGACCGGATGTGCTGCCCCAGTAACGGACAGAGTGCCACCCCTTTCTATTGGCCACCCCGGGCACCTGCTTCCTTCGCTGGTGCCTGGAGCCAGCCCTGCTAAGGAGGCTTAGTAGGACATCAAATAATCAGGACATTCTGAATAAGTATAGGAGACAGTCTCCGCTTGGATTTAAAGCAGGGTCAATTAGGGGAAATTTCATTTAAGCAATGACATTACACTGGTTTAAGCAACAGGCAAATTGGGTGCAGGACTTAATGGTTAGAAAACAGGACTGGCAATCATGACCTTCCGGTTCTATTCCCATGGCTGCAGCTGAGTCATTTCTAACTTTGGGCAAGTCACAAAGGCCAAAATATAGGACGCTTCAAGTTTTTGATGCCCTGCTTTAAAACTAGGTACCTTCACTTGGGCATCCAAAAGATGGAAGATATGTCTATGCCCTGTGGAGACTGTACCAGTGCAGCTATGCCATCATAGCCCTATAGCGTAGATGCTGCCTATGCTGACAGAAAGAATTTTTCTGTTGGCGTAGGAACACCACCTCCCCACACATTGTTGACAGAAGCCCTCTTCCATCGACATAGCTGCAGCTAACACTGGGGATTTTGTCAGCATAGCCACGTTGGTCAGCAGTGTGGTTTTCTCACACCCCTGGCCGATGTAGCTACGCTGATATTTTTTCAGTGTTCAGTCTCCAGAAGGAGAGACCAATTTTGAAAATTTTGGCTTTAACCAACCTGCACCTCAGTTCGCCCTCTGTAAAGTGGAGATAGTAACGCCTGTTTCAGCCAGATGAAGTGTGGGAGTGGTTTAACTAATTGGTTATATATTATTTGGAGAACCTCAGCTGAAAGGTGATTTTTATGCACAAAGTATTAAAAATTCAATGTGAACCCCTCCTAGACTATTAGGAGCTAAAGGTTCTACCAGATGGCATTTGAAAAATAATGTTCTCTACATGTGCGGTATAGTCTTGCATTCGATCTATGGCTATGTGCACACTGCCCCACAACTTGGGCTAGAGTGGTGAGAATTGCAGTGCGCGCTCCAAAGTGCTGCACTGTAACACCTCTGTGTGGAAACAGGGGGAGTGAACTAAAAGGCTCCTAGATCACATTAATGTGATCCTGGTTGAAGACAGTGTTATGAGACATTAATGATATCTGTACAGATAATGTGCAGGCAACCAAAGCTACAACTGTCATTTTAGATTTGCTAAGGTTGTATTAATCTACAAGTATATACTCAATTAGAAGAACTCTTTAATGTCTAACATTTAACAGGTACTGCCACTAGAATAACATTACAGCTACAGCCTGCAATCAAAAATATTGGCCTAAAGCAGTGGCTCTCAACCTTTCCAGACTACTGTACCCTGTAGAAGAGTCTGATTTGGCTTAGGTGCCCCAAGTTTCATTTCACTTAAACTATATGCTTACAAAATCAGTGTGTCACAGCACACTGTTACTGAAAAATTGCTGACTTTCTCATTTTTAACTACATAATTATAAAATAAATCAATTGGAATATAAATATTGTTACTTACATTTCAGTGTATAGTATACAGAGCAGTATAAACAAGTCATTCTCGCCATGCAATTTTAGTTTGTACTGACATTGCTAGTGCTTTTTATGTAGCCTGTTGTAAAACTAGGCAAATATCTAAGTGAGTTGATGTACCCCCTGGAAGGCCTCTGTGTATCCACTGGGTTACGTGTACCCCTAGTTGAGAGCCACTGGCTTTGAGCATACTGAGACCTAGTAAGATGAAAGGTAGAAACTAAGCTAATAACTTTTATGTTCAAGATGAAGTTATTAACTGGTATTTATTTTATTTTGCTTCATTATCTGCTTTTTTCTGGCAAGCGTCCCACATAGAGCTGGGTAGGAAATGGTTTTCCCATTTCTCCAAAATTTTTGAGATTTCAAAAATTTGAAAGGTCTTGGATTTGCCCTGATGTGGAATGGGCAAAGTGTGTGTGTGTGTGGTGGTTTTGTTTTGTTTTTGAAATGAAAAAGCAAAAAGAGTCACCCCCACACACACACTTCAGAACAGCAAACAAACATATCTCTCATATCTCAGGCTATTCTGAATCTCTTACAGACTCTTCTGTTAGAGTTGTGCCACTTTGCTTCGGACTGTCTAGAGCTGGTCAAATTTTTTCTAACAATTTTTTTCATCCAAATATGGCCTATAGAAAATGTTCGGGGAAATTTTTGTTTATTAAAATTTTGTCTTTTGAGGGAGGGGAAAGCAGTTTGCACAAAGTTTCTTTCCTTTAAATCTTTTCCCTCCCCTTTTCCAGTAGCAAAATAGAAAAGGAATAAGGGAGAAAGAGGAGGGGAAAGGAAAACTGAATAAAACAATCTAAAACCAAAACTCTTTCAAATCAAATAAATGAAAATTTGACCCTTTTTTTGAAACCTACAGAATGAAAATACCTGAAATTCTCAAACATTTCCATGTTTTTCCCATTTTTTGACAAGCATGGAACTCAGTTAATAGGGTATCTATATTTAAAAATCACATGTCATGGCAGCAAGCAATTTTGGATGAAAAAAGATTTCCAATTTTTGTTTCTCTTACTAAAATGGGAACTCCTTTCATTATTAGGTAAGGATACTGAAATTAGCAAAAAAGCCCACTTTTGCAAAAAGAGCACGTTTCTCCTACTCCAGCACATGAAAAGTTGATTAGTTAATATTCATCCAGTTCTTTGAAAATGTAAAGCACTACATACAACTAGTGCCAAGTATAATTCTATCCTCATTATTTATTATCTCCAGGCACAATTAAAATAGGCTGGTTGCTTTTTCTTTATATGTTAACCTGATGTTCCTCTCCTTTTAAAACAAATTTAATGAATGTATTGCTTGTGAAAACTCGCAGCTTGGCAGTAAGGAAGACTTTAACCCTGTAGCAAGCAATACAAAAGATGTAGCATGGACATTTTGCAGTGCCAGCTTCCTCACACTGCCCTTGCAATACAGCTAGTTGAAAACCAAAACATTTTAGCCAATATTTTTAATTTGAACATCTTACAATTTCAGTGAAAAATCTCATCAACATTTTTTTTTAAGCTACTTAAACCAAATCTAGGAGGACTTGTGAGAGGATGGTTCAGGTTTGATGCCAAGGCCTTTGTTGATACTGTCATCAAAGATGCTGATTATGATGATTTTTGTGAAGTAGGGATCTGTCCACTAGTAAGTGAAATGAGAATTCACTCATTTAGCATAGGTCACCACATTGATTTTTCTTCAGCAGAGCACAACACATCAGATTCGCCTCATGTTCCAACTAAACACTAGTGAAGGTATAGTACAGAAATGGGAAGGCCAGCCTGAAGAGACTGAGGGCCAGATCCACAAAGGGTCTTAGGCGCTGAAATGTTCAGCACTGCAATGCCTAAGTTTTAGGCGCCTAGGAAATCACTGGAACAACAATGGTATACACAAAGCCTGGGTTAGGTGCTTAATATCCCGATACAATGCATTGGGAGAGATGGGTGTTTATGAATGGGATCCACAAATGGCTGCACGCTAGGCAGGGAGCTGCCTAAGATAGCCAATGGGAGACGCTGATGAGAAGGGTGTGTCCTAAACCCCACCCGTCTCACAGACTAAAGTTCCCCAACTCTGGGCTGCATCTCTCTCTGCTTGCAATCCAACCAAGAACCCTTCTCCTGGAGTCAGGGGAATTAGATCCCGAAGCCCTTTCTTGTGTGGAGGAATTAGATACCTGCCTAATGCCAAATAAAATGACTAGAGGAAGTGGTGGTGGCACCACCACCTCCTCCCTTATAAAACGTTTAGCCCAGTGGTTAGAGCACTCATCCAGGATGTGGGAGACCAAGGTTCAAGTCTCCCCTCAGCAGATAAAGGATTTGAACAGCCACCTCCCCTGTCTTAGGTGAGTATGTTAGCCACTGAGGGCTTGTCTATATTACCTGCTGAATCGACGGGAAATGATCGATCCAGCAGGGGTTGATTTATCACATCTAGTCTAGACACGATAAGCCGAGCGCTCTCCCATAGACTCTGGTACTCCACTGGAGCGAGAGGTGCAGGCAGAGTCGATGGGGGAGCATCAGCAATTGACTAACCGCAATGAAGAAACCGCGGTGAGTAGATCTAAGTATGTCGACTTCAGCTACGTTATTCAGCCCCCTTTGTGGGTACCATTACCACCAAGCTATCGAGTCTCTCTCTCTGTCCTGCTGACTATTTAACATCAGAATATCCAATAGCCTAGCTCCTGACAAGGGTGAGACCCCTGTTCAAATCTTTTCTCCCCCTCAGGCAGAGGAATGAACTGAACCCAGTCTCCCACATCCTGGGTGAATTTCTCTCATAACTTTTAGCCCAGTGGTTAGAACACATCTGCCAGATTGAGCCTAGCAGGCAAGCTAGGTGGGGGGAACATCTATCTTCCCCTGCTTTGTGGAGAGCATTGGGGCTTAGGTGTGAGATAGGCACCTGGATGCCTAGAGTGAGGCAGTGGTGCACATGCTCAGAGGCAGAAATTTAGGCACCAAAGGAATTTTTACCATGAAAATCTAGATGCCAAGTGAATTCAAGTTCCTACAGAATTAGGGGGCAGCCACACAGTGGTTTTGTTGGTTGCAATAGTGGCTAAAGCTGGTACTTATGTGCCTCTGTTCCTTTGTGGCTCTGGGCCTCATTGCATATAGCTAAAGCTCTAGCTTGAGGTCCTTAGTCAGATAAATCTCCCATTCAGGTCATTAGGGCCAATATTTTCCAAAGTAGCCATTGAATAGTGTGTGCTTCAGTGGTGAGCTCAGGGCCGGCTCCAGGCACCAGCCCTCCAAGCATGTGCTTGGGGCGGCACCTGGAGGGGGGCAGCGCTCACCCGGGGAGAGCGAGGCCGCGGCCGGGCTCGCCGCCCTCCTCCGGCGCTCCGGCCAGCCGGGGAGAGCGGAACTGCGGCCGTGCTCGCCGCCCTCCCCCCGGTGCTCCGGCCGCTGGGGAGAGCGGGGCCCCGGCCGGGCTCTCCGCCCTCCTCCCAGCGCTCCGGCCGGCCGGGAAGAGCGGGGCCGCCCTCCCCTGGGGCTCCGGCCGGCCGGGGAGAGCGGGGCCCCGGCCGGGCTCGCTGCGCTCCCCGCTGGGGGGCAGGGGGCGGTGGGAGGCTTTTTTGCCTGGGGCGGCAAAAAAGCCAGAGCCGGCCCTGGGTGAGCTGCCCAGCTTGAAACACATTGGGCTTGAGTTTCAGATGTACTTTGCACCTGAAGATCCTATTGATTTCAACACCTTTGAAAATCTGGCCCATTCCAATCAAAAGTGTATTCCATGCATTTTATGAATATAGTACATTCTCCCTAATGCTTGGCAAGTTTCTATAATATTGCTTCATCAGCCATGATTTTAACAATACATTTTGAAATGACAGAGTAAGCAAGGTTTTCAAAAGTGACTAGCGATTCTAGGTGCCTCTGTTTTTTGGTGCCCAAACTGTAACATCTTTAAAATACCTGATTTGCAGAAAGTGGATGCTCAGCACTTGCAGAAAATCAGGCTGCTTTAAGGTGTCTCCATTTGGGCACCCAAAAATCACTACAGGGTGACCAGATGTCCCAATTTTATTGGGACAGTCCTGATTTTGGGGTCTTTTTCTTGTATAGGCTCCTATTAACCCCCACCCCCTTTCCCGATTTTTCACACTTGCTGCCTGGTCACCCTAAATCACTAGTCTGTTTGGTCCATGAATCTATTTGGGGATGAATAATACCAGAATATTTTTATAATAGTTGCTGTATTAAACTGGACATTTGCTTGAGAGGATTCCTTTAATCTGTTACATATTTTGGGGACGCATCATCTCATTCCTGCTAGGACATACCTTCTGTTACTTCCATCCATAACTCCAACTGAAGTTTTTTACACAGGCGATTCACCTACTATTCAAAATGAGAAGCCAGAGAAAAATGGCTTAGAGGTTCACAGGAAGGAAGAAGTTAAATGATATAAATCTGAAATGTTATGCAGCAAGCTGTGTACAATTAACTAGAATTCAAATATACACCTTGTTCCAATCCAAGCCATTTATCAGATAAAAATAGTCTGCTACAAGAATGTCATGATTAATGAGGTGAGACTCCAGCTAATTACTGTTTCCTCCAAAAGTAATTAGGTTGGCATTGCTAATCAAGATGAATGAACACTCTGACCCGATTTTTTAAATGTAAAACTATGAGCTGCTGCAGCAATAACATCATTTAGTTCAGGCAATGTAGTCTTTATTAGGCTTGTAGTTTGATTAAATTCTTTTGTTACACCAGGCTTTCCACACACGAACAGATGAATGCTGTGATGTTCAAAGAGTTTGTCACCCTTAATTAAAGACTGAAAAGTCTTGCTCAATTCACAGGGCAATAGACAGGACAGCTCTAAATTGATAGCTTTTAAGTGGGGGATTACTGAAGGAGTCATAGGGTTTGCCCATCTGCAAGAGGTTCCCTCCTCCTCCTGTAATTTTCAGTCATAGTGGCTGGAAAATTAATGTTGGATATTTTCGTATTGATTCTCTTAAGCAATGCTGATTTAATCAAAGCACCTTTCCACGCACACAGCTATACAGCTTCACTAGTATAAAGTAGATGTCTTATTAAGCAGCTGTGCAGCGGTAGTTCAAAATATAACCCAATTTATCATGAAGATTCTGAACTTGGCCCTTCTGTTCATTTCAGTGCCTCCCTTTTTTGCTCATTTCAGCAGCTCACATCATGACTAAAGATATTATTTCCTATTATTTAGTTGTTGAATTTCAGTGGGAAAAAAATATTTCTATAATCAAAGCACTTAACTATCAGATATTCCCTTTGTGGTCCCACTGTATTAAATACACGGCACTTATTAGTCTTAAGATTTGTTTCTATAATGCTTATAGTTCAAATCCTGGTCTAACGGCTGTAACTCAGGGCAGAATTGGGCTCTACAGCTATGGGCTTTATTCTGTGAATACTCATGTAAGTCTTTAAACATAAAAGTCACCCCACTGAAATCTGCAAAGTACTCCTGGGCGCATGGGTTTTTCAGATTTGGCCCTATGGCCCTGATTGGCCCTGCAAAACACTTACACATATGCTTAACTTTACTACACTGAAACTACCCATCAATGGGACTAATCGTGGTAATACAAGTATCAGAGGGGTAGCCGTGTTAGTCTGGATCTGTAAAAAGCAACAGAGAGTCCTGTGGCACATGCATCGGACGAAGTGGGTATTCACCCACGAAAGCTTATGCTCCAATACATCTGTTAGTCTTAAAGGTGCCACAGGACTCTCTGTTGCGTGGTAATACAGTTAAGTGAGTGTTTGCAGGATCGGGGCCTATATGGAGAAACCCTGTTCAAATTAACCGTGTGCTTGTTTCATGTGCTAGGCAATATCATGAGAGAACCCCAGGGTTGTAAAAACTAAACTGGTTCTTTATTAACAGAACTATTTGCAGAGATGCTGACCTGCAGCTAGCACTCTAGCCAAGTGCACACAAAGACTAACTTCTCTCCTGAAACCTACGGTCCACCCTTCAAGTTCCATGCAGCTTTCCTTTTAACGATTTGTTGTTGTTGTTGTGTCTTTTGTGCAAGTATTTGCTGACTTGCTGGGGTCAGAAGTTACTAGTACATACCCCATTATAGGGACGTGGCCTTTACTATCATCCCATTACGCCCTATTAGGCCTCATGTTCCTTCAAGTGTGCTAGTCTTCCAACCATTCATCCACTTCATGTTTGTTACTGCGGTTAGAGGGGGACTTGTTTCCACCCTGTTGCTGCTTTCTTTCTGTTGGGTGGCCTCATGCTGGTCCTCTGTATTGCTCATATACACCTCTACTCCGATATAACGCTGTGCTCGGAAGCCAAAAAATCTTACCGCATTATAGGTGAAACCGCGTTATATCGAACTTGCTTTGATCCGCCAGAGCGCGCAGCCCCGCCCCCCCCGGAGCGCTGCTTTACTGCGTTGTATCCGAATTCATGTTATATCAGGTCGCGTTATATCAGGGTAGAGGTGTACCTCATTTTTTATGACTCTCCTACAGTCCTGGCTTTGGCCCTGTCTGTCCAGGTGTGTCAACTGTCTACTGAACTGCAGCAGGTAGCCTCTCATAGGAGGCAGTCTTGGTTCTCTGTCCCATCAGTCTCTGTGCTGGGCTACTATCTAGTCCCTAGGATGGTGTATTTTGATAGTCTAACACTGCCAGGTAGGAATCCCTTCCTCTGTTTTGCCTTTGCCATCAATCCCTGGGCTGTCTTTACTGCCAACTCTACTTTCTTCCTCTTGCTTTGTGGGTACCCAGGGAAAGATATCTTATGTTCGGATTCCCATTTGGTGCTGGGTTGTTTGAATTCTAACTCTGAATTTTGTTGTGGTGGATAATCAGCTGAACATGAGCTCCCAGTACAATGCTGTGGCCAAAAGGGCTACATAAACAGGGGAATCTTGAGTAGGAGTAGAGAGGTTATTTTACCTCTGTATTTGGCACTGGTCTGACTGCTGCTGGAATCCTGTGTCCAGTTCTGGTGTCCACAATTCAAGAAGAATGTTGAAAAATTGGAGGGGATTCAGAGAAGTGTCACAAGAATGATTAAAGGATTAGAAAACCTGCCTTATAGTGATTGACTCACTAGGAACTCAATCTAGTTAGTTTAACAAACTTCTTCGGTTTTCTGATACTGAGATGGGGTGTGCATCTCACCCCAACCATGATAGCGTTAATGAGGGCATGAGATGCCAATTAGATCACCTGGCATCACTTGAGAGAAGGAAGGCCAGGATTAATGAAGAGTGAGGCCCAGCTGGAGAAGGATTTCAAGGGAAAAAACCTGCACTCAGCCCCTGCGAGGAGCAAGGTCATCAGGAACAAGGAGGAACCGCAGGGGGAGCATAGCATTGAAATTTTGCCCTGGAGAAAGGAGTCTGACACTAGGCTAGGAGGGGTGAAATATCCATGGTGAGTAGAGTGGGCTCTCATTGTGAATACAGAACCTGGAAAGAGAAGATAGGGAGGCTTGGTTAGGAAGGAGCCCATGGAAACAGCAACAGGGATGAGGACTGAGGACCTGGATTGCTGGTTATAGAGTCCCTGGGCTGGAACCCAGCATAGCAAGCAGGCCCGGGTTCCCCTGCCAGACAGTGGTTTAGTGGCATGCAGTCCCCAGCTGGGACTGAACACAATCTGGAGTTGGCATTTGGACAGGGATCCCACTGGATTTCAGAACCCCAGAATGGGTGGCCTAAATGATGACCTGGCTGGAGGGCAAGTTGCCAGAAAAAAGACAATTGCAGAGTGAGCAATGAGCCGGAAGGGGGCCCCTGACGCAGCAAGAGCTACATTCCTAGACTGAGATGCAAGGAGACACATTAGTAGTGAGTGGAACCCCCACTGCAGTTACTCAGTGATTTTATAGAAAGTCTTACCTAGGCTGTGAATAACATTGCTTTCTCCCCTTCCTCTCCCAGCTGGTTGATATTTCCGCTTCCTAGATTGCAATAAATCCTATTTTTATCTCTTCCGTTTAAGGATATTCTGATGTTGCTCATTGATTGACATATCTGAGCCTCCTGCTGCTTTCTCCCTTCTGCTTTAGTGTACAGGCCGGTGAAATATAATCTCAAAGACCTGGCAATTTGTGTAGCTCAGGGATGTTCAGGGCTCTTCACCTTCAAGACATAGGGCAATACTGGGACAGTCACATTATTTAAAGATCACACTGAGATGTCAGTATGGGGTATAAAATGCCGGGGGGGGCAGTGTTGGGCAGCTCTCAGGAGGCAAGGATAAGAATTTGACTTTGACATTGTCTGCCACCCCCCATGCAACTGTGTCCATTCTTATCTGCAACGGAGCAGGGGCTGCTCCTAACCTAATCTCACACCTAAGCTCCATTCTCAATTACAGTGTCCCCTTAACTGAATGGGAGGTGGGCAATGGCAGAGCCCTTGGGCTTAGCACAGAGCTTAATGAGAGCAGGGAACCTGGGCTGTGTTTATAGGGGCAACATTAGGATTTCTAATTCACTACTGGTGACGGTTGGTCACCTGAGGGCAGGGCAGTATTGTTCCAAGTGATGACCAGAATGGCTAGAACAGGCATTGTGGAACATTTCTGGAGGCCGATCAGAGCGCATTAATAGACCAGGACGTCCACACTGGTGCTGCGGCGCTCCAGCTGGGGCACAGCAAGTGTTATGCTTCTCATGGAGATGGATTACCAGGGGCACTCCAGCTGCAGCATCCAGGCGCTCTACGTGCCTTGCCAGTGTGGACACCTCAGGAGTTAGGGTGCCCGGGGCTGACTTAATGCGCTCTAACTTGCAAGTGTAGCCAAGCCCTAAAGCTCCTTTACCCCACTCTTGCAGGGTAAAAGGGCCTTAAAGTAGGAGTAAATTTACACTCACTTTAAGGCCTATCAGCATTGCCAAAGTGGTGTATGTGACGTTGTGCAGCCTATATGGTTTTATAAAAACTTGATAATAAGTCAATATAATGTAACTGGGATAGTTTTAGAGAAAATATGGTAATAAGTGAATGTAACGTAACTGGGATATGCTTCAGGCAAAAGGTCTCTTGTAAGGTATCATTACAAAGCTTATAATCTACTGAGTATGATCATCTGATTTGTATAAATGTACCGCTCTTGTATCTAAAACTAGAAATATAAAATGTAACTCTGAGGGCCTATTGTAATTATGTAAAGTGTGGGCCATTAATGATGGTTTGGAATCTTGATAACTCCCATTGTCTGCAGATGGCTGTTTACCTGTGAGTCTCCCTGTATATGTGTGTGCTGGCAAGTGAGTAATGAAGTCTTGCAGTGACATGTGATCATGTCACCTGAACTGGAATCCATCTTTAACCTGGTGCTTTTCCAGTGAGGGGGGGTGGAAACCCAGAGGGACAAAGGGTTCCCACCTTATGCAAAAGATATATAAAGGGGTGGAACAGAAGAGAGAGGGAGAGGAGCCATCATGAAGAATCCCCTAGCTACCACCTGAGCTGGAACAAGAGCTGTACCAGGGGAAAGAATTGTGCCCAGGCCTGGAAGGTGTCCAGTCTGAGAAAAACTTACTGAAGCATCTCTGAGGGTGAGATTATCTGTATTTAGCTTGATTAGACATAGATTTGCGCATTTTATTTTATTTTGCTTGGTGACTTACTTTGTTCTGTCTGTTACTACTTGGACCCACTTAAATCCTACTGTCTGTATTTAATAAAATCACTTTTTATTTAGTAATTTACTCAGAGTATGTATTAATACCTGGGGGAGCAAACAACTGTGCATATCTCTCTATCAGTGTTATAGAGGGCGAACAATTTATGAGTTTGCTCTGCATAAGCTTTATGCAGGGTAAAACGGATTTATTTGGGTTTAGACCCCATTGGGAGTTGGGCATCTGAGTGCTAAAGACAAGCACACTTCTGGGAGCTGTTTTCAGGTAAACTTGCAGCTTTGGGACAAGTGATTCAGACCCTGGGTCTGTGTTAGAGCAGACTGGAGTGTCTGGCTCAGCAAGACAGGGTGCTGGAGTCCTGAGCTGGCAGGGAAAACAGGAGCAGAAGTAGTCTTGGCACGTTAGGTGGCAGCTCCCAAGGGGGTTTCTGTGATCCAACCCGTCACAGTGTAAAGGGGCCTTAATGTAAAGAAGAATGAGCCTGCCTGTCCCAGAGCTGTCCAACAGAGGCTGAGAATAATCATGCTAAAGAGTACTCTCTGTGGACCTCTTGATTTCAAAGGGAGCAGATTTGGATCCTAATAAGGCATTCTTAATTTACCATATTCCATTCAAGAACTCTTTAGACTTATCTTAGGCTCCTTTACCTGGTGCTTATATAATATTATGACCTGACAACAAATGCAGGCTTGTCTTATATTTCCTGTCATGTGTTACTTGATTAACATATTGTCTGTAGCAGAGCCGGTCAGATACTCTTCCTCAAATAATGGTCTTACCAAATACAGTACTTAATTTTTCTGGTATTATTCAACTAGCTCTACAGCTGCTCAAATAATGCAGTAAACAGATCCCTGCACTCATGCAAAGGAGACAAAGTCCACTCAAGGATCCTGAATGGCCTATGTCACTTCCTACCCCTGCACATGCCTCTTTGTCACCTTTGCCCAAGACACCATTCAATAGCCTCAACATAGTGTGAAAGCTGCCATTCAGGAAAGACCAAACACATGCATATTTACACAGACAGAGACATGGCCACACCCTAAGGATAAATTTAAATCCATGTTTGTACCAGTAGCCAACAGAGGTGAGTGAAAATGTCAGCTTGACTATTTAAGCTGTAAGCAGGTTGCTCCAACCCAGAGAGTGTCTAAATAAATGTATTAACCATTACTTTACAACATGTTGGTTCCACACATTCATGTGTTGTAAATAGCTGCAGTTACTGTGTGACTCCATTTAATGACAATGTGGCTCCTTTGGGTTGTTAGAGGTTGAGTGCCACTGATGCAAAGATAATGGTCTGTTTATGAAGGGTAGATTTGATCATAGGCTGGTTGAAGGTGTCCATTAGCTTTTGCCTACACGTAGTCCTGATTCCTACAGGTCGAATTAAAGCAATATGCAGTGTAGGACCTATAGATATTAATGGTTGCCTTCCCCATGGTCCCATCTGTGCTAAAAAAAATCCCTTGACTTGGTAATAGTTTTCAAGACCCTCATTTGAAAACTATTTTAGATACTATATAGTTTTGTTAGCAAAGGGTAGGCTGCATACATGTATTGTTACAAACTAGCTGTTCTCAGCACCTATCTTCAATAGCTTTTGCCTCTGCTACAAAAGTCATTGCATAAAGCAAAAAAATCACAGGGGTTTTCAAGGTCAGATATTAAACCATTCCAGGAACAAGGGCTTTTTTGCTGTGTGGACAGCACCTAACTGTCATACTTTGATTGCAAGCTCTTTGGGACAGGACTGCCTTTTTGTACTGCGTTTGTGCAGCACCTAGCACAATAGGGTCCTAGTTCATGACTGAGACTCCTTGGTGCAATCACAATTAAAATAATAAATATTAATAAGAATGTAATGCTTATTGTTTGATGGAACATTGTTATAGTATATATATTATGAAAGGCTGCATTACTATAGATTATAACGTTCATACTATACGCCACCCACTCTGTGTGGTTATTGCGATTATCCTACTTTGGTGGTAGTTTGACCAGGATTACTTTTATTACAGGCTTTTTATTTACCAAAGAAGCTTATGCTGAGCCCTTTTAACAAAAGATTTATGATCAATAGACGAATACTATAAAACTGTCCCCAAATACAGTACAATGACATAATAAAACAAAACTCCTCATATATTCAAAATTCTAGTGTTCAAAAATTGTTTAAAACATCATTTTATAATAGAAATTAATAGACGCAGCCGTATCCCTGGGAAGAGGTATGATGGCTGAGTCAATGAGATGGAAACAATCTCTTTCCCAACATGAAAAGCAGCCTACCTTTTGATCTGAGTCTTTATGAAGCTGATAAAGGTGCTATGCCTTAACTCCTGATTGTTTAATAAACAGCACAGGGTGTGCAACAGTTTAAAGCAGATTATCCAGAGATGTTTTTAACCCCTGTTTGTGATCACCTTCATTTGCTCTCTTACAAAAACTAAGTTCATAAGGCAATAGCACTTCTGATACATGGCTAGCAGATTCTGCAATGCTTTATAAATCATTAAAACAACTCTAAAATCATTCAGTATTCATTGTGATTGAAGCTCGAATAGACATACCTGAGCTAGCTTTCGTCTAACTAACTCGACTGCTGGCAGCACTAGCCACTTGAGCAATCAGCCAGGGTTCCAGGTGGGTTTGCACACCTTATGTGGAAGTCCATACTGCTGCAAATTTCACTTCTTCAGTACCCAAACTAGCTAGATTCAAACTAGCTCAGATAGGTTCATGCATGTTGCAATCACACCCAGTGACTGCAGCATAGACATACCCTTTGACAAGAAACCAATGCACTGCCCTCAAAACTGTAATGACATACTGAGTCATGTCTATTCTATATGATTCTTATACAGCGCTCATTACCTTAACATTCTGGCAGCAGTGCCAAATCAGAGCCTAAGCAAGATTTTTCTCAGAAAGAAAATAACATACAGCATGACACTAGTATATATTATGATCTAGGGCCTCGAGGCTTAAAAAGGCTATGGTTACAGTCGCTGCATAAATTGAGGAAAGCATTCACTGAATTCTGGACATATTCCATAGGCAAGAAAAGGAGATGTTCTATGTGGACTTAATGTGATGATCAAAAGAGAGAGAGAAGTCCATGGTAACACTGCGGTCTACTGCTGTCAATCTGATCTGCAGCATACTGCCCTTGATCTCATTGACTTTAATGGGGATTCCACCAAGGATGAAGGGCAAGATATGTCCCTGAATGTTTAACTTAAGTCAAGGGAACAGTCAAATCAGCCTGAATAGATAATAAGCAAAGTAAAGAGATCTTCAAGGGTCTCAGCAATGGCAAGTCAGTTTTAGTGTAGCCTCATTTTTACAAAGATTCAGGTCTTCCAGGACTGAACTTCACTTAAGCTGGACAAGGACATCCATAAAAGGCTGGCTCACTACAATTGGTGAAGAATGCAGGTATGAAGCCCTATGTCTGATACAAGGTCCTAAGACAGAAACAAATTCTGCTCCAGTCCATTGAGAAGGGGCTTCCACTGAGATGGCCCACGAGCACTGGTGTAAGTGGATGGCAGAGTGGTAACAGCAGCTGGCCAATCAGCAACAGCAATCCCAGCAGCAGATGTTGTAGCAGTGGACCTCCCAGCAGCAGCCCCAATTAGTGCAGCAGCAACATCTGCTGAAGGAGATGATGTACCAGCAGCAAGAACTCTAGAGAGGCTTTCTGCAGCAGTTAAGACCTCTGCCCTCTGCCCAGGGAGATCCCATAGGGTCCCATACACCAGGAGAAGCTTGCCATCCCTGCCAGTGAAGTTAACTAAGATGGGCCCTAGTGACATGCTGGAGGCATTCCTCACCACCTTTGAGAGTGTATCACTGGCCTCTCAATGGCCTCCGGAGCACTGGGCATTAGTTTTTAGCTCCGTACCTGATGGACCAGGCACAGCTGGTCTTCTGTAATCTTGATCCAGAGCACGCTAGAGACTACAACTGAGTGAAGGCCACTATTCTAGATTACCTAGATAGCAGCAGCTAGACACACTGGCAGCACTTTATAGCTGAGATGTCCCCTAAGGGGAATGCCCCCGGGGTGGTGGCGCAATGATTAAAAGAGCATTGCTGAAGGTGGTTTCACCCAGCGGAGCGCTCTGGGGCCCAAGTCCCAAAGTTGGTCCTAGCAGAGCTATTTGTACCCATACTGCCAGCAAAGGGCCAGGAGCGGGTGCTATGGCATTGCCCCCAAGTCATTGTTGGAAATGGGGCAGCTGATGGAGAATGTTCTCAGAGCTGATGGGTCACTAGAGATGGGTCACGCGTGGCCTCTGCCCACTCACCAACTAGGGCCACTGATGGCACTGGCTGCCTGCCAGCAGATGATGACCCAGGGCGCGATGGAAAACATGTACAAATCCCACCCCAGCAACCTGAGCTACCCACAGGGAGAGGCAAAGACCTCGACAATGCATGGGGCTGAGCTCAGATGAGGTATCACCCGGATAAACACCCAGTGATGTAAACAACTGGGCTGGCATCCTTGAGCTCAGACATAGGTTCCCCCTCATAATTGAAACTTGCTCCCTGCTAGGAAGGAGCCTGGAGGAAGGGGCTCAGTTACCTGCTACAACTGTGGGCAGCAGAGCCATATGAGGAAAGAGTGGCCAATGGCAGAATGCAAATACACAGAGGGTTGCTCAACCAAGGAGAGGACCCCTAGGAGGACTCCCTCAGGTTGACAATCCCAGTTTGAGCCTGAGGGAAAGTAGTACTGGGGCTTATAGATTCAGGGTGTAGCCAAATGGTGATGCAAGCCGCCCTAGCAGGTGAGACAATTACCCTGGAGGAAAATGTTTGCTTACAGCGTATACATGTAGATGACTAGAACTGACAGTGGGGACTCACACTGACTCAATTACAGTAGCACTAGCAGACAAAGTAGTGTACCCGATGATAATGGACCAAGATTGGCCCTCCTTTTGGCAAATCAATAGCAAACTGAACACCACCACAGTTGAAACCCGTGACAGGCCCCGGGCTGTGGACACCATGGACCTAGCAGGCCTGAGGGACTCCATGAGGGACATTCCAGTGACCAGGGCTGGCCAGAGAGATGCAGGAATGGCTGGTCTCTGTGGTGGACCTTGAGGACCTACTGAAGGGGGGTGGAGGGAACTTCATACAAAAGCAGCATGATGACACAAGTCTGAGCATGCCTATGAACAAGTGACATACATTAATGGGAAGGCAGCAGACCCCCAGTGCCTAGGATGGTACCCCCACTTCGTGCTGGAGAAAGAGCAGCAGTATCATGTTGACATAACCCACAGTTGGGAGTAATAAGAACTCATCTACTGGTACCCCACAATCCTGCTGACACATGGTATTTCCTCCACAGGGCATCTAGGGCATGAGAAGACTGCGGAGCAGGTATTGGCTCACTTTTTTTGACTGAGTGTGCACCATGAGGTTAGGGGCTATTGCTCTTTCAGTCCTGAGTGTCAGTATGTGGCAGCTAAGAATGTCCTGAAGGCCCCCTTCGTCCCAGTACAATTAGTGGAAACCCCATTTGACAGAATAAGTATACACATAGTGGGGCCTTTAGAAAATCGCTTCTTGGGAAACCAACGTATGTACAGCATGCCGAAGTGGTGCAAATGTACTTTGGTTGTGTAGCCTCTCCATGTGCACAACCCCCACTGAAGTTAGGGAGCAGCTCAGGAATCCGGCCCAGATTGTAGCAATTGTATCCCTTGTTGTTGAGACTGGCTGCCTTTACAATAGGATTCTTTATGAATGTGTGTGTCATGTATACTGCAAATGAATTGCAGCTTTCTTTCCATCTCTTGTTGTCTTTATATCAAGACTAGATGCCTGTCTGGAGGATATGCTTTAGTTGTGATTAAATTCTTTGACCTGTGTTATGTTGGAAGCAGACTAGATGATTCCTTCTGCCCTTAAAGTACATGAATATTGTGTTAGCCCCCCAGAGGCTTTGATCAGGATCAGGCCCTTATTGTGGGACCCATTGTATATGGTCCCTGCCCCAAAGAGTTTACAATCTAAGAAGATATTAATTTAATCCTGTTCTTGCATAGTTTTCTTTCCACACTTATAGTGGTGGACTAGACCGCTCACTACCTGAAGCCAGCCGCTTGCATTCAGCTAAGATGGCAGAGAATGCTCCTGAGGTTATGAGACTCTTTGCCCAGGTAGAGTTCCTGCTGCAAATACTGACTGATCAAGTCTCCAATTTCATCTCCCAGGAAATCCATGAGCTATGCTTGCTCCTTAAAATCAAGGGCCTGATAACATTGGTGTACCATCCGCAAACGTACGGCCTTGTAGAAACATTTAACAAGACATTAAAAGAAATGTTGAAGTGGTTTGTGAGGACTGAACCTAGGCACTAGGATCAACTCATCCCACTGCTGCTATTTGCCATGCAAAAGGTGAAACCCAAGCCTCCATGGGGTTCTTTCCCTTTAACCTTTTCTATGGATACCAGCCCCAGGGAATGTTGGATGCATTGTCAGAAGGTTGGGAGAAGCAAGACACAAACATACTGGATTCAAGCCAATACGTTATCTGAGTATAGGAGCATCTTAAGAAGTTGAGCATTTTCTCAAAAAAGAACTTCATCTGGGGTCCTTGTCCCCAGGGCGGATGGCACAGTCTGATTTTTGCATTAACTTTCGTAAGGTCAATTCCATCCCGAAGTTTGATGCTTATACAATGCCAAGAATGGATGAGCTGTTAGAGCAGTTGGGTCCAGTGCAATACCTCAGTATGATTGACCTTACCAAAGGTTATTGGCAGATCTCCCTGTCTCCATCCTCCCAGTAGAAAACCACATTCTTGACCCTTTGGCCATTTCCATTGTAAAACCATGCCATTCAGCCTGCAGCGAGCAGCAGCAACTTTCCAGTGCCTGATGAATTGACTCCTCAGACCCCATCAGCAATGTGCTGCAGGTTACCTTGACGATGTAATCTATAGCTACATGTGGGAAGACCATCTATGTCACCTAAGAGTGGTACTGACACTCCTACAGGAGGCCAGCCTCACAGCTAACCCGGCCAAGTCTAAGTTGGCCATGACAGAAGTGACTTATTTAGGATATTGTGTAGGAGGAGGCTTCATGAAACTGCTGTTAAAGTCCATGTATTAAACTCCTGCCCTACATGCTGGACCAGAAGACAGATATGCCACTTCCTGGGCCTGGCAGGATATTATCACTGGTTCATCCCCCAACTTCACATTGGTCAGGGAAGCCATGATCAATCTACTAAAAGGCAAAGATACAAAAAATGTCTGGTGGGACAACCAGCACAATGAAGCGTTTAATACCCCGAAGGCACCTGTCCTTGCCAACCTGGACTTCTCCCGGGAGTTCATTCTTTCTAATAGATGCCTCGCACATTGGCCTGAGAGCAGCGATCTCACAGGACTTTGAGCGCAAAGAGAAGCCTATCCTATATTTAAGCGGAAAGGTGCTCCCCAGGGGGAGAGCATGTTCTATTATTGAGAAGGAAGCTTTGGCTATCAAGTGAGCGGTGGACTCTCTCTGGTATTTCCTGCTGGGTAGTCCCATTTCCCTAGTCACAGACTACATGCCCTTGTGGTGGCTACAGTCTATGAAGGACTGAAATCTCCAGATTATGTACTGGTATCTAGCACCCCAGCCCAAGAGAGTCTGGGTGCAGCACCGAGCATGGAAAGAACATACAATGCAGTTCCTCCCCCTCTCCCCCCAAGGAGATTGGGATTGCAGAGATGCTCGAGTAAGAAACATTTCTGGTCTTGAAGTGGATGGTATGTGAGGGGACATGCGCCTTCCCCACTGATAGAAAGGATGACAAGCATTCCTGTGCTCAGACAGTGCCAGTTAGGCACATCTGGAGAAAGGGAGCTTAAAAAGGTGAAACTTGCCACACAGAGGGGGGAATATCTCCCAGGAGGAGATGCTGCTCAAGCAGCAAGAGGAGCCAAGCCTGAGGCAATAGCTAGCCTTTCCTTTTCTGCTCCCTTGTATGGGGATAGACTGACACTACCAACCTGATATGGGTGAGGGGCCCTGGAGGGTTGCTCCCGGCCAGCAGCTTGTGGCAGGACTTGGGGAGCACAGCCAGGGACTAGAAGTGATTGGACCCAGGAGTGAGCTGAACTCCTGCTGGGAACAGAAAGATTGCCCAGGATTAAGCGGCTCCTGTAGGGAACCCAGGGGCAAGAAAATCAGAGAGACTATAGCTGAGCCCAGGCTGAGGGTTGGCCCACAACAGAGTGAAGCTGAAGATGTTTGTAAAACATTCGCCATTGCTTAGGGAGGACTACAGAATAACTATGCTGTGACATCATTCTAGCAGAATTATGAACAGTTCATTTCTAGTATGAATAATACTTTTTCTACAGGGACAAAGCATGGAATCCTTTATCAGAGCCCTACCTGAACACAAGTAGCATTGAGACTTTGATATCAGTGAGGCAGAACACATAGGAGCTTGTCTAACAGTTTGGATTTTTAAACAAGAAACATTCAAAGCAATTACAGTTAATGTCTGAGTTCAGAGAATAGTGAAAGCACGTTATAGAGACTAGCAAAGAAAAAAATCTCATGGGAAAAGGAGAAGCACCATATGAAAATATGGAGTACCCAAAAGTGTGGGAGAATACAGGAGAGATGACATCTGTCCAGCCAGCGGAAGGGTGTGCAGGAAATGTCAGACTAATGGACAGTGGGAGTGTATCTGTAAGGAACAAAGGAATCAGGGAGACTGTCCATGCAAAGCTGAATGACACCTATTTCCTGGGATCCGAGTCTAAACATAGTGTTTATAAACAGAACTGAGTGAAATTGGGACTTTCTGTCCTACATGAAATTCTGATATTTCAATTTTTGTTTTTTCCCCAATCAGAAACATTTGGATATTATAGATTGAAACAAAACCAGGGCTGTCCTTAGGCATACGCAGCATACGTGGCTGTGTAGGGCACCCAAAAATTTGGGGCACCACTGGGACAGCAGGTAAGAGGTGGGTCGACTCCCGCACACCCAGCGCACGCTGCAGTCTCCTTAGGCAGGGGCCGTATGCACCAGCGCACAGAGTCGAATGCACCAGCGTGGCGCATTCTGCATGAGGGAGAGGTATGGGGGTCTCTTCAGGGAACTGTGACTCTCCGCTGCCCTGAGGCAGGCCGGGCGGCTTGGTACCCTTTGCTGCCTCCTCCCTCCTCCCCCCACCCTCCGGCTGCAAGCCCGGGCTGCAGTATGAAGCTTAGTGTGCCAGCAATGGGGCGGGGGGGGAGTTTCTGGGGGTCCGAGGGCAGGGATGGTCGCTGTGTCCCAAGTCAGGCATAGGGGCACTAGTTTAATACTGCGTAGGGCCCCATAAGTCCCAAGGGTGGCCCAGAACAAAACTTTAACATTCCTGAAATCAAAATGTTTTGGTTTGCTTTATTGAACTGATCCCAAACGCTTCATTTCGAGTCAGAGCAACATTAAATTGCATTTCCCCATTGTGGGGCATAGCCTCAGGGGAGTGGAAATTCATGAGTCTGATGACCCCATTCTCCCCTTTGGGATAAACTCCCTGGCCAGATTGTATTTCATGATGACCCCAGAGTCATGTGACACCAATGATGCACCAGTTTGGTCAGAAGGGATTCTGTGTTGCATTTCAGAAGATGATGTTCTCCAGGGAGTCTGTCCCCCAAGAGAGAATTGGGCCCTGAACTGTAAAGCCCATGAATCAATGTGCTGATAGGGAAATGCACTTTAATGCTTTGCTGAATTGATTTGAAACAAAACACTTCAGGTCAGTTACACAAAACAAAATATTCAGATTTGGACTGAAATGACTTGAAAACAATATATTTTGTTTCCATTTTCTAAATAGAAAATCAAATTTTCAGCAAAATTGAAATGTTGATTTTGTGGAAACTGCACTTTCCATTAGAAAAAAAAATCATTATGGTAGAAAATTTCCAACCAGCTTTAATGAATGGGCTTGGATAACTAATTTCAAGAGTCACATTAATGTGATCAAATTTAAGTTAGATTTAGGGTCAGAAATGACTGATTTATAAAGTGAATTCTAAGGAGATAATCCCTAGCTCTAAACTGGGAGGGATAGCTCAGTGGTTTGAGCATTGGCCTGCTAAAGCCAGGGTTGTGAGTTCAATCCTTGAGGGGGCCATTTAGGGAATTGGGGTAAAAATCTGTCTGGGGATTAGTCCTGCTTTGAGCAGAGGGTTGGATTAGATGACCTCCTGAGGTCCCTTCCAACCCTGATATTCTATGATTCTATGGAGCAGTCCAGGGTAGTGCTCCATAGCCCAAGGGGGAAGAATAAATTCAATTCAAAGGCATATTAACAGAACAGGCAATGAGTGTGTTTGACATCTTTATTGTGAATGAGGCCACTGCAAGTAACCTCCTAGACTGAACCAAAGCCATTGGGATGGGTTACATACCTGATAATGGGACTGTGTTCATCTGCTGTCATGTGAGCTAAAGGAGAATTCCTTTACCTGTGAGATTATAGGAGTTTGTATAGCCACTGGGCCCAGCCCCTAGAGCAGGGGTGGCCAACCTGTGGCTCCGGAGCCACATGCGGCTCTTCAGAAGTTAATATGCGGCTCCTTGTTTGGGCACCGACTCCGGGGCTGGAGCTACAGGCACCAACTTTCCAATGTGCTGGGGGGTGCTCACTGCTCAACCCCTGGCTCTGCCACAGGCCCTGCCCCCACTCTACCCCTTCCTGTCCCCTCCCGTGCCCTTGCTCCTCCTGCCCAGAGCCTCCTGCACGCCATGAAAAGCTGATTGGCAGGGCTGCTGGTAAGTGGGAGGCACTGGGAGCAGGGGGGGAGGCTGGTAGGGGAGCTGATGGGGGGCTGCTGACGTATTACTGTGGCTCTTTGGCAATGCACATTGGTAAATTCTGGCTCCTTGTCACGCTCAGGTTGGCCACCCCTGCCCTAGAAGGATACACAATCGCACACGCTAGGCCACTGTATTACAATGCCACACACATAAAATCTTCATTCTCCCTTATGTTGGGACACGGAAGTAGTAACAGTGATAACAAATATTTATACTATGGTAGCACCAAAGGCCCCAATCGGGATGGTCTTCCCGTTGTGCTGGATGTTGCACAAACGTAAGAAAGACAATCCCTGCTGTGATGGTTTACAATCTAAAGACACAAACAGATGAAGGGTATGGAATGGGGATACAACATACAAGCAAATGAATGATATATCAGGTGAGAATTGATATATCATAGCCTTACTATCCACTGCTCAAGCATTTACAGGATGCAGATCAAAAGGGGTCTCTGGATTATAGAAAGCAAAGTAAAAAGTATGTTTCAAAAATAAGTTCAAAGTAAACTAAGCCCAAAGATGGAGATTCACCTTACTGAAACAAGAGGAAGAGCAGCCTTCCCTAGGCTTCTGTTTGCTTAGAACACCCTCCTTTTTGTAGATTAATCAAAGTAGAAGCCTCACCTAAACAAGCAAGAGGATGAAGTACAAACACAAGCAATGAGGGGAGATGAAAAATTTACCTCCAGAAAAATTTGCTTAGCGGTGAGGGGAAATGTTGTTGTTCCTTTCAAATGAACAGAATTATCCATTCTTCAAGTAATGTTTTCTTTCTGTATCAAATAATAACACACGTTTTTCTTTGGAGAGTAACAATCTTTAAAAAGCAATCATCTTTGGGCACAGATCAAGCATGGAAAAAATTTAGCCCAATAGGTGAATACGTCAGAAAGTTGTGGGCATTAAAAAAGGTCTATGTTTATATATTGGAAACTGGTTTTCAACCTTAGCTAAAGCAGATGCAACCAGCGCTCTCTAAAATACCGCTTAAAGCTATCGGGACCCACAGATTTCACCTTAAGCTTACGAACTGCACTTTTATTCTACATTTTTTTTAAAGAAATATTTTTCCTCTTTTGAAGTTTCTTGATTATAGCTCCCAGTCATGTGATCCTATCTTAGTCAACTGCAGAGCTGACAACATTCCTAGACTAATTAAATAGAAAATGTCCTCCATTTTGTAGCTTCCATCTGTCATGGACATTTAAAAATATTGTTTTTACATTAAGCCTCCTGGCACCCATAGCAAGTGTTTGGCAGTACTTCTGTTTAACTTCATGTTATTCATCCACAGTTTTTGTTTCCTGGGGCAGGACCTCAAGCCTAAAGGGCAGAAGAAGAAATTGTGCTAAAAATACTACACATAGGCCCCAGGTCTGCAACTGACTCTGCACCGGCTGAAACTTGTGAGCCCTACTAAAATAATGAAATCAATAGGGCTATAGGCATCCATGCAGGCCCAGCTACAGAACTGGAGCCTAAATGTGGGATACATTTGAATGTTTCAGACAGTGGATTGTTGTGGGGTTTTAGACATGCTGTGACAGAATTACCATGTCCTGAAGCTACCAGGTCCTGTGACCCCTATTTTAAATGAAAGAAGCTCATATACCTATTTGATCAGACTGGAGGGAAATAATGAACATCGGTTGTCATGTGGCCCTGTCTCAGCTAACTGAAGTTTACTTTGGCAATCAAAAGAAGACAACAAGCAAATATAATTACAGTATGCACATTTTAATACGTCATCACTAATACACACAGTATACATAGATATTACTAAAATAATAAATCTTTAGACTAATATATAAATAAGATAGCAAAATAAATCATGGCTTAGCATTCCAACTGTGCAAACATAAACCATGAAATATTGACTTTTAATAAAGGAAATGTAATGGCTGTGGAAAGGGCTAAAACTTGATAGTCCTGGAGCCACAGAAGAGGTAGAGCATGGGCAGCAGCAGTGAAAGGATTTGTGATGTCTCCCCCTCCTACTCTCTCATGTTTCAAATGTGTTCTGGAGGGATCTCCTGTAGATATACTTAGATTGTAAGTTCCTTGGGGCAGGGACTGTCTTTTTGTTCTGAGAACAGCATTTAGCACAGTGGGGTCCCTGGTCCATGACTAGGGTTCCTAGGTGCTTTGGTATACAAATAATAATTAATAACAACAATTCCAGTTTCATTTAATCTCCATGTTAATTCAGGATGGAATTTTCACAAGTGTCTGTGAGGTGCAAAGTTCCCTCTTATTCTTTATTGTTTGCTATGCACCAGTCCAGGAAGGAATTCAACCCTGTAACACTGGTAATAGAGCTAGTAGAAAAATAGAGGGGGGGTTATAGAAAATATCAATTAAAATACAAAACAATAACAAAATCCACATTTTTATCTAAATTTTCACAAGAAAGCACTTTATACAAAAACATTCATTTAATCAAAAAGCCAATTTCCCACAGAATGACAGTTTTGATGGAAAAATTTTGACCAGCCCTAGTGGCTAAAAATCCAGACAGCCTCCCACTTTCTAAATGTGACTCTCCTATCCCCCAGTAGCAATCATTGTCATTTTCTCAAATAGTCCACACAATACCTAGACCAAAGCTCCAAATCTGTCTGTCTCTCCTTCATACCCTTGCCAAGTTATAAAGAGTATTATATGAGTTTGTCCACATTATATAACTAATAACAAAGCACTGACTGCTAAGGACACACACATTCTGTATCAGCCTTTGGAATTTGTCCTGCTGGTTATATTTTCCCTGTTTATTTTATATTTGCCTGTAGTTTTATTCTCTACCATTTCTTCTTTCCCTGTGTTGGGTTGTGGATCAATGGAGACAATTCAGGCAGGAAGTATTCTGAGGGGCGGGAAGTGCCCCTTTAGCTTCCTGAGACATCCTCCTCTTAAGGAGGAGTTAGCAGTTAAGCTAAGAGAGGTCTGGATAAGTTTGGACAGGGGCTATTTCAGATAGTTCCTGGCTCTTGTGACCTATCATCCCAAAACTTAAAGACCTTGATTGACTAGAAGCCAGATAAACACTGCCCTTTTCCATACAGGACATTAGCCAACCACCAAAGAGTCAGGAAATAGCCAATGAGAAGAGGATTTGGGGGTTTATGAAAGCTAATCCTTCTCATCTGTATAATATAGGTATTACATTGTATTCACATGTCACAGTAGATCTGATGTGGACATTTTAACACATATAGTTGTAACCCTTTAGCCAGGTGTTGTCAGCAGCAATAAGGTCTGGGTTCAATTCTCTAAGGGTTCCTTCTGAAAACTTAAACAGCAGCAGCTTGAGCCTACATCCAGAAACCTGGCAAATGATATATAAACCACCCTGGGTGCCCTTGAGAGGCAATACTTCCCCACTTGCCAGTGTTAAGTCCAGAGGGTTTAAAAGAAAGAGAACTTTACTAGGGGGATGGGAGAAGTGGGGAAAATAGAATAAACTTGGGAAAGCCAGTAATTAGTAAATTAACAATACCTAATAGGTAAGACTCCAACCCCACAGGGTGTCTTAATGATAGTCTCCGTCCTCCTCTTACAGCTGCGACTAGTTAATACATTCTAGCCACTTCCCTCCTCCCCAGGTTCCCCACTCACAGTTTGTTGTCTAGGGTGGGTGGAGTTCAAGAACTCTGGCAGATCAGACTCCAGCCCCTAAGGGCAGAGTCGCTTGGGCTGCTCCAAGGGCTCTACCACCTGACCCAGCTGAACTGATTTCAGCTTTGATTGATGGTTAGGGAAGTCTCCACTAGAGTTCCTCAGATAAGCTACTGATCTCTGCAGTTTCTGTCCAAGACACCTCAGTGCCGCTCACTGTTTAGAAACTTTCTCTGTCCTGCATCTTTGAAGAGAGTTCAGTGGTGTTTATAACCCTTTACATAGTCCTTGCTACCACAAAGTCATTCCTAGTAAAAGATAGAAGTCTCTCTTTAGCACCAGCCAGGCTCCTTTACCCAACTAAGCCTGAACTACGATCTCGGTCAGGGTGACCCCAGGTACATTTGGTGTAGTTCTGTCTTTTCATTTCCCAGTAGAGATAATAGCATTTCATTGCCTCCAAACTCAAAACTTCACTGAATTTTAACCAAATGCCCCCAAACTGTGACATAATTGAAATGTAAATGAGGCTTGATCCATTCAGTTATTTCCCCTTGCTCGCCAACAGAGAGCTCCCTCGCCTACGGAGCCCCTTTCCACCTGAAGTTTTAAAGCAGCTTTGGGCTGCTCTTCTCCCTTTTTACCAACAGGTGTCAATAGTTAGCTCCCTACAAAGAGCTTATATAGTTTTTTCACTTTTTTTTTTTTTTTTTTTTTTTTAGTTTGGCACTTAAAGTCTGCTCTGAAAAGCAACTAGTTTCATATAGTATTATGGGGCTCCACTTTTATTGTGTTTTACTGATTTCCATATCAAACATGCTGAGTTCACAAGTACACAAAGATTTATTTTTCAAACTTCTATCCTGGCAAACTCAGCCTGAGCACTAAGATGCAGATCCACAAAGGTATTTAGTTTCCTACGTTCACTGATTTCAGGAGATCTGAGCCTATGGTTTTGTCAGATAGCGTGATGATTTAAAAACAAAGCATCCTTTTCATGCATCAGTAATGAAAGTTTTGTAGGAAAAATTAGATCCGCCATCATGAAAACCTTGCTTCAGTGGGTTTTCACAGGTGTAGCAGAGTGGAGCTCAGTAAAAATTCTGTTGCTGGTACAGAACAACAATTAAAATTCAGCTAGCTCTCTTAGCTATGCTGGCTGTTTTACAATGAGAACTTGAGCTCCAATTTTGCATTTCATCTACTTTAGCTGCCCAGAGTTGAATTTGGCCACTTGTGTTATAGGTGACTGCTGGACTTATACACCAACCTCTGGTTTGTAGCGCACATAGTTCTGCCAGACCTTTAACAAGATGCCATTATTGTTAAGTCTGCCTGGAGAGCTGTGACACATTAAACCAAGCTATTACATCTCTACTTGACTTCTACCCCATTTTCAGACAGGAAACAACAAGCAGCAACAAGTTGAAGGACAGCTCATGTTCCAGGGAGGAATCCCACTCGTGTTGTCTGGATGTGACACAACAGATGATCTCCTGATACATCTTTGCTACTGCATGGAGTACAGTCATGGAGAAGAGTACTACTGGCCCTTTACCACGAACAGATGATCAGTGCTTCCAGGGAACTGAAAACTACTTTCTTATAGAGTGGAAGCATTAGTGGGAAAGAGCCTAACACACTAAATACATTCAGGAGTCTACCACAGCACCTGACTCCACTTGATCATAGATCCTGGGCCGGGCTCCACAGGCTACTCTCTGGCTTGTCCAGAGTTGCTGTAACTATGCACCGGATTGGCCTGGTTTCCGTCCCACTCTTTGACAGTGGAGCAGCATGGAAAATGTTGACCAAAAAACAAGCAAAATGTTCTTCTATGTTCTTTTCTTTTCTTTTGGAAGGATGGGGGGAGGGTGTCAAAAAATCAGAAAGATTTTGGCATCTGAAGCCCAAAACATTTCAGCCAAAAAGCACGTTTTTGGTGTTCAGTTTTTGGTTGATAAAAACCACAACGTTTTCCTTTTTGTGAGGAGTTGTGCTTTTTTTGAGGGAAAAAACAAACAAACCTGAAAAATTGAATTGAAAAAAGACATTTCCCACAGGAATTTCCATGTTGACAAAAAAGCTATTGACTGGCTCTGTTGGTGTGGCTGGAGCTGTGGTACACAAACACTAACTGTTGGTAGGAGCAAAATGACTTTACCCTAAGCATATTTGGGACACTAAACCAGCAAAGCAAACCAGCATCAGCTACAGCTTTATACAGCGATGCTTTCTCTAATGCATATCTTTTGTCATCAGACAGATGCTTCTAACAGCTCCATGCAGCTGAAATCTCTAGTTTATTCCTAACTCTACTCAGTCATGTTAAAACATGAGTTATTTCTAAAAGGCTTGGTTTGTAGGTAGGTATTGAATTCCATACCCTACTGCATCCTTATTTCACTACAGCAGTGGGGCCATAATGTGGAAAATCAATAATTCTGTGGTCAGTTTAGCCTGATTTGCTAGTGGTTACTGGAACCGTTCTATATGAGTAGGAAAAGAGAAGGCTGTGGTGCCTTTAATGCTGACCACATGTAGGGAAGACTGCCAGCACCAGCTGTGCGGTGATGGATTTGGAATGCCACCATCTTATGCTGACTGAACAATGGCATTATTTGCTTGTGCATGTGCAGATATTAAACCACCCTGCACAAGGGCGGCAGGAAGAGAGAAAGATTGAAATAAAGAACCTACACTTCAGCCAGAAAATGCAAGAAAATACAGTTATGGCTGAAGCCCTGTTTTTAAATCGCTGACAAGGTTCGGATGTGCTGCTTGGAACAGAGCATTATATGGTCCTATATATAAAGCCAGTCTGCATACTGATTGAGAGACCAGTGCCGATCCATATTTTTGCTTCTTCTATCCAATTCCATTCAGATTCTTATGCACTAACCCTGGTACCTAAGTTCCTCAATAAAGGCCAAAATGATGGCAGCGAAGTTTTGGTGGTGTAAATCAGCATGTCTCCATCCATTTCACTGGATCTTTGCTAATTAACGTCAGCTGAAGATGAGACCTTTAATTTTAATTTCTTTATTATAACAATTTTATTATCGTTATAACAATCAACACATCTTTGCAAAACAGTTCAAAGTTAGCTAAGCTGCATTTTTCAATGGAAAAT
Source organism: Emys orbicularis (assembly GCF_028017835.1). NCBI lineage: Eukaryota > Metazoa > Chordata > Testudines > Emydidae > Emys > Emys orbicularis. The sequence continues at coordinate 126,380,448 of NC_088683.1, forward strand.
GGTTCAGTCAACATTTTTTTGGCTGGCTCTCATTAAGAGCTGGCTAAATGACAAATCTCAGAAGTACTTGTTGATGGGGAATCATCATCAAATGGAGGTGATTGTAGTGTTATCGGTTCAAGGCCTGATGCCATACAGAATTTTCACCAGTGATCTGGACGTAAATATAAAATCACTGCTAATAAAATTTGAAGATGACACCAACATTGGCAGAGTGGTAAATAATTATGGGGGCAAGGCAGTCATACAAAATTATCTGGATTGCTTGGTAAGTGAGCCCACTCAAACAAAATGTGTTGTAACACAGTCAAGTGCTAGGACGTACATGTAGGAACAAAGAATGCAGGCCATATCGACAGAATGAGGGACTGTATCCTGGACAGCAGTGACTCTAAAAAGGATTGAAGGGTCATAGCGGACCAACAACTGAACATGAGCAACCAGCATGATGCTGTTGCAAAAGGGGCTAGGATGATGATCGGCAAATATTCACCTAACTGTCCATGAATCCTGGAAGTGTCATGACTTTCAGCAGAAATTATTATTAGTATAAATGTTTGTGGTTAGGGCACTGAGTGGGACTCAGGACATCTGGGTGCGGCTGGCCAGATAAAAACAGCTCTATTTGCAAAAAAAAAAAAAAAAAAAAAATTCAAGGTTTCAAAATTGGTTTAATTCTGATGCAGAACGAAACTGAGAACTTTAATTTTTTTTCTCAAAAACAAAAAGAGAAACATTCCAGAGAACCTCAATAGTCTGGTAGGATAGGGCATTCCCCTGGGAGTGGAGACCACGTTCATGTGCCTGCTCTGCCTGTCTGAGCAAACAAATGCGTATGCCAGTTATTTAATGCAGGCAACCTGGCATACATATTTGTTAACAGTGCAAAGGTGTGTGTGAATCAACAAAAAATATCCCCATTCAGTCTGGCAATGTCAAGAAAAAATATATGAATATTTCCCTACTGAGAACTGAAATGAAATCACTCAAGTAAAATTTAACGTATTGCATATTTCTGGCACTTAAAGTACTTTTCAATTTGCAACCTCCTAACACAAGCATATGACTTTTAAAGTGAAGTAGCCATAAATCAGGCTACTGTAAGACACTCCTTACAGAAAGCCTGACATGACAAATGATCACACTGGCCTTGATCTCATCAATTTAGTGAGGCATTTCATTTATTTTTCTTTTAATCTGAATTACTCAGCCTCCTCCCCCAGCTCCCTTCTCCCACCTCCCTCTTCAAGGACTCAGTGACATGGACTAGGCAGTGACAGGGAATATTTACTGTCCCACTAAAACCGAATATGTATTAACCAGCACCTCATTGTAGTCTCTACCACCCATCCTGATCCACAAACCACTGAAGTCAGTGGTATGCCTCCTGCTGATTTTGATGGGCCTTGCCCCAAATACTCTTGGTTTGCCTTCAAACTTTTAATGTGGCTCTTACTGGTGTTTATTTGTTGCCTTTCCCCATCTCCCTCCAAACATTACTTATTTAAAATGAGTCAGTTATGTCCAGTTGGCGAGGTTGAATGGAAATCTTCAGGCTCACACCAATATTTTACTGCAGAGCATAAATACCAGTGTTTGGTTTTTATTTAATGGGCAGTTCTATCACTAAACATGGGGTTATCTTGCAGAAGTTTTGAGGCACATTCCAATAAGAACTTTAAGAATGTGAAGGGAAAATGAAATAACCTAACCTAGTGTAACAAGTGCCAAAATCAAGAGGCTTCTCTGTCCCCAAAATTTAGAGAGAAAGGGACATCTTCCTAAGTGGCTACTGTTTTTGGGTGCCCAATTCAAGACATGTTAATATTCAGTGAGTTCTCAGCACTTCCTGAACATCAAAGCATCTTGAGTTGAGCACCCAAACAGCAGGGTACCCAAAATCATTAGTCACCTTTGAGAATGTAAGCCAGGGAACCACTATGAAATTAAGTAATGTTAAATAAATAGTTTAGTTCATTTATTAATTCCCCCCCACCTAGGGTGACCAGAGAGCAAGTGTGAAAAATCGGGATGGGGGTGGGGGGGTAATAGCCACCCATAGAAGACAAAGCCTCAAATATCCAGACTGTCCCTATAATCTTTGTGCACATTTCTCTTTTCTTTCATTTCCATCTACTCTTTTCTCACTACACTCTCCTTAGGCCTTCTTTCCTCATTAGAGAGCAGCATCTCCATTTCTCACAAAGGTTCACTCTTCCTTTTTCTTCACTCCATTCCTGTGGGGATGTTGCTGCCCAGGATAGGAAGGCATGCTCCCTTCTACATCTGCCTTCCCTAAGCCAGCAGCTAAACCAGTTGACCAACATTTGTAGTTACAAAGGCAAAAATGAAGGGAATAAAGTCTCTTGAGTCAGCATATAAGATGCAGAAAGTCAGGAGGGAAGGATTTTTTTCTTCGCTGGGCAGCATTGTAGTTAGATAGGTTCATTATGGTTAGTTTTGTTTGTTTTAACCTTCTGAAATCATGGGTAACAGCCACTATCTGAGAGGATATCATACAGAGTGGGTCACTGATTTGATTTATCATGCCAAATCCCATGTACATCATGGGTGAGCAAGGCTTTTGTTCTAGAAGTTTCTCAAGTAGCACTGACAGTAAAACCCACATCACAAAGTTAACACATTCACATAGACAAACTAACAGTAGGTTACAGGGTAGTTAGGGGTGAACCTCAGATGGTCTGTTACTGATAATCATTTGTGGGCAGGGAGGCTTTTCTGAATGGACTAGGGTGTGGATAATTGGGCTGGAGAACAGCCCTTCTGTGTTTTGACACCCCCAGCTTCAGAACCCAGAAATGCAAAAATGATTTACAAAAATAAAGTTATTCAACCATTTTAGAACCTGAAAAAGGCGCAGTTCTAAAAACGCATGAAGGCTTGTGTTGGAGGTCAGGCGAGCGGAATGGCTCCTCTCTAATTGGCTGAACCAAAACCCTGCCTTGCAGCAACCCTAAACAGTGTGTTATTAGGCCCAGCTTTATTGCAGACCAGCTCACTGAACTGTACTATAGATACAGCCCAAAGGGAAAACAGGGCAGCAGCTGCTAGAAGGCTGAGGCATCAGGCCAACATTCAGAAGAGAATCTCAAGTATTTAAAAGGTCAAGTAACTGGTTAGTTTCCCTCTTTACATAGCCTTTTTTGTTGTTTTATTGAGAGAATATTGGCGGGGGGGGGAGGAGAATATGCTGCTGTTTTTATAGTGCAGCACAACTGGCAAACCCTCACTTTAGAAAAGTGTAGGTTGTAGCATGCATGACTAACGATTAATGATGCTCATTAAAAAATGAAGTTCTGGTGAAATTCATTAATGCTTGGCTCAAGTCTTGCTAACAGTTACGCAACATTAAGAGCAAGGCAATTACAGATCTTGGCAGCAACTTGTTGAGAGATAAAAGAATACCTTCTCCTGTTAACTCAATGTAGGACATGCTGTATTGCAAAAATATGCTGGGTTGGAAAGCGACTGGAACAACGAGACACACTAACTGCAGCTCCATTGCCACCTGTGGGTTAGTGCTGGAGTTTGCTCTCTCAAATGCCATCAGCTTCAATGGCAAGGAGAAATAAGGCTCTCAAAGAAAATAGCTGGTTTAAAATAAGGGCTGGTTATAAACCAAACTATTTAGAGTGGGAGATAACTATGTCCTTCTCCTGCCCTGTTTCAAGTGCTTAAATATTACGGGGGGTTGCCTAACATTTGATGGCTTTGTGAAAAAATAAGTGTAGAAATTTTCATCCCAAAGGCTCCAAAACCAGACAAGATCTTTATTTGCATAGCACCAGAGAAAGCTTCTGCTGGGACAAAGGGCAGGCAGATGGAGAATGCAACAAACTCAGGAGCAAGGGAGGAAAAAAACTTAGGTGTAATCTCTTTTATTAAGAGTTCCATTGTTCATACACAGCAGGATGGATATAGATGATTATGGTCTCATCCAAAAGACCTATAAAAGAGCTGCACGGAAAATGGGGTCCATGCTTACTGCCTGAGTGCTAGTTTACAACTAAAAAGATTTCTCTCCCTAAATGCCAGTGCTACAAAGCCAAGCTGTGGGGAATGTTTTAAGAGTTCCTACTTCATATCCAGTAATAGATATTGATTCTGAAATGAAATCTTAGTTAATAAGTCTGCCGATGCACAAACCAAAACAGATTCCAAATCACTGTGCCGTAGCTGCACTGATTCTGCTGTGCTAACAGAAGTTAAACAGTACGTCAGCTTATTTGTCACTCAAATAGATGGCTCTGAATACAATTAGGGAGCAGTTCTGCCAAATAGCAAATGAAGGGGTTTTTATTTTTTGCCATAGTTGCACAAACATTTTGTAAATATCCTATTTAAATTTTGAATATAAAATCTAGTATGTGTCCCTCTGCTCTCCCCCTCAAAAACAGACCAAAAACCCAAGCTTCATCCTCTCAAGGAAAATCCTTATCGTTACAGAAATCTTTTGACATTGTGCCCCATTCATATCCCTTTATCACACAGATCACAGCAGTTACCGCATGAATTGCCCTCACACTGTACCTTTATCAAGGTACCTCCCCCAACTTTTGGCTCATTAAGGGCTCCTGCATTTTGTGTGCGCCTAAGACAAGACAAGTTTGGGGAAGGCCCTCATTCTAGCAGATTTTCAAAGCTTCCTCTGGTCCACAATGATAACTCACTTTTAGTAAAATCATGAAAGTCAATAGAAGACAAGGCACAACTGAAGGATTATAGAAAGCCATGAGGATTCCAGAAGAGAGAAAAAAAAATCAGTTACTGATTTCATAAAGCCCTTTCATGTGTAGATTTAACTCTAGCACTTAAGTTTATTATTAATAATATTATTAAACATAATAAACTTAAAACTAAAGTTAATAGTTTATACTACTTAGAATAAAATGTTCAGAGTTTATAAAAGTTATCCACTAGGTAACGGCAATATCACTACATTTGCAGCAAAGAACTGGAGGTAGTAAATGGTTTGTTCGGGTCAATAAAGGCCCAAGTGAAGTTGACACAGTTGATAATCTAAAACCATTTACTTCTGAGTATTTATTACCATGAACATTATTAATTATTGTAAAAGATGAGGGGAAATTCATTGTCACGTGAAGTTAGGCAGCACTCCTTTATTGGATTTCTGTCACTGATTTGCAAAGTGCATTTCAGTACGTTGAACAATTCTCTCTGCATGTTAAGCCCATTGTACAATGGGTACAATTGCAACTATAGCATTCACTAGTGTGAACATACTACCACTACTTTCCTAGTTCAAAGAAATATTCTGACAGTTAATGTTCTCTTTGAGATCAGATGAAGGACAAATAGAATACAACAAAATATACATTTAAATTAAGTTTAGTGTCCACTGTAGGGTCATTACACACGGCTCAAATACTGGACTTTGCATTTGCATTCAGCTTTTTTATTTTTTAAAAGACTCATCAGTTTTTTCTATCTCCCCCTATTAGCTATACATAGGAAATGGCAGACATTATTTCAAACGTATATGAATGTAATCGGAGGGCAAAATGTTGCCCTCTTCAATCTTATTGTAAATATAAATCCCATTGACAGCAGTTGGCATTGCATGTACAACATAGAAGGCAGAATTTGGCTCAAGGAATAGTCCCCCCCAACCCCATATGCTCATTGCAGACAGTTTGATATAAATAATTTGGCCACGACTAAAAAAACCATGCCCCGTTTTTAGGATGGAACAACGACAGGGTGTTATTTGGTGTGTGAGGGGATGCCTCTCCAGTAAGATGATGTCAAGCTGCATTTTAACATGTCAACCGCTATTAGAGCCTTGGAACACAAAGGGCCAAGATTGTGTCATCAGTTTGGGCAGTAATCCCTACAGATATCAAAGGAGATTTCTACTTAATGTTTGACATGGGTCTGATTTTTTTGGTGATAATCCAGCCCTAAATATGCATAGTAAAATCCACAGCATGTTTCTTGGAAGGTAGTTAACTATTGTATGTGCACTAGTCAGTTGCTTGACTGCTATTAGCAGCAGCAGCAGTTATGTGGTTCATTCATACCTTCTCCACTCCCTCCCCCTTTTAAAACATGTACTAGTTAATGGCCCTAGCAATGTTTAATTTGTAAAATAGAAATGTTAATAGGCTTATAGTTTTTGTAAGCCAAGTACCAGCCCCAGGGAATTTTTGTTTCCAGATGAGTCATGAACACCTGGAAATGGGTGTTCATAATAGAAATATGTAGCCTCGACAATAGTAAAAGATAGCAGCATGCGTAGCTCAAGTGAAAAGCAAAATCAAAATATATGCTAATAATGCAGTTAGAAACCAGCTTTATTGTTACAACCAGTTTTAAATTATTTACACAATATAAATCTTTGAAAGATACATTCCTTCATTTAATCAATGGTAGAAGGCCTTTATTATAACATAGCTCCAACAATGTTTCGTTCAAAAGAAACAGTTCACTCCAATGAAAACTGATGAATGAACAGAACATATGTTAACTCCATGACAAAGAAATGATTTTTTTTTTTAAAGATTGGGAGCATTTTATTCACAGGACATATGACTTAACAGCAACCTAAAAATGAGAAAACAATGAAAAAATGTTGTGGAACAATGAAATGACATTGGAAAGTATTCCTATTATCCCATAGTCCTATCTTTGCAAGTGTTACAGGGCTTTGGATAGCTGGCTAATACAAATTTGTGAACCAACAAATCTACTTCAAGTTATATTTGTTTAAGATACTGATACATTCTCAGTGCTGAGACTAATCAAAAGCTCTTATGTACAACACTGCGTTACACTACCACAGACTGTATCTGAGATACACAAATGAAAGAAGGGTCATTGCAACAACAACAACAAAACCTCCACACACTTCTGACTGAAGATTTCACAGCAATCAGGAGAAGTAAACAGCTAAAATTATAATGAAAATTAGAATTTTTGTTTTCCAGTTTATTTTGTGCATTTGATAATATTGTGTTTGGTAATTTACACCGTTTCCCCCTATAAGTCAGTTTCACATTGCGTTTTGTGTGCGTTTCTCCCCAGTTGTGTGAAAAAAATATATATACATATAAAGATAAGTGATTTTAAAACAAACATGATCAGGGGCATTACATGAAACTACAACTCCTATCATTTTGCAAACATTAAGTTAATGCTCACACCATCCATGGGAGACATGTAAATTCTTATCCATTTTTACAAGTTGAGGACACTGAGGCAGAAAAGCTAAACAGCTTTCAAAGGCCACAAAGGGAATCAGTATCAATTCCTGAATTAGCTGGTATTCATGGCTCTCAGTCCCGTGCTCAGACCATTCCTCTGACACTACTGGACTGTTTTCAATCAACTTTTCTCTTGACAGTGAATGAAGAAGCTATCATTAAAGCATCTGAAGTAAGAGTATCTTCTAGACTATTCAGCATTTTAAAGAATCAAATACTTCATATTATGCAAACTAGCCAATTGTGCACAGACAAAAATACAGTACAATAGTTTTAGAAGATTCCCTCATTTACTGTAACTAGGAACTTGAAAAACTACACAAACAGCTCATTTGGTAAAGCCACTTGAAGTCAGACAATGGAATTTCCAGTCTCATCACACCACTAGAGCAGCACCACACAACTGGCACGTGAAAACAATTTACACATTTTCTTTTCCATTCCAGAGGTCTGTAGGCCACAAAGTTAGTCATGTACCCTCTGGACTTGTGCGGTTCTACCACCTTGGAGAGCCTCCCTCATTCTAGCTGTGCAGTTAGCAAAAGGAACACCTACATGGCACAAGAACACGGTCAGCCTTTTGTCATATCCTTCATAACCAACAAATCCACAGTAGCAAATGTATAACAAAAATCAGTTGTGATAATGCACACCACCAGCACTAGAATCTCTCTGGAAATATGATCCAACTCTTACTGTTCAGCAACTGTAATTACATCCTGCATGGTATGAGGAATGGCGTAGAACTAGGTGCTAACTTTACCAGTTTAGTACTTGCACATTTTTAAGAGCCTTTTCAAAAGGCATCTAAGAACCTATAAATCAAAATACAAAACATTAAAACCCACTGAAGAACCCAACTCAAATTCACAGCCAGGTAGGATGCAGCCAACCTTCCCGATAGCCTTCAAAACAAGCCTCCCCAACAAAAGAAATTACATTCCAACTGGTACAAAGAATGAAGGTTTTACCAGGAAATTGCTGTTCTATTTCATGACTATGTCTATTTAAAAAAAAAAAAAAAAAAGTTGTTTTGGTGGGAAGGAAATAAGGGTATACTTTCATGTCTCTTAACCACCAACTGCCTTCTTAAAGAAATCCAGGCTTCATCATGCTGGAATGAGCTCCCTTTCCTTTATAATCTGATCCAATCAATAAGCTGCCTAAGTATAAGGAGGTCAAAAAACAGAAGTCTAAACACGTGCTTCAACTGGATTATTTCCTTTTACCTGTATTTATTCCCTTCCCCTCCAATATTGACCTTTTGACACTTAGGCCTTTGGGATCTAATTACCATCAAACAGCACCATTGAAGATCCTAGACAATATTAACATATATACCTTTTGAGTGTGTATGTGTCTTTTGTCTGGTATATTTATATGCGATAAACAGGATAGAAGACTTGCACCAAGATGTGTTTGTGAGCTTGACAACCAAAATATTTGAATACTCCTACCCTCCATATTTTATGTACCAACATTTTCCAGCAAATCTATTACACATAGCAGTGGCAAGAGGCTCAAAGCTCTTCTGTTTTCACTGTAGATAGCTAAAGAACTTAGTTTAAAAATAAGATAGATGGCAGTTTGTATATGAAAAGATGTTCAGAGAAGCTGGTGTACAAAACTTTACACTTCACTTCTGAGGTTAATTCCCTAATCTCCAGGGGACTTCCTAAACCAGAAACTGATTATGATACTAAGTCTTTATTTCTTTGTATGGTGGATACAGTGGCCGTTAATTATTTGAATAAGGCTAAGTTTGATGGGAATAGTTCTGGCTTGCAAACAGTGAAAGGATACTGCATCAAGAAAAATGGAATTAATGTCCAAGGGAATTCAGTTAATAGATTACAGTAAGCACTCAAAGGGAACGACGATACCTGTAGATTGCCATAACTTCCCTTCGAAGTTGAAATACTGGCATCAACAGCTGATTATTTTATTAAAAGCGGTACCAAGTCTGCTTCAAACTATTGCTTTTGTTCAACTTGCATGCAAGACATCAATAAACTGTTGAATTTTACTACACGTCCAGGGAAGGTAGCTTTTACATTGAGAGAGAAAGTTGTGTACTAGTCCTGTATTTTATCCATCTAGGCTTCAAAAGGATTTGGTGGAAGAATGTACCCAGCGGACACCAGTTTCCATAAATACGAATGGGCTACTAGTTAGTTGGTACCTTAGCTACTGTAGCATTCTGGAAACTGATAGAAGTATATTAATTATTTGGTCTTTTATTATACAATACACAGTTGCACAACAGTAATTAATCCTCCTGTCATTACACAGCTTATGTACACTGGAAACTTCTAATTTAGGAATTTGTCTACATGTTCCCTTAACAAACTTCTGTCACCACAGGAACAACAATACGTCTTAAAGAAGTGTACTTAAAACTTCCACGTTTTCAGCAGATACTACTGGCTGCCAATGACACGTGATGTATGACAATGTTTAAGATGTATCAGATTTAACAGTTTCCCTATGTTGAAAGACAATAAATTTACCACTAATTAGCATTTTTCATTTGCCTTGTTACTAGAATAGCTCTTCCCCACAACTAAGCGTATTACTATTCATTTATCCCCAAAAGCAAGGGAACATAAAAACACATGGAAAGACAATGGCGGCAGTAGACTATAATGGATACCTTATTAACATGAAACATAAATATGCTCCATTAAAGGTAATGTATGTGATTATCGCACAACACAGATGCCTTGAATATGGTCAATTTAACAAAAAAGTCAGCACACACAAAGTTGGATTTTTTCTTTACATCAAAATTTCTACAAAATAGGAGAGAGTACAATGCAATACACAAGTCCATAAATGCAAGATACGGTACAATTCACATTAATTTACAAATGGTTATTTACACTGTTGTATATACATATCCAGTCAGACCCGGTTAATGTGAGTCAGTTTGACAATTCCTTTTTCAAATGCAGAAGAACGCTAGATGAAGGAGTTTAAAATTACATGACACTGGCTATTATTTAAAAAGCTCTGATGCTTAAGTGTCTTATTAAATCAGACATGGATTAACCTGGTCTGATTGTAGAAATGTGTCAGAAGAAAAAAATTCACACAATTCTGCTTTACAAAAGCAACCAGGCCACTATGGTCTATTGACTGATGCTGCACATGCATGAATGCCATTGCTAACAACCTTCTTTATATTTACAATATAGGTTTAACTATACAGTAAAAGTTATTAATTTGGGCATTCAAGCTTTTAGCTTAACAGAAAGGCAACAGAGTATCTTCTTGGCAACACAAAGCCAGGATGGATGTTTCTAGAGCTCTGAGACATTTTCCTTCTTTTTAAATAGCCTCAAAATACTAAGAATGAGGAAATGAATTTTAACAAAACGGGCGTTCCTTATTTTAAGGCTTGAATAGTTCACCCATGTTCAGGCCGTAGGGTATTTGCAGTGACAAACCCAAGTTTGCACCGTGCACCATCCCAAGTTCCCATTTGAACATGTTTGTAGGATACCCTCTATAGGAGAGGAAATTCTGAGTAGTTATGGATAAAACTGTTGAGGTGTGAGACTCCAGGTGACTGGCATTTCATTTTGGAAAAAGTAACTACTTCCTAATAACATCTCTCACAAACAACCTGCTCTAGGAATTTGACGTTTGTTGCATATGCTAGTCTTAAATGGAAGCCATTGCACAGCCATGTTTTCTAAAAATGGATTTTAATGTGCAATATGAAAATGCAAGTCTCTACTATACTGCAAAGTCTCCTATTATAACTCTGTGATAAGTCTTGTGCTTCTTAAAAATGGCTCAAAGATTACTGTATTTATAATATCTTTGCCTCAAAGTGTTTTTGAGGTTTGTGAAAGGAGTTCAGTGGAATTTAGCAGCTCAACATGACTGAGGCTGAGATCCAGTCACAAAAAGCTTACGTTCTTTTCCCCTGCAGAGATTGTTACCTGCACTATATAAACAAACACCTCCTTTAAAAAATTACAGTATAATTCCAAACTGAAACAGTACCAGCATAGGAAGAGCTACTAGGGCAGGGAGACAATGGAATCTGTAAAATGCACAGGAGACACCCTAGCTCTGCCCTCTCCCTCTTGCAGAAGGAATGATCTGCAGTGTCACCCTCTTTTGACCTGAATGGTTAGCCCAATTTTCAAGTTCTAGCAGGCAGTTTCCAATAGGAGGAGAGACTGATGATGTAATCAGGTATTTCTTTGATGCCATCCTGTTCGTACATTCTTTGTAAAGTCCTGCTTCCCACAATAGGAATCGAACAACAGCTGATTCTTTGCTCACACAGTTAACAAGCCTCTTTCAGCCAGCACTTTACTCAAGAAGCTCTCATTCAGCTGTTTTCTCTGGGTCAAACTACCAGGGCTTCTTTGGACCTTGTGGTTCTCTCATCAGAGAGTATGGGACACCACTCTTGAATAGCCAAAGAGTTTGAAAAGAATTAGGGCTAATAAGAGCTGGACTGTACTTCAGAATAAACAGACACCGCTGTATATATTTTAAAACAGTTCTCTTTGGGATAGTTAGAAAGGGGGATCTGGTAAGTGTTCCAATTTATCAGGTTAAAAATAAAACTTTGAAAGCTCACTATCAAATATGTATGTGTTACCAACGCCAGAAATTAAGTTGTCACTTTACTCTATCAGGAAAGGGGGTTTTGTTGTTTTTATTTTGAAATAATTTTTTTCAGAATCCAACACTGGTACTCACACTAAGTAGCACCTTACTTCAAGAGATGTCTTGCTGAAATTAAAGGGACAACTTATGGACCAAGATACTACTTAATGTGGGTAAGTGTGGCAGAATAATACTCTTAGCGAAGAGAGAACTTTTCAGGTACAAAAATTAAAAAGCTGTTCGCTGTCTGTCACTTTCATGAGCTCTAGCAACATCCTCGATAATGCTACAGAAGGAAATGCCATTTCAGTTGGTCAGTTTTATTTAGACTATGAAAAGAATCTGTCCAATTTAATAAACTAGTTTAGTAAGTACTAAATAAGACTTACCCACTTTAAAGTTTTTTTTATGAAAAGTTTATCCATTTATATTAAAATTTTAAGAATGTGATTGTAAGAAATCCACGGTTGGAACCACCAGGTGATGAATACAAACTAGTTTTAAGGAATAAAACTTGCTTTTGTAAAATAACAGAACACTATTTAAAGTGGTATATAAGGTGAAAGTTTTTCATCCATGTCATTGCTTTAAGCATCCTGAAACAAGCTACGCTTTTGTAAAGCCCATCTGCATTTGACAATATGCTATAAAGCAATATTGAATAAATATTCTTGCCGAGTCTGCAACTGGCTCCCCATAAAATCTACTCCTACGGTGAGTGTGTTTGCACATACTGTATGTGCATACACGCAGACTTTGTACGTGTGGGCACTTCAGTGACCAAAGTGCAAAGTTTTTTCAGAGTAATAATCAGAATTGATTGACTGCTCAACAACACAGCAATTTCCAAGATTTAAAGCATCATCCCCAACCTCTCTCAACATACAGTCACAAAGTAAACATTTTCTTTTCAATTCACATTTTGTATTTCAAACCATTCTTGGTATAATAGCTTTTTAAAAAACATTGAGGATGATCAAAGCCCCATTGTTCAAACCTCAGACATTTCAAGAACATCCTTTGAACATGAGACTTTGGGCTACTAATATTTTTGCCATCAGTACAGCAAGAAAACCAGAAAATGTAACAGAATCTGTAACTACTGGACCTAAATATTTAAAGACAAGAATCCAAGCTGGAAAGATGAGGAAGGAAGGAAAAAGGTTTAAAATCTATGTATCCTTTAACTGAAGTGGTATTGTTTTGCTCCCAAGAGCAACGGGATTTCATGTTCACTGTTTTAAACCCAATAGTCTATCCTGTTGCAGTAATATTTCAGAACATAAGGAATTTATTGAGATTTTGGAATAGTGGTCTTTAAAATAAATGGAAAAATTTAACAAACAAGAAACTCTCCCATACAAGTTAAGGTTGGTACATTTCCTGTCAGATACTATGCACGTTCCTAAATAATCAGGTAGCCATAAAGCCTTCAGATTTCTACTATGTAATAGTAGCAGAAGGAAAGTCAAAATGCTGATATTTAACCCTAATAAGTAGATAGGCCTTGCTATAAAATGTAAAGTACTGTTATGCAGAAAATTGCTTTTATCCTCATCTTCCTTCCCTCAATTACTTGGTACCAGTGATTGGCATTTCAAGAGTAAATGACCACTATTCATGGGTTGTTTTTTTTTGGGTTGTTTTTTGTATACAGTTAAAGATTAAGATTCTCTACTGACCATATACAGTCTTTATATAAGTTAATGTCACTTTAATAAAATAAGTTGTGAAAAAACAAATCCTTTGGAACAGTTTCACTGCCTGAACTCAACCTTTACAGAAATTGATGAAAGCAGCAATGGAATCATGTTAAACTCATAATAAATAAATCACATACAACATATGTTAAATTACTTAGGTAAGGATTAAATTGCCATCTCTACAGCCTTATAGATTTAGCAAATTTCTAATCCATTCTATATCAACAGTAGGTATGCTCTTCTTATTAGATTTAACATTAAGACTTGTTTAGAGGCATCATTTGTAAAGCAAAACAACCAAGTGAACATTACAGAACTTAAACAAAATGTTTAGCTTTTTCAGTATCTGTTCTCAGAAAGGATTCTAAGGATCGCTTATCCACTTGAGGAGAACTGAAGTTCTTCATTACTCGGGAAGCTTTAATGCTGTGACCTCTGGCTTCATTTTGAAATACTGGTTAAAACGAACAATTGCGTACCTATTAAAAGGATAGAATTGAAACAAAGTTACAAAGAGATGAAAGTTCCTTAAGAGTCTGATCATGTTTATGGCAAGAGTCGTGAAATCTTATTGTAAAATTTCACAACAGCAACATGCTTTTGTGGAGTACCATGTGATGCTTTTGTTTAGTTTATTGTGCCATCTACTGGTTACTATCCAGTGTCTTTTACCTTTGAGAATCTTATGACTGATTCACTAGTCCAGTGAGTTTCAATACCAAATTCAAGTGAACAAATTATGATCTCAACATAGTATTTCATCAGCTTAGTCACAAGTTACTAGTCTGAGTCATATTAACTATGAACTAAGCTAGCATCTTAACTGCTACAGCAAAATTTCCAAAAAGATGCACAATCTTGTCATGATAAACTTAATAGGTTCTTCTTCATATTGCAAGGGGCATTCATTTGACAATTTTAAACATTTTTCATAAGAACATGAAACCCCACAATAACATCAGCTAGTATCTCAAAAAAGGACACTAAAAAGAAAAATATTCAGAATTTATTAGACTAAATGTCCCTTGCTATTTGGAAGGAAGGATTTTTATTTTTTTTTAAATAAGAACAGATCTCCTGGTTCTTAAATCCGAGCTCCATTCCTAGCTCTGCCATAAACACTTATGTATGTATGACCAAGAGCAAGCCACTTAACTTCTGTGCCTCTACTTCTCCCATGCAAATGCCACCTACCAAACACATGCTCGTGTGGCTTAATCCATTAATAATTGTCAAGTGCTTGGATAACGCATGCATGGAAGACACTATATACTGGAGCACAAGAATTTTTTATTTTATTTTTTATATAAAATACAGGGTTGACTTTTTCCCCACAAAAAGCAAAATAAATAAAATAAAAAATCCAGACTTTTATGGATGAACTGACATTACCCGGACATCTTGATTGTCTTAATAGAATCTCACTATAAAAATAATTGTGTACGGTCATCTCTGGAGCATCCTGCTTGAACATATTATTAACAAAACAGGATCAATTCGCTCAGACCTAGTGTAGTTCTGAAAGTCAGGATTCCAATCGAGGAAAATAGATTTGTTATTTATAGACAGTACAGTCACTTACCCTAGAAAATCAAAGTCAATGGTGGAATATTTGGCTTGAATCAGAGCCCACAATCCCCAAAAGAAATGAGAGGCCTAAAGATAAAAATAATTGGTGAAAGATTATTAGCTTAATCTGTAAGCTAGTTCTGTAAAGCAAGTATATGCTAAAAGGAATGAGCAAAATGGCTTGTCTGAAGGACTATTCTATAATTACAAAAAGAAAAAAAGAAAAAAAAATGTGATTTTATAATTAAAGATTTTGTTCTAAAATGTAAGTTTTCTGAAACCAGATACCAGCAAGTGTTATAAACCCTAATGCTGTCAATTAGATGTGTAGAAAAAACATCTTGACATGGGAATCACCTTCTAGAAAGGGTCTTGTTCAATAACGTTAACAAATGACCTATGCTTCAGTTTGATAAAGAGAATTCCAGCAGTGTACAACCATTACAAATCTACATACTTGTTTGATTGTGTTTCAGATATTAGATATTATTTGGCACCAGAATGCTTCACTTTCCAGTGCTGCTAATGAGACTAACCATTTAAAACTCAGCATTTCCATAAGTTTCAAATCTATTCTGACCCCACTTCCTGTTAAAGGTTAGATAAGCAGTTTGTAAGCATATGTTCAATGTCAGACTGAAGCTATGGATTACATGAATTATACGGTTGCTAATGTGTTTTAATAAACTTTGAAACTTGCGTGTTGTGGCCATCAGCTTCACAATCCCCTTGTGAAAGATGCATATGATTTCTGGACCACCCATGTTGCAAGTGATACTTCATACCTCTATTTATGTTCTGTAAATAAAAGCTTACAATAATGACCTAAATTGTTTCCCGAAGCATCCACATAATCCAAGTATTGTACTTAAATTCCTTTACTAAGGCTGTACAGTGTGAGTGCACATCTGAAAATATCTCAAAGCACAGGCACGTTAACATCTCACTAATGCATTTATTTAAGTTTTGATCAATTTGTCTAATGGTAGCAGTTTGGAGTTTTACACTAATACTCATTCATTCTAGTTCCTGTATTTTCTAACATGACCTCACACATTAATGAAGTTTAGTCAACATTAAAGGAACCCTTATTTTTTAAATTTTACAGTATTTGTACAACTTGTGTGGTCTACAGATTGGTCTTAAGCTGTTCAGTAAACAGAAACTCCTCCCCCCCCCCCCTCCAGCATTAATATGAACAAAGTTTAGAGCTCATGAAACAATGCTATATATTCTGAAAAATAGAGTTATATAGCTGCAAATCTAGCTTTACTAATTTAAGTAAATGGGACAGCTGAATATAATTACCACAGCTGGTACTAACAGCGCTAACAACAAATGAGCAGTATTTTCTAATAAAGACTTGTCTAGTGAATCATCCTCTTGGAAAGCCAACCAAAATTCCTCACTATAACTACCAGCCTTTGCCAGAAAATTGGAGAAGCCATGTATAGATTAGTCAGATATATATGGGCCAAAAAGTCAGAAAGAGTACTGGAATCATAAGGCCATACTAGCTGTCCAGAGTTGCACATCCACTGGCATACTAGGCATTATAGCTGCACTTGTAAAGACTTTATTTTAGCCTAAGTAAACGCAGGGTAAGAGGCACTGCTGCCATGACACCTCATGCTGTCATCTCCTATACAAAGCATGAACAAGCCTGGACAGTACTTAAACTGGACCAGGGATAATTTAGAGCTTTAAGAAGTGGTGTTGGGAAGTCAGTTCTAAGCAATATTCCAGCACTGTGATAGCAGATACAGCTTTTCAGAGGCAAATCAGTGGAAGGAGAGGAAGGATGGAAGAGCATCTAGGACCAGAGAGCCAAAATTTCAGCTTCTTGCTATACATCAAGACATGAGTGTCCTATGTACAGTCTTCAAAGTACGTTTGATGCAAAGAACTTCAGTGGTTCCTTTTATTTTTCAAACACAGAATTTTGGTCTTTGACAAATTTTATTTACTGTAAAGTCCTATATACACACACACGTATGCTACAAAAAAACCCAAAAATCAACATCAAACTCTTGAGGCAGAGCCACATTAACTTTCCTCAACTCAACATTGTCCTGCTAAACCCAGGGTTGTGAGTTCAATCCTTGAGAGGGCCATTTAGGGAACTGGGATAAAAATCTGTCTGGGGATTGGTCCTGCTTTGAGCAGGGGGTTGGACTAGATGACCTCCTGAGATCCCTTCCAACCCTGATATTCTATGATCAACACAGGGTGACTGATTTCAAACTATCAAGTTAAACCTTAATGCTATTTAGAAAATTTCTATGGAAGGGACACACTTACTGGTCCAGATACATGTCACACAGTTCAATATTCTATTACTCAGATTCTTTGGTTCTCAAATTTAAAATAATCTAGGATAAGGCCTGGTAAGGCTCATTTCACTACATATGGGGTCAGTTCAAATCCTGATATCTATTCCTTACTACCAAAGCCAGGAGGACTTAGAATCTATCATGCCAGCCCACCTTTATTGGCCAATATGAAAGATCCCTCCATGACTTAGGCCTGGGCTACACTAGCGGGGTGGGGGGTTGAACTAAGATACACAACTTCAGCTATGCTATCCGCGTAGCTGAAGTCGAAGTATCTTAGTTCGACTTACCTGGCCGTCCTCATGGCGGCGAGTCCACCGCCGCGGCTCCCCGTCGACTCCGCTTACTCCTCCTGCCGAGGTGGAGTACAGGCGTCGATTCGGGGATTGAGTTATCGCGTCTAGACAAGACGCAATAAATCAATCCTCGATACATCGAACACTACCCGATCCGGCGGGTAGTATAGACGTATCCTTAGGTTTTTCCTTGAGACTGAGAAATCTCTCAATCAAATTGACTTTACTTACGCTACTGCTTGAGGGAAACTATATCCTATGAAGAACAGTTGCTCCTCCACAGAAGAGGGTTAAACAGAGGAGTGAAAGGAAAATCTGCAGTGAACTTAAACGTGTTGCTTCTAGATGATGGATTCTAGCTGGCTTTACCTCATCAGAAAGGCCTTGACCTAGGGAATAAAGCCACTAAATGTATCCAGATAGTAAAGGCCCAGCAGTGAGTCCATTTACTTTCCAAAGATCTACATTGAGTTAGTCTAACACATAAACAAATAGAAATTGAACAATATTCATTGCATAATGGTTTCCATCAGTAATAGTAAGAAAAGCTGACACTTATATTGTATTAAAGATTTCCTGCAGGTATTGCATAATCTTAAAACTGCAAGTTCCTTGGGACAGGGAACTCAGTTTTATTTGGCTGGAAAGTGGTAAGCATACCTGGGGTGTTGTATATACATTAATAATCTTGAGAAACTTACCAATGCAAATTGATTGACTTGCACATATAGGACTTCTACCTCTTTCTCAGTAACATCTGTACCGAAACCTTTATATTCCTTGTATGCCTCAAGGTAGGATCTCAGCCACTGCTCTTGTAATTCTCTATCTGGATAAAGGCTGTAGTCTACCTCACTCACTCCTTCAAAAACAAGAAACAAACAAAACAAACAAAAAGAATTAACATTTATTTATATATTTTTTTAAAAGTCAGATGTTTGACTTCACAATTATAAATGACCTATACTTTTCAGAAACTTTGCAAATGTGTACCATATGTAAACTAAATATGAACAGATTCGGATACTCTTATCAATGAATACCCCTCAAACCCAAAAGAAAAACAAAAAAGAGGACACTAACATTATGAAAGATTCTATGCTTAAATATTTGACCATTGCTAGCATACATGTGTATTTGTGGTCTGGTATAATCTGAACATCAGCAAGTTACAATTGTATGGGGAAAGTCCCATGAAAATAAAGCATCTGTATTATGAATTTTTTCCCCAAAAATCTTCCCAGGAAAATTCAAAGAGCGCTATAAGTTCTAGTGAAAGAAGAAAAGAGATTTGCATGCAATCTGAATCCTTGTTACAAAACATGAGACATTCAGGTATACTTATATTTCATCAAAAATTAAGCTAATGTTTCAGAAAGAAGTGAATTCCTTACACAAAAGGAACCTACTCAATCACAACTCTATTTCCTTTCCTTCCCTCTCTTTGGAACTGTGAAGTTTCATTTGTCTCCATTGTCTAATCTTCTCATCATCCTTGATCCAAGTTCTCCTCTCTGCATATCATAAATCTGCCTCTATCAAACCCTACAATTTTGCCTTGTATACTACTGCCTCTGCCTCAACTCCATCTCCGCTGAAATCCTCACCCACACCTTCCTCTGTCCCCTGGACTAAGTCCCCTTCTCAAGTCTAAGTTCTCTGGAATTCGTATTCTGCACATGGTAAAATATAATCTTCTGTATATAAGAATGACAACATAACTCTCTTCCATTTCAGGATCCAGTTCAAACCTTTTTAAAGCCCTCCTTGGATTTGCTCCTGTTAAGTTCCTGACCTTTGTCAATCTCTGCTCACCCAGCATTAGCCCTATGCAATATTTACTCACTGGTGGTAGAAAGTGGTTCTCTGCATTTTCTACCATGTGTTAAAAATGTCTCCCTACAGCACTCCTTCACCTGAAATCTTGCCTATACCTCTTCAAGAACAACAGTGGGCAAGATTAACTCTAAAGTGTTTGGGGGACAATTTGTATAAAATGCTCAACAAAACAAATTGTACAAACAGGTTCCAAAGAGTAAGCTACAATGTCATCAAGGAATTAAGAATTTTGAAAGTGAATTACCATGACCACTTTAGAAGTACACAACCTGGAAAACACTATGACAAATAGAAGATTACTTAAACTTCTTGTACTGTATTTACATTGCTGTACTGTAATCATTATGGTGGAATTCCCACTATAACCCCATTCCCAAAGTAAATAGCATACAGGTAAGGTATGTCAGGCACTCCTATTTAAACTCTCCAAGACGAGAGTACTGTAGAGGGACATTCAATGAACTAGACTTGACTAGATAAGCCACTTTTTGAGCAAGTATAGTCTTTCCTATGTTCTTAAACCTTAACTTCTCCCTATCACACACAAATCTGCACATTAGCTTTGATTCTTGTTCTGCTCTTCTCAGTTTGTCAAAAATCAAGTCAAAGCGAAGTCTCAACTGCAAGTTGTGCAAGGAATAACAAGACTGCCATTTGGCGGTACAGGTTATTATATATGAAGGCAACTGTGAATTTTCCACACCGTATCTGCACTGGGAGGGAAGGAGCATCAGTGCCCCTATGATATTGTTTTTAATATCACAGAGAAAGGATGATCTCACAGTTAAGGCAGAGCTCAGGAAGTTGGGAGTTCTAGGTCTATTTTTAGCTCTGCCAGACTTCTTGCATGACTTTGGCAAAGTCACAGCCTTCCCACATCTTAGGCTATATCTACACTACACAGCTTTTAGTAACATGGCTTTATCACCACAGACATGCCACTAAAAGTCACGCATTGTAGCTGTTGTGTGTCGACTCTCCTGCCGACAAAAACTTCTACCCACAACGAGCGGTGTTTGCGCTGTTCACACTGGCATTTGCCGTGGCAAAACTTTTGTCTTTCGAGGGGGAGGGGGACTAACACCTCTGAAAGACAAAAGTTTTGTCGTTCAATTGCCAGTGTAGACATAGCCTAAGTTCCCACAACTGCAAAGTAGGGACATAACTAGCCCACCCCACAGAGATTTTAAGTTGAATTCATCAGTGACCGTAATACATTTTTGTGACACTTTCCTAGGGAGCCCAGGACTGTGAGTCACCTTGTTATCTGCTTGCCACCAGTGAAAACAAGATTTGTGCTCCCTGACCTCACCAGTCTGTTAGGAACCCAAAATATTTCCTCAGGCTATGCCAGCCCTTACTTTGCCTTGCAGGTTATCAGTAGGTGTACCCCAGCTCCCAAGCTCCACTGAAAGAGTCCCTCTGTAGTATCCAGCACTTATCACAGGACATTCACAGAAATTACCAGCTAAGATGTCCCCAAAGGATCAGTGTATACACAGGTTGACTGGTACAACTCAGGATCAGATTCTTTATAAAAATCACAGAACTGAGATATAGGCATAGTGAAACAATCATAAGTATATTATCAAAAATTAAGAGATAAGGCTAATAAGTGGAAACAGAAATGGTTACATATAAAACAAAGTATAACACGCTTCTTACTAGACTAAACTTAACTTTAACAGGCCAACAATCTGTCTAAAAGCAATCTTATCTCACCCAAAAGCTATCTTGCAGTTTCCAACTAGGACAAGTTGGGATCCTGTTTTCACGAATGTAACTGCTCTGCCCGATTACTTCCTCAAGTACAGGATAACAGGGTGCTGTCCCTGTCCCGTTATACGCCAATAAACCTTTAAAGTGTGCAAGACAACGTTCCCCCCCCCGCTGTTCATCTATTTTTCTTAAATCTCACAAGTCTCCATGTGCATTTAGCTCAGACTGGTGATTGTGGATAAGACAATACTCAATTTACATTTCAAGAGACAGATGGATAAACATCTCAGGTCTGGCAAGAAACCAGTTTCTCACTTCTCCTGGGGAGTAACCTTGCTACAAACTATAAGGGCTAGTCTACACTGGCAGCGCTTTAATGTGCCTTGTGTAGTCGTGGCACAGCGCTGGGAGAGAGCGCTCTAAAACACACCACCTCAACAAGGGATGTGGCTCCCAGTGCTGGGATACTGTTTACACTGGCACTTTTCAGCGCTGCAACTTGCTGCGCTCAAGGGGGGTGTTTTTTCACCCCCCTGAGACAGAAAGTTGCAGTGCTGTTAATTGCCAGTGCAGACAAGCCCTAAGAACATATTTTCAGTATATAGACATATCAGTATGTTACACACAATGTACACTATGTTACACCAACCATATGTGACCAGCAAGATTCGGACTTTCATTTGAGATCTTATGTGACAATATTTAGGGATAAATGCTATAAAAACAATGTATTATGTGTAGTGAGTTTGACAGGCCTATGGGAGTTGCTATTACAGAACAGTGACGCCTTTGCCAGTTGGCACAGAGGGGTTCATTATGGTCACAGTTTTGAGATCCTCAGATGAAAGGCACTATATAAAAGAACAAAAGACTCATTGTTTTATTACCAATTAACTTTTAAATGGGCAATTCATTTTTTACCTGCAAACTCATTGAAATGATTTCCAATATCATAAGCCAGGTAGTTGTATCCAGAGTACTCATAGTCAATGAACTGTACATCACCTATATGAGACACAAACATGAAAACGTAAGAATCCATAACAAACAAACCAATGCCCTAATTCAGTGCGGTCCCTAGACATCTGCCAACATTTCAGTCTCACTGTTTGTGCCCATTTGCATGCACTCTTGAGACACTCCAGGGTAAGGCTGTGAATTTTATGGTATGAGCTTCACTTGACAGAAGATATACAGTCTGATCAACAGCTTGCTTCAGTATTTTACTATGTAATTTAGAATCAAAATAGCTATTTCAGGTTTCCATTTCTACCACAAGAGGGCGTCATTTACCTTAGAAACTCAGATTCCGTTCTAATGAGAAATACTATATAAAAAGACTCTTTTAGTTCTAACAGTAGGTAGAAATACAGATTACTTGTCTATCTTTTTAACTAGCAGAGTTATAGGTACAGTATAAGTAATCCAATCTACTTTCTTGACAAGCAAATAGTGCAGCCTGACTACAGAATACATGTAGCGCGCACAGTCATTTTTTGCAAGACAGCGTTTCCCCAATTATTCAACAATCTTCTGATTTTGATGATGGCGTTAATGAATTTAGTGTTATTTCAAGCAATGGCATGCCATGTTTGAATACCCATCTCAAAAACAAAGTGCCTGCAGGTATTAAGTAACAGAAGCCTTACAGCATAAAGTAAGCGTGGACAAAAGGAATAGCGCTACCCCAAACGCTCCCTTGTTGCTTAATGGCTTTTTACAACAAGTTTATCTGGCCAACTGGGAGGGCAGTTGTGGGAAGTGCATCACGTCCAGATTGTATGGCCTTTGAGTCGCCTCTGGTAAATCCATTCCACAGCAATAGTCAAACGGACACCTGGAAATCAGGTTTTAATATAAGCTAGACAGGATTGCTACTGCTCTTGCAGTCTCAGAAAAAAATATACTATCAACTACTATAACCGTCTGAGTGCAGGGGGTATATATTTCTGACTATTCAATAGTACCCACCTCAAACATGTTCAGATTTAAATTTTGTATTCCTCCATATTGAGCTTTAATAACTACTAATGGTCATTCAATTAAACTCTATTCCTGAAATATGTAATATTTGTAATTATTAAACTCCTTCCAAGCTGCATGATTATTCCTCTATAGGTATCAAGTTGACCCTTGCTAAAAGATTGTACTACAAATTTCAGAGACTCTGAAGTAATGATTTTAATACATATTAAGCCATAATAATGAAGCAAATAATTTTGCAATTACTAATGTTGACTATTCTCTCTCGAAGCCAAAACTGAAAGTTTAATCCTTGAGCAAATTTAACACTAATCTTAAATTAGAAAAATATTTTAAGTTTGATCTGAATTATAACCTTTTAGGAGATATGGGGAAATGTTTTAACCCAACTACATTGCAGCTGTTATTTCCTTAAAAGACTGGAGGAGTTTAAAACTGGACATTAAGGACAAGTTAAAATGTGTTATAAGTGTCCATGAGCATGCATCTCCTGAGTTACCTTCTGCACAGATAGAGTGCTTTGGTAATTTTTTTTCAGAAACAGCATGCAGCAGCAAGTATTTAAGATTTCAATCAGTGCCATTACACATGTTGCCACCCATTCCACATATTTATTTATTCAAATGTATAAAATGTGTCGATAAGCACCCATCCTTTAGTCTAGGTACCTATCTCATACAATTAACAGATAATAAATAAGAAGATTACTTAAATATTTACCAACCCCGCAACCCTCACCTCATGCTTGGGGGGGGGGGGGGGGGGAAGAGAAGAAGTGGGCTTTGCAACCTGCCTGGAAGGTTAACAAACATGTTCTCGGTCAGACCAACCCAGGGAAGTGACTAAAGCAGAGCACCCTTCACAGAGAACATCCAGCCAGCAGTACATGATAAGAGGTTCCCATGATTTAAAAGCTGTTAAAAGTATTGAAAGCACTGGAAATTGATTTTACAAGGGCTGCAGTCCAAGATCTCATAGCAAAGTCACAGCTTAATTAGAGTTATCTGCGTGGCAAGTCCATGAAACAGATTACATGTTTCTTGCTGGTTCCTTAATAGTGCTGTAGATTTAAGCACATATAACCTCTAAAGCTCATCTGTTAAATATAAACCAATAAAAATGCACAGCCCAACCCTGGTTAATGTTTGTTTTGTCATACGATTGAACTAGCCAGTACAAAATCCAATCATTTAAAAAGTCTCTTGTATTCAGGATTTTGCATATAAAGCAGATAAAAATAGCAGGTAAAAAGCCTGCTTGCAAAGTATCAACTTAAGACATACTTTAAAAAAAAAATTTTAATCCAAATTTTATCTCAGACTGCAGTGCCATTATTCTGATTATAGCTAGCCTTTATTTAAAAATGTTATTTCCAGTTATAGTTAATAGTTTATAAAGTAAGAATATGAAGCTAACAAGATACAGATGAGGCTGTTACCAGGCTCTGTGCTCTCCTTTGGGGGAGGTGCACGTGAACAATTGATGCGATAAACCTCCAGTCAGTGCGTTTAAGTAGCACGGTGCACGCCGCCACATGGCAGCAACAATGGCATACCTAATCTGTAGCAGATGAAGAAAATTTGGCACACTCACATTTGAAAAGACACAAAACTTTAAAAAGAAAAGTTCTGCATTTTACTGCTCTCCTTTTTCAGACCCATTCTACAGTGGAACTCAACCTTAAATTTAATTTTTGCAACAAGTATTAAGGTTAAAGATACACAGTTCCCTTCAATTTTCTGTGTCAAGAAAGTATGACCAGACAGGATCACTTCATTAATTTTTATTATAACATTTTGCTATAAAATAAGGCAGGTGATAAAGAGAAAGTGAACTGACTTGTATGATGTTATCACTGCATTCTTTAGATTAATTTATGTTTAAAATTATAGGAATACACTCTAAGAATTAGTAAAGATGAATTCATCCAGAAGAGCAACTAGTTCCCAGTATGATGAACTCTGAGCTACTAGCAATTTATTAGTCTTTTAGATTGGGGTTTTTAAAATGTCTAAGTCTACTCCCATTGACTTCAATAGGAACAGCTAGGCCAATGCTGACTACTACTAAAAACTTCTCCCAAAACAGAAATCTAATACATGAAGTACACTTGTGGAATGTGCAACCTATAAAAGTGTTATATCATAATTGTGTACTATTGTCCACTGTAGAGTTTATCCAGACAGAAGATATTTCAAATTGAAGCACCCAACATTCTATATCTGAAAGGCAGTTATATGTATTTTATCAAAGCTTTAATGCTGAAAGCTACATACTATTTCACTGTTCATATAAAAATGAATGCGTGATCTGCAATGTGCATGTCATTTTATGTTTGATGCATTTAAAATTGTGTTTATTAACTGAAATCAGAGGTTGGGTAATCCACAGGGGATTTGCTGACAGTCTTCAAGGAGCTGACAGTCAAGAAATGATGACTCTCCTGTTTCTAGCTGCTCTTTATTGCACTATAGATAGTTCAACAAACTTTACTACTCCCCTGACATAAGCCACTGCTGTATGAATATTATGTAATCATGAACAGAAAAAGAGATAACTTGTTATAGTAAATGTGAATGGAAGTGCCCTGCAAGATAATCTCTTTATTAAGAGCGAGCGATACTATGAAAAGTAGTGAGAAAGCCTGAACTAAACAAAGCTTAATGTAGCAGGGTGTATCACCTTGCTGTGATGAGAACGTCACTACAAAACCCCTACCACAGAACAAACACCATCTCCGAGACACACACTAAAATACGTTCACCCAAAGTTTAAAAAAAAAAAGCAGAACACTTAACTTCGGCACCTAGTTACAGTGACCTGATTTCCAGAAGTGCTGAGTAACAACCGTCAATGGAATCTGTTAAGTGGTCAGCACTTTTCAAAAGTCAGGCTGCTTATGTAGGTGCCTAATGTTAAGCTATTTTTAAAAATATTTGCCAAGATTAAGAAAAGTGAGGAGTAACTGAAGATGTTCTAGAAGTGTTGGAAAGAAATCTGATGCTGACAAGCATTAGTAATAAGGTATCTGAGAATACTGGGAGAGTCTAGAAGAGACTTTGGAAACTCCTGCTCAAGTTTAAAAAAAAAAAAAGTCAAGAGCATCACGACAAAAGGGTTATAAATAAATGCCTTCCAACTGTCAGTTACTTAAATTTAAAACCACAGTTCACACATTAAGATATATTCAAGGGCAAGAAATGAAGTGAAACTGTGAGCTATTTCTTTCAGAGAACAAGTCTTCTAGGCAATTATAAATCTGTTATGTAAGGTAACACTATTGAAATTTTTCATATCCGGAGTGATTAAACAAAGCAGCAAGAGGCAGATTTATCTGAGCCACAGCATGAGCAAATTCAACTCATCAAATGAGTGATGCACTCCATTTAACCATGCTAGAGTTCAACATTTTATTTCAGTCTCTCTTTGGAAAGAGGGTTAGATGTTCAGGTTTAAGAATTCTTAAAGCCATCGGTGACAAAGTATGTTGTTTCTGTATGTATATACGTCAATCTATTTTTAATATCTAGCAAGTTTTAAAACCCTGTGTAGACTGGAAATGAAGTATAGTCTTTGAAAGGGTAGAGTTAAAAGGTTGGGATAAACAATGGTGGGACTATCTACTCTGAGCGAGCTAGTGTAAACTGACCACCTGTAGCTTTTTAAATAGTATGCTGATTACACTTGGCCTAAGCATGACTAGACAACATGCTAATGAACGTGCTACAAACACCAGTGGTGAATTATGGATTCTGTTTGTGCAGGTTTAGACCCAGCCTCTTTAGAGAGCAGATCAAGGTGAGATTGAAAGAACGGATATGAATACTGCTGCATAATCAGAACTTTTATCTACCTTCCTATATTTAGGCCAGTAACTCCTCCAGAAAGCGAACTGCATCTTTAAGATTGTTCTTTGTGCTCTTATTAAAGCAGCTTCAAAGAAGAATTCATTGCATGCTGATACTTAATTTTTAGAGGTTTTTTTTTTTTTTTAAAGGATCTTTATTTGGCTGAACATACTTGATATGATTCATGTTTATTTGCAGTTAAAGTTAAAGCTGAGTTTCCACTTCAAAAATAAAGATGAAGTTCCTCCTTCTAAGACTGTATTAGGTAACACGGGTTTATAAATTTTTGCACCGTAAAAGTGTACAGTACAAAATATACAGCTTTCACAATATACAAATACTCATTTTGCAGATGGCATTGAGGTTTGGTTACTATAAGAATAGTACCTGTTGTATCTCGGTATTGCAGAGTTCTTACAACAACGTACATGATGTGCTGCAATATTCAAGCATGTAAGCTTTAATGGACACAGTCTAGCTATTGCATATACTTTCAAATCTTTTCCCATTCAGTTATTTACAACCAGCTCGAAGCCTAAGTGCTTTACATTCAGATTCCTCCCTCCTCCCCACCTTGTCCCCAAACACTAAACACTCACACACTGGTTATTGTAGGTTTGCTCAAAAGTGATGCACTGCTGGCATTGTTTTTTTCCTCCACTCTGTTTATAAAAAAGAGAAGCATATAGCATTTGTTTTCAAAGTGGGAATGTTAAGCTTATCAACCGTGATAGTGAACATTTAACTGAATTATAGTTTTTGTTTAAGCATTTTACACTAAAGCATGGTTCTATTATGAAAAGTGACTAAAAATAGCATCTTTTCTCAGTAGGTCTGATTTGTGTATTCAGAATCAGACCTGTTGACTTTAGTGACAAAAATAATTTTTACCCCCTTTTTAATTCCTATTAGCACTGCAGAGTCAACAACTGAAGTTTTTTCCCCTTTCAAAAACCTCAACAAAATTGCTTACTAACTCCTACTCAATAGTTAGAACTAACTCAACAGTTAATTAAAATTAATAGAATTACACAAGTATGCAAGGGCATATACTGGAAGGTGATGGTGCTGCAAAGGTGTAGTTGATGGCTACATTGGCCTGCAGAACATATAGCACTAGTATTTATGTGCAAGAAAGAAAGACCTAACTCAGAAGAGAGGTCGCATATATATGGATTGCAGCTAAAAGATCTTTTACTTGTACACGTCGAAGGAGCACAGTTGATGTAGAAATGATATACACAGCCACTTTTCAAAAATCAGAAAACTTCAATATTTATTTTGTATCAAATTTTATGTAAGCTGTAAGGCACATAAACTCAGACGTGACGCCTCAATTATTGCTGAATGTCTGATAGAGAACACCTTAAATGCTG
This sequence comes from Emys orbicularis, assembly GCF_028017835.1. NCBI lineage: Eukaryota > Metazoa > Chordata > Testudines > Emydidae > Emys > Emys orbicularis. Next base: position 126,408,990 of record NC_088683.1, read on the forward strand.
TTCACATTCATTTTAATGATTTCAAACAAATATGTTGGCTTTAGTGGTAAGCTAACTGTCAATGACGTGATAAGTTACAAGATAATATTAAATTACTCAGACAAATCTGAAATTAAATACTTCTCTTTAAAGAGAAAGTCTTCACTATCTCAATTGTAAGCTTCCCTGCAACTACCAACATGCTTCTACAAAATTAACTTGTTACTTTCAGTTCAGCTCACAGACTTCTGGGGATTTGGGAGGAGGTGTGGGAAATTGAGGTACTAGTCTCGTTAAAGCATTTTTCTGCACCATAATATCCCTGTTTTAAATGTCCCAAATTTACTGTTGGTTCACCATGTTTGCCTGTTGAATGCATCATTTAGTAACCGAACCTCAAACCACTAAACAACCAAACCTTAAAAGGAATAACCTTAAAAGGAATTAAGGTTTTCTATGAGAACTTTTGATAGTTCCTAGTTTTTTGGTTTTGTTTTGTTTTTTAAATACAAGGATTTCTTTCAAGAGTTCAAGTATTTACAAGATCTGAAAATAATGAACAAAAATTTGATTTGCCATTTCCAAGATAAGCCAACTCCCTACCTCTGAGTTAAAAAATAATATTTACAAAAATATCTTCAACATTAAGATGCCTATGTACCTCATTTGCAGGATATAAACTGAGCCATTGAAAGTAGCATAAGTATCATTATGATACTTCACCCTGGGGAACTCCTCCTTGGCACCAATGTATCTGACAAATCAGAACAATACATTGATAATACAAAGTAACCTGGAGACATTAGCTCCTAAGGTTGTTGAATGCATGACAACCTTTTATAAATGTATATGAGATTTCTATTAAATTAGAAAGACAAAAAGACAATTTGATAGTTTGAAATCCATTTTTACAGACTAAATCGTTACAGTGAAAATAAGAATATAAAGATTTTTCTCCACATGCTAAAAACATTTTAGAATTAAAATTATGCTTATAGCTGCTAAGACAATTCATATATTTATACAAATACTGCTACCATTACATTGAACTTTGATTTCAAGCAGCAAATTTACTTCACTTACTACCATTAGTAAAAAGTCATAAGTGATTTAATGAATTTGAATTATAAGTCTATACCCACCCTAAGACAATTGCCACAGAATACAAATACAACACAAGTATGGAATGAAGCACTACTTACTGCTGTGTTCAATACCTACCTTGTTTCTCGTTGTAGATAATATTCTTACACAACAGGTCATTGTGGCAAAGCACCACTGGGGATCCTAGATTTGACAGTCTCTCCTTCATCCAGGCCATCTCCTCCTGAAGGATTTGAGGACTTGGAACATCACTTAAGAACCTTTTGGGGTTCAAAAAAATTGAAAAGTTTCTCTTCTGAGCATAGTGTTAATAATAAAGGAATTATACAGAAATGTATACATTAGTGCACTTGGTCAGTTATTTTCTGTATTCCGGTTATTTCAACACATAATTGAGTAAGCCATCTTAGTCCAGATTTCACTGCTCACTCTTGTAGTGAAGTCACGGAAACATAAGATGGGAAGAAGGCAAGAATTCCTATTACTTTTACAAAGGTGACTTCTTTAAGAACAACTTGGCTCTCAGACATGACAACATCATAGTCCTAGTTGTGGGAGGAGAACAAGACTAGTAATGCATACTCTTTTCAAGTGGAAAGGAAACAGCAGGAAGAATGTGGCCAAAAAAAATAAAAAGGATGGTCAAACCCATCACTTTATTCTGCTTCTTAGAAGCATTTACACTGATATGGGGTCGGGGGGATGGGGTGTCTAAAAAACACTCTGGTTATGTTTTCCCACTCAGCTGGTTAATACGGTATGTGATGAAAACTGAGACAAATGAGTTATTAAAAAAGTAATCAAATATTTAATAAAATAACACTTACCGTTTATTTACTTCCTCATCTGTAAATTCTGTAGGTATGAGTGAGAAATATTTTCCCATCTTCAGCCACATGTTAGATTTGGGGATCCATCCATTGTGTGCATGAATAGCATGGATTTTAGCAAGCTGCCTGGCTATGAGTCTGTAAGATATAAAGGTTATTGTATTGCTACATTCTTACTTTTCAACTGGTGACAAGCAGATTGCCAAAAAGCATTTGGTAGTTAATTACTGCTTTCTTGACATTTAAATCTCTTTTTTTATATTTGTCTTATTGGTGACTTTTTACTTTAAATTGAAAATTTCATCAGGGAATACATAGGTCACACAATTTCCTTCAAAAAGTTTGTTTCCCCAAAACATATACACCTCTACCTCTGTCCTTGGGAGCCAAAAAATCTTACCGTTATAGGTGAAACCGCGTTATATCAAACTTGCTTTGATCCACTGGAGTGCGCAGCCCCCCCCCGGAGCACTGCTTTACCGCGTTATATCCGAATTCATGTTATACCGGGCCGCGTTATATCGGGGTAGAGGTGTATGCTTTATAATGGAGAGGAGCAAGGAAGTGTGGGAGGCAGGGGGGATGGCTAGAAAGAGCTAAGCACTGGCAGACAAAGCTCAACAGCACTTCCTTACTCCTAAAATAGTGCCCTGTGGCCTGCTGGAGGAGGAGGGAGCAGACTACCTACAAGACCCAAGTCCGATCCTTCCAGACTGGATGGGAAACAGTGAGCTATCATGGCCATGTGGAGGGAGAACACTAGGTTGTTGCAGAAGAACATTTGGATACTAAAATGTGTACACAGTCAGCCATCTCCATAAGTTCTTCTGTGTATGGTTATCAATAGCATGCTCCACACTGACAACTTTCCTATGCATAGATAGGGCCCTACCAAATTCACGGTCCATTTTGGTCAATTTCATGGTTATAAGATTTTAAAAATCGTAAATTTAATGATTTCAGCTATTTAAATCTGAAATGTCACAGTGTTGTAATTGTAGGGTCCTGACCCAAAAAGGAGTTGTGGGGGGTTGCATGGTTATTGTAGGGGTATTGTAGCGGTATTGCTTCCCTTACTTCTGTGCTGCTACTGGTGGCGGCTCTGCCTTCAGAGCTGAGCAGCTGGAAAGTGGCAGCTGCTGGCCAGGACAGGGCCGCCTGGGCCCTGGGCGGCCCTGTCCTGGCCAGCAGCTGCCACTTTCCAGGGGGCCTGGGGCATTCAGGGGGCCTGGGGCAAAGCGGGGGAGCGGATATAAAAAAAGGCTTGTACTCACCAGGCGGTGCTCCGAGTCTGCGGCGGGTCCTTCACTCGCTCCGCGTCTTCGGCAGCACTGAAGGGCCCCCCGCCGCCAAAGTACCGCCGAAGACCCGGAGCGACTGAAGGGCCCTCCGCCGCCGAAGACCTGGACCGCCGCCGGGTGAGTAAAAATTAAAAAGGCGGTTCTAGCCAGGGAAGGGATTCTTGGCCAGGGATCGTGGGGCCCCTGCGGGGCCCAGGGCAAATTGCCCCACTTGCCCCCCCATCTGGGCGGCCCAGGGCCAGGAGTCCAGCTCTGAAGGCAGAGCTGCCATCAGCAGCGCAATGCAGAAGTAAGGGTGGCATGGTATGGTATTGCCACCCTTACTTCTGCACTGTTGCTGGCAGGGTGCTATCTTCAGAGCTGGGTGCCTGGGCCAACAGCCACCGCTCTCTGGGCACCCAGCTCTGAAGGCAGCGCAGAAGTAAGGGTGGCAATTCCGTGACCTCCCTAAAATAACCTTGTGGCCCCCCTACAACTCCCTTTTGGGTCAGGACCCCCAATTTGAGAAATGCTGGTCTCCCCCGTGAACCTGTATAGTATAGGGTAAAGGCACACAAAAGTCCGGATTTCATGGTAGGAGACCAGATTTCACAGTCCGTGACGCGTTTTTCATGGCCATGAATTTGGTAGGGCCCTAGACATTAGTTTCCCAAAATGCACTGTGGAGTTTTAATATTTTTCAAGATGTTTACCTGAATATATCTGGGTTGCAGACATGCTCCGGATCCAGTGCTTCTCCCTGCATGAACTCGTAGCATAGACCATTACTGAAAGTACAGTAGAGTTGTGGCGCACAGCCATGGGCCTGCAACACCCGGAAACTTTTCACTTCCTCATCTCGATCTACTAACAGCTCGGTCTTGTTTCCATAGATTCTAACTAAAACCACATCATCCATTGCGTCACCCACATAGCAACCAATAAGCTTGTTGGTGATTCCATCTGTGAACAGCTGCAATGTAAAAATAATACGTAAGCTACTCAATGATTCTATATTTTCCCATTTGTATGTACTTCAGAAAAATGGGAAAGATGGGTGGAAGTTTTTCCACTTAATGGATCACCCTTAATCCTGTGGATTTTTTTAGTTAATTATTTGACTCAGGTTGAACAGAAACAACTGTTATAACCAAGACATTTGCTAGTCTGTACATTTTAAACAATCTTTAAAAAACACAGATGTGGAAAACTAAGTACTGTGGAAAGATGCATATTTCTTTTTAAAAGGGCATTTCAAGGTATTTTCTGAGTAACAAGCCATAAGGAGAGAGACAGGAGAAAGACATTAGAATTAAGAAATGCTATATACATCAAAGTAGGTCTGTAATAGGAGTTTTCAGATAAGCAACTGCTTTGAGATCTATTCAGCAACACAACTCCGCCCCCCACTTGCCCCCCTCAACAAAACAGGATTTCAGGACATTGTATTGAATTTTTCAAACAAATAAATACAGCTAGGCAGAGAACAGTAATTCCATTTTGAGGAGGATTTTAAGATTTCAAAATTTGGTTTTGTTCTATGTCAGGACAAAAAAACCCTGTTACTTACATCTAGAAGGACCGCAGTTACTGTAAGGTGTTGTCCATATACATTCCACTTTTGGTGTGCACGTACCCGTTCAGATTGTTTTGGTCAGCAATGTCTCTGCTGGGGCCTTGCCTGCGCCTTAAGTGTCCTTAAGCCTCCCACCTGAAGGATGGCCCCAACCAGTGCAGAATGCTTGCGTTTTAGGACTCTATTAGCAGGGAAGGAGGGCAGGTCACAAAATACATACGGACCACCATTCGTTCAAGTGCTTGTCCACATTATATTCCGCTGCTGCTAACTCAAGCAGCAACCTAGATCATAAGTAGTGGGTGATAGGAGTCTACCTGAACCATGACTGTGAGACAGCCATGAAAGAGTGAGCATCAGATCTCGATGCTGCTATTATGGAGTGATGTTGGGTGAACATACGTACTGAATCGCAAGTACCTGTCCTACATCTCCAGTATTGGAACACCCATCAAAGAGCTTCAGAAGCTGCTTGAGCTCTTGTGGAATGAGCTGTAACACTCCATGGAGGGTCTTTGTTGGCTAAATCATAGCCATATTTAATGCAGGTAGAAATCTAATAAAGTCTTTGTGCCTGACCTTTCGTCCTATCTAGAGGATATCAAAAATGGCTCAGGTCCTGTCAAAGTAGAAGGCAAGTGCCCAAAGTACATGGAAAATGTGATGCTTAGCTCCCCTTTGCTGGAATGGCTTGGGAAAGAAAACAGGCAGACGTATTACCTGACTGTGATAGAAGTCAGTGGTTACATCCGGCAAGAACTCTGGGTGAGATATCAAGGTCCCCGTCTTTATGAAATTCTGTGCATGGAGGTCCTACCGAGAGTGCTTGTATCTTCCTCACCCTCCTAGCAGATATTATTGCTACTAAAAAGGCTGTATTGATCAACAGATGGAATAGAGAACATGCAACTAGAGGCTCAAAATGGGAGGCATGAGGACACTCAAGACATAGGTGCGACCTCAACTGACATGGATGACAAACAATAAACAAGTGCTTGGGGTAAAAGTGCACCAACAGTGGAATATACATGGATAAGCACTTTAAGAACAACCAAAAATTTTCAGAATTCTCCACGAAAAAGGAATTACAGTTTTCTGTCCAAATCTATTGGGAGCCCCATTTCCAGAGTAGGCTGCTCAGCAGGGTGCCCTGGCGCTGAAGTAGCACCTGGCGGGAGTTGCGTGGGCAAGCTGGCCAAAAAACAGTCAGACAGGTTTCCAGTGGAATCTCATCAAAATCAACAGGGTTACGTGGAATACTTCGTCTGACAAATCAGCAAACTCTGGCAAGATGTTTTGTTGAAATTTGTAACGACTAACTCTATAAGTAAGGCTTGCTTTATTAGATCCAACTTCTCAGGGAAATGTAAAAACTGTGTTTGAAAAGTAAAACTTTTAAATTCTCAGGTGACAGGCCTAGTTTTAGGAAAAAATCTGCACAACAAATGGAAAAGCGATTAGAAACAGGATTTTACCATGAATACAGAACAACTTAGTGCAAGGTTACTGCAATTTTAAATGAAAAGGAGAGGCAAGATATTTGAAGTCATGGGCCCACAGAAACCATAATCTGTATGTATAGAGAATTTTGTATTGCTGTTTATGCCATTACATTTATGTCTTCAGTTACCCCCAGTTTACCGTAGTTAAGCTTGCTACAATAAGCATTGATAGAAAGGTTTTCATGAATTTTTAAAGTGAAAACACATTGGTCTGAATTCCCCTGTAGTTTTTGCAAGCCACCTTTTACACCATTGTGCAAATGCATAAGTTACAAGAAAACTGATTACTAAGCTATTTCATTTTCTAAGATGAGCAAAGTGCAAAAAAGAGTAAAGAGCCAGCACAAGTGATGTATACTAATCAAAACTAAGAGTTTAGGTGTTATTAGTAACAACTGACATTCATTTTAAAACAGTAATCTGACAGTGTTCTCCTTACAATTTTCCATTTAAAAAAAAGCCTTTTAGTGGTTACTCTCATATTGGCTCTCACATTCAAATAGAGGACTGCAGCTGCATTCCTCTGTCTTCATACTGCTTTCCTACACACCTGTGGTGCTCCACATGTGCATGTTGGTATATACACTTGAAGCCCTACCAAGCACAAAAGTTTCAGCCCAATAAGTAATTTTTCTCAAGATGTTCCAAGTGCTTGGAGAAACAACCGTTTATAATGCAAGTGTCCTCTCAAACGTCAATACAGTATCTCCAGAACACTACAATAAAGTGTTAGTTGAAGACTTTACAGCTTTCAAAATGAACAGCTTTACTTAATTCTGGGCATTGTTTCAGAATAACTAAAGGCAGAACCAGCCTTACAATATTGTATGTTATAGCAATATGCCTTAGAGACTAGATTCTTGTACAATTTTTTAAGTGGAAAAAATTAGGGCTATTGATTAATCGCAGTTAACTCACGCGATTAACTCAAAAAAAATTAATCACGATTAAAAAATTTATTGTGATTAATTGCTGTTTTAATCGCACTGTTAAAGAATAGAATAGCAATTTAAATGTATTAAATATTTTGGATGTTTTTCAACATTTTCATATATATTGTATTCTGTGTTGTAACTGAAATCAAAGTGTATTATTATTATAAACATTTGCACTGTAAAAATGATAAACAAAAGAAATAGTATTTTTCAATTCACCTCATACAAGCACTGTAGTGCAATGTCTTTGTTGTGAAAGTGCAACTTACAAATGTAGATTTTTTTTTGTCACATAACTGCACTCAAAAACAAAACAATGTAAAACTTCAGAGGCTACAAGTCCACTCAGTCCTACTTCTTGTTCAGCCAATCGCAAAGACAAAAAAGATTGTTTACATTTACAGGAGATAATGCTGCTCACTTCTTATTTACAATGTCACCAGAACGTGAAAACAGACATTTGCATGGCACTTTTGTAGCCGGCACTGCAAGGTATTTACGTGCCAGATATGCTAAACATTCGTATGCCCCTTCACGCTTCAGCCACCATTCCAGAAGACATGCTTCCATGCTGATGGCGCTGGTTAAAAAAACCCCGCATTCTGCCACATATTTCATGTTATAGCAGTCTTGGATGATGACCCAGCACATTGTTCATTTTCAGAACACTTTCATTGCAGATTTGACAAAACGAAAAGAAGGTATCAATGTGAGATTTCTAAAGATAGCTACAGTACTCAACCCAAAGTTTAAGAACCTGAAGTGCCTTCCAAAATCTGAGGGACGAGGTGCGGAGCATGCTTTCAAAAGTCTTAAAAGAGCAACACTCCACTGCAGAACCCGAACCACCAAAAAGAAAATCAACCTTCTGCTGGTGGCATCTGACTCAGATAGTGAAAATGAACATGCGTCGGTCTGCACTGCTTTGGATCGTTATCGAGCAGAACCCGTCATCAGCATGGACGCATGTCCTCTAGAATGGTGGTTGAAGCATGAAGGGACATGTGCTAAAGATTCATATCTGGTACATAAATGTCTTGTGATGCTGGCTACAACAGTGCCATGAGGATGCCTGTTCTCAATTTATAATAATAATATATGGAGATATCCTATCTCCTAGAACTGGAAGGGACCCCGAAAGGTCATCGACACTTCAGGTGACATTATAAACAAGAAGCAGGCAGGATTATCTCCTGCAAATGTAAACAAACTTGTTTGTCTTAGTGATTGGCTGAACAAGAAGTAGGACTGAGTGGACTTGTAGGCTCTGAAGTTTTACAGTGTTTTTGTTTTTAAGTTCAGTTTTGTTTGTACATAATTCTACATTTGTAAGTTCAACTTTCATGATAAAGAGATTGCACTACAGTACTTGTATTAGGTGAATTGAAAAATACTATTTATTTTGTTTTTTTACAGTGCAAATACTTGGAATCAAAAATAAAGTGAGCACCGTACACTTCGTATTCTGTGTTGTAATTGAAATCAATATATTTGAAAATGTAGAAAACATCCAAAAATATCTAGATTCCTTTAAAGTCTGGACCTTTGTACCTTTAAAAAAATAAAATTTAAAAAAAGCAGGGAAAAATACATTGTCTCTAAAGTTAAGAGATTGTTGTGTTTTCCAGGTCAGGGATTATCTAAATTCAGAACACATCAAAAGGGTTATAAATGGACAAAAATGGAGAAAGGCAAGAGGAAGGACTATGGTTACAATAATGAGATCACATGATTATTCTAAGGCATGTATGTCTTGATGGTTAATTAAATGTGTCTTTTTTTAATCCCCTTCTTATAAGTGATATTACATAAACAACCTTAGATTGGTTTGCCGTTTCACAACAAAAAATTTAAAAATGCAGCCTATTTAGTTCCATATACTGAAGATGAACTCCCACCCTACAATAAAATTTATAATTAAGGGTGAGATATAATGTTTGCTGGAATAGGGAAAGAGAAGCCATAGCCTAGATTGTTTTCTTATAACTCATTTTCTTATTGCTACAGACATACTGTAACTACCAAATTGCATGGCAGCACTTCTGAATAATGAGCAGTATCACAGACAGTACTGGAGGATGCTCTAAAGATGTGGTTGCTTGTATAACAGCAGCCTCTGTCATGTTTCAGCAGTATCTGTGGGGATGCTGTGACAGCAAGCTTATCACAAAGCTGCAGATCTATAGATCCACATGTATACAAGTGCTGTTGTACAAAAGTGAAATATGGGTGCTGAGGAAGGCTGAAGAATACTGGATTGATGTTTTTGACTCTCACCATCTTCATAAGCTGCTCCATGTTATGAGGCAGGACAAGATCAGAAATAAGGATATTCAAAGCCAAACCTAGCAATTGCCTCTATCAGTATTAGTTTGGTTTGATGGCTTTCTTGGTATGGACATATTATTAGAATGGAAGATCAACAAATTCTGAAGTGTTTACACCAAGGAATGCCACTACACTACCGGCAATAATGTGGGCACCAAAGGAGGAGGTGGCACAATAAGATTGCCAGTGATGGACAAACTGAAAATATCCAGACTGAACACCTTAAGGACCTAACCAGAGGTCGACCCAGGTGGCACGGTCTGCAAGGAGGCCACATCCCTTTGGGATTTGCCATGAGGTTTACAACATCTAAATAGTCTTTCTTCCTTCAATCCCTCTTCTTACTGCCCCTGGCAAATCCAATAGCATAAATCAGAGTTGTAGTTAAGAGTCACAAGGAGGCCTGATGGTTTAGTGGCAGTCTCTTCAGGATGAGCAGATATGAATTATTTTCATCTTGGGCTTCCAATCTCAACAGAAAAGACTGAAAAAGGAAGTATTATCCAATTTTACAGGTGATGAGTAGGTATAAAAATATCTAACACACTAAAGCAGAGGCAGGAAAACTTTTTGGCCCGAGGGCCACATCTGGGTGGGGTAATTGCATGCAGGGCCATGAATGTAGGGCTGGGGCAGAGGGTTGGAGTGTGGGAGGGAGTGCAGGGTGTGGGAGGGGGTGTGGTGCACAGGAAGGGGCTCAGGGCAAGGGGTTGGGGTGCAGGAGGGGTGCGGTGTGCAGGAGGTGGCTCAGAGCAGGGAGTTGGGATGCAGGAGGGGTGTGGAAGGGGGCTCAGGGCAGGGGGTTGGGGTGCAGAGGTGTGGCAGGGGCTCAGGGCAGAGGGCTGGGATGCAGGCTCGGGGTGCAGTCCCTGCAGCCCTGGGATGGGGGTGGTGGTGGCAGAGGGCGTTCTGAGAAGGGCAACTAAACTAAGAGGCTTGTTGGAACTTAAGTAGGAAGATATAAATTTATATATAGTGAGGCTAAGTAATGTCCAAAACTGGACACAACAGACTACAATTATTTGAAGGGTATAAACACAGAGGAAGAGGAATTACTTAAGGTCGTATAATTAGTACTCCTGGGGGAATTCTGTGACTGTGCGCTCGCAGAAAACAGCCCCCCCGCTGCAGAATTCCTGTGCTTCCATGCAGAAAACAGCAAGGAAGCTGCACTGTGGGGGTGGGGCGGGGGGGAGGAAACACAGGACAGGAGGAGCATGGGTACAGTTTTTGGGGGGGGGGGGGATTGCGCCCTCCCAAACAGAGGTGAGGCATGCGCAGAGCTGCCTAGCTGAAGGAGGCTGTGTCTGGGCTCCGCTGACTCTGCAGCTGAACGCCGCCTCCTGGTTCCTAGTGCCAGTCGTGCTCCCCTTCTGTGTGTTGGGAGCCTTCCTGTTTTCTGTGAAACAGTGAGTGCCCGCAGTGGGGCTGGGTAAGGGGTGGGTGGAAGAAATGGATGGGGTGGGGTGAGGGGAAGGCGAATGTGGGAGTGGAGGGAGGGGGATGGAGAAGAAAAGGGGATAGGGGAAATCCCAGGGGGTGGGGGAGGAGCGGGAACCTGGCATGTGGCATCCCCTTGGCAGCAGTTGGGGCTTCCCTGTTAAGCAGGCCCATCGAACCTTCACCCTGAGAAGCCCTACCCCCCTACACCTGGACCTCTCCGCCGAGTCCCCCACCCCATTGATCCCCAACCAGCTGCACCTGGACCCCTAACTCATCAAGCCCTACTCCTCCAGCACCCAGACCCCCCCGCCGAGCCCCATCTCCCAACACCCAGACCCCCCCCCCCCCCATTGAGTCCCAACTGCCTTCACTTGGATCCCCTACAGTCCCGTTGCCCCTGCACCGGGAACTCGCTCAACGAGCCCCTGTGCATCCAGATCTCCCACTGAGCTGCCTGCACCCAGACTGCAAAACACAGAAACCTCTCACCCCACACCTGGATCTTCCCCCACTAAACCCCTCCACACTTGGATCCTGCTGGGCTGAGCCTGCCCACCCACACCTGGTGTGCCTGGTACAGAGGGGTGTTTCTGGGGCAGGCCCAGCCCTTGTACTGTGTCAGGGTTGGGTGCAGCCTCACTGCCAAGTCCTCGTACTGGGGGTGGTGGGGGCTTCAGGGTGATCTCCCACCTCAATGCAGCCAGTGGCCTGTGTTCCCCACTGCCATGCTGGAGCCACATTTATGTATTGACAAATAAAATTGGCATAATTTTAAAATAATGTGCACATAATTTTAAATTTTTTGGCATAAATTAAGAACAACAGGATGAAAACAAGAGTGGCATTTGGGCTGAGTATCAAGGAAACTGTGGCAGTGAGATATGTTAGATCTTTGACATGGTTCTCACTTAGATGGCATGAGAGGTTTACAACCAGACTGGAAAACCACCAAACACTGAAAGTCTACTGTAATCCTGCACTGGCAGGGGTAATGGACATCAGAGAAAGAATAGACCAAGAAACACATCTGTTCTGGTGCATTGAGATGGATAAGACCCTACTGGAACCTTTCTCCCTACCAGAAGGTGTGGGTAAGAAAAAGGGATCAGGGTGGATGGATAAATAAATAAATAAAAATAAATAAAAATTATTTTTACAAATAAACGAGTTTAAAATTGAATCTGAATTTAATACAAACTATGTTAAGGTCTAAACTTCTTATAACCTCTTAAAACATTTACATAAAAAGTAAATATGCTGAATCCACAAGCCTCTATCAAAAGCGTTGCGTGTTCTATATAAAGAAAGAATCAGAAGGAAAACATTTAACTTTTGAGGTCAAGCTATATTAATATGGCACAACTGGTCAGATACCGCATTAAGGGTTTGTTTTGTTTAATAAAATTAAGTTGTATATGCTGTTGTGTATTTAATTAAATTCGAGTTACCATCCTAATGCAGCTTGACACAAATCATGAGCAAAAAGTTAATTATCTAGTAAATAAGCAATATATCATTCACAATTTTCTAACATACTAAAAAGGTATAATTAGAATATGAAAATATTAATCTATATAATTGTTTAAATATATATAATTAATAGGGTTGTACCTCCCCAGGTAACAAAAAGATGTACAAATCCAGTGTAAAGGCTCTATTTAGTTGTAAATCAACATATTTTAATGGTTACATCAACCAATGAGAATGCACCTTTCTTTACATCCTAACTGAAGTATAAAGGGAAAAGTTGATGAAAACTGATTATTAAACCCTGAAAGGTACCCCATTATATTTTTGCACAGAACACAGTGAGATCATCCTCCAAATCGCTGGAGCTTCTGGTACCTTTACGTTTTATAAAAGGTGATCTTTAAATGAGGCTTTTCTCATTTCACACAATACGCATTCAGTACACAGGTCAAGCTCATGAATACATCAGAAGAGATAACAAAGAACACAATAGTAGTCAGATATCAGCTCTGACACACACAACAGCATAAATTCTGTTTATGTTACTGATAAAAACAAATTCAGGATAAATTAGAATGAAAACACGGCAGCAGATTTTAAGTTTGCATTAGTAGGAACACTACTAAGTCTACTGATTTATTCCAAAAATTACATCACATAATGCTATTTTAACTATATTTAAAAATCATGTTTAGTCACATGAATGTCCTCAAGATCCCACAATACATGAGGAAACAGTCTGTGTTAACATTAAGACAGACCGACCGACCACAAAGTTCTTCATATTGGTGTCCTTAGTCTTCTGAACTGCTATATAGTTTTCTCATGAACTATTTCATACCTATTGTGTATTCCCGCCCCCCAGTGCAAGTCTCATTAATGTTAATGGAAACTACGTACATCAAGGAAATTAGATCTTACCACCTGATAATTTAGAAATTCCACTCAAGGTCCTTATTAGCATCTATTTGTAACATGCTGCTATAAATAATTATTTGCAACCAGAAGTCTTTTAGATTTAATAAGCATTCCTCATGAGCTCTTGTTTGACAGTTTTAGAGGTAATTTTCATGTCCATCTGAATAATACTTTCCATTTTGTATCATGAAATGAAAGTCAAAATTAAAAGGCTGCAAAACTAGTACACACAAAAATTAAGCGCATGTAGACAAAATGCATTTTATATACAAGTTTCTTTCTTTAATCATGATGTCCCTAATATAGTATTAGGAAAAATGTCATTTGTAAACAAATGAGAGATTTTAAAATGAGGTGCAATGAGGAAAAAGGATTCCATGGCAAAGAAAAAGCATGAGATGGGCATCACAAATGAAGAGAGCAGTCTCTGACTCAGGAGACACAAGTAAGGAACAGAGGCCTACATAGCAATGCAGAGTGATCAAGACAACGCATGGCCTAGCGTGGGATGAGGTTGAAAGACTTCACAGAACGTCCTGAATACCAGGAAGGAAGTTCCAGAAGTATATTCTGAAATAGGAAAGCCGACGTAGGTGACAAAGTGGATGAAATGCAGTTCTGATGCCTGTAGCAGATAGTTTGGCAGGAAGATTCTGGATCCCTGGAAGTATTTTAGTCAATATGAGAAATTAAAAATTTCAGCTGAAGGCCAAGCCAAGATAAATTCTGACTGTTTTTGGAAATAGTAACAAGTGGGCTCACGATACCACACAAGAAATGTGGTGGGGGAAAGAGTTTGAAGTAGAGCTGTTGATTTATCACAGTTAACTCACGTGATTAACTTAAAAAAATTAATTGCGATTAATTGCAGTTTGGATTTTTTCCCCCCATCATTTTCAAATATATTGATTTCAATTACAACACAGAATACAAAATATACAGTGCCCACTTTATATTATTATTTTGGTTACAAATATTTGCATTGTAAAAGTGATTAAAAATAGTATTTTTCAATTCACCTCATACAAGTACGGTAGCGTAATCTCTTTATTGTGAAAGTGCAATTTACAAATGTAGATTTTTTTTTTGGTTACATAACTGGTCAATTAATTCAATCTATGCCGTTTGTTCTAGAACTGATCTCTCCAGATTACAACTGCAGCATATAGGCAGAGTAACGCAGGCAAGCTTACACTGCTGCTGTCCATGCTAAACATATTTTTAGAAAATTTAGTCTCCAGACTTTCGTCGACAGAGCTGCTTTCAGAAGGAATTAATTCACAATACGTTTTTTAAATATAGTACTGTGTTTCAGTCCATACCTATTCCGATGGTCCATCGACAATTATATTCACAACTCAACTGCTAGCATAACATAATCAATTGCAAATGCTGCGGTTGACTAAACAAAGGGGTCAGACAGATGGATGAGCAAGTTCTTTTGTTTATGCCAGAAGCAATCTCACTACATAATTATGATATCTGTAAATAAGATGTTTGATTTTGCTTCTTAAGAATCTTCTCCTAAATAAGAGAGAAAGGATAGTCCAGGTTAGGGTGCTAGCGTGCGAGTCAGGCGACCTGGTTCGTTTCCCTGCTTCTGGGTGAGTCACTTAGTTTCTCTAAGCCTCAGCTCCCTATCTGTAAAATGGGGATAACTTCCCTAACTCAGAAAGGTGGTGTGTAAATAAATACATAAAAGATTTGAGACACTTAGATATTATGGTAATGGGGGCCAAACAAGGAGTTAAATCAGATGAAAACGGTGACTTTAAATTTGCATCATCCCCCTCCAGAGGATTACACACAACAGTTATAAGCAACCAAAAAAATAATATTTTAGAAGTGTCACCTCAGCCACTTGTAGCATCAATATAACACTAAACCTAATGAACCAAGGAGCAGAACCAAAAAAACAAAAAAACAAATTGCCAAGTTCAAATATTTCTACAAGCTGACAGGTCATAACTGACATCAAATCTGCCAGGCACTTACACTATACTCCAAGGTGCTAAATGTGGAGACCCTATTACTGAACTATTAAAGTTGAAATTTTACAAGCACAAAATCAAGGAATTTCAGTTACAAGCTATACAAACTAACTCTACTCCACTGACCACAGTATTTTGTTTAATTGAATACAATCTTGCTTTCAATATACAGTGAAGTCTGTTTTAAGTGGTCACTGAAAGGACCAGTTTTTTGCATGCTTCTGGGTTGTGAACCCCCGAACACAGAAAATGAATTTAGAAGCACTAGGTAGATCCCCAGTGGAAAAATTGTCAGCCTTTCTGGGCCACATTCTGATGCCAACTTTAGAGGACTGTAGGTGACATAGGAGGAAATAATTGGCTGGCTGCAGACTCCAAAAGATGAAAATCTGTGTGAATAAATGTCCAGGCCTATACATGATTGCACAAGATTACATACAATTAATGGCAAACAACATAGTGCCTACTCCCTACTCCCAATGATAACATTCATATCGACTTCAGGGGGGAGCACGATCATGCTCTCAACATACAAGTATACAGTGTATCATTTTCACTTAATTTAGTTTTAGCTTATATTTCCAATATTACATATTTCAAAGCAACACAAACTAAAATTTGAGACATTTGGAGGAACCCTAATTTCTTCTTGATTATACAGAGAATTGAACCAATTCCTATTAATCCCTGCATCCTTTAGCTATGTTGCACATTTTGTGGTGCATTAAGGTTCTTCTCCAGCTTTTGTTTTCATGTTTCTATTCAGACAATAATTTGACTTTAACTCCCTTATCTTACTCTTGGGTAAATCCAGATCACATAACCTTCTAGACCTACTCTTCAAGTTGACTATGGGTAAAGTTGGGACTTATGAACTTAAGTCACTTGGGTTTAGAACCACAAAGGTGCTTTGGTGCAATGCTAAGCATTGTAACACCTAATTTTTAGATGCCTTGCCGCCCGGTGGAATTTTCAGCCCTGGGGTAGGTGCTCAGGTTCCCTATACAAAGCATGGGGAGAGTCTGGTGCCTAAGAACGGGATTCATGGAAGCCAGCATGCTAACGGGGACCCATGTAAACTAGCCAGTAGGAAATTCTGAGAAGACAGGAGGGGCCTAAGCCCCACCCCTGAAAAAACCATTAAGCACCCAATTCCAGGCTGGAGTGAAGCACTTATCTCTGCTCAGGTGCCTAAGACAGGTCAGCTCTATCTCAGGGGAAAAAACAGACCTCCAGCCAAGTATAGCTAATAACCCAATGGTCAAGACACACACTCAGAATGAAGGAGACTTTTCAAATCCCCACTGTGCCAGATTTGGAGCAAGACTCTCCTACAACCTGGGTGAGTACCTAACCCCCAGGATATAGAGTCACACATGCTCCCCCTCTTTGGCCCAATGAATAGTGGAAGAAGAAGAGACAGAGAGACCAACATCAGAATACCCAATAACCTGGAGGTTAGAGCACTCATCTGGGATATGGGAGAGACAAAGTCAAGTCCATGCTCCAAATCAAAGCAGAGTGGGAATCTGAAAACAGGTCTCCCACATCCCAGGTAAGTGCCCTAACCACTGGGATGTTGAGTATGCTGAGACGAGACCCCTTCTTTCCTCCCCCGCTCCCACACAGAATATTCTAATCTGGTCACCCCCAGCTGTCTTTTGTGTGAGGGCCCCACAAGTGAGATATGCGAGGAATGCCTTGTTTGACAATTTTGCCAGTCTTAGGCCTGAGTTAGGATGCTGAGCAGTTTGGCAGTGTCAAGACTTAAATGGTTTTGTGCATGCCCACCAATGGAAGCTTTGTCGCCTAGAGAATTTAGGCATCTCCAGGGTAAGGCAGCAGTTGAGCATGGGTTTGTGGATCTCAGTGGCATCTAAATGTTGGACTTAGAGGCCTAAAGTGGAAGTTAGGTACTTAAGTCTATTTTTGGATCTAACCCTTAGGCTCTTTTGAAAATATTCCCCTCTATCTTTAATTTTTAACATTTAAACAATTTTTAGGTTTAACAACTGCACTGCTGAGCAATTTAACAGAAACATTGGGATTATAGGTAGAAATTGACTGAAGTACCACTCCCTCCTCTCCCATCACATCCAATGTAATTCATTAAGAATAAAGCACCATTCCCTTGGGGGAGGGATAGCTCAGTGGTTTGAGCATTGGCCTACTAAACCCAGGGTTGTGAGTTCAATCCTTGAGGGGGCCACTTAGGGATCTGGGGCAAAATCAGTACTTGGTCCTGCTAGTGAAGGCAGGGGGCTGGACTTGATGACCTTTCAGGGTCCCTTCCAGCTCTATGAGATAGGTATATCTCCATATATATTATAATAACAAATGGTATG
This sequence comes from Emys orbicularis, assembly GCF_028017835.1. Taxonomy (NCBI): domain Eukaryota; kingdom Metazoa; phylum Chordata; order Testudines; family Emydidae; genus Emys; species Emys orbicularis. Next base: position 126,426,691 of record NC_088683.1, read on the forward strand.
CTTAATTTGTAAATCAATATTGTCATCAGTTAAAATTTAATCTTTTGAATCAGGGGAACCATATTAATGATACTAACCATTCATTATATTAACTATTATTCTGTATTGAGATAAAACATACCAGTTTTACATACAAGGTCTATAATCATGTTTTCACATTCTTTCCATTTTTGGATCATCAATTGGAAACGTTTTTATTGTTCTGAAATTATTACAAGATCCTCCTGTACTGAAGTAAGGCAAAATGAAGAAGGCAGAATTCTAGCATTCAAGTGTACAAGCTTTAACATATGGGTCAAAAATCATGCAAGTTGTACACAGAACAGAAGGTATGTTTGAGACAGTGTGTAGTGGATATATTGACTGACTTGTCCCAAAGTCCTCCTATTAATATTTTTGGTTTCATTTTTTTTATTATTAAAGATCTCGCTCCGGTTACTATATGAAAAGACTTGCACAAACAGAAGAGAAAATGACTATACAAAGTTGTCAAAAACCACAATTTAAACAAGCATTTCTCATTTGTACGTAATAGCATGTAGAACATTTCATATAAAAGTGTAATTTTAACGTTGGTGCCCTATTGATTTTGAAATACCTGCTTCATGTCCTTCACTCCCTCTGGCAAATCAACCACTGATCCTCCAGTAAGGGTAAAGAGAGAAGCAGCTAGGTGAGGGTAAATGGAGTAGTCCTTTTAAGTGTAAGTATGGGCTTCTGTCAAATAACCTCCAATGTTCAACGTTAGTTATCTGAAAACAATTCTTGCAGCACCCCCATCCATTCCCAAATTCTAGGCCTACTAAATTTCCTGCACTAACATGTCACTGAAACTACCACCACTCATTTGGGTCAGGACCTTTGATAATGCAACAATCAATGCTTTGTCTATAATGGAAAGTTGTACCAGTGTAATTCTTTTTTTTTTTCCTGGCAGAAACTGACATGAGTTCATATGCAAATTGTCTTGTATATAGGTTTATCCCACCACTTAAACTGAAATACTTAACCCACTTCCAAATTGACTTACAGCAGCATGTTACTTTTTTTAAAAAAAGCACTGCCCTGCAAAACACCACTATTGCCTTATGACAACATGCAGGGAGTGAACAGGTGAGCCTGCCCTCGGATCACTTGGACACCAATTAGCTCTCCCACAGTAAGATGACTGAGGTAATTAGATAATCAGGAAGGCAGGCTGGGTGAAATAAAGAGTCAATTAGCCCATCATCCCAGAAGGATAGAGGCACAAGAAGGAAATGCAAGGGGAGTGAGGAACAGGGCTAGCTGAGCCGTCTCAGAGACCTCAGTGAAGGGACACTTCTGCTCCTCTCCGGTACAGAAAAGAAGGCTAAAAGCACAAAAGATATGGAAAATAGTCTGATGCATGGAGATTGTAGCGGTGTTGGTGGAGGGAACTCCAGTAAATGGCACTATGAATGCATAATCAGTGCAGTCTGTGCAGTTTCTGCATTGCAAGAAGACAGGAGTGAAGGTGCACCCTGTTACATTCCTCTATCAAGTTTAGACAGTTTTCTGATTGTAGCAAAAACTAGCTCAGTTCTCTAAGGTTTCTATACAGTGGATTTACCAAAACAGTGGGGGGGGGTTGTTTTTTTTTTTTTTTTAAAAAGCTATCCATAGACATTAACAGTGACTGAACCAGGATTAGGAACCATATCTAGTGTGTTCCTAGGGCACGTTATTTGCTCTTTTCCCCACATCTTACCCCAAAAGAGTGGCTCAGTCTTTGTCTAGAACAGGGGTCGGCAACCTTTCAGAAGTGGTGTGCCAAGTCTTCATTTATTCACGGTAATTTAAGGTTTTGCGTGCCAGTAATACATTTTACATTTACAGGGGCCGGCGGATGGAACCCCAGACTGGCAGCGGGCTGAGCGGACCGGTGACTGGGACCCCAGGCCGGCAGTAGGCTGAGCAGCTCAGCCTACTGCCAGTCTGGGGTTCCATTCGCTGGCCCCTGCCAGCTGGGGTCCTGGCCACCGGCCCCGCTCAGCCCGCTGCCGGCCAGGGGTTCCGTCCATCCAGGCCGGCAGCGGGGACTCCAGGCCGGCAGCAGCGTGCCACAGTAAATCAGCTCGTGTGCCGCCTTTGGCGCACATGCCGACCCCTGGTCTAGAAGGGCCACACTCCTAAGGATGAAAGGGTAGTTCTTTCAATCTTTGTCTCTCTTCAGGCTGCCAAACAAAGGTCCAATAACAACTGGCAGTTTTTCCCCTGTGGATGCTTACATAATAGGCATTTGATTAAGACCACCAATGTACTTTATATTAGAATATAACACTTGACCAATATCATCCAAAACCACACTTCAAAAAGCTCTTCGGGCCTTTTTGCTGTCAGAATAATTGTGCACTACCAGTCAGTGAATGTATGGCTGAAACCTAATCAATAGAGAAAATTGCTTCAATTTTAAGACTGTTCTTTTAATTTGTTTAAAAGTTAGTTTAGCCCTCTCTAACATTCATTTTTATTTCTATGGTAGGAATGAGCTAGAGTCCTCTGATGCAGACTATATCACCTTGCTCAAAGTCCAAACCTAAAACGTTCAAATCTAACAATGAAATGAGAGAAAGAACTCTGATCCTTTTAAACAACCTTCTCCTTTTAGAAGAATCAGTTTCCTAAACCAGATTAGCGAATAAGGTGAACAATCATTTTTAGCTACTCTTCATGTTCTTCAATTCCATGCAGGCACTTCCTTTCTTTCCTTTATCCCTGGCAACAGCTGAGGCCTCTCTAAGAGTGAATTTCTAGATCAGAGGTGGACAAACTACGACCCGGGGGCCACATCAGGTCCTTCAGACATTTTAATATGGTCCTAGAGCTCTCGCCAGGGAGCAGGATCTGGGGCTTGCCCCGCTCCATGCAGCTCCCAGAAGCAGCGCCATGTCCCCCCTCTGGCTCCTACGGGTAAGGGCAGCCAGGGGGCTCCATACACTGCCCCTGCCCCAAGCACAACCCCCGCAGCTCCCATTGACCAGGAACCGTGGCTAATGGGAGCTGCAGGGGTGACACCTGCGGACAAGGCAGTGCGCAGAGCTGTCTGGCCAGGCAGGAACTGGAGGGGGGACATGCCGCTGATTCTAGGAGCTGCTTGAGGTAAGTGCCGCCAGGAGCCTGCACCCCTGATACCCTCCCATGCCCCAACCCCCTGCCCTCTAAACCCCTCGGTCCCAGCCCAGAGTACCCACCTGCACCCCCCACCCCCCCCAGCCGAAGCCCTCACCCCCCCCACACTCCAATCCCCTGACCAGAGCCCCCTCCCACACCCTGAATTCCACAGCCCGCACCCCCAGCCGGATCCCTCACCCCCACCCCCACTTTCATGACCATTCATGGCCAGCCATACAATTTCCATACCCAGATGTGGCCCTTGGGCAAAAAAGTTTGCCCACCCCGTTCTAGATCCTCTCCTTGGATAAGAGACAGACTAACATTAAAGCACAGCTTTAAAAAAAAAGGCAACTCAAAATATTAAGGTGCCAATGTTTCTATAAGTTATTTTTCCTCATACAGTGATTTAAAAAATACTTATGAATTTAAGCTACAGTGCAACAAGCCATGTTTTGTAATTTTTATAATACTAAGCCATATGTGAGTGAGCCATCAGTGCATAGGGCCAAAGTCCTTGTCAAATATAATACACCCAAGCTACACAGTAATTGTCTAGGAATGCACACCCTGATGTGGCTGTTTTTTAAACTGAGACTACAAGGCAAGCGTACAGTTGCTGCTCCATCTGGTCATATTATGCAGGTTTTTTTAACTGTAGGCAATTAAGGTATTCAAGCATTATCAGGTGATCAGAAAGTACATACTAAGTCAGCCTGAAAGAGATCATCTGTTGTATAAACAAGATGCCACCACGGGTGTGTTATTTAGAGCACACCTTCGGTCATTAGTGCTTCATGAAAAAATGTTCTATTTAGAGATGATTCAGACATGTGTTCTATTTTCTTCTCCATTTTTCTTCAGTCATCTTTATCAAAAGTATTTGAAGGCAGCCATCACTGTGATATTTAAGTTCCTGAAGCAAGTCACAGTCCCTTTATAAGTAATATCAAATTCCTCCACAACAACTAGCTGTGCTGCCAAGAAGAGGATTATGACTAGGGATTCTATAAATCAGTTTGCCATGAAAAAAACACGGCATTTGTGTTTTTACAGAGAATGTTTGGTTTTTATATTTTGTGAAAAAATAAAAACATTAGGGCTGCCAATAATCTCAGTTAATGCATGCGAGCAACGCAAAACAAATTAACTAGATTAAAAAATAGTCACGATTAATCGCACTGCTAAACAATAGAATAATTTAAATTTATATAAATATTTTGATGTTTTTCTACATTTTCAAATATATTGATTTCAATTACAACACAGAATACAATGTGTACAGTGCTCATTTTATATTATTTTTTATTACAAACATTTGCACTGTAAAAAAAGATAAAAAATAATATTTTTAAAAATCACCCATAAAGACCATGTCACTGAGTTTGGTGAGGTCAAATTTCATGTTGATGGTAATATGCTGTTCTGTAGATTATGTTTGAAGGCAGACAACTGTAGAACATATGGAAAGCACTAAACTGAATGAAAACTAAGGAAAACAAGGAGGCTAAAACAGCATGGCCACTGACAACAGCAAAAAACAATGCACTGTGTCTGGGTCATTCTATTAATTTTATTATAATGACTGATGGCACTGGGAGGCTTCAAACTTGCTTAAAATTGTAAATATATCAATAAAACATGTTCAACTGATATCTGTGTATGTGTATATATATGTATATATAGTGACTAAGGAAACTAAAATTCAGCGTTTCATTTTAATTGTGGAAAAACATGGATTTTTATGATTTATCAGAGAATTTTTTTTTGGGGGGGGGGGGTTAAATCACAAAAAAACTAGGATCCCTGATTATGACTTAAGGTGATAGACATACAGATGAACACTTAGACTACAATAATTTGTTCTCATAAAAATGTCCTTAATAGTAATAAAATGGGAAATATGATGCATTAGTAGAAATGTTGCTATTTAGAGTTTAGATTTCCCAGGAGACATCAGCAGATCTTCAAGTGCACTGCAAGGGACAAGACCAAAAATATTACCAACAATCAAGACAAAACATGCTTAATATCATATCACAAGCTGTTTAAAATGTTTTAGTATTTCATTGATATACACTTGTGAAAAATTAAAATGAAAAAGCCTTTAATTTTTTTTTTACTATATATAAGGGCTGTCAAGCGATTAAAAAAATTAATCGTGATTAATTGCACTGTTAAACAATCATAGAATACCATTTATTTAAATATTTTTGGATGTTTTCTACATTTTCAAATATACTGATTTCAATTACAACAGAATACAAAGTGTACAGGACCCACTTTATATTTTTAATTACAAGTATTTGTACTGTAAAAAACAAAAGAAATAGTATTTTTCTATTCACCTCATACAAGTACTGTAGTGCAATCTCTTTAACATGAAAGTTGAACTTACAAATGTAGAATTATATACAAAAAAATGCACTCAAAAACAAATAAAGGTAAAACTTCAGCCCACTCAGACCTACTTCTTGTTCAGCCAATCGCTAAAACAAACAAGTTTGTTTACCTTTGCAGGAGATAATGTTGCCCGCTTCTTGTTTACAAGGTCACCTGAAAGTGAGAATAGGCATTCTCATGGCACTGTTGTAGCCGCTGTCGCAAGGTATGAATCTTCAGCGCATCTGGCACATAAATATGTCCCTTCATGCTTCAACCACCATTCCAGAGGACATGCGTCCATGCTAATGACAGGTTCTGCTCGATAACAATCCAAGCAGTGTGGATTGACGCATGTTCATTTTCATTATCTGAGTCAGATGCCACCAGCAAAAGGTTGATTTTCATTTTGGTGGTTTGGGTTTTGTAGTTTCCACATCAGAGTGTTGCTCTTTTCAGACTTCTGAAAGCATTCTCCATACCTCATCCCTCAGATTTTGGAAGGCACTTCAGATTATTAAACCTTGGCTTGAGCGCTGTAGTTATCTTTAGAAAACTCACATTGATACCTTCTTTGCGTTTTGTCACATCTGCAGTGAAAATGTTCTTAAAATGAGCAACATGTGCTGGGTCATCATCCAAGATTGCTATAACATGAAATATATGGCAGAATGCACGTAAAACAGAACACGGGACATACAATTCTCCTCCAAGGAGTTCAGTGACAAATTTAATTAACACATCATTTTTTTAACGAGTGTCATAAGCATGGAAGCATGTTCTCTGGAATGGTGACCGAAAAATGAACGGGCATACGAATGTTTAGCATATCTGGCACGTAAATACTTTACAATGCCAGTTACAAGAGTGCCATATAAATGGTGTTTTCACTTTCTGGTGACATTGTAAAGAAGAAGCAGGCAGCAGTATCTCCTGTAAATGTAAACAAATTTATTTGTCTTAGCAATTGGCTGAACAAGAAGTAGGACTGAGTGGACTTGTAGGCTCTGAAGTGTTACATAACTGCATTCAAAAACAAAATAATGTAACAACAACAACAAAAAAATCTACATTTGTAAGTTGCACTTTCACGACAAAGACTGCACTACAGTACTTGTATGAGGTGAATTGAAAAATACTATTTCTTTTATCATTTTTACAGCGCAAATATTTGTAATAAAAATATATACTTTTATTTCAATTACAACACAGAATACAATATATATGAAAATGTAGAAAAACATCCAAAATATTTAATAAATTTCAATTGGTATTCTATTGTTTAACAGTGATATTTAAAAAATCGTGATTAATTTTTTTGAGTTAATCGTGTGAGTTAACGGCGATTAATCGACAGCCCTAATATATACACACACACACTTTTCTGTTCCCATTCTACTTTTTAAACTTCAGAATAAGCCTGTTTAATAGAAGAAAGTTCAAAATAGTTTAGCCACAACCAAAACACTTAAAATCTGAAGCCATACAATAGCCATAACACACACCAGGAAAGCTCCAGAACAGAAAAGGAACACAGATGAAGACAACCAAGGAAAGGAAGTAGTGGCCCAAATCAAGAAAGACAATCAATCCTATGGGTGATGGAAGGAGAACAAGGAGGAATAGGAGTACAGGTGGCATGGGGTATAAAATAGAAAGAAAAAAGTTATTTCAATAACGAAAGTAGGAATCTTACTAGCAGAGTCCTGGCTTAGGTGGTTGTACTTGGTACCTACAATACAAGAATTACATTCTTGTGCAAACTGTCAAGCCTAAAAAAGCAAATATACTGATGAATGCAAGTAATCAAGCATCGGTGGGGGGAGGGGTAGCTCTACAAAGTAAGTGGCCGATCCCTATAAATCCTGAAGAGATCTAAGACACAGGTGCTTTCAAGAAGATCTAGAGGAAAGTGATGATGACTTCATGATACAAGTGCTTACAGCCTTAGCTAGATGTATCAGGTATCATGTAAATCTAAACAAAAAAAAGTGTGTAAATAAATCCATCATTTTGATTTACATTAATTGATGCTTGCTGTTAGAGGGTACAGAAGATAAGAGGCTTTCATCAACATCCTCACCACCCTATGCTGGAGACATGGGGGACACTGCACTGAAACAGAGAAATGGTGGATAGATACAGGGGGAGCTACCCTCTGCCCCAGAATGTTAAACTGAGTGGTGGTAACAAAGGTAAAATAACCAATTAAATCTTCTAAAGCATCCGTTATGAAACGATCCAATACTTATGGCACAGGTCTTTGACAGGGTGCATTATGGGGATTTTGAGTTGGCATTTGTCAGAAGGGCAAGTGGAATTTCCATATTGGAACAGACCCATGATCCATCCTGAGCTAAGAAGGGAGATCAGTCTCCTGTACTTATTTTATCCTTGGTCTCTGTCAAGATTGGTAACAAGGATTCCACTTGTGGTGGGACACCTGGAAAGCAGATGAGATGACCATCTTTATGTTACATAGGCCACCAAAACCAGTGACAAAGGTTTTCTTATTACTAATAAGGGAGTGACCAAACAGCTGAAGACATTAAAGAACTTAAAAGGAAAGTGGCAAGATTCACTCACTCATATGACCACATTGTACAAAGTCTAGGAGGTGAAAAGTTAATACTAGACAAGTGAAACTTCAAGTTTCCTTATGAAGTCATTATCAATTATCTTTTAGAAAAGTCTATAGTTTGTTTCATCCTTAATACTGACTGCAGCCAATTTCTGAATGATACAAGGAAGACCAAAAATCTGCTGTTAGACCAGTGGAACAGAAGGGAATTTAGCTCAAGCAGCATAAATTTTGATGACACTGCTTTGGATTATTGTAACCAAGGCCAATGAAGCAAGAGGAAGAGCATTCTTAAGTATTTGGAGATAAAAATAGAAACACAATTCTATATTGCTCCTAGCTTTTTCCCCAGGAGCCACTCTTCTTGTCAGATTTAAACACAACTACAAGAAGAAAAATCTTTAGGTAGAAGAGGACTTTGTCTTTCCACACAACTGTTGGCAGAAAGAGGCAGTTTGATCATTTACTTTGGAATTCTTCCCTGTACGTGGATAGGGACACAGAGAAGCAATACAGAATGATTATTTCCCTATTTCGGAACCAATTCTGTATTATGCAACACTTATCACTAGGCTTTCCGATAAAAACAAGCAATCATTCTGAAGAATTACAGTACACACATATAAATAGTTAAGCAGAAGTTCTCAAACTGGGGGTCGTGAGATTATTATGTGGGGGGTCACGTGCTGTCAGCCTCCACCCCAAACCCTGCTTCACCTTCAGCATTTATAATAGTGTTAAATATTTTTTAAGTGTTTTTAATTTATATGGGGGGGGGTCGCACTCAGAGGCTAGCTGTGTGAAAGGGGTCACCAGTACAAAAGTTTGAGAACCACTGGGTTAAAGGATTTTCCTCCTTTGCCCAAATGTTAAGCTAACAATTATATTCGGAAAAAATAATTTTAAATGGACACACTAGTATAATATTTATAAATACAACTAATTACAAATCATAAATGAAGGAATGATTAAGCAGCAGCAGACTATTCTAAAATGCAAGGCAATTGGAAGACAAACTAAGTAACCTGGAATGGTTTTGCCCACTTCACATTACATTCTTGCAAGTAAAAATTAGTAAATTTACTAAGTTAAACTTTGAACTTTCTACCCTTCCAACACACTATGCTGACAGTATGAATATAAAGAGCAAAGGTGGCTAGATGTAGAGTTCAATTATGAGAAAACCCACACTACTGACTAGTTCTGTCCACTCCTCAGCAAGTTCCTAGGCTACTCTGCCACAGTCCTACTACATTTCAGACTAGTCAAACCTGTATTCCACTGAATATATATCTCCAGCTTTTATTTCTTTGCTAGATGTGTGGTCCTTCTCTCTCTTCTGTCCCAGTAAAGCCAATACAGACTTTTCTCTCAAAATCTGTTTTGGTCTAGCACCCCACTGCACTGATCTTTGGAGCGGAAGTTTGTGTATGCACATTCTCGCTTCTACTGTTAACTTGTGTGCAACATTTTAAAAATATACTAGACTGCAAAAGAAAATGGTGATTGAAGGAATCTCAGTATGAATAAAGTTCTTCAGTTGCACAAAGACACAGAAGAACAAAATGACAAAATCTGCATACCTATTTTTAAGACCACGACTTTTCTACTTGGCTGAAAAATAATTTCCATTAGCTTCTTAGAGCAATTTTTATAGTTGTCTAAATATATATTTATTACATTAGTTATAGCATGTTCATGCTCAAAAGAACCAAGCATCAGTCTTCAGGGGGGTTTCATTTTGTGAACTCTCAGCTTGGAACAGAGCCAGAATTATGAATGTGATATTCCACTGCTATAAAAAGCACTAAAATGTTACCAAGAAAGAGGGTCAGCCGTTAAGCAATAAGGTTTCAGTTTCATTTACTTGTTCTCCTGTGCAAGAAAACAAATACATGAAATTGAAATGTGGAAAGGCAACTGGACTTGATGGCATGTCTAATTATTATTCCTTTGGGACAGGAATATAGAAGTGGCTGCTTGTCTTCTTTAACTCTTGCATGGAGACAACGCAGATACCCAGGCTGTGGAGCAGACAAGTGGCTGCACTACTCAAATCACATAAAAACCTTAACTCTGCAAAGAGCTACCACCCAATATCCATACATTGCTCAACCTACAAGCCATATGAGAGGATTATAATGGGTAGAATATCACCAATAGTGGAAGGGTAGCTGACTGATGACCAAGCTGGTTTCTGCTTAGGATATTCATGCTATGGCAAAGTTGCAAACCTAACTCAATACATCTAAAATGGTTTAGAATCTTGTTCATCTGTCAACTGCTGATGAAACTGTGAACCATAGTGCACATCTACTAAAATTGGCAAGAACTCTGAGAAATAGCAAGATGGTCCAGGTCATCTCCTCCCTGCTTGAGGACAGACTTTTTTTTGTTGAGGTGGATGGTCAAAAAAGTCAACAGCATGCTCACCAGAAAGGATTGCACCATGATTCTATCAGCCTTGCTGTTTAATGTTCACACAGAATTCCCTCAACATGCGAAGATTCATTTATGCAGATCTTTGTAACATCATCCAATCAGAAAGATTTGAGGACACTGAGCGCATTCTAATTGTCTCTCTGAGTATACCTGGAAAATATTATCACACATGGTTCCTGAATGCCAATCTTAGCAAGCCCCAAGTGTGCACCTTTCACATGAAAAACCCTCAGACCATGCAAAAACTTCAGATATCATGGGATGGAACAATCCTTGAGCATTATGAGTATCTGGTGTACCTTGGGGTCACATCAGACTGAATGCTGACACTCAAAGAGCATCAAGAAGCTAAAAGAAAAAGGGAATTCCAGGAGTTGTATACTGCATAAACTAGCTAATAAAAAAGGGGAGCTGACCCCCAAAAAGTCTGAGCAACCAGTCACACCCTGTGTTACTCAACTGCGGAGTAGTGCGCCCCAGTATGGTCATGCTCCAGCCACACATACAAAATTGATACTGAACTCAATCGATCCTGTAGGATCATCACAGGGACTTTGAAAGACTCCCACACGGTTGCTATGCTGCCTCGAGGGAACTGCATCACCATCAGTGAGGCAGGATGCCTTCAGTCAAAAGGAGAGACAAAAACAAGTGCATGATCTAAGATATCCACTGTATGGACACATTCTACCACCCAAGAGGCTGAAATCCAGAAAGATCTTTGCCTCTGAAAATCTCTTACCCCAAAATACTACTGTGGTAAGTTACAGCGTAACAAATTGAAGGGGAATATTGATCATCTTTGAGAACCTGGTTCCTTTAGAACTCCCCCACCTCCCCCCAGGCACTGACATTGTACGAACATACTGGTGTACTCTAAACTGAGACAGAGCTGGGGTGGCAAAGATTGGTCATAATATGACCAAGTAGAAGCTGAGGAATGGCCCCAAATGTGAATGTGTACAGCCTTGGCAAACAGTTCAACATTACCTGACGCACTGCCCCCTGTCAACATCCTGTCCTCCTGAAGATAAGCTTTTGAAATAAGTGACACCATTGGGTCAAACATAAGAACATAAGAATGGCCATACTGGATCAGACCAAAGGTCCATCCAGCCCAGTATCCTGTCTACCGACAGTGGCCAATGACAGGTGCCCCAGAGGGAGTGAACCTAACAGGTACTGATCAAGTGATCTCTCTCCTGCCATCCATCTCCACCCTCTGACAAACAGAGGCTAGGGACACCATTCCTTACTCATCCTGGCTAACATCCATTAATGGACTTAGCCTCCATGAATTTATCTAGTTCTCCTTTAAACCCTGTTATAGTCCTAGCCTTTAGAACCTCCTTAGGCAAGGAGTTCCACAGGTTGACTGTGCGCTGTGTGAAGAAGAACTTCCTTTTGTTTTAAACCTGCTGCCCATTAATTTCATTTGGTGGCCCATAGTTCTTATATTATGGGAACAAGTAAATAACTTTTCCTTATTCACTTTCTCCACACCACTCATAATTTTATATACCTCCATCTTATCCCCCCTGAGTCTCCTCTTTTCCAAGCTGAAAAGTCCTAGCCTCTTTAATCTCTCCTCATATGGGACCCGTTCCAAACCCCTAATCATTTTAGTTGCCCTTCTCTGAACCTTTTCTAATGCCAGTATATCTTTTTTGAGATGAGGAGACCACATCTGTATGCAGTATTCAAGATGTGGGAGTACCATGGATTTATATAAGGGCAATAAGATTATTCTCCGTCTTATTCTCTATCCCTTTTTGAATGATTCCTAACATCCTGTTTGCTTTTTTGATTGCCGCTGCACACTTCATGGATATCTTCAGAGAACTATCCACAATGACTCCAAGATCTCTTTCCTGATTAGTTATAGCTAAATTAGACCCATCATATTGTATGTATAGTTGGGATTATTTTTTCCAATGTGCATTACTTTACTTTTATCCACATTAAATTTCATTTGCCATTTTGTTGCCCAATCACTTAATTTTGTGAGATCTTTTTGAAGTTCTTCACAGTCTGCTTTGGTCTTAACTATCTTGAGCAGTTTAGTATCGTCTGCAAACTTTCCCACTTCACTGTTTACCCCTTTCTCCAGATCATTTATGAATAAGTTGAATAGGACTGGTCCTCGGACTGACCCTTGGGGAACACCATTAGTTACCCCTCTCCATTCTGAAAATTTACCATTTAGTCCTACCCTTTGTTCCCTGTCTTTTAACCAGTTCTCAATCCATAAAAGGATCTTCCCTCTTATCCCATGACAACTTAATTTACGTAAGAGCCTTTGGTGAGGGACCTTGTCAAAGGCTTTCTGGAAATCTAAGTACACTATGTCCACTGGATCCCCCTTGTCCACGTGTTTGTTGATCCCTTCAAAGAACTCTAATAGATTAGTAAAACATGATTTCACTTTACAGAAACCATGTTGACTTTGCCCAACAATTTATGTTCTTCTATGTGTCTGACAATTTTATTCTATTTTTTTCAACTAATTTGCCCGGTCTGTAATTGCTGGGATCACCTCTAGAGCCCTTTTTAAATATTGGCGTTGCATTAGCTATCTTCCAGTCATTAGGTACAGAAGCTGATTTAAAGGACAGGTTACAAACCACAGTTAATAGTTCTGCAATTTCACATTTGAGTTCTATCAGAACTCTTGGGTGAATGCCATCTGGTCCCGGTGACTTGTTACTGTTGTTTATCAATTAATTCCAAAACCCCCTCTAATGTCACTTCAATCTGGGACAATTCCTCAGATTTGTCACCTACAAAGGACGGCTCGGGTGTGGGAATCTCCCTAACATCCTCAGCCATGAAGACTGAAGCAAAGAATTAATTTAGTTTCTCCGCAATGACTTTATCGTCTTTAAGTGCTCCTTTTGTATCTCAATCCCACTGGTTGTTTAGCAGGCTTCCTGCTTCAGATGTACTTAAAAAATTTTTGTTATTACCTTTTGAGTTTTTGGCTAGCTGTTCTTCAAACTCCTTTTTGGCTTTTCTTATTACATTTTTACACTTAATTTGGCAGTGTTTATGCTCCTTTCTATTTACCTCACTAGGATTTGACTTCCACTTTTTAAAAGATGCCTTTTTATCTCTCACGGCTTCTTTTACATAGTTGTTAAGCCAGGGTGGCTCTTTTTTAGTTCTTTTACTGTGTTTTTTAATTTGGAGTATACATTTAAGTTGGGCCTCTATTATGGTGAAGAATGTCCATGCAGCGTGCAGGGATTTCACTCTAGTCACTGTATCTTAATTTCTGTTTAACTAACCTCCTCATTTTTGCATAGTTTCCCTTTCTGAAATTAAATGCCACAGTGTTGGGCTGTTGATGTGTTCTTCCCACCACAGGAATGTTAAATGTTATTACATTATGGTCACTATTTCCAAGCGGTCCTGTTATAGTTACCTCTTGGACCAGATCCTACACTCCACTCAGGACTAAATCGAGAATTGCCTCTCCCCTTGTGGATTCCTGTACCAGCTGCTCCAAGAAGCAGTCATTTAAAATATTGAGAAATTCTGTCTCTGCATTTCATCCTGAGGTGACATGTAACCAGTCAATATGGGAATAATTGAAATCCCCCAATTATTGAGTTCTTTATTTTGATAGCCTCTCTATTCTCCCTTAGCATTTCATAGTCACTATCACTGTCCTGGTCAGGTGGCCGATAATAGCTCTTGGGTGCAGTTTTGGAGCAACAAGCTATGATGATGATTGTGGGCAAGAACAAAAATATCCTCAAAAGAATATTTTTCTTAAGATTCAACCCAAAAATAACGAAAGCAAAATAAGGAACTGTAACAATTTTCTTTTCCATTCTTAAAAACCTGAGAGCTGTTTCTTGCACAACTGACGAAAACATGTTGCACTGTACAAGGATTTAATGAAACGGAAAGGGTTCTTTTAAATCTTTAAAAATTGCCCATGTGTATCCCCCACTCCTGGAATAAAAATACCATGTTGTTGCTTGTTGTGAGTGCACTTATCCCAGGAAGCAATAATCTAGAACCACCACTATAACTATTAATGAACTGTTCTTTAAGCAAAAACTAACTTTGAAATTGCCTGCACGTCCACTATAGTTATTTTCAACAAGAATAGCTGTTATACATTAATCTTAAATTTACAGCTGATACTATCTGATATAATGCATGTTTGCCAAATTTATTCCCTTCTTGTGTAATTTAAAATGATTTCAGTCGAATTAAGATCCATTACTACAGAGCAGTCAGCTTTCACAGAGATTTATTCTTGCATCTGTTTCCTTGGGGAGTGTCACTAAAATGAAGTAAGGAGTTTCCACACATTAACAACATTGGGAAACTACGATTCAAAAATGTGTATCATAAATGCTGTAATATATTCAGGCTGCAACTAGCAACCACAGAGGCAGAGAGTGTTAAAACAAATCTCCAGCAAATTCCTGAGGCTAGATTAAGTATATTCTAGAAGCATAAGCTTCCGTAAGATTAGCTGGCCCCAGACAAATGATTCGTCATACCTACGAGCAAAGGCCATCTAACTAACTCAACAGGCAAAGTAATGGATTTTTTAAATCCAGAATTAGGGAAGAGGCTAGGTAGGCTCAATTAGCAACTTAGTTTTAATTACGTCAAATAGGGACGATGCCCATCCACTTATCAAAAGGGGGAGATAACCAGTACTGAGCCAAAACACAGACACCTTTCGGTATCAGTCTAACCGGCAGTTTATTTTCAAGTGTACTGAAACTGAAAGCGTGTGAAGGGAGATATACTTGGCAAATGGTGGCGTTCGCTACATCCTGCCTGCCGCTCAGCGATGGAGGAGGGGGTCTTGGGCCCTGGCTGATAAGCGGCCTCCTCCCTACCCGCCCTGCGCGGCTCCCGGGCACTAGCACTCACTCACCCACGCCCCGAGCCGGCAGAGCAGCCGTAGCCAGCGGGAGGCTTTGCACAGAACAAGCCTTGCAGGCCGGGGCCTTTCCCAACCGGGCCCCGCCTTTATTAAAGCCCCGCACGAAGCAGGGACTGAGCCACGCGCACTGGATGGGCCTTTTAAACGCGACGCCTGGAAAACGGTCGGGGGGGGGGCAAAAAAACCCCTCTACCAAGAAATGGGCATATGGGGGCGGGGAGCTGGGAGGCCGATTGGGGGAGAATTGGGGGGATCGGAGCGGATCGGGGGGCTGATTGTGGGGGGAGGAGCTGGGGGCTAATTTTGAGGGGGGAGAAGCTGGGGCGCCAGGCACTGATGGGGAGGGGCCGGGAAGGGGTCAGCGCTGCACCCACCTGGCCGGGCTCCCTGGCAAGCGGGACTCAGCCCCAGGCCCGGTACCGGGAGGCTTCCCCGCGCCCCCAATGGCCGCCCAGCCTCGGGCCGGGCCCCTCCCTAAGCACCCCCGCGGGGCCCCGCTAACCCCCCGGCCGATACCTGCAGCGTCACCTCCTCGGGGCTCCAGTGGGGCCGCAGACGACGCAGCAGCTGCAGGGCTCCGTCGCGGCAGCCGGGCCCATCCACGTCGCTCAGGGTGATGTCCAGCTTGGGCACCTCGGGGGAGCCGGGCGGGACGTGGATGTAGTTGGCCATAGCGGGCGGGCGGCGCTGGGGTCCGGCGGCGGCTCCTCGTGACTCTGAGCGGCGAAACCTGCGGCTGGGGCTGGGGCTGGTGCTGTTGGTGCTGGAGGAAATTTCCACTTCGGTCCCGATACAGCGGCTGCGGCTCCGCCTCCCCCGGCTCCGTCTGCGGCGCGGGGCAGCCTGGGAAAGTGGTGGGCGGGGTCGGCTCCCCAGACTGCAGCGGCCTCCTGCCCCGCCCGCGCCACCGCCCCTCGCCCCTCCATCCAGCCCATTGCCGCCCGCAGCGCTTCCCGCCCGACACTGCCACCCAGAGCCATCGCCCGGCGGCTCCCCCCATCTCCTGGCCTGCACCTTTCTTTCCCCACTCCCCCAATCTCCGTGTCTGCATCTTTCCTTCCCCACTCCCCCATCATCCCCCCCCCATCTCTCGGGCTGCATCCTTCCTTCCCCACTCCCTCATCATCCCACCCCCATCTCCATGTCTGCATCTTTCCTTCCCCACTCCCTCATCATCCCACCCCCATTTCTCGGGCTGCATCCTTCCTTCCCCACTCCCTCATCATCCCGCCCCCATCTCCATGTCTGCATCTTTCCTTCCCTATTTCCCCCCCTCCTCCCTGGCTGCATCTTTCCTTCCCCATTTCCCCCCCCCTCCTCCCTGGCTGCATCTTTCCTTCCCCACTCCCCCATCGTCCCCCCCCCATCTCTATGTCTGCATATTTCCTTCCCCACTCCTTCCTGGCTGCATCTTTCCTTCCCCATTCTCCCCCCCACACACACACACACCCAATCTCCCTGGATGCATCTTTCCTTCCCCACTCCCCCATCATCCTCCCCTCTCTCCCTCCCAGTCTCGCTGGCTGCATCCCTTTCTCTGTTCTCTCCCTCCCCCCGGCTGCATTTCTCTTTTCCCTCTCCCTCAACTTTCTGGCTGGGTTTACTCTCTGCTGCCCCCAGGGAAATTTTTTTGTGTTGTTCTTTAATGAATAACCCATCTACCTAACATCCCTCTTTTTACCTGCCTATAGCCATATGAAGCATCCAAGGAAATGATTAATGAAAGCAGTTCATTATTTTATGGAAAAATCAAATGCAAAAGATTAACCCTAAGGTATAAGTCACCTTGCCTTTCACCTCTTAGTTTAGCTATGCTTAATGTGAGGTAATTTACAACAGAAGTGAGAACACCATATGTGTGTGGAACAAAGGTCAATTTGTGGTTAAAGGAGGACATTTGACACACCTTAGTTCACTTTGCTATTGTCCTTTTGCATTCTGTTCATTTTTGCCTCTAACGTGTCTGCCATTTTTCAAACTTTATTTTTCCCTGAACATAAGTTATTTTCCTAACCAACTTTTTTCCCCTCACTCTTTCCTCTTTATGTACTTTCAACTGTAACTATGTGCAATAGCGTTTACAGACTTAGGCTTAGATCCTCATCGGTTTGTAGGCTCCTAGCTTCCATTGGTTTTAGTGGAAGTTAGGACCATAAATACTTTTGAGGATCTGGGCCTTAGCCAACCCTAAAAGCCTCTTCCAGAGAATTTACCCAGATTTAAACATCTGCCTAATAATCACCCTATCTTTCCTTAAGTAACATGGAGGAGTTATGCAATGTGAACCTTGCTTTTGCCAAGGTTTACAAGCCATTTTGAGTTCATTCCATGCCTTTGTGGGTTGGAGTGCACATTTTCAAAGCCAGACTCTCTACCACAACTTGACTCTTTCTCAAGTTAGGAAAAAATATGCTTTTGGAACCGGTAATCCTGTTTTCCAGCTGACTCTGATGTTATCCTGTAAGGATCACCATAAACAGCAGTCTGCATAACATTTTCAAAATTAATGATTTAGAGAAACGTACATAGGAATTGATCAGTTTCCCAGTTCTTGTTACTATTGTAAAGGCATGGTCTATCCCAATGCACCATCTTGCAGCCCAAGGCAGGTTTCCCTAATTAAGGCAGCAGTAGGTTCACTTTAACAGGCCAGGGCAAGGAGAAGCCAACATATACTAACAACATAGCATGTCCTATTTTAATAAAATTTCAGGACAGGAGCAATTACAACACACAGTTCATAGGGTCCTCACCTCTGGACCCTCCCGTTACCTAAAGTTCACAAAAAAATGTCTCTGAGTCTGGTTAGGCTACTCTGAAGCTAAAGAGAAACCACCACCCACTACAGCCTACATGGGTTCTACTCCCTTCTGTCTTGCTCAGCTTCCTGATCCTGTATAAATACCCAGCTCTAGGCTGAGGTTGGCTGAAGCTACTTGAAAAACTCACTTGAAAATTTAGCATATACACCTTCACAATGTTATTATAAAGCATGTTTATTACAGCAGTGACTAAGGATCAACAAAGAATAAGGCCCTGTTGTGCTAGGCAGTATACAAACACAGAGTAGTACAGTCCCTGTTGACAGACTCAAGGTACATTCTTTTCATTATGCTGGACCCTAAACCTGAAACAGCCTCCTTGTCAACCAATAAGTGACTTCTCCATCCTTTTTTAAATCCTCTTCTTAAATCTTGCCTCTTCTCATCAATAATCTTCATAATCTCCCTTCACCTGAAGTTTTGTTCTTACTTTTCTCTAGAGTTTGTATTGTGTTTATATTGTAAGCACTGTAGGGCAAGGAATATATATTTGTCTATACAAAACATCATATAAACTAAATGGGCGTCTGCTGTGTTTTAAGGGAAAACTCAGTGTGTGTGATTTAATGTTATTTGTGTAAACGTCTTATTCCATGTAATTGCCTATTTTCCATAAAAGTCCTGATAATACATTGATTTCTTTTCAGGGTTGCAATGGTAGTAACTAGTTAGACATGGGCCTGAATCAAAATCCTAAATCAAAATACTTCAGAAGTTTGAGTAATTTAGAATCTATATCTAAATGTCATAGGTTGATTACTGTTAGAAATGCGGTCAACTTCTGGCCTGCCCTTTTGGTTACTTCTAAATACATCCACTCACACCTTGATTTTCTGAAAAAATGTTTCTCCGTCCCATCTTTTTTTCATTCCCCCGTTTTCTCCATTATTCAACCATTATTTCTCTTCAGTTTCTCCTCTTTTTCTTTATATCTATTTTCTAAACTCAAAACTGGCTTTAAATTTACGCTCTAAGAAAAACTTTTTCTTCTAAATGACATCAGAACAGCTTTAAACATGTTTGAAAAATCTCATCATTCACACACACGAAGTTTCATCTGGAAATGATGGTTGCATGAAGTCATAGCACTTGTTCACAGGTGTGAAGTACATTACCCTCCTCCTCTGCTCAAGCAGATTGGTAAGGTGACAAAATAAAAGTTGTTGCAGGGCTCAAGAGCAGCATGACATTCCCATATAGAGAGCAAATGTCAAAGGCTGAACGTGCCAGCTTGCTTACACGAGTTGTTAATTTCAACAAGAGGGTTCATTCTAAATCAGGGGTCTGGTCCTTCAAACTTTGGTCCTGGTGCTTGCTATCATAAATAGCCTCAAGTTCAGTTGTTAATTATGAGTAGTCTCATTGACTTTGCAAAGTCTCACTGACTTCTCAAAAGTTTATTGTGAGGATATTTTAAGCAGAAGGGATACATGTGAAAGACAGCACGAGGCGCAATTTGTTTGGGAGGTAGGGGAATTGAGCTTCATCTTGTTAAATATTTACCAGATGATCCCTTGTTTTCTAGGTTGTATATAGATGAAAGAACTAAGAAGTTTATATATAAGCATAAAGCCATGTCCTCCTACACTGTACCTGATTTTTGCTTGGGAGTGTTTGGGGTACTCCCCTGTGTTAAATTGGTTAAACAAAAGTTGTGGCTTGGCCTTTAAACCCATCTTTTGTGTGCTGTGTATATATATTCTCTGCATGTCCAAGTCAATTTACAGGAAACATTTCCCACAAAACTGGGGCATCTGTCTTAAAGCTTCTAAGGGCAATTTCTTTTGGTTTTTAGCCTAATTCCAGTGGCCACTACTATACTCTCCAACCTGTGAAATCTATAAATAAGGACATTTGAGGAAAAAAGTAATGGCACTCCACTGGATTAGAGGAGTTTTTCTTGGAGGGGCAGAGGGAGAAGAAGATTAATATTTTTTTCTAAAAAATAAAGTCTGTCCCATCTAAGCAGCGACACTGGCTTGTATGGTAATTGCGTGACTGGCTTTTAGTCATTGCTTTGCCACTCTCCTTCCCTCCCTCTCCAACTATTCAGAAAGAACCTATGTAAGCACTTATGCATTCTGCTCCCTTCCTCTGCTCTTTATCTTTCCTGCTTTTAGGTTACATGACCCCTAACAATAAACATCTGGGTGGGTTTTTTTTTAAAGCAGGCCCAGAACTGGTTTTAGCCTCCCAGACTCAGTTCTCCTGGTTGTTTTCCAACATCTGATAAGGAAGAAATTGCTTTAAAGACAGCCCAATACACAAGATTTGATTGTAGATGGTAAGTGAGTTTAACCTTTCTAGCCCCAATTAATTATTATAATAATAGTTTGCACATCTGAGGACCTCAAAATGCTTCACATACACTAACGAATTAAGCCCCACAACATTTCTGTGGGTTATAGGTA
Source organism: Emys orbicularis (assembly GCF_028017835.1). Taxonomy (NCBI): domain Eukaryota; kingdom Metazoa; phylum Chordata; order Testudines; family Emydidae; genus Emys; species Emys orbicularis. Next base: position 126,447,376 of record NC_088683.1, read on the forward strand.
GAGAAGTATTGTCCTAATTTTACAGATGTGGAAACTGGGTCACACAAAGGTGACCCTGGCCTTAACTTGTTATTAGGTCACACAGCAAGTCAGTGGTAGAACTGGAATAGAACTGTGGGCTTTGACTCCCAGTGCAGTACTTTAGCCACAAGGCAACCTCTCTTTAAAGAACATATCATCTTTATTGATTATTCAGCATCTGTTGCCTATGTCTAGCCAACTCACATCTCTGTACTAACATTTAATTCTCTTACTCAACTCCTACACTTATTATATTGATTTCTAAAGGGCATAGTACCTAGCATCCATATTGATTTGCCATCTGGGATTCTAAATGCACAGGGATATTATAGCTTTATGATCACTTTGATTGTTCTTTATTATCAAATTTTGATCTTGTTAAATACTAACTTAAAATATATCATTTTATAAATATTATGTCTTGTCTGGCTATAAATGTCTCCAAGATGGATGCTGCAGGATCACATTTCTTTAATGGCAGAATCCCTTTTCTTGTGTAAATTGCCCAAAGGTTGTGGATTACAACTCATGCAGGTACATTTTACAAAAGATACGTATGACAGCAGAATAAGACCTTGAACTCTTTTGCAGTTTTATGATTTAGTTTTGTAGTAGCCTAGTAAGTGCCAATAGAATTTGAGACCAATTAAATGGTTCAGTTTTGGATCCCCTATTTCCCAACCTTTTTAGCATAGCTGATCCAATAACTGTTACGTTGAGCCAGTCTCAATTTCTCCTGGGCATTTCACAGATCCTATTACACACTCAATATCCAAACTCCCATTTTTGTTGCTCAGCTGCCCAGACCTAAACAAAAACTGTGGGGCTGATACTTGTAACTCTAAGCTTTGCCCCGTTAGCTTTGTGCCCACCAATTTCCTGAGCAGGGTGAGGGACTTTTGCTAGACATTTGTGATGCTCTGTCCTGGCCAGCCTTATATTCCTCTTTTTATGTCAAGTTTTTGTACAGTACCAGCATCTAGCTGAACTGCTTCTGCAGTAGAATAAACTTTCCTACCAAACAAGTATAACTTCTTCGAGTCTTTTGATTTTGGGGTTGCACCCTGATGTCCTGCCTCTCTCTCTCATTGGCAGCAGATACCATTGGGGGCAGGGGATGGGAGTAAAGAAACTCATAACCCTGGGAGGGTACATAAATCTTGCACTCAGTCCTCTTTGAAGTTGGGAAAAGAAATGCAGGTGTCTGCCACAGTCCCTTAACTGGGTCCATAATGGCCTCATTTAGAGTCAGAGCCACTCTGGAAGGACCTGCTCTGGCTAAAATATTGATCAAGCGGTGAGAGGATTCTTTTACTTCCTCCACCTGTATGCTGAGACTTAAAACAACCCTCTTTAACAATTCCTGGTGCACCGTATAGTCATCTGGGGGAGGCAATATGCCCCCTGCCCCAAGACTGCATCATCAAGGGAGGAGGAAGAGAAGGTTAGCATTGGCTGCGGATGCTCTTCCTCCCTTTCTGCAGGGTCCTGTTGAGCAGGCTCTTGGAGTCCAGTACCAGGCATGGAAATGGACTCAGGAACGGGTGCTGCCTGGTGGGTAGGTACTTGAATGCCTTTCTGAGGTCACCGAATAGGAGTACCAGGAATACAATCTAGAAATTGTGGAAAAGCCCCACTGATTCCAAAAAGGCCACTGGACAGGCATGCTCTTCCCCCCCCCCAACCCTGTGACCACTTGGCCAACCACTCAATGGTACTCCTGTGATAGGATCCATGGAAGGCTGGAAACGTTTGGAGGAGGGGTAGTGAGAGCAGCTCTGAGGATGGGAAATGTAGGACCCGACCTCTGATTTGGAAGACAACATCTCTCAATAAGCTGACCAGAGATGCAGTTCCAGATGGTGTCAGTGACTGGTGCGGAGGTGGAGAGGCCCACAGAGAAACGAACATTGCAGGTTTCCCCTCTGAGGGAACCGAATGGCGAGCTGTCAGAGGTACATGAGGCTGGCCTGGTACCAAGCGTTGTAGTGATCTTGCAGGTTCTCCCATGTCCTCTAGCACCAACAGGGTCAGGAGGTCCCTGGCACCTGCAAACATCTCCAGAGTGACCAGTACCGAGATGGTGTTGGTACGGTGTGGTGCTGCCGATGTGGAGGAAGCTCCTTCTGGCTCTGGACTTGACAGCATCTGCCTAGGCACTGGGAAATGGTGCCATCTTCTGCAGTACCAAAGCAGAGGCGGGCTTGGGCTTAGACCACACTCTACTCTTGTCCCCATGCCTAGCAAAGTTCGGTGCCAGGGATCTCCCCATTTTGGCAGTCTGCTTCTTATGCCTCTTCTTAGGCACTAGAGATGATGAGCGGTGTCGGGACTCAGGTACAATAGGAGGCATGCTCCTTATCCATGCCAAGTCACTCTGTGACAATTTTGACCGACCTTGCTCAAATGGAAGTCTCAAGGCTGCCTCCATGAGTAGAAACTTTAGCCTGGCTTCACGGTCTCTCTTTGTGCAAGGCTTAAAAGTCCTTACAAATTTGGCAACGCTCTCCAATATGAGCTTCCCTGACGCACTTCAAGCAACTTGAGTATGGATTGCTCATGGTCATCATGACCTTACTGAAGGAAATGCTGGGCTTGAAGCCCGGTGACCAAGAACTGGGAGTCAATCAAAACCCTGAGTTGTCTTTAAAAAAAACTAACTAAATACTAATTATATACAATAAAAAAGAACACAGTCCACTGAGAGAACTTGCAAATGCAAGAAGAGCAGTTCCAGTGACTGTCACAGGTGGGCTGCTCTCTTCTCACGTCTCCTGCTTTGCAGAGAAGGGGCAGGAGGCTCAGGGTCAGCTGGGCCTTTTATACTGATGCCAGCGGCGTGCAGCAGCAGAGGGCAGTTGAACCATACTGAGGGATACCATTGACAGAAAAAAATTCCGGCAACTGTGCATGGGCACGTACACATCAAGAGTGGAATGCACATGTGCAATCACTCAAAGAAGAACTTTTACTTTCTTCTTTCATTTTGGTAAGTAAAACCTACTTTAGTAGCAATGATCTATCTCCTCTTCATCAAGTTACTAAGCTTTTTTTAATTTACAAACAAAAAGTACTCTAAAAGTCTATTTATAACCAACTGTGCGCTCTCTCATTAGTCATACTATTCCAGTATGAGCTTGGGACCCTATTGTACCAAGCACTGTGTAAGCATTCAGGGAGTGACAGCCTGCCCCATATTGCATACAATCTATATAAATTAGCCATAGGATAGATAGGAGGGAAAATAGAGGCACAGAGAGGTGAAGTGACTGGCTCAAGGTTACATAGCAGGCTAGTGGCAGAGCCAAATATAGAACCCACATTTCCTGACTCCTGTGCTAGTGCTCGATCCACTGGACTATATTGCCTCTCCAGTTGTTATTATGTTATGGTAAAAATGTATATTCTACAACTGGGGCTCCTTTGTGCTGGGTACTGTACATCTGCAGAAAAGGGACAACTCCTGCCCCTGCTTCATTATGATGATTTTCAGTCAGACTTGCAGAAAGCCCACAGGATGGAGACTTGTTGAAAGTACATAACTACAAGCTAATGGCTAATGATTCCATTTTGTTATGAGTCATGCTGTCTCTGGACCTCTCAGCATTTGACAGAGGACCTTTTGATCGTGACAAAAAATGATTTGGAGTTTTGTGCATGACCTTGAGCAGGCATGAAATTTATTTGGCTAATTGCTTGGCAATAGTTTCACTAGGCTTGCATGATTTAGAACCTGCTTCTTTCCATAGTGGGGTTCCTCAGGGATCTGTATTATGTTGTCTGCTATGCATTTACATAATCCCTCCTTGTTTCATTATTTGGAAACCTGAAGTACTCTTCCATTATGTGAAGCTGGTTGAGCTGCAAAATTCAGTTGTTTATGCTGAGTCTTGAACCATTTAGCATGTGGGAGGGGAATAACATTTGTTCCTGCCCCTTCTCTAGAAATCAGGAGAAGTGAGAAGAGAGCAGTGCCATTTATTCCCTCTCACATGCCGGCTTTTTGCACTTCATTAAATGTTTGCACGTCTATAGTCTGTCTAGACTGCAATTCATCCAGAGCACAGCAGCAAGTCTGTTAACAGGCACATTACAGTTCCAACATATTCAAATCTGCAATCCTTACACTAGTTCGCTTCTAAGTTTTGATTTGATTTTGAAATTCTGATTTTAACTTCTCAGGCCTTTAAAGGAATAGCTCCATCCTGTTTGGGAGATCTTATTTTCTCCTATATTCACAACCATCCACTAAGTTCTGAATCTGATGGGAACTCAGTTATTAGTACAACCCTGAGACTGTGAGAGGTTTGTGTCCCCGTCCCCCCCATTTAATCCCCTCATCTGTGGAACAAGCTTTCTGCTACTCCCCCCATTTATATCCCATTTCTAGCTGACATCCATCTTTAACTTACTTGTAAAGAACAACGTCTTTGCTACTAAATGTAATTGTTTATTTGCTCATTTTGTATATTGTTTTGCTGCACTGGACCCAAGGATATTTTCCTGAGGGGTGCTTTATAAAAACAACTTTGTCCAGTCTTGACTCCCACTTGTCTGCTCTAACTGCTAAACACACTATTTATCTGGGTTGTGATAAGGAAAAGCGGAAAATACAGCTAGAGCATCCAATTTCATAATGTAGATATTTAGAATGTCAGTTACAAGTAAATATTGTGATGCAGTAAATAGTCTGCCTGAGGGGTTTCCAGAACTTCTTAGTGTGGTCCACACTTTAATAGAATGTCTTGAGGATCACTTCTCCTCCCATTCTTCTTCATGAATAATCCCTGTGGTAACTACAGCAATTGCTGACATGAAAAAGTAATGATAGAAAAATATTTAATATTTATTTATTAATTAAATCTAGCAGTTGTGTAACCCTTCTGCTAGCCGTCAGCAGCAGCAGTAAAAGCCAGGTTCCATGCTGTCTAGAGGTCTCTTTTAAGATACACAAAATGGTAAGTTTGTGCCTCCATCTAAAACCTTATCCACTGCCAGGTTTTAGGAACTTACAATTTTAACTGCCCCAGTCACCTTTACACCTATTTCTTCCTCGCTTGCAACCATTCAGGAGTCCCTGGGCATATGAAACCACAAATACCTTTTATTTGTGAAAAAAAACCATAATATCATAAATGAAATTAAAAAAACCCAAACAGTGTATGAGAGGTATGATCAACCCCACAGTCCCAGTTATTAATTGCCCAGTTTGCTGAGGCCCGCAACTCTTATTTGCAAAACAATCCCTACTTGCCTACAATCTCATCAATAAACCCACTTAGACTCAGGGTACGTCTTCACTACCCACCGTATCGGCGGGTAGCAATCGATTTATCCGGGATCGATATATCGATCCCCGAACGCGCTCACCGTCAACTCCGGAACTCCACCAGAGTGAGCGGCGGTAGCGCAGTCGACGGGGGAGCCGCGGCCGTCGATCCTGTGCTGTCTGGACCCCAGGTAATTCGATCCAAGATACTTCGACTTCAGCTACGCTATTCGTGTAGCTGAAGTTGCGTATCTTGGATCCATCCCCCACCCCCAGTGTAGACCAGCCCTCAGTGGTGATGAAGTGAATATAAGGGAACAGCTTTCCTAAGCCCGTGTTCTAGATCAGTGAAGCCTTCATCACTGGATCCGGTTCTGATCTGTGGCTGCCTAGCCCAGTTCCACAAAGTCAGATCCATCAGCTCAGCTACTGCCTCATCCAGTGCCACAAAATCAGCTCTGCCACTATGAGACCCAGTCCCACAAAGTCAGTTCTATTTAGACTCTGGGTGGGAAATGCAGAATAAAGAAGACCCCTGAACGGATCCTCAGATCTGAGACAGACTTTCTAGAGCAGTGGTTCTCAAACTTTTGTACTGGTGACCCCTTTCACATAGCAAGCCTCTGAGTGCGACCCCCCTTACAAATTAAAAACACTTTTAAATATATTTAACTCCATTATAAATGCTGGAGGCAAAGCGGGGTTTAAGGTGGAGGCTGACAGCTCGCGACTCCCCTCCACCCATGTAATAACCTTGCGACCCCCTGAGGGGTCCCGACCCCCAGTTTGAGAACCCCTGTTCTAGACCTTTTGAACTTGGGCTTACTACCCAATCATAGTCTGCAACCTGTCAGCTCACATAGCCTTTTCCCAGGCTGTCTTTTTCACAGTTTTCCCCATTTCATAACTACATTTACATTGACCCTATAATTTCATTTCCAAAATGAGAAAAACAAAACAAAACTCCAAACAATACAACACAAAACACTGTGCAGAAATATACTGGGACAAAATTCTAATGTGTATAAATTAAGCCTGCCAGAGTTAGCTCTTCTTTCCTTTCTCCTATAGAAGGAGCAGATAATTTCTTTCCCCTTAAAGTCTTCCAGCTCTGAGCCTTACCACTGGAAATACAGAGACAACCGAATATGATCAGCTAAGGCCTTGTGTACACTGGCAAGTTACTGCACAGTAAAGCAGCTTTCTGTGCCGTAACTCCCAATGTGTACACACTGCCAAGCCACTTAGTGCGTAGAAACTCCTCGGTTGCAGCATTGCAAAAAACCACCTTGATGAGAATCATAAGCCTTAAAGCGCAGAGGCTCCAGCGCTATATTGGCAGTGTAAACACATTACAGTGCAGAAAGCAATCAATTGGCCTCCGGAAGTGTCCCATAATCTCTCAAGTAGCCCCTCTGCTCATTATTTTGAACTCGTCTGCCCTGGAGACATGCACCCCTCCTCTTTCAAAGCTCTCTTTCTGACAGCCCTTGCATGCTGTGCTGATCTGCTCTGGGACACAAAGCAAACCATTAATGTGGAATGCTCGTGGTGCTGAACACAGAGGCAGGCGTGCGTGCGTGCATGCCTGTGTGCGTGCTCCATGAGGCATTGCAAACCCTTCCCAAATCACACTGCAGCCAGTTGCACAGTGGAATAGCTACTACAATGCACTGCTCTCTTTGCCATTGCAAGAGCTGCTAATGTGGATGTGCTCCACCATCACAAGGAGCACAGTGTGGACATGCAACAGCAGTTTAATTCCAGCACTTTAATAAAAGTGGTATAACTTCTTGTGCAGAAACTTGCCAGAGTAGACATACCTTAAATCTCTGCATTCATGGTTGGGGAACACTAGGCCGTATCATCAGTGTGTGAAACATACACACCATTGCAACCTTTTTTGTTATAAAACAAGGAGCTTCAAAATCACATCTAAAGAAAAAAGGATTAAATGTAGCCAACACCTTTTCATTTAAACTGTATCATTTTGAAGCTACAAAATAATATGCATACTACTTTTTAAAGCACTATAAAAATGCAGATATTGATTTTTATATTAATGAGCTAGCATTATATGTGCCAAGATATTCCGCATCATACAGGGTAGCGGTGTTTTTGTAGTGCTCTCTGAATTTTCTACAATGAGCATTTAGGTCTCCAGTTCAAGAAAACATCCCTACTGTGCAAAGCACTTTAGTCCATCTTTAAAGTTAAGCTTGGGCTAACGTGCTCTTCTGAACAGGGATGGATTTAAGCATATGTTTAAATGTTTTCCTGAACTGAAGCTGTAGATCTGGTCTACACCTAAAACTTGACAGGTTTCAGTGGTAGCCGTGTTAGTCTGTATCAGCAAAAAAAACTAGGAGTCCTTGTGGCACCTTAGAGACTAACAGATGTATTTGGACATAAGCTTTCGTGGGCTAGAACCCACTTCATCAGATGTATGAAGTAAAAAAATACAGGAGCAGGTATAAATACATGAAAGGATGGGGGTGCTTCACCAAATGTTAGGTCAGCCTACCGAGATAAATCAATTAACAGCAGGATACCAAGGGAGGAAAAATAACTTTTGAAGTGGTAAGAAAGTGGCCCATTACAGACAGTTGACAAGAAGGTGTGAGTAACAGTAGGGAGAAATTAGTATTGGGAAAATTAAGTTTAGGTTTTGTAATGACCCAACCACTCCCAGTCTTTATTCAGGCCTAATCTGATGGTATCTAGTTTGCAAATTAATTCCAGTTCTGCAGCTTCACGTTGGAGTCTGTTTTTGAAGTTTTTTTGTTGAAGAATTGCCACTTTGAGGTCTGTTATTGAGTGACCAGAGAGATTGAAGTGTTCTCTTACTGGTTTTTGCATGTTATGATTCCTGATGTCAGATTTGTGTCCATTTATTCTACACAAAAGACCTGAAAGTGGCAATTCTTCAACTTCAAAAACGTTTTGGATCTTTTAATGGGAGAAAAAAGAATTCACTCTAGTGAAACTAATGTCCAGTAAACTTAGAATAAATTAAAGGAAAACATTTTTCACCTCTCATAGGCCTGGGGAACACACTGCCCCAGGTGGTTAGTTAAATTGTGTGGCTGGATAGTTTTATGGCTAATAATAACATCTGCAGTTACTGTACACAGCACCTGCTAAGATAAGGATAATTAAATCTCATTCTTTCAGGACATAAACTAATCTCCACAGAAATCAGGTGGGAATTTTTTTCTCCCAATTATTTATTAGGTGCAGCAGTGCACATCTGCTTAGGTTCATTATAGGTTTTTCACTTTCTTTTGAAGCATCTGGTCCTGGACACGATTGGTAGCAAGTGAATAAATGTGATGGATCTGGTATTTTGGTCTCCTTAGTGGAAACCTTACAAGACCCCCAAAACCTTTGTTAATTTCACAGCAACTAATCCATCTATGTACACTGTCAGTCATGGAATGTTACTTTATTCTGGCTTCCTGAAGTAAGCTCCTTGCTCCAAAAAGGCTCCCCCGGCCTCGCTACAGGCAAATGCAGACCTATTCTGAAGGTATAGGGAACTAAGACAGATCCTGTATTTAAATACAAAATTAAAAAAATCCAGAGAAACTAGTGTAACTTTAATGTCATTACCCCTGATTTACACTGGTATACATGAGAGATGAACTAGGCCCATGGTTTTTAGCTCAAAGCACGTTTGTGTCAATACATCAGTGCACAGTGCCAGTTGGTTGTATACCTCACAGGGTCTTCACCATCATGGCCGAGGTCACCTTACCCGCCACCTGTGGGCTGCACAGGGCTAGGTGCTGCCACAAGCTGCACAAGCAACCTGGCCCCAGAGGCAGTGGTGGCAGCTGCTGCTGCGCTGCCTCCTTCCTTCCGCTTAGGATTGCCACCTTTTCCACAGATCAAAAAATCCAGACATCAGGGCTTGTCAAATGGCATCTGGACACACAAGACAAAACCTGGACTGTCCGGGTGAAAACTGGATGGGTGGCAACCCTTCATTGGTCATAACCAACAACAGTGAAGAGGACAGGATGGATAACAGACTAGTGCAGAATTTTTACATTATGTGTAAGGCCAGGTCTACACTACAACTTACATCGATATAACTGCATCCCTAGTAGTATGAAAAATCCACATCTGTGAGGGAAGCAGTTATATCAACCTAACCCCTGGTGTAGATAGCGCTGTGTTGACGGGAGGGCTTCTCCCATCGACGTAGCTAACACCTCTCACAGAGGTGGATTAATACCAATGCAGCTGTGCTGCTGCAGCGTTTTAAATGTAGACCTGTCCTACAAAAACATATGTAATAAACCTCAGAGAAAATGGCTCAGTTAAAGGAAAACTACCATTCTGAAATTGTCTAAGGGCCAAATTCTCTAAATTATGCTGGTGTAAATAAGGATAAACTATTGACTTCTAGTGGAAGCACACAAATAATTCATTGTGAGAGCATTATATATATTCAAAATAACTCCTAAAACATTTATCTATACATACGTACACACACACGCAAATAATTTTAGTGCAAGCTGATTTTTCTATAGTGCAGTGTGAAAATTAGAATCTATTTCCATATTATGTATTCAGAACACATGAGTCCAATCTCCATTCTGTAGACCAGAGAGAGACAGTTCTTCTGAGACTGATGCAACTTCACAGTATCAGAGGGGTAGCCGTGTTAGTCTGGATCTGTAAAAAGTGACAAAGAGTCCTGTGGCACCTTATAGATTAACAGACGTATTGGAGCATAAGCTTTCGTGGGTGAATACCCATTTCGTCAGATGACTGTAGTGGAAATTTCCAGAGGCAGGTATATATATGCAGGCAAGAATCAGTCTAGAGATAACGAGGTTAGTTCAATCAGGGAGGATGAGGCCCTCTTCTAGCAGCTGAGGTGTGAGGTCTATCCTCATGCACAATTATTTCAAATTTGGTGACAATATATACCTCCAGACCAGTGGCACCGCTATGGGCACCCGCATGGCCCCACAATATGCCAACATTTTTATGGGTGACCTGGAACAACGCTTCCTCAGCTCTCATTCACTCACGCCCCTTCTCTACCTACGCTACATTGATGACATCTTCATCATCTGGACCCATGGGAAGGAGACTCTGGAAGAATTCCACCACGATTTCAACCAGGGCCGGTTCCAGGTTTTCTGCCCCCCCAAGCGGCGGGGGAAAAAAAAAAAAAAAAAGATGATCGGTGGCACTTCGGCGGCAGCTCAATCGTGCTGCTCCATTCTTTGGCGGCACTTCGGCGGCAGGTCCTTCACTCCCTCTCTTCCTCTTCGGCGGCACTTCGGCGGCAGCTCAAAGAGGAAGAGAGGGACTGAGGGACCCGCCGCCGAATTCCCGAAGACCTGGATGGGCCGCCTCAATAGCGGATGGAGTGCCGCCCCTTTCTATTGGCCGCCCCAAGCACCTGCTTCCTTAGCTGGTGCCTGGAGCCGCCCCTGATTTCAACAGCTTCCACCCCACCATCAACCTCAGCCTGGACCAATCTACACGGGAGGTCCACTTCCTAGACACCATGGTACAAATAAGTGACAGTCACGTTAATACCACCCTATACCGAAAACCCACCGACCGCTTCATGCCTCCAGCTTCCATCCCAGACACACCACACAATCCATCGTCTACAGCCAAGCGCTGAGGTACAACCGCATTTGTTCCAACCCCTCAGACAGAGACCAACACCTACAAAATCTTCACCAAGCATTCTCAAAACTACGATACCCACATGAGGAAATAAGGAAACAAATCAACAGAGCCAGAAGTGTACCCAGAAGCCTCCTGCTGCAAGACAAGCCCAAGAAAGAAACCAACAGAACTCCACTGGCCATCACCTACAGTCCTCAGCTAAAACCTCTCCAATGCATCATCAGTGATCTACAACCCACCCTGGACAACAATCCCTCACTTTCACAGGCCTTGGGAGGCAGGCCAGTCCTCGCCTACAGATAACCCGCCAACCTTAAGCATATTCTCACCAGCAACCACACACCACACCATAGTATCTCTAACTCAGGAACCAATCCATGCAACAAACCTTGATGCCAACTCTGCCCACATATCTACACCAGCGACATCACAGGTGTAGACATCACCAGTGACATCACAGGACCTAACCAGATCAGCCACAACATCACCGGTTCATTCACCTGCATGTCCACCAATGTAATATACACCATCATGTGCCAGCAATGCCCCTCTGCTATGTACATCGGCCAAACTGGACAGACCCTATGTAAGAGGATAAATGGATACAAGTCAGATATTCGGAATGGCAATATACAAAAACCTGTAGGAGAACACTTCAACCTCCCTGGACACACAATAGCAGATTTAAAGGTAGCCATCCTGCAGCAAAAAAATTTCAGGACCAGACTTCAAAGAGAAACTGCTGAGCTTCAGTTCATTTGCAAATTTGACACCATCTGCTCAGGATTAAACAAAGACTGTGAATGGCTAGCCAACTACAACAGCAGTTTTTCTTCCCTTGGTGTTCACACCTCAAATGCTAGAAGAGGGCCTCATCCTCCCTGATTGAACTAACCTCGTTATCTCTAGACTGATTCTTGCCTGCATATTTATACCTGCCTCTGGAAATTTCCACTACATTCATCTGATGAAGTAGGTATTCACCCACGAAAGCTTATGCTCCAATACGTCTGTTAGTCTATAAGGTGCCACAGGACTCTTTGTCGCAACTTTACAGTATCTTCCCTAATGAGCTTGCCAGCCGTTCATGTGCCCGCTGGGGAAATCCTGATCATCAGGGAATTATTTAGTTCTCAGTGTCATTGTGCACTCTCTTCCAGTTGTTTTAGGTGATACTGCACATGGTACGTATTAGCTTTCACTTTCTATGCTTCCTTTTCATAATCACATTTCTTTATAATATTTTGCTATTTAACTGTTAAAGTTGTTATATCTCTTTGTCTAGATAAAAGTCACATATACCTTAAAAAAATGTAACTGTGATCCCTAGATGTGACTATTACTGGGTGGCTTGCTTGTGGGCCTGAGGGGCTGGGGCTAAGCCAGCCCTGATTACTGAATGAACCACATCTGGGTTGAATCAGGCAATCCTCATATAAAAGAGCAGGAAGGTGTAGGGAATGGGGGAAATCCAGGAGATAGTGGTGATGTCTGTAGAAATTGCAGGGAGTAAGAAGGCTCCTGAGTTACTAGGGAAGAGCAGGAGAGCTCTGTCCAAGCAGGTGAGAGAGTGTGTGAGTTTGTGTTTATGTTGTTTTTGGATTAATTAGCAGAGAAACACTGAATAGGGGTTGAGGCCTAGAGGACCAGAGTGACCCCAGAGGGGATTTGTTTGAACTCCCTGTAGGGTGTGAGTTCTTAAAAGGGCCAGAAAAGGAGGAAAACATAGGCAGGATGCTGTAGAGTGACCTCTAGCCATAAGGGGGCACTAGGATAGTGGCCAGCTGTATTACAGTGACCTTGAGGAATTCTGTATCCCTAATTGCTTTTTCCCCTATAGGAAATGGAGTATGTTTTAACTGTGAACTTGTCCACCACCCCTATAGAAATCAGGAAACCAATGCCCATGATTACACCAATTTTGTATGAAGTGAGTAGTAATAAGTTATTTCATATAAAATGCAGGTATCTTCATGCAGCCACTTGGTAGATGATGATGATGGATATTAAAATGTTGTCATTTCCCTGTAAGATTTTAATTCCAGCACGAATTGTTCTACCAATTTCCTGCAGAAAGCACTGCAATGATGGTCTCCCTAACTGATATCAAATGTTACTGATACAACTTCCCATGTCCTATTTCAATAAAATATGTTATTGTTATGGTGAAGGTTGGGTGAAACCATTGAAGCTGGTGGGTACGATAGCTGCCCTTTATTAATGATAAATGCAAAAAGCAGATGAGTTCCTTTGTGGAGTAAGAAGCTGAAACAATAAGAGCCATTGCCAAAAACACAAGGCCACATGCAAGGCTGGTCAGAAGCTGAGCTATGTGGGGGACTGGCTCGTGGTTGGTGGAGATGTATATATCTGTGGACAAAAGCAGACAGCAGGAGAAGCCAAGTGGGAGCAGGGTTTTTTTGGTCAGAGAGCTGGCTGGAAAGAACCTTGAAAATATCAGCAAAGAAGCTGCCTCCTGCTGTAGGATTTTGTGAACATTCTTTGTAAATAAACAGGCTTGCATCAAATAAACACCTGACTCAATCATTAACTTCTCCTAACAGAAACATCCCACAACACCCTGAATATTGATTAACCGCATGGGTCAAAAGGGGTGAAGCTATATTCCAGTCATTCTTTCTTCTTGCCTTAAAGATACAGCACATCTTGAAAATGGAAGGACTGAAATATTATGGTCAGAGCAAGAGGCACAATCAAGAGTTATAGACACTATTTCCTGATTCTACCATTCACTTGCAGTGGGGACCTTGGGCAAATCACTTAACCACTCCCTACCACCATTTCTCCATCTGTAAAAGAGGCATAATGCTTCCTTCCTTGCAAGGGTAACACGAGAATCCATTTTTTAGCACTTTGGAATCCTTGGATGAAAGATCCTGTATAAAGGGTCAGTCCTGGAAATTTTATTCATCCCAAACTCCCTTTGGTTTACATTTAAGTTTTGGCTCTTAAGTGCAATAGCATTTTGAAAAGAGGAAACATCTAGCATCTCATTTCCTCTTTTTTTTTTTTTTTTTTTTTTTTGGTCGTCTCTCTCTGTGGTATCCTTTCCTTTCCCCATTTCCTGTGAATGAAATGTGTACTGGAAAAATTCAGTATAGTAACAGATTTTTCATTTGAGTTAGATACTGATAAGGATAAGGGGAAAGTTCCCACTCTTTCACCACTCTAAATCTGGAGTAATTCAATTGACTTAATTAAAATATAATGTTCAATTGACTTAATTAAAATATAATACAAAGTTCTGCTGTTCGGTTATACTTTGTAAATCTAGAATGGATTAATCTAACAGTAGGCTGATCATAGAATTTAAAGTGAGAGCCATTTTGTCATTTAGATTAGTGAGCTATAAACCTCAGATGTACTGAGAATTTGTTTTGAACAGGAATCCAAAAGTTAATCAAGCATTTGAACTTTATCTGAACTTGTCTGGGCTGGATATCTTATCACTCTTTCTTGAAAGGTTACCATTTCTGTCTGCTTCTTGCTTATTATGAAATAATAATAAAAAGACCCTTTAATGATATGTGAGCATTTCCACTTGCAGCTTTCATTGAAAATGATAATTGTATAGGGTTCAAGTAAACACTTAAACAAATAAACAATATTGGACATCTCAAGGGTTTAGTTTTGGTTGAAATTTGGGTGAAGATTTAGGCTGCCGGTAGTGGTCTTTTTTCCCCAACATTATACTTTAGCTTCATTTTTCATAAATTAAACTGATTTTTGCACACATACTGCACACAGAGAAGAGAGGAGAAATCCACAAAAGCAACACAATTTTAAAGAGAAGGACAACAGAGTTGGTCATGACATATTTAGTTGCATAGCTGAGAATTGAAGCTAGAAATCTCCTTGTCTCCCTTTCTCTTACCAATTTGAACTTTCACTTCAGTTATATCATCCTGTATCTACCATTTTATTCAGCACAATACTATAATTTAGATATTTTAGCAGTAGACCTATACCTGCTTAATCCAGACATGCTTTGTAGCTGACTCTATCCATATTCGTTCAATCCCTAGTAATTATTTATTTTTTAGATTCTTTCTGGCCCCTATGCTAGTGTGCAGTGGATGGTGAGGGCCCGAGGAACCTTCCATTGTCCTTGCACAGCCTGTGTAAGGGGTGGGCAGAATTGCAGTTCCTACTCTCTGGGAAGCATAAGGACTGCTCCCTCCCTACTTCCCTATGCTCCCCAAAGACAGAAAGGAGGAAGTGAGGACATGACTTCACTCTTCACACTGGACCAAAGAAAAGGACCAATGAAGTGTAGGGATTAGGTTGCACCCCATATTGGGTATAGCTTTTCTCCAGGACATTAGTGAGCTCCTAGAACCGTACTTCTTCCCTGAGGCAAATGCCTCTTTAGCTGCTTCATCTGAAGCAGTGTGCAGCTCCTGATCGCCGCTTCCTATGTGCTGTACCTTAAAGGCTAAAGTCACAATATTTGTCTTTAATGTCTCTCATCATGACCAGTTACATCTTCATACCCACCCCCAATCTTTCATCAAAGCACACCTAGTAGAAGGAAGGCTTGAACAGTATATCCAGTCACAATTTGAATTCTATTCAATATTGTTGCCTCTTTTTGACCTGAGCAGCTACAGTACTTGAATTACAGACTCTGGAGATGTTCCAAATGGGAGTAGAAATAGGTGACAGGTATTTCTTTTATGCAGCTTTATTTACAAAGAATGTACAAAGTATTGTGTCTCTGATTGCAGAAAGAGCCAAGAACAAAAGGAGCAGTTTCTTAGTTTAGCTGCCAAGCCTCTTTAGCCAACAGACCCAAAAGTTCTCTCTAGGGTCACACTGTGCTCACAGGCTACTGAGGCTTTTTTGACCCCCCCTCTTTTCCCACCTCCTCTGCCTCTCCTTCTCTGTTTTTGTCTGTCTTCAGTTTCTATGTCTTCTCTCTTGACCCCTACCCAAAACAATACTCAGCCAAAAGCTTCTGGGCAGGTTTACACCCACCTTTTGCCTTAGGAAGGGGCTTATGCTTAAGTAAGTTAATTGAAGAGTGAATTCACACTTATCAATCTCAGTGGGATTTTAACTTAATTTACGAGGTTTTATCCAGCTCATTATAACATCTTCCAAAAGGTCTGCAGGCATGATTAAATTACAAGAAACATGATACCTCTTCCCTGCCTTACCCCGTCATAGGTTTATTTGATACCTATTAAGGCTAAAATGCTCTGTATGGTGCAGTTACTCAAATACATCCATGTAAATCTATTCTAATCCAAGGGAAGCAGAGAACATTCGCCAGCCTCCTCTGTCTTAAATCTAGTGCCTCTGCTGATTGCAACTGTAGCAGTAGGGAATAGGAGAGAGGTGGTCTTTCAAGTAGGAAGGCACCAAATCACTTAGAGCTCTATAGATTAAAATCAATACGTTAAATTCATTCCAGAAACCAATGGGCAGCCAGTGCTGGTATGTGCTCTACTCAGAAAGCACCAATTTGTTAATTGTGGGACACCTGAATATTTCACCATCTTAAACTTCCAGATGGATTTAGATTGTAGCCCTATGTATAGTGCATTACAGCAAGTCAGTCTTGAGGTGCAAAGGGAATAGGTTATAATTACAAGGTCTGCATTTTAACAAAACAGTCGCCATCTTCTTGCCAAGTACAGATGGTAAAAAATATTCCTGGACACCGCTGCTCTTTGATCATGCAACACAATCCCAGATTATGAAAATAAATTACAAATAGCAGGCACACACCCTCAATGACAGGTGAAGTAATCGTCATCACCATACCTTCCCATTGCTTCCCCCAACCTGCTAGTATCACTTCACTCTTTTATATGGCTTGAGCTTCAGCCAACTATCTTTCATCCATACTCCAGTCTCTCTCAAACATTGGTTTGGGACCTCAGGAACAGCTTCTGGGTCAGCTGCAATAAAGATGAAGACACATCAGCATATATTATAATGAAATAGCTAATGTGTGTATAAAGTTGTGTGGGCATAGTGACAATGCTGAAGCCCACAAATTAGTTCCAATAAAATATCATATTAGTTAGTGGCCACAGATTAATGATAATGTATCACATGCTATATAACTACTCCTTTTTAATCCACAAATAGTAAAGTTGTAATAATATTTCAAAAAGGATTATTTAACAAAACAAATCCTTGACTGCATATTGTGTTTTCATTATCTGGGACCCTTAACATAGGAGATAACATCCTAAACATCTTTCTTGTGGTATCTGCAAAAGTTCATGCCCTTTTAAATGTGTAAATCAATGCTGTCATGCTTTTTTTACACACACACAAAATATCAAGGGTAAAACAATATAAGTTCTGTTCCAAATCCACAAAAACAAAAACATCTGAGTTAAGGCTGAAACTCTGCTCTTAGTTTACCCTGCTGAGCTAGGCACTGAAGTTCTTGTGGTATTTAGAAATCATCTTGGTCTCAAAGGATGATCTGTGGTTAAGGTGCTCGACTGAGAGTCAGGATTCAATACCTGGCTCTGCCACAGACTTCTTGTGTTACCTTAGGCAAGTCACTTAATCTCTCTGTGCCTCCATTCCTTAGCTGTAGTATGCGAATAATAATACTTCCCTCCTCATAGGAAATACTTGAGAAATTGTCAGTTATTATGGTGATGGAGGTCATCTAAGTACTTGGAAAGAAGATATAACACCTAGGCACAAATAAGAGAGTTAATGCTTTTGTGGCCATTGTCTCAACTGCATGTATTTCTAGCAGCAGACATCATGCTGGGAGAATCTCAGTCCCAAAGTAAAAGAATTAAGAATGGCACATCAGCCTTTGCTCTGAGTTTCCTGCCCTTTCAGCTTTTAGATAGATATAGAGTTTTAACCTTAGCTTCCATTCTTTACATTTAAAGTAAAAAAAATGTTATGAGAGAAAACAATCTCATGCAAACGTTTGATAATCGGACAGTTTCTGAAGCTTCATAGCCATGATACTTTCATATTGATGAGTTAAGGACTCTAAAACAAACTACTTCCTTTTTTAACCCAGTAGAAGCTTTAACATTCTTCTACAGTCATTAGATTTTGAGATGTCTCTACTGAAGGATTTTTTTTAAATTGACTCTGAAGGGAACACACTAAGGTCCTTACCCTTGACCACCTTGGGATTCCATCCTTTGTTCCATTCTTTTTTTTTTTTTTTAACTTGGTAATCTTTCTTCTTATTTTATGCATTAATTAGGAATTGTCTTTCATGTTAGTAGAAGCTTTCAGGTAATCATCCTGGATTTGTCCATCTGCTTGATCCTTTGGTACTGGCTGGTGGCCTATTCACCTTTAGTTCTGGTTTTAATATTTTGTATGTTTTTTGTAAGCCACTTCAGTAATGTCAATCATCACCTTAGAGAGGTGTTAAATGAGATAATATATTCCTGTTTAGGCTTTTGAAGCAGTCCTACTTAATGATGTTTGCTAATAAAATCAAAGTAAGTGTCTACCAACACCACTGTCAAATGGTTAGATAGTCCAAGATCATGCCCATAATTTTCCTGTACAGAAAAGCAAAGGAAGGAAAGATCAGGACAGATGAATGAGCATTTTTCATATTTTGAAAGCAGTTTGGGGGACACTATACTCATATTTCAAAGTGCTCCATAAATTTCTGTTAACAGGGTCATGTGTATCAATGAACATAACTGTGCCAGGGATGAATTAAGACTAAACAGAGGAGGACAAGCATGGATGTTATCCAGGACCCAGGAAGGAACAGTGAGACCAAGGATCCTGCCTTAATCTGCCCAGTAACAAGGTTTCTACTGTACAATAGTTTGCAGTTAAGATGTAAGCATTACATAAATGCCAAGAAGTGTTTACAATAAGAGTTTGAAGCATTGGGTAACTAGTAGTCATGATGGCAGGCTAGATTAATTCACAATAGCTGAACATGTGCCAAGAAGTCAGATCACCCATCTCCTCCTCTCTTTTCCACCATGTATGTGATATATCTAAAGCTGTGTCTACCCTAGAATTTTCTGCAGTGAAAAGAGGTGTAGTGCTAGTGGGTCTGCTGGGTAGTGGGTTCCAAACTCCCACCCCTTGCCTGAGCATGGAGATGTCTCCTATCATCTTTGGGGAGGCAGGAGTTCACCCAGAAATCACTATACTGTTATCAGCTTTATCAACTGCAGTCACCTTGATCAGCAACTAAGAGTTCCAGTGCCAGCATCAGTCATGGGTCAGGGACATCCCTTCCTCTTTGGGCTCCAGCTAAACCTCACTCACATGCCCAGGATGTCCCCCGGGTCAGCTCCCTAGCGTAGAGTTCCGATTCATAGCCTGCTGTGTGCAGCAGCAGCAGCAGCTACGTTGCTCTCTAGCCAACCTGCACCACCAGTGACACAAATGGCATCATACATCCGTCCCTCACTGCCCTTTCTTCTTCCCGGGAGCGTCTGCAAGAGGACATCACCCTCCCTCTATTCCACCAGGGATTTGTGATGAAGGGGCCAATTTTTCCAATTTGCTCACTTCCCCAGACAAAGCTTCCAGGGCAGGCTTTTCAAAGCACTGCTCTAGAGCGGTGTCAAACACAATTCTCTCCGCTGTCTTCCCCAACTGGTGTTTTCATGGTATGATGTAACAACGCTTGGTTAAAATAAGTGTTGAGCTTTGTTGAGCTTTTCTGCAGCAGCAGGACACACACATTTAACATTAAATTGGGGGAGGGGGGGGATGTGGAACATTTATAATCTGCTGTCAAACACAATTGAAGATTCTAGTGTAGACACAAGCCTACACGAGATATTCCAGTGAAAAGTTGTGACTGGCTGGAGACAAGGCATTGCAAACCAGGGAGTCATGTCTGACGGCTGAAAGTGAAACCTCATTGAGTTTCCTTGATGAATGCTTTTTAAAACATAATAGCTTGACGCATCTTGGCTATTCCAGAGGAACACAAGAAGCCCACCCATCACATGGATCTTAAGAACAGCATTCACTGTAAGTTTTAGAATACAGAGCCTTATTGTTTAGCTTATGAGCCAGCTAAATCTCTTTAATGCTCTAAGAAATAGCCTGCATAACCTGTAAAGGGTCATGCAGACTACAGATAAAACTGTATGTACAGCCACTCTACTGAAAATAACCTCCCTCTGACAAAAACAGGACTGGTTGTTGTGGGAGAGGGGGAGTAAGTTTTTACTCTTGCTGCCCATGCTATACCTGTGAGCTGGACGAACAAGGGCTGTCCACTTTTCACAAGCACTACATTGTTTTGAAGCTGGGGTATCATCATCTTTGACCCTGACAACACTTTAAAAATGTAAAACTTCAAGGCTAGTAATACCCCCTCTCCCCCCAAATTTTCTTTTTTGGGGGGGGGAGGGAGAAGGAGGCATTAATTTTTTATTTAATTTACGATAGTGCAGAAAAAATAAGCATAAAGTACCAACAATGTTAAAGACAGTAAAGAAAAACCTAGCAAATGTAGAATAGTTGTTTTAGTTTGATGTATTGTAATACCCGTAAAAGGGTTAATTTCTAGAAATTAGTCCTGAGAAGTTGCAAGGACAATAATGTTAAAGGATCACAAAACAACTAATGAGAATGTATTTGGACGTAAATACTGATAACATAGTTACATATGATGTAATTATTAATATAGGTGTTAATTACTGAGAGCTTTGGAAATGTGAAGCGCTGTATAATAGCTATTATTAGTGTATTGCTTGTAATGTCTTTGTTAGACTGTGCGTGCCTGTGCATGTAGAGAATTCTGAACTAGGTCTCCCCTGTTGAGAAAATAAAACAACTCTCCAGCCTTCTCATTTGTATCACTGCTCTAATTCAATTGTTCTTAAATACAGTGAAAAGCAAAATATTAAGTACATACAATATTGTTGTTTGCCTCATTCACAGACGTAAGACTACAGAACTAGCTCAACTCCTATTCAGCTTCAATATGAAAGGGAAGATAGAAATCAAATATTTTGTTTTTCAAAATACTGAAGTCTACTTATCTTCAAACTTTTCTCTGTTATCTAAAAACGTGTATCTTGTTCCATAAGTAAATATTGATTTATTAAGGCAATCTACTTATTTTATAAGGGTGTAGCTTTTGTGGTTCAATTATTTAGTGTGTGAATGGGTTGGTGTATATATAATATTTTGCAATAGCTAAAAATATACATTTCCATGTTAGTGAATTATTTTTTTTTAAAATCACAATTCTTTGTTCCCCATTCCTACAGGGAAATTGGAATTAAGTAGAGCGGATAACCACAAAACAGAATATTTTTATTTTATGGTTCTCCATCTTTGTAAACTGCATGGTATGGGCCTAATCCAAAACCTACTGAAGTCTTTCCATTACTTCAATGAGCTATGGATTGTCCTCGAAGAGGATGGGAAATAATCATCAATATCATGTGAGCCTGACTCAAAGCCTGCTGAAGTCAGCAGACTCCCATTGACTTCAATAGGCCAGAGATCAGGACTTAGATGCAGGACAAATTATCAAGATAGAATTTTTAGTATAGTATTGTTCTGTTTGGGTCCAAGTGAAAAACTGATCTCATTTGTTATCCATTTAGTAAGATATTCCACATGAGCTGACCAGAAATACAATTGTCTATCTGGAAAATTGAGGGGCCTCCTTGTTTTTTCCCTAAACATAAGGTTTTCTATTTTTCCACAAGAAGTCAGTGAGAGTTTTAATTGATTTAGTATACCAAATAAATATTCCCACAGATTTAAAAGCCAAAGAAAAGCATTTATTTTTATTAGAGCAGCTCATCTCATAAGTATTATAGGGATATTTGCTCAATTATCTAGATCTGCCTTTATCTGTTGTATCATTGGTTCAATATTCAACTTTTGGAGATTTCTGAGATCTCCAGAAACTTTAAAGGAAATTGTGAAGCCATTCTGTATTCTATTCTTCCATAAAATAAAGCTTCTGGATTTCGGAACATTTGATTTTATATCCTGAATATGAATCTTAACAATTTTCTCTGTTCCATTCATTTGGAAATTGATTAGAATGGACTTGACAAAGAAATTACTGCATATAAGGCTATTTTATTATCCTTATTTTGATTCCATAAAGATTCACAGATTCTTTTAAGGCCAGGAAAGGCCATTCTGGTCATCTAGTTTGACCTTGTGCATAGAAAAGGCCATTGATTTTTCACCCAGTAATTGCTGCATCGAGCCCAATAACATGTGATTGAATTACAGCATATCTCTTGGAAAGACATCCAGTCTTGATTTAAATATTGCAAGTAACGAGAATTTACCACACTGTCGGTAGCTTGTTCCAGAGGTAAATCACTATTAAAAATGTGTACCTTATTCCCATTTTGAATTAGTTTAGCTTGAACTTCTACCCATTGGATCTTGTTTTGTCTTTGTCAGCTACATGAATGAATCCTATACTAAGAGAAATCTTCTGTCCAGGTAAGTAGTAGACTGTGATCACAGCATCTCTTAACCTTCTATTGAAGCTAATTGAGATGCTTTGTTACAGATCAGAAACTTCAAGGCTGAAATCCTGGCCACACTGAAGTCAATGGCAAAACTCCCACCAGTATCAGTAAGGCAGGATTTCACCACGTTTCCTGATCTAATAAAGATGATTTAGTGTTTCAACACTATATCATATCAAATAGATGGAGAAAGAATGAGCACTAAGTAGTGGTTGGGGCTGTGCCCCCTTCTAAATTCTTGAATGAGGGCACAAGGACAGAAACTGTGTGTGTGTGTGTGTGTGTGTGTGTGTGTGTGTGTGTGTGTGTGTGTGTGTGTGTGTGTGTGTGTGTGTGTGTGTACCCAGTGGACATAGGATTTTCTGGATAGGTCACATACTGAAAGCATACATATCACTCAGGATGGAGGCATCCATGCAAGCAATGCATAAAGAATAATAATAGATTTTTAGATTATAAGTCTGTAGCTTTCACTCCAGCCTCATTCAAAACTTATGTAGCTCTGTACAGAAACCGTAGGGTTCTACCAGAAATCACCATTTCTTTGGCATGCTAGGCTCCCTGTGCTGATATAGTTGACAAAGGTCTTTTTCACAGGATGTCACTAACCAAGAGACTGTTAAGCACGATAAAACTAGAAACTGAGCCAAGATCCTCTAAATGTTAATAAGCAAAATTTACTCCTGGGGGAATTCTGCACCACTGTGCATGTGCAGAATTCATGTTTCCCATGGATTTGTTTTTCTCTGCAGAAAATACATTCTGCCGGAGAGACATTGCGGTTATACCTTTCATCCACCAGGGGCTGCTGTGGCACCAGAACAGAAGGCAGCCGTGGACAAGGAGGCGGTGAGGCTGTGTTCCTCACAGCACCCTGACCGGAGGATCAGGTGAGAAGACACGGGATATGCAGGGACAGACAGAGCAGGGCACACAGGACTGCCGGGGCGTCAGATAGATTGGGCTTCAGAAGGGCTAGAGGGGGGGAACAGACTAGGGTGGAGGCATAGGAACTAGTGGGGTGAAAGCATTGAGCCAGGGGCTGAATGGCAAAGGCGGTACAGGGAACATGGGGATAGGGAGAGGGAGCAGCTGAGTGGGGGTGCAGGGACACATGGGGCTGAGGGGAAGAGGGTGACTGAGTGTGGGTGCAGAAACACGTGGGGATGTGTGGAGCAGGGACTCATGGGGACTGGGAGAAGAGGGTGACTGAGCGGGGGTGCAGGGACACATGGGGATGGGAGAGGAGGGGGTGGCTGAGTGGAGGTGCAGAAACATATGTGGATAGGAGCAGATGTGCCTGACTGAATGGGAGAGGCTAGGGGTCAGCCAGGGTCTGCATGGCAGAGGCTCCCCAACTCGCTAACACCCACCTCCCCCCAAAAAACACCCCTCTTCTGTACTTCTCCCACCCACAGCCAACAACCTTCCAGATTCACTCCCAGGATCCTTCCCAACAATTACTTCCCTCTACCTGAGCTCCTCTGTTACCCCGACTCTCCCAAGCCTTTGCACTGTTCCTCCAAGGTGTGGGAAATATGTTTCTGTATTGTAGTTTAAATGATCTATTACTCAGAGTTCTATATTGATATGCCTAGTAAGGCTATCTGTCAAAAAACATTTCCTGAAACTTTTTTGTTGTCTATATTGTTACAGACATAGTTGCTGACAGGTATTTTGAAATAAATTACCAAAATAATTGAAACTGGCGTGACTCTATTGTGTTATTTTGACAAATAAAATATGCAGAATTTTAAAATATTATGTGCAGAATTTTTATTTTTTTGGCACAGAATTCCTCCGGGAGTAAAAACTGTTTTTAGACAAATATTAGCAAGATATCTGCTTTGAAAGTCTTAGGCCTTTTCTTGATGAGTGAAAAGAATGTTTATCACTACTGTTAGCTTAAGGTGACATGACAGAAAAGCCCTCTTACCACTTACTCAGATGCAGCTTAACACATGTGAAGCCATGTTGTAGACTGGGGGTAACCTTGGCTACAATGTGAACCGCTAATAAAGCGTCAAAACACTTCAGTTTGCATTTTAAAGAGAATTAAGAGGGCATTTCAACTCAAGGGAGCCAACATGATTGAAACACATTTTTTGTTTTGTCTGGCAAGACGTACCCTTATGTTGCAAACTACCGTAATTTATTTGGCTAGTACTGCCTCCAGCTATTTCCTGATCTATAAAAAAAAAAAAAAAAAAAAACTAATAAAAATCACTGAGTTTTTTCGTTCAGTGGTTTAGAAGTTGCTTGCCCAAATATGAATTGGTCTTTTATTGAAAGAAACACAAAACAAAATAGACAGGGAATTGACAACAGGGCCAATAGTCATTAGGGAAATGTCTTATCATTTAGTAGAGATCAGCTTTCCTATAGAAACGTTAAGCTTTCCTGTAGAATTTTTTTTTCAGGGATATAACTTTCAACTAAATTCTAGACAATAGAAAAATAATATCTTTCTGAAGAATTTTTAAATTAAATTTTAGGTATTTTAGCATAATTTTTATAAAATTATTTAATTTCCACAAAACCTTATTGATTTAACTTATTTTAAATACCATAGATTGTATGTTGCATAAGGGCAGTATTTATAAAAATCAACTGTGACATATAATTATATAGAAAATATACATGCTGTGACAATAAGTATGTATGACGTAACTTCTTGGTTTAGCATATCCTGATGGTCAGTGATTGAGTATAAGGGTCTACAAGAATTCTTAAATTGATGATGCAGCAGAGTTACTACATATAGGCAGCATGGAACACCAGACTAGAATTCGGGGATGTGGATTCTATTCCTAGCTCTGCCATTTCTTCACTGTGTGACCTCAGACACTTCAGAAACAGTGGGTATAGGGTGACCAGATCACAGGGATGAAATATCGGGACGCCGGGGGGGGGGGGGGGGAGAAGGGGCCGAGCAAAAAAAAAAAAAAAACGGCAGCAGAGCAAAAAAAAAAAAAAGCAGTTTCGCAGATTAGCACACAGCGCCCCAGCCGCACGCGCTGCCCTCCCCGCGGAGCCTCCCGCCCCGCCCCGGGCACATGCGGCGCGTCCCGCCACCGTCAGGGAGCCCTGTGCCTCTCCCGCTCAGCTGCGCTCCAGCGGCTCCTTCCCGGAGGGGCGAGCCGCTGGAGCGCAGCCGAGCAGGAGAGGCGCGGGGCTCCTCAGCAGCAGCGGGGAAGTTTATCGGTTCGGGGGAACCTGGCCGGCTCCTCGCCCCTGTCCGCCGGCCGCCCCGCCTGGGACAAGTCTTGCCCCCGCAGTCCCTCTCCGCCGCGTGTCTCCGACGGCCCACGCCGCCCACCCAGGCCGGAGCCAGCCCCGGCTGCTGCCTGCGCGCAGCCCGGGCCATGCCCAGCTAGCCCTGAGCAGCCGCGGCAACTTTCCCTTCCCCTCCCGCGCTCTTGGAAGATGCCCGACCCTCCCCCCTCCACTCCATCCCCCCTCCACACATCCCTCCTCCTAACCTCCTCCCTCCATCCCCCTTTCCTCCTCCCTCCATCCCCCTCATATCCCAGGCATGCTGGTGTCCGGCGGCCTCCCTCCAGCGCTTGCGCCACTGCCATACAGTTGATCAGCGGCGCGCAAGTCTGGGAGGAATGCGGGCGGCATGCTTGGGGAAGAGGCGAGGCCAGGGCGGGGATTTGGGGAGGGATCCAATGGGGCAGTGAGGGGGCGGGGCTGGGGGCAGGACCAGGGTGGGAATTTGGGGAGGGATCCAATGGGGGAAGGCGGGGGCAGAGTCAGGGCGGGGGGGGGGGGGGGCGCGAGCGCCAGAGTGGAGGGCAAAATTGCTTTTTTGTCCAGGGACAAACAAGCAAATATCGGGACAGTCCCGATAAAATTGGGACGTCTGGTCACCCTAAATGGGTATGTCCACACAGCAGCTGGGAGGTGTAAATTCCAGCACACACAGACATACACATGCTAGGTGAAGCAGAGCTAGTGCACTAAAAATAGCAGCGTAGCTGTGGCAGCATGGGTAGTGGCTCACGCTAGCTGCCCAAGTACAATTCCACCTGACCACCTGGGGATGTAGTCAGGTAGCTAGCCCAAGCTGCCACCACCATACTATATTTAGCATGGTAGCTTGAGAGGAGCTAGAACATGTATGTCTACCCAGGTGGGGATTTACACTTCCCATCCACTGTGTAAACACATACACCTCTATCTCGATATAACGCTGTCCTCGGGAACCAAAAAAATCTTACCGCGTTATAGGTGAAACCGCGTTATATTGAACTTGCTTTGATCCGCCGGAGTGTGCAGCCCTATCCTCCTGGAGCACTGCTTTACCGCGTTATATCTGAATTCGTGTTATA
The DNA here is from genome assembly GCF_028017835.1 of Emys orbicularis. Lineage (NCBI taxonomy): Eukaryota > Metazoa > Chordata > Testudines > Emydidae > Emys > Emys orbicularis. Next base: position 126,474,129 of record NC_088683.1, read on the forward strand.
TCGGGTCGCGTTATATTGGGGTAAAGGTGTAGTTGCACAGCAGTGGTATTTTACAACAATATATATATATATATATATATATATATATATATATATAAAGTGCCTTGGGATCCTTTTGGGATAAAAAGTGTTATGTACATTTAAGACTGCATTACGTGATATCAGAAACTCTGAATTTTGAAAAAGAGAGAAAATTTCATTAAAAAAAAAAACCAATTCCCATTTCTGGCTCTGTTATTTATTGGTCTACATTGCTTTTGGTTCTGTTTAAGAAATCTGGAGCATCCCATAAATAACTTTTTTTAAAAAATTCATAGACATACAATATTGCCAATCCTAAATGTTCAAAAATCATGAGATTAAAAACCTCAATAAATTTTAGAATGACAAGGTGGGTGAGGTAATATCTTGTATTGGACCAACTTCTGTTCGTGAAAGAGAGACGCTTTTGAGCTTACACAGAGCTCTTCTTCATGTCTTGAAAAGGTACTCAGTCTCACAAGGTGGAACAGATTGTTTAGCATAAGGAGTTAACATGCAGTAAGAGTCATTCAAGGTGAAGTGGGCAGTTAATGTCCTCTGCAATTATAGGACAAAGGAAGGTTAGGGAGTTAGATTGTTGTAATAAGCCATAAATCCAGTATCTTCAAAGTTCATGAGTTTTAGTGTTTAGCAAAGTTATCAGGCTCATCTTATGAAGGTGTTGTGCAGGTTTCCTTTGAGGATGAGGACTGAGAGGTCTGATATGGAGTGACTGTTTTATGCAAAAAAGTGTCCAACCGCAGGTGATATGGTGTTTGTCTTTTATCATTTTTCTATGTTAATTCATTTGACAGCGTACTGAATATCTTGTTTTGCCCATATAGTAGTGATTGGGGCATTTAGTGCACTGGATGAGGTACACACGTTGTGATAGCAACTTCTAGGACCCATGGATCTTGAAAGAGGTGTTGTGGAGAATATTGATCAGCATAGCAATGGACATATGTCTTGAGGTTTTGCATCTGCTGCTTTGGAAGGGTCTGGTGTCACTATAAGTTGTCCTGACCTGTGGAGGGCTTGCTTATGATGATAGGCTTGGCAAGGTTGTTTAAAGGCCGGAAGAGGGGTTTGGGAAAGATTTCTTTCAGAATGTGGTCCTGTAAGGGGTCGGACTCACCCCTGCGGCGCCTCCTGCTGGTCGTCTCCGGGAATTAGCTTGATCCAGCCTCCAGAGCGCCCTCTGCAGGCCGGTGATCCGCCTTGCCGCTTCTGGCCCCTGTGTCCCTCCCAGGACCCCAGTGCCCCTTGCTCTGGGTGCTGCCCCCTGGCAGTACCCACACACACTGGGTCTCCCCTCCCAGGGGAACCCCCACCCACTAACCCCACCTCACCTCAGTATCAGGCTACTGCCAGTCATCGTCTAGCCCCACGCCTGGGGCAGACTGCAGTATCAGCCACTCATCACTGGCAAGGGTTTGGACCTGCTGCCTTGGCCTACACCTGGGTTGCCCTCTGCAACCCCCAGTACCCCTTGGCCTAATGCTAGGGCGCAGCCTGGGGCTTTTCAGGCTGGAGCTCCCCAGCCTTTCCCCAGCCCTACTTCACTCAGGTACCCTGTCTCAGCTCCCTGCAGCCAGACCCTTCTCTCTCTGAGTGCAGAGAGAGATTGCTGAGCTCCCGGCTCCCAGCCTCTTTATACAGGCCAGCTGGGGCCTGATTGGGGCGTGGCCCAACTGCAGCTGTTTCCCCAATCAGCCCAAGTCTTTCCTTCCACAGCCCCAGCCCTCTGCAGGGCTGGCTTTAACCCTTCCCAGGCAGGAGCAGGTGTCCACCCCGCTACAGGTCTCCATTGAGTATAGGTTGTAATTGTTTAATGATACCCCATGTCGGTACTAGTGTGGGATGGTAGGCAACAACTAGGGGTGTTTGGTTGGAGGATTCTCTCTCCCCACACTGAAGCAGGTTCTCTCAGGGAATTTGGGTGGCCCATTCCATGATGCAATCTACTTCTCTAGTGGAGCATCTGTGTTTAGTAAAAGGTGGTTTTAAGTGTGTAAAGGTGTGTATCATGGACTTTCTTCTCGGAGCATGTACCGTGGTATCTGAATGCCTGGGCTGTAGATAACAGATTTCTTGTTGTGTCTGGGATGGTTACTGGGTTTGTGGAGGTAAGTGTGGTGATCCATGGGCTTCTTGTATATAGTTGTCCGTAAGGATGCCAAAGCTGATTGTTTTGTCCTGGAAGTTGATGCTGGTGTGGGAGTGTTGTTCAGAGTCTGATGAATGGGCAGTGGTAGTTAAAGTTGTGGTGGAAATCTAAGGGAGTTTTGGCCATCTGTTCAGTGGAAATACATCAATCATATTTTCATCAGATATCACTGGTTTTGTGGTGAACTTTTCCAGAATTCTTCCTCAAGGTGGCTCATGAAGAGGTTGGCATATTGGTGAGCCATCCTAGTACCATGGCTGTTTGCATACAGTGTTTATTGTTAAATGTAAAGTTGTTATGGGTGAGGATGAAAGGCATGAGTTTAGTGGTGTGTTTGAGGTGGATCTGAGTTAGGGTTACCATACGTCCGGTTTTTCCCGGACATGTCCGGCTCTTTGGTAATCAAACCCCCGTCCGGGGGGAATTGCCAAAAAGCCGAACATGTCCGGGAAAAATACCGCCCGGGCACTTCCCCTCCCGGTCTCCAGCTGCTCTGCTCCGGCGGCGCAGGGTCCGGAGGGAAGGGGGCTGCCCGAAGCCGGTAGCGCTCGGGCAGCTCAGCTCTTAAACAGAACAGAAGAGTCAGGGGAGGAGCACAGCAGCCAGAGCCCGGGAGGGGAAGTGCCCGGACGGGGGCGCAGGGTCCAGAGGCATGGGGGCTGCCCGAAGCCCGAGCGCTACCGGCTTCACGGTTTGCCGGGCAGCCTCCAGACCCTGTGCCCCCGGCTGGGCGCTTCCCCTCCCAGGCTCCAGCTACGCTGGGGAAGCGCCGGCCGGGGGCGCAGGGTCTGGAGGCTGCCCGGCAAACCGTGAAGCCGGTAGCGCTCGGGCAGCCCTTTTCGCATGGCTGGGAGGGAGGAGGGGGAGTTAGGGCGGGGACTTTGGGGAAGGGGAGGGGAATGGGCAGAGTTGGGGCGGGGAAGGGGTGGAGTTGGGGCGGGGCCGGGGGTGGGAAAGGGGTGGGGCCAGGGCACGTGGTGTGTCCTCTTTTTTAATTTTTTAAATATGGTAACCCTAATCTGAGTGTTGTCCATTGTCTAGTAGCAATTTGAGGCAGGCAGCAATGCTATCATTGTGAGGGACATTTGTATATAGGGAGATGACATCCATGGTGGCAAGGGTAGTGTTCTGAGGGAAGACAAGGGAAAACAAAATTTCAAAAAGCACAACATGGTTGACTGTGTTGAAGGTGGCTATTGGGCATGGAGGATGAGGGTGGCGTTCTGGTTCTATATTGGATCATAATTATTAATGGTCAAAAAAGCCTGTACACTGCCCAAGGGCAACAGAGAATGTGCTGTGGTCATATGTTCTCTGCTGTCAACTCTAGTGCTAGTAGTGGGCAGATTAAGATGCAAGTGTGTCAGTGTGCAGCCGTGCTTCCATGCCCATATCCGTGGCTCTTTCCTACCACCGTTCCTTTAAGACCCAGACTCAGCCTGGATGGAATGGGATGGGGCACTGGACTAAGTCCAGCCCATTCTATATTATTATAGACCAGACTCAATTCATCCTGCCTCATCCCAGACAGTTGCAGGATGTTCCATCTGGTCACAGCCACTCTGCCTATAACATCATATTTATTTTTTCTTTATAAATGACATCAAAATAGAGATCAAGTATAGCTGCTCTTATTGCACAAAAACAAACAACCCCCCTGCAAACTTTGAAACCCTATGAATCCAGGAGAGCTCTGTCATTGGAGATTTTTAAGAACAGGTTAGACAAACACCTGTCAGGGATGGTCTAGATAATACTGGGGCTGGACTAGAAGACCTCTTGAGGTTCCTTCCAGTCCTGTGATTCTAGGAACATCACAAAACACACAATCTAGCATTTGGAACTTTGCAATATTTTTTGCCCCAAACTGTACAATCTACATAGAAAACAAGTATAGCTGCTCCTACTTCACTGAAATAAGGACTCTGATGTATCCTGGTCCAAGAACAAGAAAACCATATAAATTTATAGATTTCAAGGTTAGAAGGGACCACTGTGGTGATCATCTAGTAGTTTGACCTCCAGTGTAACAAAGCAATTCCTAGAGAATATGTTTTAGAAAAATATTCAAGCTTGATATCTGGTACCTGGACTCTGATGGAGCTTGCCAGTTTCAACTACATTCCTTTAACTTATGTCTGGAATAAGATACAGCAGTTCTAAAAATTTTATTAAGATGATGTAAAAAAAAAAAACTCAACGGCACGGAGTTTAAGCATAGAAGTTTCTGGTTATCAGGGAATAACATACAGATTATTGAGGGTGCAAAGTTTGGTTTAAGATCGGGTGTCATAAGGAATACATAATCTGCAATATCCCCGATTGGAAGTAAAAGGTTGATGGGTCAAAGTACAGACATTGAGATATGAGGGTATGAGAGTGGCTATGTTCGGGTGTGGAGTATAATGAGTGGATATGATGATGAGGATGGATTGACCCTCATTTGGTAAGATTTAATATTCAGGGAGTTTATGGTTCCAGTTCATATGAGCCAACGGAGAAGGTCTCTTGGTCCTTTTCTCGTAGTGGGAGAACGATGTCACTCTGGCTCACGCCTCCTGGTACTGTCGGTGGCCGGTGATGTGCTTGATGTAGATGTCCCTGGATCATTGGATGGTATCTGAGACCATGAGGTGCCGCATGAGCCGTGCGTAGCGTCGACCGATCCCGCAGGTCCGCAGCACACGCTCGTTGCAGGGGTCCCAGGCGCCCAGGGTTCCGACAATCAGGGCGTCCATCTGCACCTCGTAGCCCTTTGCTCTCAGGGTGTCAGCCAGGGGGGCATACTTTTCCAGCTTATGAGCTCTGGCTTCGCGAAATGCCGGGGTCCTGTTCTCAAAGGAGACCGTGACGTCGATGAGGATTAGTACATAAAGTCCAAACCCCATTGCAAACCGGTGCAACAGCCCCCCCAAAACATATTTTTAGCAGCTGACTCATATCTTTTTTGTTAACCCCAAACCAAAAGAATCTATCAACTAAATAGAAACATGAGGTTGCTCTAATTCCACGGCAAACTACAGACCCAGATGCATCCCTGCTTAATAGCACCTCAGAGACATATGCTGCACCTAGACCCTGCTGGAGCTCACCTTTTTTCTGGCCCCCAAGCCAAGCCTCTAGAGCTTCCCTCTAAAAAGAGCACACACATCCTGCCCCTACTCAACCAGAAAAATCAAGGTTCAGTGCAAGACATGTTTGCTGCTGTGCTCCTACACCCACATGCATCATACTATGGATTTTTTTGGTGCAGTAGGAGCAGTTCCACTTGTTCTTCACTGATGTCACCATAGAATCTGTGAGGAGGGTGTGACGTTCTGTACCTCGGGGGAACACCCTGCACCTCCATGTTCATCCTTATAATATGATTGTGTGGTATCTAATGCAAAGTTTGTCATGTCGGGTGTCTTCGGAAGGCTCATGAAGCATTGAGCATTGTTCTTATAGTAATGTTACAGGTTGTAATTTCATGTATATAGTTATGAGGCTGAAAATGTGTCCTCATGGCTTAAAACAAGCCCAGGCAAAACTCTCCAGGAACAGAGGGGCAGTTCACACCTCATCAGGGCATGTATGGGACAAACCCAGCCCAGCCTCACAGGAACAAAGGACACTGGCCTCAGCAGCAACAAAGGATCTGTTGGACTCTCCAGTGAGTCATCCCCACCTTCCCTTGGTCAGTTTGGGACTGCAATGAGGTAATGCTCACCTGACCCTGAAGGGGGGGGGAAGGGGGAAGAAAGAACATGATAAAAGGGACAGATGTTTGCCATGCTGGCTTTCTCTTCCGCCTCCATCTACAGACACCACCACCAAGTGACTGAAGTGCTGATCAAAGGGGAGAGCCTGGCTGAAGGGCAACCAGCCAGCCTGTGGTGAGAAGCATCTAAGTTTGTAAGGGCACTGAAAGTGTTAAGATTAGCTTAGAATGCATTTTGCTTTTATTTCATTTGACCAAATCTGATTTGTTGTGCTTTGATTTATAATCACTTAAAATCTATCTTTTGTAGTTAATAAATTTGTTTGTTTGTTCTACCTGAAGCAGCGTGTTTGGTCTGAAGCGTGTCAGAGACTCCCCTTGGGATAACAAGCCTGGTACATATCAATTTCTTTGTTAAATTGACGAACTCATATTAGCTTGCAGCGTCCAGCAGGCATAACTGGACACTGCAAGACGGAGGGTTGTGTCTGGGACCAGAGATATTGGCTAGTGTCATTCGGATGCACAATCCAAGCAGCGGCTGGCTAAAAGCGCCCACTCACGTAGCTGAGAGCAGTTTACATGCCAGAGGCTGTGCGTGAACAGCCCAGGACGGGGGTTCTCACAGCAGAGCAGGGTAAGGCTGGCTCCCAATGTCGAGGACTGGAGTGACCTAGCAGATCACCGGTCTATATAACACCAGGGGAACGGCACAGATGGATAAAAACTGACTGGATCGCCTGGGGTTTACTTCTGTGGCGCCCGCGAGCAGAGATACTGCTCACGGCCTGGCATTTCATGGGCCGTAGGGGCAGCGAGGCTCTTTTGCTACCTGTGCTATTAGCGTGTGGGAGGCTTAGTGACAGCAGCAAGCTGGAGCCAATTTCTCTCTGCCAAGGTGCACTGAGACGGGTAGACAAGCGGGGGCCCCGAGGAGCAGGTACGGAAACATCCCTCCCCACCCTTCACTTTGCCTTGCCGCATCCCACCCTCCGCACCTGCTCGCGTTAGTGTCGTGGAGGCCGAGAGCTGTGTGATGTTGAATCGATGATGCGGCATTCAAGCACATCGCCTTTCTACCCAACAGTGTGAGCACGAGCCTAGCTCGTGGCCTATCGACGATTCGGTACTCGACACCATCGTCTTCTAGCCAGGTCTAACTAAGTCCGTACGCAGGGCGGCCGCCATTTTGGTTTAGAGGAGGAGCGGGCCCCCTGCTATTCCTTTCAGTGGAGCACGCCGGGAGGAGGCGAAGGTGAGCGGTACCTTGGTATGATACAACGGTACGAAGAAATAACCTTCGATAACCGTTGGGCGCGATTAACAGGCTCTCTTTTAGTATCACCCAGCAACGCCGGCGCATGCGCCCGGAAGACGACTTTTTCTCCCAATCGGTCTGCATAGAACGTTTGCGCATGCGCGCGGGTTCACGCGTGCCCCCCCTTCAAGGGCTATGCGCATGGGCGCTCCGAATGGAGGGGAGTGAGGGAGTTGCTTACCGTTGCCCAGCTTCGCGCATGCGCACGTCGCCCCCTTACCGTTCCTTGGGACACAAACACGCTGCTGTTGTTGTTTTCTCCTTGCAGCTGGGGACAGGAAGATGCCGGGGAAGTTGAAGGTCAAGATCGTGGCCGGACGCCATTTGCCAGTGATGGACCGAGCCAGTGACCTGACTGACGCCTTTGTGGAGGTGTGGGGGAAGGGCAGGGGCGCGGGGTTGCTGTTGATCTCTGGGGCGGGGCGGGACGGGGTTGTGCCTCCCACCTCCCACCCCAAGGCCACGCGCCTGTGCCGAGCTGCCTGCTGCTCCCGTGTGGCCTGCGGAGCTGGAGGTCTCCAAGCACCTGCTGCCGGATTCACCTTGCCCAGTGCTGCCCCCCCCAGCACAGTCACACCTTGGTGTTCCTCCCTGAGGATGGGGCACCCGCCTGGTAAAGCGTGGCTGTCGCAGCCCCCGTCCCGCGCATTGCTGTGTCACGCTGGTGGCAGAAGTGGTACCCTAGTGTGTCACCAACTGGTGATGCTCCAGCTCAGTCTGTTGATGCCCCAGTGGGCCATAGTGTTTTGTTGTCATGCAGTCGGTGTATCACCCTACATGGATGTTATGATGTGATATCCCCGTGTCACACCGAAAGATGTGATGATTTTGTGAGTCCTGAAAGTTTTTTGTTGCCTGTTTAAAAAAATGTGCGAGTTCTGTTGCAGGATGAGGCTGATAAATTCAGGATGGCCCTGGACCAGAGGGAATGGACTGACATCTTTGCTTAATCTTTTGGCTTTAATGTGGTACTGATCCGAACAGTGGCTTTAAAAATGGGTTTGTAGGGTTCTAGGCCTCTTGTCTTCTCAGCAGTTTCTAGGTTAGTGAGAGGATTTGTTCTTTTAACTGTCAGCCTTGGGGGGATAGCTCAGTGGTTTGAGTATTGGCCTGCTAAACCCAGGGTTGTGAGTTCAATCCTTGAGGGGGCCATTTAGGAAACTGGGGTAAAAATGTGTCTGGGGATTGGTCCTGCTTTGAGCGGGGATTGGAGTAGATGACCTCCTGAGGTCCCTTTCAACCCTAATATTCTATGATTCTAACTCTAAATGCAGTCTGAAAGGCAAGCTGTGTATGCTTTCTGGCTCATGTGTAAGGCTAAGATTTAGTCATGGGTATTTTTAGTAAAAGTCCTTGACAGGTCATGGACAATAAACAAAAATTCATGGTCCATGACCAGTCTATGACTTGTACTATAAATATGCCTGACTAAATTTTAGATGCTCCTAGGGTGCCGCTGCTCTGGGGGGTCTCAGGGGCCGATGGCTGGCCCCTGCTCTGGTGGTGAGGGCTGACTGCCTCCAGCCGCCTGCTGCACCGAGGTCCCCGGGGACCGCTCTCCAACAGTCTCTGGGGCTGCTGCGCTGGCTGCCCCCAGGGCCGTCCACCAACCGCTGCTCAGGCTGCCCCGGACCACTGCTGTTCCAGTGGTCTCCGGGGCCGCCCCTGGGAATACTGCTTGGCTGTCCCTGGGAATGGTGCTTGGCCAAGTGGCTGGTCCCAGGGCCGCTCCAGCAGTGGCCAGCGCAGCCAGCCCTGGGGCCGCTTGAGCGGCTGGTTCTGGGGTCAGCCGCACTGGCCGCTGCAGCTGCAGAAGTCAAGAAGGTTGCTGAATTCATGGAATCCATGACTTCTGCGTCCTCCGTGACGGACTTGCAGCCTTACTTATGCAGCTCAATCATAAAGATTCTGGATTGGAACTTAATGAACAATTCTGTTGATAAATAAGCCAGAACTGAATCCGATTCAGTATCCAATACCTGTTTTGGTTCTACCATACAAGCAAGAGGAAGGAGTAGTAAAAACAAGTTTTAACCCATTGTCACTGTAAATATGCATACAGAGCAGATTAATTGAGTAAGAATATGCCAATTCTACAGAGGCACCTCAGAGTAGAACTGCATTTTAAGGCTGATACCCTTCTTTGGAAATATAAAATAATTTCATTTTTAGTGAGGGAAAAATATGAGAACACAACTTCAACTGTACACTTTTTAATTGTTCTTTTGTAAGTGACGAGTATTTACTTTTCACAAAAAGTATATAACACAAGGAAAATTAGTTTCACTCTCCAACAATGAAAAATTTCTTTAGTATGAATAATATGATTCCTCTCTTGTACAATTAAACATTTCTGAGCTAAATAATTTATAATAATTAAATGCCAAAAGCCTAAGACTCAGAATCCAGACATTTCAAAACCTAAAAAGACACTTTCAACATAAAAATCATGGGTAGTACATAAACACCTAATGGTAATTTAGGCCCTGATCTCAGAATAAGACCCAGATGGGAAGACCCTTGTGCCAGAAGTGAGCTCCATTGACTTAGAAAAAAACACGAGGAGTCCTTGTGGCACCTTAAAGACTAACAAATTTATTTGGGCATAAGCTTTTGTGGGCTAGAACCCACTTCATCAGGTGCATGAAGTAAAAGATACAGGAGCAGGTATAAATACGTGAAAGGATGTGGGTTGCTTTACCAAGTGTTAAGTCAGTCTAACGAGATAAATCAATTAACAGCAGGATACCAAGGGAGGAGAAATAACTTTTGAAGTGGTAAGAGAGTGGTCCATTACAGATAGTTGACAAGAAGGTATGAGTAACAGTAGGGAGAAATTAGTACTGGGGAAATTAAGTTTAGGTTTTGTAATGACCCAACCACTCCCAGTCTTTATTCAGGCCTAATCTGATGGTATTTGCCTTCATGGATCTCTTTACAATCTTTGGGCCGTAAGTCCTGATTCAATATGGTGCTTAAAAAGTGCTTAAAGTTAGGCACTTGCTTTAGTATCCTGTTGAATCAGGGCCTTAAATTAATACTGGAAGAAAAAAATTTAAATCTTGTTTACTTCATCACAATGGTCTTTATGTACTTGTTCAGTTACATTGTTTAACTTTTTTAAATCCATGAAATTCTTTTTACTTTTATAGTTTGTCAGTTTCACTTTTTAGTTCCTAGTGCCGCAATGTTTGGGTTTCAAACATTGCATGCGTATGATTATTTTATAAACAACTATTTCTATTGGAGTTTAAAAAACAGTTTGTGAAACATTATTGTTGGTTTTATACAAGCCTGTTTTTGCCAAATATTGGGACAAATTTACATTAGTGTTCCTTTCACTTAGTGGAGAGGCTAATATGTTTTATGATATTCCCTAGTAACAATAATTACATTAAACTTCATTTTCAACAAGGAAGGTAGGAATAAAAAGATACTACATATGTTGAACTTAGCTAACTTAATAATGTTGCTGAAAGCCTTTAGTTTTCTTTTAAATAATTTTATGCTTTAGTGCTTGGTTTTGTGATGTCAGTGTACAGTTGATGCTAGTCTTTTGCTTTTAATTTCTCTGGGGATTTGAATTAATAAAGCAAAAAACGTGGAGCTATTGCTATTCCTTGTGCTCACTTTAAAAATTACTTAGACTTTGCAAGCATTGCTTGTAAAGACTTTTATCTGTGGCTGTTTGGCATGTTTTCTTCAGCAGATGAACTTGTACATTTGTGTTACTACAAAGCTGTGCAATTAACTACTTGTATGCATCTATGTGGTACATCCGTTTTCATTGATAGAAAATTGATTTAAGGTTTCACTACTCAGACTGCTTAGTCTTACATTTTCTTAGAACCATAGCTTTAGTTATTTTAAAACCTGTTTTAGAAGTATTTTCTGTTTTCAGACAAAGCCTATGCCACTCACTGAGTCTTAGTTAAGTCTGATCTTCCTGTGAGCTTTGAATTGGCAGACCCTGCACTCCCCTCACCCCCCGTGAAGCCCCATTGCTATGGGTTTGTCTCTACAGAGCTGCTTGTGGGAACAAGACCCAATGTTGTGATACTGCATTTATTTACAACTACTGTACTATCAAACAAAATTTGTTTTGAGTTGCCATATAGAAAATGTAGTAGCAATATGCTACGCTTTTTTTGGTTTTCATACAAACGTTTCACACAGAGATATAGGAAGAGCTGTTTAGAGCTTTCACGGTGAAGATGAGCAGTTTGAATTAGATGTAGACAGCATTGTAAAACCTTTGAAGGATTGATTTGTGACGACAGAGTAGTGGAAGAGGATGATGAGTTTAGCAGTGGCCTATTGCCATGGTTCTCAAAGCCAGTCCACCGCTTGTTCAGGGAAAGCCCCTGGTGGGCCGGGCCGGTTTGTTTACCTGTCGCATCCGCAGGTTTGGCCCCTCCCTCGTCCTGTGCTGCTTCCCTCAGGCACCATTGGCCTGGAGCGGCGAACTGCGGCCAGTGGGAGCCGTGATCGGCCGAATCTGCGTACGCGGCAGGTAAACAAACCGGCCTGGCCCGCCAGAGGCTTTCCCTGAACAAGCGGCAGACCGGCTTTGAGAACCACTCGCCTATTGGATAGACAGGGAGGTGTCAAATGAGAGTCATGTAAACTAAGGCAGTGGTTCTCATTTTTTTTTTCTGCGGACCACTTGAAAATCGCTGAGGGTCTCGGCGGACTACTTAATGATCTTTCCAAATGTTGTTTGTACTGTTAGCTAACTATTGTAAAGCGCTTTGGATAAAAGCGCTATATAAAAAAAACACCTTTATAATAATTAATGTTTTTTGTTCTACAAATAAAAGCACACAACTCATATTTTAATATCAGCAGTCTTACCTTTCTAATGCGATGGATGTGCCCCTCTCCCCCACTGCAGCAGCCCCCGAGCTGGGGCTTGGAAGGAGGGGGGGATCTTTCCCCTCCCACAGCAGCTGCAGAGCTGAGGCTGGGAAGGAGGACCGTCTCTCCTTGGCAGCCGCAGCCCTGGAGTTGGGGAAAGTCGCCTCTTTCTCTGGCCGCCGCAGCCCTGCATGTCCCATATGCCCCCCACCCCCTCGTCTCACCCCACTGCCCCCTCCCATCTACCCCGTATCCCCCCCCAAGGCCACCTCACCTTACATGTGCGTCTTCTCCAGGGTCCAGGCACCTAATTTGTGGAGCCATGCCTGCGCGGCTCCACTAATTAGGTGGATGGCCCTTCATTCTCTTGTGTGTGGCCACCCAGCGTGCACCTTAGAGGGAACTATCCACGGACCACCTGAATGGAGCTCGCGGACCACTGGTGGACCACTGGTGGTCCACTGACCACGGTTTGAGAACCTCTGAACTAAGGAATAGGAGGTTGTAGTAGTTCAGGCAGGAGATTACCAAGACATGAATGATGGTTTTGGCAGTAGAAATAGAATTTGTAGAACTTATAGAAGAAGAAATGAAGATTTAGCAATAGCCTTGAAAGGCAGGAGGAGGAAGGAGAGAAAGAGAGTTATAATGTCTCTTACTGCTGTGACTTTTGTGTTGGATTGCGATTGTATCAGGAGTACAGTTCCAGAGTAATCACTTTTAGTTATTTTGGAGCATAGATTTGTGGAGACAATATATTTACAGTCCGCATAAGGGTGTATTTGATTTACTTCACTAGTCAGGAAGACTTGACTTAAACATGGATTTCTACATAAAAGTGCATTCTTGTTGGTTGTTATAACCTTAATACATATTCTTCACAACTCAGAGATAGATGTAGGTTTTATTTTTAGAAGGTACACACTGTACATTTTTAAAGTGATTTATTTTGAAAACTTTTCAGATTAGTTTTACAGCTGTATCAGAAAATGAATGATTGTTTGGTTATTTCATTTAACAAAGGTAATTGAAGCAGGTATTTATGAAGTAATTGGGAGGTTGAATCTCTAATTCAACAGGTTAATCATTAATATTTGGAGGATTTTCTTGCCATGCTGTATTAGGAGGAGAACATCACCAGACAGACATTTAAATCGTTTTATTTAACTAAAACAACGTTATGTATTCTGGATTTTTTTCTTCAACAGCAAACATATAATATTTTAACAAAACAAGCAGATGAATTTTTGAATTTAGTAAAACATTCAAGTTTTTTAAAATCAGGTTTGTTTTTGTTTCGTTTTTAACTAAAATAGTGAAATGAATTTTTTTTTTTTAAATAAAAATTAAATAGACTATGTCAGCCAGGTCAACATGAGAAGCTTAAAATACTGGCTTCTGCAGCTAACTCAGTCGTCTTCACCTTCATTTTCCTGTTTGTTCATAATCTGGAAAAGAAAAACAAGCTTTCCTGCTTTTTCAGGTCCCAAACGATTTCTCAATTTGGAATGAAATAATCCAAAGGAAGAAAATATTCTTTCTATACTGGCAGAAGAAGCTACTGCTGTAAAAAGTGAGATTATCACTTCAACAGTCTCTGAATCCAAGTGCTTAAGTGACTTCCACCAGCTCACTGGTGTGACTTTCTTTAAAACATCATCAGCAAACATATATTTCTTGAATGGTTCTCCCTTAGCTCTGAAGTTTATTATAGTTGGCATTATGGAGGGATGATTGCTGGATGTCCATGTCATAGCCCGCTCCTCTTTTTCAGCAGTTAAGGTTTGAGCCTGCTACCGAGTATTGAGAATATTTGCAAGAAAATGAGCTGGAGATAGTGCTTGTCCCATTCGTTTTTTTAATGCTTGTAATTTAACTTTGTCATTGCATATTTCTCTTGTTAAGATCTCGCTCAGTTCCTTCCAAATTTCTACAGCGACAGCAATAAAAGCTATTTCCCTGCATTTTGTTCAAGGCTACAGAAATAGGCTTCAGGGTACTTAGCACGTATTCAATATTTCTCTTAAGCCCAATGTTGAAAACTTTGGCTGTGACAGTGCCATCTGGATACATTTGCAGCATTGTCTGTGACCTAGGAGTGTACTAGACATTTGAATTTTTTTTCACAGTTTGTTATAGCTTTTACTGCTACTTCTTGTCAGTATTCTGCTGTGTGTGCATTTCCTGATGATGTATCAGTTGTTTCTGTAAGGAAGACATTCCCTTCTTCTGTTGTCACACAAGCACATATAACAGGATCATTGTGGACAAGACTCAATTTCACACTCTAGACCAGGGGTCGGCAACCTTTCAGAAGTAGAGTCTTCATTTATTCACTCTAATTTAAGGTTTTGCGTGCCAGTAATACATTTAAACCTTTTTAGAAGGTCTCTTTATATAAGCCTATAATATATAACTAAACTATTGTTGTATGTAAAGTAAAAAGGTTCCAAAATTTTTAAGAAGCTTCATTTAAAATTAAATTAAAATGCAGAGCCCCCCCGGACCGGTGGCCAGGACCTGGGCAGTGTGAGTGCCACTGAAAATCAGTTTGCGTGCTGTCTTTGGCACGCGCGCCATAGGTTGCCTACCCCTGCTCTAGACCTTTTGCACACTGCTCAATTTCTCTTTCATACACTTTATCCAGCAATTTGCCTGTGATATCTGCTTTGTTGGGTGGACTGTATCCTGGTCTTAATGACTGAACCATGTTAATGAAGTGTGGGTTCTCAATCATACGGAAAGGAGAGTTTGTTGCATAAACAAACTGGGCAATTTTTTCATCAATTACCTCTTTTTGTAATCTGCTGGTTCTTATCACAAATTTATCTATGGTTGTTTCTGGATGATGGAGGGTTTTTTTTTTCTTTTTGCTACAGTTGATATACTGGGGCTATGTGACATACATGATGTGACTGAAACACTATCATTGGCAGATAACTCTGAAAATATAGAAGATGATGGTGATCTTGAAGGTGGATAGTCTTCAGAATCCTGTATGTTGAGCATGGATTCTCCTAAACAAAATAAGTCAATGCATTTATTTAATTATTATTACCATACTGCTCGTTTAGTATTACTCATTACATTCACTGACACTCAGTACTACTTTAAAGGTGAAATTGTAAAAGGAAGATCTGCCTATTTCAGCTATTTATTTTTTATCACAGCTGCATCTAAAATGATAGTACCATAGAGTAACAACTATATATTTTGCTCAAACATGAGAATTCAAGAATAGTCCAGAATGAAGACTGGCAGTCCTTAAGAAAGAATATGAAATAAAAAAGTTTACCAACCTGAAGATCCTGCATATTCAGACATGTTCCTTTCATCATCTTCAACGTAGCTTCCTCCTGAGAAGGAACACTTCTCATGATGTTGTTTCATTGGGGCAACGAGGTCTTGCATTTCTTTGTTGCACTGTTTGCATTTTGCACGCATGCCTCTCTTACCCATAGGTAGAGGAACTTCATTAAAATATTCCCAAACTGGGTCTCTTTACGGCCTGTTGCCATTATAGGTTTTCCCTTCTAGTGAGAGAATGGTATGGTAGATCTCAAATCAATGAAGGCTACACTCAGAAAGACCTCAAGACTCCTGGAATATGCTGCTCAAACAGTTTCACTTTTGTTTCTACTCCTGTCCCTCCCGTCTCACATTTATCTCCAGACTTCTTCTCCTTGTCCAGATCCATTCCACCCCCAACAATCTCCTATTCGTTGAACTTTTCAAAACTTTGCACTTTTAGAGAGAGGTAAGGGATTGACTCTGTGTACACAAATTTGCAGAGGGACAATAGCGTTGAGGTCTGTTATTTCTCACCTCTATATATTTATTTATTTATGTAAAAACATTTTTGCTGTTAACAAGCATGTTATCTCTGGAGACACAAATCCACAGTTTGAGAACTGCAAAATTAAGCATCTCTGATGGTATCTTTTAGACCAGAGGTGGGCCTGCTCCTGGCCTGGGAGGCTCGCCCTCAGCCCCTCCCCTGCTGTTCACCCTCCCCTGCAGCCTCAGCTCGCTCGCTGCGCTCCCTGCGCAATGCTCTGGGCGGTGGGGCTGTGAGCTCCTGGGGCAGCACAGCTGCACAGCCCGGCCTGACCCGGTGCTCTGTGCTGCGTGGTGGTGGCGGCGTGGCCCGGCTCCAGCTGGGCGGTGCGGCTGTAGCGCCGCTAGCCACCGGTGCTCCAGGCAGCACGGTAAGGGGGCACAGAGCAGGGGGGGTTGGATAGAGGGCAGGGGAGTTCGGGGTGGTGGTCAGGGTGGGGGTGTGGATGGGGTCGGGGCAGTCGGGGGAGGTCAGACGGTTGAATGGGGGCAGGGGTCCTGGGAGGGGCAGTCAGGAAGGAGGGGGGGTTGGATGGGGCGGGGGGGCAGTCAGGAAGAGGGGGGGTTGGGTGGGGTGGCAGGGGGCAGTCAGGGGCAGGGGTCCCGGGGGGGGGGGCAGTTAGGAATGAGAGGAGGGTTTGGATGGGGCGGCAGAGGTCCGGGGGCGGTCAGGGGACAGGGAGCGGGGGTGTGTGGATGGGGCAGGGGTCCTGCGGGGGCCGTCAGGAAACAGAGGGGGTTGGATGGGGCAGGAGTCCCGCGGGGGGTCAGATAGGAGGTGGGGGCCGGGCCACGGGCCCTCCATACAATCTACAAAACCCGATGAGGCCCTCAGGCCAAAAAGTTTGCCCACCCCTGTTCTAGACTGAGTCCTATTGGGTAGTTAGAAAGATTAACCTAAATAATCTATACAGAAGCCCCTGGAACCCTATGAGATTGGGTCCCTAAAGCATGAACTATTGGAACTCATTTACAAAACTTTTCTTAAACATTACATGAATATATTGTCTCATACTATAGACTTAGAATTTATAATCCTTATTCCATGATGATATCTTTGAGCTATAATGTATCTTAATTAAAACTATCTTTAGATAGGTTTTTTCCTCAAAAAGCATTTTATCAAAAAAATCCGATTTAAATAAAAAAATCGATTTTTTTTTTTTTTTTTAAAGAAGCATTGATTTTTATCCAACCTGGTCTGCATTCTCCACCTTATGTCATAGGGTGGCCCTTTGGGGCTCCCTTCTGCGTCAGACTGTGGTGCAACGAACGGGTCTGCCTCAGTTTCCCCTTCTGGAGAAACTTCACATCAGTTTTCAGAATATAAATAGCCTTTGCAGGGGTTAATTTATTACAGAAGTCCTACAACTATAGTCCAGAATTCCCCAGCACAGTCCAAATTGTACTTTCAGTTCTTTCAAATCCTACCAGTCCATCAACACACCAAGTACATTTCTGGTGTCTCCCACTGCGCTCAGGTTCTTTGGTATGGCTCCAGCATCTCTCACTATGCCTTGCCCTAGCTGCTCCAGCTGGGGTTCTTTTCAGCTCTCAGGCCTGTTTCCTTCCATATATGGTTCCAGCTCTTGCTGGGAGACCTCAGTGGACTCACCCCTCCCATCATTCCCCAGCCTTCATCCTCTCTGCCCCTCTGGCTTCAGTTCTTTGGCTCAGAGAGTCAGCAGGCATCTCCCTCTGTTCCTCATAGCCTTCAGCCCTCTTTAGCCTTGGCTCTGTGGTTTGGGGGAGTTTGTAGGTGATCCTCTGACTGCCTTCTGCTTTCACTAGCCTTATCTGGCTCCACTGCTCACTATGGAACTCTTACTGCTTCCTCTGTCTGGGGCATTCCCTTCTTGAAGCTCTGTTCTTCTAAGTTCTTTATTCTCTAGATTCTGAACTCCGTTACCTTGGCTCTGTCTCTTATTTATCACTCCCTCGGACAGCCCTGCCCTCCTCATTACACCAAAATAGATTGCACCTGGACTGGAACATGCATGCTGGGTCTGATTTCATTTAAGGGACCAGCTATCTGGTTTGAGTGGTAGCTTAAATTGAATTATAAAGTGATCATGAAGAGAACACATAGAGTGGGAGAGGAGAAAAGAAACATCAGCTGTTATAGTAGAGACGGAGAGAAATTTATTAGAAGTGTGACCATTGGGATAAGTAAACAAGTCACTTACTGATCCATGTTAATTGAATCATGAAGCTAGAAAAAGATTCTGAAGTACAGTTTGCTTAGGTTTAATATAGATGTGATGAAGTGGGGATTTTTCATAATATTTTTTGACACCTATGTGTACCTCAGTTTCCCTCTTTACTTTGCATTCCTATCCTGTGATGGGGGGGCGGGGAGAAGTGTTAATTCTGCTCTGGGGCAGTACAGGAAATGAGGTATAGGTGTTGCCTTGCTCTGTGGGCAACAGTGAAGGAGTCATTTAAGGCAGTGGTTCTCAACCTTTCAAGATTTGTACCACTGTTAGGAGTCTGATTAGTCTTGCGTACCCCCAAGTTTCACCTCACTTAAAAACTACTTGCTTACAAAATCAGACATAAAAATACAAGTGCCACAGCACACTATTAATGAAAAATTGCTTACTTTCTCATTTTTACCATATAATTATAAAATGAACTGGAATATAAATATTGTACTTACAGTTCAGTGTATAGTATATAGAGCAGTATAAATAAGTCGTATGGCATTTTAATTTGTGCTGACTTCGCTAGTGCTTGTTTTGTAGCCTGTTGTAAAATTAGGCAAATATCTAAATGAGTTAATATACCTCCCTAGAAGACTCCTGCATACCCCCAGGGGCACACGTACCCTGGTTGAGAACCACTGATTTAAGGAATTGGCTGAGACCTGATAAAAGTAATCCTTATCAATGCAGAATCCAGAAGAGACAATGGGAAACCCCAGTCACCAGTACATTCACAGCTACCAACAAACGACCCAGAGGTTGGAGGTTCCCTCTGCTGAGTAGAGACCCCAACTCAGGAGCAAAGAATTTGGCAGGGGGTAAAGGGCTTCTGGAGCAGTATGGCTTCTGGAAGAAACTGGCTGGTGTCACCTGGGACTAACTACTGAGTCAGAGAGAAAAAGAGTCTAAGATGGAATTCTCTACAGCAGGGGTGGCCAAATTTACTGACCCTCTGAGCAACATATGATAATCTTCAGAAGTTCAAGAGCTAGGGCACGCCTTTCGGGGTTTGGAGCTTCAGCCCCGCTCCTGCTGGAGCACCGGCAGGTGCACCCCGCGGGGCAGAACTCCCAAGACCCCGCCCTCCCCACTGTGCAGAAGCTGCTACCCCACCACCCCGCTGCAAGGCAGAGATCCCGAGTTCCCCCAAGCTCCGTGAACCGCACTTTAATAGTAAAAGAGGGCCACCCCTGCTCTACAGTTTGGCTGGTGGATGGCTCTAGCTTGTGAAGATGCACTATGTTTTTAACCTTTGTTTCTCTGTGCTAACATAAGGACTTCCAGTATCGTGTTCCAGTTGAGTAACAAAGCCTCCTCTGTTTTAAAAATGTTGTGTGGTGCCACTGTGAATACTTCCTGAGGTGCATTAGTTCTTGAAGAGTGTACAAGTCGTTAACCAGGAGTCTGTCTAAACTGGACTATCTGGGAAGAGCTCATGCTGTGAAGCAGTAGCCCCGAGGCTCAGTATCGGAGGCAGTGAGGCTGCATGGCCTACCGGGAAGAAAGTGTGAGATGCATCCGAAGAAGTGGGCGGTAGCCCACGAAAGCTTATGCTCAAATAAATTTGTTAGTCTCTAAGGTGCCACAAGTACTCCTGTTCTTTTTGAGATGCCTTGGGGCTCTGACACACTAACGGGGTTCCTCCAAGAGACTGTTTAAAAGCTGGGGTATAGCACAGATCCTGTGGATCTGTGACAGTAGCTAACTAGCAAAATACTTGGGAATAAATTACTAAGTACTAATAAATGATATTCTTTTATTTGTCATTGAATGTTTGCTTGTATTTTTAGGTAAAATTTGGAAATACCACATTTAAGACAGATGTGTACCCCAAATCCCTCAATCCTCAGTGGAACTCAGAATGGTTTAAATTTGAGGTAAGTATTTTTATAAAATGTCATCTGTGTATATTTATATGGATATTTGATTTGGAACGTTTTAGTCAAATAATTCTGGTCTCAAAATAAAATGTGTGCATTTGGGAGTCAAAGTATTGTAAAAATAGTTGGTAATATAGAAACCTCTCCTGCAAACACTTCTAAAGGTAGTCCTCACTTGCAGGAACTGTCCCATTGACTTCATTGAGAGTTGTTGTGTAAATCCAGGTTTGCAGGATTGGCTCCATGGATTTTTATCAGTTGAACCAAGCATTATGCAGTTGATACTGTAGTTCTAGAAATGGGTGAAGTTGAAATAGGAAAACAAATTGTAAGATGCTAATTAAATAGGCTTCTTTCAAGTACCCGCATAGTTAATAAAAATGCAATAAACAGGAAGATTTTAATTTTAAATATGAAAGTGAGTTTGCTTTTGATGTTAGATTTATTAACATTATAGTGAAAGAAGCAGGCAATTATCTCTCTTCTGTATTATTTCTTTATCAGGCATCACTTTTAAAAAGTTACAAAATTATAAAACATTGTAATGTTGGGGCTGTAAAGCACTGTATTTTCCCTACTATTTATCACCTCAACTATCATTGTCTTCAAAAGTTGCTATGAGCACTCAGTATTTTTCAGTAGGTCTTCATCAACTAGCAGAACCATACCAGTTTATTTTAAGCTGAATACAGCAGCATCATAGTTGGCTTTTTGACATTCTGCTCTGAATAAAACACTTGTGTTGCATTCTTATTATTTCAGTAATGCCAAAATAAAAAGAGAAAACATGATTACACTTGAATGGCATAGCCAATGGTATTTAACTGTTTAAAAAATGATTACCCCGTAACATACTTACGTGTTAAGTAGTGTTTGGGAATGTCATTCGAAGATAACATGACATAAATGTCTCTGTATTGTACTTGCATATAGTGAGAGAGTAGTTGGTAATGTTATAAATATTTAAGACAAATATAAATTAGTGGGATCAAATAGTGCTTTCCCTGGTGATTGCTAAGGTGTAGTAATGTGAAGTGGAAGCATACTTTAATTCAGCTTTCACTTTTATACAGTAACTCTTCACTTAAAGTCGTCCTGGTTAATATTGTTTCGTTGTTATGTTGCTGATCAATTAGGGAACATGCTCATTTAAAGTTGTGTAATGCTCCCTTCTAACATCATTTGGCAGCCGCCTGCTTTGTCTACTGCTTGCAGGAAGAGCAGCCCATTGCAGCTAGCTGGTGGGGGCTTGGAACCAGGGTGGACCAGCAGCCCCCTATCAGCTCCCCGCTCCCCTAAGTTCCCTGTGCAGCAGCTGCCCAGCAGGCTAGTAATTGTAGCTGTCCCTCCCCCCACTGCCATGTGCTGCTCCTGCCCTCTGCCTTGGAGCTGCTCCCCCAGACTCCTGCTTGCTGTGTGGAGGGGAGGGAAGGAAGAGGGGAGGCTAATGTCAGGGTGTCCCCCTCCACCCTGCTCCTGCACCCCGCTTACCCCATCTTCCATAGAGCAGGGGGGACATGCCAGGGCTCAGGACGGAGGGAGCTTGCAGCAGCTGCGGTCTCAGCAAGCTGATCTAATTAACAAGGCAGTGTACTTAAAGGGGAAATGCGCATATCTCCCTCCATTCCTGCTGCCTTGTAGAGTGAGAGCGTTAATCCTTGAGGGCTCAGCCAGTTGCTAGTTCATCATTTAGCAGTAAGGGAAATATCCCACCCTCTGACTCCTCCACCTCAACCAAGCTTCACAATCATCATCACTGTGTACCAGTATTAAATTGATGCGACTGACGAAGTGGGTATTCACCCACGAAAACTTATGCTCCAATACATTTGTTAGTCCATAAGGTGCCGCAGGACTCTTTGTTGCTTTTTACAGATACAGACTAACACGGCTACCCCTCTGATACTTGACAGTATTAAATTGTTTGTTTAAAACTTATGCTGTGTGTGTGTGTATGTATGTATGTGTGTATATATATATATAGTCCTTTTCTGGTGAAAAAAAACCCTCATTTACATTAATTCTTATGGGGAAATTGGATTCGCTTAACATCTTTTCGCTTAAAGTCGCATTTTTCAGGAACATAACTACAATGTTAAGTGAGGAGTTACTGTACTTTGATTTTGGGGATTTGCTACTTTTGGGGGTGTGAGGAAGAAGAATTGTCTAAGCTTTGTGGAGTGAAAATTTATTCTGTATAACAGAAGTGTCTACATTCTGTCTTTTTTGCATGGGAAAGTGTGTTTGGGGGAGAAATGCAAAAGAACAGCACTGAAAAAATGATAGCAGAATTCCGCATTTCAAAGAGTGGAATAACAATAACTACTTTAGACATTAGTACAGTTTTATGTCCAGCTTACTGAGTTTTTCTGTAGGATGCATAGAAAGCATTTTACTTACTTATCAACTACTAACCAGTTCAAAAACGCAAAAATGCTATGTAAAATCAGAACATCAGTACACATTTTTATCTTTATCATGGTGTGTAATACAGCTGTTGTAGTTGAAGGTGTGAGAGTTCTTGTTTACGTTTTTGATGCTTCCTGTCAAAAATAATTTTTTGGGGTAAAGTGAGTGTTTGTTGAGACTATGAATAAAAACGATTAAATGATCGTTTTAAAAGTGTGTGTGATTCATGCCTTGCTTGCCTGTGGCTCTGATGTCCTTTAGTAATGTGGTCACTTTGGAGAGAGAAGAATCCATGAGTGTATTGTTTGTATACAAGACACAATAGTTAAAAATTTTATGTGTAAACATATTATTGTATATAACTACACTCTCATTTTTTTGTTTTCCTCAATTGTTTTCCTGCAAAGTTTCCTTGTATTGATTATATACTGAAGTTTTATGTATTTCTAGGTAGATGATGAAGACCTACAAGATGAGCCCCTGCAGATCACGGTTCTTGATCATGACACCTACAGTGCTAATGACGCCATTGGCAAAGTGTACATTGATATTGATCCTTTGCTCTATAGTGAGGCAGCTACAGTTATCTCTGGATGGTTTCCAATTTATGATACCATACATGGTAAGCCTTATTGACTTTTTTAAAAAGAAAATTGTTTTAGACATAGTTTCTTTGAAAGGTGGAATATCTTCTTTTTAAGGATGTCTTCAGCAAGTTTTTAATATCCTAGCATTGCTGTCTGAAGTGCTGCTCCTTTTGACATAATTTGAAACACAGCTCCTGTGTAGTCTTTACAGTCTGGTAAGTAAATATGTGATTTAAAACCAATGACAAATTACATTGTAGGATACTTTTCTTTTCTTTTTTTTTATTGCAATAACAATTATACAGTACAGTTGAGATGTCTCAAATTATGTCACAGGAATTTATTATTGGAAGGTAGCATCTGGCAGAATGTCCTTCATGAAATTTCAGAAAAGTGAAAAAATTGACAGAAAATGATTTAAATGGTCACCACTAAGGTAGTTAATGCTTAGAAAACAAAACAAAAACAACAACAAAAAAACTTTGCAATTACCAGGCTGTTGCTGAAAATGTGTATTTTTAAGAAGGCTATCTGTTGTGTGTTCCTTCTGGTATGTTTGGACAAGCTTTATTTGGGATGAAGGGAGAGGAAGTGACAAATTTTCAACAGGATGCATAGGATGAAATTCCCCTTTCCCTACAAAAAGTATCTTTCTAGTCCTACATGCATCTGTTCAAAATATTTTAGAATTGGGGTGAAATGGAAGTTAATAGGAATTTTGCCATTGATTTCAGTGGAGCCAGGATTCCACTCCAGGAACAGAATGTAAGCATAGACTGTAGAGTTTTTTGTATAGTGTCCTTTTTTTTTTTTACTACATTAAAAAGTTTTACATGATTGTCAATTTACAGCTAATTATTGTTCTCCACCAAAAATTGGTTATTTGAAAAGAACTGGTTTTGGAGATTACTCATGTAAAAGTGATACACAGTATATCACTGACTTTACATTGGAAAATAAGCAAAAGGCTGAGTTAGATTATAACAGTGAAAATTTAATGGAGTTCAGATAGATGTCTGGATTTGTGGTCATTGTGAATATGTGAAGAAAAATATATGAAGATGCTATTGTGATGGGCGTTCTGTCTGTACCAGTGTAGACATAGTGACTTCTGAGAGAATTGGGTCAGGAGGCCCAATATCAAGAAGGTCCCATTCAGTCATTTACATCTAGTGTTTTTGTTCACTTTTTTTGTACTGTGATGTCTTCAACATGAAAAGCTATAGTGATGTGAAGTGGTATTGCACAAAATGATTTTGTTAGTCAAGAAAAAAATTAATAAGAATGAGGAACAGGTCAAGATTGTGAAGTAGGCACTGTAGGTAAGAAGAGAAAATAAATCAAAGCTGATGATTGTTCACTGAAGAAATGTAGCTTTATTAAAAAGTTTAAATTCTGGCTAAAAAATTAATCTTTGTTTGAAAAACGAATTGCCAAAATAATACCTCTTGGTTGTGTAGTTCTTTTCACGTTCAAGTGTTGCAAAAACATTAACTCATTTTCAGTACACCATTGTGAGTAGGTATTAAAATTCTGAAATGACTACTGGGTACCTTGACTAGAATGGACTGCGGAGAGTAATTCTCTTATGGTCTTGAGACCATTTTTGAGAGGAAAATCCTAATATGGGGTTTGAAAACATTGTAACAGAAATATTTAGCTTCAAGTTCTTTGGAGAAAAAATATATTGATATTTTGATTCATTATGGAATATACCTAACTTTAAAACTAATAATTAAAATGTCAAATAAATTAAATAGTTGAGAAGATTTTATTCTTTCTATTTCTTCTTCTGATATAAATTTCACCTTCCACCCCTTTTTTATGGACAGGTATCCGTGGGGAGATCAATGTGGTAGTGAAAGTAGACCTCTTCAATGATTTAAACCGTTTTAGGCAGTCATCCTGTGGAGTCAAGTTTTTTTGCAGTGAGTAAATAAATCAATAAATTGTTCTCTTGTGTGGCAATGTTTTGAGTTTTTTAATTTCTGAATATAAAATACTGGACAGCTGAGAAATTAAATATTCCCAAATTAAAATAAGTGTCTCTTCTAGATAATAGTATGGATTCATCATTGTTAATTGAGTCTTGTGCTCTGTTATTTGTATCTTCTTTGCGGGTAACATTTCTTGAGGAGAGGAAATGCAAAGTGCATTTTTTTTCCTTCCATCAGTCAGAAAAAAATGTTATTGTTCTTCAATAAAATGTTTATTCACAGTAGTGACACAAATCATGCTGTATTTGCAGTGAAGCTGTGAAAATATGTAGTTTTCATCATCCTCTTATCTCCATACTTGTTAAAATGTTTCTTTTCTGATAGAATGAACCACAGCACATTTTGACTAGCCAAGTACCAGGTCATTTATGTATGAACAAACTGATTTATGGCTTGATCCAAAGTCTGTTGAAATCAAGAGAGAGTGGAAAACTCATTATCTGCAATGATCTTTGGATCAGGGCCCTTATTTGGTCTATTGTATAAAGCCCCAATTCAGCAATGCTTAAGTCAATGTGAGTTAAGCACAGGGTTAAATGTTTTCCTGATTTGGGGCCTAATAGTCCAGTGAAATCCCAAGACACATTTTGAGGTCCAGATAGTCCTTGGTACAAGTCTGTGGTATGCCAAAACTAGTGAAAAATAGAGTTTTGAGCAGCTGCAGGTGTGTCTCATTCTTTTTAAGGCTGCTTTTCTATCCTTCTAGTTTCTGTTCCCTTTCCCCATTCCTCAACTCTCCTTCAAGGCCAAGTCCAGATCGCACTAAAGCCAGTGGCAAAACAAAAAGTCTAATTTGAATTTGGAATTGCATTACTGTTTGGTTATATAAGAACATCTGCAGCAGACCATTTCTTTTTTTAAGCAACTCCTTTAAAGTATCTCAAATTAATTTATTCATCTAACATTTTTTTCTGGTTACTTAAGATGTACACATTCGCAGCAAAGCCTGTTTGTGAATATGTGCATGTAATGTTACTTTGTGTGCATATTCATAGATGTACTATTGAAAGAGCCTTATGAATGTATATGTAGAAACAAGGGTACAACTTCAGGCAGTAATTCCAGCAGGCACCAGTAAGATTCTTAGTAAAACTCTTCAGGTATGCCCTAAAATCTGTTGTGAAGAGAATCACTCAGATGGCTATCTAGGTGTATTTTTTTTTAAATTCCTATTTAAATACTTCACTTCTAACTTGTATATTACATATTTATATATCTTTTCAACAGCCACATCTATTCCAAAGTGTTATAGAGCTGTAGTAATTCATGGATTTGTGGAAGAGCTGGTTGTTAATGAAGACCCCGAATACCAATGGATAGACCGAATCCGTACTCCAAGGGCATCAAATGAGGCTAGACAGAGACTTATTTCACTGATGTCAGGTATTAATAAATAAATTCAACCTGTAATATTGATTTGCTGCTATTTTTTAAAGTCTATCGTTATTTATTAATTATTAAGGGAGAGGATGTGTATATTTTAGTTGTAAATTATTGACCTCTATCAGGGACAGTCACTGATGGCCATGCACACTGTTGGTTCTGCCTTGGTGAAAGCCATGTGCCAGACTGTTGCTCAGTTTGTTGGTCATTCTCAGTGAGGAAAAGGAAGTCCCAGGAACACCTGTTCAAAGCTATACCTCCTTGAACAATCCATGAGGGGAACTGAAGACACCAAAGAGAGAAGATCCTATTCCTAGAAGATCTGACTCTGCTGAGTCTGTGTCAGCCTGTGCCCCATCAACTGGCATGCACCTCCCAAGGTCGTTATTGATAGAAGATCCTTAACACCATCAGACAAAGACCCAGCATCGAAGACCATCTTGGTATTGGCTACCACCGTGGCACCAAAGTCTGGTACCATCTTCTCCTGGCAAGGAGGTTTGACCATTGTGGAAAAATCATTGCTTACGATTCCTTTCTTTCCATAAGGAGAGAGCTAAACCTTTGTTCTGCATGGAACAAAGTGCTAAGCCCACTCACCAAATAGGGGAAAGTGATGCCTGCTAGTTTTCTGGTTTGGTACCGAAGAAGTATATATAGGCATATTCAACACCCATGCCTGAAAATGCCAATAACCAGCAAATGTTGGTACCAACATTGACATCGGTACTATCAATGGAATCCCTAGCAGTACCTCCTGATTCTAGGTTGGAGAAGTTAACCACATCCCTGGCACTGCTGTCAGCACCAAGGTTTCCACTCTTCGCACTGGTGCATATTTCTGACCTCAGGATTGAAGTCACCTCATAGGTTGGCACCGCCTCTCAATGATGTCCATTCTTCATCTGGGACACACCCTTTCTCCTCCATCCAGTAAGGAGCTTTCTCCCCTCACATCACACAGTATATCTCTGCTGATCAGAGTAATTTTAAAGTTCCAGTGCATCCATCTCCAACATGGCAATAGCCTGGTCAAGCCCACCTCAACCAATTTTACCAATATACCACTTTGGCACTATTGGGAACATTGGAGACCTCCTTTTGGGAAATCCAGGAGATGGTCTCATTCCTATCATTCAAGCCCCTTTGGCATCTACTTCCAGGTTATGGATGTGAGTGACAGGCAAAGTGAGGATGTCCATGGTGGTTGAAAAAGAAGGTGGGGGAGGAGGGTTTGGGGCAGAAGATCAAGAGCTTTGTTTCAGTTACGTTGAGCTTGAGCTGCTGACTAGACATCCATGAGGAGATATCAGAGAGACCGACTGAGATTTTTAGTTTGGATAGAAGACAAGAAAAATAGAGATTTTAGACTTTATAGGGGCTATAATTGCTGCCAAATCATGGAAGGCATATTTTCCCAAGGATAGATTTCTCTCTCCTTAGATGATGATCACCATAATCAAATCAAATCCAACTACAGTAAGAAACTGCCTCAAACTTCTAGGCCACACATCAACTTGCTTGTACACAATCCCACTTGTCAGACTTAACCGACATTCCTTACAAGGCTGGCTGAAGTCAGTATCTTACCCTTCAAGACATCAAATGAGGATGCGAGTTGTGGTCCTAGCTCTCATCATATCAGCACTGAACAAGTGGGTAGACCCTAAGAATGTCCTTCCTCACCTCGCTCCTACAAAAAAAGTGATCATAGATGGATCAGATGCCAGTTGGGGCACCTATTGAAGACCTAACCACCAAAAATCTTTGATTATATTCTGGATTTAATAAACTCTGGACTCTCATTCAGTATCACCAAAGTCCACCTTGCAAAAGTCTTGGCATACCACCCTCTCATACAGTCATGCTCAGCTTTTTTCCCCAACACCATGGTTCTGAACTTCTAACTGGGTTTCTGCACACCTTCCCACCAGTGAGAGAGCCTTCTCCAACCTGGGATATCACAGACAACAACATCTCTAAGAACCACAGTTATTATTAGGTAAATAACTGTTTTAAATTACTGTCACCCTTGTCTTTCCTCACCCTTTCCACCTCATTTTTCTGTTTGCCACTTATTGTGTCCTGTTAAATTTAGATTGCACTCTCTTCAGGACAGGGGTAATGTCTTCACTTGTTTTGTGAGGGGCACAGCACATTTTGAGATACCAGACAAATAATATTGTGATAAGACTAATACATGTCTGCACAGTGTTTTTTGTAGATGTGATTGATACATATAAAGAGGCAGTGTGTGCAGCATTAGAATAGAAAAGGCACTTAGTGGGGATCTAGTCAGTGTTGGTCAAATTGTAATTGTGTCCTGTTTGCTTTTTTAAAATTTAAACTATGTTGTGGGTGAATATATGAATAAATCAGTCTTTTACCTGTTAGGATATGGCTCATGTCCAGTTTCTGAATAGAGCTGGTTTGATGATTTCAATTCATTTCCTCTGGGATGACCATTTACAGCATAAAACAACCATGTATCATTTGGCACTGTTGGAATTTCAAAGGTCATTTTGGATTGCCCAGCCAAGTGAAAGTCCTTCTCAAAACGTCAAATGTAGCTAATGAGGTGTGAAAGCATAGGACTAAACTGTTTGCTTACTGGTGGTCTTTGGCATGGCTGTGGTGTAAAACAGCCCATAATAGTAGCATTCTGTATTGAATAATGTTTCATAGTGCCATCAACAAGGTACATGCTTTATAGTTAATAACATCTGATACAGGATGTTATTAACTGTATAGCATGTAGCTTGTTGATTTATAAAAGGGACACTTTTTGTACATTTTTATGAAGCATTAAATGTGTGATGAATGTAAAATTTGATGTAATTTCAAATTTAATAGACTTTTATTGTACTCTTAATCATATGAGAGAGAAATTTAAATAAAACGATGATATACTAACCACTACATACTAATACCTAGATTACATTTTTCCTTTAAAAATGTTTTGTTTGGCAGATAGCCTTGGAGATTGAAGTACTCGATATATCCACAGAACAACTACAGCATAGAAATTGCCTTCTTCATGTTGCCCTTACCTTATGACTTAACCCTGACCTTGTGGGACAAATCACTTTAGAAGATTCTCTCTCCATGCCCATTTGATCCTGGCATCTCTGCTATGGTTAACAAGAGTAGCAATTGTAGTAGTGTGTTTTGTGAGGCTGATTCCTGCTTATGAAGAACTGGATTGAGACTATTAATAAATATGTAAATTACCTTAGGGATGCAATTTTATTTATGTAAAAAGTCAATTGATAAATGTTCTCGTGAACTGCATTTTTTTCATAATGGTAAATGCACTTACCTACAAATTTGATCAGATGCCATATATGCAGTAGTAGAAATTAGAACATGTGCATCTACAGTTATAGAGAAAAGTGAAGTCAAAATATTGACACTGCATAATTCAGTTTATTTACAACCTTCGTGAAGGAAGCAAAAAAGTGCAATTTTGTTCCATTGTTCTATACTATTTGCTAATTATGTCAATTTTCAGCATAGTGTAGTCAATTGAAAAACACTGTTGTAATGCAGTCTTGCAAAAGGGCCAAATTCAGGTTCCTACAGCAAACTCAGCTCCATTTCTTGACTTGTGTACAGTAAAGATTTTTCATTTAATACCGAAGGAACAGTAGAAAAATAGTCAGAATATGTTTTGCATGATGTGGCATCTATGTATATGGTATAAATACATTAAGGTAGGAATTGAAAAGGAATAAAAACCATGATATTAGGTTGATCTATGCTTTTATATGTTTTGGAAGTTTGCAAAAGAAAAAAGGAGATTAAGGATGTCTATCCATCCATTTATTTGTCTGAATTTCAAGGAAGTTTGAGGCCTCAATGCATTTCATAGTGATATCTGGATTATTTGCTGTATTACAGAGCAGCTAGAAACTTCAGTGTACTCCAGCACACCCAACTGTTGTGATGTCTTGCTCATATCCCTTCCCACAAAAGAGAAATGAAGGACCTAATGAACACTTAAAAAACCAAACAAACAAACATAACCCTCTTCAGACCTCTTCTTTTTTTCTTTTTTGTAGTAGTAGTGCACTAGACCTGGCTGGGGGGAAAAAAAGAGAAATGTCAAAGAATTTTACAGTCTTTTTTTCAATTCCTACTCTTGGCCATTTTCTAGAAAGCTCTACATGTAAGTGGTTCAGATGTACTACTAATAAGATCACAGAATTAAGAGCCTTCAATTTGCAGGAGAAGTTTGTGGCCATGTTTATGGTATAATCATGTGGTATGTTATCTATTAGCCAGTTTTCCTACCCTGAAATTATTACAAATATGAAGAGGGTCAGATCTACAGAAGAGAATAAGAAACATCCTCTTTAACATGTTTGCCCTATATCTAAGTGAGATGTCAGTTAACTTGTATTTATTTTTTGTAGGTGAACTTCAAAGGAAGATTGGCTTGAAGGTACTTGAAATGAGAGGGAATGCAGTTGTTGGTTACTTGCAGTGTTTTGATTTGGAGGGAGAATCTGGACTAGTAGTACGAGCCATAGGAACAGTCTGTACCTTGGATAAAATAAGTAACACAGCATTCTTACCTGCATGTAATTCCCCATCTAAAGAAATGAAGGAGTAAGTATGAGTTAGTAGATTGTAATGGAGTGAATTTCATTTCTTTTCATATTTATTCAGTTTTACATATCCAGTGTGTTTTCCCAGCGTTTATTTCTCCTTTACTGTTTTTTCTTGTCTGTAACTTGGTTTATGTTCTGCAATTTTGAGAAGATGGACATTAGATGTTGCAGCAGTAAATCTTGGCGAGAAAGATGTTTTTCTATTAATTCCATAACTCTTGCATTTGCAGTCATAGCATTGCACATTCCCGTGTTGTGATCCGCCAAACTCTAGCTGGTAAATAGTTTGCACATGCAAATAACATATTTTTTGTTCATGGGGATCTTTCACAATACTATGCATTTCTTAAGGGATTTGTATTTTTAGCACTTTGTTCGAGTGTCTTTGCTGTGTATTCATGAAAGAAAAGATA
Source organism: Emys orbicularis (assembly GCF_028017835.1). NCBI lineage: Eukaryota > Metazoa > Chordata > Testudines > Emydidae > Emys > Emys orbicularis. The sequence goes on from NC_088683.1 coordinate 126,505,518, forward strand.
AGTATATTTGAGTTCAGATAGTTGAGTGGCTCAGGAGATTCAAGGACATCCTTGAAGTCTTTTAATCATTTTAGTCATTGGTTTTTCTTTGTAATCAAAACAAATTAGGCTATATTGTACACTGACTGAAAAAGGTTTCATGATGAGGAGTGTGGCCTAATTCCAGTTGTTCACTTTAGCTAAGTCAACACAACACAGTTTGCATTCAGATTTTTAACAGGAACAAATCAAATAAAATTAGGAAAATTCCAGTGTCATATTATTCTGAGGGCGGAAGCATTTACAGTTCTCAGTTGCCACTGTGAATACATCAATTTATTTGTTATGGCATCTTGTGTATATTTTACACAATTACTAGACGAAAAGTAGAGTACAAAAAAGTATACTTCTGTGTAACATGTCCAGATATATATTGTTTGAATTAGGTGATTTTATTTTAATGATACAATAACTAAGATTATTGTAGTCTTGTAATTATTATAATGCAATCAGAGCACTTTGTATGAGGCAGCAACAATACCACTGTAGAACTTCCCCAGCAGTGGAGTCCGGTTATTGGTCTTATTTAGAATTATTAATTTAATTTGTATTGACTTGTGAAACACAACCATCATCACAGAGCTTCTGGGCATATTAACAACATTAAAAACACAATTAAAAACTACACACTGGCTGCAGTAGCTAGCAATTTAAACATCACCCATAAATCGGTAGCATTCAATCTTGAACAGCCGACAAAAACCATTATCTTAACCCATGTATGTGCAAGGTTGTTTAGCAACTTGCATGCTGGATTTTGATAAGGTTGTTTTAACCAATCTGTATGGTCCTGCCCAGAAGTGTGAGTGGGTTTCAAGACCAGCAGGTTCTACTCACGTCTTGTTATTATCTTTATTAACCTTAGCCTTTAATGCCAAAGATTCAATAATATGTTAACAAGTTAATACTTAGCTGTTCCCCTGCTCCTTTTGATTTCGTCTTGACTCTTGCATGCCAGGAATTATAACTCTTAGAGTCTGCTTAAAGAATAAGAGATCTCCGCTAACTAGCACTCCCTGAAATCATTTTTAACATAACTTTGCAATCTGTTGTATGTATTGTTTTCTTTTCTTCCACCTTGGCTGCAAATTCTCTCAGGTCTCCGCTGGTTCATCTGCCAAGCCATGGATGCCGCTCGACTCACAACAGCCCAATTCACACTGCTTCTGGCTCACGACTTACCCAGAACTTCTCTCTGTCTGTTCCCACTCTCATCTACACTGGTACGAGACTACTCAGACTCAAGAGCTGGGGAGAGGCAGGCCACAGGCACAGTGGTCGCAAAGTGCAGGCAGGCAGGCAGTGTAGGCAGGTATCACCCATCTTTTCTCCCTCTTTTTCTCACTGGGAGTCCTTCTGCTGTCAGTGGAGAACTACTGCTATATTCAGCTGCTGAAACAAACTCAATAGTTACTTGGAAGAGTGTGTGTTTCCTCAAAGTCTCTTCCACAGAGCTATACTTTTCATTTCCTTTAACTACTTGAGATTACCTTTAAAAAAAACAACCCCCCAAAAATCATACATCTGAGTTTAGTAACATCCATCAGGTACAGTTTACAAGTCTTTCTTACTAGTCATAATAGGAAACCATGATTGGGCTTCAGATTGCTTTCAAGTGTAATCCAAATATTACCTGAATTTTTAAAGCGTTAGGAAGGGTTTGTGTCGCTTTGTGGAAAAGACGGTACTGGAGAACAGGTAAGGAAATCTGCACATAACTGACATGTTTGTCAATACAGTTGTATTCCTTAAGGTTTTTCTCTTTGCTTTGTTTTTAGCTGTGGGCACACTGCTGATGCTATAGGATAAGGAAACATTTTTTTCTTAAAATGTGTGTGTATACATAAATATACATGTGTGTGTGTGTGTGTGTGTGTGTGTATATATATATAAAATATTTTATATATATATAAACACAAATATAGTTTGAGATCATTTTTTCTTTAATAATCTAACTCAACAAGCATTGTGTAGTTTTTTTTTAAAGCCATGTATTTTTTTAAAGCCATGTATTTTGAGTTTTGTTTTCTTTTGCATATATACGTTTCCCCCCCCCCCCTTGGTCTGACATTTCATGTCTTTTATTTGGCTTAACTGTTTCAGTGTAGATAATCAGCATCTATCTGTAGAATGCTGAGTGGGTAAACATCATTTCTTTGCCTTTGGCCTCATCCCCAGCAACACACTTAAGGAATAACTGCTGGCCCTACCCCAACCCCATCCTGGTGTTCGGATCATGCTGCTGTCAGCCAGGTCCTTTGGCACAGGATTACTGAATATGTTTCCACCTTCTTCTGGCAGGATTCCTTTCAATGAAGATCCCAATCCCAATACTCATTCATCAGGACCCTCCACCCCTCTGAAAAACCAAACCTATTCCTTTTCACCTTCCAAGTCCTACAGTCGACAGTCCTCTTCTTCTGACACAGATTTGAGTTTGACACCCAAAACTGGTAAGGCGCTTCCACCCACTCTTATTTTTTTTGTTAATTTGTATTTCTGTTTTATCTTTTCATTCAAACCCTTTTTCCTTTTTGGCATGTAAGTTATCAAAATGATGTGGAAATTGGATATTTCAAATAGCGCAATTAAAGCATGAAAGCATTTGCGTAGTGCACTGATTTATTGTACTTTGTTTTCCAAAGCTTTATAACCATACCATATAGGCAATTTAAGAGTAGCATTTATAATATAACCATTTAGAAGCATCTCAAAATGTTATAAAGAGGGTCCTAAGGAATTGTCTTTTTCTTTTAATTTCCTCCATTTCAGATTATAAATTATGGGGGTACATTTTCACCATAACATGATGCGGAAATGGGTGATCAAGTCTTACTAGTATATGTGATTTTTCTAAGACTAATCTTCTCTGCTGAAAATGCATCCATATTTTTGTGTAGATTCTACTTGTCTGTTTGCAAATTGATTCTAGAAATGCAATTGCTAGTGTCTACTGAACTTCTTCAGGGTTATGGAAGTGGCTGTGGTAAATCAAGTATACACTGTTGTATAATTTTTTAAAACTAGTTTTAAAGGTTATTAAAGAACACCTTTTTAAAAGCTTAAAAATATTTTTCTCAACTGGCTTTTCACAATTTAATTGAATGCTGATTCCTCCGTCCACCCCCTTATTTTCTTATGAAGCCCAACAAACGTGGTTCTGCTACAACAGAACAAAAATACTGTAGGCCCATGTATAAAAGTGTGGCTGCTGTTTTAAACGTTGTTTCTAAATATGATGTTTAAAAATAGTATTTGAATCTGAGAACGTTCCCATCTCTCTAATCATGACAGTTTTAAGGTATGTTACATTTTACTCAGTTATTGTACTTGACGGGTGTCTCAGAAATACTTCATATTCAAGATTTACACATGGAAATAGGTTAATTTTTCAAACTTAATCCAAAAGCTTAAAAATAAGCTATCAAATTGCAACTCTCCCTCTTCATTTTTTTTTTTTTTTTACCTTTTTGGTCTTTCTTTCTTTCTTTCTTTCTTTCTTTCTTTCTTTCTTTCTTTCTTTCTTTCTTTCTTTCTTTCTTTCTTTCTTTCTTTCTTTCTTTCTTTCTTTCTTTCTTTCTTTCTTTCTTTCTTTCTTTCTTTCTTTTGTGTAAATAGTGATTATGTCTTGTGGACAACCTAGGGTGACCATTTATGTTCTAAAGAAACTGAGAGCAAGTGTATTTTAAAAACAAACAGGCCAATATTTATTTTTAAGAGACACCACCCCACAAATTCATACATTTGTATTATTAAATTCCTGATGATTGTTTGAAAACATACATGTTATCTGATTAAGTTCCAGGATAGGTGGCCATCTTAGTAGACATCCCAAAGGCACAGGAGGGTGATAGTAGTCTGCAGTGAAATTGAGACATTTCTGCAGTAGCTACATTAGATTCTGATCCTGCAACATGATCTGGATGGATGGACTGTTTGCACCTACACTGAGCCCCACTGAAAACAATGGACTCTGTGTGGACACAAGTGCATCTGTGTAGATCAGATTGCAAGATAGGGGCCTTTGTGGTGAGGAATTTTCTAGTATGTTGAGGAAGCTGGGCCATCTTCATCAGCTTCCGTTTTTTGTTTTCAAATTTAAGCTAATAGCAGTCATAAGAACAGCCATACTGGGTCAGACCAAATGTCCATCTAGCCCAGTATCCTGTCTTCCGACAGTGGCCAATGCCAGGGAATGAACAGAACAGGTAATCATCAAGTGATGCATCCCGTGTCACCCATTCTCAGCTTTTGGCAAACAGAGGCTAGAGACACCATCCCTGCCCATCCTGGCTAATAGCCATTGATGGAGCTATCCTCCATGAACCTATCTAGTTCTTTTTTGAACCCTGTTGGCCTTCACAACATCCTCTGGCAAAGAGTTCCACAGACTGAGTGTGCGTTGTGTGAAAAAGTACTTCCTTTTGTTTGTTTTAAACCTGGTGCCTATTAATTTCATTTGGTGACCCCAGTCATTCTTTTATTTGCTAGGGCAGTATCATGTAGTTGCTATCTTTTGGCAATATGTTCAGCTCTCTGTTGCCAAAATGTGTCCCAATCAGAAGGCTTGCTTGTTATGTCTAAAAATTATACATACACACTGAATTTTGAAAAAATAATCACTTAACAACATAATATATAATATGTTTGAGTCATGTTTCACCTTGACTTTTGTGACTCTTCAACTATAGTTGTTCTGGGAGGAAAGAATAATAATCACTTTATAGTTAGAATTAATTCAGGGATATAACTATAAAATATCTTTAATTTTGATAAGAATTAGTTATCAACAGAAGGAGAGGGAATACTATTGAATGATATAAATTGTGTTAAATATTTTCTTCGTGCAGGTGGCAGTTCTAAACAGACTTTACCAAACATGTTTGTGGTGTTTTAAAATAAAAAAGATAGCACTGTTTTCAAGGATGGCACTAGCATTTTCTCAAGGTTCTATAATCTAAATTAACAACTCAATACAACCCATAGTTAGGACACAAACTGTTACAGGATTCTTGGCTCATCAACCCTGATTAAAGCTTTGTCCCTATAAAGGATACTATTTTTTTTTTTTTTAAACAAATTGAGACTTAGACTAACTTGGTTTAGTTTTTCCTTTACTGCTTTATAAAATAAGTTTGATCACTCTTTACTGAAGTAAGTGTAGTATGGCTGAGATGATGTGGCTGTAGTTTTACTTAATGAAACCTGTTCTTACAGATTATCTTAGTAAAGTTATGTTTGGCCTTGTCTCTCAATTTTTTGGGGAGTTTTGCTTAGAGGGTGTCTTAGTGTCAAAGCTCTTTATTCTAGTGCATGATGATGATCTGATTAATGGTTTGGCACATATAAAAAGATCTGAAATTCTGAAGAAGGGAAAATTGGGATTTTTTTTTTAAGCTGTCTGAGCAAGGAAGAGGAATAGAGTATGACTGAGGAAGCAATGTCAATATCTTGACTTCAAATTGAGACTTTGTTTAACTTTCATAAGAAGCACATATACCACAACATTTAGGTATTTATACCATGATATAAAGAGAGAGAAACTTGGATTTGCTTATTAGTCTTCTGGGTTGGAACTGTTGGAAGAAAGATTATTACCATTTCTTTTATAAAGTAGAATGTGATGATACAGTGTAGAATGGGCTGTGTCAAATTCTCTGTAGTAAAAGGTGAGAGGAGGACTTTCAAAATGCACTGAGACAGTTAATTCTGGTTTGGAATTGGAGACTTCCTGCTGTGAGTAGTGCTACTTTTCATGTAATTTTAAACTAACAGAAGTACCTGACTGACAAAAGTTGTTACATATTACATATGTAACATATAGTATATATTTTAATAAGTTTGGGTTAGGAGAGAGAGAAGAATTAATATACACGTGGAGGAAATTGAGAAGACGGGCACTCCTTTTTTATGTGGGATATAAGTAAATATGTATACACACACACACACACACACCATTATAAGATTTAAGACTTTAAAAATTAAATTTTAAGGTTTCTGGATAATGGTCAACTTAAATTCATAGAACTTTTGGAGAAGAGAACCTGTTACTATATCAGTTTTCCTTAGGCATGTTAGAAGGGCTGTTTTGAATAGATTTTATTTAGAAGTATTCACTTTAAATCTTTGTGTAAAATTTAATTGAAATATGAAATAAATATTCAATTACTTTGGCTCTTTAATAAAACTAAATACATTTTAAAACAAAGTTAACAAGTTCATACTCAGATTTTTGATAACGTGCTTCTAATCCACACTGTGGTGCTAAGTTGTCATTTCATTTCTTTGTATGCTGGTAATAGCTTTTTCATATGCTAGCAGTATGTATCTGTTCATTTGAAAAAAAAGTCTGTTTTGTTTTTGCTTCATTTTGCTTTCCTCCTCCTATTTCTTTAGTCATCTTGTGAATCTACATCTTTTCTCTCTACTACTTTCCTCCACAGCACCTTCCCCACAGGGGCCTAGGATTTTCCTGTTTCCTAGCTCCCCTACTCTGTCTTGTGGTTCCCCACAGCTTAACAAGTCCTGTCTCCTCCTCCCGGGGTCTAGCCTTAACCCTCTTCACTCTAGCCATGTCAGCCCATTTGTTCTGAGGAAAAGTGTTTCTTTCACTGAAGAGCTGCTTCTGGCTGCTTCTGGTAGGATCAATCTATAATCACCTTTTTAAAAATGCCTTTTAAGAAATAAATGGAATGTTGTTGTTAATCAGTTAGGGGGCATTTAATACCTAGCCTTCTATACCTTTTAGTTAAAATAGCCTCTGAAAACTGCTGGCTACATGACTATTACAGGATAATTTTTTTCCACCTGGAGGCTTGCAATAATTTCTAGAGCCTCTTCCTTAAATTGATCAATATTTGAAACAAATAACCTACCTTATATTGCAGAACTTTTTCCTTTTCCAAAAACGTCTCCACTAAATATTGGTAATTGGACTTACTACCATTAGACAACTACTGAATACTGATATTCTTTTCATTCTCTTCATTATAATAATGTTCCTGTATTTTAGATGGAACAAGCACTCCATCTTCCTTACCAACTCATTCATATTCTTCTGTTGAAATCTGACCATCATGTGGCTAGCAACCATATTTATTGTACCATTTAAATTGGTTTGTTTCATTCTGACTGTATACAATCTTTGTATTTGTACTTCCTCCTTTTTACATTTCATTGACAGAGATCACTAGATTGTTCTGTTAAATTAAATACTAGAAATCACTGCTTCTTTTCTACAGATAGTGCTTTGATTATTTTGTGTTTTTTTTTTTTTTAAGAATGTGTTTCATCTCAACAAATATTCTTCATTTCATGTCAGTCTGTTTTTAGTATTGTATAGTCCCTTGCAAATGCTATTTGGGTCTAATGCAAAATAACATAAAATAACTTAATTTTATTAATGGGACTATACAGATGCTAATCTTTGTTTCCTTATCCAAGAACAGCTAAAAATATTTCATTTCCTGTATATAAATAACATTTTAGACATGATAGCACTTGTCAGTTTTGAAATGAGTGAATAAATGAAGTGCCAACAACAACAGTCCTTAAGTTTGTTTAAAACAAAAAGTCCTCACACATTTACATGGAAAAATATCTTTCCTTCTTTATTGTTACTGGATTTTTTAGCAGAAGAAAGGGGACAGGGAAAGTAGCAATGTATTGTCTGTTTTAAAATAGCAGTTAAGATAACTTTAAAAATATTCCCTTCAATCATAACTTCATTCACCTTGTTCCTGATGCTTTTTTTTAGTTCTTCATTTTTATTAGTGTTTTCATTGATATCTCTGAGAGTATTGAAAGGTATAATTGCTGATACACTGAAACCAAATAAGTATCAATTTAGTTCTGAGGCACGTAAGCAGATCTGACTATAAGAAATATCAGTGAAGTATGTTCTTAGGTATGAAATGCCACCAAAGTGAATCTGATTCACCAAAATTATGATTATTGTAGGAAAAACACAGCCTTGGTATATGTTTTCTTCTTGGATTTAGTAACTGTGAAGCAACAAATGTCTTTTAGCAAGCAAATCACAGATACATTTGGCAGTTTAGAATGCTCAACAGTAGTCCATGGCTGATCTGAATGATTCAGATGAGTGAATGTACTCTACATAAATGTTAAATTAGACTGTTCTTCAATTCTAAGTTACAGTATCTTTTTCAGAGTTAAAATTTAAATTAAAAGATAAACATTTGTTATATGCTTGCCCTTACAGTTTTCTCTTTGGGCCAAATCTTATAGTGACTTCAGTAGGAGTTGTGTATATGTGGAAACTGAAGGTTTGAGCCCCAACTCATGAGGAAAAATGATTGAGCTACTCTGAAACTGTATGAACCTCACAACATGGAATCGTTTTTTAACTGCTACTGTAAATAATTCTTGGACACAGGTCCATAGTTGGCTTTATAGCAGAAATCTAGGCCAATTGCACTTGTAGGATTACTTCTAGTTTAGCACTTTGAATTAGGACTGATCCTGCAATACTCACTGATGTGAATTGAAACTTAGACTGTAATTGCTTGTGAAAATAAGGATTACGGAGCTGATCCTGTGCCTATTGAAATTGATAGCAAAAACACTCTTGCATCCATGGGAGAAAGATCAAGCCATACTGTAGAACTAAGAGCTGCAAGTTCAAGCCCCTAGGCCCTTATTCTTATTTACACTAAGGTCCTGTACACCACTCTGACACTATAAAGGGACTTAAAGTGCAATTTATGTTCACCCTAATGCCCCTTTACATTTGCACTAAAGGGAAATATAGTATAAATGTGAATAAGATCCTTAGTCTTTAGTGTGCCTGATTGGTAAAAATAAACTTTCAGAAGTTTCTAGCTATAATTTGTATCATAGGTTTTAAAAAAAATCGGAGACTAATAAATACAGTCTGTAACTTGTTTCTCTGGATGTTATTTATGTGCTGATATTCTTTAGGAATGGGCAGTGGAAGTGCTGGAAAAGAAGGGGGACCATTTAAAGCTCTATTAAGACAACAGACACAGACAGCTCTGGAGCAAAGGGTAAGGAATACATGATGATCATATTTTATACTTATATTTCTAATATAATCCTAGTAGAGATTTAACTTTTAATAAAGGTAAATATTTCCTTTTGACAGAATTATTTTGTAAATATTTGTTTTATTTTGCAACTGCCAAACTTAATAAACCTCTGTTAAACACATTGTTTACTAGCCCTTTTTTATAGACAAATTATACTGATTGTAATATTAAATATATTACTGAAACAACATGAAAAAACTGAAACAAATAATTCTAATCTGCCTAATAATGAAATGCTGTAGTTATTGTTATAAGACACAGTGATAACAAAGGAGAATTGAGTGTTTGTTTAAATGCATAGATTATCGATGCAGCTGTTGCTGTAATAGCTTTATTCTTAATTGAATTTTGGCAAAAGACAGACTTGATTTATTCAGAAATGTTGGGCCAGATTTAAAGATGCTGAAGAGGAGGCTTACTTAATTTATAGATAAAAACAGAACTGGTAGCATGACTTAACCCATATTGTATTATATGAATGGGTTTTATTTTTTAGTTATCTTTTATAATAAATCCCAAACTATAAAGAATTGCCATTAAAATCACTATTAAGGGGTATTGGATTAAAAATAACCTTCTGCAGTGTTTGGCAACACTGTACATTCAATTAAATTTATGTTTCTTCTTTGTGTGCTTGCTCATGTCCATGCCAATGTAGGTATGTGGTTGCCCTGAGCACCGCCGCCGGAAAGCTTTTCCCCCCAGTGGTATCCATTGGGTCGGCTCTGGTGCCCCCTGGAGTCATAAGCTCATAGCGTTATAAAGGGTCCTGCCGAGCTGCAGTCCCCTCATTTCCTTCTTACCACCCGTGATGGTTGCTGGAATTGCCTCGTTCTTGCACTCTGGAAGTACTCCCTCAGTGGACTTTCTAACCTCATTGTATATTGTTATCTTTATTCTTAATAGTTAAATTTCAGATTTTAGATAAATAATTAGGTTAGCGGAACCCCACTCAGTGGGGTTAATCCCTTCCCGGCACCAGGGTATGTCTCGGTCTCTGAGGTTTAAGCCTTGTGCTTCTTGCCACAAGCCTATGCCTGTGAATGACCCCCATTCCAGCTGCCTTAAATGCCTGGGGGAAGCTCATGTACGGGAGTGCTGTAAGATCTGCAAAGACTTCAGGCCCCACACCAAAAAAGATAGAGACACTAGGCTCAGATTTATCCTCATGGAGGCAGCACTACGACCTCCCTTGGAGCCGGGTCACTCAGAGTCGGCACCGAGTACTTCAGCCTCAGTAAGGAGAATCCCCCGCTACTCTGTAGGAGACTCAGCACCATTCCTCATCACTGGCACCGAGGAAAGACACTCCTGCTTCTTGAGAGACTTGACACAGTCCACCATCCCCAGTGCTGAAGAAAAGTGCTCTGGCGAGGGAACCTTGGCACCACTCTCCATCACCGGTGCTGGGAAAGAAGCAGAAAAAGACGGATAGATGTCGTTCCCCAACCCTGAGGTTGGTGGGGCGGAGACATCCCAATACAGTGTGACCCACGTCAGGCCACTCTGTGGTTCCAACAACCCTGGCGGCGCCATTGACTCAGGCCCTGGAATGGGTACCGTTGAGTTTGGTATTGATCGACTCTCCACCACAAGAGAACCACCAGAGTTCCACTGCCCTGGCGGTACTGTCAACGCCAGAGGCATTTGCAGCAGCGAGAGATTTACTCTCTCTACTGGTACTGCCATCCCCAGCCATACGGGAACTGTCAGTGGCGGCACCAGCGGGAAGGACCTCCACAGAACTGAGGTCTCAGATGCCTTCAAAAGGGAATCTGGCCATGATTGCCCACCCCCAGTCACCTCCCTCCCGGCACTGGTCGGCACTGTTCCAGCTTGGTCTCTGGGAAGGGAATCTTCAGAGACAGACTTGGAGGCAGAGTCATATGTTTCTTTCAGGAGCTGGCTGTCACTACAGCTGGCACTGTCCGGCCATAGACCTGAGTCAAGGCATCCCACCCGCGGCTTGGCCACAGGGACAGTGGCAGATGCCAGGACAGTGTCTTTTCTGGAAACCCTCGGCTTTCTCTCTGATGCAAGGGTCACATTCCAGAAGGTCATACTCCGTGGCGTCAGAGTCCAGAGCGCCTCCAGTGCTCCACTTTGAGCAAAATCCAGGCTCTGGTACAGAGACTGGTACTGAATATCAAGACCCAGCACCGCGAGACACATTTTGTGCCGAGGGCGAAGAACAGTGTCCTCTACGTGTACAGGCGTCCTCCTCCTTTCCAAATGAGGCTGTCATGGGAGCAGACATAGTGCCCTCCCAGGTCGACTACAAGACTCATCAGGAGCTCCTCAAAATAGTGGCTCAAAACCTGAGGATCCAGGTAGAGGAGATCAGGGAGTCCTCCCATGCCCTGGTAGACATTCTAGCAGCAACAGGCCCTTCAAGAGTGGCATTGCCCCTGAACAATGCTATTAAGGACCCATCAAGGCATTGTGGCGGATCACAGCGTCCCTTCAGCTGACGGCAAAAAAAACTGAAAAGAAATACTGTGTCCTGGCTAATGGGTATGAATTCTTTTATACACACCCACCACTGGGCTCTTTGGTTGTATCAGCAGCCAATGAGCGGAAACGACAGTCAGCAGGGGTCAACCCCCAAGGCCAAGGACACCAAAAAAATTAGACCTCTTCAGCAAAAAGGTCTATTCAACAGGTGGCCTCCAGCTCAGGATCACAAATCAGCAAGCGCTCCTGAGCAGGAATGATTTTAACTCCTGGGACTCATGCTGAAATTTAAGGAGTACTGTCACAGGAGTCCAGGCGAGAATTTGCAGGCAAATCTATGGCAGAGGTGTCCCTGCAGGCAGCTGTAGATGCAGTGGACTCTGCAGCCTGATCCATGGCCTCAGCGGTGGCAATGCGTCGAAGCTCTTGGCTTCAATCCGTGGGCCTACTTATGAGGTTCAACAGACATTGCAGGACTTTCCTTTTGAGGGTTTATCACTTTTCTGAGCAGACAGACTCCAAACTGCATAGCCTAAGGACTCGAGGGCCACCCTGAAGTCCCTAAGGCTTTATACAGTGGCACCCTCAAGGAAACATTATAAGCCTCAGCTGGCCAGTCGATTCTTCCCGCCACCTGCCTGGCAAGACCACAATAGGAGGAAGAGCAGGGGCTTTAGGAGAAGACCTCCGCTGCAATCCTATTCCACGCCTGCCCCCTGCAAACACTGTGGCGTCTAAGCAGACCTTTTGATGGGATGCATGGGGAAGACATATCAGGACAGAACTTGGATCCAACTTCCCCAGTTTTTGTGGACTGTTTATCCCATTTTTGTCGGGCATGGGCCTGTATTGCCTCAGATTGCTGGGTGCTACGCATGATAGCACTGGAATATACTCTTCAGTTCAGTTGTGTGCCCCTACCCCCCGTCCCTCTTCAGGGAGCCTTCTCACAAGGAACTTCTAGCCCAAGAGGTGCAGTCGCTCGTAAGGGTGGGAGCCGTGGAAGAGGTTCCACTGGAATTAACGGAAATAGAATCCCCGGCCCCTTATTTCCTAATGTCAAAAGTCAGTGGCAGTCTCAGACCAATTCTGGACCTGTGAAAACTCAACTTATTCATGAAGAAACTAAAGTTTCACGTGGTCTCTTTGGCTTGCATCATCCCCTCCCTGGATCCTGGGGACTGGTACACTGTCCTCGATTTGAAGGACACCTACTTCCATATCTCAGTCTCTTTCAGGGACACAGAAGATTGAATCTCGTGCACTACCAGTAGCGGTGCTCCCATTCGGCCTGTCAGGGGCACCTTGGGTGTTCACAAAGTGCATGGCAGTTGTTTCAGCTTTCCTGAGAAGACAGGGTGTCCAGGTATACCCTTTCCATGACGACTGGCTGGTCACAGGTTCATACCAAGATCCAAGTGGAGCCCAATGTAAAGTTAATACAGTCAACAATCCAGGACTTAGGTCTGCTAATAAATGTGCAGAAGTTTACTCTCTCCCCATTTCAAAGCATAGAGTTTATCGGGACGATCCTCAAGTCGGTCCAAGCCAGAGCCTTCCTCCCAGAAGCACGATTCCAAGCAATAGGGATGCTTATAGAGAGCCTTAGAAATCGCCCCATCACCACAGCCAGAAACTGCTTGAAGCTCCTGGGCCACATGGCATCATGCACCTAAGTGATGCAGCATGCGAGACTTCGGCTCAGGTCTCTCCAGGTGTGGCTTGCATCTGTATACTCACGGAGCTGACACCATTTAGATGCAGTCATCGCAGTTCCTTCATCTGTGATTGCTTCCCTCCATTGATGGCTAGACCCTCTGGCAGTGTGTGCAGAAGTCCCATTTTCAAGACCCCAACCATCAGTGTTTCTTGTCACAGATAGCTCAGCATCCGGCTGGGTTACTCACTTGGGATCCCTCAGAACTCCGGGCCTCTGGTCTCCAGAAGAGCTCTTGCTACATATCAACGTCAGGGAGCTCAGGGCAGTTTGCCTGGCCTGCCAGGCATTCCAGCCCCATGTGGCGGGCAAGTGTGTGTCAGTTCTCAAAGACAACACAACGGGAATGTTTTATATCAACAGGCAGAGAGGAGCACACTCCTTTCACCTGTGCCAGGAAGCACTTCTGCATAGCCCACTCAATCCACCTTGGGGCCTCCGATCTGCCAGAATCACAGAATGAGCTAGCAGATCACTTTAGTAGCTACTTCTCCAACCACCACGAATGATCCATTCGTCCAGATGTTGTGAAAGTCACTTTCCAGAAGTGGGGAGCTCCCCAGATCTGTTTGTGACGAAACACAACAGGAAATGTCTCCAATTCTACTCCTTTCTGGGTCACAGCTCCAGGTCTCTCGCAGACGCTTCTCCTCCCTTGGACGGGTCATCTCTTTTACACATTTCCTCCCATTCCTCCACAAGGCCTTGATGAGGATCAGAAGGGACAAAGCGGGAGTCATCCTGATAGCCCCTGCCTGGCCTCGCCAGCATTGGTTTACCATGCTCCTAGACCTTTCAGTGGAAACACCAATCCGTCTACCTCTGTTTCCAGACCTAATCTTCCAGGACCACGGCTGCCTGTGTCACCCGAATCTCGAGTCCCTCGTCTCTTGGCCTGGAAGCTCCATGGCTGAACCCCTCAGAGCTAGCATGCTCGGGCCGGTTTGTGAGGTACTTCTAGAAAACCATCCACTAGAGTCACTTACCTGGCAAAGTGGAAAAGGTTCTTGATCAGGTATACGCAGAAGGGTGTCTGACCTATGCAATCAACAGTGCCATTCATTCTAGATTACTTACTCCACCTGAAACAAGGGCTAACTGTGTCATCTATTAGGGTCCATTTGGCTGCAATCTCAGCTTTTCACCCATGGGAGAATGGCTGTTCTGTATTCTCAAACTCCATCTGTAGTTGATTTCTTAAGGGCTGTGAGAGATTGTACCCCCGGGTACGGCAAACAGTCCCTCTGTGAGATCTCAACTTGGAATTGTCAAGACTGACAGGATCCCCATGTGAGCTGCCAATGTACTCTCTGCTCTACCTGTCCTGGAAGGTGACCACCTTGGTAGCCATTACTTCTGCCAAAAGGGTCTTGGGGATTCAGGCCCTCATTTCAGAACCACCTTACACAATATTCTTCAAGGACAAGGTCCAATTGCATCCACATCTGGCTTTCTTTCCAAAGGTGGTTTCACAATTCCATAGTAACCAGGATATCTTCCTACTGGTCTTCTATCCGAAACCACGTGCCAACAGACAGGAACAGAGGCCCACAGGCTGGACATCAGACGTGCATTAGCCTTATTCATAGAAAGAACTAAATCATGTCAGAAATCCACTCAACTATTCATGGCCATTGCAGACAGGATGAAAGGTCTTCCAGTCTCAGCCAAAAGAATTTCATCATGGGTCACTTCCTGTATCTGCACATGCAATGACCTGGAAAAGATCTCAGCCCTGACGGCACATTCCACAAGGGTCAAAGCATCTTCGGAAGCATTCGTGGCACAAGTTACTATCCATGACACTTGTAGAGTGGCAACGTGGTTGTCAGTTCACACTTTTGCGTCTCACTATGCCATCACTCAACAGGCTAGAGATGATGCTGGATTTGGCCGAGTAGTGCTATAATCAGCATGCCAGTAAACTCTGAACCCCATCTGCACAACTGCTTGGGAGTCACCTACATTGGAATGAACATGAGCAAGCACTCAAAGAAGAAAAAGGAGTTATTAACCTTCCATAACTGTTGTTCTTTGAAATGTGTTGCTCATGTCCATTCCAAAACTCTTCCTCCTACCCCTCTGTCGGAGTTAGCCAGAAAGAAGGAACTGAGGGACCTATGGCTCAGCGGGACCCTTTATACCAGCGCTGTGAGTGCATGAGTCCAGGGGGCACCAGAGCTGACCTGATGGTTATCACTGAGGGAAAAACTTTCTGGTGGCAGTGTCCGGGGACGCACATACCTACATTGGAATGGACATGAGCAACACATCTTGAAGAACAACAGTTACGGAAGGTTAGTCACTGTTTTGTTGTTGTTTTTTTTAACTCTGAAAATTGTAGAAACGCATGGTTAAAAAAACAGGTGTGTGTATTTAACTGTCAGATTTATACACACACACACACACACGTATTATATATTATACCATGTATTATATTGCAATTCTCAAAACATATTTTATAATTTAACACTGGCTACATCTACACTAGAAGTGCTACAGTGGCGCAGCTGTGGTGAAGATGCTCTAAGCCGAAGGGAGAGAGCTTTCCTGTGGGCTTAATTATTCCACTTCCCATCAGATGTGGTAGCTATAGCATTGTCTACACTGGCGTTCAGGTCAGTATAACTTATGTTGCTCAGGGATGTGGAGTATTCACACCCCTGAGCAATGTAAGTTTTACCAAAGTAAGATCTAGTGTAGACAAGGTCACTATCCAGAGTCTCTAGAGGAATAGAGAATGGAGACTAGTTTTCATTTAATAAGGGCTTTGATCTAGCCGAATTACATACTTGAAGCCAAATGTATGTCCAGTCAAAAACAGAAATTAATTACATCTATGAAATATACTTTTTTTTTTAATGAATAGCTACTTATATGAGAAAGTGGATGATTGTCTTTTCATATTTTGTTGTCCATTGCTAAGGAAGGATCGCCTCATAGGTTCTGTCGAAGGCGGGTATGTTTCAAAATATTGTGTGACCTTTTTCTTTGAGCTCTTTTTTTCTTGTATTGAAGACTTTTCTAATTTTGAACAATCATTTTAAAATCGTGTTTTCTTTTTTGCAAGGTTTTGCCAGATTTCTTTGTGATCTTGTTGATGTGGGGTTTTGATATTTTTTGTTTTAATTTCAAGAACATTTAGCAAACCAACATACTTCTGCTTAACTAATATTTGGCATGATTGTACATTTCACTTAAAATTTTCATTTATATTTTAATACAAGTACATAGCTTTTGCTTGTAATGCTTCAGTTTGAAAATAAACTAACACTTTTTAAAAGCTTTTCCCTGTGTGCCCTTGTTTGTGCTAGCATATGAGATATTCTGTGGCTGTAGATCTATCATTTCAATAAAAAAGCGTCTGAAAAACAAGATTTTTAAAAGATCAAGAAAATGCCAGGCACATGTAGCGTTTCAGTGTGAGAGTTTGTTTTTATTATTTATACTGTTTTAATAACACATAGCTTTATAATACCTAGTGAAGAAGAATCATGTTATAAAAAGTAGGGCTGTCAAGCAATTAAAAAAATTAATCGTGCTGTTAAACAATAATAGAATACCATTTATTTAAATATTTTTGGATGTTTTCTACATTTTCAAATATATGTCCCTTCATGTTTCAGCTACCATTCCAGAGGACATAGATTGATTTGATTTTTTTTTGGTGGTGTGGGTTCTGTAGTTTCCACATTAGAGTGTTGCTCTTTTAATCTGAAAGCATGCTCCACACCTTGTCCCGCTCAGATTTTGGACGGCACTTCAGATTCTTAAACCTTGGGTCACGTGCTATATCTATCCTTAGAAATCTCACATTGGTACATTCTTGTGTTTTGTCAAATCTCCAGTGAAAGTGTTCTTTAATAGAACAACATGTGCTGGGTCATCATCCGAGACTGCTATAACATGAAATATATGGCAGAATGCGGATAAAACAGAGCAGGAGGCATAAAATTCTCCCCCAAGGAGTTCAGTCACTAATTTAATAAATGCATTATCAGCATGGAAGCATGTCCTCTGGAATGGTGGCCAAAGCATGAACAGGCATACGAATGTTTAGCATATCTAGCACATAATACCTTGCAGTGCCGATACAAAAGTGCCATGCGAACACCTGTTCTCACTTTCAGGTGACATTGTAAATAAGACGCGGGCAGGATTATCTCCCATATATGCAGGGGTGAAAGTAACTTAAAGGATTTATTGGTACCCAGGAGTCCTGAGCAGGGGCGTGGCCTCAACCAGAAGAGGCAGGGCCTTTCAAGATTTAAAGGCCCTGGGGCTCCGGCTGTGGCTGGGAGCCCTAGGGCCTTTAAATCACCCAGGAGCTAGCAGCTGCAGAGGTGGCTGGGAGCCCCGGGACTCGGGGGCGAATTAAAGGGCCCGGGGCTCCGGCCACCGCGGAGCTCCGGGCCCTTTAAATCGCCGCTACCCCGGGGTGGCAGGACTCAGGCGGGGATTTAAAGGGCCTGGTGCTCCTGCCACTGCGGGGAGGCTCCGGCTGCTTCGGGGAGCCCCGGGCCCTTTAAAGCGCCGCCGGAGCTCCGGCAGCGGGGCTCAGGCGGCGCTTTAAAGGGCCCGGGGCTCCCTGCAGCGGCTGGAGCCCTGGGCCCTTTAAATCACCGCCGGAGAAGCCGGTCCAATCCGGCACGGCATACCGGCTCTTGCCACTATGCCGTACCGTACCGGCTTACTTTCACCTCTGCATATATGTAAATAAACTTGTTTGTCTTAGCGGTTAGCTGAACAAGAAGTAGGACTGAATGGACTTGTAGGCTCTAAAGTTATACACTGTTTTGTGTTTGAGTGCAATTATGTAACAAAAAATCTTCATTTGTAAATTGCACTTTCACGATAAAGAGATTGAACTACAGTGCTTGTATGAGGTGAATTGAAAAATACAATTTCTTTTGTTTATCATTTTTACAGTGCAAATATTTGTAATAAAAATAATAATATAAAGTGAGCACTATATACTTTGTATTCTGTGTTGTAATTAAAGTCAATATATTTTAAAATGTAGAAAAATATCCAAAAATATTTAATAAATTTCAATTGGCATTCCATTGTTTAACAGTGCGATTAAAACTGCGATTAATTGCGATTCATTTTTTAATCACGATTTTTTTTTGAGTTAATCACGTGAGTTAACTGCGATTAATGGATAGCCCTAATAAAAAGGGTTATATAAGATTATGCCTTTAGGGATAGAGCAGATCATGTGGAATATTAGTTGAGTATCGTAACTGTGATAGTATTCTACTGCCAAGAGCCTTGGGTTTGAGATGCCTTTAGCTACACATTTCCCATCTTTCTGCAGCATCAAAAAATGACTAGGGGCAGGTAGAGAAGGAGAGTTGTAGCTGAAAGGGTTTCAGGAGCTTATAAATTGTCCTACGTATGTATAAGATTATATACCTAAATTGTAAGTACTGGTCAGTGTTGCTTAAGATGACATTAACGTTTTGCATTTAGAAAAACGTGTCACAGTAAATTTGCTATGCACATTGTTTCTTTATATGTTGGAAGTGCAGAAAAGTCTCTTGTGGAAATGTAGAGTCTCTTAGTGCAATTTAGTTGATATACTGTGTGAGAATTAGGGAATTTTAAAGAAAGTTCCTTTATCTGGACCAGGGCAATCATATTTCAAGTTCCCAAATAGAGGATACTGCGGGGGGAGAAGAGGGAGCTAGAGGGAGGATACATTTGGGGGGTGCTGGAGGTTGTACTGGGAAGGAATTTTGGGGGGGGTTCCGGAGGGGTGTCTGTGTGTACTGGTAAGGGGTATTGTGGGGGTTCCAGAGGGGGTATCTGTGGTCTCACACTCGAGGTGTGGGGGGCAGTGTTGCACTCCTTGTCTTGGTGGCATGGTGGCTGGATCGGGCCTGGGACACAGTGCCAGCCTGTCAGTCAGTGCCTCCCTGTGGGCCTCTTCTTTTCCCCAGGGCAGGGAGCTGGGGCCTAGCCCTGTCACCCCTCCCATCCCGGCCCTGAGTACCTGTAGCAGGGCAGTCAAGAGGCGCTTGGTGGCTCCGCTTACCTGGCGGGCCAGGACGGGGCAAACAGGAACTGGCAACTGCGGATGCAGGGGAGGGATCAATTGGGGTGCAGAAGCGGCTTTTTCTGAGCTGCAACGTCTGGTCCGCAAGGAAAAATCCAGGACATTTCCTCTTATTTCAGAAATCTGCCAGACGGAGATCAGCGGGCCAAAAAAGAGGTCATATCTGGGAAAACCTGGATGTATGGGAACCCTAATCTGGACATTTCCAGGGTTTTTTTAGGGATCATATTGTTGGGTTTTTTACTCAGGTAACCTGAACTTCAAAACAACAAAGATTTTGATGGGAGGATAATCTTGATAACAATTCTGCTGTGAAAATATATAGCTGTCTTGTATTATCCTCTCTATATACACATATATTAATTTTTATATTATGTTTTTAGTGACAGGATGTATATTCACAGTATTTGCAACTGTAACACAGCTTTATGTACAAATGTATATACTTTGTACATATTTTTGTACAAGTGTCTGTATCTATTTCTATATAAGACTTGATCCTCTTGCCGTCCTTCTCAGTGGACAAACTCCAGGTGACTTTAATGGTGCAGGATTAAGCCCACATTTCTTGCAAAGGGAGCTAAATGCTGCTCTCAGTTTCACTTGTGCAATCCTAATGATTATAGCTTAGACTAGTGCAATGGTTCTCCAACTTTTTCATTCTGTGGATCACTTCTCTGAACCCTCTATCACCACTGCTTCGTTTTCAAATAAGATGGTCTCCATGGAGCACGGTTAGAGATCTGTCGTCCTAGTATATTTTCATTATTTTGTATTTTGTGTTTTATATGTACTTACACATACACACTTAAATAAATGATTGGAAACACACACACATGTACATATGCACTCACTCTTACATTTTATAGACATTGTAGAAGTAGTATGTGATACATAAGTATGAATGAAGAGCTTATTGCAAGCTCATCAAATTGACCAGGAGTGGCAGTTTTAAAGTAACTGTCTAGAAGCAGTTATTGCTTTCAACCAGTGCCAGTATTCCTCCAGTATCTATGCTGTTCTGTGCAAAATACATGCCTGCTGGTTTCAGGTGGATTTACTGCTACCTGTGCTACCGCAGCTACACTGCTATTTGTACTTACGCTAGCTCTCACTTAGTTTGCGCGAGTGTGTGTACACAAGCAGGGGAATCATGCCCCTAGTTCCTAATGTAGACATAGCATAAGAGGTAATACAATGATAGTGTGAAGTAGTATTGGCAAAATGATCAGTATTCTCAGTTGGTTAGCTAGTTCGTTTGTGAAATAAATTACAGCTCTTTGGTGTTCCTAAATATGGCAGATATTTGTTAGGGTTTTTTGGGCACTGTTTTATGGGTAGTCCATTGTCAGCTGTCAAATAACAGAGGAAAGAACTATTGAAATATTATAAAACATTGGTTACTATGGGATCCATATTTGACTGGGTTGTACTGTGAAAAATATACATTCAAAATTTTGCAGTATTATACAAACTAATACATACAGTATGTGGTATGGGTAAAACAATTGGCAAGGGGCACTCCAAGTTGTTTATCTCACAAATAAGATGAAACTTCCTTAGTGTTATAAGAGCTGAATGAGACATCACTCTTAGGAAAATAAGAGCACTTGAGAATACTGAGGGTTCCTGGATGCAGTTATATAGGTTTGTTTAGGTGTCTAGAGTTAATCTGACAGGATATAGTCCTCAGTTCAGCAGGATACCTAAGCACATACAGAATTTGCAGAACCTGAATAGACACTTCAGCACATGCTTAGGTATCTTGATGATCTGGGGACATAAATAACATACATTGACTAAAAATATTCCTGATTTTTTTTTTTTTTAATTTAAATTTACAAGTGACTAGTGGACGTACCATTTTGTTTTAATAGTATGTTGTTATGGATTATCCCTGCAGAAGAAATGTCAGGAGATTGTAACTAAACTAAAAATTATCTTTAATAAATAACATTATCAAAAGGAATAAAAAAAAGACAGAGGTAATTTATACATTTCCAGATGGATAAAAGCATAATAATTAAGGTCTGCTTGTTTTTCAGTGGTGGGTAAGCATAATCTCTTTTGGTGTTTATAGTTTACTGTATTAATATAACCTAAACATAGTATGGCCTTAAATTTATTTAAAAAACCCTTTAAAATGCATATAAAATAGAAATGTTTTAAAATGCCATGTCCATTCCTCAGTAGAAAAGCTCTTCTGCCAGTTTAGTTATTTAACATCTTTAGTGTTTAAAACCAGTAAAGTTTAACTGAGCAAAACTGTCAGTTATCAACATAAAATTATTAAGAGATAATATTATATAGATTGATATGGAATTATGTGGGAGAAAATAAATATCAATATACTTTTCAAAGGTTCACATTCCAGTCCTTGTGTAAAGCCAGAGCGAAAGAGATTTGTGAGGGCACTAGAAAGATATTGATGGCCTGGAATCTTCCCCCTTGTAGCCTACAGGGCTCTGCATGGAGCATCTGCACACACTGTGTTGTAGTAGTGGCTGCCTGGCTCCTCCCTCCATAAACTATTGTAATCCACTGGATCCCGGCAGGTTCCAATCCCACTGTCTGTACCCTGCCCAGTCCTCTGGCTTGTCTACAAGCAGCTGTATATGGCTGTAGAGTCACTCTTTGTAATCTCTCTGCTTTCTAATGCCTCCATACAACAGAAATGCAATATTTTTGATCTTCAGCAATACCCTAGGGTGACTCCAGGGTTTGAGTCTTAATCATTTATTTTTTAATGCCACTCATTGCCTCAGGAGATATGATAGTCTCTGTTTAAGCTGCACTTTGTCAGTTGACTAGAATCTGAGTGGAATGCTTAATTTAGGCAATCACTTTAAAATTACAATATTCTTTTTTAACACTTAATCAGCCATAAAAACTGTATAAAATAACCATTGTTGCATGACTCATTTATTTTCTTGCCTCTCTGTTTGTAGAATTGGCAGATGGAAACCCATCTCCTTTCCCCCATAAGTATGCTATATTTCAGTATGTATGTCTATAATTATAAAATTAAATCTGTCCATTTTGGGCCCATCTCATTTGAATGTGAGGAATTTATTTCACAGCACATACATTGTGAAAAACTATGTCAAGCCCTTAGCCTTGTTTCTCACAGAGACTGTCTTGAGTAGGTGGTCTGGACATGGAGGAGTATTGCTTTCTCATTTTTGCTGCAGATAGTAAAAAAATGTGTCTAAGGAAAAGAATTTAGAATGATTGGTGATAGTGACTATTTCTTAATCTAGTAAAGAATGGTCTAATAATTGTACTTCAAAATCTTTCACTTTTATTCTAAAGACGTGAATAATTTTTGTTTTATCCAGAGCCATTGGTGCTGTCAGACCAGTCTTTGTTGGCATTTGTGTTAGATGCACTTTATCTAATAAAGTGCTCTTCATGCTTGCAGGAGCAAAAATCAGTTCCACTCAAAATTTGGATACCAAACTACCCTCAGTTGTAGTAGCCAGCATTAAAAAGTGCAGAGGCATAAGTAAGTTAAATACTAAGCCTCATCACTTCAGAAAATAAATAACATTATTTTTATTTCACTCTTTTAGTGTACCTTTAAAGGGAAAAAAAAGCTAATGTAGGCTTTGTAAAGTCAACATTTTAATAAGATTTGGGTTGTTAATTAATATCCATATCCGAATGCAAATCTATGGGGGAAAAGTAATTTTACTGCTTGGAATACTTTTGCTAATACCACATTGTGTTGGATACTTGAATGACATACAAGTGATATAGTGCATAATAAGCTTAAAATAAGTGTTTTGCCTAATGTTAATGCTTTGCCTGTATTTCAAGGAGCATAATAAATTACTGCATGTTGATTGACAGACAGCAATGTTTTACAGATGGTCACCTGCTGTTTATATTTTTAATCCTAACAGGAATTTCCCTTTTTTACCTTGACGGCCTTTCCACCTGGCTTCCTTGTCCATGTTGGTGGTGTGGTCAGTGCACGCTCTGTGAAGCTTTTGGACCGCATCCACAATCCTGGTATGTTCACTAAAGAAATCTTTTTTTCAGTCATGTCTCACTGTGACCTTGGATTTCTGTGTTTTGTTTTTTTTTTAATAAAAAAAAAAACTAAAACAACATTGTAGTTTTCCAGATAAGAATGAGAATTTGAAAAATATTAGTCATGTGGGGAAAAGATTTTTAGTGAGAAACTCTTCAGCAATTTTTTCTTAATGTTTTTGGTGTAACGAAGCAGTAAGGGACTATGAACCTAATAAAGTAGAACCAGAATTAATGCCTTTGGATTTTGAAGCTGTGGGTTAATTTTTGGCCAAGGTTTAATGTTAACTTTGATGCAATTCTGAAATGAAATGTTTTATGTGAAAGCCATGAAAGCAGATGAAATCCTTCATGTTAACTTTAAACTTTGTTTAATTTCCAGCAGTTTTTAAAATCTTTAAGGATTGCCCACAGTTTAGCTCATCCAGTGTTTTTGATTCTTAAGTGATATAAACAGAAACAACTTTTTATTTTGCAACAAGTGAAAACCTTAAAGTAATTTTCTGTAGATAATTTTTCCTTGGCAACTCCAACGCTAATGCATTTTGCATGCTCTATTTCTGGCATCAGAGTTAAGCAGCTCTTGGCTGTTAGTACTTCATCTTGGTATTATTCACTGAATCAAATGGAAAATATGCCTAAAAATAAAAGATTTGAGTGGGTCAGTTCCCCTGAAACAGAGGCAGATTAAAGAAAAATAGCATCTACTGTGGTTTTGCATTCACTAGCCAGGAGTAATTAGCTTTAAAAATTTTTGCAAATGCATCTTTTTCAGGCATCAGTCTCTCTCTCTCTTTTTTTTTAATCTTTTACCTGTCATTGACTTCCCACACTACCTGTGATTTCTGCAAACGGGTCTAGATAACTTACATTTTGTTGAGTCTTAAACCAGTAACTTGAACAGAGAATGTGAAACAAAATCCATGAGTCACATAAATGTAAGAAAACTATTTTTGAGGGGTTTTTGAAGTGACTAAGTACACACATTTTCTTTTCCCTGCCTGTAATCGTCTAAGGTTTTGTTTTATTCCTATGTATGCAATAGTTAGAAGATGAAAAGAAATATCCTAATGCATTAGAGGATAAATATACTCAATTTATGTATGGCCTCAACTCTCCTGACTTGCAGTTAGCTTGGGGCTTTACATACTTACCTTAAATGTGATACTAATAAATCCTTGATTATTTTACAGTGTAATAAATTATCAGTATAGTATTCTCTTTATAAAAACTTGTGTGTGTTACTTATAAGCCTGCATCAGAGCAAAAAACATTCTTAGAACGAATGGGAAAGATATCAACTATATTCTGATGTTTTCTGAAATAACATCTTGCACTATGCACATTTCTTTTTTACTGACTAACATTTGATAACAGACTGCCTGAAAGCAGGAGAAAAACTGATGGTAGATGCATATGCTGATTAAATCGTTTCTGTTTGCACACGAAAATGGCTCTAGCAGCATCTGCTGAAGAACTTTGATTGCTTCTGACAAGTGAATGTAGGATTCACGATCCATCAAATTCAGTATCATGCCTAAGAGAGAGAGAGAAACAATTTGGAAACCCCAGTAACTGGTGTGGGAACTATCTTAATCAGCTTTCGAGTCAAATAATAATTTGATTCAATTCCTCGCAAAGGAAACACATAAGCTGCCAAGTAAATAAACAGGAAAATGTAGAAAAGGAAAGAACATTTAAAGCGGTTGTTTGAAAACAAAACAGGGAAAAAAAAAAATGGTAATTGCTATATACTGTACACTTGATCATGCCGAGTGCTATAGCATGCTCCTTACTTTCTTCTCTTTCTATTTCAACCTCTTATTAACTCTGCTGTCTGTGTCTTTCCAGTTCCTGTGGAGTGGTGTTGTCAATTGTGTTCTTGTTGGTAGTGTTTTTTTCACTATTCTGCTCCTATAACTGATCTACTAATTTGCTGTTTTGAACTCAGCCTTTGTCGGAATTATGGGTAACACAAGATCATACAAACTGCTAGACTGGAATAGTTTCAATTCAGGTATTTTATTAGTCATTCAGTACTACATATGCTGACAGAAATTATGGCAGCTCAGTGAAGTTCTTAGAAATGTTTTGGATCATTAATTAGGTTAATATTTCAAATTTAAATCTGTTTAGCCACCAAATAAATCAATGTCTAATTGTCATACTATTCTTTAAAAAGGTTTTCCATACATTATCAAAATGCAAAACAATGTTTTATTATAAAATAGTACTGCTAGAATTATTTAATATCAACCTGAAAAGTTGTTGTTCAGTTGATTTTAGTGGCTTTTAATTTAATGTGACAGTTGAAATCAAATCGTAAACAAAGTTTTTTGGGAGAAGGGGGTGGATTCTTGTCTACACAACCACTTCTAGCCTGATCCAGCACTTCTTCCAAAGACTTCAGATATTGGATGAATATGTTTGCTCAAAAGAGATGTAAAAGAAGAGACTTTGAGGACAAACTTACTACTTAGAAAGTAAAGGGTAGGGGAGCAGTCCAATGTGCGTTGGCTCATAAGTCTTGTTTTGTAAACATGTCAAGCTGACATCCCTGATGGTAATTGTTTGGTTTTCATTTATTAAAAATTCAAAGGAAAAAGTCTTATTCTTTTGTAACCTTGGGCCCAGATTCTGCCAGATCCATATATGGGCGCATAGTGCGAGGAAGAGTGGCCTTCATGAGGGCCAGGTTGAATACCAGTCCCTGTGCTGGGGGAAGTTGTAGGGACTACTCCTTTCATATTCTTCTGGAGGCAAATCCATGGCTTTTCCATCTCACATACTGGCCAGCAGAGCTTGCCAGCTGCTGTGACTTTTAGAATGGGCCACATAAAAGGATGTAGTGGTGAGCAAGCAGCCTCTGAGCATCTGGGAGCTTGAGGGAAACATTTTACCTCCTCTTGCTATGCTTAGGGCAGTGCAGCTCCATGCCATTCCTTTTTATGGGCTGTGCGTAAATAGTACAGTCTTGCCTGTAGATGTCAGTGCACCTGTAATATTTCCAAATTAATGAATCCGCTTTGAGGGGCTTCATACAAGAATAGGAAGAACTTGGTAGAGTAGAGGAAGCACCACCAGATAATGGAAGAAAAACAATTAGGTACTGTAGGAGCAGAACTATGACAGGTAGGAATCTAAGACACTAGATCCAGTGGGCTGAGTTGATCATGTCAAAGGCAGTACTGAGGCCAAACTGAATGAGAAGAGAGAAGAGTCATCATCAAGTGAAAGGAAGTTATTGATTAGAGACCACTTTCCATGTACTAAATTATATATAGTTTTAATATGCACATTTTTGTTTGTTTTGTTTTTATTTGTTTGTTAACACACTTATAACACACATTTCATCTTCCCTGTCAGGAACTGCTCCAACAGAATCTCCTTAACTCCAGTGACCTGAAAGACAGACCAAAGGAGAAAATAGTGTTAGGAAAAAGCCTGGGGATCCCCTATCTTCATAGCCCCAAAACACCTCTTTATAAACTTATTTTTGATGTTTGAAAATCCTCCAGAAGTCTAGTTTTGTATTTGAGGTGATGGGGAGATAGCTTGACTGGGTTTTGATCCCATAGCTACAGTAACTAGACACATAAACAGAGGGGTTTTTTCACAGTAATCAAATTTGTAGTGTACATATGAATTGCATTTCATGTTGCCATCTGGTGTTCAAAGGTGACAATGGAAAATTCAGTACAACAGAAAATGGCATAGCATGTTCATAGCTGTCAAACATCAGAACATGTAGAAACAGCAAGATTTTAAGTGTGAGCACTTATAGCCTTTTCCTTTAAAATCTCTGATTTGAGCTGTAATATTTGTGTGTGCTGGTGTGACTATTCAGAGTTAAGGCAGCTGTCAGAGGGTTATGTGATGAGTAAGAATCCTTTCTACACCTAAATGGACCTTCGGCTGTCCAAAATTAGTTAGTAAAATTTGTGGGTTTTAACCTTTTTATAATATTCAATAAAAATGATAGTTTTCTACAGACATGTTTTGGAGGGTTGTATCTCCCTTTCATTTTTATGGCTAATAACAATGTTTTTTCAATGTTTATTTGTACCTCAGATGTACCCTGAAATTAATGAGATTATTTTTTTGGAAATCTTCATTACTTCCCTTACAGATAATTTTGACTCAGTGGCTAGATTATCTGGCAGATGTTAGTCATTTCTTTTGTTTCATAGTATGTTTAGATTCAAGATTTATAATTCAGTAAACAGTGACTTAAAAAAGAGACAATTTATTTAGTTTTAATCTCTGCTTAAAGTGATTCTGTTATGAGCTAAGTACACTGATTTTAAAACTCTCCTTAAGTTAAAGCTT
Organism: Emys orbicularis; assembly: GCF_028017835.1. Lineage (NCBI taxonomy): Eukaryota > Metazoa > Chordata > Testudines > Emydidae > Emys > Emys orbicularis. Next base: position 126,533,224 of record NC_088683.1, read on the forward strand.
TGCATAAATTCTTTGGGGGCCAAATTCTCTTTTCAGTGCACCAACAAAACTCCATTAAGTCAGTGTAGTTGCACCATTATGACAAAGATCACAGTTTGTGTTTGCATAATTAAATGGAAAAGTGGCAGATCACTGCTTTCCCATTATTGCATAAAATCACTATTCATACACACAGACTCTTTAGGTTTGGAAATATGGGGCCTGATCAAAGCCTACTGAAGTCCATGTGAATTCCCTCATTGACTTCATTGGGTTTTGGATCAGACCTAAGATGATAGAGGATGATGGGGCAATGGTGGAAATATGTGCAAGTCTCAAAAGGACAATTAGAAAAGAACTAGAATGGGCCCAGAAGAAATCATTGAATATAAACCTTAGAAAACTTTCAGGAAAGTGTAGCTAAATGTGTAGTTAAAACTACCCACAGGCAGTTTACTTATGCAACTAGAACTGAGATGACAGATAACCCAAGGTCTTACTGACCTTGGCAGCGTTACAGAAATGACTCTGTAAACATTAATGATCCTTGAATAATTTTTCCAATCTATTAGACATAACAGATTTTCCTTCCACTTGTTTTTCTATCTGCTGTTTTTCTGCTTAATCTCTATTTTCTTTTAAAACAAATATTTATAATGCACAGTGCAAGGTAATTTCCACTCCAGATTTATCTTAAAATTTTTATGTCCTACTCTTAATTTTTCTAGAGATACTGTAGCTATTCAGGCTTGTATTCCTTGTCTCTTGAATAGAATTGTGGTTGACTCCACTAAACAATGTAACTCTGACTTTATGCAGTAATACTTTATTCAGTGTTTTTAAAGAACTGCAAAAGATAGTTAGCTTATTAATATATACTCACTTAGGGCCTGATCCAACTCTCATTGAAGTCAATGGAAATGCTTTCATTAACTTCACTGGGCATTAGATTTGGACATTTAGAGTAGGGATCCTTGCCTTTTTTATACAAGAGCATACTGTGGCACCAACAGCTGTGATTGTGGAGTCTTTGTGAACATAATGTGTAAAAGCATCAGGAACTTAAACATGCATAGGAAGTGTAGAGGTAACATATCCTTGTGAACAAATCCATCTTATTTCTGTAGCTGTGTGCTGATGTAAGTTGCCTCTTTCTTGCTGACTACTGTGTATAGTGTTCTTTCTATATAAGATTTTTAGAGTTCCTACTCTGTATTGGTGTCAGTAGGAGAAGTTGAGTCTCTCTGTGTTTGCAATTCTATGTATAGTCTTCATAAAATAGTTTTAGGATTGCATGTTTCTGATTCCTGTCCCAAACCCATTCGTTATGTCAAACCAATAGGGTAACAAGTCCTGTGGATTGGGGGAAGCAGTAGAAGAGAGCTATCTTGACTTTAGTAAGGCTGTCTCATGTGATACTGTCTCGTGACCTTATAAGCAAACTAGGGAAATATAGTCTAGATAAACCTACAATAGGAGGATGAATTTCTCATTGGAAAACCATACTCAGTAGTTATCAGTGATTCACAGTCAAGCTGAAAGAGTATACCAAGTGGGGTCCCACAGGGATCTGTCCAGGGTCTGGTTCTATTCAATATCTTCATAAATGATTTGGATAATAGCATAGAGAGTGTGCTTACAAAGTTTGCAGACGATACCAAGCTGGGCAGTGTTGCAGGCTCTTTGGAGGACAGGATTAGAATTCAAAATGATCTTGACAAACTGGAGAAATGGTCTGAAATAAATAGGATGAAATTCAATAAGGACAGATGCAGAGGACTACACTTAGGAAGAAATAATCAACTGCACAAATACAAAATGGGAAATGATTGCCTAGGAAGGAGTACTGCAGAAAAAGATCAGAGGGTTATAGTGTATCACAAACTAAATATGAATTAACTATGTAATCTTGTTGCAAAAAAAGCAAACATTCTGGGGTGTATTAGCAGGAGTATTGGAAGCAAGACATGAGAAATAATTATTCTACTTTACTCACCACTGATAAGGCCTCAACTGGAGTAAACTGGAGTACTCTGTCCAGTTCTGAGGACCACACTTTGGGAAAGATGTGGACAAATTGGAGGAAGTCCAGAGGAGAGCAACAAAAATGAAAAAAAGGTCTAGAAAACATGACCTATGAGGAAAAATTGAAAAAAATTGGGTTTGTTTAATCTGGAGAAGAGAAGATGGAGGGTAGACATGATAACAGTCTTCAGGTAGGTAAAAAGTTTTGAGGAGGAGGGTGATAAATGGTTCTCCTTATCCATCTAGGACAGGACAAGAAGTAATGGTCTTAAATTGCAGAGTAGAGATTTAGGCTAGACGTTAGGAAAAACTTCCTAATTGAAAGGATAGTTAAGCACTGGAACAAATTACCTAAGGAGGTTGTGGAATGTCCATCATTGGAGGTTTTTAAGAATAGGTTAGACAAATGCCTGTCAGGGATGATCTATAATATTTAATCCTGCCTCAGGCCTGGTCTACACCGGGTGGGAATCGATCTAAGTTATGCAAATTCAGCTATGTGAATAACGTAGCTGAAGTCAACATACTTAGATCGACTTACTGTGGTGTCTTCACTGCGGTGAGTCGACTGCTGCTGCTCCCCCATCGACTCTGCCTGCGCCTCTCGCCAAGCTGGAATCGACAGGAGAGCGCTCGGGGGTCGATTTATCGCATCTAGACTAGACACGATGAATCGATCCCCGCTGGATCGATCGCTGCCTGCCGATCTGGCCGGTAGAGAAGACATACCCTCAGTATAGAGGACTGGATTAGAGGACCTATTGAGGTCCCTTCCAGACCTACATTTCTGTCGGTCTCTGGTTATTAGATATTGAAATACTTGGTCAGTGTTCATTTTTAAGGTGTGCACTTAGTTGGGTTTGTTTAATCTTTTAGACAGAGCTTGTATGTAGTTGGTTTTACTATACTGTTTATATACTAAATACACTTAAATAATATGGAGAGTAGAGGACAGGCTTTATCTTTTAACAGAGATGGCTCTATTTTAAGGTAATGCTGTCATTTGAAGGTGTTTTTAAATTATACTATTCATTGTGCCTGGATGATAAAGCAATAGTATATGATAAATTAGGTATCTTTCTTCAGTAACTAGTTGTGCTCCAAAGCAACAGTTGCAAACTTTGTCCCTGATATTATACTGAGATCCACTACTCTTGTGCCCTTCTGGAGTCCCACTGACTTCATTGTGGAGATTTGTGCTAGAGGATCCTGATGCAGAAGTGTGGGGCCTTCAGCAGTATCAAGTTAATAACTGAAAGTCTGGAAGAAATGAGAAAAGAGCTAAATATTTAAGTCTGGCACTTAATTTGGACCTGGTCCACTGAGAACAAATGTTTTTGGCTTTTTTAACTTTGCAAATGTAAACATTTAAAAATTACATGCTGGTCATTCAGTTATCATTACCATTCTTGACATTCATTGCTACAAATAATAAATAATAAAATATTTTAACATTTCTGTCTTAAACCTGCAAAGGTTATTCTAATCAGCAGAAAGTTTAATTTTAAAAGTGTGTATATACGAAACATACTTTCAGTGCTCTTTTTAAAATTGTTACTTGTTTATCTCGGTGAGGGTCTATATCTTCAGTACTGTTGCAATCACACCCTGTAGCAGTCTCCTTGAACTCTAAATTAGAAGACTATCTGTTCATGTCTGCATTGCTGAGATTACTGGGGCTAGATTGTTTTAAAATAGGTAACAGTAACTGGTTTATTCTAGCTAATGCTGGTTACTGTCAAACCCTCAGTATGTAGATAATGTAGGATTATTTTAGTAGCTTGCCTGTGTTAGAGCCGGTAATGCTGTAAACAGATTATTTACTTGAACTGTTGCCAACTGATGGAGAACTATCCCTTTGAATTTGTTTGTATTACTTATGACTTCCAAACAGACTAAATCATACTTTGTTCTGTCCAAGTGATTCCTGGTTGTATAATGCCATGGTAGAACATCTTTTGTAATTTGTAGTGTGTTGCTGATGTATGAACTGTTGAGCCTTAAGGGCATTCTTTTTTTCAGTGCCAGCAGTCAAACTGTCGTCTTCCCCTTGATATTTGGAACATTCTGCTTAGAATTCTAAAGTTAATGTAGGTTAGTTCACAGCTCTGATGTCACACCAATGACCAATAAAAACCACCATCTATTTTAAGTATTTAGAAGGTGTCTGTCACTTTGGTATCTAAGCATCTGGTCAAAAACTGCTTACGTGGCATTTAAGGAGCACGTGCAGTGGGTGCTGTTAGACTGTGGAGTTGGGGTAAGGCAGTAATAGAAACCATTTAGAGTTTCAGGCTGGAGAGAGAGTCAGTCATTAGGCAGCCCAATCAGGGATGAACCCAGAGGCCAAATTTTGAATTTAAGGTTTATAATTTTATTTTAGGTTATGGTACTTGCAACCTCCATGATAAGTTCTAGAACCCCTTAATAGAACTATAGCTCCATATTTCATACTTGCCTGCTCTTAAACTCAGTCCTTTTTACAAGTATACACATAACTATTAGAAAGTGCAGAAATTATGGAGATGCTAATTGCTTAAGCTGAGTTCTGTTTTACACTTAACACAGAGAATCAACTTCTTTGTTTTGTATGAAAAATATATTGTATGCTCCGCAAGTATACAGCACTTACTCCTTCAATACAGAATTAATTTTCTGGGAATTTACAAGTAAATCACTTAATTAGTTTGAGTTAAAATTGATTAAACTGGGAGCTCTAAGAAATTAGACATCTGTCAGTCTTTTGTTAGTCCTAAATGAGAATAACAATTGAATAACACAGACTCTCAAACTTTTTTGTGTGTGAATTATATTTGTAGAAATTAGGTTATAATTCAACTAAGTTATTAATGATTGTTGTATCTAATTGCTATGATTATGTAGGATATAGACAGGGTCAGTTCAGCAGCTCAGGTGCCTTAATTGGGGCCATTGTGTCATCAGCGATAACTAAGCTAATTATCATGCTTCCTCTACACCTGATTTGCTTGTAGCAATTCATTTGTTGTAATGACTCAATGGTATGAGAAATACTAGCCACGTGTGTCAGGAGTTCTCAATGGATAGATTTACTTGGCCTGTTGCTGTTCTCTAAAGATTCCATGATTGCGTACTAACATGGATATTTGGCTTAAAAAGCTCTCTGTGGCACTGCTGCTGGAGTTGCTCTATGTTTGAGACAACACTGCTGAGGGAACTGAACTAAGAGCACAGAAGCTTCCTGTAAAGCTTGGGACTCAAGAAACTGAGCTTTCCCTGCCCCATCTTCACATAGCATCAGTGTTACTAACAGTTCTCTAAACCAGTATGTGAATTTCAAAGCCAGATTCACAACTGTGATTTGGCTGCTTTGTGCTACTCTGATAATGCAAAGCAAAAGTAAACCCATCTTAAATGGTTGGTGGGTTCTGACTGCTTTGCACTGCATTGGTGTACTAGTGCAGTGGTTCTCAACCAGGAGTATGTGTTCCCCTGGATGTATGCAGAGGTGTTTCAGGGGTACATCAACTTATCTAGCTATTTGCCTAGTTTTACAACAAGCTACATAAAAACACTAGCAAAGTCAGTACAGATTAAAATTTCATACAGACAATGACTTGTTTATATTGCTCTATATACTATATACACTGAAATGTAAGTACAATATTTATATTCCAGTTAATCTATTTTATAATTATATAGTAAACATGATAAAGTAAGCAATTTCTCAGTAATAGTGTGCTATGACACTTTTGTATTTTTATGTCTGATTTTATAAGCAAGTAGTTTTTAAGTGAGGGGAAACTTGGGGTACGCAAGACAAATCAGACTCCTGAAAGGGGAACAGCAGTCTGGAAAGGTTGAGTTACTGTGTTAGTGAATCTGCCCTTAAAATTTAAAACAACAAACAAACAAAAATGTAAGGGTGATACTACTTATCTTCAGCTCATTAGAAATATTGCATGAAGGTATTCTCTTTGGGTTTCTTGTGTAGTTTTTGTACTGGAATTTTTAATAATTTTTTTTTTTATGTAGGAAATTCCTGACCAAAAATCTATATTCAGGGGGAGTTAAGTTTGGGAGAATGTATCAGTAACTTAAGGGTAAAATACATTATAGGGACATTGAAATATTTCCAAAGTAAAACATTAGAAACCTAGGAAATTAAAGGAATCAGAACATGTTAAGATAAAAAATGCACAAGTCATTCAAACAACATTAATTGCCCTGTAGTGATGTCCTGAGAGGAAATATATATATATATATTTAAAAAAACTGTGTCTTTAAAAATCACTTTTACCTGATCTGGGACCACAAATACTAAAAATACCTTGATAATAATTGTAAATATGATATTGCCCTTAATTCTGAATTTTCTAGGTTTATAATAGCTGGTTTTCAGAATAATTACAACATCCCTATAATGTATTTTACCCAAAGATTAGTGTTACTTATTCTCAACAAATTCTATTTTAATGTTTTTTTGTCTGGGAATAAATATATTAGGTAGGTGCACTTTCAGTTATGCATACTGTATCTTTTTAATACAGTACTACATGTTATAAAGAACTTTCTGATGTTCTGTTTGCCTGAATAATTTGGGACATATTAAACAAAAATGAAGTGTTGAATGTTGTCCTTCACACTATTACTTGAATTTTTATAATTCCTTCCACTCAAGGGTTTTCAAAGCACATTTCAAATATTTAGTAAACCTTTCAACACCTTTGTAAACTGGTATTTTTTAGGGCAAACTGCAGCACAAAGAAGTGATTTGCTGAAACTCACAGAGCAAACCTGTAACAGAACTGGAATTAGAACTACAGAGTCCTGCCAGTAAGAACTACTAGGCTCCTATTCTAAACACTATTTTATCTAACTTAATCTGTCACATTTGTAAAAGTACCCGTTACTGTAGTATCTAGGCGCTGAATAGGATTTAAGATTTAAATGTGGGTGATGTACTCTCTCCCCATGGACTTAAATGTTTCAGTTGAGGATGGGGGATAATTTATTTTGAATAATATGTTAAATAGCTTGGGTGTTTTATTTTAAACACAAGATGTCTGGCAGATATTCATGATTGAAGTCTGATTTATGTGAAAAGGGATTAGCTGTAATTCACCTAAGGCATAGAGGATTTTCCCGATTTGTTTCTAAAGAGTTACTAATAGTCTAGATTTTAGGGCTAAATCACTATATACCAATTAAATTTCAGAACTATTGTTCTGAAGCTTCCAACTTCTTTGTGTAGATTGTTACCACTCTTAAAATACTTGCTGTACTTCTGTATGCATGTTCCAAAGTTTCACAAGTGCAGCCCTTGTTCTGAGTTTGTTTTTTGTTCTAACGATTGTTCTTACTTCCTGTGAGTGTCAGTTATCCATTTGAGAGATCAGTAAGATGAAAAAATATGAATCATTGAAAGGAAATGTGATTCTATTTCAGTAAGTGGTATCTATGCCAATTTAATTTAATTCAACACAGCTTTATTTTGTATAGCATCTTCCTTACAGAATGAATCCCAAAACAATTTACAAAGTTAAATAGTAGAAAATAGCAGAGGGAGAGGGATTGTAATACAGACAAGGGATAGAAGATGATCTCCTTCTTGTTCAGCAGCCCCTAAAATAAATGAGGATGGTGAAGTAAGAATTCACCATCTCTAACCTCAAGGAATGCTAATTTAACTTATTGGCTTATTTATATTTGTAGTATTCTACTGTAAATGAGCACCCACCCAGTTCTCTGGGTGTCCTTGGCAATCTTTTAAAAATACACATACTTCAGTTACCTCAAGATCAAATAAATTAACCTAGCGACAACATAAATATAACAAAAATAATGAACTTCCTCACAAAATCCTCATCAGACTTATATAGGTCTGGGCAGCAGCGGTGTGTATCACTTGTCTCCTTATAATTGTGAGAGAAAACATAGGCCTTCCATACACCCAAAGACTAACAAGCTTGGGCTTTTACAGACCAACAGGGGAAGCAAGTTCCAAAGATTTGGGGTCCAGTGGAATTTCATCGCAGGTACCTTCCCTGAGGCAACTATGGCAGGGCAAGAGGTGGTATCTTAGGCCCCCATCCTGTAAAAGCTTTCACGAAAACGTAATACATGGTGAGTATCCCCATTGAAGTCAATGGGACTATTCACAGAGCAAAAACCGAAGCATGTGCATCAATCTTTGCAGGATCAGGGCCTGGTTGTAGGCCACTTTAGGGTTTTATGGGTTCATACCATGATCTTAACGTCAAACTTGAGACCAACAGGCAGCTGGTGCAGATCAGAATACAGGTTTAATGTGTTCACAAAAAGACAACCTGTTTAATACCAGTAAGTGAGCCAATGAATTCTGGACCTGCTGCAGTTTCTGGATGATTTAGCCCCATGTAAAGGTATTGCAGTAATTTAAACTTGAGATGACAGGCATGGAAAGTAGTTGCAAGGTCTGCATCCGGAAGAAACAGATGCAACCTCTTAATCATCTGTAGGAGGAGAAAAGTTGACTTGGCTGTTGCAGCTGCCTGACTTTCAAGTAGCAGCTAGGGCTCTAAGATGTTCTTGGGCTGGAGACCAGAGGAGAGTTCCTGTAAACAAAACAGATGTTTGTTTCCCAAAAATGCACACTGCAGAATACACTATTGCATTGTATTGGAAATCCTCTCCAGGACCAGAGCAGCAGATAAGCTAACTGCTACCGTCAATGGAAAAAGGAGTGATCATGCTTTTGTCTGGACCATACTCTAGAGGCAGGATCTCTTCCCCCACACCTCTACTCTTCACTCTCAAGCCCGGTTAGGAGGATTTGGCAGAAAGAAGTTCTGAGAGGTTTGGGCAAGGGAGTTCAGGTTACAGAGCAGAAGAGAGCCATTCTGTCCACCTCTGCAATTTTGAGGTTACAGTAGTCCTCACTGCTACTGAGTCCCTGCCCCACAAGGTATATGGTGGTGGATCTGCATAATGAAAGATCCAAAGGTTGATTTTGAAAGATATAGTTACTCTCCCAAGCTCCACTCTTTTGAGACATCAGCAAGAAATGCCACTCTCAGTAGATTGTGAAAATCCTTCATAATAGGCTTGTTCTTCTCCTTTCTTAATGCTGACATTCTAAATTTTCATTATTAGACTTTAGAGTTAACGCGCAGTTGAAATTAACTGCAGCAATTCATACTTCATAGAGCTATTACTTCAGGCTGTCTGCAGATTCTGCCCAGACATCTCTGCATCAGTTTATGTTCAGTTGATATTTTGATGGCTATATTTGCAATTTAAGGATTTACAGACTTAATTTTCTTTAAAAAGTTTAAATTCTCCAGTGCAAGATCCTAGAAAATAGTACTGGCTCACTAAGCCTCTGAGAGCTGGTCTAATTTAACCCCTGGAAAGAAATACGGGTCCCATGCAGGGAAGAGCCCAGACATCTGGGCTCTGGAAACATACTCCCCCTTGCCATCCAGGAGCGGCACCAGGGTTTTTGACGCCCTAGGCGGCAGTGCTCCTCCTCAGAGCATTCGGCGGCGGGGGTCCTTCCGCTCCGGGTCTTCGGGGCGCTTTGGCGGCGGGTCCCGGAGCAAGTGAAGGACCCACCGCTGAAGCGCCCCGAAGACGCAGAGCGGAAGGACCCCCGCCGCCGGATTGCCACCGAGGATGGCAAAATGCTGCCCCCCAAATCCTGCCGCCCTAGGCGACCGCCTAGGGTCGCCTAGTGGAAGCGCCGGCCCTGTTGCCACCCAGAACAGTAGAACTATACAGTTCTGCTCTGTCTAGGGCTCTCCATCCAGGGAGATGGGGACAGGATTTTGTCCTGTGTCTGAATACAAACTAATAGAGACCAAACTTGCATTCTAAAATAAAGAACCAAAAGCTAAATTGACTGCAATTGGAACTGATTGGAAAGAACATTTGGGATTCAAGATAATAACTTTATAACACAATTGTGATGCATTTGTTCCAAAACTGTTCAATAAACAGTAAGTTTTAGACTTTTCAGTTGGAGCAGGATTTAGTTTGCACCGTCTCTATGAAGAATACCTTCCCATGTACATCATTTTTCAAATCTTTCAGCTCTAGAAACAATATGCTTGTGCTTCCACTTAGATATAGGCATCATGCTAATGTTGAAACATTAATAGAAGTGTGTTCTTTAATAATTAAATATTCACAATATCTGATTTACAATAAAGAGCAGTTAATAGCAATAGAATTTTTTGCAAACCTTTTGCTTAAAGTTTTAGAAAACCCATGCTGAACTATTTAATAGATTTTGCTAGAAAAGCTTGTGATGGAGTGCTATGTATGCTTGCCTTTGCTTTCACCTAGAATTCAGGGCCATTACTTTCTGTAACCATTTCAGTGAGCTGCCATAGTTTTCAGTCTGTACTGTCACCTGATCCAAGCATGCGCCAAAAAACCCACCGTTTCTGGCTACTGTCTGCTGAATCTGCTTTGCGAACCCTTAGTTCTTTAAGCTTTTGCTTTAGCCAAAAACAAAACAGACACCCTTTTGGAGTGTACTGGACACATGCCATCCTGCTTCCCCTAACTCCTTTAATGTTTATGTAAATCCTTAGCTTTACTAAACTTGTAAATGCTACAATGGCATCCTCATGTGGAATTGTGTGGCTCATGTGTCAAAATAAAAGGCTGCTTGTGGTGAATATATTTGTCCAAAAAATATGAATGCCTACACATTGCACTGCATTCAGTGTTTTGTATCAATTACTATTCCAATGTCATGGTGTCTGACTTTAATTGTATAAAATCATTTTGTATTTAATATGCAAAGGTAAGTTTGTGTATATTAAATGTTAATACATAGTATTTTATATATTTACAACTATATAAATTATCTTGGTTCACATTATCTTACCACATTTTGAAAAAAAATTAGCCCTACATTTAAAAGACATAAAAAGATCTCTTCATTCATATGCACTTGTTGACAAACGTGGCTCCTGTGGGATTTCTTTTTAATCTTGTGCAATGGCAATTGGTTGACTTTTATCAATGGTATTGGGCCTGGTCCTGTTTCCCATTGTCTGTAATGGGGAAAAAAGCTTTGACTTTAATGAGAGTGTGATCAGGCCTATTATATTACTGTGGATTAATAGTGCTTTTACTTTACATCTTACTATTCCTGACATGTTGACCAGAATCTGGGGAAAGAATAAGTGGTAAAATGTTATCTGAGCACTCCACAGATAAAAGAAATAGCTGTGAGTCTCTCGGTGCTGAGACTGCATCCTCCTCCCATATAATATACAGTATTTTAAGGTGAAGTGAGTGGAAAAATTGTCTTGTAATCTTTTAGGAAGCTCACTCCTAAATGTTGTAATCCACATGCCCAAAATCTCAGTGGGGGGAAATGATGTGTGGTACCAATGTGGGGACCTGTCATTATTTCTGCTTTTCCTGGTTCTCTTTGTCCACTTCCTTCTCTTTTGGTTTTACTCCCACCCCATCCTTGTTTGCGTCACCTTACTGGTTGCATTTGTATTGCTCTTTTTTCTTCTCACCTTTTTCTTTCCCTGTTTGTTTTTTTTCTCCTGACTGTTCAATACTTTCTGTTTCCACCTCCCCTCCCCCCCTTTTTTGCACTTTTTTTGTCTGAGAGTAAGCAGCAGCAGTAGCTGCCAAACTGTAACACTTTCCATACTTAAGGCTGCAGAGGGAAACTGATCAGCATACTAGTAGGTCCTTTTGTATCCAAGTCTTTATGCAGAGCTGCAAAAAGAAACATACTAGGATCATGAGATTCTAGCTGCACTCCCCCCGCCCCTTCCCTTTTTTTGGGGGGGGCAAATGTTTCTCTTGCAAAGTCATAATGTATTGGAGGACTGTTTCATCAAATGAGTCTAGCTAGATACCTGTTGCCCACTCTAACTGATCAGGAAGTATAGTGAGTAGCTAATGTAAGTGCTTTAGTTGCACTGGGCTTTTGACTTGTTATAAACTACAAAATTACTAAACTTAGTTATGTAATAGACATACACATTAATAATTGAATTACTTGTCTTGATTGGGTTTAGGTAGAGGGGTCCCTCCTGAGATTTTTACTACTTTTGGCACTTGCATCACTGTGAATATCCCTCAAGCCAGAGAGAGTTAGGGATGGCACCCTTCAGAATGTGTTTGTTGCTTTTTCTTCTACATCTGCCTCCCATTTGGCTGGCATTTGTAGCACTTTCCCTAGAGTTTGAAAGGACTACCTCTCTAGTGTTCCCAGCTTCAGACAGGTGAAAAGCATGGGACCTCATTGAGGGTTTGAGTGCAATTCCTCAGTGTGGGCCAGATTTTCTGTGTTCAAACTTGCAGTCAAAATAGCTTTAAATAATGACATAACATTCCCACTAGTGAGAGCATAAAAAGCTTACATTGATGTCACTGAAAGTGTATAACCAGTGTATTCACTTCTATGATTCTAAAGATAAATACACTAAGAACAGTATGTCGGTTTTTATTAGTAAACACAATGGAACCTGCTCATAGTAAACTAGGTGTAATGAAACTTGGTATATCATTGTCAGTGAAAGTAACAAATTCCTTCAGCATGTAAATTGCAGTTCTGACTGTAGTTAATTCCGATGAAGAGTGAAATTTGTGTGTGTGTATAATATATATTTATTTTACACACACACACACATTTACTTACTCTCTCTCTCTCTCTCTCTCTCTTTTCACTATAAGATTTTCCTGTATTTAATTTTTTGCTGTTTAACATTTTTCTTTCCTCTGAGGAAGGCTGCAGAGTTGTTACTATGCTATGGGTGCAGGTGTTAAAAGTCAGGAATAATTGGAGAGCATGATACAAGCCTCAGCAAAATATACAGTATTTTCCCCCCAGAAATATCCTTTGAAGCTTTTGTTATAGAAGAAATAAGTGTTAGTTTCTATTTTAGATCTGCAAAAGTCCGATTCTAAAACAAAAGCTGAAGTGTATTTTAAAATGAATACGTTTTGTACAATAACAGGTTTCAGAGTAGCAGCCGTGTTAGTCTGTATCCGCAAAAAGAACAGGACTCACTTGTGGCACCTTAGAGACTAACTAAATTTGTTAGTCTCTAAGGTGCCACAAGTACTCCTGTTCTTTTTGCACAATAGTATTTTGGACCTAATTCACAAATTTCCAAACAGCTGCCTTTTTAACTTTGTGCATTTATGTTGAATCTCAGTCCAATCATGGGCCTAATATGTGATGTATGGGTATTGCATACCATATATACAAAGATTCACCGTGCTGCACTTGTAGTAGAGCATTTACCTGGCCAGATCCCAGTATGGCTCAGATTTTGGAACTGGTATTTTGGGCCCTAATCCTGCAAAGAAATCTGTATAGGCAGGTGCTTGTGCCTGTGCAAAGTTTCATTGACTTCAGTGGGACTCTGTAATCATAAGGGTCCACGTAGGCAGATTCCTATGCAGCATCTGTGTATTTAGTGATTTATTAATCATATTTTGTTTATCAAAAATTTAAATCATTTCTAGTTATAGGTGCTGCAGACATAGCAATGCGCTCTTGAAAGAACCGGGACCAATCTTGCAGAACCTCCATCAGAACTCCTATTGATTCCACATGTAGAGGGTTTGCAGGATTAGAGTCTTTGTTTAAAAAGTAATTATTTTGCTGTTTAAAGTAAGTGAATGTTACTCAAAAGCTTTTTGGTAACATTTATTACTGCATTTGATTGTCTAATGTAAGAAGTATTCAGGAAGTGTAGTTGGTAATTTTTTTAAATTCTTTGACCTTACCGTATAGATCAGGGGTAGGCAACCTATGACTTGCGTGCCAAAGGCAGCACACGAGCTGATTTTCAGTGGCACTCACACTGCCCGGGTCCTGGCCACCGGTCTGGGGGGCTCTGCATTTTAATTTAATTTTAAATGAAGCTTCTTAAACATTTTAAAAACCTTATTTACTTTACATACAACAATAGTTTAGTTATATATTATAGACTTATAGAACGAGACCTTCTAAAAATGTTAAAATGTATTACTGGCACGCAAAACCTTAAATTAGAGTGAATAAATGAAGACTCGGCACATCACTTCTGAAAGGTTGCCCGACCCCGGTATAGATTATAAAATTAATCTGGTTAATAACATCTGGATTCTAAATAAATAGTTTTTGAGAAATAAAAGTTTTAAACATACCCACTTTCCTTAGCACAGAGATACTGAAAATGCAGATGAGATGTGGACTCCAAATCTTTGTGTTGGCCTGTGACATACTCTTTAATATGGAGATGTGTTCAAAAGAGATAAATCTGCTTGCAGCAAGATAAAATACAATAATTTGTTTTCACAACCTGCAGCTCTGTATTAAAGATGAGGGTACCTAAAATCTACATCACTTTATGCAAATTACATGCAGCCCTCAGGCTTTTGGCAAGTTAACAATGTGACCTTCGAGTGGGTAAAATTTGGAGCAGAGGCTACAACATTTTGGTTTCTGCTGCTGCAGGGACAGCAAAAGAACACAGCTAATATAACAAATCCTATTTTTACTGGTGAGAAACAAGGAAATAAATGAAACACAGCCATGTTTGCTTTTGTTCAATAAACAACATAAAGAAGAAATATTGTTTGCTAATTGGGAAAAGGACAAAATAAGTAGGGGGAAAAATTCAAGGTTGCAAGTCTATTACAACAAATTTAAGAATTTAAAAACAGCATTTAATAGACAGTTTAAAGTTTAATCACATACTATTTTAAATTGATGTGCTGCAGAATAGTGAACTGATTTATACTTTGTCTTTCAGATGAACCAGAGACACGAGATGCGTGGTGGGCAGAAATCAGACAAGAGATAAAATCCCATGCCAAGGCATTGGGTTGTCATGCTGTAGTGGGCTACAGTGAATCAACTAGCATTTGGTAAATCATGATGATTTGATTTTCTAAATGCCATAGAAAATAATTCTGTACCATCTTCTAAGGATTAAAAATGGGGATAGAGAGCGCAAGACAGATGTTGATAGTGTGTAGCATACCAGCTTTGAAGGGTTTACTAAAACATCTTTCATCTTAAGTTTCAAACTGGGGATAAACAGCTGTGTCTTCACATGTTTTTCAGAATTAATTCTGTAGCCATTGTCATAACTATTCCTTAGCATGCTGCTGCTAGTCTTTAATCTACGTATTTGCTTTTGACAGTTAACATTAACTTGTCTAATTCTCAAGTTCACTAAACTTTATCTGCCAGAATGCCTGGACATTTTACTTAAATATGTTTTATAGTTACACTTTATTGTCAAGGAATGATTGATAGTTCAGAAGTAAAACAGACACTTTTAAGGCATGGAAGCAGGGGGTCCTTCTCTAGGGATTGATCGTAAATTGAGCCAGATAATCTTGCCTCCCAGAGCTGGAGTACTGCAGGCTGAGTGTTCCTGTCCTGAATCTCTCTTTGGGACGTACTGACCATGATTTTTCTCCTCCAGTACCACACGGAGAAAATAATGTGTATAGCCTTTTGGGCTAAAATTTGAGGGATTGCATTTTTCCACTCCTGTGATACAGTAGCAGCACTTTCCTGGACAAAGACATTAAACTGGTCATAGTAGTGTCTTCATTCCACAAGTCTAACATGTTCCCCCAAATGGCAAAGACAGGTGGGCCTCTCAGACATTGAGCCATAGGGAGAAGTTAGGTTCAACTGTTATGGCTCCAATAGCTATGCTAGGCTGTCTCCATCCATCTGGAATTCAAGGGACACAGAAACAGAGTAGCCCTATTTATTTGAAAATATAACAACATATAGCCATCTCAGCTAGAAGCCAGAACTGCACTGACCTATCCCACACTTTGAAGGGTAAGAATATCTCACCTACCTTCTGTATTTGTGATTTATCACAACCTTGGGGAGAACAATATGGAATCCTTGTATCTACTTCCAGGCTGTCTAGTCCACAGAAGGTCACATCTACAGCTCCAGAAAGCAACCCTGAACAGAAATCCTGCTATCAGCCAAATACTAGGATATTCAAGTGGAATCCGTTACAGAGATCAAGTAGAAGAGACTCACTTTCTCCCAAGGAAAATCAGAAAGAGCTGATGATTGGCATCACCTTCATAATACCACAGAAGGAAAATTACCAGATACATGTGAGCTTGATGGGCTGAGAGGTCTACATAGGTTACATAAAAGCAGCAAAGAGTCCTGTGGCACCTTATAGACTAACAGACGTATAGGAGCATGAGCTTTCGTGGGTGAATACACACTTCTTCGGATGCATGTAGTGGAAATTTCCACTACATGCATCCGAAGAAGTGGGTATTCACCCACGAAAGCTCATGCTCCTATACGTCTGTTAGTCTATAAGGTGCCACAGGACTCTTTGCTGCTTTTACAGATCCAGACTAACACGGCTACCCCTTTGATAGGTTACATAGACATTCAAGCACCAGGGACTCCCTTGTCCGGCTCAGTTTCAGGTGGTCTTCCTAGTCCAAGACAAACATATTAGTAATTCCACACATTGTTAAAGCAGTATCATTGGGCAGGCAGGAAAGGAATAGGAGCAAAGCACCCATGGAGATGGCTCAAGTGTTATTCAGTATGGCAGAACCAAACATCTAAATAAAAGTACATTTGAAAGGGATCCTAAATGTAAGAGCTAAGTGACAAAACTAAAACAAGGAAGAATAGAGTCTCGAAGTGGAGGTTTTCAATTGGATAACTAGGAACTTGGGATGACTAGAATTGAAACTTTCACCTCCTCAGAACATCAGGGTCTGAATTTTCACTTCAGTTCAATTACTAGGTCAGAGAATAAAGATATTTGACAAGAATTTTTCAATGCTAGACTAAGTTTGAACATCTTTATTAAAAGTTGCACGGAAAAGAGCACTTTTAGATGAGAACTTGTGCTGAGGTTTTTTCTTTTCCCCCCCCAACTCAAGTAAACACCACAGTTCTACTGTTAGTTGTTGTTGTTTTTTTTGTTTTTTTTAAAGCCTGAATATGGACCCAAGCCCCAGTAATATCAAAATATTTGTGATGTTTTGACATCCTTTTTGGCTTAAGGTTTTGAAGGTTGCTTCAGTGCTTCTGTAGCCTGCCTATTCATCTATGTCTAATGTGGAGTTGCAGCATTGTTTGACAAACTCTTCTCAATGGTCTATTTGAACTATCTTTCTATGTTTTGGCTCTTAAGTTGACCTTCCAAATAGCTTTTGCCTCAGCTATGATGATCTTGGAACTAAGTATCCCCTCCACAGAGGAACTATATCAGGGGTGGGCAACCGATGGCACACGAGCTGATTTTGAGTGGCACTCTCACTGCCCGGGTCCTGGCCACCGGTCCAGGGGGCTCTGCATTTTAATTTAATTTTAAGTGAAGCTTCTTAAACATTTTAAAAACCTTATTTACTTTACATACAACAATAGTTTAGTTATATATTATAGACCTATAGAAAGAGACCTTCTAAAAACGTTAAAATGTATTACTAGCACGCAAAACCTTAAATTAGAGTGAATAAATGAAGACTTGGCACACCACTTCTGAAAGGTTGCTGACACCTGAACTATATTTTATCTTTATAAGGATAAAGTTGTCCTTAGATTTTCCTGCTGGTGATGCACAGATCTCAAGAAGTAATCCTACCATCCATTTGATCCCATCCTAGTCACCCGAAGGAATAAGCAATGTTAAGATTTTGCCCTTAAAGAACAAAACCAGATGGAAAATCAGGCTCTATTTGCAGTGACAATGGCAAGCTGCAAAAGGAAGAAGGCATCCAAAGAGCACCTTCACAAGATGGGTAACAGGATGCATCGCTGCAGTATATAAGATGAGCAGACATGGACAATCTGAAAGCATCATGGCAGTTTCCACCAGGTCCATGGTATGCTAAGGGGACTAGTGTGCTGGCTGAAGAAATGAACATCTTTAACTTTCACAAGTTTTCCTTTTCTTCAAATTCAGCCTTTGGAAGCAAAGTTCTCTATGCTGTGGTAAAGTAGGGCTTGTAGTGAAAATGAAAATCTGTTCATCTTGATTAGTCTTCCGATAAATAATGTGAGTAGTTCAGTTCCCTTATATTTTCTTTGTTAATACTTAATTTTGTTTTAGGATGGGACAGGAACATACTATTTATTTATAAATTCATAAATTTATTCATAAATTCATAAATCAGTTAATAGTATATTTTACACTTTGAATTGTTGGTAGGACTTTGAGTTGACATTACTTCACTGATGGTGGAAGAATTAAATAGGGGTCCCCTGCTGATTTTCATTTCAACCTGATTCCATGCCTTAAACAGGAAGGACTTGAGTATTTACAGTATTGGCCTGCCAGACATGCTGTATCTGTGGGGGAAAGGGGGGGGGTCAGGAGGAGGAAATACAGGTAAATAAAATAAATTAGGAAGAGTTACAGGTAAATAAGACAGATTTCTCAGTCTAAGAAAGGATGAAGGGTATCTTTTTGTTTTTCAGCATAATGTGTTTGATTTAGTGTTTACCCTTATAGGCTTGGTTCACTGTCTAACATTTGTAAAATTGTACAGACAATAAATGTTGTGTGGTCTTTGATAACTGTTTAACTTTTAAACCAATAATAGAGTATATTACTTAGATGTAACACACTAGTTGCTGTTCATACTTTAAAATTTTACTTATTTTTTGCTTTTGTCCCCTGAGTTACCAAGAAGCAACTTGTCAGTATTGCTTTGTAACTTCATTTTGACAATGAGTGATATCAGGTGATGGGGTTTTCAGCTTCCACACTTAACTTTGGTAAACAGCTACACCTTGTCTGCAACATTCCCAGGCACTCTAATCTGTAGAATCCAAAAGCTTTCTTAAATCTGTATTTCCTGGGTAATCTAGTGGGCTGAGAACAGAAGTGGAAACCAGGAATTCCTGTTTTCAAATTCCACCTCCTAAGTTGATTTTCTCTTTGTAGCTTTGGGCATGTCTCTTTAATCTATCTGCATCCATTTCTCTCCATTTAAAATGGGCATAATACCTCACAAGACTATTTGTGTGGATTAATTGGTTAATCTGCTAGGTATTGTTATTACTGGTACCATGATTCCACAAGGGTTAACGGTTACATTTAATTCACTGTGGCTTTTGAACAAGCTTTTTAAATGTATGGCTTTAAAAAAAGGATATTTAACACCATATCAGAAATTCACTTCTTTGTAATTCTTTTCTTTTTATAGTGAAGAGGTCTGTATTTTGTCCGCGTCTGGCACAGCAGCTGTACTGAACCCTAGGTTTCTCCAGGATGGCACCATGGAAGGCTGTTTGGAACAAAGGTTGTCATGGCAGCCTGGCTTCTTTTCCATAGGGTCAGAGAAGGGAGAGGTTGATTTTTTTCCTCAGAACCAAGATAGTTCTTCTCTATTAGGGTAGGTTACAGTGTTACAGTGCAGGATGCGGGACCAACCACTTTACTGATTTTCACTAACAACAACAACAGAAGTAATGGAACTCTGCACCAAATTAGATTTTCTGTTTTTATTTCTAACAGTCTGAATAAGGTAACATGTTTGACTACTAACCACAGAATTATAACTCAGTCTTTTTCTTTGCCACTCTTCACGTATCTTTCTTACCTTTGTAGCACACTACAAAAAAGTGACAGTTATATGATAATTTGTATAAGCCAAATCTTGGTTTGGCTATAGTATGTGGACCATTGTCTTTGTTATGTTCAATGGCTGTATAGAAAATAAAATACCTTTGAGTGTAAAACAAAAGTGAATAAGACAAGCATTTAAAAATGAATGTTTAAACTGAAGATTATAAACAAAATCATAAAGGTTGATGGAAAAGAAAAAAAATGAATTGGCCAACTAACACAAATTGTTGGCTGTTTGACCTCTGTTTTTTGTTTGCTTTGGTTTTTTTTTAGAGAGAGAGAGAGGGGCTTGCAAAATAATTATTTGAGGGCAGTCAAGATATACAAACTATTGCATGTCAATAGGACTTTTTCAGTATCTTCACTGGAATAATAGTCATATATCCTTAGGGATTAGTACAGTCCAAAATATACAGTGTATCATAGTGAAGTGATACAATTTTATCTCAATATTTAGCTTTTTCTTTTTTCATTTCATTAGGAAGAGACTGAGTATTATCTTTCCCTGCAAATACTACTTGTTGATCAGTTCTTTGAAACTGCAGTTTTAACCCCTTTAAACAAACAAACAAACAAACCTTTCCTTTTCTTTTTTTCTGTCCCAACAGAACATTTAATACACTTGTTCAACCTCTCCTTCCCCTACTGACATCTAAAGAAATGTCAAGTTTTTAATGTTAAAACAAAATAAAAATTCAGTTTTTGATCATAATATATTTTATAAGCTTGCTGAATGTGTTGTTTAAAGGGAGAATCACATTTATTTTCAGTAATAAAAGCTGACTGATAATAAAGCAACCAAATGTGAAATATGTACAGAAAGTCTGTCTCATTTTCAAAAATGACTTAGGCTCCTTAGTGCCCAAATCTCTTTTAAAGTCAATGGGACTTAGGTTCCTAAGTCACTTAAGTTATTTTGAAAATTTTACTCAGAGTTCTTTGAGAAGA
Source organism: Emys orbicularis (assembly GCF_028017835.1). Taxonomy (NCBI): domain Eukaryota; kingdom Metazoa; phylum Chordata; order Testudines; family Emydidae; genus Emys; species Emys orbicularis. Next base: position 126,553,758 of record NC_088683.1, read on the forward strand.
AAAATTACTGTGCAGGACAACATTTTACAATGAGGCTCTTACATAGTATGTTACAAAATCGTAATTTGTTCAGACTATATTGTTTATAGTCTTCCATGTGTTTTTGCAACAATTCTGCCTAGATATTTTTTTTTCAGTTAAGTGAATAGTGAGTTTTTCTTAATACAGTAGCTTGGGAAATTCTCTATGGGTCTTTCCCTTTTTAATGACTATCTGTATTATACTGTTCTCCAGTAGGATGACTGGCATGTTTAATTTCTGCTGCTTAATTTTGTAAAGGTTATTCAAACATAGTCCATGTAAGAGATTTGATATGTATTTACCCAGCAGAGTCCTTTGTAAAGGTGTGATATTCCACAGACTACACCCAGCTAGCAAGAATTAGATCTTAAAACTATTGCAATAATATCTTAGGCTAATATAACCACTGGCCATTTTATGCTGTCGTTTTTTGATCCCTGGATAACTGGTAAGCTGCACAGATACTATATGTATCATTTTAGAGAATAGCTTGTGACCTAATTCTGCTCTGTTACATTGGTGCAATCCTATTAACCTGTTGCACAGATGTAGTAGAACAGAATTTGACTCCATATGTGTGGCTTATGTAGTTGTATGTATAGGCCAATTTTATACGCACATGCACATTGTATTTCGTGTTAAGATGATGCACAGATGTTTTAAATATACTTTTCCTAAATGTACTTTTAGGATAGAAGAAACTTCACCTCCAGGTTGTGGATTTTGCCACATACCATATGATGAACTGAACATGCCATTCCCTGCTCATCTCACATACTGTTACAACTGCAGAAAACAAAAGGTTCCTGATGTTCTTTTCACAACAATAGATCTGCCTGCAGAGGCAATGGTTATTGGGAAGGGATGTCTTATTCAAGCCAGGTATCTGTCAAAATATTTATTTTCTTACTACTGTGCTGGAGAACATTAGAAATTTTCCTGTTACTGTAGTTCAACAAAAGAGCAGATTTTATATTTTATGTTCAATTATGTGTAGTAACTGGCAGCTAAATGTTTATTTCCTATTGTGATGTCATTAACTTTAGTTTTGTGCTTTTTATTTATACTAGTCTGTAGTACAGGGGTGCTGGAATAATTTGCATAGTGGGGATGCTGAGAGCCATTGAATCAAACTGTAAATTCTATATATGATGGAAACCACTTCAAGCCAGGGGGTGTTGCCACATCCCCAGTACCCCTAGTTCCAACACCTATGCTGTAATCCTATTAAATTTATTGTATTCAGCCCACATGGCTATGGAGAGCAAAGACTTGCAAGCAGGGCCGCCGAGAGCGGGTTCGGGCCCCGGTGAAAAAAAAATTTCAGGCCCCCCAGCAAGGGCGGATCGGCTAAACAGGGCCGACGAGAGTGGGGGGGGAAGCCGGGCCCCCTTCCGGACCGCTGGGCCCCAGTAATTTGTATCGGCTTCCCCCCTCCTCTTGTCGGCCCTGCTTGCAAGTACAGAAGAAGGTTGCACATGCTACATATGCTCAAGTTAAAATAATTCAAAATACTGAACCAGGCTGGCCGTACTCGGTGGTTGTGGTTGCAGTATCCATGTTCCCACTTGTAAGGAGTCTCCACTCTCGCCACTTCAGCCATCCTCGAGAAGGCATTCTGAACAACTTTTGGAGGATGCACCCCTTAGTCCGACTTAGATGCTTCTGCCAGAACTGGAGCACTTCCTCTCATCATCGCTGGAAACCGTGGTTCTTTGATTTCCTCCTTGCTCCCAGATGACTACCGTCAATTCCAAGAACTGTTATGTAGGGTGGCTGATGCCCTCCATATTCCACTGGAGGAAGTGCAAGACAAGCCTCACCAATTCCTTGAGATGTTACTGCCTCTGCACCAGCCAGAGTGGCCCTACCAATCAATTCTTCAACCGGCCCGGACTGTCTGGCACACTCCAGCTACCTGCACACCCACCCCCAAAGAGGTAGAGAAAAGGTACACCTCTACCCTGATATAACGCGACCCGATATAACACGAATTCGGATACAACGCGGTAAAGCAGCGCTCCAGGGGGGCAGGGCTGCGCACTCAGGTGGATCAAAGCAAGTTTGATATAATGCGGTTTCACCTATAACGCGGTAAGATTTTTTGGCTCCCGAGGACAGCGTTATATCGGGGTAGAGGTGTAGTATGTACCTCCAGTGGGGCCTGAGTTTTTTTTTCTGTCACCTGCCACCCAATTCTCTCATCTTTCAGGCAGCAATGGAGTGGGCCCATCAGCAACACTCACGTTCCACCCCAGTGGATAAAGAGGGCAAATGCCTGGACCTTGGGGGTCACAAGGTTTTCTTCTCTGCCAGTTTCGCATTTCAAATTACCTGGCTCTATTTGCAAACTACGACTTCCTTATCTATAGCAAAATGGCATACTTCACAGACAAACTGCCCCAGCGGATCAAGCCCGATTCCAGGCTATCCTGGATGAGAGGAAGCTGGTTGCGAGGACAACACTGCAGGCTGTGGTGGACGCGTCAGACACTTCTTTAGGCATGATGGCTACAGGGATCATCATGCAAAGGGAATTATGGCTGCATTTGTCAGGTTTCCTGAGGGAAGTCCAGACCACCATAGAGGACCTCCCTTTCGATGAGTCTCATCTCTTCAACCAGAAGACTGATGATTCCCTTCATTCCCTCAAGGATTCCAGAGCCACTGTGCAATCACTGGGTTTCTACACACTGGCACCCAAGTGCAAGTTCTACCTGACTCTAAAGCAGCAATTTAGAGTTTCCCAATTATTCCTCTAGTGGCCCTATGAGCTTCCTTGCAAACAGCAGAAAACCCAGTGACCCCGTCCCTCAGGTTCATCATCACAACCTTCTGCATCTCATACCCAGTCTTCCCAGAAGTGCTATTTATGAGTGCAATTAGAGAGCCGCCAACCACCCTGCCTCATGCCGTGCACCCGACTCACTCCCTTTGGGGGGTGCCTATCACTCTTTTTACCACCTTGGAGTGCAATAACGGACAAGTGGATCCTGGATGTCATTCGATATGGCTATATGATCGAATTCAAAATGCTACCTCATCCTTATCCCTCGCCCGGGCCTAACTTCAGGGACCACTCTCACGACCGTATCCTCACCCTAGAGGTAGACTCCCTGCTGCAAAGGCGAGTGATAGAACCTGTTCCCATGACACCACCACCGTCTATTACATCAACAGACAAGGGGGCACAAGGTTGCCTGTGCTTTGTGCAGAAGCAATTCACCTTTGGGACTGGCTTTGCCCACAAGATCCTGTTACCAGCGGCATACCTTCCTGGGACTCCGCAGAAAGTTTGTGACTGACCACGAATGGGAGCTCCACGACACTGGTCGCTAGCATTTTCGACTGCTGGGAGACTCCAGCCAGGGACCTCTTTGCCTCCTGTGCCAACAGCAAATGCACCCTGTGCTGCTCTGGGGGACTTGGTGCCCTTTCCCACGGTGACGCACTAGTCCTTTGCTGGTCAGATAGCTCAATTACACCTTTCCTCCCTGCCGCTCCTGCCATGAGTCCTACACAAGATCAGATGGAAAAGAGCAACGGTCATTCTGATTGCCCCATTCTGGCCTTACCAGTTCTGGTTTTCCCTTGTTCTCAGCATGTCAGCATGCTCCCCACTTCTGCTGCCACCTTTCCCAAAACTCCTCATGCAACAAGGTGGATGGATCGGGCATCCCGATTCCCAGACTCTTCACCTCAGAGCCTGTTTTTTGGATGAGCACCTTCATTAGAGCAGGAGTGTTCATCAGCAGTACAAGACTCTTCTCAAATAACGGAGAGGAGTCCAGAAGGTGATCCTATAGGGCCAAATGGAAGTGTTTCACCTCCTGGGCTCAGTGGAAGGGTCTAGCCCCTGAGGATGTAGATATTCCTCCTCTTTTGGACTATATCCTCTCCCTAAAGACATCTGGCTTTGCTCTCAACTCCATCAGGGTGCACATGGCTGCTGTCAGTACCTTCCACCCCCCTGCTCGAAGGACATTCCTTTACTCACTCCCTTGACTATCAGGATTTTGGAAGGGCTTCCTATGAACCTATCCTTCTGTTCAGCCCATTGCTCCCCAATGGGACCTCAACTTTGTCCTCACAATGTTAACGAAGTCACCCTTTGAGCCTCTGGCCTCATGCTCTCTCTCTCTTCTCCCCATGAAGATTGCCTTTCTAGTAGCTATTACTTCTGCAAGATAGTGAGTCCCGCCTCACCCTTTGTCACCTCAGATGAAACTATGAGGTGGAGCTAGGGTGCATATGTGGACCAACAGACACTACCTTTTTAAAAATCTCTGGCTCCAGACACGTGTCAAATGCATATAATCCTCAGTGAAATACAGATAGGGACCACACATCTTGAAGAACTTCCAGTTATAGGTAAGTAATTTCTTCACTGACAGAGCCCTGCATACTGAATTGTCCTTAGTGAGAGAGAAATCAAAGAAACTTTTTGATATGTTGGAAGTCCGCAAGAAAGGGAAGACTGTTCTCATAAATTTCAAAGGACATGCAGAGGTAGTAAAGAATGCTGGGTGTCACCTTCTTCAGTATTTGCTGTGACAAAGTGAGCCTGAATACTTTTATTAAGGTAACAGAGGGGTAGCCGTGTTAGTCTGGATCTGTAAAAAGCAACAAAGAGTCCTGTGGCACCTTATAGATTAACAGACGTATTGGAGCATAAGCTTTCGTGGTTGAATACCCACTTTGTCAGACGCATGTGACGCATGTGACCTTTATTAAGGTGCGACTGTACAGTTAGTGGGAATTATAACATTTCTTTAACCACTCTGGATTGGCATCTCTGGTCACCTCAGCAATGTTAGTTATGATTTCAGAGCTCAGCAAAGAAGTATCTCAGAATTAGTTGCTTTTCAGATTCAAAACCAACTTCCAGTATAAAATATTTGTATAATGTAGTCAAACTTCATCTCAAAAACAACAAGGAGTCTGGTGGCACCTTAAAGACTAACAGATTTATTTGGGCATAAGCTTTCGTGAGTAAAAACCTCACTTCTTCGAAAGCTTATGCCCAAATAAATCTGTTAGTCTTTAAGGTGCCACCAGACTCCTTGTTGTTTTTGTAGATACAGACTAACACGGCTACCCCCTGATACTAAACTTCATCTCAGTGTATTTTGAACTTACCATGTTAGCACTTCTCCAGTTACATAGTTATATTAGGTGTTGGTACAATATTTTTAAAGTGGAGTTATAACTGTGTTGGTCCCAGGATATGAGGGAGACAACGTGGGTGAGGTAATATCTTTTATTGGACTAACTTCTGTTGTGAAAAAGACACGCATTTTAGCTACGTAGAGCTCTTCTTCAGGTCTGAAGAAAGAAGCTTGTCTCTTTCATCAACAGAAGTTGGTCCAATAAAAGATATTGCTTCACTCACCTTACCTCTCCAATAATTTTAAAGGCATAGTGCAGTGGTTTTCTGTGATCCACAGAACCCTCAGGTTCTTCAGACTATGTCTAAGGGGTGTGGGAAAGGTTGTTGTTACCATAGAACAATGGTTTACGCCTGTGGTTGGGTCCACAGACTAAGTTTAAGATTTTCAAAGGGGTCCTCACTGCCATTTGAAATTTTTTAGGAGTCTGCAAATTAAAAAAGGTTGAAAAACACTGGCATAGTGAGTGAAGCATATTCCTTGCTTTCTGAGTACGTTTTTATGTATGTTTTGATTACTAGAAGTAAACATGATTTCATAAAAAGAATTGACAAGTCATGCTTTCCAGTTTTTATAATCTGTTTTAATAAGGGATGTTTCTTAATATTATTTAAAATACGTGTATTATTCTGCTTTATAAGTTACTTTTGTTCAAGGTTTCCAGTTTTCAGTTTAAACAGGTATTTTCCTATTAAAGTATGACTGAAATTAAGGGTAAAGATGTACAGCAAATATTTGTTAAAAGTCAAAAAGGGTTAATTTGATGTTGTGCTCACTTGGTATTTTTAAAAAAATAGAATTAAATTCCAGAAAATAACTTTGAATGTTTTGTCAAATATAAAAAGCCTGCACATTTCCTTTTGATCGCTTACAGAGTTTATCAGTGGTTAAAAGTGCTTACATGCGTAAGACAGTCTAATTCTACGTATGTGACGATTTCCATCAACAGGTTATGTCGCCTGAAAAAGAAAGCTCAAGCTGAAGCAAATGCAACATCCATCAGTAATCTGTTGCCATTTATGGAATATGAAGTACACACCCAGCTAATGAATAAACTTAAATTGAAAGGAATGAATGCTCTGTTCGGTCTGAGGATTCAGATTACAGTGGGTGAAAATATGCTGATGGGCTTGGCAGTAAGTGTTGCTTTGAATGCATAAATTAGAATTCCTCATTCTATTATATTCTGTTCTTCTAATTTCACAAAACCATTTGTGCCAGTTTTGTATGATGGTGGAATTCTGGACAAATGGAGATATTTAAAAATTATAGTTTTATTAACAAATGAGATGGTGGAAAGGAAGGATACCGCCACCTTTTTGTTGACAGATCAGAATAGACTTGCCTTGAATACCAGACACAATAGGTTGGACTCTCTTGAAACTGAATTAGTAGATGAAAGTATCATAAGTACAGGAGGCTTCCCCCAAAATATGCTGTAGAAAAATCATAAATTCCTTTAATGGTTACTGTTGAGATCTGTTTTGACTCCTTAAACTGCATTCATGTTCATGGTAGATGGGATTTGCCCTCACTGAGTATTTGTAAGTCTTTGGTTATCATCTAGTAAAAAAGAGGAACCCCCAACACTCCAGCCTTTGCTTGTAATATTGATGGCCTCTAATGCCTCTATTACTTTCCATCTAACTATTAATTCTAAAGGAGTTGCATTATGGTGTTGCATTAGCTTAACTCTACAAGGTACTCAACCCTTTCAACTGTTCTTATGATGTACTGTTTTTCATAGAATGAATTTGATGCTTCTTTCTGTTTAGTTTAAAATAAAATACAATTAAAAAAACCCCAAAAAACCACACCCCAAAATGAATTTTGGAGACCCTCTGTGCTGTCCAGACTCTTATTTTTGACTAATGTTTTATAAATATCCTCCGCACACACACACCTTATTGTATTTGTTTTTAATTCCATACCCTCCTTTTTTGAGGCTTTCTGATGGCAGAGAAGTAATGACCAGTAGGTTGAAAGTGTTCTAGGCCTAATTATAAAATGTTGCACCACTGGCATCTCTGCTCTGCCTGTGATGTGTGGGGTTGGGATAGCCAAGCTTAATTCTATCTCTGCCAAGACATCTCAGTGAATAGATGGGCCCTGAGTAGAGGCTATCAAGCTCTCTCCATCCTGACACTTCCAATGAGAAGTTGGCCCAGATGACCTCAGAGACCATGTTTTTGAATGTGTATGAGTCAGCCAACTCCATTGGATGCCAAGAGATGTCACCAACACTAGCCTTTTTAAGTACATATCTGCTGATAGAAGTCTCAAAGCTATCCAGGCCAGCAGTCGAAAACAAACAAGGATCAGAGGATTCAAGGTTGAACCTCAACTCAGGCCTCAACCTGTGCTTTGTGGGAGAGCCAAAAAGCTCTCTGAGCTGCTGCTAAGCACCAATGGAATTTTGCACCAACTCTGCCAAGAACAGTGATGCCTGATATGCTTATGTCTGATCTTGGATCAAGGTGTTTGGAACCAGTGAGAAGGTGGTGGTCTCCTTCCTTTCCACCATCTCACTTGTTAATAAAACTATAATTTTTAAATATCTCCATTTGTCCAGAATTCCACCATCATACAAAACTGGCACAAACGGTTTTGTGAAATTAGAAGAACATTTTATAAGGTTAGACATCACTGTTCTTGGCACGGTTGGTGCAAAATTCCATTAGTGCTTAGCAGCAGCTCACTGAATTGTATGGTCTCCCAGGAAGCACAGATTGAGGCCCGAGTTGAGGTTCAACCTTGACTCCTCTGATCCTTGTCTGTCTTCAACTGCTGGCCTGCCCTGTGTAAAGCTTCCATTAATTCTATGTCTGATGATAATGGCACTGATAAGTCACGTCACTGGGTCAAGAGTTTGTTAGGACCGACTGAACTCCCTGATGTTTTTGTTTCTCGGTCTTACTTCAACTGTTACGTAGATGTAGGCACTGAATCACACTAATGACACTGTAATGATTCTGAGTCTGAAGCCATTGTTGCTGTGAGCATGCCTTGGGCATTGGCAACGATACCATGTCCCAGTTGTCCTTGCCTTTGTATCTCACTTGTGTCAGCTTCAGTAACTTCAACGGTGTACATGCTAGTTTATTATACAAATACATCCAATACCCAGATCTGTTCAGCAGACTGAATGTATACTTGGGATAAAAGAGATAATGGTAAAATCATAGTAACTGATTTTACCTGTATGTATGTGGTACGAGTTGTCTCTTCAGATTAATTCCAAATCTCCATAGTAGTGAAGTGAGAACCTCATTTCCCTGTCCTCAGAAGTGAAAATGTGTATGGAGAAACATATTTTCCTTTCGTAGACCACTGTCTTGACAGATGTTCTTTGTCAGAAATTTGAATTTTGTTAAGAAAACAGTTGAAATAACTTAGTCCTGATGTGATTTCAGTCTTTTTTTATTAAGTTGGTTTATTTAAAGAGCCTGTAAGGCTCTGGTAAATATCTATCTGGCTTTCACACTGTAGAAATTCTTATGAAATAAGCCAGAAAACCTTCCATTTTCTGTTTCATTTGAATAATGAGCGAAAGAGATGCTTCAGTAATCTGACTAGTTCATATACTCATCTGTGACTGTAAAGACAAATTAAAGTCCTTGATACTGGGAAATTTTGATTTTCTAACTTGTTTAATCAAAATGAGTTAATAGTAAGGTCTACATCAGTGTAACGCCTATTGAAGTTGAGGATAAACTGAATAAATGAATATTTAGCACACTTATTGTTGTATTGATTACCGGTCACAAATTTTTGGACATGAAGCCTTTAGAAAAGAGTAGAGATTTCTATTCATATTTGAGATGAGCTCTTGAGTCAAGGAACAAGATTTTCCTTAAGGGAGTGTTCCCTCAGATGGGGAGAAAGATGTTACAAGGCGTATTGTTTTGAATCTACAAACAATAAAGATGGATTAATTTACCACAGTAGCAGTCCATGACATAAAGATACAAATTGTACTGGTGAATACATTAAAATCCTGGGCAGTATTGAAAACTATAAATATTTTAAACCAGTAGAAGTAAAATTAAACATTGAAAATAAAACTTTATAGGGCATATTTTGTTCTTGAACATCTTTGTTGTTTTCTTACTGACTTTTTTTATTTATTTTTTATAAAGTCTGCCACTGGTGTGTATCTGACAGCTTTACCGACCCCTGGTGGTATTCAGATTGCTGGGAAGACTCCAAATGATGGCGCCTATGAACAGCATGTTTCTCACATGCAAAAAAAAATAAATGATACAATAGCAAAAAACAAGGAGCTTTATGAGATTAACCCTCCTGTAAGTAAAATTTATACAACTCTCAAAAAGGAGAATTCCATGTCAAATGCAGTTCATACTAAACTAGTATGGTTACTGATCCATAACTGAAGAGGTTTGATTTGAGTGCATGGTTATTTATCAATATGAAAATCCCTGAGCTCTCTCTGAGGCAATCAGAGCAGAGATTTATATAATCACCTTATTCCAGATATGTAAATCTCTCTGCATTACACATCCTACATATTTTTTTTCAATAGACCAGAATCACTTCACCTTCCCCAGTAAATTGAGATGGTCTTCAGAAGATCCTTAGCAGATTTTTTGTTCTTAACTTTCCTCTTATAAGAACAGAAATAAGTAAATATGGTACATCTCATATAATCCTCAATGTATCCAAAAACTGTTGAGGTGGAATGGATGCAATTACTTCCAGATCTGGTTAACATTACTCATCACTGATAGGGATAGCGTTGATATGTTTTATTCCTCTCTCTCAGTTGGATGCAGAATATGCAACATCTCAGTTCTTAAACCTGAGGGGAAACTGATTGGGACAAAAAATTAAAATAACAAAAAATGTACATTGTGAACAGGTTTTTTGTCTTAAATAGTTAGACTTCAGCGGTTCATCTATCATTGTTATTCATAGATCTGACATATTTCTTAGTCACTGTGTGCATATGTGTATAATTAAAAATGAGTTTATTTCACTGTTTGTCATTACCAAGGGACATTGTATAAAAACAGAATTTTTGTATATACAACTCTCTTTAAGTCACCACAATTAGCTGCTGTGGAGCTAAGAATTAGCTGCTAATTCTTACTCCTTTCCAGAAGCAGTAATTGTGTCTGGTATAAGTAGCAGGAATGACTGAAATGAGGGAAATAAATCTTGTATGTATCCATAGTAGTGATAAAGAAAATTCTAAAATAAAAGGGCAGGATGGAATTAAAAACAGAAAATATGATTTATATTGTCGGCAAAATTATTTCTAAGTAGAATGATGTTCAGAATGTTCTGAGTCTTAGAACTATGTGATGGCAAGGTGTTAAAATTTCAAAATAGTTTTAAGACGTGGAGTACATATATTAATTTTATTGTAATACTGTTTTCAGGAGATACCAGAGGAAATCATAGGGTCTCCCTTTCCAGAACCAAGACAGCGTTCCAGGCTGCTAAGATCTCAGTCAGAAAGTTCTGATGAAGTTATGGAACTGGACCTTTCACATGGGAAAAAGGATGCTTTTGTCTTGGAGGTAATATCCATGTCTATGATGCTCATGCTCCTGCCTTTCATCTTGAAAAATGTATGGAAAATAGATAAAGGACCTCTTAATTATTTCTAAAGTATCCTGAATTGTAGAGCAGCTCATTAATTTTTGTATCAATAGAAACTCTTAATTGAAATTTGAAGCACACCTCTGTTCCTCTCTCCTGTTGTTCTTTAGCACATCTACTGTCTTCATATGAACCACATCCTAAAAGATATCCTCCTCTTGGTCATCTTTGTCGAGCAGTACCTAGATGCTAGTAAAAAGCAAATGGGCGATTCTTTTTCAGCTACAAAAAAGACAGGCAGTCATCACTGATGGGAGCCTTAAATAGCTTGTATGCTACACCTCAGCATTCAGTGTTGAAACCCAAAAATTACATTATTTTTGTGATCATTAATACAATTTATTTATTCTTTGAGGCTCCTATTATATTGTCTTTTTCTATGTCTGAGGAGCTAGAATTCTTTGCGTCTAACATTTTATTAGACTAAATGGCCTTCAGAAAACAGAAGAACCTGGAGTGCTCTGTCAGGTGAAGAGGTGCATGTTATAACTTAATATTTGAAGTGTACTTATTTATTCTGAAGTTAAATTGCTTTTTAATGAGCATATATTTAAATGAATTAAATACTTTGAAGTACTGTGAGAAGTGAAAAAATAAATTTTGTTTCCCTGAAAGTGCTAAATTAAAAATGCTTGAATTTTAAACTTGAAAGTGGTGGTCAAATGATAATTATACTAAAACCTGAAGAAATGGAATGTTGTTTTTTATTTTTTTTTAATCTTGATTAGTTGTTTTGTATTTTGTTCAGTTTGCCTCTTTATTGATCCAGCTCGTCTTTTTCAGAAGCAAATATGAAATTTAAAAACTTTGGTATGGTTTTTCAAAACCGGGTGTCTAAGTTTGGGCTAAAGCCCTTATTTAGGAATCTAAATAAGTTAACTGATTTTCAAAAGTGCTAAGTACCCAGCAATTCCCAAATTAGTCATTTATTTAGGCATCTAAATAAACTCGACTTTTGTATCTAGAAACAACCTTGTTGTAGTATTTTTGTCTTATTGACACTACCAATGTGTTTTATTTGTTTCAGATTGATGATACAGATGCAATGGAAGATGTACATTCTTTACTGACGGATGTTCCACCACCTCCAGGTCGAGTAAACAAAATTCTCATGCTATGTGATTAAAATTAATAGTTATATAAACTTTTGGCAGTCCTTTTCACAATATGCTGGATAATGGAGAATTGTTTTATTTCATTCAAGGTCAGAATTGGAAAAAAAATTCTTTGAAATGCAATATTGTAGGTCAAATGTCACAGAGGACAAATGCTTTGTCTCTCTTGAGAATATGTTGATTGTAACTTGAGGCAAGGAAGATTGCTTCCCAATACACTGTTGTGTGCTGATCATCTTTTTGTATCATAACTGGAAGTTCAACATAGTAGTCATTTCCTTGTAGAGTGAAAAGTTTCAAAAATCTTGTGTCTTTTGCACTAGTAATTCAGTATCTGCAGATTATTATATTCTGGACGGCTGAAATATAGGTAGAGGGTTCACTGGATGTAGAAGTATTGAGTCAATATATTGCTGCAGTGACTTTGGCCATATAATATGAGCTGTCCATTAGATACTATGTTTTATTCCAGGAATGTTGTTTAAACTAAACAGTATTACTTGTTATATCTCGCGTGTTGTCAAACAACAACTTTTATATTTTTTCTTTCAATGTGGCAGCATTCATTTCCATGGTGCTCTCCATATGAAAATCTACCTCTGTCTTCCACTGGAGCTTTCCAAACTGTCGCTTTCTGTTGAGGAGAGACAGTTCAAGAAGACATGGGTTTCTTAATTATTTCATCCACAACATCAAGTTTTTCATCCAAATCCACTGTGCTTATTTTGTCTAGAAAACAGCAGTGTAATAAATAATAGCAAACTGGCTGTGCGGGGGGGGGGGGGGGGGACTAAATTCTTCAATACTTGCTAAAGTCCTTGTGAATCTATAAACATCAGAGTTTAGCACTGTACAAGAGTATTAGATTTTCAGAATACAATAGATGCCACAAAATGAATTATTGACAGTGTAGCAGAATTGATTCCTCCCACCGTTGAAAGTGACCCGTGGCACCCTCCTCTATGCCAATCAAGTGAGAGCTTATAACCCATAACTGCCACCTTCCGTGTTGAGTCCATATTGCCAGCAAGGATGGAGTGTCCTCTCCATATGATGTCGCTGCCATAGCCTGGGCAGTTGATATGGAGGAGGGGCTGCTTTGCCCATGTGTCAGCGTCCCCCTCTTGACTTCACTGGTTTGGACCAGAGGAAGGACGGGAGTCAATACATTTGGAACCAGCTATGCTGCAGGAGTTGCCAGTGCCAAGATCTTCCATCTGCCTGCCTTTCAGGGCTTCACTCTAAGATTGGTTGTCGGCCACAGCTGAAGGGCCCAATCTGTCTTGTGTGGATGTCATTGGCAAAAACACTGAGTGAGTTTGCTCATCCACCTTTTGATGGCATTTCCTACATCAAGGGTTCCACTGCCCTCCAGGCACCATCAGCCCGAAGCCGTTGGCGCTTCCTGAGGTTTCTGGGTTAATTAACCGCCGCCCAGCACTTGGCATTGACCAGTACAGGTTGCACTGCTTATGGTCATAGCGGTAGCAGGTTTTCAATTCTGACCTGATAGAGCTAGATGTGGAGCCCACTGTAGAAGAGCTAAGCAAGGCCAATGATTTACTATCAAGTGGCAAGGCTCCTGGAAAAGATGGCATCCCAGCGAAAATCCTCAAGTGTGGGAAAGACAGCCTATTACCATATCTTCATCAGGTGCTACTTAAATGCTTGAAAGACGGTGAGATTCCACAAGAGAGGCATGATGCAAACATCATCACTTTATATAAAAATTAAGGCGAAAAGGGCGACTGCAACAACTACAGGGGTATCTCGCTACTAAGTGTAGCAGGAAAAGCTTTTGCAGAAGTCATCTTAGTGTGCCTACAACAGCTGGCGAATCAGTTCTACCCTGAATCACAGTGTGGATTCAGGGCTGGAAGATCAACTATAGACATGATATTTTCTCTCTGTCAACTCCAAGAAAAGTGCAGAGAGCAAAACCGACCATTATACATCGCCTTTGTGGACCTAACCAAAGCATTCAACACAGTCAGCAGAGCAGGTCTATTTGCTACACTAGAAAAGATAGGGTGCCCACCAAACTTGTTAATTCTTATATGTTCATTCCACGACAACATGAGAGCAACTGTCCGGTTTCATGGGTCTACTTCAGACTGCTTTGAGATGAAAAGCAGAGTGAAGCAAGGATGTGTTCTTGCCTCTACACTCTTTGAAAACTTCTTCTCAGTACTCTTGAACTGTGTGTTTAAGGACATGAAAGATGGAGTGAAACTCTTTCAACCAGTCCCGACTTAAGTCAAAGACCAAAGTCAAAAAGGTGCTCATCAGGGAACTTCTATTTGCTGCTGCTGATGCCCTCATAGCCCACAATGAAGATCTACTACAAGAACTCATGGGGTGCCTTTCAAGTACCTGTCAGGCACTTGCTCTCACCATCAGCAACAAGAAAACAGTTGTATTAGGACAGGGGGTTCCACAAGATCATTCAATTACCTTAAATGCAAACCAGCTAGAAGTAGTCCAAAAATTCAGCTGTGTAGGTTCTACAGTGACCACCAACCTCTCGCCGGATGAAGAACTAAATGTTCGCATTGGAAGGCTGTCACCACCTTTAGCAGACTGACTAAAAGAGCATGGAGCAACTCAAAGCTTACCATCAAGACCAAAATGCTAGTGTACCAAGCTTGCATCCTTAGCACTCTCGTATGATGAAGAAACATGGACAACTTATGCACATCAGGAGAAAAGGTTAAATAGTTTCCACCTACGTTGTTTACGCCTCATACTCAACACCAAATGGCAGGATAAAGTCACCAACATAGAGGTTCTTCGAAGGGCATTATTACCAAATGTCACAGCCCTGCTCATGCAAAGACGACTGCACTGGCTGGGCCATCTGAGTAGGTTTGCCGATGAACGCATACCCAGTGACATGCTATATGGGAAGCTATCAGAGGGAACAAGAACAACAGGGCGCCCCAAGCTTCGCTATAAAGACACATGCAAGGGAGATATTAAGGAATTTGGAATTGATTCTGAGCAATGGGAAATCTTGGCAAGTAATCGTAACAAGTGGTGCCATCATCTCCATCAGGGTATCAAAGTCCATGACAGGAGCTGGCTCCTACAGCTTGAAGAGAAAAGAGCCCATAGGAAGCTAACTGCTCCCAACCAAGATACATACACTTGCAATAACTGCTAAAGAACATGCAAATCTTGGATTGGACTATTCAGTCACATGAGACATTGCAAACCATCTACATCGGTGGTCACCAACCGGTAGATTGCGATCGACTGGTCGATCCTGGAGCCTCTGCCAGTCGATTGCAATCTCCGTCCGCTAAAAGTCTGGCGGGGCTAAGGCAGAGGCTCCCTGCCTGCCCTGGCCATGTGCCGCTCCCAGAAGTGGCCAGCACGCCCCTGAGGGCAGGGGGGTGGGAGGGAACAGGGATCTCTGTTCGCTACTCCTGCCTGCAAGCACTGCCCCAGCAGCTCCCATTGGCCTGGAATGGGGAACTGTGGCCAATGGGAGCTGCGGGGTCGGTGCTTGCAGGCAGGAGCAGCACGCAGAGCCACGTGCGTCTCCCGCAGGGGCATGTTGGCCGCTTCCGGGAGCGGCGTGGGGCTGGGGCAGGCAGGAAGCCTGTCTTAGCCCTGCTGCGCCACCGCCCGAGGTAAGTGCTGCCCGGTGGAAGTCCGCACCCCAGCCTTGAGGCCCTGCTCAGAGCCAGCACCCCAAACCCCTACTGCACCCCAAGCCCCAGCCCTGAGCCCCTTCCCAGAGCCAGCACCCCATACCCCCTCCTGAACCCCAACACTCTGCCCCAGCCTGGAGTCCCCTCCTGCACCCAAACTCCCTCCCAGAGCTTGTACTCCTCACCCCCTTCTTCACCCCAACCCCCCTACCCCAGGCTCAGCCCGGAGCCCCCTCCACACTCTGAACCCCTCGGCCCCAGCCCAGAGCCCAAACCTCAACCCCCTGCCCCAGCCCCGGTGCAAGTGAATGAGAGTGGGAGAGAGCAAGTGACGGAGGGCGGGGGGGATGGAGTGGGTGTGGCTTCAGGCAAGGGGCGGGATAGATCCTGGGTTGCACTTAAATTCAAAAAATGATCTTGTGTGTAAAAAGATTTGAGACCACTGATCTACATCATAGTCTGCAATTCCCATTGTCTCTCACATACGAAAGGATGCCAACAACAGCAGAATTGATGCTAGAACTTCATATGAGATTTTAGTGGTCTATATGTCTATTATTTAGCAACATTGTTGTTGTTTTAAATATGTATATATTGCATAATGTGCTACCTACTACAACATTGTGATCGTTTCTTCTTTGGAAAAAATTATTCCTACCTTTTGATTCTCACTTATAAACAAACTTTTTGTTTGCTTGGTGGGGTTTTTTTTTTTTTTTTTTTTTTTCTGGTTTCAATGTCTCTTTTCTAAGGGTATGTCTACACTACGAGGGTAGTTCGATTTCTCTTAAATCGAAAATGTAGAATCGATATTGCAAAGTCGAACATGTGTGTCCACACTAAGGACAGTAATTCGACTTTGTGAGTCCACACTAACGGGGAAAGCGTCGACATTGGAAGCGGTGCACTGTGGGCAGCTATCCCACAGTTCCCGCAGTCCCCGCTGCCCATTGAAATTCTGGGTTGAGCCGCCAATGCCTTCTGGGTAAAAAAAAAAAGGGTCGAGGGTGCTTTTGGGTACTTGTCGTCATCCGTCCGTCACTACCGCCCTCCCTCCCTCCCTGAAAGCGCCGGCGGGAAATCAGTTCGCGCACTTTTCTGGTCAGTGACAGCGCGGACGCCACAGCACTGCGAGCATGGAGCCCGCTGCGACCATCGCTGCAGTTGTGGCCCTTGTCAACGCCTCGCAGGTTATCATCCACCTTTCCCAGAGGCAGATGCAGATAAACCAGGCGAGGAGGCTACGGCACCGCGGTGAGGGCCTGAAGTCTGAGAGTAGCACAGGCCTGTCAGAAAGCACGGGACCCAGCGCCGAGGACATCACGGCGACAATGGGTCATGTGGATGTTGTGGAACGGCGATTCTGGGCACGGGAAACAAGCACGGACTGGTGGGACCGCATAGTGCTGCAGGTCTGGGATGAATCCCAGTGGCTGCGAAACTTTCGCATGCGGAAGGGGACTTTCCTTGAACTTTGTGAGTTGCTGTCCCCTGCCCTGAAGCGCAATGACACCCGGATGCGAGCAGCCCTGACTGTCCAGAAGCGAGTGGCCATAGCCCTCTGGAAGCTTGTAACGCCGGACAGCTACCGGTCTGTCGCAAACCAGTTTGGCGTGGGCAAATCTACCGTGGGGGTTGTTGTGATGCAAGTAGCCAACGCAATCATTAAGGTACTGCTCTCAAAGGTAGTGACCCTGGGGAACGTGGAGGTCATCATAGATGGCTTCGCCGCGATGGGATTCCCAAACTGCGGTGGGGCTATAGATGGAACTCACATCCCTATCCTGGGACCGGAGCACCAGGCCAGCCAGTACATTAACCGAAAGGGCTACTTTTCAATGGTGCTGCAAGCACTGGTGGACCATCGGGGACGTTTTACAAACATCAACGTCAGATGGCCGGGCAAGGTTCATGACGCTCGCGTCTTCAGGAACTCTGGTCTGTTTAGATGGCTGCAGGAAGGTATTTACTTCCCGGACCACAAAATAACTCTTGGGGATGTGGAGATGCCTACAGTGATCCTTGGGGACCCAGCATACCCGCTAATGCCCTGGCTCATGAAGCCCTACACTGGCGCCCTGGACACTGAAAAAGAACTGTTCAACTACCGGCTGAGCAAGTGCAGAATGGTGGTGGAGTGTGCTTTTGGCCGTCTCAAGGGGAGATGGAGAAGCTTACTGACTCGCTGTGATCTCAGCGAAACCAATATCCCCATTGTTATAGCAGCTTGCTGTGTGCTCCACAATCTCTGTGAGAGCAAGGGGGAGACCTTTATGGCGGGGTGGGAGGTTGAGGCAAATAGCCTGGCATCTGATTACGCCCAGCCAGACAGCCGGGCGATTAGAAGAGCCCAGCGGGACGCGCTGTGCATCCGGGAGGCTTTGAAAGCTAGGTTCCACAGTGAGCAGGGTAACCAGTGACTTTTAAGTTTCTGTACAGAGAAGCTGAACCTGCGACCGTTTCTTTACCCAGTTAATGTTGACTATCCTCTCCAGTTACAGACCCCCTCCCCCCCCTTCCAAAAAAATAAAATCAGTTTTATTTTGTTAATGAACACCGTTGTCTTTATTACTGTTTTCACGGGAATGTTTGAAACCTGGGACGCAGACTGTGGTGGGGAGCGGGTGTAGTGTACTGATGCAAATGATCCTTCTAAACTCCAGGAATGACAGGATTCACAGTGGCGGACTGGTTGTTTCAACGGAGCCTGCCAGCCCTCCTGAGCGGGACTGCGTGTATGTGGGGGCTATGTGACTTTATGGCAGGGGGAGGAGGGTTACAGATCCCCTGCTGCGTGGCTCTGTGATCCAGGACAAAGACCGCTGCATAAGATTTGTAACTGCCCTCCCCCGCAACAAAGTCACAGTGCAACACCCCCCCCCCCCCCCCACGCACAGAACATGAAAACCACCTCCCAGACTGACCAGGGTAACTAGTCACTGCACTGTGTATGTGCCCTGCTGCTGGACCTGCCCCCGCCTCTGTACCCTGCTAAAGGTGACTGTCCTGTCCAATTACCAAGCCCCTTCCCCCCCTTCAGACAGACTCTCCCTCAAAAGAACATGACTGAAACAGTAATGAACAGAAACGTATTTTTTATTAACAACCACACGTGAAACTGGGGGGTGAAACTTGGACGGGGGCTTGGGTGAGGCGGGCAGGAAAGGACTTTTCAAATTTTGGGGAATGACAGCCTTCTGGTGCTTGAGCAGTCTGCAGGGGTGGAGTGAGAGCTTTCACGGACTCTGCCGCCCCTCCTTCTTTGGACTTTGGGCGAGGGGTGTATGGGACTTGGTGGCGGGGGAGTGCGGTTACTGATAGACTGCAGCGGGGCTCTGTCCTCCTGCCTCCGTTCCTGCAGAACATCAACAAGGCGCCGGAGCGTGTCCGTTTGCTCCCTCAGAAGTCCAAGCAGCGTTTGAGTCGCCTGCTGGTCTTCCTGCAGCCACCTCTCCTCACGGTCCATGTGTGTCCGGTGCATTTGGGACAAATTCTCCCTCCAATGGTTCTGCTGTGCTGCCTGGGCTCGGGAGCAGCCCATTAGTTCTGAGAACATGTCCTCTCGCGTCGTCTTCTTCCTCCGCCTAATGTGCGCTAGATCCTTCCCCTGAATCTGTGTCCGGGTTACATGCTGGGGAGGGTTGGTAGGGGATCTCTGTAAGGGTGATGAAGAGCTCCTGGCTTTCGGGGAAATCAGCTTGGTAAGCGCTGTAGACTGCCTCGTCCTCCTCATCTCCTTCCTCATCTTCCCCGTCCGCTAACATGTCCGAGGAAGCGGCCGTGGACAATATCCCATCCTCAGAGTCCACAGTCAGTGGTGGGGTAGTGGTGGCGGCCGCACCTAGGATGGAATGCAGTGCCTCGTAGAAACGGGATGTGTGGGGCTGGGATCCGGATCGTCCGTTTGCCTCTTTGGTCTTCTGGTAGCCTTGTCTCAGCTCCTTGATTTTCACGCGGCACTGCGTTGCATCCCGGCTATATCCTCTCTCTGCCATGGCTTTAGAGATCTTCTCATAGATCTTTGCGTTCCGTCTTTTGGAGCGCAGCTCGGAAAGCACGGACTCATCGCCCCACACAGCGATGAGATCCAAGACTTCCCGATCAGTCCATGCTGGGGCCCTCTTTCTATTCTGGGATTGCACGGCCATCTCTGCTGGAGAGCTCTGCATCGTTGCCAGTGCTGCTGAGCTCGCCACGATGTCCAAACAGGAAATGAGATTCAAACTGCCCAGACAGGAAAAGGAATTCAAATTTTCCCGGGGCTTTTCCTGTGTGGCTGGTCAGAGCATCCGAGCTCGGACTGCTGTCCAGAGCGTCAACAGAGTGGTGCACTGTGGGATAGCTCCCGGAGCTATTAGCGTCGATTTCCATCCACACCAAGCCTAATTCGATATGGCCATGTCGAATTTAGCGCTACTCCCCTCGTTGGGGAGGAGTACAGAAGTCGAATTTAAGAGACCTCTATGTCGAACTTAATAGCCTCGTGGTGTGGACGGGTGCAGGGTTAATTCGATGTAACGGCGCTAAATTCGACATAAACTCCTAGTGTAGACCAGGCCTAAGAACTTGTATTTTCCTTATATTCTTTGAAACAGTACTTATTTGTTTTCCAAAATTCAGATTGGTTTTCTTTTTTCTTCTTTGTTATACCAATCTCCGTTAGTTCAAATTTTCTTTCTTCATGTGTAATAATGATATAGTTGATCTAGAAATGTATATTTAAAATATAATTCTTTAAGACCAGTTTCCTTACTCTAGGATTCAGCAACCAACAATACATTGCTCCTCCTGGAACTTCAGTACTCACGGCCCCAACTCCATTATAAACTTCATTTTAATAGCAAACAGCTAGTTACATCATACTCACCTTTTAGCTTTCAAGAATATCCTTATAGAAAATAATGGCAGTTATTCTTCATAGATGTGAAACGTCATCTTCATGTTGTTGCACATAGTCTTCTTTTATCATGCCTTCCAGCTTGCTTACATTCATGATATCCATAGTATCCACTCATGTATGAACTTTGACATGCAGTTGCAGGACTTGTTCTAAATTTCCTTTAAGTATAGCTTTCATGAAATATAGAGTTTTATTTGAAAGCCACAAGAAATGTTATTAAATATACCATATTGTGATCATATTTACATAACAGTCAAACAATGGCAACATTTATGAAAAAGAATCCTGGTGTGAAAAAAAATCAAGCATTTCCAGAACTAGTCATTTGTTATAATTGAGGATTGTGTGTATATTATGCAAGGTGATAAACAGATTATCCCAGTAATTATTAAATTTCGCAAGACAGATTTTTAATCTCCTAAATAATTAGGGCTGTTGATTAATCGCAGTTAACTCACGCGATTAACTAAAAAAAATTAATTGCGATTAATTGCAGTTTTAATCACACTCTTAAACAATAGAATACCAATTGAAATTTATTAAACATTTTGGATGTTTTTCTATATTTTTAAATATAGTGATTTCAATTACAACACAGAATACAAAGTGTACAGTGCTTACTTTATTTTTTATTACAAGTATTTACACTGTAAAAAAACAAATGGTGAAAAGAAAACTTTTATAACACTTTATCCTGACTTGCTGTGCAATACCCCATTTTTAGGTTGTATGCTCTTCTGGGTCTGACTGTCTTGCTTTGTGAGTCATTTTTTGGCAAATGAAAAAAAGATTAATAATATACACATTATAGTAATGAAGCTTTATACTTTTAAGAATATTTATTCACCAATGCTTCACATTTTTGCTGCTATGTAGGTTTTTGCAGAAAATATATTTAATCTTTGTTCTGTATTATGAAATACCTTATGTTTAGAATGCTGGTATATTACTGTAGTACTGCTGTATGTTTTTAAATTTATGCATAGCAACATTTGAAAAAAGTACTGTGGAAAGTTAATTTAACTTTTGTCAAACTGTGCACTACTTCATACACAGCACATTATATAACTTTGTGAATATTTTCTTTAACAGGTTTTTACAGTTGTAACACAGAAATTATGCCTGGCATAAATAACTGGACTTCTGATATACAGGTAAAGTAGCTTTTAAAAACAAAAAGACCTTTTAAAACCAAGCTTGTATACAAATATACTGTTGACATTGCAATAGATTTTAGAGTAGTTGTACTCTGATAAATGAATTAAAAATGACACCCCCTTACTCAACGTATTCATTCCTTTTGTTTAAACTGATATAACTGAGTTGTGACAAAAATAAGTTTTTATTGCTTTATACTCCCATTGCATTGCAGAATCAGTTCAGCCAAGAAAGTGTGAGCTGTATTGTGCATAGTCAACAGAATAGTTTTTAGAAGATCCACTTAGTTATACCTGTGCAATTCCGTTCAAGGTAAAGGGGTTGCATGGGTATAACTATGGGTATGATTTGGCCCCCAGAACCTGGTTTGCTGTTGAGTGACAAGGTAAGAACCTGGCTGGCTTTCAGAGTCAGTCCCAGATGAGGTTGAATACCTAAGCTTATGCTTAAAAAAAAAAAAAAAAAAGTTGTATTTTTTGAGAGAGACGCCCTATGTGTGTCTCTCACATGCTCTCACAAAATATTAATGTTAGATTATCTATCTATCTATATATATATATATATATACACACACACACACTCTTATATGTGAGGCAAATAAAAAAATGCAACATTCCCTTTTTTCCACAGCACTACTTTGTCACTAATCATTTTACGTATTGATATACAGTTCTTTATAAAGTTTCCTTTTGTTTGTACAATTTCATAAAGGACAAGTACGTTCCTCCAGTATCTGATCATAGACTGTCATTTTTGTTTCTTCCTCTTTCTCTATTCACCATGACCACTAGTGCTAATTAATGTCTTTAATCAATTGCTTTGTTCCCACTATTGCAACATATAGATTTAAAATTGAGGAAGATAAAGATATAAACTTTTATGTTTCTGCTTCAGATGTTCACCTCAGTAAGAGTATCCAGATTAAGCAACATTAACCTGACAAATCAAACACTTAACAAGAACTTTAATGATCTCTGTGAGAATCTGCTTAAGGTAAGAGTCCTAGTTTCCAGATGTATGTGTTTATTTAAATAGAGGTAACATGGAATTTAGGTTACATTGCAAACAACACTTTGTATTTTCTTTAGGCTTACCTTTCAAAATTATAGACTTGTTTTAGGTTGTATCTATAATTAGTTCCTGAGCAGTCCTACAAATATTTAAAACGCTGGATATGATGTTAATAGCTCCTGAGACGCATCAAATCAGAATAAAATCTTTGACTCAGCATGTTATAAAAATAACAATATTAAGCTATTGGACAGAGCAGACAACATACCATAAACCTTTAAACCTCAAGTGAAATCACTAATTGAGTCTCAAATAAGAGAAAATAATAGTTTTATTAAGGTAATTATTTTTACTGCATAAAAGAAATATAGACTTTTGTCTTTCCAGGATAAACCCGATATAGAATTAACATTTTTTTTAGAATAACACAAATAATATATTGTATTCAACAGAGTCTATATTTTAAGCTACGATCTATGATTCCCTGCTGCCTTTGTCACGTAAATTTTACAGTGGCTCTTCCAGAGGATGAAGTAATTCAGGTAACTAATTTTGTTCATTTGTTATTAATGCCACTTTGTTTTCTGATTACATTAGATCTTGCAAAATAAACTAGATTAGATTGAGTCACTAGTATGCTGAAGGAGCTTTAAGGAAGAACTATGTGCCACAAGATGTGTTGTTCATTCAGTTGTTCACAATCTCCCTCTGATTATATGAAACAGCACCACAGCACGTTATTGTGCTGATGGAATGCCATCTTTCCAATGAAATATGAAATAGAAGGTCCTGACTAGTTGCCTTTAAAGCTGCTCTACGGCGCATACAATAAAAATATGGCTGCTTAATTCATCATCCTTTACAAATTCTAAATTTGATAACTTCGTTTTGGCTACCTAATTTTTTCTTGCAGTTTCAAGAGGATGCAGTATATTTCTTCACTTTTAATACATGGTGTGTTTTGTTGGCGTAAGTTATTAAGCAGCTCCTCTGTTTTCAACAAGAGTGTGGCTTCATTTCTGTGGCCAGGGAACAAATTCCTTTATATTCCTTACCTACCTCACAAAGTACAGTGAGACTTAACTCATATTTATAAGATGCTGTGCAATCCTCTGATGAAAGGCAAAGAATTGATGAAAATACAAAGTCATAATTATATTTTGGTTTTGTTGACACACACTTTTTTTTTTTTTTTTTAAACTTGGCTCAAACATGTTCGGGATCTTTTGACAACAGATCCTAGCCAATATCAGCTCTTAGACCATCTCTGTCATGGAAGGTTGTTTCATATAATATCTGCTGTGTTTCTTCATTCTAGCAATGACTGCCATTTTGTTAGCTTCTAATTGCTATGATTAAGGGCCTTAAACATTGTTATTTATATAGAACATTGCCATTAATGGGTTATGGCATTTCATAGGTATCTCTGCTCACAAGACAGCACCTTGAATATAGTTAATAAAAATGTAAGTGCTGCTAAAAAACAAACAACTTATTTCTACTCCCAATAAGGTGCATGAAGTAAATTTTCCCCATAATAGAATGTTAATTTTGGCAAAGCTTTTGGAAGATTGTACAAGAGAGATTTTATACTAACAATATGTACTGTATCTTTTGATTGCAGATCACAGTCACAGCGGTTGCAATAACATTTGACAAAAACCAAGCTTTACAAACCAGTAAAGTCCCTACAGAAAAAACATTGCAAAGGGGTAAGCATTTTGAGGGAGGTGAAATTATCAGTTCTTGATAATCATTTGTATAGGAAAGATGTTTACTGTGTAGTGGATGATATCACTCTTAGTTTATCAATTCAACCACACACTTCTTCACTGGAGAACTCTCTCTAGTGAACAGACCTGCAACTATATGAAAGAAATTCTTAGCCTTATTCCGTGCTCCAGTTTTTTAAACAAACTTTTAAATGGATTCTAAATGAGTGGTCTACTCATGCATTTTTCTGCTGTCACTGTGCTTTGGAAAAAAGGACGTGTTTATTATGGAATGCTTGTGCTTATTCTTATAAATTGCAAAATCTTTTCACAAGCTTTTAGGAAATTCATTATTCATAATGCTTAGAAAACTAGGCTAACTGACTTTTTGGAACTCAATGAAGTGTAAAACATTCTGAAGGGAGTGGAGAAGATTTATGCAATTTATGTATGAGCTTGCTAAAGGAGCACACATGCTAAACTGAAGAAGAATGCATGTTGTAAAGAAATTTAGGTAGACTTTATTTAAACTATTAATGATGGAGGTTGATAATGGGCTACAGAGCAATGGACCTCGAGTTCACTGGTTTAAATCTAGATCAGTTCAATAGCCTATATGAATTAAACTGATAATTTCAGTCTGGTTCCTGGCACTGAAGTGTTAAGTTCAGGTCACAATTGATATCCTCTCTGCCCTCTCTGCAAAAATGGACTGAGCTTGGAGGTTTGAATTCTTTTCTCACCTCTAGAAATGGCCCTTCGAAGCTAAGTTTGAAAGCGTTCAAATCATTAACTGGCGGGTTGAGGGGGCTTTCTTCGCCTCTGTGTTATTTATCTTGTGTGGATAGTGAACTTAAGTGTTGAGGCCTATGCAACTTCTTTCACTAGCACTAAATAGATAGAAGAACCAGGTATCAATAGGAATTTTTAATTAGATAAAATATAAAAAAAACGACTATTGGATACCATTAACTCAGTTAAGGCAGACCTAAAGCAGTTGGGTTGGTTTTCCTAAAATATTCATATTTAAGTCAAGCCCTATTGAGTGGAATTCAGATTCTGTCCAAGTAGTTTTGCAGCTGTATTTATTAGCAAAAGTCTAATTGCTTATCTGCACTCAAAGTCCATCACTATGTATTTATGTTGAATAAATGTGTTCTAGTCAGTCCTTACTAAATTAAATCTGTAGTGCTTATTTATATTGGCAAGATTTGGGGTTTCTGGTTAAATATCTGTTTAATGTATGTGTGTATTTCTTCTTTGTTGAAGCCTCTACAGACAATGAAGAGCAGCTACAATTTCCATTGGAACTTTGCTCTGATCCTCTTGTTTCTCAACCATTCTCACCAGCTAAAGGTTGGTTAAATGAAAAGAAAAAAATAATTCTATATGGTGTTCCACTCACTCGCTCCCTCATTGCTGGTGGAGTGTATTCTCTTGAAAGCAGCTATGTACCATGCTTTGACATTCTTTGCTACCTCAGATGTAATGAAATGCTCTGCCCTTCAGTCAGATTTCTCAAGCATTAGATAAGAAGGATTGGTTAGCACACTTCTGTCCCCTTCCTTTGTCCTCTCACTTGTTACTTAACAAGAATTTTCCACCTTCTGCTCCATTTACTGTATTTAAATCATCATAAGTGGAACCTTTGTCCCTGTGCAGCATTTAGTTTATTGGACTTCTGTCGCCCTGTCCCGTGCTGCCTTGTTTCTTCAAGTAGCACATGTAAAATGACTGCCCACAATACCAGACTCAGAAATTCAAATAACGTTAATAAAATGCATCTTAGTTTATTCGTGGCAAGAATGTTTTATCTTGTGAACTTCGACTGTTGGGCTGAGAAAAACGGCTTATGATTTTCCTTGAACAATTTTTTAAATGAAGGGTCTTCATTACTTAAGAGGGAGCAAGTGAAAGGAAACTTAAGTTTCCCTGACAAATGGCTATTATATTGCTTGTTTGGTGGTTCTTTCCATTGTTAAACAGCTATTGCATTCTACTCCAAAGGTAGCTGCATTTCAACAATGGATGAAGTGTTTCCTGTATAAGTGAGTTAAAGGGCCAGATTGTCAGCTCCTGTAAATCAGTTCCATTTACTTCAGTATGTATAGTAGCTGAGACTCTGGCCCAAATCGTTTTGGAATGAAATAAGTTTAATAAACAAAGTAGATCATTGTTTATTATGAACATTTCTTTTTGAATGGTTAGAGAGCTCCCTCTTCTACCCGTTGTATAACGTCACATATGCTATAAAAGAAGAAGTTTCACCATTGTTCAGATTTTTCAAGAGGTCAATACAGTTAGTTTAGAACAGTTTCCTCTTCTGGGTTTTTTTTTTTAATTTTTTGGTCCTTTTCTGCTATGATCAGTTTACCTTTTTTATTACTGCCTGTAAAAGGAAAGGTTGGAAAAACTGGGCATGTTTAATCTAGAGAAGAAAAGGTAGGAAGGAGACATCAGTCTTTGAGTATGTGAAAGATTGATATAAAGAGGATGTTGATCACTTGTTCTCCATGTCCACCAAGGTTAGGAAAAGAAGTAATTGGCTAAGTTTGCAGTAAGAGAGATTCAGGTTAGATATTAAGAAAATTTTTCTAACCATAAGGAAAATGTAATGGTGGTCACTCACCCTTTGAGCGCCCCCCTGGTGGCTCATGTAGAACCACAGTTGTCACTGCCTCAGTTTCCCGTAGCGTGCTTTCTGTAAATGAAGGGAGACATATACACCTCTACCCCGATATAATGCGACCCGATATAACATGAATATAGTTCTTTAACTAGTTAATTGCCGCCCAGCTAATTAAGCAATTATCTCTCCCCAGGTGGATCTGGGATTGCTCATTCTCTTTAATGGAGTCCACAGTTAAGATGGATGCTTGACCTTAAGGGCCATCCCCCATGATAGATAGATAAGCACTGGAACAGGTTATCTGGAGAAGTTGAGGAATTCCTGTCATTAGACATTTTTAAGAACAGGCTAGACACACAACTATCAGGGATGGTCTTGATATACTTAATCCTTCCTCAGTGTAGGGGGATGAACTAAATGACCTCTTGAGGTCCTTTCTCCCTTACGTTTCTGTGACTCTGTGAAAGGTCTGGTATACATATACAAATTCTGTGCAAAACAGAGATGCTTCCCTTTATTTTAAGCTCCACATGGATATTTCAAAGTTATCTTCTTTAAGGCATTGGGTATTATGTAGCCTTCCAAGTATTCTGGTGTCCATCAGTGAGTGCCCTAGATCTCTCATACCTTTGAGAGTCAGTGCTTTAACAGTTTAGCCAGTTATACAGGAAGAACAGTTGAAAACCCCGGCATAACCATTTCGACCTCTGGGTTTTTTTCCCTTTATCCCTCTTTCCCCAACTGTAATCACAATGAAGGGAGAAGTGAAAGCTTCATCATTGGTGTGGTATCAGGAGACCATTCTCCAAAGATTACATTCAATTTTTTGGTAACTGGCTCTCTTAATTCTCCATTAAATTAAGCGTGATGGCATCCCTGATGTGGCACTTTCTTGGTTTCCATTATTTTATTACACAAACTAGCCTTCTTTCAATATGGATTTCAGTGTTAACTCACTGTAGTATTAGGGAGTCTTCAGTATCTTTTCACTCTATTAATACTAGAACACTTATTTGCATACTAGCCACTGACCAGTAGAGGGTAGTCTGTTCATATGTAAGTAAATCACCTGCGTCAATGTTCTTCACATTTTGTCATATTGTACAAGTACACTGTTCTG
This sequence comes from Emys orbicularis, assembly GCF_028017835.1. Lineage (NCBI taxonomy): Eukaryota > Metazoa > Chordata > Testudines > Emydidae > Emys > Emys orbicularis. Next base: position 126,581,873 of record NC_088683.1, read on the forward strand.
GAATCTTTTAACTAGACAGTTATTTAATCTCTTTTGACTGTTTACCTATAGGCACCAGCGTCTCAATGTAATTATATAACTATCTCAAAAGTAAATTAGCTACTCTGATGATAATCCCCCATATTTTACTTACTGTTCTGTAACATTATCATTTGCTTTAATATACTGGCACAGAATCTTTTGGTATATTAAGCACTAATGAAAAAAGAGTGCTTTTATCATCCCTGCAACAGAAGTCTGCAAAGACTCATATTCACATAATAGCCTGCAGACTTTTATATATTATCTCATTTTAAAGCTTTCATAATACACTTTATGGCTTCAGTTTTTTGTTACTGGTACTACTACTACCACCATCACCACTGTACATTAAAGGGACACACAGTCAACTTGATCTAGTGTTGGTAAAGTAAAACCTAAGATTAGTATAACTGAAAAGTTAATGCAAAGAAAATGTTTCTCTCTTTTTCACTTTTAAATAGTACATTTGGTGGCATTTTTTGTATATCTGATTTCATAGTTTTGTTGGTGAGTTGTTTGTCCTATCTCACCTACTAGCTTGATGGCAGTACTCTCATCCGACTGTGGCAGGGAGCACATGCTCTTTCCTAGGCCTTTCAAGAGGATGTTTACTTGTAACAGCAGCAGAGTTTGGGTCCAGAAGAGTGAGTGAGGCCTTTTCCCAGAGACCCATCACATGTTCTGGGGTTCATAGCAATCTGTGGACAGTGGGAGCCCCTTTCAGTGCCTGGAACCCTAACAGAGTTTGGGCACCTTGTTCTTCCTCCCCTATGATCCTGAATGTGGCTGGTAGCAATTGGAGCATGGAAGTGGGGCAGTTGAGCCTCTGTCTTCCCTGCACCAGGTTAGGGAGCAACAGCAGCCAGGGAAGGGGTTGTGACGCCCTCTTCTCTACTCAGATCTCTGGAGACTAAAGGAAGAAGGGGTCCTTGACTTATTGGGTCTCCAGTACAGGTCCTGGAGTAGTTTAGAAGTTGGGAGGTTGTACTTTGATGCTGTTGCTGAAGATGCTGGCCAACAGACAGGTATGTGAATGGAGGGGCAAGAAGGGGGCTCTTGGTCGTACCCACTCTCCCTTGCTGTGAAGACTCTTCAGAACATCAGCAGAGAAATAGGAACATCTTTATATAACTTTAAAAATAGATTTAAAATACATATGTTCTAGTATTTAAAGGGTGATAATTCAGAAATGTGAATTTCTTAAAATTAGAGAATTTTTTTAAAATGTCAAGTTGAGTGTCCTGTTAAGGTACAGCAGATGTTTTAAAACCAGCACAATTTATATAAGTAAATAACAGAATATTAGTATGAATTCAAGTTACTTTACTATTATTGTTCTTATACTTCAAAGAGAGAAAAGAAGCTCTGATCAATGTAAATAAAAAAAATAATCCACAGACCTAGTAGTCCCAGAAATTGTATTATTTATCATTTGATTTATTTAAGATTGACTTTCTGTACTAGCTCCAGATTGGTTCTGATAAGACTGTCCTACATTATGAAAATTACCCATTGCTGACAATGGGTGTCAGTAACGAGTGCAGCTGAATCCAAGTTGGAGCACAGCTTAACTGCAAGTGTAGGCAAGGACAGATTGTGTTCAAGTCCTTTTCAGAAAGAAACATCATGTGTCCAGGTCTAGACTTGTAACTAAACTCTGTTCCAGTACCAGTTAAGCTGCACCACTGCTAACAACTCTAGCAAGCAGTGAGTATTTTTTTGTAGACAAGGCTATCGTGGCTCCATGTGACGCTGTGCTAGCTATTTCCGTTAGCCATTCTGAGTAGCCAGAGACCAGCGATAATCCGTTTAGCTATGATCAGTTTTAAAAGTACTCTGTTATAACTGACTGGTTTTTAACAGATTGGAAATGCAGGTTTCATAGGAGAGACCTGGATGACTTTTGTAAAACGGTGGTGAGACTGTCAGATGAAAGTACAATAGTTTTGTTGTTTGATAACGACACCTTGATCATGCAAGGACAACATAGGTGGACTTGAGCTCTCCACACATGCTGACAGAGTCTGCCCACATGGTTTTCCTTGCAAGATCTGGGCCTTAGCCTCTGCAGCCGTGTTACCAACCCTCTCAATTTAATCATGAATCTCATGGTAGTTGATGGTTTTACTTAAAGCCCAGTTCCTGGAATCCTGTGGTTACATGAGAATCTCTGCTTTTGTTTTTAAAGAAATAAGTTCCTAGACCTCATGATTGTGGAGAAAAGTTTGGAAGTGTGACCTGAGTGCACCCTGAAAGCTTAGGAAGCAAAGAAAGAGTCCCAAATTTATTATTTTTTAAGTAGAGTCTCACATACTCTGTTGCTTATGGTAGGCTGAGCTGTACGCCCAATAAGAGAGACCCGCATATTAAACTGTAGTCCTGATTTGCCTCTCATATCAATGGGAATCAGCGTTACAGACCGACAGACAGAAATGCCATCAAGTTGAGTGGAGGGCCTTGCTTCACTCTGCCAAAAAACTCACGGATTTTTAAACTATTATGACTCTTTGGCGCCTAGTTCATGATATTTGAACTTTGGGAGTTGAGCAATGCTAACAGTTCAGACTTTTACTGAGTAAATTATGGATATATATAAGGAGGCGGGAAAGGCTGTACCTTGTTTCCAGTATCTCATCTGAGAGTCACAATTTCTTGTAAAAATCAGCAAAAAGTGGGAGGCTAAATTCAGTGTAGTCTCTCAAGTAGCCATTTGTGTTCAGCTAAGCAAGTCTTTCTTCTAAAATGTTTTATGAAGTCTTCTATAATTTGAGCAGAACATTTTTTGTGCTCTCAAATGAATGTAGAAGAAAGAGTGAGACAGATACATGATATCTATTGAGAAGGTATTGGATGTCTGCCAATTTCCCATTAAATACTAGCTCTTTAATGCTTGACCCCAGAGTCAGGTAGGACTGAGTTAAATATGTTTCTATGTTCTACCGTTAGTGTCTTATTATTCCTCAAGGCTGAGCAGGAAATTCCCTAGGCTAGAAACAAGTACTGTATAATTAAGCCCCTTTGTTTTCAGTTTAAACGAATTTTTTAAAAAAAAAAAAATCCAGGGCTTTAAAGTAAGTATTCAGTTTTTTCCGATTTCCCCCTACCTTTGTATCATTCAGATATATAAAAAAAACTTGTTTTATTAGGAAAATACATTGCATGAGATATATGTATTATGATAATACACTAGTTTGTGTGTATATGCAAAGCTGTCTATTGAAGCAAGGCTATGTATTAGTCTAGACGATACACACAATAAACAAGCTCTGAAGTGCGTATGCATCTGAACATACTGATGAATTTCACGCCCTCCATGTACACATTTCAAGCTGTTAGCTGGTAACGGTTTAAAGATCTGACACTCTAAAATGGGAAGAAAACGAAAATCCGTATCAGAATACGATTCAGAACACAAGGAAATTAAAGGAAGGTTAAAACAAAAACAAAAACCGGAGAAAAGGATGAAGTTGAGAGTATGCTCTGCAAATGATGTGGCCCAATTATGAAATGTAAATATTTATAGGCCGATAGTTCTAAGTCTGCAACAGTAAACTTTATTCAAATGAAAAGTTTTATTTGGGGATTGTTTTCTTAAACTCAGAGGTGGCATTGTGTTTTAAGTTTTGTTTTAGTTCTGCAGCAAACCACACTGAATTCCATTCATCAAAGTATTTAATCTACTGAATACTTCCCCCCGTCCTTCCATCCACCAAAATAAACCCCGGCATTTACCCATAAAAAGTAATAATAGTTTTTTTGCACCAATTTTCACCTGTTTTTATTGTTGTAATAATAAACACCGATAAATTCCTGGGAAAAATAAGAACTGAAAACGAAGGACTCTGTGTATAACGGCTTGTTATATAGTATACTACTGAAAACATGGTCTAATCTCAGACGTGAAAGAAACCATCTGTCATAACAAAGGGGGGGAAAAAGAGCAGACATGACTATATTTCATAGAGCAACAAAGTCTATAGGAAAACTCAGCAAAGGTGAACCATGTGGAAAAAGCACATCATGGGGATACAGACACAATGTATTCTGAGGCTGCTCATTTCTCAGGCATGTTTAACGATTGTTCTTGTATAATTCATGCGATAAGGAATGCCTTATAAAATCAGTGGGGAATTTGTTAGAAAGTACTAGAAATAATCTTGATAGGGAGGCTGGAGTACATTGAACAAGTATATGAACCTATGGAGAGGAAGAGAAAGTCCTATGGTCTTCATGCTTGTTGCATTCCTTCTCCAAACAATTTTGAGAGCTGTGTAAATGTCTTGAATGTATCACATTTTTTTGAGTATTGTTGTTACTCGTTGAATAAAATGGGATTGGAATAAAGCAGTAATAAGTTGTGTAAAGGCTTTTAAAGCCTAGTGGGGAGCCTTCAATGACTGGATCTTTCCCAGAGGGAATAACAGTGGTGATTTGGGCCCAGAATATTAGCCTATCCAGTGTTTCTTTTCAAGCTTGAATAATTTGAAGGTAGGATCCTCCTGAAACAGATCCCATTTCTGAGCAGAGAAAGCACTCTCAGCTTAGTATAAAAATTGATTCCAGCACTAAATTTCTTGGAGGTCACTGGTTACGTCACCCTGATTCCGCAGTATTGCTGTGCCCATGTGAACCCCCATTGACTTCAGTGGAACTCTATACGGGCACTGCAGTCTGCCCACATACAATGAATTGCAAAATTGGGGCCTTAGATGGCCTTCTTGCTTTATTTTGGGGGGAAGGAATATTCATCTTGGCCTGACTTTTTTTTTTTTTTTTTTCTTCTTCCAAAATGTGAACAAAACTGCTCAGTTATTTGAGTTTCATGGAAGTTAAAACTGTCTCTCTTCAAATAAATCATCTGAATTTTATGTACTAGTAACTGACTTAAAACATTTTAGGAGGAACTTTCCATTATAAAAGAATTTTGCGACCTGTTTTGAAGAGTTTTCACACCTCTGTTGTTTACAGCGGGCCTTTGAAATTTTGCACACAAAAAAACTACCTCAAACTAGGGTCTTATTTTTTTTTTTGGTCCCATGAAATTTTTGTTTTGTTTTTTTTAAAGACCTTGATGGGCATTTCTTAAATAACAATAACTCATAATTTTGGCATCTCGGTAGCGATAGCTGTTTACCCAGATCATGGGTACCAGCATGGGAAGAAGCAGTTTTCACAGAGCTGTTACTTACCTCACCCTGTCTTGCCCACCTGTATGGGTGATGAGTGCAGTCTGCCCCAAAGTACCAGCAAGTGTTACTGTCATCATTCTGTGGGAAGTATGCTGTGCCAAGTATAGATCTGGTTCAGAGTACTTCCTAGTACTTTCCATGGGGAAACTGGAAGGCACATTATGTTTTCTGAGCATCAGTTTCTGTCTTCTCCTTCAGGGATAGCACAGTTACGACCTGCACGTAGCTTGGGGCTTGGAGCAAAGCCACAACTAAGTCCATAGGAAGTGCGGTATGCCATCCTCCCCCCTCTCTAATAAAAACCAACATAATTTTTGGAAGGCTTGCTCAGTTTCAGGCAGCTGAGGATGAAAAATTCCATTATTATTATGTAAAAACCTTTAAAATAATGTCTTGTGTGTTGGAACAACCTTAGTCAGTTCCCCATCAACAATTATAACAAAGTTTGGAGCATAGTCAAATATAATTTAAATATCTTAATTTGGATTAGAGTATTGCATTTTTACTGCCCTCTCCTCTATGTAACAGTCGCTTTATGCATATCCTCTATGCTCTGCATTTATGTGCACCCAGTCAACTGGGTTAACCATTAATCTGCTCCATTGCATATATAGACTGTTATATTCCTCCCCAGCCCACTGTAATCTTTTATCTAAATTATACAGATTAGGTTCACTTAATCTTTCTTCATAAATCACACTGTAATACTTTTATAATTTTGTTTACCCATCTACAGATTCTCTCTTGTTTTTGTCTTTTTTTTGTTAGCAAGTTGCTCTAAATAGTACCCAAGTACTTCTGAGTGCCAAGGAGTATGTATAGTTTCATATCATAGTGTGTTTTAGATTTAATGGTGAAGTTGATTGTACTATGCTACAAAAGTACATTAATCAGATCCCATAGAGTGTAGTCTTTACCGAATTCATGTTTGTAATGAGACCCTAAAACCACTATAGAGGGTTTTTTTTCTGCCAGTTTAATCTCTAAAATCCTTTAATAGAAGAAAAAAGATCCTTTGTACAACATATCTGTGCAGTTAATGTTGTTCATATGTTACATGAGTGGAATTCGTTTTGTCTTACTAGAGGTCCTGGAGAATGCAAGTTCCCACACAGGTATACCAGCTGCACAGAGAGGTGAGTTTACTTAATTTAGCCATAAGCCAGAACAGGGTGGACATTCCTAGGCCACTGGGCCACACTTTGGATTTGTCTTCATTCACCCAAGAAGTGTTTACCGGTTGCCTAGGAACGCATGCTCTGCTATGACTTATTGATATCAGAATATGTTTTTTAAAAAATCACAAGAGATAGTTAAGATTATTTGCACTAATTAAGAGAGTCTTTCTGCATATAACTATATCTGCTAGAGAAGTAGTTCCTCAGAGAAAAGTTGTGTTATTTAATTCATTTTGGCTTACTTTAATGTTAATTTGTATTCCTTTGTTTTTACAGAGTAATGTGCTAATGATCAGTTATTAAAAGGTCCTTGGATGCTTGCCAAACTGTTCTCAAGACCAGTTTCAGGGGTACTAACCTAAAAACAAGACAGTGTCATAGCAGAAAAACAACCCTTCAGTTGCCTTTTTTGGTGAAAAGTAATGCTTCAAAATGAAAATACTTGCACGTTTAAAAATTGAGAGGTTGTTCCAACTCATAACTTTTACCCTAACCCAAACCATGTGTTTTCAGGCTGAAGGCAGGGGAAGTGATTGATAGTTACATCCAGGAACTTTAAATTCATGATCAACAGCTCCTTGTGAAAAAAAGAATAGGAATACAAATTAAGATTAAATAGAGCTAAAATAACACTAAGAAACTAAAATTAGTTACTTAAGGTGAAGAAGCTAGAACAAGGTGTGATGATTTTATTTACACGTGTTTCCAGTGACGAAGTCACAGTCAGTTGGTTCACAGCTGTGACATCACCAGTAATCAGTACACTGCTTTGGACAATATAGGATAGGGCTGGACATTTAACTTTTCCTTTAAACAGACGTGAAAGGGATATTCATTCTTCCTCAGATACAGAAAATTGCTTCATCAAAAGGAACACTGAGGTGGGCAAGAGACGTCATCCATATTTTTTCTTTGTTTTTTCTTTTGTTTTTCTGTCTGTGTTTTCAGCAACGTCAGTTGATTACAGTTCCTTTGCAGACAGATGCAACAGCTGGATAGAGCTCATTAAACTGAAAGCTCAGACCATAAGGCGTGGATCAATTAAGACAAGTAGGCGTATGTTTCTACCACATTATGATAATCTGAGACATATCTCTGATTTCCCAGTGGTGGAGGGTGGAGTTTCCTACCCAGTAGTGGCATTGCAATTCGAAAGCACAACAAATATCCGAGCGCAAAAACTGCAGATGCTTTCTAGTATCTGTTTAAAAATAAATTAATTTAGGAATTATGAGTTAGTAGTTTAAATGCAGAATGCAGTCTTTCTATTCAAGTTGTCGCTTACTAAAAAACAGTTACCAATAAAGTATATAGCTATAAATAGGGATGTTAATTGTATAACATATATGCATACACTCTGTGGGTGTAGGTGTATGTATAAACTTGGAAAAATTTTGGTGAGAAACAGGTAGCAATCACGTAGGTGACAGTCAAACCAATTATCACTAAATTAGCAACTCGTGAGTTATTCTTCAGTAGTTCTTTGGTCGAAGATCTGTCTGTTTTACTTAAATTAGTCAAGATTAAGGTTATCTGAAAGTTGACAATGAAGAATTTTTTAATGGAAAATGCTGCACTGGGGAAACATGACAACTTTCACACTCTTCCTGTAGTAATTTGTTCCTCCAGCAGATATTTATTTCAAAATGTTGGCACCTTTTTTTCCTTTACCTTCACTGATAACTGATTGTTGTATGTGCAGCTGCTAGCCTCAATGTTTTCTTTTGCAGGAATGCCACTCTTCCAAATAAATTCCATTGCAGCTTCTTGTCTTTTTGCATGCATTGCATGATAATTTCCTTTCTTTCATGACATGGCTGAACATCACAGGCAGCTGAATATAATCACCAAGCTATTTGGAAACCTTAAAGAAGAGTTGTTTTGTTTTAAGAACAAGGCACTGATCATACTCAATAGTTACTTTCTTTTCTTTTCTTTCTGTTCCACCTTTTTTAGCTGCTTCTCTTGACAAAGCAAGTCCACTGGCTGAAGGACACTTGCGTCACCGTTCTGTTCCACCATGCACCAATTCTACTGTCTCGGTTGTTAAGATGACACCTCTTTCTTTTATCCCTGGGGCAAAAATAACCAAGTATCTTGGGATAATCAACATGTTTTTTATTCGAGAAACCACTTCTTTACGTGAGGTGAGCTGCATATTAGGACTTTGCACTTTTTTGTGAATTGATAATAACAAAGCTAAATGAGTTTACTGTCTGAATTAACTGTATGGCACAGGAAGAGAGCTGACTTTTCACAACTTAGGCACTGTGTGCTAAGCGACTGGGAGTCACATAAAGGTGATCCTCTTACTTGTTGTTCCTCTGACATTTATAAAAAGGGCTGCTTCATTTGTTTGTTCTTCAAATTGGTAGGAAGAAGTGTTACTCACCCATGTAGCCAGTAAAATAGCATTACATGGTCAGGGAGCTTACCAGTGGGTCCATTATCGTTGCTGGCCATTTTGGTATAGGCCAAACACAGCACAGCATCCAGACATAGCTAAAACCAGCAAACGAAAAAATGTATATCCCTTGGGGGGCGGGGCGGGGCGAGGGATAGCTTAGTGGTTTGAGCATTGGCCTGCTAAACCCAGGGTTGTGAGTTCAATCCTTGAGGGGGCCATTTAGGGATCGGGGGCAAAAATATGTCTGGGGATTGGTCCTGCTTTGAGCAGGGGGTTGGACTAGATGACCTCCTGAGGTCCCTTCCAACCCTGATATTCTATGATTTCAGTGGCTATTGGAGCTCCTTTGGGCTCTAAAACTGAGATTTGCTCAAATGCTAAAAACTGATCCTTAGTTAAAGGAAAAGATCAATGGTAAGCTTTCAAAGCATGTATGGCTTTTGTGGTTCCTTACTTAGTCTTATGCAAGGATTCACAAATTACATATGGCCATTTGAACAAGCAGCATTCCAAGCCTTCCCAGCCACATATATCTGAGCTGCTTCAGGAATGCCATAAATGTTTGAAAAGCCTGCCACTGTGTATTAACCAGTGGAAGCAGCTTACTGTTAGTGGCTATCCTGTAGAAGCTTTGGACAGCCAAACGTCACATTTGAATCTTGCAATTTATGGCCTTGTAATTTACATATCTTCAAAATTTAATTGAAAACTAGATGTCATTTTTCAAAGTGATATATGATGTAACTTAATCTGTCACCCTAAGGTCTTAGTTTCTCTGTGCCTCAGTTTCCCCACCTGTATTCTTCAGGACAAGGATCCTTTTTTTTTACTCTGTTTGCACAGTGCCTAACACAATATTGTCCTCGGATGGAATGTAATACAGTTAGATAATCATAATATATAAAAATGGTTGCTAATTATATCCACTCTTGTAAATTATTCTGAGCATATGTATAGTATTTTCTGTTTACAGGTCTGTCTCATCTTACGCTGGGGTTACGTTCCGCAGTCAGCGCCTAAAGCGAAAATCGCGTATAATCAAAATTACATTGAGTGTAATGGTGGGCGGAATCGCCCGCATTACAGAAACAGTATTTAAATTGTTATTTTTCTCTCTTTTTTTTGGTTTTTGTTTTGTTTTTGCCGACCGCATAAAGCTGAAATCGCACATGTTAAATGCGCCTAAGATGCGACAGACCTGTATTATTTATTATGATGGTTTAGCAGTTCCTTTATGGAATATGGAGTGGTCCAAGGCCCTTTAACACTTTCAGAGGTGTTTGCAAAATTCTGTGTTTCAAAAAGTGAAGGGTGCCACATATCTGGTTTATCCTGTGTCTTTTAGATACTGCAGTCTACATGTAGATAAACAAAATCTTTTCCTTTCTCTTTGTATCATTAGATTATTATACCCACTTACTTGGATCATTATTCTATTGATCTTTTTGCACTGATGCTGTAATCTGTGTAGATTTAGATTTTGACGGGTATGTCTGATGCAGATGATAAACTGGTGTCCATACTTTGGGTTTCTCACTTCTTTAGGGTTGTATGCATGGAAATATTGTGGAACAATAAAAATAATTTTGGCCTTTTATCAATTAATCATCATATATATTTTCTGTTTTCTGGCTCCTAACCTCTTTACCAGTGGGTGATACCTCCTTCTATAGTAACTGGGGCGGTCAAAACTTGTCATTCAGGTTTCTAAGATTAGCTGTGCCCCTTTTGCTGCTTGCCAGCTGTGCAGAAACAAGTGTTCCTGCCTTTCATCTTCCATTCCTAGCTTTTGCAGCTATTTTGGTTCAAACACTTCAGTTTCTTTCCTCAGTCCTTTCTGTCTTCCTTCAGGGTGGCTGTTAGTGGAGACTCTCTTCTCCCCTCAGGAACCATATGTGGAGCATATTCAGTGTCCTCTCCACTCCTCGTCCCAATTTAGTTGGCATGGCACAGCAGATAAACAAGCAAAAAAAAACCACCTTACGTTTTTCTCTCCATGTGAGAAATCCTATTGGGGTCAACAGAAGGAAAGCTCTGTCACAACTGTTCTCAGGGACCTCATTCAGCCAGGGGGTAGAACAGAGAGCACAGCTTCTGTGTCTGGTTTTCCTTCCACCACATGCAGGAGAGACTGTGGAAAAAGCAGGCTGTCATCAGCAGGCATTGGACCACTGTGACAAAAACGGGGCTGTAACTGGAGTTCTTTAAGATGATTACACAGATCCATGTGACTCCTCTTAGTTCCTGTTTCTTCAGGAATTTGAGTTAGTGGAAAGAATTGAGAGGCTGGCCTTGCCTGCAGCTCCACATATTGTTTCAGATCAGAAAAATCCAGTCCCCTAAAGAGTATGCCCACAATTCCAAACAGCCAGTTTTCTAGGGGGTCCCAACAAAAATGTGGACTGTGCAGGAGTGTCTTAAGTATGTGGGTATATACAGGTGATGATTTTGAAGAATTCTAGTTACAGGTAAATAACCTCTTTATTCTTTTCTTGTTTATTCATGTAGCAGGATTTTTTTCATTTGTTTTTCAGCAAATGCTCATTCACCCATAAGCAGGTGATGCATAACTCTCAGAACAAGTTCAGTCTTTATATTTTACAGGTCACTTTGTACAGAACAAGATGTTGCTCCTCTAAAATATATACCAATCAGCATTCATTGGAAGAGAATCATTTGAAAGGAGAGAAACATAAGTAAGATATCCACTGCTATTTTTAGTGACAGTTACACAAAATCCACTTGTGTTTGTTTTTTCTTTTCAGGAGGGCGGTGTCAGTGGCTTTCTCCATGCTTTCATTGCTGAAGTGTTTGCAATGGTGAGGGCTCACGTTGCAGCTTTAGGGGGGAATGCAGTTGTCTCGTACATAATGAAACAGTGTGTTTTCATGGAGAACCCCAACAAAAATCAGGTAAATTGTGATTGAAATGACAATTTTTCTGACAATTAAAGAACCAGCTGATGTCATATGTAACCAATCTTAGAGGAAAATACCCATGTAGGATGAGGTTATTCTAATCAGTCCACATAACTACAAGGAGGAGTAAGTCTCTCTCTCTCTCTCTCTCTCTCTCTCTTTTTTTTTATAGTTATGTGGACTGAGGAGAGATCTAGTGGGCATAATCTGACCCAGTAGGAGGTTTTTGATTTGTTTGAGGTTTTTTTATTTTTATTTTAGAATTAGAGTTAACATATCAGAATGATATAGCAAGAACTTAGGTGAATGAATTTCATTGATTTTAGTGTTAAGTCCAAAGGCTGAAAATATGCTCCATAAAGGATATATTTAACTATTCAAAAATTATCTGTCCTTGCAGGCACAGTGTCTAATAAATGTCAGTGGGGATGCAGTGATCGTTGTACGTGAATCTGAATTAGAAATGGTACCAGTGCAACCATCTGCTGCTGTCTCTCAACCCGCAAGTGCCGGAGATGTCACGACATGAAACCAGAAGAAATAGAATGGCTCTTCCCGAAGTAAAAAGATCTCTGCAAAATGTGGGAATGTTTAGCTTTACCTCTTCAAAAATCAGTAATTCTCCAAAATATTACAGTCAGCTAAATCTGAGACAATCACTAACCTTCGTCCATCAACTTTACATAATAGCCAGGGCAACATTTTATTGACAAGTACCCTGTAATTCCATTTTTTTAATCACTAGCCCCTGTGAAATCTAGACAGAAGATGAGGCATTGATCTAAAGCAATTCCATAGAGCTCCTGAAATAAAACAGGAACTTACCTGTGTTTTTTCTTTATGTAGTTGTTTGACAGGGCCAGAACAAATAATAACTCAAACAGTATCTGAGTCTGATAATGCTTGTTCATGTTAATTTACTCTTAGTTAATTTAAGAAACAAAAACTGGAAGATAATCAAGAAACTGGAATCAGCTGCCTTTGAATGAGCAAGAGATCATGAACTGGTTTAAAAAAATATTACCAAATAAGCAGTCGTCTGATATTAAGTGTGTAACGAGCTTTAGCTCATGGAACTTTGAGAGGAAAAAAGCACCAGAAATGACTGTCTGAATTTAGCAGCATGCTAAAATGTTTTTCAACTGTTTGTGAACTAGTGAATATTTTTATTGTACAACATATTTTTTTATTTTAAATGTTCGATATTGTTGCTGCATTGTAAGCATAACTATGGTAAAACAAAATAAATTATTATATCTGGTTTAGGTTTTATAAGTTCATTTCAATATTAACATTTGTACAATGCTTTTTTTTTTTTTTTGCAAAGAGTCTGCAAAATAATGTCTTAAACTACTGAAGTCCAGTTTTTTAGGGCATGATCTTGCAATATTGATATAGACAAAGTCAGAGAGACAGTCACCTGCATATATGGATGCAGAATCAGGCCCTCTGTATTTTGCTATTTGGAAATGCCTGGCTAACTTGGGTAAAAGAACAGTTAAAATATTTTAACTGACATTAACTTCTGCAAGTCAGGTTTCCTTTCAAATACTATAATTGGGAGATGATGGGTACTGCAGGAAAAGGAAACAATATATCTCCAGCAAATCTTTTGAAGACTTTGGTAGAATAATATAAAGACTGACTCTTTAGATTTGAAGACACGTTCATGGAAATATGTGTTGACAACATCTAATATGGAACTTGAATAAATGTGTAAACTTGAATGTAAATATTCTGTGTAGTCAGACCCAAATATCCCATTGTATATGAGCATGAAAATCATATTCCTCTTTGTACAATAAATTTCTGTATAAAACCACTGGATTTTGTTTGTTTGTTTGTAGGTCAGCACATAATAGCTACATGCTGAAGCTTTTGGAATGGCATGGCAGACTCATGGCAGATCATAGAATATCAAGGTTGGAAGGGACCGCAGGCGGTCATCTAGTCCAACCCCCTGCTCAAAGCAGGACCAATCCCCAGACAGATTTTTGCCCACAGATGGCCCCCTCAAGGATTGAACTCACAACCTGGGGGTTAGCAGGCCAATGCTCAAACCAGTGAGCTATAAAGAACGGTAGAGATTAGTAATCTCTTTAACAAGTTTTTGAATTGGGTGCCCTTAATGGGGAGTTTGTTCATCAAGCTTAATTACATTTTGTTAAATTCTGTGGCAGTGATCAGTAAAGCTTCTCTTATTTAGGGTATGTCTACACTTGCAGAGTTTTTGCGCTGTAAGTTTCACCAGTGATAGGGAACCGGTGAAAGTAAAGCGCTGGTTTGTGTATTCACTTAATTCCTCAGGCGTCCGAGAGTGTTTACATTAACAGCACATTCATTGCCATGAGAGCAGCGCTCTAGGGCAGCTATCCCACAGTGCAGCTCTCTCCAGTTTGACGATGGGTCTTGTGGGAAGGGGAAGGGGTGATAGCAGGGCATCCTGGGTCCCTGCATAGCCTCCTCTCCCCAAATACTGATAAGCTCCAGTAGCTCAGCATTGCTCCAAGCAGGGGATCGCTTGCTCCCTGGAGCAGGCGTTGTCACCTGGCCAGATAAGTGAGCACTTGCCAAGAAAACAGGAAGGAGAGTTTCAAAGTTCCCGGGGCTTTACAGAGGGAGGGGTGTATGTCCGTTTACCTGGCAACAGAGCAGCAGAGCTGCTGGCTAGAGTGTTCACCTAGCCACTGTGGGATATCCTCCCGAGGCTAAAAGCTGTGTAAACAGGAAGACGTGTCTTCACTTGCACATCACTGCAAAAGCATCACTGACAAGAGTTGTATGCCGCTCGTGGAGGTGATTTTCTTTTTGCGGTGAAACTTCTGAGTTTCACTGCAAAAAGTCATTGGCAAGTGTAGATGCTCCCATGGTTTTTGCACAAAAAAGGGACTTTTTCCGGTTTAAATGGCAAATGTAGACATGCCCTTAACATCTAGAGCAGTGATACTCAGACCCCAGTGATTCAGGAGCCAAATTAGTGATCAACATTACCCAAAAGAGCCACAGTAGTGTGAATTCATTGTTTCATTTACTATTTATATAGATATATAATTAGTTTCACAGCAAAATGACTGACCAAGTATTATTTTATCAACTACAATTGATTAATATAGTAAAAGCACCCTGATTGGTTAATAATTAAATCTCACAGTGATTTAATATGTGCTGCAAAGAGTCACAGGAGACGCATTAAACTAGTGGATAGTAAAATGAAAGTGGCCTCTACTCACTTGATTGGCTGTGAGTGAACCAGAAGTTGACTTGTGCCGATTTGCTCCTCCATATGAGTACAATTGATTGGAATATTTAGATTTTCAAATATGGTTTAGCTGGATATTTTTATAAGGTGTCATATGTATGGCTGCATCTACTCTAGAGGTCAAATCATGCCACAAGGAAGATGTAAACATTTCCAAATCCCAGTCCCTGTTATAGCCCAGGCAGTGCTCCCAACAAGGCTATTCAGCATCACAGCGTAATTATGCAAATAACAAGGCATGGGTTTATCATACAAGACAAACTGGAAAAAGGTTAAATCTTGATCCACAACCAGTTTAAAAAAGTCATTTTACAGTTGTAGGATTCTCTAAATGTTATTCTGAAAACTTCAAGATGAGAAGCAACAACGTTATCATTTCAAGAAGAGAAAACTTTTTCACATTGTATGAACATTTTAGAATAGAAGAAAATTATTTTCTTCAATTGAAGTGGAAAGATGGTATCTCAACTGTCCCCATGGGCGTCTCACCAAATCAGAATGGCTATCCCAATGAGCTACTTATATGACAAAATATTTCTGTTAAAAATTGATTAGATAGGAGATTGGTAATGACAGATGAAGCCTTTTACGTATAGATCATTGGTTAGAGTCCATATTGTCTGTGATCCGGTGTGCCTGGGGTAGCCCTCACTGGAAATGCCAAGGTTAGGGCAGGCTGGAAAAGGGAGAGCAGATACTGGTGGGTAACACTGAAAACTCCCCAACCAGTCACCAACTGTGCTGCTGATCTCCCCCACTGGTTATCAAGCAGCAAAAAAAGAAATCACACAGCCCCCTTTATTGCATTCCAGTTCTCTGGCTCCCAATCAGCACCTAGGTCCAGTACAGTGAGAAGTTATTTAAAAAACTGTGCCCACCTGTACAAAATGTTCTTTGACCCCAAAGGATCAGCCATGTTACAGTACCAGGTCTGTATAGGTTTGGATCTTACCCAAAATACCACGTTGCCAGCCAATCCTTTAGTATCTAAAACTAAAGGTTTATTATAAAGAAAAAAGAAAGAACAAGAAGAGAGATGTTAAATGGTAAAGCAGTCACATACATACAAAGACTTCGAAGTCCATATATCAGGTTCCTAGCAGTATTGGTGAGTTTGCTGGTTTGAAAGTCCCTCTGGAACACATCCACAGCTTGGATGGGTCATTCAGTCCTTTGTTCAGAGCTTCAGTCTGTAGAAAAGTTACTCGAGGAAAGAAGCAGGATGGAAGCTAAGAAGCAGGATTGAAGACAAAATGGAGAAGATACAGCTGCCTTTTATAGTCTTTTGCCATGTGTCTTGTGCTTCCTTTGTCTCAAACACACGCTGTCCAGCACATGGCTTGGAAACCATAGAGTTCTGTCCACAGGCAGCCCCTGCATGCCTTGCTAAGTCATAAGGTGTATCCCTTGCCTTCTGTCAATGGGTCAGTTGTATAGCTGATGGTCCTTAATGGGCCATCAAGCAGGCTAGGCAGTGCTGATGCCAAACTGTCTGGGGGGTGTCACCTACAATCATAGCACACGTTTTGAAATACAGACATACATACATATCTATAACCCGTGATACAAACATATAAGCAAGATAATCATATCTGGCAATTTATAACATTTTTGCTGATATCTTACATGGCCTGTCTGGCACAACTCATTGCAATTTTACAATATTGATAAGCATAATATCCACAAGTGTCCCCCAGATTCCATACAGTGTCACAGTGTCCTCCATCCAGTTTGGCAGACAGACTAGGCCAAGTGTCCAGAGAACTATCCTTTCTTCTCAAATTGGACCTTCCAGGGTTGTGAGGAACTCTGGCATACAATGTTGACAAGTTGTCCCAGAAGATTGGTAATTCATATCCTCCCACTTTTATCTTCATTGAATCTTCCACCTACCCCATTATGTCTTGAATCTCTTTCCTGACATTCTCTATCATGCCTCCAAGCTCTCATTGGAGTCCCTCCACCCAAGTCCAACTTTTATCATAATGATTAGAAATCCTAATCTTTTGACAAAGAGAATAAATAAATGTAAATTTTAAAAAAATTTCAAGAAAAATAGTGAAACTTGTATGCTATGTATTAATCATAGAATCATAGAAGATTAGGGTTGGAAGAGACCTCAGGAGGTCATCTAGTCCAACCCCCTGCTCAAAGCAGGACCAACCCCAATTAAATCATCCCAGCCGGGTTTTGTCAAGCCGGGCCTTAAAAACTTCTAAGGATGGAGATTCCACCATCTCCCTAGGTAACCCATTCCAGTGCTTCACCACCCTCCTAGTGAAATAGCTTTTTCCTAATATCCAACCTAGACCTCCCCCACTGAAACTTGAGACCATTGCTCCTTATTCTGTCATCTGCCACCACTGAGAACAGCCTAGCTCCATCCTCTTTGGAAGCCCCCTTCAGGTAGTTGAAGGCTGCTATCAAATCCCCCCTCACTCTTCTCTTCTGCAGACTAAATAAACCCAGTTCCCTCAGCCTCTCCTCATAAGTCACGTCCCAGCCCCCTAATCATTTTCATTTGCCCTCTGCTGGACTCTCTCCAATTTATCCACATCCTTTCTGTAGTAGGGGGCCCAAAACTGTACGCAATACTCCAGATGTGGCCTCACCAGTGCCGAATAGAGGGGAATAATCACTTCCCTCTGATGGGATCGGGATGATGAAGTGGGATTCCCTCCCACTTCACTGATGAATCATACTTTTTCATTATACTTCATTCTCTATTTGTCTGTTCATTTAGTTTGTAAGGTCTTTAGGGTGGGGACCCTGTCTCCTCCATATTAATTAAAAGCCTCATGTAGTGTTAGCACTATATAATGGTGGAACAGTGTGGGGAAGCTGACTCTAAGAATGCGCTGTTGATAAATAGAGATGTTCATTTTAGTGCTATCAAACTGACATTTTTCATAAGCAAAAAATAAACTATCAACATTCTTATGGTCATTATATATAATCTATAAATAGAATATTTCTGATTGTTTGGACTAATATTTTAACATCAAAGAACATTATTTTATAGAAAATACATGGAAAGACGGTGTGTATAATAACATAATTTAAATACTAAAATAGATTTTTCTATATCAAAATGATTTTTCCATATCAATATACAGAGCCGAGAAGCAAGCCACAGTACTTGATTTACCTATAATGTTCTATCTGTCCATCAGCTGATTTTCCTTGCTGCAAGTTGTAATATGAAAAGAGTTTTAGTGATGGCACTCTTGTTTCATCCATTTTGGAGATGAAATGAATTCTGGCAACTGTGCAAAATTTCCTTTTATTTGAAAACGTGAATCATTTCAGTTGGGGTTATAGAATTTGACTTCCTTTTTACATCTTGAATTCACTTGCAGTTATCTATTCCCCTTTTGCTTGCCGACATTATGCAATTTCTCCTCTTCAAGCATGAACAACTTTTTAACTAAATTCATGCTCTTTTACATACTAGATAGTGTGATGCAGTTCACAGCCCCCACAGGAGACTAAGGAAGGAAAGGAAAGCCCCTACTCATCAGCAGCTGCCAAGCATGCTCCAAATGGAGGATCTCCTTAAAAGGGCACACCAATAGTCAAGTTGGGGAGGGGATGAAGGAGGCCCTGTCTTGTTCCGTCCAGTCCTGAGAGAGCCAGTTTACAGCTTCTGGAGGCAAAGCAATCCACAAAAGAGGGTTTGAGCAGGGGGTAAGACCCAACCAGGAGGAAGGGTTCTGTACTCTCTCCCACACCCTAACCCCCTCCCACACTCCAAACCCCTCAACCCCAGCCTGGAGCCCACTCTGACACCCCAAGACCCTCATCCCTGGCCCTACCCCAGAGCCCTCACCCCCTCCCGCATCCCAACCCACTGCCCCACCCCCAGAACCCCCTCCCACACTGAAAACCCCTCAGCCCCACCCCCCAGCCCCCACCTGTACCCCAAACCCCTCATCTCTGGCCCCACCTCAGAGTCTGCACCCCCAGCCGGAGCCCTCACCCCCTCCCACAACCCAACTCCATGCCCCAGCCTGGTGAAAATGAGCGAGTGAGCAAGGGTGGGGGAGAGCGAGCAATGGAGGGAGGGGATGGAGTGAGTGGGGGCGGGGCCTTAGAGAAGAGGGAGGGCAGGGGTGTTTAGTTTTCTGCAATTAGAAAGTTGGCAGCCCTAATTTTGAGGTATCTGATTTTTCAGAGAGGTGTTTAGCACTTGCTGAAAATCAAATGCCTGTGTGGTGTCTCAATTTGGGCACCCAAAATCACTAGCCTCTTTTGAAAATCCTAGGCATGGTATTTTCACTATAAGTGGAGTCTCAGTGTACTGTAGTCACTCTATAGTGATGGCTGCAGAACACCAGAGCCCCATCTTCACTCAGGCCTGGTCTACACTAAGAGTTTATGTCGAATTTAGCACCGTTATATCGAATTAACTCTGCACCCGTCCACACCACGAAGCTATTTAGTTCGACATAGAGGTCTCTTAAATTCGACTTCTGTACTCCTCCCCAACGAGGGGAGTAGCGCTAAATTCGACATGGCCATGTCGAATTAGGCTAGGTGTGGATGGAAATCGACGGTAACAGCTCCGGGAGCTATCCCACAGTGCACCACTCTGTTGACGCTCTGGACAGCAGTCCGAGCTCGGATGCTCTGACCAGCCACACAGGAAAAGCCCCGGGAAAATTTGAATTCCTTTTCCTGTCTGGGCAGTTTGAATCTCATTTCCTGTTTGGACATCGTGGCGAGCTCAGCAGCACTGGCAACAATGCAGAGCTCTCCAGCAGAGATGGCCATGCAATCTCAGAATAGAAAGAGGGCCCCAGCATGGACTGATCGGGAAGTCTTGGATCTGATCGCTGTGTGGGGCGATGAGTCCGTGCTTTCCGAGCTGCGATCGAAAAGACGGAATGCAAAGATCTACGAGAAGATCTCTAAAGCCATGGTAGAGAGAGGATACAGCCGGGATGCAACGCAGTGCCGTGTGAAAATCAAGGAGCTGAGACAAGGCTACCAGAAGACCAAAGAGGCAAACGGACGCTCCGGATCCCAGCCCCAGACATGCCGTTTCTACGAGGCACTGCATTCCATCCTAGGTGCGGCCGCCACCACTACCCCACCACTGACCGTGGACTCTGAGGATGGGATATTGTCGACGGCCGGTTCCTCGGAGATGTTAGCGGATGGGGAAGATAAGGAAGGAGATGAGGAGGACGAGGCAGTCGACAGCGCTTACAACGCTGATTTCCCCGACAGCCAGGATCTCTTCATCACCCTTACAGAGATCCCCTACCAACCGTCCCCAGGCGTTAACCCGGACACAGAATCAGGGAAAGGATCAGTCAGTAAGTGTTTTAAACATATAAACATTTATTTTTAACAGAACAGGAATATTAACAATATTAACAATGGGTTTTTCATGATTACTTTGCCCTAGGCGCTTCACGTTTCAGTCCTTGGCAGTGCAACTACTGAAAAAAAATCTAACAATGTCCGGTTTAGCATGATTGTTTTGCCCTAGGCGCTCTACTGTTTAGTCCCTGCCAGTGCATCTACAGTAAAATCCGGTCTATATGTCAGGGAATAGAGCAGAAATCCTCCTGGGACATCTCCACGAAGCTCTCCTGGAGGTAATTGGAAAGTCTTTGCATCAGGTTCCTGGGGAGAGCGGCCTTATTGGGTCCTCCGTGGTAGGAAACGTTTCCGCGCCAGGAGACAAGCAAGTACTCGGGGATCATAGCCTTGCAGAGCATGGCGGCATACGGCCCTGGTCTTTGCAGGCTTTCCCGAAGCATCCTTTCTTTCTCGGTCTCTGAAATCCTCATCAGAGTGATGTCGCTCATGGTGACCTGCTTTGAATTAGGTAGGGGAATGTTAGTATTGGGACTGCTTGCCTGTTCCTTTACAGAACTGTAACCGGCGGTTTATAGCCACGCGGTGGAGGCGGGAGAGGGGCAGCATACAGAGATCTTTCCCTGGGACAGCCGCGAGGGGGTGGGACGGGGCAGAGTTCATGCTTGCCGGATTGCTGGCAGCAGGAACTGGCCAACGCTAGGAGCATTGCTTTGAACGTGAAAGGAGGCCAGTGCTATTATTAAAGTTTTAAGCAGCCACAAGTCTACGGCTTACCATGTCAGCCTGTTACCCAAATTCTGCTGTCCTGTCCCGCTTGTCTGATCTGCACTGCAAGACCCCAGGCACTGAATGCGAAGGCCGAAAATTCGACCTTGTCCTGAGTGCGCATGTGATAGGTGCTGTGCATGGTCTTGTTCACAGAGAAAGGCTATGTTCTTTGTTCAACCAAAAATTTATCTTTCTGAGGAATTCACTCCCTTTTTCCCATCCCACAGCTGCGACTGTCTCCCGAAATACCCTGGCATCACAGTCCCAGAGGCTAGCGCAGATTAGGCGTAGGAAGAAGAGGACATGGGAGGACATGCTCTCGGAACTTATGGGCTGCTCCCGAGCCCAGGCAGCCCAGCAGACCCAGTGGAGGGAGAACTTGTCCCAAATGCACCGATCACACATGGAACGGGAGGAGAGGTGGCGGCCGGAAGACCAGCAGGCGTCTCAAACGCTGCTTGGACTAATGAGGGAGCAAATGGACACGCTCCGACGCCTTGTGGATGTTCTGCAGGACTGGAGGCAGGAGGACTGAGCCCCGCTGCAGTCTATCTCTAACCGCCCTCCCCCGCCACAAAGTCCCATACCCCCCTCACCCAAAGTCCCAAGAAGGAGGGGCGGCAGAGTCCGTGAAAACTCTCACTCCACCCCTGCAGACTGCTCAAGTACCAGAAGGCTCTCATTCCCCAAAATTTGATAAGTCCTTTCCTTCCCGCCTCACCCAAGCCCCTGTCCCAGTTTCATCCCCCAGTTTCATGTGTAGTTGCTAATAAAAAATACGTTTATGTTAATTACTGTTTCCATCATGTTCTTTTAGAGGAGAGTCTGTTTGAAGGGGGGGGGGAAGGGGGTTGGTAATTGGACAGGACAGTCACCTTTACCAGGGTACAGACGCGGGGGCAGGTTCAGCAGCAGGGCACACACACATTGCAATCACTAGTTACCCTGGTCAGTCTGGGAGGTGGTTTTCATGTTCAGGGGGGAGGGGCTATGTGACTTTGTGGCGGGGGAGGGCGGTTAGAGATCTTATGCAGTGGTCCTTATCCTGGATCACAGAGCCACGCAGCAGGGGATCTGTAACCGTCCTCCCCCTGCCACAAAGTCACATAGCCCCCACACACAGAGTCCCGAACAGGAGGGGTGGCAGGCTCCGTTGAAACAACCAGTCCACCAGTGCGGAGCCTATCATTCCTGGAGTTTAGAAGCGTCCTTTGCATCACTACACTACACCCGCTCCCCACCACAGTCTGCGTCCCAGGTTCAACACTTTCCCGCGAAAACAGTAATAAAGAAAACGGTGTTCATTAACAAATTTCAAGTGATTTTATTTTTAAACGTGAGTTGGAAGGGGGGGAACGGGGTGAACGGGGTATGTAACTGGAGAGGATAGTGAACATTTACTGGGTAAAGAAACGGGGGCAGGTTCAGCTTCTCTGTAAACAAACTTAATAGTCACAGGTTACCCTGCTCACTCAGGAACCTAGCTTTCAAAGCCTCCCGGATGCACAGCGCGTCCCGCTGGGCTCTTCTAATCGCCCGGCTGTCTGGCTGGGCGTAATCAGCAGCCAGGCTATTTGCCTCAACCTCCCACCCCGCCATAAAGGTCTCCCCCTTGCTCTCACAGAGATTGTGGAGCACACAGCAAGCTGCAATAACAATGGGGATATTGGTTTCGCTGAGATCAGAGCGAGTCAGTAAGGTTCTCCATCTCCCCTTGAGACGTCCAAAAGCACACTCCACCACCATTCTGCACTTGCTCAGCCGGTAGTTGAAGAGTTCTTTTTCAGTGTCCAGGGCGCCTGTATAGGGCTTCATGAGCCAGGGCATTAGCGGGTAGGCTGGGTCCCCGAGGATGACTATAGGCATCTCCACATCCCCAAGAGTTATTTTGTGGTCCGGGAAGTAAATACCTTCCTGCAGCCGTCTAAACAGACCTGAGTTCCTGAAAACACGAGCGTCATGAACCTTGCCTGGCCATCCGACGTTGATGTTTGTAAAACGTCTCCTATGGTCCACCAGTGCTTGCAGCACCATTGAAAAGTAGCCCTTTCGGTTAATGTACTGGCTGGCCTGGTGGTCCGGTCCCAGGATAGGGATGTGAGTTCCATCTATAGCCCCACCGCAGTTTGGGAATCCCATCGCGGCGAAGCCATCTATGATGACCTCCACGTTTCCCAGGGTCACTACCTTTGAGAGCAGTAGCTCAACGATTGCGTTGGCTACTTGCATCACAACAACCCCCACGGTAGATTTGCCCACGCCAAAGTGGTTCGCGACTGACCGGTAGCTGTCCGGCGTTGCAAGCTTCCAGAGGGCTATGGCCACTCGCTTCTGGACAGTCAGGGCTGCTCGCATCCGGGTGTCCTTGCGCTTCAGGGCAGGGGACAGCAACTCACAAAGTTCAAGGAAAGTTCCCTTACGCATGCGAAAGTTTCGCAGCCACTGTGATTCATCCCAGACCTGCAGCACTATGCGGTCCCACCAGTCCGTGCTTGTTTCCCGGGCCCAGAATCGCCGTTCCACAACATCAACATGACCCATTGCCACCATGATGTCCTCGGCGCGGGGTCCCGTGCTTTGTGACAGGTCTGTGCCACTCTCAGACTTCAGGTCCTCACCGCACTGCCGTAGCCTTCTCGCCCGATTTCTCAGCATCTGCCTCTGGGAAAGGTGGATGATAAGCTGCGAGGTGTTGACAACGGCCATAACTGCAGCGATGGTCGCAGCGGGCTCCATGCTCGCAGTGCTGTGGCGTTCGGGCTGTCACTGACCAGAAAAGTGCGCGAACTGATTTCCCGACGGCTTTCAGGGAGGGAGGGCGGTGGTGACAGTTGGATGACGACAGTTACCCAAAACCACCCTCGACACATTTTTTTCCCCAGAAGGCATTGGGGGCTCGACCCAGAATTCCAATGGGCAGCGGGGACTGCGGGAACTGTGGGATAGTTGCCCACAGTGCACCGCTTCCAATGTCAACGCTTGCTCAGTTAGTGTGGACTCACAAAGTCGAATTACTGTCCTTAGTGTGGACACACACGTTCGACTTTGTAATATCGATTCCACATATTCGATTTAAGTAAAATCGAACTACTCTCGTAGTGTAGACATACCCTTAGTGGGAGACCTACAGAGCACTAGCAGCAGAGGTGCAGTGTACTCCGCTTGAGAAACCTGGGGACTGCATGTGTCATGCTTTCCCTGCCAGCCACCCACCAGACTGCTATGAGGGGAATACAATCCTCTGGATCCCTAGGTGGTTTAAGCATCTGGAGTCCACCCACTACCCCATGGATTCCACACACTATCCAGTCTTGGGAGTTCTAGGTACACACGTGGACTTCAGACCCTTTAACATTCCCTCCTGAGAGCTAGATGCAGCTGTCCAGCCCTTGAGGAGAGTGCGGTCCCTTCCGCTGCCACCATCCCTTAAACACCCTCTGCCCGGAATCCCACAGAACATGACACGCTTCTGGTTTACTGTTTAACTCTCAGGAGGCATGTGACAGTTGTGAAGCAAATAGCAGTTAGTTTTCAAATAATTTTATCACCATTGCTGTTTTATACTTAACAGATAAAGAACAAGCGAGTACAGATCATATAGAACACAACAAACACCGTATATTCAGTGCCCCTCTCTAATTTGCCCTTCCTTTGAGAAACCATCTGTGTCTAGAAAAACAGGCAGGGCCTCCTATACCCACATGCTGTGTTGCTTTACCCTTTTCTTGAGCTGGATAAAAAATAGCCAAAGACCCCAAATTGATCTGATCCTCCCTTTTTATACTTTCCAGTCTCCTCTGTCAGGTGACTCCCTTGCAGCTTCCCCAGGTGATTACAGGCCCCTGCCAGATGACTTCATTGTCAATGTGACCTCTCCCCTGACAAGCCACTGCTCCTGGTTAGGAGCCAGCCAGTCTGTTGTTCAGAGCTATTACATTTCAATAGGAGAACAGTCAATATCAATGACCCTTTTTTGTTATTATTTTGCCACCAGCCTTTGGAATTTCAGCCCAACACGGAGGCAAACGCACCACCAAGAAGGCAAAAGGCTACCCTTTCAAAATGGAGTTTGCAGCTTGGTACAGATACATCCAGAGAGTTCACGATTTCATGCAGAATTAATAATTTGTACAGAAATTCCCCAGTTCATCTCAGCATGATACTCTTCAATGTGGGAGAGATGGGAGCACCAGCAGCATAGGGAAGTACACCATGATCCATGTAGCAAAAGGGGGAAAGAAAAGAGAGCCATAATGGAAGAGCAGCCAGCAGTGGGGTCGGAGGGGAGACAGAGTTGTTCCTAGTGCTTTGCACTGCAGGTGGGAGGGCTATAGCAGTGGAAAATGCATCAGCCCAAGGTACTGAGGTCAATTAGATCATGTAGCAGCTGGGGAGGGCTTGTGAAGGAGGAAGATGCCCTGTACAGTTTCTAAAGTTTTCCAAAGCTGGGACTTGCCACACAATGTAGGTCTAAAATGCTGCATAGTAAACCTGGTCTTGATACTGATCAGTCCCTTTAGCTTCTCATTAACTGCAGATTGTCCACCTTTGCAGCTTTCAGTTGATCTCAGCTGTGCTTGTCTCTGCCCAGTACCAGGAACTGGCTGTTTTCTTTACCACTCATCCTCTTTCTGAATCACCCTGAAAAGAAGGCTATTACTTTTACCCTAAGCAAGCCAGCTCTAGCTTAACTGAAGGGATCCTTGACTAACTAAATCAAATGTTCTCCTTTTTGCTAGAAGATGGGGGGAAAACATTTCAAGATACCTCTGAGGTGCGGGCCAAGCTGCCTGTGTTGTCTCCTCCTGAGCTCTTCTGATAAAGCAAAGAATGCAAATCAAAAACAGGAGAAACTCACAAGCAGGGATAGTTGCAGTGACTAAAGAGAGGGAACAAATGAATGAACTGTAAGTACGCTTACACTAGAACTTAATTGCATTTGTGCACATTCCTTCCCTTCTTCTTCTTTCCTGAGTTTGTATCAGAAACAATCCCTAAAGAAGAGATTATGTTCAAAGGGAAACTTCCACCAACAGCTTGGAAAGTTCAAACACATCAATGAGCTCAGAATATCTGAAAGTCAGGTCCCTTGTTGGTGCTCAAGCATGGATTCAGGTGTCTGACTAATCAGGAAATCATAGCCATTCCCCCCCCCCACAGACACTTTTATAAGTAAATTGTTGTTGTGACTGTACTTGTGACTGAATCAAAAAAGCTGCTGCTCAGATTAGGGAGCAGTATTATATAGAGTGGCCCCTGCTCTTAGCTTAAACATTGAGCAGAGCACAGTATAATTGGGAAGTATGCAACTTTAAAATAGAATTTCAGGTCAGCTGTCTGCTTCTCTGACATCCCTGCTCTGCTCCACTCTCAGCACCTACAGACTGGTGAGGACGTGGGAGCTAATGGAACTTGAAGCTTTTGTTGACTCAAGGGGCAGGTCTACACAGATATCTGCTCCCATGATATCCACTGCTCATCTCCAACCTAGTGATCAGGATAGGAGACAAGTTGTGTAGAAAACTCCTCCAGCTCAGAGTCCCAACCTGCCCTATTCCTGGGCTTTCAGGAACTATGCCCCACCAGATTTTGTCTCCAAACCTTGTAAAGGTGGTGGGTAAATTACTTGCCTTTCTGCCTCAGTATACGCATCTGCAAGGGTTTGTGAAGTTTTAAACTTTTGAAAACATTTTAATGTGCACAGATGAAGGATGCTATGGAAGAGCAAAATATTATTCTCATTGTAATCTATTGATTCCTCTAGAGTTGATGTTGGCTATGGCCAAGCATGTATTGCCTTATTTGGTCTTTGCTAGAACATTAAGCCTCTCTAGATCTGGCTTGATTTCATCAGCCTGAAGGGCATCAAAGCACACAAATGGCACATCTAGCAACTTAATGAGAGATCCAAGTGTAAGAAGAAGGTAGACACATGCAATATAAAAAAGGCAAATGCCAAGTGTGTGATGGTTCTGGGACTGTGCTGGCTACGGAGAGAGTGCTTCCTTTCAGTTCTTAGACAGTGATACATGGAAGCTTTCTAGTCTGAATCACTAAGGATTTTATTGGCGAAACTCTTAGCAAATAATAGTGTACTACAGTAGCGCTCAGTGGGGGGCCTGAGATCAGGGCTCTGTTGTGCTAGGTGCTGTACAAACACACAGTAAGAGACAGTCCTTGCCTCAGAGAGCGTATAGTGTAAATAAACAAGACAGACAAAGGCAAGGAGAAAGGAAGTATTATCATCTCCATTTTATAGATGAGGAAATGGAGGCACAAGAATTCTGATTGGCCAAACAAGGATGTGTGACAGAGTTGGGAACTGAATCCCATTCCAGTGCCTTAACCACAAGCCCCTCCTTCCATGTAATTTACATGAGGAGTAACCAGTTGTCAAGTTTCAGGCATTCTCTTGCAAGAGGAAAATGTGAACTTCCCAATTTCTGAAACTCTGAATCCTTTATTCCAAATACATTCTGGCTTCCTTGCCAAACCTAGTAAGTCTATAGAGACTCTGCCTGGTATAATAGAAATGCCCAGGCATGCTTTCCCTCTTATGCACTGTACATTTCAAAACAAAACAGCTGTACAACAGGATACTGTGCTAAAAATGATACTAAGTCTGCTGAATGGAATGGTCTGTGATATTGCATCTGCTGTCATTCTAGCTTCTTGGTTAATACACTGCATGAAAAATGGACCTTATAGGGTACAAGCTAACAGTTTACCTGAGATTTGAGTCTAATGCATAAATCAGTGAACACTATGTATATGTGTGGGAGCCAGGGCTTTACATTGTTTGTATGTATTATGTAAACTGCTTTCATGTGTCTATTTGTAAATGTTTAATATAAACCTGTATGTTACCACCAGATTGCTATCTCAGCAAATAAAAATGTGTAGTGATTATCATTGCTGTGTATATAAACATGCCCTTAAATTATGGGTTGGGAAGCCAATGTTTTTGGTTTTGTTTTATTTTTAAGACCAAGTGCTGTATCATTTTAATCAAGGTAAAACCTTATCTGGAGATCTTGGGGAACTTCTGAAATTTTTGGATAACTGGAGCTTACGCACCTGGGAGCTTCTGCTCTGAAGAACTCTTAAGTTATGTCAGACTGAAAATCTTCTAAGCTTTGAAGAAATGGAGTTCTGTTCTGCACTCTAGACTTGGTGAAGCCAAGTGGAGGCATAGCTGGTGGCAGCTTTAGTTGGCTCACAGACAGCACAACTCTTCCTCCTGTTCTTTTCCATCCCCTGTCCAGCCTCCATTGTGCTCCCTGTCTGGCTGGCACCCTCCTTTACCAGCATCCTGTCTTGTGCTGCAGTTTCCCTGCTTGCTGTCTTTGCCCTGGCCCTGAACTACTACCGTTCAGCTGCTAGGTAACATAACCAAATTCTGGCCATTCTGGAGTTTCAGTGAACTGGAGTTTGGTTAATGGGTGTTGACCTGTGTCTAGTATGTCCTTTGAGTGGGACAGACTCAGTAGTCAGTAGGCCTTTTCCATCACTAACGTCTATGATCCCCGTTACTCATGTGTGTGTACACTTGAAATTATACATTACCATATCTACACCCCTGCCAGCCACTGGGACGGCTAGGGAGAAAGACTTTGGTGCTGTGAAAGGGGAAAAATGTGTATAGTGACCTGGCTGGAGGGCAGAAGCAGCAGGAGCCTGTGGAGTGAAAGGGGGGCTGCAGATTGAGAGAGGCAGAGGACGGCATGCAACCATAGGAGTGGGTGTCAACCTCGTGAGCTATTCCTATTCCCCAGAGTGACCAGGAGGATGCACTATTCTAGCAGTGACTGGAACGTCCTGGCACAGGGTTCCAGTCAGCCAGTTGTTATAGGGAGGTAGGGAATTTTGATAGTAGTGGAGAGAGGCTGGGAAGGGAGGGAAAATAAATGGAAGGTAAAATAGAGAAGGCAAATGAGGAAAGGCAGAACCCCTTAAAGAAAAAGGGCAAAATGAACGAGATGAAACATCTAAAAAGAAAAATATATATAGAAAGTCTAGTGTCTGGAAAACAGCTGTTAGTGAAATGGTAGAATGAAAGTGAAGTTTAGGAAGAGAAAAATGAGTCCCCACCCAAAACAAACATGGAACATGTTAAAAATACAGCATTGCTGCAGTAATAATAATACCTAGCTTTTATACAGTACTTTTTGTCAGTAGATATTATAGTGATTTACAAAGGAGGTCAGTACCATATCCCCATTTTACAGATGGGGAAACTGAGGCACAGAGGAGAAGTCACTTGCCCAAGGTCATTCCACAGGCTAGTGGCTGAGCTGGGAACAAACCCAGGTCACTTGAATCCAATCCAGTGACCCTACCTGGTTAAATTAGCAGACTTGGCAACTTGCCAAGGCTCCCTGGTTCCTCATCTCATACATTCATCTTAAATCCATTCATTTCACCCTGTAATAACTGTACAAAACACAGATGTCAGTAAGCCGGGATCTAGTTCTTTGCTTCATGCTGTATAATGGAAGGGTGGTGTCTAACACAGCCACTGCTGTCCAGGTTTTATCTGAAGAGGTCCCTGATTTTTGCATGTCTGACAGAAAACCAACTGCATAACGTTGCACACCTCAGCATAAGGCAAGGAGGAGTGGGAAGGTGATGTGACTGTGCTTCTTATCTTCCATGCCACACTTGTGTGTGTGTGAGAGAGAGAGGTTAAGGTGGGGCTAGTGCTCTTGCAACAGTTGCCCTTCAGAAGCCCGAGTTGAGTGTGTTCAGTTTCTCAGTGGAGTAGTATTGGAGTCAGAGATGATTGTGCCTGGTGACTTCACTGTACACCAGAGGATGATTCTTCTGTGTCAGATCAGTATTTTGTGACATGAGATTGTCCCAGAAGTATGTTATTGTTGGCTTATCTCATAAAGTTGGCCGTGTATTTTGTAATAATACACAAATATACAGAAAATATTTCTTTTTCAGAGGTTTGAAGGGCACACATGCTGGATGCATAGCTGGCATATTTTATTGATATTTTCTCTTTAGCAGGCAATGGAAGGTTAGTTGCCACTCACTAGTTATGTACAAAGCAGTGGAAAGAGCAGTTATACCGAATGACTTGTGAAAGCTAAAAGATAGGTTCCTACAGATGTTGTGTTCACTTAGCTGTAGATGTGTGAATGAACCACACTTGCAAATATGTGTGTAGTGTGCATTCGTGTGTGTGTGTGTGTGTGTGTGTGTGTGTGTGTGTGTAATATTCTCTTCTCTGGTTAAATATTGTAACTATAGAAGTAGTGGATTAAGATAAGAGGATATTCTGGAACATGTTACCCCAGTTTTCCTAGGGCACTCTGGAATGCTGGTAGGCAGCTTTTCAGTTTCTGAAGGCTCAAACTATGTATTTCGCAGACAATAGGTTACTTGGTAAATATGAAACACACCTACTATAACTGTACCCATTTAACAGCTACCCATTCTCTATTGACATAAAGTGGTTTGTTTGTTTTAAATTACTACCCACTGGGATGACACAAATATTCGTGGAGGCACTATTGTTTTGTACACTCAGGGCGAGATTGCAGCTCCCTCTGCCTTGGTGTGCAAGAAGTGGAGGAGGAAGGAACAAACTGACTTTCCATTTCACCTCTTGCTTATTTGCATGTGAACTAGCCACATCTTGGTCTTTGCACTCCTGACCCCACTGAAGTCAACTGGAGTTTCTCCATTCACTTCAGTGGATGCTGAATTCAGTATCTGGTGTACAGATACTGGGAGCTTCTCATTCCATGCCCATAATCATGTACACTGAAAAAGCCAGGCTGGCACATAGAAGGATGTATGCTGTTCCCTTTCAAGGTCTCCTGCTCTGCTGTTCACTCCCACCATGTTCCTGAAGGCATTCTGGCTGGGTCAGCAAAACTATTTCGGCAGGCTCTGGCTAGAAAAGTTATGAGACACCCTGGCCTTAGTCCATATACAACACTGATAATTGTATTATGTCCCTATTATTGTTTGCACTGGTCATTGACTATGTTATGAGGAAAGTAATCGCAGAAGGTAACCAAAGAATTTTATGGACAAATGATAAAGCACAGTTGGATGACCTCGTTTTTGCTGATGACATTGTCCTCCTTAGTTTAACACATCACTTAGTGGAAGAAAAGACCCAGCTGTTGACCAACATAGCAAACAAGTTGGATTAGTTATCAAAAGGGGAAGACAAAAATATATGGCTATTAATGTCCCATAAGCAAACATCAAAATAAATGGAGAAACTCTAGAAGAAGTAGGTCGTTTTACCTATTTAGGGAGTCATATGTGCAATGATGGGGACATCGTAGATGTCAAGCAATGAATATCAAAAGTAGCAAACAACTTTCATAAACTTGAAAGACTTGGAAAAGTAGCCAGAGTGGCACCGATACAAAAATATGAATTTTTAATGCCCTAGTGCCTGTCCTTTATGGAGCAAAAATTGAAAACAAGATCAAATCATTCTGAAGTACGATACTCGTAAATGGCTGTGGAAGATTTTCAGAATCCACTGAAAAGAGTTTCTTGCAACATCAGACATTCTAAGTAGAGTAAACCAACCTAAAGCATCAAATATAAGATGATGATGATGGACGTATTTAGGATATGCTTTAAGGATGCCACCAGCATGATTTCCATGACAAGTGATAATATGGACACCACCTGGGAAGAGAAATAGAGGGTGTCCTAGAGAAACATTATGCAAAATAATAGAGAAAGAAGCAAGATCCATCAACATAACACTCAGAAGCCAGAACTGTCCAGCACGAGACCAAAATAAATGGCAGAAACTGGTGGACTCCGCACACACCTGAGGATGCAGGAGGATAAAGAAAGAGACTATCTAAAAAGGATTCAGTTTCTAACTGGAGAGAGGGTATTTCTCCCTGAATACTTATTGAATTCTGGCCTAAGCTTCTGATAAGTTCTCTAAAGTGTGGTACATAGTAATTTCTCTATTCAGAACTGTTCTTGGTATACTTGTACTTTTCAGCAGGAAACATCTGGTTTTACTCTATGTAGATAGAAACACAGCACTCTTTAAAGTGTAAGGCCTTGTCTGGAAACAAACTTGCTCTGGTTTAACTAATGGCATGGGTTTTTTAGACTGATTTAATTTGGTGCAAAACCCTGTGTAGATGCTGTATTTTGGTTTAAGAGTGGCCCTTTGGATTTAGTTCAAGTGAGTATGGAATGGAATGACTTAAGCTAAATAAATTTAAGTCACTCTAAAATCAAAGAGTTTTCCCACCAGTAAATTATCCAGGATTTTGCACCAGTATAATCAGTTTTCACACTCTTTAAGTTAAACTGGTACCACTTTCTTATGTAGACCAGCCTTCAGATTTGGTCCTTTTCAGAATGTAACATTTTTTTGATGTTGTTAAATTAATCATTTCCCCCCATTAATCATTGGAACTTACCTTTAAACAGCTGAAGATGTTGTGCATTCATATGGAGTTTGCATTTTCTGCACAACAGACTGCTGAGATACAGCTTCCCATTTGATTATTTTTAAATGTTATACATACTTCCTAAACCGATGTTCTAGCTATTTCAAAGAATTTAATATTTTAAAATAACTTTCTACAGAAAGTTCCTCTCAAGTGCCCAGGCTAAACTATATTCCATGCAAACTCTATGGTCCACTCAAAAGGTTCTGATTGTAGGATCAGGACAAAACTTTTATTGGCTTCAATGCGGAAGCTTAAGTGTGGGACCAAAACATAGTTAGCACGTGATTTTGATGGAATTGACTTCTGACGATTTTACTGTTCTCTGCTTATAAATGTGGCAATTACACTGTATGCAAAATGAAATAATTTTAATGTGGCCTGTGTATGCTCATTTAATTCCACTGCTTAAAATTATAGCTTATTCTTCAAACCAAAAGAAAAGGAGAGAAAGAGAGAGGGGAAAAAATTCAGAGGGCAGTTTTTTGCCTGTAAACCATATAACTTTTTGACAGAATGAACTACAGAAAAATTAAAGACATTCAGGTAGTTATTTTTCACACTCCTGCTGTTTGGTATGAAATAAATCTACAGCTAAACCACTGAAGCTATTAATTATTTGAAGCATCTTGTGTCAGACTTCCTAAATGTCTGGGCAACTTCTTTAAAGGGTCTCAAATAAGTTATTTCCTGTCAAAGGAATTTCTCTTAAGTATAAGCCAAGGAAGATTAGCTGTTTATGTTATATACCTTATAATTGTATGAAAAGGTAATGCCTTTACGTCTGTTAAATTAAATGAGACACTAATTGCTTTACTATGGCACTTTGAAATAGATGTAAATAGATGTAAAATCTTTTGAATATGCCCATTACTGATATCTGAGCACAGCTCTCCTATCTCCACATCCTCAACTTATTAAAAACTTCTCCAATTGACTAGAAATTAACAGTTCCTTTTTTGTCAAGTATTCAAAAGAGTTCTGCATTTTCCAAATCCTCTTCTATAAGGGCCAGATACAGCATCTCTTAGGGTCAGACCTTACTGGGCTTCTCCTAGGATGTGTCTGCACAATGGTAGCTTTTGCCGAGGGGTTGTCTAGACAAGGATGAAAGATGTATTTTTAAAATGTTAGCAAACTCTACCAGCTAAGTGTGTTACGATACAATGTGCCCAACCTACAGTGGGTTTTTAAATGTTCATCCCTTATCCTAATCTAGACAAGCCCTGAGAGATTCACAGCTCGGGCGTGGGAGGTGTTAAAGAGAGGCAGAAATTTGTATTTTAAAAAAAAATCTGAAAACTAATTTTATTTACTCTGAACCTTTTGCTACCAAACCCTGTCTTGCTGAGCAAAAGGTGGCAGTGGGGTGGGTGGGTGGGTGGATATTTTAGTTGTGGTAGCTCAATTGAGTTAGAACAACTTGATTTAAAAGTCCTGTCTGGATGCATGCTACCAGGCCTGGGCAGCAGGTGGCTACGGCATTTGGGGAGGCTGGCCTGAGCACTGGAAGCTCCCCTAGTGCCCGGATCATGGCTCTGCCCTGAGGGCCAGGACCTGTCCCTGCTCTGCCCCAGGCCCCGCTCATGCTTGGCCCCCTCCCCCAAGGCCCCCTTGCCCACCGCTCGCTGAGTCCCTCCACCCCCGCTCCCCCGAGGCCTTTGCCGCTCACTGAGTCGCTCCACTCCTCCACCTCCCTTCCTCCAAGGCCCCCACACCTGCCGCTTGCTGGGTCCCTCCACCCCACCACTCCAGAGACCCGCCCCACTCACTGAGCCCCTCCTCTCCTCCACCCCCCACCCCACCCTGAGGCCCCTGCCGCTCGGGCTCTCCACCCCTCCCTGAGCTGAGCGCTCCCCCCACCCATCGTGGAACTTGAGCAAGTACAAAAATGGGGTAGGAGCATTCACTGCCCCCATGTACCCCTAATTGCCACTTCTGCTTACCAGGAATGCGTCGAAGGGTTCTGGGCCAGGTGGAGGTGGCAGGGGGATCCTGGCCATTGCAGTCTGTATTGCTCAGCAGCCACCCAGCTTAGCTGGCATTGCCCTGAGGGCAGCATGGTGGTGCTTGCTGCACACTGAGTGATCCAGCCCTGCAGTGGCTTGGAAGGGAGGGAAAATCGCACCCACTGACTGCATAGAACATAAGGCTGGCCTGGTGTCTTGTCTTGGGTAGCTCTCCCACAGAGGGACTCAGCGAACACCGGGTGGGGAGGACCTTGGGGAAGGGAGGGTGAAGGACTCAGCAAGTGTTGAGCAGTGCGGGGCTCGGGGGAGGGACTCGGTGGGGTCTCGGGGAGAGGCAGAGCACAGGCAGGACCACCACAGCCCAGGTGTCCGTGCTCTCAAAGGCAGCAGCTTGGTGGCTGCACCACAGAGGAGGCTTAGCCTCCCCTGGCCTATTATACCTTCTGCCTATGCTACCAGGTTTGAAGCTGTGTTAACTGGCCTTGTTTTAAGCAAGATAGGATCCATATAAATATATGGAGATATACCTATCTCAAAGAGCTGGAAGGGGCCCCGAAGGGTCATCGAGTCCAGCCCCCTGCCTTCACTAGCAGGACCAAGTACTTGATTTTGCCCTGATCGCTAAGTGGCTCCCTCAAGGACTGAACTCACAACTCTGGGTTTAGCAGGCCAATGCTCAAACCACTGAGCTATCCCTCCCCCATAGTGTCAAATGTGTTAGCTTGACTGATACACGACCCATCAAGTCACAGCTAATGTTGCCTTTTGCCATCAAGACAAGGCCTTAGGCGTTAGGACCAATTACTGCAGTTTCCCTTTAAAATTAGTGTATGTGCTAATGTGATAACAAAAGGACTATAAACATTGACATAGCAGGGCTATTTTATCCTGTCTTCCAACATAGCAGGGCTATTTTAAAATAATCCAAACATGACAAATCACAATTGGTCCTCAGGAAGCAGTTCTATTTGTATGACCTTGTTTTCTTTAAGAACAAAAGAATGGCCATACTGGCTCACACCAGTGGTCTTTCTAGCCCAGTATCCTGTCTTCCAACCAATACCAGGTTCTTCAGAGGGAATGAACAGATCAGGTAATCATCAAGTGATCCATCCCCTGTCACCCATTCCCAGCTTCTGGCAAACAGAGGCTAGGGACACTTCAGAGCATGGTTTTGCATCCCTGCCCATCCTGGCTAATAGCCATTGATGGACCTATCTTCCAGGAACTTATCTGGTTCTTTTTTGAACTCTGTTATAGTCTTGGCCTTCACAACATCCTCTGGCAAAGAGTTCCACAGGTAGACTGTGTGTTGTGTGGAGAAATACTTCCTTTTGTTGTTTTTTTAACCTGCTGCCTATTTCATTTGGTGACCCCTAGTTCTTGTGTTATGTGAAGGAGTAAATAACACTTCCTTATTCACTTTCTCCCCACCAGTCATGATTTTCTAGACCTCTATCATATCCACCGTTAGACATCTCTTTTCCAAGCTGAAAAGTCCCAATCTTATTAATCTCTCCTCATATGGAAACTGTTCCATATTCCTAATAATTTTTGTTGCCCTTTTCTGTACCTTTTCCAATTCCAATATATCTCTTTTGAGATGGGGTGACCAGATCTGCATGCAGTATTAAAGATGTGGGATTTATATAGAGGTAATATATTTTCTGTCTTCTTATCTATCCCTTTCCTAATGATTCCCAACATTCTGTTCACTTTTTTGACTGCCGCTGCACATTGAGCAGATGTTTTCAGAGAACTATCCACAACAACTCCAAGATCTCTTTCTTGATTGGTAGCAGCTAATTTAGACCCCATCATTTTATATGTATAGTTGGGATTATGTTTTCAAATGTGCATTACTTTCTTATTTTCCATTCTCCTTTCCTTCTGAATTATTGAGATGGATGGAAATTTAGTGTCTTTGATGAAATATCTGAAGCCTTTTAAGTAGCCTAAATATCATTCTGGAATTTGAGATCTGCTTTGTATTCCACTACTGCACATGGAGAATTGGAAGCTAATAAGTCTTTCCTTCTGCATTCATGTAGCTGTCTGAAGAGAAATTCAAGGTGAACTTCACATTCCTGCAGTCTGAATGAATCAACTAAATAGCTACCTGACTCTTTGAACAGATGATCCTTTGTCTTCATAAACATTCATGTCTGAGCTGAAAGGATGAGCAGCTACCATTAGCATTTTAATTCTACATATACAACATTAAGGTTAGTTTCAGGTGACATAATTTATTATTAGAACAAATCAAACGGGGTTGCTTGCAGCTGAAAAACGTATGTTGCCCATGACAAGTGATTCCCATTTATTCAATGACTGCAAGTTTTTTCACATAATGCAGGCAATGAACTTCAATTCTGATATGCTATATCCATGCTTTTCCAGACTCTGGAATGGAGATAACCAATTTTCTGATGAAGGGCTTAGCTACAAATCCATCATTATTTTTACTTCTCTCTGTCATTTGATCAGTCAACCATTCATGTATGCTTAAAATTGTATATTCCGGATTCAACTCTGGTGTAACCTGATTTACCCCAGGACTGACTTTGTCCATTTTACTTTTAACAGGTTGTTGGGGTGATTATTTTACTGATCAAGGGTTTAGGCAGACTTGTGCTCTGATTAAGATAATTGTGAAAAAATGGTCAATTCAATATTTTTGGACTGAATTTAAAAATATTCTTAATATTTGCACTATTTTAAAATGATCATCTATGTCAACTATGAATATATGGTCAGCTGCATCTTTTTGAAATTGACAGAGCTATGATAGTTTATTCCAGTTGAGGCTCTGCCTCAATATATAGAAGATCAATGTAAAAGCTACAAGACAATACAGATTTTTGAAGAAATCTGAGTGTCCTTTATGCTGTAATCAAATAAAGATTATTATTACGAATCAATAGGAACTTGGATCCAAACAAATATCGCAAGTCAGCATGAGAAAAGCTTTCTACGCAGCATGTTCTTTTTGAGGTGGAACTATGTGTCAGAGAACTGAATTTTTCTGGCCTTCATAGTGAAGTAAGGCTCATCATTTCAGCCAGGCATTTGCTTCACTGTGGGGCCCTTTCCGGCCTGCAGGGTGGAGTAATAATTGAGACGATGGCTGTTGTTGCAGCACTGTTGTTTGGTTAGAATTTTTAAAATATTGTTTTGAATATATGCAACACACCAACATGCCTCAGGTTCAAGAGATTTGACGCACAGAATAACAGGAAAAATAAGTTCTTTTAAAAGTACAAATTAGGTGCTTGCTCTCAGTTTGGAGGGTAATTGTTCAGTGTGACATAATCACATGGGAACAAGCTAACAACTCTCTTCTGATTCTGTTCTAGGAGATACAAATGGTGCACTCCACTGACAACCAAAGCTATTTTGGGGCAGCTACACACAGATTTAATTCATATCATCTGTTTGAACATTGTAATTATGATATTAATTTTCATCATGCTGCCTTCCTTCTTGAATACAAATATAAGTGCCAGAAACAGAAGGCTGAGTTGGCAGCCAATGAAATAGACTGAAGGCAAAGAAAATATGTCAGACTTAAAGTAATTTATAGACAGGCAGCAGGAAAGGAGGAGGTAAATGTAACCTAACCAAAGCTAATGAACAGCAGAGCAGTGCAGATTGCTGTCTGATTGTGCTGCTCTTACCTGCCCCTAAAACAAATAGAAGGGATTATGAAGAGAAGCAGAAACTAAATTAAATCCAGGTCCCACTGCTATTGCAGACTGTTAGTGAATTCTTTATTTTTTCCCCCTCCCAAAAATAGTTTTATCTTATGTTCTCTCTGATTCTTCTGCAAAGGTGAGAAATACAAATGTTTCTGGCCAGTGGTCATTCTCGAATATATCACAAACTCAAAATTTGTTGGAAGAAATAGGAAACTATTCTGTAATAGGTGGTTTAAAAACTAACGGCAGAGGTTGAAGCTACTTGGGGGTTTGGATTGTTAGAAAGTCCTGGGGGAGACGGGTTAATAAACAGAATATGTAGTGATATGGAATGTTAGAGAGAGAGAGGCATGACATAGAGGAGAAATGATTTTTCAGTTGGACTTAGGCTCCTAAATCCACATAGGTGCTTTTGAAAACTTTATCTCTGCAGTTTTGGCTCTAATAGTTTTCCAAGACAGTGAGGTGGTGAAACACACACAAACATTTATTTGATTCCAGAGCTCTGTAATTTATCACATGGATCGCACACCCACATGTCATTTTTGTATGTAATTATATACATGCACACTTGCATCGTATGGCAAGATGTACACCTGCCAAATTGCTGTAGGAATTCTGATCAAACTATGAATATACATCTGCCTGGTTTGGTGGACCTAGTCAATAAAATGTAGATTATCCATTTTGTTAATAAGAAGTAAACACATTTCAAGATTATGTGAGATGTGGAAGTGCTTATTCAGCTGCCTCATGGCTAAAATAGTAGCCAAGAGACGTAATCATCAGATTATGAAAATTAAGGCAGATACTGCAAAATAAGCAAGAGTCTCTGCTACAAGGACAACACAAAAGAAAGCAGGATTGCAAGAGTTGAGATTTAAGACAGTGAATCATTGATGTGGGGTAGTTGTTTGATTTTTAAAGCACTTCATTCCATAGAATGTAAGCCTGGGCCAGGTCCATTTGTTTGAATGTCAGACACCAATACTGATAATTGAGACCTACTGTAGGGTAAATTAATGGATTGGTAGTAACAATTCCTGGCTGCTCACAGTAACGTCAGTGCAGGTCCCAGAATTCCATTGTGTCCCATAAAGCTGTTTGACCACATCGAAATCCAGAAGGAATGGAGTGAAGTTTCTGGGCTTACTGAAGATGTCTGGGCTGACATAGCTAGTAGTTATGTTGGTAAATATACTGCAATCAGGATATGGTACAGTATTCTTCAAAAATAATACAATTTAGACAAACAGGATCCTTTAAGAATACTTTAAATTGACTGGCTTGTGTTTGTAAACTTTACAAATATCTCAATTTTTTTTCCCAAACAGTATTTATGTGCCTGAAAATGCTAATAGGTTCTTAGATCTCAGTCATTTTGTTGGATGGGTTGATGGGGATGTCAGACTGGTTTTCATTTCTGAACCATCTCATTGAATTGCTGGATTTCATCTTGCCTTCCTGTGGTCTGGAATATGGACAAAACACAATTCCTTTTGGAATGGTGGGAAGTTTAGATGCCTGTCTTGCTTATAATTATAGAGTTGCCATTGGCTTTGAAGGACAAGACTCTCAAAGCAGTGAAGCAGATCTTGAAGACCTTACTTAACTCAATTAAGTTTCCAGCAACTATGTACTAGTTTCAAACTTGACATATTTGTCCAATGTTCCTGAAAGGTGGTGGCAGTGCAGCTGCTGAAACTTCTGAACAGTAACAAATTAAATGAAAAATTGCAGGTTGGATTTATTAGGGACACTACCTGAAATTGCCCTGGTCAGTCATAGTGCTCTCACAAAGCGTAGAGATTGTCAGGGTGGAAGTATTGGAAATATCAGCAACATCTGCTGTAGTAGATCATAAGACCCTGTTGAAAGTGTGACCAGAACTGTACTGAATTGCTTCTGGTCATACCTGAAAGGACAATTTTAGTGAAATTGGATGAATTCTCTTTGACCTGTACTTGGGATCTCTTTGGATCACTTGCGGTATCCCCCCAGGAGCTTGTCCTGGATCAGTTGCACTTCAGTGTCTATACATTCCATTTGGGAGGGGTTTAGTCCAAAATTTTCAAATGACCACTGATTTTTGGTGTGTCTAGTTTTTGGGTATCTATCTGGAAACACCATTAGGCCTAATTTTCAGAGGTGCTGAGCAACAGCAACTCTGATAGACTTTACTTAGAGTTGTAGAGTCAGCACTTCTGAAAACCTGGCCCACAGGTGTCTCAAGCTGACTACTCAAATTGAGGCATTAAACACCATGTCCATGTTTGAAAATTTTGGATACTGTCTGGGCTATTGCTACTACTCAGATGAAAACCCAGTTATATATGTCTCTGAGCCTTGACATATAGGACGATCAGCAGTAGCTGAGTAAACCTATAACTGCAATGCAAGGCTAGATAGCAAGAAATAATCTGACATGAAATCCTAGCACTGAAATGTTGCTGGACTGTAGTCCTTTCTCTTGCACTCAATGCTAAAATGCTATATCAGGGCAGGCCTTAGCAACACTGTGGTTGGATTCTTTGTAGACCAGTTCAGCTCTTCCTACGTAATATTATTCAAAGATATATTTAGAAATTCCAATGTGATGGAGAGACTGCTAAGACTCATCAAGCCCTCGGATCGCTACCCCTTCCTGCTTCTCCATGTGGACACCAATGATACTGCCAAGAATGACCTTGAGCGGATCACTGCAGACTACGTGGCTCTGGGAAGAAGGATAAAGGAGTTTGAGGCGCAAGTGGTGTTCTCGTCCATCCTCCCTGTGGAAGGAAAAAGCCTGGGCAGAGACCGTCGAATCGTGGAAGTCAACGAATGGCTACACAGGTGGTGTTGGAGAGAAGGCTTTGGATTCTTTGACCATGGGATGGTGTTCCAAGAAGGAGGAGTGCTAGGCAGAGATGGGCTCCACCTAACGAAGAGAGGGAAGAGCATCTTCGCAAGCAGGCTGGCTAACCTAGTGAGGAGGGCTTTAAACTAAGTTCACCGGGGAAAGGAGACCAAAGCCCTGAGTTAAGTGGGGAAGTGGGATACCGAGAGGAAGCACGAGCAGGAGAGCACAAGAGGGGAGGACTCCTGCCTCATACTGAGAAAGCAGGACAATCAGCGAGTTATCTTAAATGCCTATACACAAATGCAAGAAGCCTGGGAAACAAGCAGTGAGAACTGGAACTCCTGGCACATTCAGGGAATTATGATGTGATTGGAATAACAGAGACTTGGTGGGATAACTCACATGACTGGAGTACTGTCATGGATGGATATAAATTGTTCAGGAAGGACAGGGAGGGCAGAAAAGGTGGGGGAGTTGCATTGTATGTAAGAGAGCAGTATGACTGCTCAGAGCTCCAGTATGAAACTGTAGAAAAACCTGAGAGTCTCTGGATTAAGTTTAGAAGTGTGAGCAACAAGGGTGATGTTGTGGTGGGAGTCTGCTATAGACCACCAGACCAAGGGGATGAGGTAGACGAGGCTTTATTTTGGCAACTAACAGAAGTTACCAGATCACAGGCCCTGGTTCTCATGGGAGACTTTAATCACCCTGATATCTGCTGGGAGAGCAATACAGTGATGCACAGACAATTCAGGAAGTTTTTGGAAAATGTAGGGGACAATTTCCTGGTGCAAGTGCTGGAGGAACCAACTAGGGGCAGAGCTGTTCTTGACCTACTGCTCACAAACAGGGAAGAATTAGTAGGGGAAGAAAAAGTGGATGGGAACCTGGGAGGCAGTGACAATGAGATGGTTGAGTTCAGGATCCTGACACAAGGAAGAAAAGAGAGCAGCAGAACATGGACCTTGGACTTCAGAAAAGCAGACTTTGACTCCCTCAGGGAACTGATGGGCAGGATCCCCTGGGAGAATAACATGAGGGGGATAGGAGTCCAGGAGAACTGGCTGTATTTTAAAGAATCCTTATTGAGGTTGCAGGAACAAACCATCCCAATGTGTAGAAAGAACAGTAAATATGGCAGGTGACCAGCTTGGCTGATCTTGCTGATCTTAAACATAAAAAAAGAAGCTTACAAGAAGTGGAAGATTGGATAAATGACCAGGGAGGAGTATAAAAATATTGCTCAGGCATGCAGGAGTGAAATCAGGAAGGCCAAATCACGCTTGGAGTTGCAGCTAGCAAGGGATGTTAAGAATAACAAGAAGGGTTTCTTCAGGTATGTTAGCAACAAGAAGAAGGTGAGGGAAAGTGTGGGCCCCTTACTGAATGGGGGAGGCAACCTAGTGACAATGGATGTGGAAAAAGCTAATGTACTCAATGCTTTTTTTGCCTCCGTCTTCACGAACAAGGTCAGCTCCCAGACTACTGTACTGGCCAGCATAGCATGGGGAGGAGGTGACCAGCCCTCTGTGGAGAAAGAAGTGGTTCAGGACTATTTAGAAAAGCTGGATGAGCACAAATCAATGGGGCCGGATGCGCTGCATCCGATGGTGCTAAAGGAGTTGGCGGATGTGATTGCAGAGCCATTGGTCATTATCCTTGAAAACTCATGGCGATTGGGGGAGGTCCCAGATGACTGGAAAAAGGCTAATGTAGTGCCTTGGATGAGAGGAAAGCAGTGGACTTGTTATTCCTTGACTTTAGCAAAGCT
This sequence comes from Emys orbicularis, assembly GCF_028017835.1. Classification (NCBI taxonomy): domain Eukaryota; kingdom Metazoa; phylum Chordata; order Testudines; family Emydidae; genus Emys; species Emys orbicularis. The sequence goes on from NC_088683.1 coordinate 126,624,681, forward strand.
TATGATACGGTCTCCAACAGTATTCTTGCTGGAATGTTAAAGAAGTATCAACTGGATGAATGGACTATGAGGTGGATAGAAAGCTGGCTAGATTGTCGGGCTCAACGGGTAGTGATCAATGGCTGCATATCTAGTTGGCACCCAGTATCAAGCGGAGTGCCCCAAGGGTCGGTCCTGGGGCCGGTTTTGTTCAATATCTTCATTAATGATCTGGAGGATGGCGTGGACTGCACTCTCAGCAAGTTTGCAGATGACACTAAACTGGAAGGAGTGGTAGAATGGGTTAACTCGGGAGGTGGTGAAATCTCCTTCCTTAGTGGTTTTTAAGGTCAGGCTTGACAATGCCCTAGCTGGGATGATTTAGTTGGGGATTGGTCCTGCTTTGAGCAGGGGGTTGGACTAGATGACCTCCTGAGGTCCCTTCCAACCCTGATATTCTATGATTCTATGCATTCATTTTGTATCCAACCTCAGAAGCTGTTGTATCTTTCTAAAAATGCAAACATATGAAACCAAAACTCCCAGTTTTCCAGCAGAGAGTTTCTCTGTCTATTCAGCATTTCTCAGGTTTGAAACTCAGCAGAGGAGAAATGCAGAATTTGCAAAACGTTTGACATTTCTAATTACTATAAGTGCAAAATACAGACCTAGTATTTGTTCTAATAACAAGTCTAAGCATCAATAAAGTAAATGCCTTCTACTCCAGTTCCCAGTCGTGGGAAGTATTTTGACAATCAGATCTATGCATAGGTAGGAGTTATGTTTTCTTTTTAATAAGAATTTCAAGTTTGTGTCAGATCTCTTAAGCATAAACAATTTTTGCTATTAAACATCTTTTATTGTGCCCACCACTTCTTTACACAGGACCAAACTATGATACCCTTACTCATGCTTGGTAGTACCTTACTCTGCTAATAGTTCCATTGTTGTCAATGGGACTTCACAAGGAATCCAGTACTACTTACTCACTGTGAGTAAAGGTATTGAAATCTGGTCAATAAGGTGAAACTCTCCTCTATGTAGAGAGCTAGCACAAGGTATATATGCAGTGGCACCAATTCAGATATTTCTTGTGGTTGTGGGGGAGTGACAAATTCTGGTGTGTGTCCCCCAATTAGGGACCTCATTTCAGTCCCCACTCATCTCTCCCCTCCTTTTATCCGCAGAAACCCCAGGTCTACCTCAGCTGGGGAGTCTTTCCTCTTTTACCCACATTGTGTATGAGCTGGTGCCAACAGGAGTTGAATTCTCAGAGAGTCCCCTGTGCTCCACCATACAAGAACAGGCTCCCTGTGTGCCACGTAGATCACAACATCATTTGGCTCAGCCACTTCTTCATCTGGGTGACCGGGCCAAATTTGAGCGATGTCCCAAGTCATAATGCCACTCACTGATATTTTGGCCTGGCCATCTCTCCATCTGTACAGAGGGGCAGCTGGGTCAAATTTCAGAGGTTTTGCAACCATGCAGCAGGAGGAATGCTTTGGCAATGGCAGTACTTATTTTGCATGGGACCACTGCTTAAAAGCAGTCAGGTTGTATCCCCTTGTCCCCCAGCCCTGCAGCCTATGGAACTTGCACTTAAGCAAGTGCAAAAACCTCCGCCAATTGGCACCACTGATATACGCCACTTAAATCCCACGTATGTTCTCACAAAAGTGCTGAAACTGGATGTAACTGATGCACTGGCCTTGTGTTGGCCCTGCCCGGGAGTGGATTTCCCGCATACTGAATAGTATCTCCAGTATGATCTGCTATATATTGCCACTTTTGCACCTGGAAGGCCCACCATAAGGAGTGATGATATAGTGAAATCTCCATGTCACATTCAGTCCTAACATCCCCAGCAGAGAGGTCAAAGACTGTGCTGATCAGTACCAATATCTGCTGTAGACACCTGTCCACTGGGAACTGGACTGAGACTATGAAAATAATTTCATATAGGCCACCAAACAGCTGTCAATTAAGTCTCTAAGCCTGGGGCTGCATTTAAGCCTGTGGGCTAGCTAAAAAGAAAAAAAAAAGTAGCCTAATAGTAAACAAAATTCAGTGGGAAGCAGAAAGGGGAACACGGAATGCTTTGGGACTTCAACAGCGACTTCAGGAAAACCACCTCCCGGGGGCAGTGTACTGGAGTTAAAACAGACTAGCTCCCAACTCACTCAAAATCATAAAGCCTGATGGTCCATTTCTGGGTACAAGTCTATCAGCAGCTACTCCTTAAAAAAACAGAAGAATTTTTAAAATGCACACTTATGGTATTTTTTTATGCCACTTCATAAGGAGTTATTTGAACTGTTTGGGAAACACTCTAGTTTTAAACACCAGCCTCTGTTTTAGCACCACAAATTGTTCTTCAAAAGAACTGAGTTTAGTTCAGGTCATTTTAATGTCTCAATGCCTGATTGAACCTACAAAATCAGTGACTTAGATATCTAAAAGACAATAATTGAACCACTGATCTTGGGGGCAAAAAAAGCAGATGCCTGTTTATTAGTGGGCTAAAGATTTTGCGATTAGCTTCCATTCTCATATATCACCAACTCTTCCTTAGCCGCTCCTGACCCTCAGAATGATTATTTGTGTGTGGTATGTCTGCAGCAACAGTTATATATATGGAAAAAGCTGTTTGCTGATATTACAGCAAATCTATACATACATTGAAATGTATATTGTGTCTTCAAAAAGGATTTGTTGATGTTTATTTTCCCCAACAGACTTATGTTGTTTATTAGACTTTTATACCACCAGCTGGTCTAATTAATGATTTGTGAAATGTGCCTCTTCTTGTCTCAGCTTTATCATGTGACCGACTTTACAGACTGGTGTTTTGTGAGACAAAGCAATCCGTCTTCCCCTTTCCTTTTCAAAGGAGAAGCATCTTATTTCTTTGTCTTGAAAACATTTGGAAAGCCTTTCTGTACAACTACCTGTACAACAGAGTGTAAAAAGTAGCTGTGTTCCTTCAGAGAAAGTGTTGAAAGTGCGGACAGGCCTGAACAAAATATATTTCCAGAATTGAAGTAGAGTAGGTGGAGTCCAAATGCTATCTCATCTGGGTAAGAATAGAGGGATCACCACTACTGAATGATATCCATGAAAGAAATAATTAACTCTCCAAAGACGGACTGAAGTTCAGCAAAGCACTATAGAAGTACTTTACTATTGGCCCATGACACTAAAGTTTGCAGTAATGATACTGCAATGTTTTGGGCCAATACTACAGAATTTTTGGATGCCTCAGAATCCCTGGACAGCCAGTGAATATCCTGATGTAACTCTTCTGTCTTATTTCACTGGGTAATTGTGTTGTGACTCAGCATCTTGTGAGGGAAGGAGTCCTCTTAGGTGTCCTTTTCCTAATTGACCTTCCAGTGTTTTATAACTATTATCTCAAAGTGAACAATCCCTAAATACCTAGTGCCAAGCAAAGACTCCCTCCCTTGTAATACGGATTTTAGAAGAAACAACTCAGAACCTAGTGGTTGTTCACAAACCAGATTACCTGAACTTGACTGGCTAGGGCTGAATCAAATCCTAGGTTAGAGCTCCTTTTTGAATAGTTATTTTAATGCTTTTGGGGTTTTGTTGTAGTATTAATTAAATGTCAGGGCATTTAGACATTTGTATAAGCATCTTTATTTATTTTAATTTAAATAAATAAATATGCACAGTTGGTGCCACTTGCGGTATGTATTTAAATATATGTACATATATGTGTGTGTATTTTATGTACATAAAATATATTTTGATATATAATATATATGGAGGCGGGAAAACAAATATTGTAAAAGCTGTGGCCAGCTGAGACTTCACAGTTGTCACTAAAGCTGGTAGCACTGAATATTTTTCACCATATATAATTTAAATGTGTAGCCCCCTTTTTCACTTGTAAATCAAGCCAAACTTTTACAATTACTGTAACTATCTGTAGGTATAAACCATTTGATGAATATGAACAAATTCCAGTCTTTGGATTGTCTGTGAATGGATGGCAGACACTTTTTGAACAGAAAAATAGTGAATGACAAATGTATGATTTTTCAGAAGAATACTCATCTGTGTGGTTTTGTGGAACTTTGTGCAGCTGTGAATCTGTTCAGAAATACTGTACTGATCCATTCTGCACCCATACTGGGACAAATGCTGTGACCCCAGAGGTTGTAGAGCAAATGCAGTTTGTAGTAATCGCTTTTCGTACTATTTAGCTCCGTCTAGTTGTCTCGACTGTGCTTCATACCTTGGCCGTGTGAAATTCATAGATGTGATAGGGAGAGAATGTAGAACATTCTCCTCCAGAAACATAGTCCTCTACCACTGGAGATAAAAGTTGCTGACAGATGGCCAGAGAGAGGCAGAATAACCCTGATCTACCCCAGCCTCCATCCTAGATGTGTCTACGTGTGTGTTTATATTCATTTGCTGTATTAGCAAGGGAGGGTGGAAGGAAGAGGGACAGCGGGGAGTCCTGGCAGTTCTTCCCTCTTCACCAGCCCCAGACTGGCAGTAGCTGGGGGAAGGGAAAGCCCTAAAATGCACCTTCAGCAGTTTGGGGAAAAGGGAGCCCTTCCAACTACTGATTTGATAGCACAGGAAGAGGCTGGGAGACAGTGGGGTTCTGGAGGGCTGGCCTCCCTCCCACCTTGGCTGTTGGCACTGGAGCTGCCCCAAGGGGACATGGCCAATTCAGTGCACAGCTGTGGTATTCTTGCCATAGATCCTTAGGCTCTATGGGATTTGAAAGTTGCAGTCCTACTTGCTACACAGAGGCTTAAACCCTTCTTTGGGTGGGGAATTGTGGCTGAAACCCCTCATATTTAAACACGCTGAGATCCTTGCAGACTTCTGCTCTGGGTTTGACCATAGAAGAGAATAGTGCATGGCCTTTAACACAAAGCTACAGGTCACCATGCAGTCACCTGTCCACCAGTCTGAGGAACAGTGAGGGAACCTCTAAGTCCTTTATGAAAAGTCATACCTCTCTGTAATGACTACTAGAGTTCATTCATTGCATAAAAGATACAGCCACAATGTAAATGAGCTCCCCCTGGCTTTTTCACAGTAAGCTGCATCCTGGTCTTTTAAAAGAATGAATTTATTATATTCCCTTCGAAATCAAACATGACCTTCACATGAGCAGACACTCTTAAACAATGCTAAATTATGAATGATGGCTCGGTGATAGCAACTATAGTGAACAGAGACTGAAATCTCATTTAATGGCAGACATGAGGTCAGAAGCTGTCTGCCTCCCGAAGGGAAAAGTAGCTCCACTAGTAAAATAGCCGCTTACTTCTCCCTAAGGCAAAGCTCATGTGTGTTTATGGGTAGGCATTTTAAGTTTATACATCTATTACGACAGTAAGTAATGGATAGGATCTATATCATAGTACAACCATAGTAGCTTGGGTGTAACAGTACATGTTAAGTACCTTGTACAAAAACAGCACCCAAGTCTGCAAACCCATACTCATGTGTGTGGTGCTTATCTTTGAGAGGGATCCCACTGACTTCGATGCAGACTGTTTTTGTCAGTAAGGACTACTCATGTAAGGATCATTCCAGTTCTTAATAGTATGAGTATGACAGCAATTTTTTTTAAGGAAATAGTCTTCCTGGAGAACTGGAATAAATATGTCTTACCACCAGTACAGTGAGTGTTTGTGTGGTGTCCGTCTTTGAGTTTATAACTATTATTTGCAACTGGTCTCTTTGTTTGGAGGGAATGTCTCTTCCAGCCTTCAGTGCCCTGCAAATTAATGTAATAAATATTGCAGTGGCAGCTGGTGGGCTGAAATCAGATTCCTCTCTCGCTGCCCCTAATGTGCTTAAGGTCATACTCTTTGGGATATATAATAATTATACCTCCTTCGCAAACACACCCACTGGTTCCAAGGCCAGATGTTTTCTTGTGTTATCCTCAGTGTATCTTGCATCTCTAAAACCTTTGTAAATATGGGAAATGGATGCTAAATTGCAATTTAAGATACACAAGCTTCCAATATACTCCAACATATACACACGTTATTAACGCAAAATTAAAGATTTTCCAGTGCATTTCCAACTACACCATCTGTTTAAAAAAAATATAAGGGAAATCTCCATTTAAGCACACATTAATATCCAGGCCAACCTCCGGTCACATACCTTAGCACCTGAACACATGCTCTGATTCCATGGCTCCACAACAAATTCACTTTCTGACCGCTAACAAAGCATCCATCCAGTTCCACTCAAAAGTACTTTAACTCAGACCCTAGCTAGATGAAGAGATGTTGCCTACAGTCATACTTGCAGTGGGAGAGATGGTGGATTAAATCAAATGTGTTAAACTTGTTGTTTTGAATGTGATATGGCAGATTTGGATGTGTGCATTGTGGGTGATTCTATGTTGGATTTCAAAGTGAGTTTGTTAGTGTACAAGGCAGGGAGTAAGACAGGAATTCCACTTCTCAGCCCTACCCCGAGCCCCCTGATGGCATGCAAGCTCTCACACGTATGCATTTTACATAGCCTTTTTGGAATATGTTAAGCCCAGAACAAACATCCCAGGGCTGGGGACCTAGGGAGACAGTGTTGGAGAATAGAAGTTCTCCATGAAGATTTCATATTCTGTAAACCTCCATGGTGAAAAATAAAAGTTAAGGTGAAAAAGTCAAAAGTTTGCATTCTTAGTTGTATATTTTTAAAAATTGCCCTGTGTGACCTGCTGCTCACAAACAGGGAAGAATTAGTAGGGGAAGCAAAAGTGGATGGGAACCTGGGAGGCAGTGACAATGAGATGGTTGAATTCAGGATCCTGACACAAGGAAGAAAAGAGAGCAGCAGAACATGGACCCTGGACTTCAGAAAAGCAGACTTTGACTCCCTCAGGGAACTGATGGGCAGGATCCCCTGGGAGAATAACATGAGGGGGAAAGGAGTCCAGGAGAACTGGCTGTATTTTAAAGAATCCTTATTGAGGTTGCAGGAACAAACCATCCCAATGTGTAGAAAGAACAGTAAATATGGCAGGTGACCAGCTTGGCTTAACAGTGAAATCCTTGCTGATCTTAAACACAAAAAAGAAGCTTACAAGAAGTGGAAGATTGGACAAATGACCAGAGAGGAGTATAAAAATATTGCTCAGGCATGCAGGAATGAAATCAGGAAGGCCAAATCACACTTGGAGTTGCAGCTAGCAAGGGATGTTAAGCGTACCAAGAAGGGTTTCTACAGGTAGCAACAAGAAGAAAGTCAAGGAAAGTGTGGGCCCCTTACTGAATGGGGGAGGCAACCTAGTGACAGAGGATGTGGAAAAAGCTAATGTACTCAATGCTTTTTTTGCCTCCGTCTTCATGAACAAGGTCAGCTCCCAGACTATTGCACTGGGCAGCACAGCATGGGGAGGAGGTGACCAGCCCTCCGTGGAGAAAGAAGTGGTTCGGGACTATTTAGAAAAACTGGACGAGCACAAGTCCATGGGGCGGATGCACTGCATCCGAGGGTGCTAAAGGAGTTGGCGGATGTGATTGCAGAGCCATTGGCCATCATCTTTGAAAACGCATGGCGATTGGGGGAGGTCCCGGATGACTGGAAAAAGGCTAATGTAGTGCCCATCTTTAAAAAAGGGAAGAAGGAGGATCCGGGGAACTACAGGCCAGTCAGCCTCACCTTAGCACCTGGAAAAATCATGGAGCAGGTCCTCAAGGAATCAATTTTGAAGTACTTTGAGGAGAAGAAAGTGATCAGGAACAGCCAGCATGGATTCACCAAGGGCAAGTCATGCCTGACTAACCTAATTGCCTTCTATGAGGAGATAACTAGCTCTGTGGATGAGGGGAAAGCAGTGGATGTGTTATTCCTTGACTTTAGCAAAGCTTTTGATACGGTCTCCCACAGTTTTCTTGCGAGCAAGTTAAAGAGGTATGGGCTGGATGAATGGACTATAAGGTGGATAGAAAGCTGGCTAGATTGCTGGGCTCAACAGGTAGGGATAGCTCAGTGGTTTGAGCATTGGCCTGCTAAACCCAGGGTTGTGAGCTCGATCCTTGAGGGGGCCATTTAGGGATCTGGGGTAAAAATCTGTCAGGGATGGTACTTGCTCTGCTGTGAAGGCAGGGGACTGGACTCGAGGTCCCTTCCAGCTCTTTGAGATAGGTATATCTCCATATACCCAATGGCTCCATGTCTACTTGGCAGCCGGTATCAAGCAGAGTGCCCCAAGGGTCAGTCCTGGGGCTGGTTTTGTTCAATATCTTTATTAATGATCTGGAGGATGGTGTGGATTGCACCCTCAGCAAGTTTGCAGATGACACTAAACTGTGAGGAATGGTAGATACGCTGGAGGGTAGGGATAGGATACAGAGGGACCTAGACAAATTAGAGGATTGGGCCAAAAGAAATCTGATGAGTTCAACAAGGAGAAGTGCAGAGTCCTGCACTTATGATGGGAGAATCCCATACACTGCTACAGACTAGGGACCGATTGGCTGGGCAGCAGTTCTACAGAAAAGGACCTAGGGGTTACAGTGGATGAGAAACTGGATATGAGTCAACAGTGTGCCCTTGTTGCCAAGAAGGTTAACGGCATTTTGGGCTGTATAAGTAGGAGCACTGCCAGCAGATCGAGGGACGTGATCATTCCCCTCTATTCGGCATTGGTGAGGCCTCATCTGGAGTACTGTGTCCAGTTTTGGGCCCCACACTACAAGAAGGATGTGGAAAAATTGGAAAGAGTCCAGCGGAGGGCAACAAAAATGATTAGGAGGCTGGAGCACATGACTTATGAGGAGAGGCTGAGGGAACTGGGATTTTTAGTCTGCAGAAAAGAAGAATGAGGGGGGATTTGATAGCTGCTTTCAACTACCTGAAAGGGGGTTCCAAAGAGGATGGATCTAGACTGTTCTGAGTGGTACCAGATGATAGAATAAGGAGTAATGGTCTCAAGTTGCAGTGAGGGAGGTTTAGGCTGGATATTAGGAAAAACTTTTTCACTAGGAAGGTGGTGAAGCACTGGAATGGGTTACCTAGGGAGGTGGTAGAATCTCCTCCTTTAGAGGTTTTTAAGGTCAGGCTTCACAAAGCCCTGGCTGTGATGATTTAGTTGAGGATTAGGTCCTGCTTTGAGCAGGGGGTTGGACTAGATGACCTCCTGAGGACCCTTCCAACCCTATGATTCTATGCTTCAGCTTCCCTGTGGAATGTAGCCCTGTGTGAAATGTCAAGTATGTGACTTTTGACGATGCTCCTTAAAATAATCCATATCTGAGACTGATTTCAGAGATAACTAAAGAATTTAACAACCTCCCTAAGTAGAAAGCTTAACCCAACCCTTCACTATGAAGGCACTAGAGCACTTCTATTATATACTTAGGTTCCTTCAGTAAGATGACTTTTGAGAGTAAGGGAAGCAAAAATTGAATCTATATGACAGACTTAGCCTGACATTTAGTGACTGATCTTACAGCACCAGTGCAGGCAAAACTCCTATTGATTTATGGTTAAATGCTGCAAGGTCAGGCCCTTTAGAGAATTAATGCTTTCTTTAAAGATCTTTTGATCCTTTCCCTCATTTTACCATATTGTACTGTGTGTGTTTCTCCCCTGCCTCCCTGCAGCTGAAAATGTTACCATAAATATTGGTACACTTGTTTAATATTGTACTTGGCTGCAATTGTAATTCTTCCTCTCCAAGAGGATTATATATGAATGTCTGTCATAGCAAGGCCTTTGAATGTCTTATCAGTCTGAATACACATCTGTAAACTGTTTTTGCAGCTCTGTGCAGAGAAATCTGACAGAGGAAGAGTTGGTAGAATCTCCCAACAAAACTTTGTATAGTCACAAATATATTTGTATGCCTTGTAGTAGCCAAGCTATTTCTAAGATGGCAATTTATTGGAGTAAATTAGTAATTAAAGGGCAAGAAATACAGGAATCATTCAAACCAAGAATACTTAATGGTGATATAATGCAAAAATTCATCCATCACAACAAGGTATTGTTTTAGATGAAGAGATCTGAATATTTAGCTATTGAATACTTAGCCAGGATACATATTCACTGCACCTATAAATCCTCTAAACACATTTCAAGGGATACAGATATACATGGAACACTAGCAGTTTTGCCCCATCAGTTTGTTAGGCAAAAATCCTTAAAAAAAAAAAAAAAAAATTAATCCTCTGCTACAGGGCTGACCTTACCATGAGGTGAACTGAGGCGGCTGCCTCAGGTGCCAGACTGGGGGGTGGCGCCACTTGGACCCAGAGTGTAGAAAATTGTGTCTGCTGCTGGTGCATATGTATTCTCTCTGCTCTAGATGCACAGAGATGGTGGAGTGCTGTGCTGGAGGAAGGAGGGCACAAGAGACATAACAGGCAGGCAGGAGAAAAGGTGAGAGGGGATAACAGAAAGCAGCAGGAGCTGCAGGGAGAGAGAGGAGGAGGAGCCTCTTATATACCTCTCTAGCACCCCCAGGAGCCTGGACTGATTAACACCAGCTTCTCAGAGAGCTTCCTGTTTCCTGCTGCTTCCCTGAACCCACTTGAAGAGAACAGGCAGTCAACTGAAGTAGTAGGAGCCAGTTAGGCCCTTAAGACGCTGATATTTTCCCTCACTCAGGCCCTGCTACCAGCCTGTTATTTGTCCCCTTCAATTGAGTGTTGAGAGCCAATATAGCTGGCACAGAACAGCAGTCATGAGTGAAAGAAGAAAACGCCCCTCTGGGGCAGCATTCAGAAAAAGAAAGAAAGCAAAGGAAGCTTTTCTATTTAAGCAGGAAGGAGCTCGCCTGAGATACATAAACACAAATGTTCATGGTGAGCCTTCCGGCCCCAGTGAGGATGTGAGTGGTGAGGAGATGCCTGATCTTCCAGTTAGTCAGAGTGCAGGTGACCTGGCAGCTACTGCAGCATCCATATCTCCATCTCAAATGGATGTAAGCATGCACATTTCTGAAGAAAAGTGTAGATCAGAGAAGGGTGTGGTGGAGGCACAAGAAACAACTGCTGCTGAGTTTAGTTCCTTAAGTCTAGATGATCCAGGACTATGGACTCACTTGAGTAGTAGCCTGAGGGACTTCCTTGTACTGCATGGGCCACAGCAAGTGAAAAACTTCATGTTCCCCAAAGACAATGAAAATAGAAGTTTCCATCTAACACATTACTGGCGTGAAATCCCCAATGGTGACAAAGTGGAGAGGCCATGGCTTATGTACTCAAAAACCCAGAATGCTGCATACTGTTTTTGTTGCAAACTCTTCCAGTCTAATGTTCCAGGAACAAAGGACTGGACAAATCTGGCTAGAAATCTGGCATGCTATGAGAAGGCAGCAAATCACCAGAGAGCATTCCATAGGTGGAAAGAGCTTGAGATGAGACTAAGGTTAAAGGCCATCATAGATGATCAGCATCAAGAGAAGATTGCATCAGAGTCTCTTTACTGGCAAAATGTTCTGAAAAGGCTCATTGCCATTGTGAAAATGTTTGCTACCCAAAACCTAGCAGTGCGTGACACTTCAGATCAGCTGTATGTGCCAAACAATGGAAACTTCCTTAAAATTGTGGAGCTGATGGCTGAGTTTGATGCTGTACTCCAGGAGCATCTAAGAAGAGTCACCACCCAAGAAATGTACACACACCACTACCTTGGAAAAACACTTCAAAATGAGATCATACCGTTACTGGCAACAAAAGTCAAACAGAAGATTATGGCAGCTCTGACGTCAGCAAGATATTACTCTGTTATTCTGGACTGCACACCTGACATCAGCCATACAGAACAAATGACTTTAATGGTGCGTTTTGTAACAACAACAGAAACTAATGAAAATGTCCCTGCAATGGTGACTGTCAGAGAGCATTTTCTAGAATTTATTGACATTGATGATACTACAGGAGCTGGTATGACAAATGTGCTTCTTAAAAAGCTGAAAGATACGGGAATTGTGATAGCTGACATGAGAGGTCAGGGCTACAATAATGGTGCCAACATGAGAGGAAAGAACAGAGGAGTGCAGACATGGATCCAAGAGTTAAACCCTTGAGCCTTTTTTGTCCCATGCAGTTCTCATTCATTGAACTTGGTGGTCAGTGATGCAGCATCAGCTTCTAGTGAGGCTGCTGAATTTTTTAATGTAATTCACAGCATCTATATATTTTTCTCTGCATCAACTCATCGATGGCAAATTTTGAAGCAACATCTGGGAACATCGTCTCTGATACTGAAACCACTGAGTGCCACAAGTGAAGTCAAGTGGAGGCAATGAAGTGGGAAGATAGATGATACCATAGTTGCCATTATGGAGGATAATGCTATGACAGGAACTGTTCATGGGAGAACAGTGGCAGAGGGAAATGGAATCGCCAGAAACATCCTTAACTTCAAATTTCTGTGTGGTTTAGTGCTGTGGCATGACATACTGTTTGAAATAAATGTTGTAAGCAAGAGACTCCAAGGTGTTGACTTTGATATATGTGGAGCAATGGAACAACTGGACAAAGCAAAGTCATACCTACAGTCTTACCGGTCAGATGAGGGATTTCAAAATGTTCTGAAGAGTGCACAGAAGTTGGCAGAGGAACTTCACACTGAAGCTATTTCCCCACCCATTCAAGAATACAAGAGTCACCGAAGAAGAAGATATTTTGATAACGAGGCACGGGATAATCCCATAAGAGACCCCAAACAACAATTCAAAGTTGAATTCTTTAACCAGGTGCTAGATTGTGCAATACAGTCAGTTGAAGAACGTTTCATGTAGCTCAAGGAACACAGCAGTATATTTGGGATGTTGTATGATATTCCAAAACTCCTCACTATACCTGAAGAAGACCTACACCAGCAATGCAGGGCACTAAAGACAGTGTTGACACATGATGACATGAGCAATATTGATGCGAGTGATTTAGGTGATGAACTGAAAGCCCTTTCAAGATACATTTCAGCAGGATCAACTCTAAAGGCTGTTCTGGAATATATGTGCAGTGCACAAATCAGATGACCATCCTCTTTCCAAATGCTTTTGTTGCTCTGCACATACTTCTAACACTTCCTGTAACAGTTGCCAGTGGAAAATGTAGCTTCTCCATGCTGAAGTTCATAAAAACACATCTACGCTCCACAATGACACAGGAGAGGCTGGTCGGCCTTGCAACCATCTCAATAAAGCATGAGCTGGCCCAGACTGTGAACCTTCAGGAAGCAGTTCAAATCTTTGCAACCAAGAAGGCACGGAAAGCAGCACTTTGATTATTCAAACAGATAAAAACGCCAGTGTTTACTATGCAGACAAGAAAAGTGACATTTGCTGTTCGAAAGTTAAGTGTTACTTAAAATTTTTGAACAAGGCATTTTAAGTTGTTGGTTCTCCTTTATTGGGGTAGGTAGCAGAGCAGTACCATGAGAGGAGTAGAACAGGAAGAAGGCAGAATTGAGACCTTTCAAAGTTTTGGCCCAAGCAAGGGGCCTGGGGGCGTCATTTGAGCTCCCCGCCTCAGGTGCCAAAATGTTGTGGGCTGGCCCTGCTCTAATACTTGAACACTAAAGAGTAGACATCAAGAGGTCATTGCATAAAGTAAGTTATTTTATTAGGCAGGCAGAGCTGGGTGCACTTAGATTATTGAAGATTTACATTCCAGCATGGTGGCTTGCATAAATTCAAAGATATTCAGCCCACACGGAAACCTGCAAAACAGAAGAGAGAGAGAGATTTGTCATGAATTGGGCTGTTGAAGTTGAGGGGAAAAGCCCCCATCCTTTGTTGGGGTGTGTGTGTGTGTGTGTGTGTGTGTGTGTGTGTGTGTGTGTGTGTGTGTGAGAGAGAGAGAGAGAGAGAGAGAAAGCTAAGGTACCTAAACATGGGCTTAGGAGCCTACCTGCAAGCACTTGCAACCTTTTAGAAATTAATGCCAAGATCTTTTAAAGCAACTCCACTCCCACAAAGTAGGGGTCACTTTGTGAGTAGCCTGGAAACTGGCAGGATACTATTGTTCTCATGGACACATACCAGTTCTCCAAAAAGGGCCATATTTTTGGAGTTCAATGTACCCACCCTACACACACCCACATCATGAATCATTAGAAAGCTTATTTTATGTTCATTTAGATGACGTATGATGCAGAGCTGACATGTGATGTTGTAAGCCTGTAGATGAGGTGAAACAATGGTATCCAAAATGAGTGTCATCTTTTTTTGTTTGTTTGTTTGATTGTTTTTTTGCACAGTTCCAGAAACACTGCAACACGATTAGGACTACAGATTTTACTGTGAAATTCAGTACCTTAATAGGGTGTTTTATTGGTCAAAACTACCAAATGACAATGTATTAAAAGATTTTTATAGATTCTGCATGGGCAAGATTTTTCCCCCCCAGAAATGATGAAAGTGTTTAGCATGTGGCAAAAATGGCAAATAACATTTTGCAATATACTAACATTATATGTTTTCACATCACATATTCTTAATTGTCAAAGTATCTAACAAGTGACTATTATAGTTTTCTATATTTTCAATTGAAATGTTCTGACCAGATCAGTCTCTCACTGACAGTTGTACACTAGTAGCAGTATGTAACATGCCCATAGTTTGTACTGCACAGTGAATAGATATAAATGTATGCGAATTCCTAATGTAATGCTTCTCCATTTGCAAGCTTTTGTACATATAATGTAGCATCTAGTCTACCTGGTAGAAGGTTTTAATTTGTTGTTGCCTATGCATGCAGTACTAGCCTTTGAAATATTCTAGAAATTAGCTTTTTAATTCAGTGTCACTTATGCACAGGTCGATATTAATGTTAGAGATGACAGTACCCAGCTTCATATTGGGTTTCAGTCACAATGCTCACTAAACAAAATGGCAATGTTAATACTAATATGTAGATCTAACAATATACACCTCTACCTCGATATAACGCTGTCCTCGGGAGCCAAAAATCTTACCGCATTATAGGTGAAACCGCGTTATATCGAACTTGCTTTGATCTGCCGGAGTGCGCAGCCCCGCCCCCCTGGAACACTGCTTTACCGCGTTATATCCGAATCTGTGTTATATCGGGTCGCGTTATATCAAGGTAGAGATGTACTTTGGGAATCTTACCTCTACACAAGGTACACTATGTGAAGATATTGGGGATACAAGTCCTCTAAAGCTTTCATCAGAGAAGAAGAGTCTTCACAAACCTTGAAAAATGTGCTTATTTGTCAAGAAAATCGCAAGAATGCAAAACTGTCAAAAGCCACCAGTGCTGGACAGAATTCTGTGATGCTGGCAGCAGTAGCCAGGAGAGATGAATTGTACTGGTGGCTATTGGATGAGTTTTCTAGTTTAGATGACATGCCACCAATACTCTATCACAGGGATTGCTTCAGAAATATACACACAAGTCCAATTTGGTAGGTCAGAGTTGTATTGAACACAAGATGAGAAACTTGACAAAATAGAAGCATTTGAGAGAGCAGCCAATCTAAGAGAGGTGATGATGACATTTGCAGAACATCTGTGGAAGATGTGATTGCGAAGGATGCAGTTTATCATTCAATATGCCTTTTTTTTTCTACATGAGTAAAATGAATCTAGTTAACGGCAACAATACATTGCATTTTATCAGCAGATTGAAGAGACAATGGCTTATGTATAATAATAAAGCTCTTCTTCTGTCCAAACTGCTACAAAGATATAAAACCCTGCTTCCCTCAGATGCAGAAATTGCAAGCTGTTCCTGTAACAAATTACAGGCAAGATTAGAAAAACACTACAGTTCTGCAATTTAATTCCATGCACAGCATGGACAAGGCAAGTCTACCATTGTTCTATGTAGTGTAATAACATTAGCTGACACTATCCAAGTTGCTAGTAACCTGAAACAGAAACTTAAGTCATCTAAATGTTTTGTGGATGCTCTTCAGGTGAGTGAGTCTGATGAACAGCTTTCAAGTGAACAAGTTTTCTATAATTATGCTTCAATCCTTCGGTCTGAAACAGGCAAAATGATAATCTCAGAATATTGTCCAAAGGTGATTGTAGTTTAGAGGTCAGTTACTTTTGTGCACCAGTTGGTAAAGGAGTTTGTCCCTTGGTGGTTAGATAATGAGGCACATAATTCAGCCAGCAATGAGTATCCTCATTCAGAAGACATTCAAAGAAGGTGCCTCTCAGCTGCAGACTATTTAATATTTCCAAAATTATCACGCTGCTACACCATAGTTGGTCACATAGTTTAATTGACATACTACGCCTTCATGAATTCTGCATCAATTATGAGTTGAGGTGGTTCATCACAAGTGCTGCAAAAAACGGAAGTAGAAAGACTCCAGTGAGGTATATTCATTCCAAACAGAATTGTATCAATTCATGCTGGTGGAAATCTCATCCATGAAGGAGATGATAGAGACATAAATGTAGAGACCATTGATGGAAAGAATACCTTCCAATCGATGGCTAGAGTGGTATTCCAAGAACAGTCTGCAGTTAGTCCAGCTTCACAAGAAATATTACTGAAGCATGGGAAAGAAATGTCACTTACTCTCCCTGGGCAATCAGTGTCTTATCCAGTTTGCAGCGTTTGAAAAACCTAGCCCATGTCCAGAACTGACTTGTCATGAAAAAGTACTTGAGAAAATAAACTCTTGTCACCTACAAATGAACGTTATCAGAGATCTCCGCTGGTGTCTTTTAAGACAACTACCTTGTGATATCCTACCAATATCAAATGAGGTTGATATTGTTCACACTTCTGGACTGGTTTCAACCAGAAGCTTGCAACAAAGAGCACCTACCCAGCAGTTGCATATGTACCTACTGTGGATGCCAAACCAGCTCCCCTGGCCACAGTCTATACTACAGTGCTGAAATTAAGGTAATTTCAGCAGCTCTATGCTGTTGCTCAGCAAGTGAAATTGATCTCTGCAATGAACTTGGTACCAATGTGATTCACCTGGGTGGTTTTCACATCCTGTGCTGTTTTATTGCATGTAGTGGGAATTTTTTGGGAGAAGCAGGATTACTAGAACTTCTTGTTGATTCGGAGGCTTGTACTGCAGATCGAATGCTTGCTGGTAAGCAAAGCAACTGTGCTCTGATGTGGCTCATCTTCAGCATTTGAGGCTCTGAGTGCTCTGAAATGTTATTCATTTGTTAAATGGAGTGAACCAGGTGGAGGTATTCATGTAGTTCTAGCATTTGTCAGGCAACTTTTGGCTAACACACAAAAGTGTTTGTCTGAAGACACTAAGTCCTTACAACATGTTATTAAAGAGACTCATGATACTGTAACTCAGCATATACTAACATTATTGGAGGAATTTCAGCCATGGGTGCATCCCCAGTTTCCTACATTCGAGCTCTGGGATCAGTTTCTCTCATTTTCCTGAAACTTCATACACACAGATATTGAGGAATTTGGCCCTTAATGTAAGTAAAAATTGTCTTTATTTTACAACATATCAAAACTATTTTAAAATACACTGACAACTGTGTAGCAGCAAAATAGTTTGCCTTGATAAAAGTGCTTTGCCTCTAAAGATCAAACACAATTGTACGAAACACTTAGAGAAGTTAATTAAGAGAGTGTGGCTGCCTCAGAGAGAGACGATCCTTAATTCAGGTTTCCCAATGCCACTAGCTTAATATGTTGTATCATCCAAAAATATCTTTATAGTTGCTATGATGTCAGTGGCACAGCACAAGAGACTGGCAATCCAGCCCCTGTTTCTAGGATAGTGGTTTGAATCCATCAGACTTCAGCGCTGACCACAAAATACTATCATCTAGTTCCCATACAGTGGCATATGTGAGATGGAGATGGTGGATTCAGTCTAATTCCTAGTGGCTGGCAGTTTGAGGGAGGTAAATAACTAACAGAGTCTCAGGTTGCTAGTAAAAGTCCATGCACAACTGGTATGCTTTGGCTAGTTAGTGTAGCTTGTCTTCAAACTGAGTGATCTGTGGGGTTAAAAAAGGAGTGTGCCGCCCCCGTATCAAACAGGCTAGCATTGGAAAGGGGCAAAAACGTGTGTGTGTGGGGGGGGGAGAGGAACGACCAGGCTAATCCACATGAAATCCAGTCTCTCAGTTTGTCCTATATTTTGTCATTCTTCACAGCTAGCTCTAGCCCTGGAGCACAATATGCTGACAATTTAGCTGTATGCAGCTAGGCAAGTCAGCCGCAAGGGCGTGCTGAAGAGCGATGCAGAATGAGGAGCGGGATGGGAGGTGTGATGCTGGGCTTTCCCACTTTGCAGTACTCTGGTGGCTGGGAAGGATGGACGGTTTTCGGGCGAGATCCCTGTATACGAATGGCCCCGGCTGACATTTTAAAAGGGTTTCGGGATGGAGGGTTTAATGGGGGAACGTGATTTCCCAATATAAACAATGAGTAGAAATGGTCGCAGCAAAGGCTCTGCGCCATGAGGCTGATGTCTGTGTCCGGCTGGATCCCAGCTGCTTGCACATCTGGGTGCAGTATATAAGAGGAGGAGGGTGTGTGTGAGAGAGAGCGAGCCTGGATCCAGGATCCTGCCGGTGTGGCGTCATTTACTGCCGGGAGCGCGGGGAACGGGGCGGCGGGGGGCATGTACCGGAGCCATGTCCCTATGTGCCAGTGAGATCCGGGGTTTAGCAGGGTGGTTGATTGGGGATGGGGCGGGAATCCTGTCCTGGGCATGGGGATAAGGCGGTGTGAGTGGCATCCCGCCGGGTTATTTAGGATGGGGGCGGGGTAGGCTTGGATGGGAATCGCCTGAGACTAGTGAGATCCTGGGTTTGTTTGGGTGTGCTGGGGAGTGGGGGTGGGGAGTTATGTACTGTGAATGCGTGTGTGTGTGTGTGTGGTGGGGGGGGGGGGGGGGGCGGGGGATCCTGCCGAGGCGATTGAGGGTGGAAGCCCCTGGGGAATAGCGGTGTGGGGTGAAGGGAGGCTGCAGGGTGGACTGATGTTTGGGGGCGGGGGAAGGGTGGCGCGATCTCTGCGGGGCTCTCGGCTCGGCGCGCTGGGAATCCTCGGCGAGGCGAGTGGAGGAAGGAGGCTGCTTTGTGCGTGTGACTGATGCAGTGTCACAGCAGCTGGGGGGTGGCGGGGTGGGCGGGGACTTTGGGGGTAGGGGGATCATGTAAGTCTCCTGCCATTGCCCGGCTCAGCCTGATTTCTCCCCCCCCCCCTTTTACTGAAGGCGAGCAAAAAAGCTAAACCTGCTGCCAGCTCCAATCCAGGAGGCGCTGATCTGAACGGGTCAAAGGAGATATTTTCTTTTCCTGCGGGGGAAAAAAAGCCCTGATTTCCGGTCACCCTGCTGTCGTGTCGCGTCCCTCCCCCCATCTCCCCGATTTCAGGGGTGCAGGAGAAGGTTGCTGACAGCTCCTGGGGCGAGGGGGGAGGGGCAGCTCTTTGTTCCCATCGGATTTGGGGAGCAGGAGGGAAGCCCAGGAACTGGCGGCAGAATGGAAATGTACAAGGACTTGCTGCAGTGACAGCTCCCCGGGTGCTGTGTGCCTGGCGGGGGGAAGGGGAGGGGGGGGGGGAGCAGAGGACCAAATGACTGGGAGGAAGCGAGGCAGCAGCCGCTACCGAGAGAGGAAGCGGCTGAGCCCTGCCGATCCCTGGCTTGAGCTGCGAGCAGCGGGCAGCCGCTCCCCCGGCTAGCTGGGCTGCGATGGCATCCGCCGCTGGTCTTCAGGATGGCCCCAGTCCCTAAAGCAGCGGGGCGGCCGGCGGGGAGCCCCCGGGGGAGCGGGCTCACCATCGCGGCGGCGGCTCTGTGTCTGTTGCATGGGGGGCTTTGGCGCTCCGGCTGCCGCTCGCCGGGACTGATGAGTGACTGCAGCCCGGCCCGGAGGAAGATCTGCCGGGGGAGGAGGAGGAGGATGGCGGCGGCGGGGCCGGTGTGTAAGTGTCCCCGGACCCGGTTGCCCGTGGGGGGGGCCAGTGCCTTGTGTGTCTTTGTCCTTTGCTGGCTCTACATCTTCCCCGTGTACCGGCTGCCCGACGAGAAGGAGGTCGTGCAGGGGGTGCTGCTGCAGCAGGGCAAGGCGTGGAGGAGCAACCAGACCGCAGTCACCGGCTTCAGGTACCCAGCCTCCCTGCCCCATGCCCAGGGGTAGCCCAAGGGCAGCCAGGGACAGGCGGAGCAGAGCGAGGTGCGCCCCGTGTACAGCCCCCCCCCAAATAAATAAAGACGAACTTTATTTGTCACACTCAAATATTGATCTTTACCCCCCACCCCAAGAGTTCAGATACAAACTCGTAGCGGCTTTAACTAGTGGGGGGCTGGCCAGACCCTTCTGCTATGAAAAGTGTTTTTGGGGGTAGTGGTTTGGTACCTTTGGGATCCTGTGTGGGCAGTGGGGGTGGGCTAAAGGACGAACCATGTTTCTTTCATTTTTTTATACAAATAAAACCAACACCGAGGTCTCTCCCGGGAAAGCGCAACGGGCGCTCTCACTTCTCTGGCTGTTGCGGGCTTGGCTGTACCCTGGGATCATGCCACGCTGCAGTGATGCCTTTTGGTCCCTAACAAAGAAAAAGACCTTCATGCTCCCCTGGCTTTTGATTTTTCAAGATGTGCCTGAGACACCCGAATGTGTTTCCAGGTGTTGGAAGGGGAGATCTGTAAGCATTGAGCAGCTCCCCCAATTTTGAAATCAAAGCTGCAAGGAGACCCTTCCCGTGCACTTTATTATGCAGAACATGTGGAGAGTCTGCTGGGTTTTTTTTTGTCCATGTCTGTGCATCTCCAGAGCCGGCTCATCAAAGTGTAAATTTCATCTTCTCCAGCTGCAACGGGAAAGGGGAATGCTGCAGTTAGGACTCATTGAAGGACCAGGCTCCTGCTACTCAGAGGATTTTCCAATGAGTCTGGTTTGAAACTAGATACAATGTAGGTCTGCGGTGCCTTGAAAAACACTCCCATCTATTGACTAATCATATGATCTTTGGGAATATATAGCCTGACTTCTTTCTTTTCTCCCTCTTCCACCCATCTCCTAGGGGTGCTGGAACAATTTGTATAGTGGGGGTGCTGGGAGCCATTTAACCAAACTGTAAACCCCGTATATGATGGAAACCACTTCAAGCCAGAGGGTGCAGCAGCACCCCCAGCATCACTAGTTCCAGCACCTATGCCCCCCATCATCTGGCTTTCTTCCTTTCCTCTTAGTAGCAAATGGAAGGTAAGAGGGAGTAGCAGTCAATTTCCCTCCAAATGCCCTCTTTCTGTAGTGAGTGCCAGAACAAATCATGTTTGAATGTCAAGTAACTCTTTTTTTCAGAATACTGAATTGTTTTCTATGACATAATGCTTGCAGTGCTTAATTTGTACTGAAAGAGATGCCTGGGCTCAACCAATTAGGTGCAGGGGCTTTAGCAATTTTTTTTTTACTTTCATAACTGATGTGGCAAGCCCAGAGATGCTGGGGCTATGAACTGCCAAGCCCTGGCAACCCCTGGCACAAATTAAGCACTGCATCCTTGAACGATTTTTGGATGTAATTCGACTTTCTGAAATCTTAGGGTACGTCTTCACTTACATCCGGGTCCGGATGTAAGCAATCGATTTTCTGAGTTCGATTTATCGCGTCTGGTTAAGACGCGATAAATCGATCCCGGATCGATCCCGGAAGTGCCCCGGATCGATCCCGGAAGTGCTCGTCTTCGACGCTGGTACTCCAGCTCGGCGAGCGGAGTACGCAGCATCGACGGGGGAGCCTTCCTGCCGCGTCTGGACCGCGGTAACGTCGGACTAAGGTACTTCGAATTCAGCTACGTTATTAACGTAGCTGAATTTGCGTACCTTAGTCCGAAGTGGGGGGGTTAGTGTAGACCAGCCCCTATACTGGAGCCAGTCTAGGGGCTGGTCTACACTAACCCCCCCACTTCGGACTAAGGTACGCAAATTCAGCTACGTTAATAACGTAGCTGAATTCGAAGTACCTTAGTCCGACGTTACCGCGGTCCAGACGCGGCAGGAAGGCTCCCCCGTCGATGCTGCGTACTCCGCTCGCCGAGCTGGAGTACCAGCGTCGAAGACGAGCACTTCCGGGATCGATCCGGGGCACTTCCGGGATCGATCCGGGATCGATTTATCGCGTCTTAACCAGACGCGATAAATCGAACTCAGAAAATCGATTGCTTACATCCGGACCCGGATGTAAGTGAAGACGTACCCTAGGATGCAATTACTTTAGGTCCTGTCTGCCGCAATAACAAAAACCTTACCAATCATTTAATTCCTTAAAATCAGATTCTGATCCTCTGAGGCTTTCAGGGACTATAACCAATCTCGGGTGATTGGGGGGTATATGTTAATATCGGTTCACTGGCTAGGCATGACAGAAGCGCCTTCTTTAATGCGGAGCTAGCAATTACAGCCAAGCAGCTGCAGAGGACTTTGTCCCATACTATTGAGGGGAGCATAAATTCGAAAATGCTTCAGTCTGCAACAAACAAGGCTGATCTTTCCAGATGCAGGTTCCTCTTCATCCCCTCTATGCTACAGGCTCCCAGTTCCTTGTTTGGGTGACTATTTTTTGTGGGGTCCTTGGATAGGTGATGTGGGAAATAATTTGCTATATGACTTTTCAGTTTTATAAACCAACAGCTGGTTTGACGACTGCACTGGTGCTACAACTTTCAAATTTAACCTTAATATTTAGCCATTTCCCTCAGACTGTTTACAAACACCAGCTTTAGGTGGCTCCTCCACTTACTCCATTTACTCTTGCATTTTCCCACAAACCCCTACGCATACTGATTATCGCAAAGTTGTTTCTTTGAAAGGAAGAAACTCTCCAAATAAAAGAAGTTGTTGCTTCTGGAGACAGGAAGCTAATGGGGACGTTTGTATTGGAAATTATAAATAGAAACTATACCAAAATAATCAAGTGATTGTGCCACAGAAAATTAAACTTTACATTTTTCCTGTGTGCATTTGGTCTTGTTAATTTTGGTGGCAGGATATCATGTTAAACCCATGACAGGTAATTTTGTCTATATTGTGAAAGTATTAACTAAAATAAGGAGGCCTTTGTTTTACATGGAAACTCAAGAATCATTCAGTTTTATATTTAGGGGAAGGTGTGCTTAGAGCCCCTCATTTCAATTCTTACTGGAAACCAACTGAGGCTGTGAATAAAAGACTCCTTTGCTCTTGACTGGGGGTAGCAGGAAGTGAGGCAGATTGAGTAATTAACTGATGCCACAGATGTCTTCTGGGACTATCTGGGAATTGAACCTAGACCTCTTAAGTCATTGTCCAAAACCTTAGCCACAAAACTACCCTCTGTGCGCCATGTTCCGAAAGCACTTGATACATGATCTAGCTCTTTCCTCAACACAACCCCCTCCTTGTGCAAATAATCTGTACTCAAAGCACACTAGTGGAACTACTCCCATCAGGACTACTTGCCTGTATGAGGTTTTGCAGAATCAGTTCCCAAGTGAGAATTTACCTCTTATAAATACAGAAGTGTCACTCTTGTGGGGCTCAGTATTTTAGCTCCCTATCTGTGTTGTCCCATTGGCTTTCAATGGGGCTACATGCATAAGTAAGGACTGCTCATGCCAGTAGTAATAGTTGCAGGGTCAGGCCTTTGATCTGGTACATTGAGATGACTACATATTTTAGGCACATATTTTAGGCTTTATTCTGCAAACCTCACCTAGGTGAGTAATCTTTACATGCACATCAGCAGTAATACCCTTCATTACTAAGGTATAATTTTAGTTTACTGAGATTGGGTCTGATCCAGCATTCCTTATTTAGATACACCTTCTTTTGAAGTCAATGGGAGTTTGATCTCATTAAGAAGAGCCAAATAGCTGCCTACCATTACCATAATTCTTGCAGTTTAAAGATGTTAGTGACTGAGGGCTGGTCTACACTGGGGGGGGGGAGGGGATCGATCTAAGATTCGCAACTTCCGCTACGTGAATAGCATAGCTGAAGTCGAAATATATTAGATCGATTTACCTTGGGTCCTCACGGCGCGGGATCGACGGCCGCGGCTCCCCCGTCGACTCCGCTACCGCCGCTCGCTCTGGTGGAGTTCCGGAGTCGACGGGGAGCATGTTCGGGGATTGATATATCATGTCTTAATGAGATGCGATATATCGATCCCCGATAAATCGATCACTACCCGCCGATACGGCGGGTAGTCTGGACGTACCCTGAGAATAGCCAACGTGACTGCCATGGAACAATCTCTGCTGATCTCTGACAAACCATGAGTAACTTTCAGTCAGTCAAGTGGAAAACTGTTTACTCTTATACTTCTCAGATTATATGGTGGCAAAAATACTATTTATAGGTATGAGACAAAGTCATTACACAGTCACTAATTAATAATGACTCGTCTTTTTCCTGTGGGGTTTAATATTACATCCCACTTGTTTTGTGGCTTGTTCAGTTTTTTAAGGGCTCAGTCCTGCAGTCCTTATTTAGGCAAAACTCCTACTAACTATGGTACTCCTCCAAACTGCTTCCTTTGTTATTACTTAGGTAAACAAAATAAAAGACTACGTTTTCCTTTCTCTTTTTTTGTAGGATTATTTCACTTAAAGTTATTGCAAATAATGAAAAGATCTATTCCCACATTTGATCTGCTCCTGAGGACAAAACTATTACTAATACTCAGCATCACTAAGCATCTAAAAATCCAAAGTGCTATGTATAGTTATAGGCAGGGCTGGTAGCACCACCTATTGTTAAGGTTGCCAGACTTTCTGCTTCATTCAGTGCACAGGATGTAGCTATTTGGGGGAATGAATCAGGGTTGTGTAGTGAAGGCGGCTGTTGCCTATAGGAACCCTGTTTCATTTGTGGCAGAAGTTGGAAGGTTTGTAGTGAATGAGGCAGAGGACTGCAGAAAGAGAAAGATGCTCTGGAGAGCTGGAATTGTCTCCTGCCTCTTCACAATTCTTATGTGATGCTGGGCAAGTCACTTAAACCAAACTTTTCACATGTGGTTATTAATTGCATGTTCATCATTTTCTGGGTGCCTGACACCATATGCCAGGGCCTGATTTGCAGAAGTGCTGAGCACACAGAGCTGCATCTGAAGTCAATCAGAGCTTTTCATTGAATGTATCAAGTACTGTATAAACTACTCTGAAAAATCAGGTCCTAGGCATGTCAGATTGGGCATCCAAAGTAGTGGAAACTTTTGACCTTAATCTTTCTTGCCTCAGTCCTGGTCTACACTAGGAATTTACTTTGGTATAACTTCATCTGTTAGGGGTGTGAAAAATACCGAACCCCCGGTATAAACAGCACTAGGTGGATGGAAGAATTCTTCAGTTGACAGCTTGGGGAGGTGGATTACCTACACCAGGGGTCTCAAACACGTGGCCCGGGGGCCACATGCGGCCCGCGGGGTTATTTTCTGCGGCCCGCGAGCTCCTTGCCCCCCCCCCCCCCGCGTTTACCTAGAGCGGCTCGGGCCCAACGCACAGCGGGGGCAGGGCAGGCTCCCTGCCTGCCTGCCCTGAACGCCATGCCGCACCTTGCACTCTGACCCCCTGCCCTGAACCCCCTGCTGCACCCCACACAGCTCCCCCCCACTGCCCTGAGCCCCCTGCCACACCCCTCCTGGACCCTGACCCCCTGCCGCACCCCTCACCCCTCCTGCACCCCACACCCCAACTCCCTGCCCTGAGCCCCTGCCACACCCCTCTTGTACCCCCTGGGGGCAGGGAGGGGGCAGAGTTGGGGTGGGGATTTTGGGGAAGGGGTTGGAATGGGGGCAGGGAATGGGTGGGCCCTCATGGAAGGGGTGGAGTGGGGGCGGGGCCGAGGGCGGCGCGGGGGGAGGTGTCAGTAATGCAGCCCTCGGGCCAATGTACTAGTTCTCATGTGGCCCTCGTCGTCATTTGAGTTTGAGACCCCTGACCTACACTGATGGGAGTGATTCTCCCACTGGCATAGGTAGTTCTACACTGTAGCATTGTAAGTGTAGACATACTCAAAATTCCCTATTTTGCAGATGGGGAACAATACCTTTCCTTCCTCACCTCCCAGGCGAGTTAAGATAAATTCAGTATTTGTGAAGCACTCAGATACTACAGTGATGAGTGCCACAGGAGAGCCCATGAGGAGATTAATAATTTTATCTTCAGAGCAGGGTTTGAATAGTGTGCAATCAATAAAGTCTGTGGACACACACTGAACGAGGATAAAACAAACTATAGAACAGCTGGTAATTCAGTTAGCACCATCCATACTGTGCAATGAATGAGGCAGGGGTCCTGGGGGAAAAATAGTATGTGATCATGTCATTAAAGACTATAACTTGCAGTAAATCTTTCTACATTCCATGTTTTTTATTAAATATAGTATTTAAAGCAACATTCTCTTTTTAGTGTGCAATACAAATGTTAACATCAAATCAGTGAAGATTCTCTTTAGCCCCATTTGCCAATATTTGTCCTTCAGGCTTGGTCTACACTACTAACTTATACTGGTATAACTACATCGCGCAGGGGTGAGGGAATGCACACCCCTGAGTGATTCAGTTATACTGACCTAACACCCAGTGTAGACAGTGCTATGTCGATGGAAGGGCTTCTCCCATCAACATAACTACTGGCTTTCCAGGAGGTGGATTACCTACACTGACAGAAGAAGCCCTCCTGTCAGCGTAGGTAGTGTCTTCATAGAATCATAGGATATTAGGGTTGGAAGAGACCTCAGGAGGTCATCTAGTCCAACCCCCTGCTCAAAGCAGGACCAACCCCAATTAAATCATTCCAGCCTGGGTTTTGTCAAGCCTGACCTTAAAAACCTCTAAGGACAGAGATTCCGCCACCTCCTTAGGTAATCCATTCCAGTGCTTCACCACTCTCCTAGTGAAATAGTTTTTCCTAATATCCAACCTAGACCTCCCCCACTGCAACTTGAGACCATTGCTCCTTGTTCTGTCATCTGCCACCACTGAGAACAGACTAGCTCCATCCTCTTTGGAACCCCCTTCAGGTAGTTGAAGGCTGCTATCAAATCCCCCCTCATTCTTCTTTTCTGCAGACTAAATAACCCCAGTTCCCTCAGCCTCTCCTCATAAGTCATGTGCCCCAGCCCCCTAATCATTTTCATTGTCCTCCGCGGGACCCTCTCCAATTTGTCCACATCCCTCCTGTAGTGGGGGGACCAAAACTGGACGCAATACTCGAGGTGTGGCCTCACCAGTGCCGAATAGAGGGGAATAATCACGTCCCTCAATCTGCTGGCAGTGCTCCTACTAATGCAGCCCAATATGCCGTTGGCCTTCTTGGCAACGAGGTCACAGTGCTGACTCATATCTAGCTTCTCGTCCACTGTAATCACCAGTCCTTTTCTGCAGAACTGATGCTTAGCCAGTCAGTCCGCAGCCTGTAGCGATGCATGGATTCTTCTGTCCTAAGTGCAGGATTCTGCACTTGTCCTTGTTGAACCTCATCAGATTTCTTTTGGCCCAATCCTCCAATTTGTCTAGGTCACTCTGGACCCTATCCCTACGCTCCAGCGTATCTACCTCTCCCCCCATTTTAGTGTCATGTGCGAACTTGCTGAGGGTGCAATTAATCCCATCATCCAGATCATTGATAAAGATGTTGAACAAAACCGGCCCCAGGACCGACTCCTGGGGCACTCCGCTTGATACCGTCTGCCAACTAGACATTGAGTCGTTCATCACTACCCGTTGAGCACGACAATCTAGCCAGCTTTCTATCCACCTTATAGTCCATTCATCCAATCCATACTTTTTTAACTTGCTGGCAAGAATACTGTGGGAGACCATATCAAAAGCTTTGCTAAAGTCAAGATTGAAGCACTACAGTGGCGCAGTCTTCCTTTTACCTCTGCAGCCCTCTGTCACAGAAAGCTGACATTGACAATGCGCTGGTGCATCCTGACTCAATAAGCCAGATCTGCCCCTTTCACTGGGAAATGTTTGCCCCAACGGTGACAAGATCTGTGGATCAATCTCGTTAGCCATCTGCAGATCCAGCAGCGATAACTGTCTATCACCCTCAAACTATGAGGAATCGCCGACCAGAGCCGGCTCCAGGCACCAGTGGAGGAAGCACGTGCCTAGGGCGGCACATGCTAAGGGGCGGCATTCAGTCCATTATTGGGGCGGCACAGTCCGGGCGGCTTTTTGTTTGTTTGTTTGTTTCGGCAGTTTGGGCGGCAGTCCGAGCGGCTTTTTTTTCTTTTTCTTTTTTTGCTTGGGGCGGCAAAAATGGTAGAGACGGTCCTGTTGCCGACTATAGTGGCACAGCTGCATCAGCGCAGCATTTTAAGCATAGACAACCCTTCGATGCAATCTATGCTAGTTGCATAACTGTTACTCCTCTGAAGGTGTGTTTCAAGGTAAATGTGAGGTTAAACTGCATGTTGCTCATGTTGATTAGTTAAGTTTAACCAATGATTAAATTATTTTACAGAGCAACTAATTGTGCTTTTTTTGTGTGAGCAGAGTGGATAAAATGTATTTGAAAGTATTTACAGCTGGAAAATACTAGACTAGGACAGCACTGCTTCAGGGTCTGGTGACAATTTTCTAACTACATCAAAAATATTCATATTTTGCATTTTCAAAGGGCAAGATCCTGTTCATTTTACTCATCAAATGGGACTACTCGGCGGTAAATCCTGTACAATATTTTCTGTTAATATTCACATTTTAAATGAATTGTTTCTGATTGATATTCACAGAAAGTAAATACAAAAGGGGCATGAAAACATAGTCCATAATAGGTATCTTGATTAGTATATTTGATACATCTACTATCATGAACAGTATCCTTCCCCAACAGAAGAGTGGGGGCTCAGTGATGTGATAGGTCATCTGCATTTGGTGGTAATATTTTTAATCCATTGTGTTAGGTGTGTATGAGCTAAAGTGAAAAGACAGACAAAGGGGGTGAGAAGGGAAAATGAACTATAGAGAGATTTACTGGCTTATGCAAGGTCACACAGGAAGAACTGCAACAGGGCCAGGAACTGAAACCAGAACTTTCAAGTTCCAGTCCACAGCTGTAATCATCCTTCCTATCTGCTCCCTTAGTAGTATTTCCTTTGATTCTATATGTTCCTATACACGGCTCACATACAATAATGAACTTTAATTCTAAAATCTACTTTTGCAGTTTTGCAATGTCATTTTTCTTTAGATTTGTGAAATATTTATTGCTTTGACAACTGTGCTGTCTTCGTTCATGCTAGAATTTGATGCTTAATGTCCTCTATATGTTTTATTGTGTGTGTGTGTGTGTTTCCTTTTTTTTGCATGGAGACTGCGTGAATCCAGGACTCAGTAATCTGCAAAGCAATAATTTGCCATTGATTTCCATGGTGTTGCCATTGATTTCATTGGCAACTCTGTTGAATCCAACTCTGTTCAGCAGAGACTGAAAGTTGTTATCATCTGATAGCTGTTCAGAGTTAGTGATTTCAGTCTAGTTTCTCTTGGACATGTGATCAAACCAAAAGGGCCAGGGATTATGAATTATCCTTTTGCCTCTAGAATTTATTCCGATACATTAAGGCTCAATCATGTGGGGAAGTTGTTTGTACTGCTGTAATCTGTGCTGTACTGGTTTCCCAAGCACTAAATATACTTAATTTTAAATCTTTCTGTGTATCTATTTCTACCTCTCTCTGTGTGGTACATACAGATCCTAGGGTATAAAGACGATACTCAAGTTTTTACATAAAATGCATAAGCTAAAATAGTCAAATGTGGGTACATAAAGTTAAATTCATATTAAGGCACATCTGGAAATCATGACATTATTACTGAACTGCTGAACAACCTGCATCTCCCACGAAGTCAGTAGGAGCTGCAAGTGTTCAGCACCTCTGGAAATTAGGCCACTTTTACTGATGTGCCTAAATTTGGGGTTAGGTTCCTAACTTTAAGCACTCAAGTTTGAGAAATTTAGCCTAAGAACTCATATGCTGAAAATGGAGGCAAAACCTGCACAAACAGCTACACATAGAAAGATCTGAAATGTAAACAGGCCTGCCTTGGCCTCTAGATCAAGTTCGATTTCCGGTCTTCAGGTTTAATACTGAAATACTTTTGCCTCATTTTTTAAAATTGACTAGATGTAAAGTTGTGTCTCTCTTTAACTGTGAATTTCCAGACTTTTAAATGCTTTGTTTTTTCTAAATGTAACCTTAACTCTGTTTCTGGCTTTTAATTGTTGTTTTAAAATAATTATTTTACAGCGCTTTTGTACGAATTATCGCTATTACAATTAGATCACAGAGGCCCCTGCTGAGATCAGGGCCCCATTGGGCTAGACTCTTTACAAATGTGTAATAAAAAACAATCCTTACCTCAAAGAGTTTATAGTATATAACCTGACAAGATGGAGAAAGTTTGGGAGGGGAAAAGGAGCCCTTAAGGTACTTAACCGTAATAAAGATTGTTGTTTGGGAATAAATATGGCAGAGGTTCTGAGCTCCAAAATGACCTGTCCTATTAGCTTTGACCAGAAGTATATTTGGGATGAATAGTGGGATGAATAAGATGGAGGAGGGGAAATCTAAAGACTAACAAGGATGTTTAGAATGATTTTTCCCTAATGTCCCTTTCAGGAACAAAGATGTAAAGGGGATGTGAAAGCAGATTCTTCTGTACAACATTCACTTTAAAGTGAGAACTCTGCTCTCCTGTAAGACAGGAGATAATAGGCAGCAGAATTTCCACTACAGTTTTTCAAAGTAAAAACATAATCAGATTATATTGATTTTGCCCTCCACAACAGAGTGCACACCAGCCTAGAAGACTGCCTTCTGACCATTGTTTTTATAGATTTTTAAGCAGACTGCAGTGAATCCTCCAACCTTTTCTATACAGCTGCTCCAGGTTACATAAAGCTTTACTTCCTTATTTGCTTCGAGAATCATTGCATCTCCTGTGTGGCTGCTTTAAATCTCTCTGGCTTTGCTCATCCTTCATCTTCTTTAGGCCTCTCTTGTTTGCAGTATTGTTGTTGTAGCCATGTTGGTACCAAGATATTAGACAGTCAAGGTCGGTGAGGAGAATATCTTTTATAGCAGTGGTTCTCAACCAGGGGTCCGAGGCACCCTGGGGGGCTGTGAGCAGGTTTCGGGGCGGCTTCCAAGCAGGGCTAGTGTTAGATTTGCTAGGGCCCAGGGGAGAAAGCTGAAGCCCTGCCACATGGGGTTGAAACCCAGGCCCTGAGCCCTGCCACCCAAGGCTGAAGCTGAAGCCTGAGCAATGTAGCTTTGCGGGGGCTCCTGTGACATGAGGGCCCCCAAGTAATTTGCCTGCTTGCTACCCCCTAATGCCAGCCCTGGCTTTTTGTGACATTCCCTTCTGGTGTTATCCGGACCAATGATCTGCTAGGTCACTTCAATCCTTGACTCTGGGAGCCAGCCTTACCCTGCTCTGCTGTGAGAACCCCCCTCCTGGGCTGCTCACGCACAGCCTCTGGCATGTAAGCTGCTCCTTGGATTGTGCAACCAAATGACACTAGCCAATATCTCCGGTCCAAGACACAACCCTAGGAACCTCCATCTTGCAGTGTCCTGTTATGCCCACTGGACACTGCAAGCTAATATGAGTTCATCAATTTAACAAAGAAATGGATATGTACCCGGCTTTTTATCCCAAGGGGAGCTTCTGACATGCTTCAAACCAAACGCACTGCTTCAGGTAGAATAAACAAACAGATTTATTAACTACAAAGATAGATTTTAAGTGATTATAAGTCAAAGCATAACAAGTCAGATTTGGTAAAATGAAATAAAAGCAAAACGCATTCTAAGATGATCTTAACACTTTCAGTGCCCTTACAAACTTAGATGCTTCTCACCACAGGCTGGCTGGTTGCTCTTCAGCCAGGCTCTCCCCTTTGATCAGCGCTTCAGTCGTTTGGTGCAGTGTCTGTAGATGTAGGTGGAGGAGAGAAGAAGAGCATGGCAAATGTCTCTCCCTTTTATCATGTTCTTTTTTCCCTCTTGGCTTTGCCACCACTCCCCCCCCCATCAGGGTCAGGTGAGCATTACCTCATCGCAGTCCCAAACTGACCAAAGGAAGGGGGTTAACTCACTTAAGAGTCCAACAGATCCTTTTGTTGCTGCCTAGGCCAGCGTCCTTTGTTCATGTGAGGTTGGGCTGGGTTTGTCCCATACATGCCTTGATGAGGTGTGAACTGCCCCTCTTGGCTTTTGGCGAGTTTTTGCCTGGGGTTACTTTAAGCCATGAGGATACATTTTCAGCCTCATAACTATATACATGAAATTATAACCTATAACATTACGTAACAACAATGCTCAGTGCATCATGAGCCTTCCGAAGACACCCAACATGACAAACTTTGCATTGGATACCACACCATCATTTTATAAGGATAAAATGGGGGTGTAGGGTGTTCCCCCGAGGTACAGTATGTCACCTTTTTATATGCAGAAAACCCGTTATTGTGGCACAGGTGGGCTGTGGAGTTTTTATAGCATGGTGGGGCGCGGCTCGGCTCAGAAAGTAAAAGGTTGAGAACCCCTGTTTTATAGGACCAACTTCTGTTGGTGAGACACAGACTTTTGAGCTTACATAAAGCTCTTCTTGCCAGACCTGAAGAAGAGCTCTGTGTAGCTCGATAGCTTGCCTCTCTTACCAACAGAAGTTGGTCCAATAAAAGATATCCCCTTCACCCACCTTGTCTCTTTAGGCCTCTCTTAGCTTTCTGGCTGCCCTTGAACTCTAGTGGTGGTTCCTTTATATTCACTGGGCACATATTCTCCACTTCAAAACACACATTCCTAGCTCGAATTGTCATATAAAGTAGTGCTGTAGACAAGTTGTGGTAAGACTGTTTTACCTCTTTATCTCCCTCTCTCACAGAGTCACCAGTCACCTTCAAAGCCCTGCAGCTACTGCTGACTGCTCAGTGTATCTGTCACTGTCCATTCCTTAAATGTCAGATTGCCGTTTATCAGACTGTCAAGAAAACACACAAACTGTTGCTTTAGATAGCAGTTAGATAAAGTCTGTACTTATCAGGACTTTTATATTCCACGATGCACAGTGAGCTGTAATTTAAAAGGTGTCTAACTTCTCACTTGCACATATTTAAAGGAATGCTAGGAAAGCAGATCAGGTGCTTCCCTCATTTTCCTGAAAGAAGTCTCTCTTGCCTATTTTTGCCATGCCTAGCATGCCCATCATTGTAGTAATTGAAGAACTGCTCTCTAGTCCTCTGCAAGATTAATAAAAACAAACCACAAAATCCTTTTTATCAGTACAGATATCTTAGGAAAAAATTGAGTGGTGCCTTGGCCAAATTTCAACTCTAGTAATTGCATTCAGTCTGATTAAATGCGTCCTGAAGTTTCAGTTAGAAATTATATTCTGCTGCATTCCCAGTCCTAAATTGTTACATAACATCACTGTGTGCTCTGTGGATTACACCCCTGAACTAGGTGATGGAGTAAACTTTGTATATCCTTAACCTCACTCACAGAAGTACCTCAAGATTTGAGACTGGAAAGCGTTGAAGCAGGTGTTTAAAATTGAGCGTGTGCTTTACGTATTTTCCTGAGATGGGTGATTTCCTGAACCAGGGACTAAAAATTAAAGTTTATTTCCTATTCAATGTTTTTAACATGGGAACAGCTGCTGGTCAGGCTAGGTGATGCTAGAAGTCCATCCGAGAAAGAGGAGGTCACTTCTGAATGAATGTTTGCTTGCTAAGCATTCCTATATTATGATCCTAAGCTGCCTTTCAGGCCAGGAACTGGTGGGGGGAGGTTAGTCAGATCAGGAGGCAGAGAAGTACTGGCAAGCAGCTATGGCAAGGATAAGAAGGGGGCCACTGGCCTTGAGAGCTGGGTGGAGATTATGAAGTTCAACTTTTGGGAGAAGTAGTGGTGGCTTCTTTCAACGCCTGTGAGTGGGGGGATTCTATTTTGTGTGGAGGGAGAGAAAGTGGAACTAGGGGCTTGGTTTGGCCCACTGTAAACACCATCCATAAAATTTCAAGAGGGGGCCAGATTCTCTCTGTGAATTTTAGCCCCCCCCAAATCCACCAGGAGTGGAGATACAGTGGCAGTTAAAGCCCACAAGCCCTGCTCCTTGGCGTGAGGGCTGGAGCTGGTTGGTAAAGACTCAAAAGTAGGTGGGGATGGGCCTATGAAGGGCAGGAAAGGGCAGGTCAAGTAAGCTGGGAGATGTCAGCACCTTCCCCAGATGGTGGAGCTCCAGCCAGATTGTAAAGCTGCTCACTTCTAGCAGTGCAACAATCCAGCCATCTGCTTTCTCCTGTTGCCTGTTCCACTTCTGGCGCAGCGGCCCCCCTTCAGCTCATAGGTGCACGAAAAGTATCCCATGAAACTATAATTTGTCATATGTGTAAATCATCACAAGATATATGTTGTGTACATAATATGTCCTCATAAGAAGTCTTTATTATCATGAAAAGGTGTGCTGGCTACTTTATAACCAGCAAATTGGAGGATATTTTAATGAAGATATTATAGTATAATACTGTGAATGTGTGTGTGTGTGTGCATGATAAACCATCTCAGTTTTACTCTTAAGAAATTTAGGTTTCAATATCCCAAACTCTTGATAACATGCATAAGTTGCTCCTAAGTGGTTTACTCATCCAAAAACTGAGTTCTGGTAAACCTGAAACTATTTATTAACTTGATGTAAATATGCCAAATAATTTTGGCCATTCCCCTCCCCTCCCCCCAGGAATTTGGCACCATTTATGACATGGTTGGAGGAGTCACTTAGGTATTTCACAAAAGTTGACCATTTAAAAAATTGTTAGGGTAGACTAGGGACCAGTGCCACATTTGGCTTTATAAATATAAGATAATAGAATAATTTTAGTCTTACGTACATGGCCACATCGTGCAATTGATCTCCATGTTGATTTCCCCATTGAAAATCAGTGGGGAGTTCTATATAAAGCTAGATGATTATTAACAATGATCATTTATGCAGTGCCATAAATTTACATTCTGCTTGACAGGAAGTGAGACATGTTCCTCGTCCCGAAGTGCTTGCAGTTTAAGAAGATAAATAGCAACGTACGGCCCCAGTACACATATTAGCAGCTCCGAATGATAGAATTATTTTTCCCTTCATTTCTCAGATGGTTTTAGTACAGTTTTTATCATAGAGAAATACCTGGGCTGTCTGTTAATGGCTTGTTGTGCTCTCTAGAAGAATGATGCAAAGTGGTTGTGCTGTGGGTTTGCACAGGCTTTAATTCTTTTGGGTCAGAGATGCAATCCCATGCTCTGGGCATCCCTAAGCTTCTGATTGCCAGGTGCTGGGACTGGATAACATGGAATGGATCATACAATTGACCTGTTCTGTTCATTCGCTCTGAAGCACCTGGCATTGGCCACTGTCAGAAGACAGGAAACTGGGCTAGATGGACCATTGGTCTGACTCAGTATGGCTGTTCTTATATTCTTAATGATCTATCCTTCCACTGCTGTCACAGCCCGGAGACCCTAGTTGCTCACTGGTAAATCTGTAACTGTCCTGTTTCTGCTGCTGCTTTTGGGGCATGTTATCTGCTTAAATGGGGACATGTGCAGGTCTTTTATTTAAAACACAGGACTATCAGTCGGGAATAGATTTCCTGTGTGGCTCTGTTACATACTTTGTGGCTCATTTTCCCCCATATGTAAAATGGAGATGATAATATATATGGGAAATTTATTAATGTTTGTAAAGCACATTAAAATCCTTGGTGGAAAAATATTGACTCACCTTCCTCCCCAGAAATCAAATGGCTGTATAGTCCTATACAATATAGACTTTGCTGGGTTCAGTATTCAAATACAGCACCTAAATCCCATTTTCAAAAGGCTCTAAGTGACTTAAGTGCTTTGGAAAAATTTACCCGTCATCTTTAAACATACAGACTAACAGACGTATTGGAGCATAAGCTTTCTTGGGTGAATACCCACTTCGTCAGATGCATGTACCCACGAAAGCTTATGCTCCAATACGCCTGTTAGTCTATAAGGTGCCACAGGACTCTTTGTCGCTTTTTACAGATCCAGACTAACACGGCTACCCCTCTGATACTTTAAACATACAGTTGTTCCTTGTGCCACCATCAACCTCTCTTAAAGGCCTGGGGTTCCCACTAGAACGGTTTGGCATTAGCTTTAAAGGGTACTGCTATGAAAAGACCTTTATGTTGAGTCCATGAAATAAGTAAACACCTGTTCCATCTGCTCCTTGGGGTCATCTTTTCTCCATAGCATTCCCTGGACCCAGAACTGTGCAGGGGAGACTCCCCCGCCACTCCACTTGGGGTACTAAGACCAATGTAATGTGCCCCTCTCCTCTCCCTTCCAGCAATGTGGCCTTGGGGAAAAACTGGAGGAGCCAGCCATGAACTGAAGGCAGTAGAAGCAGTCACAGGAACAGCTAAAGCAGGCACCAAAAGACACTGAAGTCAGAGAATTGTCAAGTTTGGACAGGATTTTCTTTGCCGTTTGTTGATTGGCTGTCCAGCCCCCTCCCTCACAGTCTCTTCATCTCAGCCTCCCACCACACCTTTCCCACTTGTGGCTAGAGGACGGGGACTGAGGAGACCTAGGGTCTATTTCTGCCTTTGCTACTTGCCTGCTGGGTGACCTTGGGCAAGACACTGTTTCCCCAGACGTATAATAGGATTAATGATACTAACCTCCTTTGGGAAGTGCTTTGAGATCTACTGATGAAAAGTGCTATATAAGTTGTATTATTGTTATTTATTTATTACCCATGTCTTCTTCCCTGCCCTGTTCCCCTCACCCCTTCCTTTTAGTGACCTCACTCTCTTCACTATTCTTTCTGCTTAGTCTATCCACTCCTAACTGAAACCTCCCATCCCCACACTCTTCAGGGCACTAATGTGACATTTGCTACAATCACCTTGTTTATTCTGTTTGTGTGTTCTACTCTTCCCCCACCCTATGTCTGTCTTGTCTGTTGGATTCTAAGCTCTTCAGGGTATGAACTATCTACTACTGTGTGTTGTGCAGGGCCGAGCACAATGGGTGGTATTCTTGGTTGGTGCCTAGTCACTTCTGAATAAACATAATTGATGATAATCTGCCCGGCCAACGAGAGCAACCCCAGGAAGCCAGTAAAAAGATGGGATGGAGCAGAATGCTGAGAGCAGTAACCCAGAGTCAACTGGGTCAGCCACCATCCCTTGCAAAATATTCTCTGTAATTTACAGAGCCTGAGTAAACCCCACTGTGTACTGTAGAACATAAACAAACGTCATTAGTCCTCCAGCTACCACATAGCCTTTGGTCACTATTGGTAAGGGCTCCAAATCCTATTGGCAGTCTCCTGCTTGTGCAACATATAACTCTTCTGTGTAAATGTTAGTATAAAAGGTGAGAGAGAGTGGGCCTCAGAGTGGTGGTGACAACAATATATGGGATTGGGTGTAGAAGCTAAAAGCATCGGACAGTGGAGGGAAAGACTGGATCAGAGAAGAACTAGAAATGTGGGGTGGAGATTTAGGGTTTGTCTACACTTACCAGGGGATTGACAAGTGGTGATCGATGCATCGGCGGTCGATTTAGCGGGTCTAGTGAAGACCCGCTAAATTGACTGCAGATCGTGTAACCTGCAAACCTCCTGGTTATAGTGCTCTGTCCCACCTAGTGGCACCGAGACCACTGAGTGAGAGAGAAAGAGACTAATGAGTTTGCTCTACAGCCTTAGTTAAGAGCCAGTTGGCTTTTAGCTCATGTGGTAGAGGCTAATGCACTAAGCTCCAGAGACCCCTGGTTCGATCCCACCTGCCAACGACTGGGGTCTGTCAGCGTTATAATCGCTCTCCTGTTGACTTCTGTACTCCACCGGATTGAGAAGAGTAGAGGGAGCATCTCCCGTCGACATTGCGTAGTGTGGATCCCGCGGTAAGTAGTTCTAAGCTATGTCGATTTGAGTTACGCTATTCACGTAACTCAAATTGTGTAGCTTAGATCAAATTTCCCCTGTAGTGTAGACAAAGCCATAGTTTATTTGTCACAACCCATGTTCAGCTGCATGGGGGAATAAACTGGATGTGCAATGTATGCCAGTTGATGCAAGAGTGCCTAAAGATAGTGATCAGTCATTGGAATATTGTGTCTCGATGGCTCAGTTTAGCCAATGTTCTGTGAAAGTGCAAAGATTTAGTGTGTTCTAGTTCGGTAAATACAAATGGGCCCAGCTTCTGATATCATACCAAGGTTTTGCCTTGGCATTTGATTAATCAGCTTACAGGATTTCCTAATTCCACTTTAAAATCATTTTTGGCTTCACTTATTAAACCAGTCACAGTCAGTGAAAGTATTTAGATGTGAACTTGCTTAAAATGTAGTCAGAGAGACTCATAAGGGTTTGTGTAAGTGTTTAGCCGTTCGTTTGTTGTTTTTTTGTGGGTTTTTTTTTGCATCTGTAGAAAATTACACAGGCTGATCTGAATGTAAAATATCATATGCCAGTTTGATAGGTTTTTTTATTGGGACAAATGTCTATTCTCATTTGCAGTGGTGTAAATCCAGAGGTTTCCATTGAAATCAGTGGAATTATCCTTGTTTTATGCCAGCACTGGGGTAATTGAGAGTGGAGTTGGGGCCAGGGTCTGCATTGGTTAGGGCAGTCTGCTATGTAGCAGGACTAGAATTGTGCATATGTTGGTGTTTCCTGTTTACAGGGGTTTGTGCAAACCTTTTCTCAGTTTTGGGTCACCTAGACTCAGAGACTTTGAATTTGAGGTTTGAATCAGCTGAAATATTCAGATCAAAATGGAGTTAAATCTGCCAAATTTTGATTGCTTCCAAACACCTCTGGGTTTCACGTGCATTCAGCTCAAGCCGTACCTCAGCCCATCTGAGCATGGAACTTGCCTAAGGCTCATTAGACCTTGGCAAACCTAGCCTTGAGTTTTGGGTTTGTCACCCAACCTCAAAACACAGGTTTCTTTTGGTTTGAGATTGCATTATTGTAGCAAGTCTGCGCTGTTCCTGGGTTCTGTTGCTGGCTCTTCTTCAGACTTCATGTGACCTTTTGGCTTAACCCTTGTGGCTTAGTTTACACTAGAAAAATTAAACCAATGAAAGGCCCTAGAAAATTTGTAAAACACTTTGCTTCCACACATGAACCACCCCAATCTACAGATGGCTTATAATAACTGGTTGAAAGAGACTATCTTTCTTCAAGTTTAATAAATGGCTAAAACTTGTTTCATTCTGAACTGTTTTATGCCATTTGCCAATGTAAATGAAAACAAATGTTTTAAAATAAAAATGTTCTATAAGTCCCACAATGCATCAGTGGCCTTGAGAACCCTCCCACAATGCTTTACTTCTGGGATCTAAGCCAGGAATTGTGAGCTAGCTATCCAGAGGGTATTAACAATTAAGGTTGCTTAACTGAATTTGCAATGAACCTGCCTAAAACCTTCCCAACCCTGTCATGTCTGCTACCTGCTACAGATTTAAAGAACAGTACTCGTTCATGCTGATGGATAGCATCACACCACATAAATGCAATGTGTTGTCTGAATTTTTGGCATTCAAATAAATGCTTTTTAAAAATCATTTCCCTATTTGTGCCAAATACATAATAAAATTTGGGCAAATAATTCACAACAATTTTATTTGATTTTTGCTTCTGTTTGTGATCAGTAATTATTCAGAAACAGATCACAAATTTCTCAAGTGTGTGTGTGTTGCTTGAAATTTTACTCATCTTTCTGAAAGTTAATCCTAGTATGAACTATTAGTTACGCTCTGTACCAAAATGGGAATGAATGAAATATCATATCATTGTCTAAATAGATGAGGAGTGGGAAAGTAGGCTCCCTAAATACTTTCCAGTATCTTTAAAAAAATGTCTATTGACACCATTTTTTTTATTTCATTCAAAATGAAAACTTTTGGGCATTTTGGATTCCCCTCCCCCAAACCTTTTAATGGAGAAGGAAAAAAGGGGAGCCAAAACTGAGAATGAACTCTTCTTTCCTCTAGAATTGTTTTTATGAAAAAAATGAAGATTTTTGTGAAATTTCATAAATGAATATTTTTATTTCTTTCCCACGTTTAGAGAAAAATGCATCCCATTTTGAAGCAAGCCCAGCTGGGGGCTGTGTAAAAGAATGCTGGCAGGACTGGCTGGCAGCTAGACAGGGTCTATCTGGGTGAGTCAGATGGAAGGAGAGGCTTTTTGAGAAGGTTAAAATTACATTGTTATGACATGGTGACTTTTCAACAAGAACTCTTTTTTTTATTGCATCTATTTATGCCTATTAATTGTAATGATGAAACTGTGACTACTTTGTTGAAATGTCATAGCAGTTAAATGTCACTATTCATAATGTGTGCTCATTGACTGACAGCATTTGACTCCTACTTCTTAAATACTTACTTGAGAGGCCTCATTCAGGACTTGGGGCCTCATTACCCAGACACACAAGAAAATATGGTCCTGGCCCAAGAGAACTTATAATTATTATTACTATGAATTTATTTATTTGTAGCACCTCAGAGCCCCAGTCATGGACCGAGACTCTATAGCAACTAGCCCAACGAACTCAGAACAAAAAGGCTGTCTCTGCACCAAGGGACTTAACGGTGGAAGTATAGGACAAGAGAAACAGATGGCTATGGACAGATGGAGGAATACAAGGAAACAATATTAGTCAGCATGCTAAGCTGTGGTCTCTGCACACCAACAGCCTAACTCGTGTCAGTTTTTACAAAGGCATTATTACAGTCTAAGTAGACCAGTGATAAAGGACAGTGGCCAGAAGCATACAATCAAATCTATGCAATTGGTATAAGAATTTCTATATTTTGAAATTATAAATGGATAAGCTAACTGCCAACTATCCCTGTATGTCCCTCAACCTCCATCATTAATTGGGTACCTTCTCATAGATGCCATGGCAACGGTGAGTCTTGAGGAGAGGTTGTTTTGGCAGCTGCATTTTATCTGGTCTTGAGATGAGTGATGGGGTGCTTGAGAGGCTGGTGAGGGGGAGGTAACAATAGTAGTAGACCAGGGATGAAGAGGCCTGGAGGAAAGATCTGGGGGCTTGGGGTAGAAAGAGAGGATGGGATTTAGAAGTGTGAAGGAAGAAGCGGTGATGATGAAAGAGATGAGGCACTGGGAGGAAACAGTGTTCAGCAGCAACAAGGTTGAGAGACTGGCTGATTTGGTGAATGGGAGAGTTGCTTCAGAGCTTGAAATCAAATGAGAGGCCAAAGGATTGAATGAAAAGAACAAGGATGAGGATGGGACGTTAAAGAAAGGGAAAGCCAGGTCTCAAAATCAGAGAGGAAGACCGCAAGGGAGGAGTCAAAATGGGGTCAGTAGGCAGCTACCTGGAGAGAGAGAAGTTGTTGCATGGAGTATTATTTGAAGAAGGTGAGCGTGGCAAAGAAGGGGCTGGAAGTAGCAGGAGCAAGAGGAAGTAGATATACTGCAAGTATGAGGAGATGAAAGGAGAGCTGTCTGGAAAACAGCTTTTCTTTCCCCCCAATAGAAAAACATCAACTTGTCAAAAATCCAAACACTGTAGGTTTAGGGTTCTTTGATTAAAAAGAAAAAATCGTTTTCCAGGAAAGCATGTGTTTGCCATTCAAATTTGTTTTGATGAAAACCCATGTTTCCCTTTAAAAAAAGCATTGATGGAAATTTTTCAGCTGGTCCAAGATGAAAGGAGTGATAGATGAAGGGGTTCTGGATGGTGGTGAACTTGTTTAGAGCGGGAGTTGGCATTCCAGAGAGGGTAGCAGAAGGTAAGGGATGTGGGGGGGGGCCAGGGGAGGAGTCTGGGGTGAGGTTGATGAGGGAGGGACTGGGATGCAGATTGTGCTAGGGATGGGTGTTGGATTGGAAGGAAGATATCACCAGAGGCAAGTAGGAAGTAAAGATTTGGGGGGAGGGAGGTAGAGAGAGAGGGAACAGCAGTGGGGGTGGGGGATGGAGAAGTAAAAAGAGAGAGGAGATGGGGGATCAGGAAAGGAGGGGGCTAGAGCAGACAATAACACTGAGAAGCAATAGAGTGATACATGAGGGCAGCAAAAAAAAAAAAAAAAAAAAGGGACCATGATTAGGAAACTGCTTTTCTGATTTACTACCCATCAAACAAAATCAATTAAGAGCAGGACAGATATGGAATAATCAATAAAATTAGTCATTTAAGGGTCAGATCATTGGGCAAGATGATTGAGAGGTAATAATTGATTACATTAAATAATAAATAAAATTAAAGTGAGTTGTAAGAATCAATGAAGAACAATAGGCAATCAGGCAATTCATTGGGAACAGATTCATTAGGTAAATTAATTATCAATTATCATAATTAATCCACTCAGGTAATTAAGTGGCCAGGCTCAGCAGGCTGTATAAAGAGTGTATAAATGAGGATGCTGCAAATTACCAGTTGAAATTGCAAAAGAAGAGGGCAGTTCCCTGTCATGTGGCAAGGGATACCGTATCCACTGACCTCAGTGGTTTCCGTTAAAGCAGTGACATCAGCAAGCAGAAAGAAATAAGTGGATTTGTGCCCAGGCCCTGTTGTTGTCTCTGGTATCTGTCCTACTTAAGAATTGGGGCGGGGAACATGTCCGTATGTTCATCTTTAAGACAGATAAATAACTGTAACATTAGTTGCCCTGCTTTTTCAATCTGTGATTAAATGTGCCCAAGTGGACAAGTCACAATACTTGTGTCCTGCTGATTATGCTCCCTGAGGTGTGGACAATCCCCTGGAATACCTGGAGCTTATACTTGGGCATGATATTACAGTATATAATACTACTCTTGATTTCTCAAATCCAATACGTAGGCGAGTTACCACAACTTTCAAACAGGACTTTAAAATTGAGGTCCTATTTGGTGATCTGTGTGGATTTTAAAGAGACCGCAGCACTTTTAGTAAGGCATCATCGACATTAAAACACTCCGGCAGTGTCATATGCATTGATATCATTACACTGATGTACCTTAAACTGGTTGTTTATTCACTGTTAGGGCTGCAGCAACGTAATCTTCATCATATTTGTGGTATGTGTCAGGCTGCACTGTGCTGTCTTGATTCTGGTCCATTGCTGTCTAGGTTAGTATCCCAGAATTCCTGGCAATGCTCCCAGGCCTATTGCATTCTGGGTAATTTTTGTTCTGAATAATGAAATACCTTTAGGAGGGCAGGGGAATTGTGAGAGGAGAGGTCAAACTTCCACAATTCCACAGGGCATATCCCCAAATTCACCATTTCTAAGCTGATCTCTAAGCATGGAGGAGGCTCAGAGGAATGGTGTGGTTATGACACTGCCCAAAATGTTCTCTCACTTCCATTGTTCTGCAGTATTCTGTTCCCACAGAGGGCAGATGTGGGATAATCTCCCCTCCCTCCCCACATAAACTCAACATCACAGTCTCTTGTTGTTGTTTGGCTTAAGCCCTGAAGCACAAGGTTTATCATCTCTTTCAAAATTTGTCAATATTAATTATGCCAACACTAGATATTATTGGAATCCACATGAGTAACCAATCCCTATTTGAATCTTGTTAGGATTAGTTTTCAAATTCAGGAATACTTGGATTCTGGTCCTCCTTAACATTTGTAAAAGGTATACATTCTGTTCTTAGACTGCTGCTTTCTCTTTTCTCTGTCTCACATCTCCTTGTTTGGTAAATTACTTATTTTTCAAACTTATAAGAAAATCTTGTTCATATTAACACTTTTTGTAGCATTCCATCCGAAAAAGTACTATCTTCTCTGCCAAAAAATAATAATGCAGCTCACTCTCTGAGCTAAATGACTTAGGGTATGTCTACACTACGGGATTAATCCGAATTTATATAATTCGAATTTTGGAAACAGATTGTATAAAGTCGAATGTATGCGGCCACACTAAGCACATTAATTCGGCGGTGTGCATCCATGTACCGGGGCTAGCGTCGATTTCCGGAGCGTTGCACTGTGGGTAGCTATCCCATAGCTATCCCATAGTTCCCGCAGTCTCCCCCGCCCATTGAAATTCTGGGTTGAGATCCCAGTGCCTGATGGGGCAAAAAACATTGTCGCAGGTGGTTCTGGGTACAGCCTCACCCCTCCCTCCATGAAAGCAACGGCAGACAACCATTTCGCGCCTTTTTTCCTGGGTGAACACTGCAGACTCCATACCACGGCAAGCATGGAGCCCGCTCAGCTCAAGACAGCAGTCATGAACATTGTAAA
The DNA here is from genome assembly GCF_028017835.1 of Emys orbicularis. Lineage (NCBI taxonomy): Eukaryota > Metazoa > Chordata > Testudines > Emydidae > Emys > Emys orbicularis. The sequence goes on from NC_088683.1 coordinate 126,668,879, forward strand.
CACCTCGCGTGTTCTTGTGCAGTTTATGCTGAGCCAGGACCAGAAAAACAAGGCGAGGAGGCGGCGGCGATGGCAGCGCAGCGACAAGCGTGATGAGGACATGGACATGGACATGGACACAGAATTCTCTCAAACCGCGGGCCCCGGTGCTTTGGAGATCATGTTGTTAATGGGGCAGGTTCTATCCATGGAACGCCGATTCTGGGCCCGGGAAACAAGCACAGACTGGTGGGACCGCATAGTGTTGCAGGTGTGGGACGATTCCCAGTGGCTGCAAAACTTTCGCATGCGTAAGGGCACTTTCATGGAACTTTGTGACTTGCTGTCCCCTGCCCTGAAACGCCAGAATACCAAGATGAGAGCAGCCCTCACAGTTGAGAAGCGAGTGGTGATAGCCCTGTGGAAGCTTGCAATGCCAGACAGCTACTGGTCAGTCGGGAATCAATTTGGAGTGGGCAAATCTACTGTGGGGGCTGCTGTGATGCAAGTAGCCAAAGCAATCATGGAGGTGCTGCTACGAAAGGTAGTGACTCTGGGAAATGTGCAGGTCATAGTGGATGGCTTTGCTGCAATGGGATTCCCTAACTGTGGTGGGGCGATAGATGGAACCCATATCCCTATCTTGGCACCGGAGCACCAGGGTACCCAGTACATAAACCGCAAGGGGTACTTTTCAATGGTGCTGCAAGCACTTGTGGATCACAAGGGACGTTTCACCAACATCAACGTGGGCTGGCCGGGAAGGGTTCATGATGCTCGCGTCTTCAGGAACACTACTCTGTTTAAATGGCTGCAGCAAGGGACTTACTTCCCAGACCAGAAAATAACTGTTGGGGATGTTGAAATGCCAATAGTTATTCTTGGGGACCCAGCCTACCCCTTAATGCCATGGCTCATGAAGCCATACACAGGCAGCCTGGACAGGAGTCAGGAGCTGTTCAACTACAGGCTGAGCAAGTGCAGAATGGTGGTAGAATGTGCATTTGGCCGTTTAAAAGGTCGCTGGCGATCGTTACTGACTCGCTCAGACCTCAGCCAAACCAATATCCCCATTGTTATTTCTGCTTGCTGTGTGCTCCACAATCTCTGTGAAAGTAAGGGGGAGACCTTTATGGCGGGGTGGGAGGCTGAGGCAAATCGCCTGGCTGCTGATTACGTGCAGCCAAACACCAGGGCGATTAGAAGAGCACACCAGGAAACGCTGTGCATCAGAGAAGCTTTGAAAACCAGTTTCATGACTGGCCAGGCTACAGTGTGAAATTTCTGTTTGTTTCTCCTTCATGAAAACCCGCCCCCTTTATTGACTCATTCTCTGTAAGGAACCCACCCTCCCCCTTCCCCCAGCTTGCGTTCAAAGGAAATAAAGTCACTATCGTTTAAAAATCATTTATTCTTTATTAATTGATTATAAAAAGAGGGAGAGAACCCGGGTGGGGTTTGGGAGGAGGATCGGCGGGAAGGAAAAGGCCACTAAAAAAAGGTTAAAAAAATGACAGCCTTTTGCTTGGGCTGTCCACTGGGGTGAAATGGGAGGGTGTATGGAGCCTCCCCCCCGCCCGCGTTCTTACATGTCTGGGTGAGGAGGCTATGGAACATGGTGAGGGGGGAGGGGGGTTATACAGGGGCTGTAGCGGCACTCTGTTATCCTGCTGCCGTTCCTGAAGCTACACCAGATGCTGGAGCATGTCTGTTTGCTCACGCAGCAGCCTTAGCGTTGCATCCTGCCTCCTCTGATCTTCCTGCCGCCACCTCTCATCTCGAGCGTCTCTCCTCTCCTCATGTTGGTCCCTCATGTCCTCACGTTGGTCCCTCCTGTCCTCACGTTCACTGGCTTCTTTCCTATACTTTGAAACCGTGTCCTTCCACTCATTCAGATGAGCTCTTTCACTGCGGGTGGATTCCATGATTTCTGCGAATATCTCGTCTCGCGTCTTCTTTTTCCGACGCCTTATCTGAGATAGCCTTCGGGACGGAGGAGGGAGGCTTGAAGAATTTGCAGCTGCTGGAGGGAGGGAAAAAAGAGAATTTTTTAAAAAGATACATTTTGCAGAACAATGCTTATACTCTTTCACGGTGACCAACACTATTCACATTACATAGCACATGTGATTTCTGTGCAAGGTCGCATTTTGCCTCTTAATATTGAGTGCCTGTGGCTTTGCTGCTAGAGATCACAGACGCAGGTCCGGGCAACAGAATTCGGCTTGCATGCGGCCATGGTAAGCCATTGTCTTTCGGCTTCTGCGCCCTCCTTTCCCACGTACCAAGCAAAGCCCGTTGAGTGCTGCGGTTTTCCTGTTAACCTTCAGCAGCAGAAAACAAACTACCCCCCCCATCCAATTCTCTGGATGATCGCGTTATCCCTCCCCCCCACCGCGTGGCTGGTATCAGGGAAGATCCCTGCAGGAACCAAACTAACACCCCCCACCCCGCCATGAATTCTCTGGGATGATCGCTTTACCCCTCCCCCCACCGCGTGGCTGGTATCAGGGAAGATCCCTGCTAGCCAAACGCGAAAAGCTCTGGGCCAATTCCCCCCCTCACCCTGCGCTTGGCTAACTGCAGGGAAGGATTTCTTTTCAGCCACAGGCAAACAGCCCAGTAGGAACAGCCACCTCTGTCCCCTTAATTAAATTCCCGTATTTCAACCAGGTTACCATGAGTGATATCACTCTCCTGAGGATTACACAGCGAGATAAAGAACGGATGTTGCTTGAATGCCAGCAAACACCGGGACCATACGCTGCCAGGCTTTGTCATGCAATGATACCAGATTACTTGCTGCAAGCATGGCGCGGTCAAGTGTCCTACCATGGAGGACGGAATAAGGCTGCACTGCCCAGAAACCTTGTGGCAAGGCTTTTGGAGTACCTCCAGGAGAGCTTCATGGAGATGTCCCTGGAGGATTTCCGCTCCATCCCCAGACACGTTAACAGACTTTTCCAGTAGCTGTACTGGCCGCGAATGCATCCCAAGTCCTCAGGGCAAAGTAATCATTTAAAAACGCTTGCTTTTAAAACAAGTTTTATATTTTAAAAGGTAAACTCACCTGAGGTCCCTTCCATGGGGTCGTGGTCTTGGATACTGGCTTGGGAGGGTTGGGAGGGTACTTCAGTCAGGCTGAGAAAAAGATCCTGGCTGTTGGGGAGAACGGAGTGCTGGGTGCTCTCCGCAAGCTCGTCCTCCTCCTCCTCCTCCTCTTCCCCATCTGCAGAATCCTCAGGTGTAGCTGATGAGATTATCCCCGCCTCGGAATCCACGGTCAGAGGTGGGGTAGTGGTGGCAGCCCCCCCTAGAACTGCATGCAGCTCGGCGTAGAAGCGGCATGTCCGCGGCTCTGACCCGGAGCGACCGTTTGCCTTCTTTGTTTTTTGATAGGCTTGTCTGAGCTCCTTGACTTTCACGCGGCACTGATCTGAGTCCCTACTGTGGCCTCTCTCCATCATGCCCTTGGAGATTTTTTCAAAAGTTTTGGCATTTCGTCTTTTCGAACGAAGTTCTGCTAGCACCGAATCCTCTCCCCATATAGCGATCAGATCCAGTACCTCCCGTACGGTCCATGCTGGTGCTCTTTTTCGATTCTCGGCCTGCATGGTTACCTGTGCTGATGAGCTATCTGTGGTCACCTGTGCTCTCCACGCTGGGCAAACAGGAAATGAAATTCAAATGTTCGCGGGGCTTTTCCTGTCTACCTGGCCAGTGCATCCGAGTTCAGATTGCTGTCCAGAGCGGTCACAATGGTGCACAGTGGGATAGCTCCCGGAGGCCAATACCATCGAATTGCGGCCACACTAACCCTAATTCGAAATGACAATATCGATTTTGGCGCTACTCCGCTCGTCGGGGTGGAGTACAGAAATTGATTTTAAGAGCCCTTTATTTCGAAATAAATGGCTTCATTGTGTGGACGGGTGCAGGGTTAATTCGATTTAATGCTGCTAAATCTAAATTAAAGTCATAGTGTAGACCAGGCCTTAGCCACAGAAGAAATCAGATTAATGCTCTTAAAAGTGCAACTATTGCTGCTGAAATATGATTGTCATTATTAAATAATTAACTATCTGAATATCTGGTAGAAACCTAGAAAAGGACTCTCCTGTGAAGATACACTGCTGTACATCCTTTTTTTCAAAGAAAAGTGAACATCACGATGAGATGTGACCTTGTGCAGGACAAGTTTCAAAGGTGTATGCAGCAGGGAATCAGAGTGCTTAGTTATTGAATGCTCTTAAAAATCAGGAGAATTTTCAAAGCTGTGGGTGGAAGTCCTGAAAACAGTGACTCCTGCTCTGGCTGCCTCATCTGCTTTGGGGGCCGTGAATCTACCTAAATGCTCAACCTCAGGAATTCTCAAAGGGTAGCTGTTGCATTAATTTGTGGCACTCAACTACTGCTGTGCCTCATGGCTCCAAAATGTAAAAGGGTTCCTGCACTGCTCTCATACTTTACCATTCATCAGGATGTCAAGAAATGTTTGTGATGGCCACTGGATAATAGAAAGAACACTCACAGACCCAGGAGCCATACTGGATTTGCATATACTGATTGGATGGATATGGACAATTCATCACATCAGTCACATGCCTGTTGGAGAAATATTGCAGGGAAGGAATGAACACCAGATAATAAGCTCTTTGGTCTCTTTTTTGCTATGCATCTGTACAGTGTCTAACATAATGGGGCTGATTCCTGGCTGGACCTAGACAATAATGTGTTATTGCAGGATACTGTCACCCCATACATTTCCAGTATAAATACCAGACCAGTCAGGAAACTTCCATCGCCAGCAGCATCTCAGAATATTCAATCATACTGTGGCAGGGGACAGACACCCACATAACAGAAAACTCAGATCTGTGATCTATGCATGGGCCAGAGGAGGATAGGAATTGCTCAATACAGCGTCCAGCATGAGTAAGTTGAACTGGATGCTGGGGCCGGTGTGTGTGTATGTGTGTGTGTGTGTGTGTGTGTGTGTGGGGAGAATGGATGGGGTTGGAGAAGAATCTCCCTGCCTAGGCCAAACAGCTGATAAAGAGCTGCTCCACAGAGGCTAATTAAGACATCACCAGTTGAAGTAACTGTCTGTCTTCCTCATGAATGCCTGCTGTGAGATGGCGATGGAAGACAAGAAGATCTGAGCAATGGTGGCTCTCCTGACCCCAGTCAGACCCCTAGCACTGCTATGCAGAAGAATGGTGTTGACTGGGCCTCAAGGTCAGCACAACCTTTGAGCAGCTGCTCAAATCCTATCCTTTCCCATACTGCAGACCCACATTAGTTCTAGTGCCAGGGAGACCTGTCATGGAGGTGGCTGCAGGATCATTTACCCTTTCTCTCATAGTTACAAATAATGGTCATATCGGTTTATAAATTATCCCAGTCCCATTACAAACCAAACTTCAGCATTTGATGCTCGGTTATTTGGGTTATAGATTGTGTGAAAGCTAGAGCACAGCAGCTAATTATATACAGGATTGCAGGGATCCTTCAGGCAAAGGTGGTTTTCTGTGATGCGTACGGCTGTATGTGTCAAACACTTCAGGTTCGTTTTTTATTTGGCATTTCATTAATGCGCCACAATATACATTCTCTCAAGCGTTACACGGTAGCATGTTTCGCATTAATGTAGCATGCCAGGCAGCCAACTAAACAACAACAACTCACAGATTATCATCCCACTGACAGCATCTTCCTGTCTTCTGGGTCTAAGAAATGCGAAAATGTGACTCTAATGTGGGAAGGGGAAAGAAAATTCCAAAATTGTATTCTGTGAGGAGGAGTGTTTCCAATAGCCACAGGAAGGCCATTTCACAGAACTGGAACCATAAAATGCCAACAAATTGCTGTGTGGAGGGGGCAGGGAAAGAAATTACATAGCAGAGGCCATCTTCAGCAGATGGCAGTGGGTGAGAAGGTAGATGGCAAATGAGCATCTCAACAAGGCTAAGCAGAAGTGGCAGCATGTAGTAATTGGTGCAATTTTATATTCTCTTCTCTTTAGTGTTAACTTGTAAAGGTCACGTTGGATAGAGGAGGCAAAGCTAAATATGCTGCTTTCACTTCAGGTTTTCAGATCCAAACAGACATCCTAGATGATTCAGGTTTATTCACAGGGAAGCTGTTTTATTGCTCTGGGTAATCAGTGATGAGCATGGTATAAGAGCCTATGTAGACTGGACTAGAGTAGAATAGAATGTGGTTGGTGGTACTTCACCTACTCCTATGCCAGCAGCTGCTTGCATAGGGATTCTCCCTTTATCCTCTCTGTCTTGACAGACCAAATAGCAGTGCTGCGGTGCTGCAGTGTTTGTACCTTCCCTTTAGGCTGCTTTGGGATATAAACAGTTAATAATTACATATTATATATGTAAAAAAAGTCACGCTAAGGGCAACATTCTGTGTGGGGTGCTGTAGCCTAATGTTAAAGTGTGGTGATGCAGGTGGTTGATGCTGTGTTCTGATTTTAAGGCTGGATTATGTTAGAAAATATTTAAGAGCCCTGGCAGGATGTGGGATATGCCTGTGAAAACCAGGGCTATTTTGAAAGTTTGAGAGAGGTCTGAAGCTTGCCTTACTGTTTCCACCTTCAGTTCCAGTTGAACATCTGCCCTGAAAAGCCAGGCTTATGTTCTCTGGTTGCAGTAGATCATGGTTTGTAGATGGTAGAGCCTGAGACATAAGCCCTTGTATCAGAGGCCTGGTATGAGACCGGACCTGCTCACAGAACCTGGCAAGAACAGGGCTGATATTGCAGAAATACACATTCCTAAGAAGTGCCAGTCACAGAGTACTCACGCAAATACATCCCCATATCGAGTGGTACCAGAACATCCCGATATCAAGGATGGTACAAAAACATTCCCCAAGGATAACAGGAACACACTGACCCCTCCTAAAAGATAAGGTCAGGATGACAGTACGTAGTAGAGATGTTTTAACGAAACAACATGTACAAGGTTGGTAATAAGTAGCCATGTCAGGGGGCAGTGACTATGTCAGAGGAGCAGTACTAACTTGTTTGTATCGGGGTATAAAGATGCATCTCAGAGGGAGTATCTTTGTCTAGCCTAGGGAGGAACAGAAAGTCCCGCAATTCACTGAGCTGGTCCATTGTTACTGGCATACATATATTACTGGTCCGCTAGAGTCTGCGGGATACTAGTACTGTGCTTCGTCGTCAATAAACCTGGCTGGGTGCCTTTGTCCCTTAATGGGTCTTGTGGTCATTGGGCGGTTCGCTCAAGGTCTGTCAGCTGTCCGCTCAGGGCTGGGCCAGCACACACAGTGAACGCACACACGTGCAGCCAAACATCTATCAACATCTAACTACATGGTTATTCTTAGTGCCCTCAGGCCTGGGAAATCAATATAAATTTGGTCAAGTGAAGTGTGTGTGGGGGAATCCTATAAGCTGGGATTCAGTGCTAGCGTCTCTCAGATATGCATGTGTATATCATTTAAAACAAAACAAAGATAAAAAAATAATTAAAAAAAAAAAATATGGAGATATACCTATCTCATAGAGCTGGAAGGGACCCTGAAAGGTCATTGAGTCCAGCCCCCTGCCTTCACTAGCAGGACCAACTACTGATTTTGCCCCAGATCCCTAAGTGGCCCCTTCAAGGATTGAATTTACAACTCTGGGTTTAGCAGATTAATGCTCAAACCACTGAGCTATCCCTCCCCCGAATGGGAATAGAATGTTTTTCTTCCTGGGATTCTGGGGGAAATAATGGTAACTTAGGTCTAGGGTCATCTAATTCTCTTCCAGGAAGTTATATGCACTTCCTGACAATTGCAAAAGCATAAAGTTGGGCTAGGGACTAACTGGGATTGCAGACCCGCAAAAGAGAGTTGTTCCATATATAGTTGCTGGTGAGGAGATGATGTGAATTGGAAACAATATAACTCAACTGGCAAAGAGGGAATTCAAAATTGACTGTTCTTACACTATTTTCCTGTAATGTTCCAGTCCTTTATAGGACATGATGCTCCTAGCAACAAACATGCACAAGACAGATGTATAAATACTGGGAATGGGTTTGTGCATGTTCAATTTGGAAACGTATCTTATGGGCATATTTACTGTGTTCTCTAAGGTTGGCAGTATTGTAGTTTGTGAATTGATGCTTCCGTAATGACACTTTGTCCCCTCTGCTGGGAATCTAGAAAAGGGTCAGTTGTGCTGGTATTTTGTGATGTAGACATATGTCCAAAAGGAACTGCTTTGAGGCCATCAGCTCCTATCACATAAGCAACTGAATAGACAATAGATAATAATGATTTATAGTCACTGCTGAATTTAGCCAGACTTAAATAGAGATATAAAAGACTCCATATCTCAGAGTATAGGAGCCGGATCAACAGACTGTAAGCTATTTGGGACAGGGCCTGTTTCTTTGTTGTATTTTTGTGGCTGGGGCCTCCTAAGGGCATGTCAACAGAGCAAAGAAAAACGTGCAGCTGGCCTGTGCCAGTTGACTTGGGCTCGTGAGGTTTGGCCTGTGGAGCTGTTTCACTGGTGTATAGACTTCCAGGCTTGGGCTGGAGCTCAAGCTCTGGGACCCTCCCACCCCATAGGACCACCAAAACTTATTCAGAGTCGCTGCTTCCTCAAATTGAATCCCCCCATCCTGTAAGCCTGGGCTACATTCTTTGTTCCTAGATGTATACATTTACATTTAGCCATATTAAAATGCATCTTGTTTGCTTGTGCCCAGTTGATCAAGTGAACCAGATTACACTGAATCAGTAACTTGTCCTCTTTGTTATTTACCAGTCCCCCAATTTTTGTGTCACCTGCAAACTTTATAAGTGGTGTTTTTATCTTTTCCTCCAGGTCATTGATAAAAATGTTAAATAGCATAGGGCCAAGAACCAATTCCTGCAGGACCCCACTGGAAACACACCCGCTTGATGATGATTCACTGTTTACAGTTACATTTTGAGACCTATCAGTTAGCCAGTTTTTAATCCATTTAACGTGCACCCATGTTTATTTTATATTGTTCTAGTTTTTCAATCAAAATGTCATTCAATACAAAGTCAAATGCCTTACCAAAGTCTAAGTATTATGTCAACACTATTACCTTTACCAACCAAGCTTATAATCCCATTTAAAAAAAGATATCAAGTTAATTTGACAAGATCTATTTTCCATACCCTTCTTTAATTCTTTATTAAATGAATCCTGTATCAACTGCTCCATTATCTTGCCTGGCTGACAGACCTATAATTACCCAGGTTATCTCATTTACCCTTTTAAAAAATTGTCACAACGTTAACTTTCTTCCAGTCCTCTGGAACTTCCCCAGTGATCCAAGACATATTGAAAATCAACATTAATGGTCCAGTGAGCTCCTCAGCCAGTTCTTTTAAAACTCTTGGATGCAAGCTCTCTGGACCTGCTGATTTAAAAATGTTTAACTTCAGTAGATTCAGTTTAACATCCTCCTGAGATACTAGTGGAATGGAAAGAGTGTTATCTTCACCATATGATGAGACTATACCATCTGTTTTTCCCGAGATACAAAAGAGAAATATTTATTGAACACTTCTGCCTTTTCTGCATTATTATTGATAATATTACAATTTCCATCTAGTAATGGATCAGTACCATTGTCAGCATTCTTCTTGTTCCTAATATATTTAAAAAAACCTCTTCTTATTGTTCTTAACTTTGCTGGCCATGTATTTTTCCTTGTATCCCTTGACTTCCCTTATCAATTTTTTACAATTCCTAACTTCTGATTTTTATGTAATATAGACTTTTTTTTTTTACAGTTGCCGTCGCTTCCCCTCTAAACCAGGCCAGTTTTTAACCAGTACAGTGTTTTTCCTTGATTGTAGGATTGTGGCTTCTAGTAAGGTTTTCCAGAAATGATTCCCAATTATCATTCACACTTTTTCTGATATAAATTCTTCCTTCCAGATTATTGTTTTTCAGCTTTGAGAAATTGGCCCTATTGAAGAACCAAGAATATATATTACTTGTCTGGACTTTATTATATTTCCACATTGTAAACATGATCAAGTCATGATCACTTGTACCATTAATTTTTAGTTCTGTGATTTACTTCCTCTTTATCTGTCAAGACAAGGTCTAATATAGAATTCTCTTATGTTGGATATTTTAGTACTGGAAGCTGAGACCTCCAGCATATGTCACTCAAATTGCAGTCCCCCATGACCACACAGCTTTTTCCCCCCCTACACACTGTCAATAAGTGTGTAAAGAGCCAATCATCCTGTTTCCTAGTTTGATTTGGTGGCCTGTAGCAGACACCAATTAGTATCCAGTCTTGTGTTTTGTCTGTTAGGACATTGATCCATGAGCATTCAAGAGCACTTTCTTCTGAGTTATCAGTGACTTGGAAACAGGTAATGCCATTTTTCACATAGCGCCACTCCCCCTCTCCTTCTGACCACTCAATCCTTTCTAAATAGGTTATTACCATTGATTTTAAGATTTCAGTTGTGTGAATTGTCCCATCAATTTCAGTAATACCAACTAGATCAAATTTATACTCAGAAATGAGCAATTCCAGTTCTTCTTGTTTGTTACCCAGGGTCCTAGCATTGGTGTATAGCAATTCAGAAATTATTCTCTTCAAGTCCTTTGTTCTCAACCTCTCAAATTTGTGCTGAGTGCTCATGTTTGTCAACCTCCCCTTTTTCTATTAGTTTAACCCCCTCTGGACTACTCTAGTTGGCCTTTCCCCAAGGAAGTTGGTTCCCCATCTACTGAGGTGGAGGCCATTCAAACTATGCAGCTTCCTATCCCCATAGAAGGTGGACCAATGTTCCACAAAACCAAAACCCTCAGCCCTACACCACTTCAAAGTAGAAGCAGACTGTAATGTATTTAAGGGGCTCTGTCTAAAGCTGGGTGAATAATAGATTATTTTAGTTCACTAGCAATTCCAAAATAGAATAAAAAAAAAGTTACATTTTGGGTCAATTTCCCCCCCCGCCCCCAAATTTTTGGTGACTCAAACAGTGAAAACAATTTTGAGTCAGGCTGAAATGTTTCATTTTGACTTGACATTTTTTGTTTTGTTTTCAGGTATTTTGACCAGATCAAAGGAGGAGAACTTCACTGCCGTTTATAGTGGCAATTCATATTGACAATGCATAGTCATTGGGTCAGAGAGAGAAAGTGTGAGAATGACTCTATAGCCTTATAGGGTACTTACCTAGGATGTGGGAGACCAGAGTCCCTGCTCCAATAACTATTTCATTATTTATAGAAAGTAGAACAGCTTCAACAGAGGAGACTGAGAAAGACCCATCCAAGAATATCCCATAGCCTGGTGGCTAGGGCACTATCCTGCAGTATGGGACACCTGTGCTCAAATCTCTTCACCGCAAAAGGCAGAACTGAACTGGGTTCTCCTACATTCTGGATGAGTTCCCTAACCACTGGGCTAAAGATTACAAGTGAGATCGCTGTCATGTTATGAATCTAGTCCTCCTTTGCTTTTTTTCAAAATGCTTGATTCCGAAACAAAATATTTCAGGTTGGGTGAAAATGAAATGTTTCATTTCAACATTTCTGAAACATTTCAGATTTTTGGTTCAGTCAAAACTATTTGGCGAACTTGACATAAATTGCAAATCGTTTCAGGTCAACTGAAGCATTTTTTGGTGAATAAAGTAGTTGCTGAAAAAATTTGGCAGGCTTTTCTGATTGCATCATGTGTTTGAATGACAGTGGAGATGAAAAGGAACTTCTGTCTGATTCTCTCTGGAGCCGTCTGTTCTCACTTGTACATTGTAAGTGGATTTTGTTTTTCTATTTAAATGCTTTTGCCCTTTAGAGATTTTCATCCTTTCAAAATTGTAATTATTGCTATGCTTTTCATGGTGTGGGTGGGCGGTGGCATGGGATGGATGAGAAGTTCTGACTAAAGCCATGATGGAGCCATCCCTGGTGTCCATGAGAGTTACTTTTTTTCCTCTAAAATTTTTTTCTCTCCTTTTAAGCTTTCAGTTCCACTGAAGTTTTATGGATGTATTTTTATTTTTTTTATTTGGCCAAGGCTTGTGTTTTATATTCTATGCGCTGCACCTAGAGTTTAATATAGATGTATATGAAGGATGAATGAATAAATACATCAATAATGCCTGCCTATTGAAGCCTCTTGGTGCATATGCATCAGTTTCAAAGCATCACACATTAATGGACACCAGGATGAGAGAATGTTGACTCAGAAACTTCCCAGACTATGAAAGAAATTCAGCTTCCTGAAGTCATCCCCTCAGGCAAGAACCTGAATCAAAAGAGAGGTCTTGCAGTGTGCCCTGAGGGTCAACAAACTTTGGGTCATGGGACCAACAAGGGAAGCAAATTACCGTCACTGACTGCACCCTGCCTCCAGCTCCCACAATTCATATAATGGGATTGTTAACCAAAGCACTCAAGCTGATGTCCACTGTTAGACTGGACTCTGAGGTCCTGATCCAAAGTCCACTGAAGTCAATGAGAGTCTTGCCATTGACTTCGGTGGGCTTTGGATCAGGCCTTAAGAAAGTCAAGACTCAGACATTATAGTGTTAAAAGTTCCTGGGCCTAATTCTCTTTGCACTTGCAAGAGTTTTACATTGGCATCACCCCAGTGATTTAAATGGAATTATACCTGATTTATATTGCTGTAAGTGAGAGGAGATTCAGGGCCTCTGTTTAAGGGTTGAAATGTCCTTTTCAGTAACATGATTGAAAGGATGTTGGCTAGGCTCAGTGGGATAAGTGACTGGTTCTTGTCCATGAACTCTGCCATTGTTCAAGACGAAATATGCTTGTTAAAACCGCGGGTGCATTTGTGTGTGTGTGTGTGTGTGTAGTTCATAAATAATAAAAGCTGTTTAATACGCTATCTAATTATTGTAGGGGGGCAGTCCCCTAATAACTCAGTTTGTTCAGCACAAGGAGGGCCCAGTTCTCTGATGGTCCTTACTGCTTGAAATCCCTCTTTCCCTGCAGGGATCAGCAGCTCTTGGTAGCCAGGGACAGGTGGAAGGTCTTTCCTGCAGCAGGCTTTGGTTCTTTTCTACCCTGGCTGGGAATTGACTCAGGAAGCAGGGTCTCCTTGTGAAGGGGAACTCGGTGTACCTGGGTTAGGCTCACCTGTCTGTGCTGCTTCCATTATTTCTGCAACTATCTGGTTGTTTCCCTCCCTTCTCTCTCAAGGGCTACTGATTCCCCCCTTCTCTGTGCACAAGGACTGCTGAGCCCCTCTCACCCCCCCCCCCGGGAGACCTGGGATCATCCAGCCACCTGTCAGTCCTCTGGGGATTACCCCCAGAGCCTCCTGATTAGCTCTTCTCTTCTTTCCTCTGCCCGCCTCCTCCCCGAGTGTCGTGTGCTTTTTTCACAAAGGGAAGGGGAACTCAGACATCATGGAGGCTGTGATTCTTTGGGTGTTGTTTTGTAGACTCTTATCCCAGTTCCATCATGCCTGAGGGTCAAAGGACTTCCAGCTGCCATTTTATTTGTCAGAGTCTGAGTGAGAGAGGAACCCAGAGGGTTACATAAGCAAAACATAAAAGCAATCATTTTCTAGTGTAATCAACGAATCAGGGGCTGTTCACTTTCTTCATTTTGCCACATTCTAGATCATTCTGCAAAGAACGCAGTGATTATTTAAAGCCAAGAGGCCAAATGTTTTGGTTTTGTCAGAGAGTGGGGAAGAGGGTGTGTTTTAATTCAGCAATCCTACACCATTCTTACTAAGTGAGTAGTGACTGAGTGAAGTAGAAAAATAAATTGTATATTTTCAAAAATAACATCACTTAAAACCATGGCTAATAGAAAGGAGGAAACTAAACTTCCAACAAGGAGTGGGTCAACTTCTACTGATTGTAGTACTGAGCTGTCTCCACCATCACCTGCACCAAGAAGGAACCAAACACCAGTTGCCTGATACTGTTAGCATTTCTGAGACATCTTATCAACCAGGACTTAAACCTTTCTCTGTGTGTAACCTTGGAAAACAAGGCTATTCTTGCAACTCATCCTGGTATGATGACTCAAAGACTCCATTATTCTGAAGCTAGTGGCTGTTAGAGACATACTTAGTTTCTACTTTTAGATGCAAGCTACTTTTGACTAATTACACAGATGACACTTCATACAGTCTGGATTGTCTAATTGGAAAAAGACTTGAGACAGATTTGAGAGGCAGCAAGTTGATACTCTTCAAAAGATAGCAAAGAACATGCTGAGTTTGCAGTATTTTCCCAAAGAAAGCAGGAAGATCCTAAAGGAAATACTAAGCAGTATATGTTATCTTTCCAGACAAGGACTTGCACTACAATGCCATCATACTGAATGATCTGAAATTATGCCCATAAGTGGAATAGTTGACTGCAACTTTATTCAACTGTTTTGTTTGGAAGAATATGATCCTGATGTTTCAAAGTGGCTGAAAAACAGTCAAGGCAAATTCGTAAGTACACTTATTCAAAATGAGATCATGGAAAGTCATGGCTCTTAAAATTGTGTGTGAGAGAGAGATCTAAGAAAATTTCTGTTATGGTAGACGAAACAACAGACTCCTCTAACAAAGAGCTAGTCTTTTTATGTCTGTGATAAGTGGATGTTTATGAAGAGTTCACTGCTCTGTATAATGTAGCCTGTACATCAGCAGAGGTAATCATCTCAGTAACGAAAGTTATTATTGACTCTAAATGTGAGGAGCAACAACCTTTGTGTACAATACTATGATGATGTCACTAATATGACAGGCTTAGTATCAGGTGTAGAAACCAGACTGCAACAGGAGGAACCATGAACTGCATATACTCATTACTATGGGCATGCTTTGAATTTGGTATGCCAGGACACTATTAAAAAAACCACTCTCCTAAGAGATACTCATGAAACTGTTTAGGAAATCACTAAATTAACTGAAAAATCGCCCAAATGAGATGCTATATTTCAGGATATAAAATATGAAATGTTAAGTAGGTTACCAGGCATCTGGACTCTCCATGCAGAAGCATTGGCTTCAGTTTCTAAGAACTGCCATGCAGTGTGTGCAACTTGAGAGGTTGTGAAGGATGCAACAAAAGATCCTGAAATGAGAGCTCAAATTGCTGGCATTGCAAATTAAATGGAACAGTCTGACTTCCTCTTTGACATTGAACTAGGTCGACAAGTCCTAAACATCGTAGACAACCTGTCCTAAACTCTGCAAGGGTCAGATATTTTAGCAACAGATGGCCAATCTCTCATGAAAATGACATGTAATTCACTTCAGTCCCTCTGATCGGATGAAAGCTGCAACTTATTCTGGGAGCAAATCCACCAGAAAAGTTTAAAGTTGGAGAGAGTTGGAAAGCCAGAGCTTCCAAGAAAGAAAATTCCCAAGAAAATGCAAAGAGGGACCCAGCTACCCAAATTCAGCAAAGGAATTTTATATGTACATCTATGTTGAAGTAATTGATTTTACAATGTCCAGTATTCAATTGAGATTTGAATAGAAAGGCTACAAGGTTTTTCAAAATCTTCAAACTTTCATAACCCCGAACGTAACAGAAATGCAAGTTCAAGACATGCTTCAGGTGTATGGTTACAACTTCAACCATAATTGACTGAATACTCAGCTTCCTCTGTTGCAAGCCAACTGTCACTTTAAGGAAAGATCACTGAAGTCCAGTCGGAAATATCTCTATTTGCTCAGCTATACCAAATGTCAGCTGTCTTCCGAAGTGCTGAAGTTGAATCAGATGACTTTAGTGGTACCAGCAACCACTACGGTAAGTGAGCATAGTTTCAGTGCTCTACATTGTATTAAAATATGGATTCAATCCAATATGGGGCAATCACAGCTCAGCCGGTGTATGATTTTATATGTACATGAGGACATGACTGATGATTCACAGCTTACAGATGTTGCAGAATAGTTCATTTCAAGATACCCAGGATGAAGATCATTGTTTGGAATTTTTTCAGTCATTCCTTTTACTCATATTTTAAAAAGTAATGCTTTCATCTGTAATTTTATACTGTGGCTAATTTTTCCCACTTTACTAAAAGTGAAATAATAAATGAGCTTTTGTTCCAGATTCAGTGTTTCTTTTTTTATTAATGCATTTTGGCGGGCGGGCGTGGGTGGATAAAACTCTCCCAAGCACCCAGCTGTCTGCCCATGAAAACATATGGTTATTATAGACTGTTCACTTGATAATTTAACATTTTCTTCTCTATACTACACGTACAGACATATGACCACCTAGCTTTCGCATATCTATGCCTCTGTAGAAGCAATGAAAGGAGTTAGGTTTCAGAGTGGTAGCCATGTTAGTCTGTATAAGCAAAAACAACGAGGAGTCCTTGTGGCACCTTAGAGACTAACAAATTTATTTGGGCATAAGCTTTCGTGGGCTAAAACCCACTTCATCAGATGCATGGAGTGAAAAATACAGTAAGCAGTATATATATTACAGCACATGAAAAGATGGGAGTTGCCTTATCAAGTTGGGGGTCAGTGCTAACGAGGCCAATTCAATTAAGGTGGAAGTGGCCTATTCTCAACAGTTGACAAGAAGGGGTGAATATCAACAGAGGGAAAATTACGTTTGTAGTGCTAACGAGGCCAATGCAATCAAGGTGGACGTCGCCCATTTCCAACAGTTGACAAGAAGGTGTGAGTATCAGCAGAGGGAAAATTACTTTTTGTAGTGACCCATCCACTCCCAGTCTTTATTCAGGCCTAATTTGATGGTGTCCAGTTTGCAAATTAATTCCTGTTCTGTAGTTTCTCGTTGAAGTCTGTTTTTGAAGTTTTGATGTTGAAGAATTGCCACTTTTAAGTCTGTTATTGAGTGTCCAGGGAGATTGAAGTGCTCTCCTACTGGTTTTTGAATGTTACAATTCTTGATGTCTGATTTGTGTCCATTTATTCTTTTGCGTAGAGACTGTCCGGTTTGGCCAATGTACATGGCAGAGGGGCATTGCTGGCACATGATGGCATATATCACACTGGTAGATGTGCAGGTGAACAAGCCCATGATGGTGTGGCTGATGTGATTAGATCCTATGATGGTGTCCCTTGAATAGATATGCAGACAGAGTTGGCAACAGAGTTGGTTCCTTGGTTAGTGTTTCTGTGGTGTGGTGTGTAGGTGCTGCTGAGTATTTGCTTCAGGTTGGGGGGCTGTCTGTAAGCGAGGACAGGCCTGTCTCCCAAGGTCTGTGAGAGTGAGGGATTGTCCTTCAGGATAGGTTGTAGATCCTTGATGATGCGCTGGAGAGGTTTTAGTTGGGGGCTGTAGGTGATGGCCAGTGGTGTTCTGTTACTTTCCTTGTTGGGCCTGTCCTGTAGTTGCTGACTTGAACTTCTGGGTACCCTTCTGGCTCTGTCAATCTGTTTCTTCACTTCACCCCAGCAGGATTGTGTGTGTGCATGCATGCGTGTGGTGGAGAGCCTGAGTTTTCACAGATTTCAAGATGCTAAAGTCTGTGCTAGTGGTGCCGGGTACAAAACCACCTCCTTTTGGCCAGTCCCTGTTCTCTTCAGGGGCCTGATCTAAAACCAACTGAAGACAGTGGAAAGACTCCTGTTGACTTCAATGGGCTTTGTATCAGAGCCTGAGAGCTCTTGAGGTCAACATTGATATGCTGTAAGATACTTGCAGAGGCCTTTTATTTGAAATATAGAAATATCTGGTGAAGCCCTATTTCTCCTTTATAGCAGAGAGAAACTGATTTCTCAGATCTATCTTGTGTGCATCATGGCCCTAACTGCTACAAGTTAAGCTTTAGGTGCTTTATCAGGCTCTATTAGCATATATCCCTGAATCTACATAAAGTCCCATTGACTTCAGTGGGACTCCACCTGCATGTATAGCTTCATTCTAGTGGATTTCACTGGAAAATCAAGGCCTAAAATGGTGCTGCCATAGGGTTCTTGAGCTATGGCTAAAAATTACTGTGATTTTTTTTTCCGAAGGAAGTTTTTTGCCCTTTATCTGTCTGACATAACAATTTAGGAAAAGCTTTATCTAGCCTAGTAATGAATTGAATTAGAATTCATGCGTTGTAATTCATATTTCAAAAGCTCATAAGCACTCTTTGTACACAGCAGTTTAAAACAGACTTGTAGGAATAAACTACATCAAAATCAAAGTATATTAGAGTGTGATTCTGCTCTGAAAAGTGAGTCTAACAATTACACCGTGGGGTTCCATATTTATTCTCTCAGTGGCTTCCAGATCAAACTTGCTCAGTTCAGAACTAAAAAGGTTGGTAGAAAAGGAGATTAGTAATTTCCTGCTCCGCAAATTTAGCACAGGGTCAGAGACACAAGCTGGGTTCTTTGTGGCTCATGCATCTTTATTAATAATAAAGCAGATACTGTATGGCAAACTGTGGCCTCAGCTGTACCTGTACAATTTTAGTGTCTAGAAATTCTCTCTCTCTGTTGCACCTGTGAGATTAATTCAAATTCAGCAGTAGTGTAAGTGGGTGCAACTCTGTTTAAGCCAATGACGTTTCATCTATTTACATAGGTGGGAAATTTGTCCCTTAATTTACTTTTTTTTTTAATAGAGAACTTTGATCACAGCGAGAGAGCATCATCACTGAAATAAATCCAGCTCTTTTATTATAGTATGAGAAATTTAAGTTTAAACACCCTTCTCCCCACTCCTCCCACAGCTCCCAAGAAACTCAGGGCTTGGCTAAACATTGAATTACTGTGTGGCAAGCCAGCAATCTATAGTGTGCTAACTTGCTGCGCAGTAACATCCTGTGTGAACACTGCTGTGAACATTGAAAGTCCTGGAGTATGGCTTGGCTGTAGCAATGTTCACACATGGCAAGCTTGTGCACTGCAGATTCACACCCGGTCTTGCAGTACAGTGATTCAAGGTATAGACAAGTTTCTAAGGCCTGGTCTACACTAGGCTTTTATGTCGAATTTAGCGCCGTTACATCGAATTAACCCTGCACCCGTCCACACCACGAAGCTATTTAGTTCGACATAGAGCTCTCTTAAATTCGACTTCTGTACTCCTCCAAAACGAGAGGAGTAGCGCTAAATTCGAAATGGCCATATCGAATTAGGCTAGGTGTGGATGGAAATCGACGGTAATAGCTCCGGGAGCTATCCCACAGTGCACCACTCTGTTGACGCTCTGGACAGCAGTCCGAGCTCGGATGCTCTGATCAGCCACACAGGAAAAGCCCCGGGAAAATTTGAATTCCTTTTCCTGTCTGAGCAGTTTGAATCTCATTCCCTGTTTGGACAGCGTGGCGAGCTCAGCAGCACTGGCAACGATGCAGAGCTCTCCAGCAGAGATGGCCGTGCAATCTAATAGAAGGAGGGCCCCAGCATGGACTGATCGGGAAGTCTTGGATCTCATCGCTGTGTGGGGCGATGAGTCCATGCTTTCAGAGCTGCGCTCCAAAAGACGGAATGCAAAGATCTACGAGAAGATCTCTAAAGCCATGGCAGAGAGAGGATACAGCCGGGATGCAACGCAGTGCCGCGTGAAAATCAAGGAGCTGAGACAAGGCTACCAAAAAACCAAAGAGGCAAACGGACGCTCCGGATCCCATCCCCACACATCCCGTTTCTACGAGGCACTGCATTCCATCCTAGGTGCGGCCGCCACCACTACCCCACCACTGACCGTGGACTCTGAGGATGGGATATTGTCCGCGGCAGGTTCCTCGTCGGACATGTTAGCGGACGGGGAAGATGAAGAAGGAGATGAGGAGGACGAGGCAGTCGACAGCGCTGGCACCGCTGATTTCCCCGACAGCCAGGAGCTCTTCATCACCCTTACCGAGATCCCCTACCAACCGTCCCCATCCCTTACCCCGGAGACAGAATCAGGGGAAGGATCAAGCAGTGAGTGCTTTAAATATCTAAACATTTATTTTTACAAGAACTGGAATATTTATAATATTAACAATGGCTGTTTATTAAAGTGCTTAAACATGTAAACAATTATCTGCAAAAAAACTGGAATATTTACAATAGTAACAAAGGGTTTTTCATGATTTGTCTGCCTTAGGCTCTTCACAATTTAGTCCCAAGTATTTAAAAATTTTTTTACAATGTCCGGTAAGTCATGATTATGCTGCCCAAGACGCTCCACTCTTTAGTCCCAGTGCACCTACGCGAAAATCCGGTCAATATGGCCGGGGATGGAGGCGAAATCCTCATAGGAGAACTCCTCGTAGGTCTCATGAAGGTAAATTTCCAGTCTGTTCATCAGGTTCCTGGGTAGGGCGATCTTAGTGGGCCCTCCGTGGTAGGACACGTTACCGCGCCACGACACCATCAGATACTCTGGTATCATCGCCCTGCAGAGCATAGCGGCAAACGGCCCTGGTTTCTGAAGGCTTTCTCGAAACATCCTTTCCCTCTGGGACTCCGAGATCCTCAGCAGGGTGATGTCGCTCATTACGCCCTGCTTTGAATTAGGGAGGGGAATGTTAGTATTGGGACTGCTTTACAGCCACGCGGTGGAGGGAGAGGGGCAGCATACAGGGATCTTTCCCTGGAACAGCCGCGAGGGGGTGGGACAGGGGCATAGTTCATGCTGTCCTGATTGCTGGCAGCAGAGACTGGCATTGCTTTCAATGTGAAAGGAGGCCAGTGCTACTAGTACAGTTTTAAGCAGCCAGAAGTCTACGGCTTACCATGATTGCACGCTACAGAAGTTCAGGTGTCCTGCCACGCTTCTCAGATAACTGCAAGACCACTGCAGGACCCCAGGCACTGAAGGCGATGGCCGAAAATTCGACCTTGTCCTGAGTGCGCATGTGAGAGGTGCAGTGCATGGTCTTGTTCACAGAGAAAGACTAGGTTCTTTGTACACAACTTCATTTATCTGTCTCAGGAATTCACTCCATTTTTCCCATTCACACAGACACATCTGCGACTGTCTCCCAACCCAGCCTGTCAGCACAGTCCCAGAGGCTAGCGCAGATTAGGAGGAGGAAGAAGAAGACGCGGGAGGACATGTTCTCAGAACTAATGAGCTGTTCCCTAGCCCAGGCAGCCCAGCAGACACAGTGGAGGGAGAACTTGTCCCAAATGCACCGAGCAGTCATGGAACGGGAGGAGAGGTGGCGTCAGGAGGACCAGCAGGCTACTGAAAAGCTGCTTGGACTTCTGAGGGAGCAAACGGACACGCTCCGGCGCCTTGTGGATGTTCTGCAAGACCGGAGGCAGGAGGACAGAGCCCCGCTGCAGTCTATCTCTAACCGCCCTCCCCCGCCACCAAGTCCCACACCCCCCTCACCCAAAGTACAAAGAAGGAGGGGCGGCAAGGGCCGTTAAAACTTTCAGTCAACCCCTGCAGACTGCTCTAGCACTAGAAGGCTCTCATTCCCCAAAATTTTAAAAGTCCTTTCCTACACACCTCACAGAAGCCCCCGTGCAAGTTTCAACCCCCACGTTTCATGTCTGGTTCATAATAAAATATTCGTTTCTGTTAATTACTGTTTCCATGATTTTATTTTGGAGGAGAGTCTGTCTGAACGAGGGGAAGGGGCATGGTAATTGGACAGGACAGTCACCTTTACCAGGGTACAGAGGCGGGGTCAGGTCCAGGATCAGGACACATACCCAGTGCAGTGACTAGTGACCCTGTTCAATCTGGGAGGTGGTTTTCATGTTCTGTGGGGGGGGGGGTTGCTCTGTGACTTTGTGGCGGGGGAGGGCAGTTACAGATCTAATGCATCACAGAGCCCCGCAGCAGGGGAGCTGTAACCCTCCTCCCCCTGCCAGACAGTCACATAGCCGACACATACACGCTGTCCCGCCCAGGAGGGCTGGCAGGCTCTGTTGAAACAACCAGTGCACCACTGCGGAACCCGTCATTCCTGGAGTTTAGAAGCATCATTTGCATCACAACAGTAAACCCGCACCCCGCCACAGTCTGCGTCCCAGGTTTAAAACATTCCCGCGAAAACAGTAATAAAGACAACGGTGTTCATTAACAAAACAGAACAGATTTTATTTTTTGGGAAGGGGGTGAAGGGGGTATGTAACTGGAGAGGATAGTCAACGGTAACTGGGTAAAGAAACGGTGGCAAGTTCAGGTTCTGAGTCCACAAACTTAAAATTCACTGGTGACCCTGCTCAGTCTGGAAACTGTCTTTCAAAGCCTCCCGGATGCACAGTGCGTCCCGCTGGGCTCTTCTAATCTCCCGGCTGTCTGGCTGGGAGTAATCAGCAGCCAGGCGATTTGCCTCAACCTCCCACCCCACCATAAAGGTCTCCCCCTTGCTCTCACAGAGATTGTGGAGCACACAGCAAGCTGCAATAACAATGGGGATATTGGTTTCGCTGAGATCACAGCGAGTCAGTAAGCTTCTCCATCTCCCCTTGAGACGGCCAAAAGCACACTCCACCACCATTCTGCACTTGCTGAGCCGGTAGTTGAACAGTTCTTTTTCTGTGTCCAGGGCGCCAGTATAGGGCTTCATGAGCCAGGGCATTAGCGGGTATGCTGGGTCCCCGAGGATCACTGTAGGCATCTCCACATCCCCAAGAGTTATTTTGTGGTCCGGGAAGTAAATACCTTCCTGCAGCCTTCTAAACAGACCAGAGTTCCTGAACACGCGAGCGTCATGAACGTTGCCCGGCCATCCGACGTTGATGTTAGTAAAACGTCCCTTATGGTCCACCAGTGCTTGCAGCACCATTGAAAAGTAGCCCTTTCGGTTGATGTACTGGCTGGCCTGGTGGTCCGGTCCCAGGATAGGGATGTGAGTCCCATCTATAGCCCCACCGCAGTTTGGGAATCCCATCGCGGCGAAGCCATCTATGATGGCCTGCGCGTTTCCCAGGGTCACTACCTTTGACAGCAGTACCTTCACGATTGCCTTGGCTACTTGCATGACAACAACCCCCACGGTAGACTTGCCCACGCCAAACTGGTTCGCGACTGACCGGTAGCTGTCCGGCGTTGTGAGCTTCCAGAGGGCTATGGCCACTCGCTTCTGGACAGTCAGGGCTGCTCGCATCCGGGTGTCCTTGCGCTTCAGGGCAGGGGACAGCAACTCACAAAGTTCGAGGAAAGTCCCCTTCCGCATGCGAAAGTTTCGCAGCCACTGGGATTCATCCCAGACCTGAAGCACTATGCGGTCCCACCAGTCCGTGCTTGTTTCACGGGCCCAGAATCGCCGTTCCACAGTATCCACAAGACCCATTGCCACCGTGATGTCCTCGGCACTGGGTGTCGTGGTTTCAGACAGGCGTGTGCTACTCTCGGAGTTCAGGTCCTGACCCCGGTGCCGTAGCCTCCTCGCCTGATTTCTCTCTATCTGCCTCAGTGAAAGGTCGATGATGAGCTGCGATGCGTTGACAACGGCCACAACTGCAGCGATGGTCACAGCGGGATCCATGCTCGCAGTGCTGTGGCGTCCGCGCTGTCACTGACCAGAAAAGTGCGCGAACTGATTTCCCGCCGGCGCTTTCAGGGAGGGAGGGCGGGAGTGACGGTTGGATGACGACAGTTACCCAAAAGCACCCTCGACATATTTTTTTACCCAGAAGGCAATGGCGGCTCGACCCAGAATTCCAATGGGCAGCGGGGACTGCGGGAACTGTGGGATAGCTGCCCACAGTGCACCGCTTCCAATGTCGACGCTTGCCCCGTTAGTGTGGACTCACAAAGTCGAATTACTGTCCTTAGTGTGGACACACACGTTCGACTTTGTAATATCGATTCCACATATTCGATTTAACTAAAATCGAACTACTCTCGTAGTGTAGACATACCCTAAGTCTGTGCCATAGATAAAACAATCAGGAGTTATCCGAAGGGCCAGAAGCCAAGGGCTATAACTATTTCATCTTGAGAAGTGGCCCCTGTAGATCAGAGATGAGGCATATGGATGGGGTTTTGTTGGGAAACTCATATTGATGCTGTATATTTTCTGTGTATGAATGGAAGACTTCAGCCTGCAGAAATTTGGAGCACTAAATTGGCTTTTTAAAAAACTTTGTGATACATTGAACGTTTCTGAAAAAGAAACATTGTTGTTCTGTCACATATAGTATTTCCAAAATCTTAAGAAGCTGATCAAAGTTAGCTAAGTCAGTCCCAGAATAGTGCACCATAGAGAAATCTCTTCAGTCTAGCTGAGAAAGGTATAGCACCGTGTAATGGCTGGAAGATGAAGCTAGACAAATTCAGTCTGGAAATAAGGTTAACATTTTTAACAGAGTAATTAACCATTGGAACAATTTACCAAGTTTGTGGTGAATTCTACATTGCTTGCAATCTTTAAAATCAAGATTGGATGTTTTTTCAAAAAGATATGCTCTAGCTCAAACAGGAATTAATTGAGGGAAATCTTATGGCCGTGTTATGCAGCTTCTCAGACTAGGTGATCAAAATGGTTCCTTTTGACTTCATAGTCTATGAACCCTGTAGGAGCGGCGATTCTGTGCTATATTGTTGAACACCTCCAACCTGGGTGGCTGACAGAGTGGGGTTAATTTTCGGGTTAGTTCTTTTTGCTAAAGAATTTGGGTGGTAGTGTTTACTTCTTATTGGAGGAAGAGGGACTTTCATGTTGGGGACCAAGGATACAAAATCTAGAAAAGGTGTCTGAAACCCTTGTAATCCTCAACTCAGATCAGTCCCAAATCCATAAACCATTGAATTGGGTTGGTTTTTGGCTCTTGAATGCTAAAAATAAGCCTGTCGGGCACCATATTGTCTTTTACGATAAATTTATGTCCTATTGACTGATTCTAGCGGTGCTGGGGTTCTCTGGTTACAGCTGTATGGTGGCCTTACAGAAACACATTAGAGCACTCAAAGTCAGGAGAGTAAGATATTTTGTTTAATTGTGCCTATGCCATTATTGGTTTAGGCTCTTGCTGGGGTCCTTTTGAGTGAGTCCTGTTGGCCCCAGGGGGCTACTACCCCTGAATGGATCTTTAATGACTCCCAGGAGAGCAGATTACTGTCATACCAGTGAAAAAGGTCCACAGTAATTAACTTGCATACACTGTAGTTTATTTGAGAAGGAATTACACAAATGGTAAAGGGTTACATTAAGCACATAACTCCTATGTTACACATTAAAGAACTATACAGTAAGAGCTATACATTCCTCTTAGTGAGCCCCTCTTTCACAAACATACACAAACAGGCCCTGTGCCAAATTCTATGGACGACTTCTTCTTTCCAGGTCTGGTCTCCTCAGCCCCCTGGTCTGTCTCGGATTCCCTTGAGATAATTGTAATATCGCATCAATCATACCCGCAATTTGTACGCTATTAGATCGTGTGTCTCCTTTTCTGGTTTTTATAAAACTTAAAGCATTATTTTATGATTTTAGTAGCATAATCCAACAGCTCAATCTTATAAGTTTTCCGTAAAGCTTGTTTTTTCTTATATTGCTTACACATTTGGTATTCAAAACAGAAACATACAAGGAATAATGCTGCAGTTTCAGAAATTTAAAATAACATTGCCCATTTAACTCCATTTTATGCTGTTACTTGACATACATCATTATACCAAGCACACATTTGAGATCTTATTTTTCCTACAGCTTTTAAAACAATTTTATATTTTCGAGCTAGCATACCTTTTATAGATATTATCAGTCTAGTTGACTGTTCTGTTTGGTCTAGTGTGCCTTGATTAGTTTATATTTTCATATCCCAATTTGTATAATTTCTCTTTGGGTATTAACCATAATCCATTTCCTACTATTCCATAGTACCCTGTTTTATTTTCCAGGTGCTGGCATATATTACCTGGTACATTTTTTGTTGTAAGTGAGTCTACGTGAGTTTTGACTGTTTTGCATAAATACTGTGTGGTGCCTTAGTTTTCCTGTTGCACCAATGCATAGGTGGTAGGAACAAGGGCATGTGACTTGCTAAGACCCTTGAGGGCAGGTAAGGCTACTCCAGTTGCCTACATGTAAGCTATAGAAGGTGTCCCTCATAACCTAAAACCTACGAGGGGGGGATGCGACCAGGTGCCACTTTGCCTGGGAAGTGAGCCAAAGACCAGGAGGAAGGGCGATGGGTGTGTTGGAGGTCGGGTTGCTAGAAGCTGAGCAGTCTATGATTGGGAGAGAGGCGGGGGGTCCAAGATGGATTTGGATAAAAGTTACTGATTCCCGTGCCAACAAGCCTGTTCCACGCTGTGTACCTGTTAATTAATAAACCCTCTGTTTTACCATGTTGGCTAAGAGTTACTCTTTGGCTCCCCAGGAGCCATGCCCAGGCAGACTCACTGCAGGGATGCTAAATTCCCTGAGGTCAGACACAGGAAGACCAAGACCACTTAGGCTTTTTTTGCCCCGGCAGCAGTGTGAGGGGAGGCATGCCTCACCAGGGTTTTGACTGGCTTTTTAGAGATCAGTTTTAGAGCATTAGCCTGGTGACTCTGTGACAGACTGTTGATTATCCATTCCTCAGGAACTAAGATTACAGAAATCTTAAATTTAGATTCCTGGTGTGTGTGTGTGTGTGTATACACTATGATTACAATTTCGAATTAACCATTTTATACATTTAGGAACATTGTGACGTCTTTGTGTTGATTAGGTTACATTAACCCATGTTTATCTTTCCATATATTACATATTGTCCCCATATGAGGTATGGCATCTTAAAGCACATTTATATTAGGGTACTTTTGTTTGGACACTTTAAATACAGATTTATTACCATACCCCCGTAAACATGTGTTCTATGTGCACCAATTACATCTTTATTGACACATTTTTATATTCTCAGTGATGTTATACAATTTTACAGTTGATTCTATATTTATGACTGGAATTTTAGTTTTATTTTTAAACCCAAGCCCCTTGAATTATGTATTCTTTGGGTGCTTTTTTACGACGATGTTGGTGTGTCTGAGGGTTTTTTTTTAATGTGGCTTATGTGGGTCCCACAATTCCCCAGTTTTGGTATTAATTGCTTGGGATACGTTGGCCCCCAATGCAAATGCACCATTCATTACACTTGAGATCCCTAACCACCTTTTGTTAGTTGGATTATATTACCTCTTAACTACTAATTAATGCATGTTTTACTGAAGCTTCTTGCCACCCTTTTGTTAATATCTTGGATGTTAATCCCTGTACCCACACAGAAATACATGCCTTATTTGGTACATGGAATGTCCACATTCCCTGAGTGTCTTTTATGGCCTCAAAGGGAATGGCAGATTCTGTTACCATAGAGTGCCAGATTTCCCCATCTTCCACATTCTTCCTTCTTATCATCCCTTTTACCGGGTTTAGCAACTTGATATTCCTTTATTGAGTTGTGGAGAGCTTTTGTACTGGAAAATCAGTTACCGGGATAGAATTTTTTTATTCCCTTTTACTTTGCTTTCTTTTAGCCTTTTTTTTTTTTAAATGCAGCTAGAGTAAACATTATCAGGGAAACAACTTTAACATGACTTTTGTACAGGACATTTTGCGGAGGTTAGCTTCAAGTTATTGCCCACAGTAAGGTTTACTTTGGCTAGGACTTTGAATAAATCTGCACTGTTATCTATCCCAATACTGGAATTTAGACTTTCCAAAAGCTTTAAAAAACAACAACAACTTTCTCCTCTTCAGAGAATTAAACCTGGAGGCTGCTTTCAGATTTTGAGATTTTTCTATACTGATAGTATATCAAAAGCAGGAAGCCTACTACAGAACCAGTGAGGCCACGGGGTAATTAAGGTCTCTTTAGCACCTTGGAATGCCCAAGAAGAATAAAGCCAATGTAGAAGAACTAAAGAAATTTGCATTTATCTTTTACAGTTAAAGATTAGCTTACTAGAATTCTTTGAGAGGATTAACAAGGATATAGACAAGGTGATTTAGTGAATATAGTGTATTCAGATCTTCAGAAAGTCTTTGAACCCTTACTGAAGGTTTTAAGGCAAGGTGAGCTGTTATAGGATAAGAGAGAAAGTTCTTTATGGATCAATAACTGGTTAAAAGATAAGAGACAAAAGGCAAGAATAACTGGTTAGTTTTTAGAATGGAGAGAGGTAAACAGTAGCGTTTCCAGGGGTCTGTACAGGGAAAAGGTAATACTGTCAATATTAAAAAGGCAAACAATAAAGTGGCAAAAATTTGCAGATGACACAAAACCTCAAGATAGTCAAGTCCAAAACAGACTCTAAATTTATAGATTAACCTGCAAAAACATAAGCAACCAAAACAAAAACAAAACACACAAGGCCTCTGACCGGACCTTATAGGTTAGTACATACTGTGCATTCATTTCTGAAAATTGTTATATTTTCTGGCAAGTATAATTGGATTTGATCAGAATGTTTTACACGTCTTCATCCGGAGTGGTAACTAAAACTGCCACAGGACCGGCCATATACTTATCTGTTAACTGGAAAGGGTTTCCTTTATATAGGGATTATTTTTTACCTTTGTTTACCAATTGTAAGCATCACTGTGTTTTCTATTTTTCATTGATATTTTAATGATTCCTTTGCTCTTCCTTTTGTTTGTGTTGATTTCTCTGTCCAAATGTTTTCCATCGTTTGCATCAAATTTGCTACCCAGATCTTCTTCTGTACCTGCTCAGGCATTTGTTTCTTTGGTGTTAACAGGAACTCAGGAGTTCTTATAATTTAGCCTGTTATTAATTCAAAGAGGTTAATAACATAACAAGGAAACAATGAACAAATTCAGTATAGAGAACCGTTTAGCCTTGGCCACTGCTCTGGCCATTATAGTTGGAAGGTTGGCTACAACAAGGGTAGATTTACAATTATGTTTTTATAATATTATGGCATGTCATCTGCCATCTGGTTTCTGTACAAGCCAGATGGCAGAGTTGCAGGGGCATTGACACTTTACTACTACCCCTTGTGCTTTTAGATCCTGCAACAAGGTTTTTTTTTTAATGTGGGGAACAGCTTATGCTGGATAGGAACACTGAGGAGCTGCTTTACACATTTTCCCCCCCGCTATCTTTATCACTGCCTTTTCTTTCTAGCCCAAATCATGAGAAATTTCCCTTATTCACTTATTGTCTGGCAGTGCCACAGCTGCCATAGCTTTACAGGCTCACTTTCTTAATCCTTCTGAAACAACCTGATTATTTACAGTCTCTTTCTTCACAACCTTTCTGCCAAATTAATCATTCACTTTTCCAGTTGCACCATATCTACTTTTAATATAGCTTTTTCAGTTATGCTGTTACAGACCACTGTATTTATTTAAAATGTAGTTTGATCTACTGCCCACGGCAGATGTTTTAATACTTAAAGTTGCCTTTGCTCCTGTATTAATTAATGTAAGGAACCATTATATGTTTCCTTCTGTCCCCTCTTCCACGTAAGATTTACCAATTATGTGGGGCTGTAATTTGGCTACTAACATTTACCTTTGAGGACAGGGGTTGCTAAGGGCGAAGCATTTTTACTGAAATGTGGGGCCACCCTGACAGGGGATAACAAGCCATAAGAACTCACCGGCAGATCTTCTGTACCTGTTCCCACGGCCTCAACAGCCTTATCTCCTGGCTGCAGCAATGACTGTGATCTAGTCCTTGCCATCAAATCACTTAAAGCAGTTAGCAAAGTCTTCAGAAGTTGCCCATCCAAACGGGCCATATCTGCCCCTCTTTCCTGAAGTTGAGCCCATCTGTGCTCACAATGATCCCCCACTAAACACTCCACGTCTCCTACCATACCGTCCTCAGCCTTGTCCTATTTCATTGCAACTACCACGTCCCATATCAGTGTGGTTGGCGCCATTATAGCCTGCTTGATTGCTGTCAGGAGCCTCACTAATCACTTTCTGAGAAGAACTACCTGCTCCACTTACTACCCTTTCTGCCTCCTGAGCTGCTTTAATCAGTTCAAACTGATCTAAATCCATCCAGGATCCTATGAACACCTTAATAGGTTTCCTTAAACCATCAAAGATTAAATCTGTCAGCTGTTTCTCCTCGATTTCAGCCAGAGAGCATACCAACAACAGCCTAGTACAAGAAGTCATAACAGATTCTCCTTCCTTCTGATGTATCAACAAAGTTGTCCTCCTCAATTCAGAGGGGGTCAGAAAGTATTGGGCTACCTTCAGGATAACACCATCTCAGTCACCTTTGTTTAACTCTGCCTCGATTTCTGCCAACAAAGCCGTTCCTTCCGTAGGGCCAGCACAAGTTATTATCAGTTCTTTTAAATCTTCAAGATCTAAATGTTTTCTAACCATGTATTCCAACAGCCAAGACAAACATGTTCTCTTAGTCAAAGAGTCCATTTGTTTAGCCAGTGCCTGTTTTTAGTTTCAGTCAGAGGACGATTTACTCCTTCTCCTATTTGCCGTGAAGGCTGAGGCATTTTTGCTATCACTACCGACTGGGCTGCCGGGGGACTGGCAGGGGCTTCTCTTTCTCTTCCACCTGTATATTTATTCTTTCCAGACATGTATGGGTTAAAGCTGTTATCTGCTGAGCCTTGGTTACATTTTGTGCTACAGCAGTTTGCAAGTCGCGTTTCAGATTTTCGTTCTGCAATTTTAGTTTATCCAGTTCCTGTTCCAAACTTTCTTGCACAACATCTCGCTCCTTTACAAGCTTATCTATAGCACAATACATGGCACAGATGACACGAGCTTCTGTTTGGGCTTTCTCGGGAGTGTAACCCTTTCAGTACCTCAACAGCAAGTTGTCCAAAACTTTCTCATGCAGTGTGGGGACGGCATCAGCCAGACATGGATCAGACCCCAAGCTTTTAAACACCTGTCTTAACAAACACTCATCAACCACACACGGTGGATTCGGGGTGTCTCCCTTGTCCTCCGGTTCGACAACGCTTCCCTGTCTGCGTTTGTGAAACATCATCGACTCTAGGAACGACCAATACAACCCTGCTCACTGGTATATTTCCCTCTCTGTGTACTGTAACTAAATCTGGTCCCCTGAGCTAAAATTAATATAAGTCAGAACTGATTCAGAACAGTATTTAAATTAGTTGGTTAACACCAGTGATTCAGGATACCAAGCTCCTCAAAGGCCACCAGTTCAGAAAACAGTTTGATTCAGTTTAAAGACCTTTTTTTCTTGGACACGACAGTAACCATCCTCTGCTACCAAATGTTGGCACCAGGGGGCTACTACCCCGAATGGATCTTTAATGGCTCCCAGTAGAGCAGATTACTGTCATACCAGTGAAAAAGGTTCACAGTAATTAACTTGCATACACTGTAGTTTATTTGAGAAGGAATTACACAAATGGTAAAGGGTTACATTAAGCACATAACTCCTATGTTAGACATTAAAGAACTATACAGTAAGAGCTATACATTCCTCTTAGTGACCCTTTCTTTCACAAATGTACACAAACGGGCCCTGTGCTAGCCTCACACAGTTCCTGCTTGGCAAATAGAGAAGGTGGTTACCAAATTCTATGGACGACTTCTTCTCTCCAGGTCTGGTCTCCTCAGCCCTCTGGTCTGTCTCGGATTCCCTCGAGGCCAGGCCTTGGCTGCCTGGAAACCCCTCTGGTCACAGTTCTACTTGAGCCCATGGAGCAGGGTTTTGGCTTCTCTGTCTAGCAGCGTCTTCAAGCATCAATTAAGGAATTCCCCCAACAGTAATATAATTTGCTTGATTTTTATACTCTTTCTCCTCAAAGGAGTCACATGTCTTAAAAGCATGCCCAGTGGGCATGTGGCTACTGATTTTTACTGAATTAATACTTTAGGAGGAGACTGCAGAGTGGTGCCAACTGAACATTACCCCACATTCACTCCCTTATCAATCATTCACTTCAGCCCCCTGCATGATGAGTCAGCCCATGCTCCACTCAGGATGTTCTACACATGTTGTTTGCTTTCAAGTGGACATATTTGCTGACTCAAAGACCAGTATTGATGATACACACAGCATGGAGCTAATCAGTCTCACCTCTGGCATCTGCCTGATGCTATGAGAAGGATTCTGCTCCCAGAATCCTCTTTTGCAGTTCAGTCATGTCAAGCCATGTTCTCACCATTCATTCAGTATGGCCACATCAATCCAGCACCATCCCAACAGTCCCCCATTCGATATTCAGTTAACAAAGATAGTCAGACAGCCTACCAGTATGTCTGCACTTCCGTGTTTGTGTAATGATTAGATGGACGTGATTAGGTGGTGCAGTTCAAGTAGAGCTTAGTAATCCTTTCCTGTTGAAGCCCAAGAGCCCACCCATACCTTGACCTCAGTTATGCCCACAAGTCATCTTAATGCATGGAAGGGATTTATGGTTTTGACTTATAACCTTGGAAAATATTCTAATTTTACATTTATATTTTTCTGAGTTTTAGATTCATTTCAACTTTCTGAGTTTTGCTTTGGGTTCAAGCCAGTGTAAACTGAAACAGAAACAAAAGGTTCAGAAAACTCACTGTAAACCAAAAGTTCAGGCTCTAGACTCTGTGGAAGAGGATTTTTTCCCCTGTCAGATGCAGGATTTTCATATAAGTTGTTGCCAGTAGGGTTTCATTTTACGCATAAAGTTGCTTGTAACGTTTGTCTCTCTAAAAACATTTTGTTACAACACAATGCTTAGTTATAGTCAAGACACGGTGTTGGCAGAGGAATGGGTAATTTCTTATGTACTGAACAAGATAATAAGAATGGAAGGCTTTAATAACATATGCAACACAGCTAGCATTTTTCAGGTCTTCCAGTTCTAACAAGATACGCTACAACAGCAGTTCTTTTGGGAAGATGACTCCTACAGAAACTTTATGTACATGACTGTATTCAAATGGTGAGGAAAAATGTCTATGAAGGCCAGATCCTCAGCTGGTATAAATCAGTGTAACTCCTCTGAAGGCAATGGAACTACACCAGTTTACACTGGCTGAGGATCTGGCCAATGAGTATAAAACATTTCATAGCTGGTTTTCACTGATGAACATATCTATTCTAATTGCAGTTGGTGCTCAGGCCAGATTTCCACTGAAGATGAGAACTGCAGGCTCTGGCCCATTATTTTTTGTAATATAGTAGCTCTTAAAGGTCCCAAATGAGATTGGGTCTCGTTGTGCTAGTTCCTCTAAGAGAGAGTCTCTACCCCGAAGACTTTACAATCTAATTAGAATAGAAATTAGAGCTCTCTGCCTGTCTGCTTCAATGCAGAGAAGCCCACGCCAGCAGATCCTGCTCTGATGTGCAATTTTGTGACATCGGTTCTGCTCAAAGTGCCCAACAACACTATTGCAAACTGTGGCACCAATACTGGAGAGCCTGCCTCATGGGAGTAATCCTCCAATCCTATCAGTAAGGTTTACTCTTTTTGACACTTTCAGAATTGGGCCCATATACCGTACATAGGAAACCTTGTCCTCTCATAAAAAAACAACTGCCTCTTGGGTGGAACACAACATTTGTTTAATAGTGCACAATGATACAACAATTTATAGGAGAGGAAAGGAGAATGCCCAATCCCATTAAAACTACATGGCATATATAATATAGCAGAATGCAATTATCCAACTTCAGTCAGGTTGCAGGAGCTGTGAAAAAGTAGCAGAAGGATTTTTAGTAACTAGAAATAAACCTGAACTGATAAATTAGGAGTTGGGTCTCAACTTTCCCAAAGTTTGGGAGTATTCAGTTGTGGGGTTTTGTATAGGCCTGGTAATAAACAATACAACATTTCATTTAACCTTTATGTAATTAAATCATAGTTTTAAAAACTGCTTCTTTAATTTCCATGCCTGTGACTCTTAAAAGGGTACCAGAGACCTGTGGTTTTTATGTTTACTAATTAGAACTAGCTGAAAATGGGCATATTTTTTGCTAAAAATTGTTCCCATTTTTATATAAAAAAAAAAAGATGGAAAATTTTGGATTAGCTTTTGCTAAGAATGCCAACAACAAAATCACAATGATTAGTTCCTCCATAAGTGCAGGGCGGAGGGATAGCTCAGTGGTTTGAGCATTGGCCTGCTAAACCCAGGGTTGTGAGCTCAATCCTTGAGGGGGCCACCTAGGGATCTAGAGCAAAAATCTATCTAGGGATTGGTCCTGCTCTGAGCAGCAGGTTGGAATAGATGATCTCCTGAGGTCCCTTCCAACCCTGATATTCTATGAAATTTATCATACTAATGAGTAGAAATCTCCTATTATTTGGCTCTTTATTAGTAGAAGAGGCTTGACTTAACAGCATCTACATAGTCTCAGCTGGGTGGAGATTCAAGTAAAGATGGGAAGTGTCACTATGAGATTTCCATAACTGAGCCCTAATTAATACATTTCTTCCTTTCTCTCTTTATTAGGAAACAGCTGGAAGACTGTTGTGACCCCGGTCAGCTCTTTGCTATGACAAAACAGAACTCTCCGCTGGGAAAGAACCTCTGGTTTGATGGGGAATTTTTACATTCTGTCACTATTGACAATGCAACTTACTCCCTTTTCCCACAGGTCAGTAACTGTCTTGTTCTTTTCATTTCCCCCCTCTATTTCTTCTCCAGACAATAAAACTGTACATGTTAAATCAGGCTGGCTAAAAGGCTAGTTGTAAGGAGTAATCTGTAACTTCACTTCTTCATGATAAATGTTTTCTTGTAATCCTTTTTTTTAGCCAGAGGCATTGCAAACCTCTCTCTCTTCCCCCCACCACCAATTGCATATACAGCAGGAAGACTAGTCATATTTCAAGTATCAGGGGGTAGCTATAGTTTGAATTCCTCCCATGGCCACTTCTCAGTATTGCCCACCCCAAAAGTTTACAAATCATGAGTCAGGACCCAAATGATCATGAGATTAACATAAAAATTATGATATTTTAAAAAATAAATGTATCGGATCCTTTTATTTGCCTATTGGGTTTTGAGCCCTCAGGGAGCACTCAGGTTTTATTTTCAACCGTTTCTATTTAACCATGAGGGCTAGGAACTTACATTAAATAAATAAAGGCTTAAATTCTCACATTTCCAGAAGCTGGAGCTTTAAATAAAACCTCAAATATGTCAAGACTAGTGATAAAATCACGGGAGTTGGCAACACTACAAAACATACAGTGAAGAATCTTAAAGTTCTCCTTGCTTATACAGCATGCAGAGATTTGCCAATACTTTTGGCTTAAGCCTTTTGTTCCCCCCATCCTCCAAAAGGACCGCTTCTGGCCTATAATATTTAGACCCAGATTCACAGCTGGTGTTAACAGGAGCAGTTCCGTTAAAGTCACTGGAATTTCACCCATTTACATTATTGATAAGTTTAGTCCATAGCATTTAAATTAAAAGACCCCAAAATATATATGATGGGCTAGATTCTGATCTCAGTTACATGGGTCTAAATCTGGAGTAACACCTCAATTCTTCCAAATTCTGATGTTACTTTAGATTGTCATCAGTTTGACTGAGTATAGCAGATGGTCCACGACGTAGTTATAAAAAAAGATATTCTGGCTATTTATTTTCAAGGGCTCAATTCTGGATTCCCTAAGAAAACAAAATTGTCATTCAGGTCTTAAGGACTGCAAGATTGGGCCCTAAACAACTAGCCTACCATCACCAGAGGCTATTATTAAGGACAATTGGAGCACAGTTTCCAGAAAAGGATTGTGGAGCATGTGGGCACACACAACCCAACAATAAATAAATGAGCCATAAAAAACAGGCATTTGCATTTTCAAATTGGGTATTTGTGCACCTACCTAACTGCTTACAAGCACAAACATGGGATTTGCAAGTATAATAGGTTTACATAT
Source organism: Emys orbicularis (assembly GCF_028017835.1). Classification (NCBI taxonomy): domain Eukaryota; kingdom Metazoa; phylum Chordata; order Testudines; family Emydidae; genus Emys; species Emys orbicularis. Next base: position 126,704,564 of record NC_088683.1, read on the forward strand.
ATTGTGTTTTGCAGCTGCAACTTAGATTTCTGCATTTCAAAATTTGGCAACTGATTCTTATTCTCTTATGAAAAATGTATATTGATAAATTGAGTTCCAGTGTAAATGAAACCCCAGAGATCTTTCTTTCCACTTAAGTAATATTAATAGTGAAGTGCCAAAGTGTCCCGTGGTCAAATATTTTTTTTAATTGATCTCATTTTGATATGGTGAAAAATGATGGAGGAATTTACTAAACTGCTGAGTAAAATTTTCTGTTCTAAATGGTACAAAAGGGATTAACAACCCCTTTGGATCAATTAGAGTGATACATTTGGAGCTAGGGCTGTATGAACTTTCTGAGCTAAGCATGATCCAGCAGCACAATTAAATGTGCTTAATTTTATGTATGTGAGTAATCCTACTGAAGTCACTAAGACTGAAACACATGTGTAAGTACTTTCCTGGGTAGAGGCCTGTGTTGTTTGTGAGTTGAACCCTGTGATTTCATTTGCGAGAGGCTGGCCATCAACCAGTGCCTCCAAATTCTCTTAGCTGTTAGCTTGACAACTCAGATCTCCAAAGGAACACCCTACTCCATTTCTCCCAGAAAGCCTCTTTTCCTCCAGTTGCTCCTGGTCCTATGACCTCCTGTGTGTAATTACTTTCTTCACTGGGATCCTTTTGGGGCCACCTCCTCATTTCTGTTGGAGGTAGGGCACCATCAGTGTATGAGGCCTTCAACCTCAGGACTTGCTGAAGAATTCTGTAAATACGTATTGAATTCTGGTTCCCCTGCTGATCCTACAGAGTCAAAGAGCCAAATTGTGTGTCACTTACCATAGTTAGTAACACCTTGCTCCACAAATAGTTCCACTGAAGTTAATGGGACTTCTTGTGGAATAAGGAGCTATTCATCCTGAGTAAAGTTGATCCACAGTATCAGAATCTGGCCTTAACACACTAATGGTCACACTACAGAGCTTCTCTGTTGTGCCAGTTTTGTTTGTTTTTGTTTTGTTTTTGTTTTCTGGTGGAGAGGGATGGATTGATAGACTGGGGTGAGGAGAGAGTTTTGGTTAGGGGGTATCACAAAGGTAATTCATTTTGGGACTTTGGCCTCATCATACTGTTTATGGTTTTGTTATTGATTAGGGTGAACCGATGTCTCGATTTTATAGGGACAGTCCCGATTTTTGGGTCTTTTTCTTATATAGGCTCCTATTACCCCCCACCCCCTGTCCCGATTTTTCACACTTGCTGTCTGGTCACCCTATTATTGATAAATTTTGTATTTGTAACCAGAATTGATGGGTGTATTTGAAATAGGATGAAGTTAGTAAATATAATAAGAAATGGTTAGTTTTCCCCATAAAGACTTACAGTGAAATCTTGACTGTATGGAAATCAATGGCAAAACTTCCATTGATTTAAGGGGGCCAGGATTTCACCCTCAATGCCGACTTCCACTTACCGGTTATTCACTTCTTGGCAACTCTCTTTTCTGGGACTCTACTGTTAAATTACAAACTACAAAGCACAGCCCATCATGTGATTTGAAAAACGCCTAACAGGCTCCTTCGATTGATTTTTGTTGTTGTTAGTTTGTTGTTTATTAAGATTTATTTTATTTTTGTCTGGAAAATATGTTGGGGGAAAAAAAGAAAAATACCTATTGAATTCTGAATGCCCATAGAATTTGTAACATTGATCTAAGGTTGTTACATATTTTACTGGATTAATAAACAAATTGTATTTGTTAGAGAGACAGTTTATTATATTGACTTCTGTCATTCTTTGGTGCAGAGATATTGTAAATTGCTATGGATTCAAATTAAGACATCAATACATTCCTGGATATGTCAGTTTGATTTTTAGAGATTCTCTTCAAGGCACCGATATATTCCTGGATAGGTCAGCTTGGTTTTAGACATACTCGCTTCTGTCAGTAATGGTGCGAGCAGCTTGAATGTGAACCATTTTGCATTGTTAAGCCTTCTAAGCTGTGCTGAATCTTCACAGCTTTCTTCATTTAAAAAAATGCTAATTTTGTAGCAATCACAACCACTCTTTTTTTTAACATTTTAAAAAAGATAGCCATATTGATTTTAAACATATATCTACCAGAACTGGGCAGAGAGAGGCAATTCCCTTTTGGGGAAGATTTCGATATTTTCAGATTTGGTTCCGTTACGATTCAGAATGAAAACCTAAAATTTCAAATTTCTCTGTCAAAGGGAGTGGAGCCTTGCCAATGGGGCAGTCTGCCTAGTTGACAGCCCTGGAACCACGGTCCCAGGAAGCCCTTGGAGCTTGGGTTGCCAAGGGTCTGTGAGTTTGGGAACTGGGCCTCCCAGCTCCCCAGAGCTGGCTACATGAGCTGCTGAGGAGCTGGGAGTCTCAAAGCCCAAGTTACTGAGGATACAGGCAGGTGAGCCAACAGGAAACTAGGCTGATGGAAACCCTGGCAGGCAGGGATCCATTGGACCCCTCCTTGGTTCTTTTGGAATTCTGCTGAAATCAAATCATCTCCATGCGACATTTTTATGAATCAGCAATTTCCAGCAAAAAATATTTCATTGGAATTTTTCTGACCAAATTTGATATCTACTTATCAAGTCTATAGATGATTAATATGTATAGTCTCACTCAGTAAGCATACCATAAAGGGAAAGGAGGAAGAAAAACTAAAGGAAAACATAGAGGAACAAAACTCACAACTCTGGCAACATCTGTAACTTGGTTTGCTATCCCTGTGCATTTTGCCACAGAGGAATTTCATAAACCTTTATCAGATGAAACCCCACTGGTCTTAAAAGCCTAGGAAGGTTTATTTATAGTGAATTCATAAATAAAGTATTTCTCTAGCTTCATATTTCAGGCAAAACCTTGGACTAAATACTTCAAACCCCTACTTTGAAGAATGACATCCATTACGAAAATTGCTTGCCAGTTGCTAGTGAGCTAAAGATGAATATTCCTTTCAGAAGTCTTCAGAAGCTTAAAAACCACTTTATAAAATATGGGTAATACTCTGAAATGCTCAGTGGATATAGCAGGAATGTAAAGGACCACAGCTATGTTGATATAATCTTAGAAATATTTCCTCCAGGATGAATAAAAACACTCCATCACCATCCGTCTGCTGTGCTAAGCCATTCCGGGCTTGCAAAAGACTTCACTCCTCAAATCATGACCAAGTCATTGGTTTGCAGTAGGAACTAACTCACAGCCCAAATAGGGAACTTGCCATACTTGATGCATTAGAATAAACTGACTTTTAGTGATTATATGTACACAGACGTACATATATAATATACATACACACACAAAATAAAATGCATAAAAATTAAGCAGTAATGGATACTGATATAAATGTAATTTAAATGCTCTCAGGCCATTGATATAAAAATTATTGTATTACCTAACTTGGTAGAATGTTTGCTTTTCTGTAATACCTGTAGACAAACTCATCCCTAGAGCTGGTCAAAAATTTTCCAGTGACCGCTTCTGAAAATGTTGGCCTAATCTTCTTTTTTCACTATTGGCCAAGTCTGTGGCCTAAAAGGTGGGGTTGGGCTTCTGTGATGATGATGATGATGATGATGGCAGGAATGGGCAGGAGTCAGACCCACATAGAACAAGCAGTTGCAGAGTTGATCTTCTGAGGCTACCACGCTCCAGCCCATTAGCTGAAGTGGCCCTCTGTGTGTTTGTTCTGGGCAGGACAGAGGACCTCAGCAGGTCCTATGGTCACTCTCCTGATCCACCACCATTTGCCTTCCTCTTGTGCACTGAGGCACACTCCCTGTGCTGTACTCCGGATTGCTGCCCAGGTGCCCTCTGAGGAATAGAAAGTAAAAATATTAAGTTTTAAGCAATCCACAGACTGTTGAGTGAAAAACTGACTGGCAAGCAGACTCCCTGCTCCAGAGCTGATCACAGAGTATACCGATGATACTAAGACAGTGCATGCTGGGACAGCTTAGTTAAGTGGGATCCCTGCAGTGCAAAGGGAGAGGATGCAGCATTTAAAATGTAGTTTTCTTTCTGTGATGTAGCTGCTGATCTTTGCACATCCAGTGGTATGTTATATTATGGTTGGTCCAGGGTTCTTTTAAAGATTTCAGTTCACTTTTAAAGAAATTAATTCATACTGTTTGCCTGAACTTTAATGTGAAGACACAGGAGTTATCTGAGACAGAATAGGTAACACGCATACTATCAGTGAGGATGGATGTTAGCATAACTTGATCAGGTCACACCAGTGCATTTTCTGGAGGGTACAGCTGTAGTCCTCTTCTGTAGTGGGTTTCCATCACAGAAGATATCTAACCTGTTTCTTTGAAAAAGTTAATAGATAATGGCGACCCAAGAGACATAATACACTGGGATTTTCAAAAAGCCTTTGATAAAGTCCCATGTGGTGACAGGGTAAGGGATGAAACTCTTGTCATGGATGGAAAGCAGGTTATAAAAATTATAGGAAACAGAGCAGTGGAGAAGTTAATGGTGGGGTTTTGGCACTGGGATCTGTTTTCTTTAATATATCTGATACCTTGGAGATGGTAGTTAAGAGAAAGCTGTTGAAATTTGGTACTGATGCAAAGTTATTTCAGTTAGTAATATCTGCAGAGGATTGTGAGGCCTGGTCTACACTAGGAGTTTATGTCGAATTTAGCACCGTTACATCGAATTAACTCTGCACCCGTCCACACCACGAAGCTATTTAGTTCGACATAGAGGTCTCTTAAATTCGACTTCTGTACTCCTCCCCAACGAGGGGAGTAGCACTAAATTGGACATGGCCATGTCGAATTAGGCTAGGTGTGGATGGAAATCGACGGTAATAGCTCCGGGAGCTATCCCACAGTGCACCACTCTGTTGACGCTCTGGACAGCAGTCCGAGATCGGATGCTCTGACCAGCCACATAGGAAAAGCCCTGGGAAAATTTGAATTCCTTTTCCTGTCTGGGCAGTTTGAATCTCATTTCCTGTTTGGACATCGTGGCGAGCTCAGCAGCACTGGCAACGATGCAGAGCTCTCCAGCAGAGATGGCCATGCAATCTCAGAATAGAAAGAGGGCCCCAGCTTGGACTGATCGGGAAGTCTTGGATCTGATCGCTGTGTGGGGCGATGAGTCCGTGCTTTCCGAGCTGCGATCGAAAAGACGGAATGCAAAGATCTACGAGAAGATCTCTAAAGCCATGGCAGAGAGAGGATACAGCCGGGATGCAACGCAGTGCCGCGTGAAAATTAAGGAGCTGAGACAAGGCTACCAGAAGACCAAAGAGGCAAACGGACGCTCCGGATCCCAGCCCCAGACATCCCGTTTCTACGAGGCACTGCATTCCATCCTAGGTGCGGCCGCCACCACTACCCCGCCACTGACCGTGGACTCTGAGGATGGGATATTGTCAACGGCCGGTTCCTCGGACATGTTAGCGGACGGGGAAGATGAGGAAGGAGATGAGGAGGACGAGGCAGTCGACAGCGCTTACAACGCTGATTTCCCCGACAGCCAGGATCTCTTCATCACCCTTACAGAGATCCCCTACCAACCGTCCCCAGGCGTTAACCCGGACACAGAATCAGGGGAAGGATCAGTCAGTAAGTGTTTTAAACATGTAAACATTTATTTTTAACAGAACAGGAATATTAACAATATTAACAATGGGTTTTTCATGATTAGATTGCCCTAGGCGCTTAACGTTTCAGTCCTTGGCAGTGCAACTACTGAAAAAAAATCTAACAATGTCCGGTTTAGCATGATTGTTCTGCCCTAGCCGCTCTACTGTTTAGTCCCTGCCAGTGCAGGTACAGTAAAATCCGGTCTATATGTCCGGGGATAGAGCTGAAATCCTCCAGGGACATCTCCACGAAGCTCTCCTGGAGGTAATTGGAAAGCCTTTGCATCAGGTTCCTTGGGAGAGCGGCCTTATTGGGTCCTCCGTAGTAGGAAACGTTTCCGCGCCAGGAGACAAGCAAGTACTCGGGTATCATTGCCTTGCAGAGCATGGCGGCACACGGCCCTGGTCTTTGCAGGCTTTCCCGAAGCATCCGTTCTTTCTCCGTCTCTGAAATCCTCATCAGAGTGATGTCGCTCATGGTGACCTGCTTTGAATTAGGTAGGGGAATGTTAGTATTGGGACTGCTTGCCTGTTCCTTTACAGAACTGTAACCGGCGGTTAACAGCCACGCGGTGGAGGCGGGAGAGGGGCAGCATACAGGGATCTTTCCCTGGGACAGCCGCGAGGGGGTGGGACAGGGGCAGAGTTCATGCTTGCCGGATTGCTGGCAGCAGGGACTGGCATTGCTTTGACCGTGAAAGGAGGCCAGTGCTATTATTAAAGTTTTAAGCAGCCACAAGTCTACGGATTACCATGTCAGCCTGCTACACAAATTCTCTGATCTGCACTGCAAGACCCCAGGCACTGAATGCGAAGGCCGAAAATTCGACCTTGTCCTGAGTGGGCATGTGATAGGTGCTGTGCATGGTCTTGTTCACAGAGAAAGACTATGTTCTTTGTTCACAACTAAATTTATCTTTCTGAGGAATTCACTCCCTTTTTCCCATCCCACAGCTGTGACTGTCTCCCGACCTAGCCTGGCATCACACTCCCAGAGGCTAGCGCAGATTAGGCGTAGGAAGAAGAGGACACGGGAGGACATGTTCTCAGAACTTATGGACTGCTCCCGAGCCCAGGCAGCCCAGCAGACCCAGTGGAGGGAGAACTTGTCCCAAATGCACCGATCACACATGGAACGGGAGGAGAGGTGGCGGCAGGAAGACCAGCAGGCGACTCAAACGCTGCTTGGACTAATGAGGGAGCAAACGGACACGCTCCGGCGCCTTGTTGATGTTCTGCAGGACCGGAGGCAGGAGGACAGAGCCCCGCTGCAGTCTATCTGTAACCGCCCTCCCCCGCCACCAAGTCCCATACCCCCCTCACCCAAAGTCCCAAGAAGGAGGGGCGGCAGAGTCCGTGAAAACTCTCACTCCACCCCTGCAGACTGCTCAAGTACCAGAAGGCTCTCATTCCCCAAAATTTGATAAGTCCTTTCCTTCCCGCCTCACCCAAGCCCCTGTCCAAGTTTCATCCCCCAGTTTCATGTGTAGTTGTTAATAAAAAATACATTTCTGTTAATTACTGTTTCCATCATGTTCTTTTAGAGGAGAGTCTGTCTGAAGGGGGGGAAAGGGGTTGGTAATTGGACAGGACAGTCACCTTTACCAGGGTACAGAGGCGGGGGCAGGTTCAGCAGCAGGGCACACACACATTGCAGTCACTAGTTACCCTGGTCAGTCTGGGAGGTGGTTTTCATGTTCTGTGTGTGTGGGGGGGGGCTATGTGACTTTGTGGCGGGGGAGGGCGGTTAGAGATCTTATGCAGCGGTCCTTATCCTGGATCACAGAGCCACGCAGCAGGGGATCTGTAACCGTCCTCCCCCTGCCACAAAGTCACATAGCCCCCACACACAGAGTCCCGAACAGGAGGGGTGGCAGGCTCCGTTGAAACAACCAGTCCACCAGTGCGGAGCCTGTCATTCCTGGAGTTTAGAAGCGTCCTTTGCATCACTACACTACACCCGCTCCCCACCACAGTCTGCGTCCCAGGTTCAACACTTTACCGAGAAAACAGTAATAAAGAAAACGGTGTTCATTAACAAAATTCAAGTGATTTTATTTTTAAACGTGTGTTGGAAGGGGGGGAATGGGGTGAACGGGGTATGTAACTGGAGAGGATAGTGAACATTTACTGGGTAAAGAAACGGGGGCAGGTTCAGCTTCTCTGTAAACAAACTTAATAGTCACAGGTTACCCTGCTCACTCAGGAACCTAGCTTTCAAAGCCTCCCGGATGCACAGCGCGTCCCGCTGGGCTCTTCTAATCGCCCGGCTGTCTGGCTGGGCGTAATCAGCAGCCAGGCTATTTGCCTCAACCTCCCACCCCGCCATAAAGGTCTCCCCCTTGCTCTCACAGAGATTGTGGAGCACACAGCAAGCTGCAATAACAATGGGGATATTGGTTTCGCTGAGATCACAGCGAGTCAGTAAGGTTCTCCATCTCCCCTTGAGACATCCAAAAGCACACTCCACCACCATTCTGCACTTGCTCAGCCGGTAGTTGAAGAGTTCTTTTTCAGTGTCCAGGGCGCCAGTATAGGGCTTCATGAGCCAGGGCATTAGCGGGTAGGCTGGGTCCCCGAGGATGACTATAGGCATCTCCACATCCCCAAGAGTTATTTTGTGGTCCGGGAAGTAAATACCTTCCTGCAGCCGTCTAAACAGACCAGAGTTCCTGAAAACACGAGCGTCATGAACCTTGCCCGGCCATCCGACGTTGATGTTTGTAAAACGTCCCCTATGGTCCACCAGTGCTTGCAGCACCATTGAAAAGTAGCCCTTTCTGTTAATGTACTGGCTGGCCTGGTGGTCCGGTCCCAGGATAGGGATGTGAGTTCCATCTATAGCCCCACCGCAGTTTGGGAATCCCATCGCGGCGAAGCCATCTATGATGACCTGCGCGTTTCCCAGGGTCACTACCTTTGAGAGCAGTAGCTCAACGATTGCGTTGGCTACTTGCATGACAACAACCCCCATGGTAGATTTGCCCACGCCAAAGTGGTTCGCGATTGACCGGTAGCTGTCCGGCGTTGCAAGCTTCCAGAGGGCTATGGCCACTCGCTTCTGGACACTCAGGGCTGCTCGCATCCGGGTGTCATTGCGCTTCAGGGCAGGGGACAGCAACTCACAAAGTTCCATGAAAGTCCCCTTCCGCATGCGAAAGTTTCGCAGCCACTGTGATTCATCCCAGACCTGCAGCACTATGCGGTCCCACCAGTCCGTGCTTGTTTCCCGGGCCCAGAATCGCCGTTCCACAACATCAACATGACCCATTGCCACCATGATGTCCTCGGCGCGGGGTCCCGTGCTTTGTGACAGGTCTGTGCCACTCTCAGACTTCAGGTCCTCACCGCGCTGCCGTAGCCTCCTCGCCCGATTTCTCAGCATCTGCCTCTGGGAAAGGTGGATGATAAGGTGCGAGGTGTTGACAACGGCCATAACTGCAGCGATGGTCGCAGCGGGCTCCATGCTCGCAGTGCTGTGGCGTCCGCGCTGTCACTGACCAGAAAAGTGCACGAACTGATTTCCCGCCGGCGCTTTCAGGGAGGGAGGGCGGTGGTGACGGTTGGATGACGACAGTTACCCAAAAGCACCCTCGACACATTTTTTTACCCAGAAGGCATTGGCGGCTCGACCCAGAATTCCAATGGGCAGCGGGGACTGCGGGAACTGTGGGATAGCTGCCCACAGTGCACCGCTTCCAATGTCGACGCTTGCCCCGTTAGTGTGGACTCACAAAGTCGAATTACTGTCCTTAGTGTGGACACACACGTTCGACTTTGTAATATCGATTCTACATATTCGATTTAAGTAAAATCGAACTACTCTCGTAGTGTAGACATACCCTGAGGTAACTCCAGGTGGACCTAAATACTTTGGGAGAATGGGGAACATGATGATAACTGAACTTCAACTTGAATAAATGCAAGGTCAAACACACTGGGGAAAAAATTGTCTAGACTGTTGGTATACTGACAGGCTCTGCACTTTTGAGTTCCTCTTAGGAAACATTAACTGCAAGCATGTGAGGAAGAGTATAAATCCTGCATGCAGCTTGCCACAACAGGGGTTAAATCAGAGGGAAACAGGAATATTCCAGCAGATAAGAATTGTCTCTCAGAAGAAAGGGGCTCTCCTTAGGGGCAGGACACTTTCAGTAAGAGCCAGGGCCTAATTCAGCACAAATCAAAGGAACCCACAGAACTTGGGACAAGAAAATGCTTGTTAGATTCTGCAGGGACTGAGGAACCCTCTGTTAGGGATGAAGCTGTATGTAGTAAGGGGTAGCTGGCATTTCCTGCCCTTTATTGTTTGACTGGACTGAAAGGAGACTGGCAATATATTTTTTACTCTCTGACAGGAGTTTTTTGAAAGATTAAGCAAACTTGGTTCAGCTCAAGAAAATAGCTGAGATATAACTCAAAACTCTGAGGGACAAAAGTGAATTAGAAGTAGTCTGCTTTGAGGCCAGTGACTGGAAAAAGCCCACTTTTACAGATATTTGCAGAAAGAGAATTTTAAACTCCCCCAAACAAGTTTTCACACCATAAATATGATGCTCAGAATGTCTGTTCAATCAGGGTACAAAAACTTATCATGCAACTTCTATGTCCAATCAAAACACATGCTTGAGTTTTGAATATTGACTGTTGTGAATAATCTACAGGCCAAGAAATATTTGCTAGAGATGTCCAGTGAATAATTTCAAACCACAGATGGATTTGAGAAAAGTTGTTCCTGGCTAATTAGCCAATAGGAAAAAGGTAACATTTAACAAATGATTCATCCAACTTTACATCAAGTGAAGTTAAAGGTCTGTACATTTTGAACAAATAAAAGGTAACACTTTTTAAATAATGCAGTGTATGGGAAACCTCTGGAATTCTCTGCCCCAGGTGGCTACCAAGAAATATATTGTGGCTGGATATGTAATAGCACTGAATAAGTTTATGAGCACTAATAATTGTAGCTATGAAAATATGGGGAACACATTTCCTTAATTCAGGGCATTAACAGAGGTCTGGAAGGACTTTTAATTCCCCTAAACATTTACAGTATTCTTTAATTAGCTAGAGTTTTATTGTCTTTCTCTGAAATTGGACTAGATGATCAAATAGTTTGATCCAGTATGGCAAATCCTATGGGCCTGTTCATGGCATGCCATTTGTACAGTCAATTGAAAATACATTCAGAAAATGCTGATTTGGAAAAGGAATTGTATGTAAGATCTGTAATTTTCTCCTTTTGTGTGACAGTTTGCTCCTCCTCTTTGACTAGGCTCTTTCTTAGCCCTGGTCTACACTGGGAGGAGGGGGAGGGCGCGGATTGATTTAAGTTACGTAACTTCAGATCGACTTACCTTGGTGTCTTCATCATGGTGAGTCGACTGCTGCTGCTCCCCCATCGACTCTGCTTGTGCCTCTCATGGGCGCTGGAGTACAGGAGTTGACAGGAGAGTGCTCGGGGGTCAATTTATCGTGTCTAGACTAGACACGATAAATTGATCCCCGCTGGATCGATCGCTACCCGCCGATCCGGCGGGTAGTGAAGACATACCCAGATAGTTAGGGTTCTCCTTACTACCCTTAACTTTCATCTACATATAGTAGTCTGGTGACTTTTTTGAGCTGCATTTAATGAATATTAGTTAGTATTGCCCCCAAACTTTTTCTGTGCTTTGTTGATGTTTCTTTTCTCATCAGACCGTTATGAAGATGGGCTATCCAGTGATGGTCCACATTTTATTTTGTCCTGGAGTGGAGATATATCTATATACTTGAAAGGAGAATCATTTAAAAGATTTATAATTAGAAACACGAGATCATATTTTGTTTATTAAGACAAGAGAGGATGTATCTGTATCTTATCCAGAAATGATACTAGTCTTAGACTGAGACATAAATAACCCATAAAGATCAGACACTCCAAATTCCCACTTATAGAGCCTGAATCTTCTCTTGTTTAACACTGGGTAAAGGCTTGTCTACATGGGAGGGCTTTTGCTAATTATCATTTTGTGAACAAACTGTTGCGGAATAACTATTCTGAAATAATTGCGTCCACACAACCAGCGGTCACCTACTTCCTTCAGAACGTGTGCATACATGTGGCACTGACTTTTTTCAAAATAAGCTCAGCATTTTGGGCAGGTGTCCCATGGTGCTTTGTCCCACTGATGGGCTCTTGTGCATTCTGGGACATTTCTCCTGCACACTGTGGGATACTTGCCGGAAGCCACTGGAATTCCGAGACTTGGTATACTTACCGATTCCCATGATTTTTCTCGTGGTGTCCCATGATTCATCTCTCTTTTGTGAGCTGGTGCCATTTTCAAACTGCTGTCAGCCAACATGGAGAGGACACTTCTGCATGCCATGATTTTGGGGATTGCTAATACACAGAGGCTACTGCACATGTATTTGAGATCATGTCACTTGGGTGGCTTTGTACTTGGAGGCCAACTGTCACACTGCTGAGCCAGATTGGCTAAAGGAGGAGGAGAAGGAGGGTGAAGTTGAGCATCTATTTGTGGTTGATCTTTTCCTGGAGCAGCTTCATGTGGTGCAGTACATTTCTGGAATCGGAAAACTAGTGGTGACTATTGGATAGTGTTGTGATCCTGGGATGGCCAGCAGTGGCAGCAGAATTTCAGGATGACAAAGGGCATTTTATTAGAGATTTGTGTGGAACTCACCCTAGATCTGCAGCTGCATCACACCAATATGACAGCTCCCCTCTGCATGGAGAAACATGTGGCCATTGCCATCTGGTAGGTCACCAGTCCTGACTGCTGCTGGTCAGAAGCTAACCGGTTTGGTAGATTGACTGTTGAGGCTATTGTCATGGATGTGTGCACTGCTCTAAAGAAGGTGATGTGACACGGGTCATAAAGCTTGGCAATGCACAGGAGATTACTGACAGCTTTGCGTGAGTAGGGTTTCCAAATTGTATTGGGGTCACTGATTGACCCATGTGCCTGTTCTCTGCCCTCCACACCAAACCTCAGCATTCATAAACAGAAAGTTGCTCCATGGTGCTTCCATGGTGCTCCAAAGCCTGCTTGATCACCATGGCAGATTCATTAATATTAATGTGTGGTGGTCTGGAAAGGTCCTTGATGTTAGGATCTTTCAAAACTCATGTCTGTTTTCTCTAATGAAAAATGGAACCTTTGCTCCCATGATCACAATGGACATTAATTATGAAGCCTTTTACAGAACGGTTGGCTAGGAGAAAGGAGAAAGGCTTTTATGTAGGGAAGTAATCCTGGCTTTCCAAAGACATCTCCCCATTCTCAGAGTCCTGGTCAGACTGGCGGTCCATGATCTCATTGGTGTCTATGGCACTGTCACACCCGTGCAGCCGCTCAAATGTTGGCTGAAGGATTGAAGTCACATTCTGTGGCAGAAAAATGGTTCATATAACCGGTCATTCATAAGATCGTTGTTGTTCATAAAGTTGCGGTTCATAAAGCAGAAAACTCTCAAAGCCAGGCTACAGCAGGGGTGAGAGTGGGAGTATTGGTTGATCAAAACCCTTGTATGTGTTGTCTTGATTAGGCTTGTAAAAACCTAGTCAGATGAGCTGCTTTGTCATAGTGTATTTGTTTTCTCCTGTTCCTCTGGAATTTATCTGCAACAACGCAAATGACAAATTTGGTTTAACTCAGTTAATGCAAATACATAAATAAGTATTGATCTTTCCAAATGCAATAGAGGTGGCGGAGATTTGTGTGGGAGCAGGGAGGGAGGAGAGGGGGAAAGAGGGGATTAGGTTGAAAAGTGTCAACTTGGCCAAAAGGCAAAGAATGATAGCTTTAATCCTATGCCCACAACACCATGTTCTGTTGTGTGTAACGCAGATTTGAAAAGCAATTATGGAGAGTGACTTGTGTTGATCATTTTCTTTCCTATGTAACAGAAGTGTCCTCCCACCAGCCATAAATGTTTGGTGTTCCTGCAATGTTGGTGCATTTTCTAGACAGCTCATGATGCTCTCAGCATTCTAAATACTGGAGATCAGTCCCATCCCTGTTACCAGTCCGTGCTGGATTAAAACCTAAATAGCCTTGAGTTTATAATAACTAATCCCCTGAGCCACCCACTCCCTTGAATGCTGCTGTGAGTACCAGTGTTTTGGAATGTGCTTTAAGATTCTCCCCTGCACCCTTTAGAGGCCCCGTTTTGGTAGATGCAAAGTTTCCTTTCCTTTTACTTCATGAGTGATGGAGGAGGTCTGGTACATGGAGTCCTGGAGGTGGTCAGGCGGCTCAGCTTTCAGGTTGTGAGGGTTACTGATCAATAATGAGAGAGTAAGAAATATGGGGCATTGTGATCAGCTCCTTCAGGCTAGATTTCTTGTAGCAGAGGGCACACTCTGCTATAGTTAAGGTTGAGCAGTACTTTCTCAGTCATCTCAAATCTGCAAGCTTATTAGAATGGTCTTAAAATTTGCTATGATGCAGGGAAGGTGGGATAGGGTTAATGGCCCAAATTTGGGGTAATTTCCTCAAGTGCTCACTGAGATGAAAGTCCCCTCCTCCCCCCAAAAAAACCTCATAGCACTTTACAAAATCAACCCGTTCTTATAACCTTTTTTTTTTTTAACCCTCACAGTTGAGGTTAAAATTCTGGCTTGAATCATCCCCAACGGATCTTGCTTGCTTGACATTTATCTCAGCTGCTGCATTGCATCTACTGCCCTTTGAGGGAGGAATTACTGAAAAAGTTGATAAAAGAAGAGTTTAGCTTTCTGAAATGGAATGTGCCAAAACTCATGCACCAAAGAGCTTGAAATGTTAATGTTCAGCCATATGAGGTCCAAAGGCTTTCAGGCAGCCCATTGCCACAGTGACTGGCTGGCTCAAGGGGGTGTGCTGTGATCACTGAACCTGAGCCCCAACTATGCACTGTGAATTCAAACCCTACCATTGACTGAATTCTGTGAGTGATCAATGGACTTATGACAATCTCCCTTTGTCAAGGGGCCGGGGTTCATACTTTTGGGCAATATGCCCTGAGTAGTACAGGTAAGACAGAAGGGCCACTGTTTTCAACACGGTTTGGGAAGTAGCTTCCAGTAGCACAGCTAATTTAGAAGGCTCTATGAGTATTTCAAGCTACACTACGGCTCTGAATACTGCAATGCTGTGCGTGGTGTCTTAGCAGTGGGCAAACAAACTTGATGGTGAGGAATTTCCCAAACCAAAGTTTCCAAAGCAAATATGGGAACAGAGCAAACACTGACTCGTCAAAGTGAAACAGTGCTGCACTTTGTTGAGATGGGGAAGACTCTGTGGAAGCCCATTTGATGTCACAGTCATGGAGTAGCTCCATGTGGTGCCCTCTAGAGACTGAACTCCAGTCATACTCATTGACCGTGCATTCAAATCTTGTACTGCAGGGAAGTGCTCAGACATGTGGAGATCAGCTTATGCCCCAAAAGTGTGCCATTGTCAAGAATAATGCAGCTTCCCTCTCCTCTTTAAACATGCGTCCATTCCTGATGTAGCATTCCCACCACAGGTGCTGACTTTTGTTTTTGCCTATGGGTGCTCCTCTCTGCTCCCCCCGTGCCATGAAAGTGGTGGGTGGGGCCTCAGGGGGAAGAGGCCAAGCAGGGGCAGGGCCTCAGGGCAGAGCGGGGACAGGGCCATGGTCCGGACACCGGGGCCCACAAAAGATTAATCTGGCCCTATGGTTGTGAGCACCCCCTTATTTTTTTTGGTAGGTGCTTGAGCCCCAGAGCACCCAAGGAGCCTATGGTTCCCACCTAAAACAAACAACCCCCACACATTCTCTCTATTTCACAAAGGAGTGAGGTGGTGGAGGATGTGGGGGAGAGGCACAGAGGAGTTAGGCATTGTGTGTGGACTATAGGTAGGGTAGGACTTTGTGTGCTTTATTCTAGCTGAGTTTGTAGACTCCAAAATGGTTGTGAAGGTTTCTTTTGGCTATGGAGGTGTTAGTGAGGGTGTAACGGGGCGCACGCGATGCCCCTCCAGTCCGGCCCTTCTCCCCCTCTTCTCAGAGACACTTCAGGCTGGTTCAACACCCGTGGTCTTTATTTGTGATCAAGTCCCCACCACCAGTTTCCAACTATATACAGGCTTTTTATCACAGCTTGGCCTACCACAGGCCTGGCCAGCAACAGACTAGGAGACTCCCACCTTCCTCTGAGCCTGACCTCCCCTCCTGGTCTCCACCCCCCTCTTGCACTCATTTCCTCCCAGCCTTATAGCTCCTGCTAACGAGGCTGGCATCAGGCTATCTACCAGCCCCAATCCAATCCCCCTGATAGGGGCTGGAGTGGCAGGAGTTGATTAAGGCCTCTCTAGCAGCACCCTGCCACAGAGGGAATTATGGACACAGTTCATCTGCAAGATTATGTAGTGGTTCTTGAAATTGCCTGCGTGTCTTTTTGCATAGGGAGGATATGAGGTCTGCTATAAGAAGGTTTGGATCTGCTGCACTATGACTCAAGGATGTGACTGATGTAATCCAGCATGATTGATTCAGGGTTACTATAGCAGGCATTGCTCTGGTCTGATGTAGGGAAGGGCCATGTGGCAGTGGCTTTCACCAGCCAAACTACTCCCATGAGGTGCACTTATGTATCCAAATGGCCTTCTGTACTGACAGAAATGCTGTGAAACACGGTGACAGGAAATGACTTCTTCAGTGTCACAGGATTCATTCTCAGACTTGTAGTCTGTCTGTCTTTGGGGGAGGGGACATTAGAGTCTCCTCTGTCCTGCTGGTGGTGTCTGTCAAGATCTGGAGCTGCTTTTTATTTCTTGGGGGTTTGTCTTGTGGCCGATGGATTCTTCTTAAAGGAGTCTCCAGGATGTGTATACACCCAGGGCCGGCTCTAGGTTTTTTGCCGCCTCAAGCAAAAAACAAACAAACAAAAAACCACCCTCTGGGAGCACAACTGCCGAAACAAAAACAAACAAACAAAAAAACCCTCTGAGAGCGCAACTGCTGAAGCAAAAAAAAAAAAAAAAACCCAAAAAAGGTGGCTGGAGTGCCGCCCCTGAAATTGTGCCTAGAGCCGGCCCTGTATACACCTGGGAGTTTCCTTTGGACATTTACAAGAAAAAAAGTGAATCTGACAGTTCTAATGGTTGTAGTGTGAGGAGTGACATGTGTCCTTTGCTTTTATAGCTTCTGAAAGAGGACACTGGGCATGTCACAGATTGGATACTCACCCTAATTAGCTAGCCAGAGCATAGTCTACAACCAGTTTTACATTAGATCGAGAGGAGAAAAGATGAGGGATATGGGTCAGCAGCAATGCAGTCTTTGGCATCTCTACAGCAAAAGGGCAGGTGGTCTTTTTCCATACAGTCAAGAGCGATCACAATGTATAGAGTTCTGAAGGAGAGAGTATTTTATCTGTAACCAATTTTTTTGGTAATAGAAATGTATAAGTGCTGATCCAACACAGGTCTCAGGCTGCAGTGTGTATGGCCAACCTCTGCTTGGTGTAGTTCTATATTTACTTTCTGTAAAGCCACATGGTGCCGTGTTCGTACACTCAGAGACACTTTTCTACACTGCTCCAAAGGGATGATGAGCCATACAAGAGCGAGAGAGGGGGGCTTATATCTGGATTAAAGTAAAAAATTCTATGGGGTAATATGTGTGAGACAGTTAGCATGGGGGAAAGCTGCAGCTACCTTGTTGGTAATGCTGTGCTGGGGCAATTATTGTGTTTGCTGTAGTGGTTTGTGGAGAGGACTATTGTAAGAAGGAATCCCACAGTCTGGAAGTATTCAAAAACCAGCTTTTTCCAGGAGAAATGTGGTGGCTCTTAAAAGAGACTGTCTCTAGTGGAAATCCACCTAGGAGAATTCGGTTTCCTGGTTTGTTCAATAGTCACTGTAATTCCTGTAGTCTGTACTGTGGCTGGACAGATAGTAGTCTTAGTCTGGATTGGAGCTGCAGGTATTTGAACTTCTACTGGTGCAGGGAAGGCTACATACTTTCCAGTAGCTATGATTGTAGAATGGCTTTTCATGGTGACCAAAGGACATCTCTTCAATATCAGACAATTTGTCATCTGCTTTGTAATAATCTGTTTCCAAGATCTTGAGTGGTGGCCTCTTTCTTTGTGAGTGGGGGGGGGGGAGGGGTAGTTCACGTGGGGGCTGTGACAGGTGGATTCTTCTTCTTCATGGGGGCTGTGGACATGTTTGCAAAGTGGAAGAGTCTGGGGCTAGTGCAGCTGCCGGTGCTGACACTATTGCCTGCAAAGTTTTGTGCATGATCCCCAAAGTGAACACTTCATACCTGGGTGGAAAGTCACTCACAACCGCTGAGTACAGAGTTAGGGGGATTTTTGGCATACAGTAGAACCTCAGAGTAACGAACTGACCAGTCGACCCCACACCTCATTTGGAACCGGAAGTACGCAATCAGGCAGCAGCAGAGGCAAAAAAACAAAACAAAAACCCAACCAAAACCAAATACAGTACAGTACTGTGTTAAATGTAAACTAGTAAAAAAAGGGAAAGTTTTAAAAAAAAGATTTGACAAGCTGTTTCTGTGCTTGCTTCATTTAAATTAAGATGGTGAAAAAGCAGCATTTTTCTTCTGCATAGCAAAGTTTCAAAGCTATATTAAATCAGTTGTCAGTTGTAAACTTTTGAAACAACAACCATCACGTTTTGTTCAGAGTTACAAACATTTCAGAGTTATGCACAACCTCCATTCCCAAGGTGTTCATAACGCTGAGGTTCTGCTGTATCAGCAGAGTGTTTATAATAGGTCCACATGAAGATTGCTCTGTGAATTCAGTAATTTAAATGTAATTTAGCTTCTCAGCATCTTTCTCACTCTCCAGCAACCCTAGTGTTTCCCATTATGGTTCCCACACCTCCAGCTGTATTACACTTAGCTGGTGCTCTGATATCGTGATCTGTGCCAGCTTTCCTAGCTCCAGCATGTAGAAGCCAGAAAACAGGAGGTCTGACATTAACAACAGTGTGGAAATGCTCATGGGTGTAGTATATCGTGAGCATGAGACAGTGCGGGGATTTCCTACTGTTCTGTGATGTAGGCTGTTAAGGTGCCAGGAGGAAATATGTGGGGATTGCAGGAGGGGAAATGGGGGTGGGGAAGGGGAAGCGAGGTGCATTGTCTCCAGAATGGGTGCCAAAATACTGAGAGAGTGGATTGGGTGAATATGTCTGAAGTGATGTGTACTGGATCAGTGATATGGAGAGATTCAGCCCCCCTTTTTTTCTGGCAGAGAGAGGGGGAAACTAACAAAAAAACCCAACAATCCAGGTTTGATAACAAGATCCCGAATGCCAGCTAAGAAGTAACCCGTCTTTCTCCAAGAGCTGAATTTCACTTGCTTCACACAGTAAAGGGTCCCTGGTGGTGGTGTTTCAGTGCCAGACATGCCACATGCTGAAATGCTCAGCAAGCATAGCGTTGATTTGCCTCCTGTCCAATTCAGAGCTGCAGCATTCCTTTCCCTGGTGTGGTAGTCTCCACCATACTGGACAGAATGAACTTAGTATCTAGATACTGCTGCTGAAGATGAGCCAGATCCCACAATATTGGCCTGACTGTATAGCCAGTTGACATCTTGATGATAGTACTTGAGGTTCTGCTGTGTATCACTATGAGATCTGGAGGTGGACTGCTAGAATGAAGTTGTATAGATGTTCAGTGTAGGCTTTTCAAAACTCTGCAACTTGCTCAGATGGGCACCATGATGTCAAGGGACATTTCATGGTTGATGGCTGCTTCAGTTGTTGGGTCCAGGAGGCTCCCATAATCAAGATTGTGCAAAACAAACAAAACCCTCCATAGTGCACAGCAAGGCACTCTAACAAGAATGGGCACTGTAAAATTCTGAACGAAGTTCAACCACTAAAAATGGATTAAAAGGGACTCTGAAAAGTTTTGGGAATTTATACACTCAGATCCATTAGTTGATCTTTGAAAGGAGGAAAGATACCAGCCTTGGGATTGGCTGGTGAATTTTGGCAACAGCATTTGGGAGGGCTGGAGTGGTCAGTTCAGTATCTCTGTTGACAGTATGTAGTTTAAACATATTTCCAGAAAGTTAAGGTTCAGCTGTGAGAGTGAGTGCCCATGGAACTTGAAGTCGGGAGATGGTAGGACATTGAAGAGAAACATACACAACCAATGTTTGAAATGTCTGGATTCTGAGGGACTCCTGGATCATGTGGTTGAAGAACTTTGCAGAGCAGCAAAGTATAGAGCATGATATGGAGATTTCTGGTCGCAAGATCTTTTGATTCACGTGAGATGGCATGTATTGGATTAATTTTTTTCACTTTGCAGAGTCTAAGTGCTCACGTTAGGGGCACTGAGCTAGCAGCCATTAACTCAGGAGGAAATAGTCTGGGTTGTAACCCAAGAGTACAGCTCATTAAAGCCATAAAGGCAGATTTGGACAGCATCATACATTTGTGCCCAGGAGTAGTGGTGGGATTTTTTTCTTGTCTGATTTGGCTGAGCATAGGAATAATCACTGCAGCAGTAATATGGCAGGAATTAATAAAAGCTGGAGAAATGTTAACTGTGAGATTGGAGGTTTCCTGACAGGAAGAAAAGTGTTCAGTGTACGGCACGGAGTTACTCCAAGTTGGGGGGCCTAGCCATTTGTATGCAGATGGTGTCCATTTATTAGAGAGAGGACCAGGGATTTTTTTAGAAATCATAGGTTCTCTTTTAAGTAAGGTGATCAATAGTTTACGATCTGAACATCATGGCATGAAAAATGGCTCTTTTAAGAGCAAATATAATTTACTCAATGAAAGAGCAAAATCCTTAACCCACCTACCACAGTTCCTACATATATTCTTCCTAGTAGGAAGACAATAGAGACAAGTGTGGTCAACCTCAGTACACAATCCTAAGATACAGTGCCCAGAAAATACCATTTACAAAGTTACCTAATAGCCTGGCCTTTTTCTGGCCCACAGTTAGGGCTAAAAATTACTGTTAAAAATAAAAAACACCATACACCCTCATACACTGATGTTAGACACTGTTGCACTGACATAACATCTCATTCTTATGGTGCAGAAAATCCAGTGTTAAGGTATGTGCCAGCGTAACCCTAATTCCGCCAACACTGAGCGATGACTCAACACGCCCATAAGATTCTTGTCCTTTGCTTTTGCAGATAATGCAGAACACTCAGATAACAGAGCACATGACCACTGTAGAACAAATTCTAATGTATTCTCTAGAACAAATTCTAATGTATTCTCTTTGGTTAGGCAAAACTTGTGTTTAGGTGAGGTACGCTGAACAAAAACTACCTACATCTGTCCTACACTTAACCACTGACCCTTCACCATGGGAACATCATCACATCTGCTAAATTTTACAACCTCTTCACTCCATTTTACCCCTCCACCTTATGCACAGGATTCCATCTAACACTATGCTTTCATTTATCCATCACTTAAGCCACAGACCACTCTCATATCCCACCTGACTTCTGAAAATGTTCATGGCAAAGAGACCCCATGCACCAGTGCTGATGAAACCTACAGAACTCAGGGCCAAAATGAGGCATACTGGATCCCTCAAGATATACACACACCTCTTTCCTTTGATCACATGCATGGGAGGAAGGATAGTAAGTGGGGTTCGGAGCTACCCAGAGGGGCAGCGTTGCCTCCCACCAATCTCCTTATATTATTATCAATACTCTGCCAAGCTTCTCCAATGAATCCCTTCACCATTACATACAGCTATGCCTAACACAATGTACGTAGCTGGAATGCATGCATGTAACTCCCAATGGCTATTGCCAGCTCCAGGGTGGCAGAATTAAGGTTGCATTGGCATGTACCGTAACACTGTATTCCTTTCTATTTTCAGAGGGTTAGAGCTTAGCTGAAGTCAGTGTTCTGGAAGGGCATGAGAGAGCACCAGGCAACCTGACATTATTAACACAATTATTTGTCTATGAATATTGCATTGGACTTGCTGAAAAGAAGGATGGGTTGCAATATTGGGGTAAGCCATCAAATGATTAACATAGCTAATTCTTTGCAGGGCCCTACAGGTGTACGGGGGAATGCCCATCATCTTCTTCCTCCTTAATCCAAAGCCAATTGGTTTTTCTTACTTCCTTTTCTCTAACAGTAAGGCTTGGTTTACGCACAATTCAATTTATTGAGACAAGCACAGTGCCACAAATTAAAGAGGCAGGGTTAGGCTTAAAATGAGAGTATAGGTGAAAAGAGAGTGTACACTCAAATGCCAGATGTATGCCACAAAAATCCACTACAGGGATTTTAATCTTTGTGCCATAAAGAAGAAATAGAAAAGCAAAGCTAGATAATGCTTTATACTGCTACAATGCCTTTAAGACTAACATCTCTAAGCAATTTACGGACATTAAAATCCAAATGCAGGGTATTGTTGCACAGTTAAAAGCTTATAAATCTCTAGAGACGATTGAAAAGAGTGTTTGTAACACTTTCCGTGCCTAAGGGGGGGGAAAAAAAGAACCACAAACCCCTTCTCCTCGGTGGCAAGCAGACTTCCAAGAAAGGGAACAGCCATTCCCCTCTTTCTCTCTTTCTTGCTGTGAATAAGTAGCATGTTAACACCACCCATATTTTTAGTGTGTTCCATGAGGATTCATTGCATTCACTGAGCAAGAAACTGTTGATGCTATATTATTAACCGAATGGAAACACTGTAGGAAGATTAGCACTAATGCTGTACTACAAGAGACATAGCATTAAATCCTCACCCCACCAAAGTCAGTGGCAAAACTCTGATTTCAGAAGGGTCAGGATTTCATCCATAGTACCGTCTCACTGAGCATCTATCCCAAAATTCTGCTAAGGATGCGTAGGTTAGTTTCTCAGGCCCCATCTTGATGGGCAAAAAGAGTGTGCTGTTCAGTTGTATTTGCCTGCATCTTGATGGGGCTTTACAGACTTGTTAAGATAACTTGACTAATGCAAATGAAAAATGCACTCTTTTTTAGCCTGTAAGGCAGGGCTGAAATCCAAAGGAGAAGTAGAATCCAAGAGGATTTTATGTACAGGGAGTGATCAAGAACAGCCAGTGAATTTATATGAGAGAGGAGAAAAGAAATACTAACAAAAGCTATGTTGTGGTAGATGGGTGATCCTCTTCAAAGATTGATGTCTGGTCCCAGTAAGCATTTCAAATGTTGTGTGCTTGAAGCTTACCCTCACAGAATGAGCTCAACCCAACAAAAACCTTCTCTACTGCAGACCAGGAACTTCATCTCCTTGACTCCACAGACATCCTCTACCATCAGTGATACCTCCCCAACCCTGGATTAAGGAAGTCTTTTGTGTTTTTTTCTCTCTGATTGGTTTATGGTATGTTGTTTCAGAGCTGACATTTAGGCCCTGCAATGACCACAGCTGTTGGTCTCCTGATTTAGGGTAACTGGAAATCTAAAGGAGAAACTCACTTTCATTTAAAAATAAATGACTAAAAATGCAAGCGTCTAGCCCATAAATAGCCTTTTAAAAGTACACAATCACTAGGCTTGAAAGGAACAAGCACATCAGTTTCATTTCTGCAATAAGATGGTATGGGTTGGGGGTAAGGGAGCTGAAGTACCCACTGTGACAGCCTTTTGGGGGGCAATCCAGACCAGTGAGAGGTTGTGTGACCACTTACCCTGTAACCCTGGGTGCCTCACAATGCTTTGCTACTGTAGATCCCAATCTTGGCCACTCACTCCAGCCTACAAGCATGCGGGTCACATCCTAAGTGTCTGTGTACTTAGACTGCCCTGGTTCAGCAGCTCTGACCCTAGCAGTCTGTCTACAGCCCCAGCCTTGGGTTCATCTTGCTGGTTGTAACCAACACATGGCTAGTACTGAATTTCCCCAAAACAGGGTGCCCTGAAGTGTCCAGCCATCTCCTGGACAGCTCAGAGAAATAATAAGGTACGTTGCTCCAGTAAAGAGACAAAATGACATCACAATTTATTAACTTAACTGTGGGTAAATACACCCTTCCCTTTTAACACAGCACTGAGTCGGTTTATAGTAAATGTATTTACAATAGGACATAGCATCACTAACCTAAGTAAAAGGAATACAGTCAGAAAGGCTTATAAGCAAATAAAAGTGAAAACAAGCATGTGAAAGTCTAAAACTTAATCCAGCAAGATACAGGCTTTATTCAAAATGATTTCTCTGACTAGTCATTCTTCTTCCCAGCCGTGGCTGACTTTCCTTCAGTCAGGACTTTCCACAAAAATACAACATGCTGGCTTCCCTTGTCGGGTGAAAGATCTTTACCTAAACAGATTTCTCAACTATGTTCAGTTCCAGAGACTTCAACACCCTTCCCCACCTTGGTTGAAGAACTCATCTTTCTCTCCTTGCAAGAGCTCTGGCTTCTTGGGTCTGTCTAGTGATGAATGCTAAAGAGCTTCTGTCTTTGCTCATATCTTCCAAAGTTCAGTGACTTTGTTTCAAGAGGCATGATGACCTCATGGTGCTTTTCCCTTCCTGTTGTCTTCCCATCCCACTGCTGACTTCTGTGTGAATGGAGCTTCCATTATTTCAGGTCATACCATACTTCATTTACAGAGGAGACAGGTAGACAGCTTGACATTCCCTCCTGTACAGACTGTATAGCCTAATATCAGTGAATATCCATAACTCCTTATATAATGTTAATACATACATTTCACAATGCTATTATACATGAGTATCATTAGCTTTCAGAAGAAACCTTACTCTATACAGTCTTATAATACAGTAATATTATATAAAATCATATGATTCAATTGCTTATTTACAGGCCTATCAATTGCAGTTAATGCATGAAATTATTGCAAAACAAATTCACCTCATGCAAATACTGCAGTGCAATCTCTTTATTGTGAAAGTGCAACTTACAGATGTAGAATTATTTGTTTTGTTTTTGAGTGCAGTCATGTAAAAAAATGTAAAACTTTAGAGCCTACAAGTCAAAGCATGAAGGGGCATACGAATGTTTAGCATATCTGGCATGTAAATACTTTGCAACGCCGGCTACAACAGTGCCATGCAAACACCTCGTCTCACGTTCATGTGACATTGTAAATAAGAAGCAGGCAGCATTATCTCCTACAAATGTAAACAAACTTGTTTTTCTTAGTGATTGGCTAAACAAGAAGTAGGACTGAGTGGACTTGTATGAGGTGAATTGAAAAATACTATTTCTTTTGTTTATCTTTTTTACAGTGCAAATATTTGTAATCCAAAATAATAGTATAAAGTGAGCGCTGTACACTTTGTATTCTGTGTTGTAATTGAAATCAGTATATTTGAAAGTATAGAAAAACATCCAAAATATTTATAATAAATTGGTATTCTATTATAGTTTACCGGTGCGATTAAAATGGCAATTAATCATGACTATTTTTTAATCTCACGATTAATTGCGATTTAAAAAAAATCATTTGACAGTCTTACATATTACTTGAAGTTCAGCCTTCCCTGTCATTACAGACCAATAAACCTTTGCAATGTATTATCTGAGAAGTAAAACTGAGCCCAAGCTTCTGTCGCCTGTTGGGGGTACATGCCATGCCATCTTCTCTCCCACTTGTTTGTGTGAGGTTTGCCTTCAACCCTTGTTAGCTTGATGGGTCTGTTTATGTGATATGAAAATACATTTTCATTAATTTTCAAAGTATTTTGGAAGTAACTCCCATATAGGGTCAACACATTCCTTTGTCTAGTGCAGACCTGTGTACGAATCCCCTGGTATGCCTGATTTAAACACACTTTAGTTATAATTCTGTCCTATATCTATAACCCTTTATCCACCAGGTACATACATCTTGCAAGAATATTAGTGATTTGTGAGTTATTAATTTTTAAATGATAACTCACAAGCCTTATTTTTACCAAGATTATTACAACAGAGTGTAGGGTGTGAATACATGGGTGCTTAGCGTCAAACCCACCTTTCCACTTTTTGAGGCACTCAGAAATTGAAAATCCCAGCTGTATCCTCCATTAACTAACTCCTTTTAAACCTGCAAACTGGATTTTCATATTGGCTTGGTTTAAGTGTGATGTGTGTTAACTGCTCTTTGAAGTCTCACTATCCTTCCCTCCATTCTCACTGTCTTCTTGTATTGCTGTGTTTGCTCTGGAAGTAATGGTTGTCTTTACTGGTTTTATGTGGGGGGTAACATTTATCAATAGACAAATAACCAGATGTAAGATAAGATTAAGACTGGATTTAACCTGACAAAGGCAGCAATGGCTGCCTGTCTCTGAGCAGTGAGGTCTAGTGACGATCAAAATGCTGGGAATCAGAGTGCTTGAGTTGAAAGGCATTTGTCTAACACGCACTCACTGAGGGATATTAACCAAGTGTCAAGGCTAATTTCCCACTCTGGCACTTCGAGTGCAGAAGGTGGGGGCCTGCAAGGATTCTAAAAATTAATACTGGCCACTCCAGGCTTGTATTAAACTCCCAAGGTTGCAGCTTCTCTCTGACCTTGGATGGGTAGATGCTGCTACCACCCAAGTGCAAAAACCCCTTTGAGAACTCAGGGAGGTACACTTGGGAATTCCTTCCTGTGGGATACCCTCAAGCCCTTTTACCTCCCCCCCTTCTGGGGAAGAGCTGAGAAAGAAAACAAAGGAAATCAGCTGTTGCCACCGGCTAATTAAACAACATGCACAAACCTCTTAGGACACAAAATCCAATCCTGTTCTTAAAAAAGGTAAATTTTACTAAAAACAAAAAGAAATACATACATTTGAAAACTTAGGCTATTAAAAAGAGCAAATACAATAATTAAGCATCAAGAATGGTTTTCTTGAGGTCCAGCTTAAAGGTTACAAGCAAAACACAAGCATTTGGGGTTAGCACAGAGGCCTCCACAAGCCATAAAGAAATAAAAAAAGAGATAAACCTAATAGCGTCTTCCCAGACATTTCCTGATTCTACTTACGTATCTAGGGTTTTAAATGAGTAATTTCTAGGTATGATCTGATGATTTTTCCTACCTGGCCCAAGCTTCTTACAGCATAGCTGCTCTGTCCCTTCTCTCCGGGAGAACCACACAGACAGACAAAGGGGAAGTTTTTTCCCAATTTTAAAAAGTTCTAGCCTTCCCATTGGCTCTTTTGGTCAGATGCCCACTCCCTTCCTTTTACCTATGTAGAGAGACTTTTTAACCCTTTACAGGTAAAGTAAGTAGAGAACGACTACTAAGAGGGATTTTATAGCTAGCTAACTGGCTGGGTGTCCATAAAAGGGAGCTACCCCCCCTTACATTTATCACACTAAGTCACATAGGAGGGCAGTTATGCTCAGAAATGTGACTGTAAAAATGGCACCTTCTCACGCAACAGAACTTCTCCTTTGTGTGCCCCCCTCCCACCCCCTGCCATATCTGCTCATTCTACTACCAAAAGAAAATTTTCACTCCAGTCAACTCTGCATAGCTCATTCAACTAGGGAAGAGCAAGCTGGATTTTATGTTGCCTCTCTCCTAAGCAGAATTGCCAGCTTACTCAGCACTTGACAAATAAATAATAAAAATGACTTTGTACAAGACACAGTTACCTGCCCCAAGCTGTTTACAGTTTGCAAGGCAGACCTCGATGGGACCAGATGCACTGGGGGAGATCTTTGATTTAAAATGTTACAAGTTCCAATAGCAGATTCTTTCCTCTGCTGCTGAGGGTCCGTGTGAACCAGAAAGAGCAAAACTTTACTTTCAGGTCCCAGTTGGAGTTTGAAAGTTGTCAATTGGAAAAGAAAAATAAACTCTTCAGTTGTAAACTGAAATTTGATCTGGCAGCCCACTGAGAGGGAATAAAAGCAATATCCCACAGTGTCATGTACTCTTTGATAGTAGCAGTAGCGGGACTTTAATCTCCTCTCTGTCAACCCAACAGATTTTTTAAACTATGAACAACCCGGGGGAAAGGTGGGAATTAACTCTTCTGTACTTAATAAACAAACAAGAAATCTCAAACATATTTCAAGTATTATTTCTTAAGAAAGAAAAACTACCAACAGCCATTATAAGTATAAGGATGAAGGGCCTGATTCTAATCCCTCCCCAGTTTTATATTGGTGTAGCTCCACTGGCTTCTACGAAGTTACGCCTGATTTACGCAAGTGTAAGTGAGATTTGAATGAGGCACAAAGAAGGGAAGGACAGTGCTCTTCCAATCCAGTGCAAGCCCAGTTGTCAAAAACTGTAAGAATGATTTGCACTTCTGTAGTGGAATTCAAAGTGCCATAGAAACATTAAATAACCCACTGAGTTACCTATTTTCATGCTTACTTTGTGAACTGTAAAGAGGCATAGAAAGGTTAAATGACTTGTTGAAGATCAATATTAGAGCTGGGACAGAGCCCAAGAATCTGGACTCCCAGTCCCGTGACCAAAAAATTATTGCCTCCCTGGGGACATCCAAAATGTTTTAAGAAATAGGACTTTGGGTAAATAGGGAAGAAAATCCTTGTGCTGGAGACCTCAGCACCTTACCAACACTTTGTTGTTTAGGAACTTTCAATTAACTGATTAATTTGATTAATGATTTTTTTATTATCTGGTATTAGTTTTTTTGCTATAATACTGTATACAATAATAATACGTGGCACTTAGAGTGCTTTTTACCCATAGATCTCAAAGCACTTGACAATGGAGGTCACATCATAATCTCTGTTTTACAGATGGGAAACTAAGGCAAAGTGAGAGAGGAACTGACTTGCCCAAGGTCATTGGCAGAACTGAGACTCGAACCCAGGTCTCCTAAATGCCAGTCCACTGCGCTAGCCAATAGGCCACACTTCCTTCCTATTACACTGTTTCTTTGGGACACAATAATGTATCTATAAATATTCAGATCATGAATTCAGAGCGTAGAATTGGCAGAATTCTACGCTCATTTGCACCCATTTAACTTACTTGGCTTCCAGTTTTGCCCAGTACATATAGTAAAATACAGTAACAAAAGAATAACCTTTGAAAAGGTCCACAAGTCTGAAAGAGTCTGCTGTTTCTTTCAAACTGGTGGAACTTTTTAAGAACATCGACTGTACATAGCCAACAAAACTCTAAAATGCAACAGACTTGTTTCTAAATGCCATCAAACAATTTAAAGTTATAATAGGTATAGTAAAAGATTTAATTATAGAAAATCAAAAGCAAAATGATTTTCATTGTACAGAATAACAGCACACAGGCAGGAAGTTTGATTAGTTGGGGTTTGCCTATCTAAAGCTGAGTTATGTTTTTCTTTTGGTTTATTTCTCCAAAATTGGCATCTGGTTGAGTTTTATGGTATAATATTATGTCAGTGCATTTCTTTGGCACATTCAGATACAGCATTGCAACATTGTAGCATCACTCCATGGCGTTAATCATCATCTAAAAATATATACATGTTATCAGCTTCCTCCTCTGGTTGTATCAACGTGTTTCTGTGTCTACTTTTTGTCTGCTTAGATTGCAAAATTACCCGGGGCAGTGTTTGTGCCTCCTATTTGACTTGTACAGGGTTAAGCACATTGTCAGTAAACAAATACTGCATGAATTTCTCTATGGGAATTCAAAGTGGTTTAGGAACTACTTTAATATCCTGCAAGTAGCACTTCTGAAAACCTCATAAAAATCAAGATGACTCTGTGTCCTGTTTGCAGGACTGGTACTGCAAGATGCCCAAATCCCTTTAAAATGTTGCGTGAACCTAGAAAATCCAGAATGGGTGGCAGTCCTTACGTGCAGGCTTCCCATTCATCCAAAAGCCCATTTATCTGAAGGTTTAAGGATGTTCCTTAAGATCGTCAGGCAAATGGGGTTGAACTCTCATACAATGCTGTTGTATTTCCATATAAACAAGATACAGTATATTAATATGCAAAAATGTGAGAGGTGCATGTGTATTATGAGTTCTGATGGGAAATATTTCTTAAGTCTTCTTTAAAAGAGAGGAACA
This sequence comes from Emys orbicularis, assembly GCF_028017835.1. Taxonomy (NCBI): domain Eukaryota; kingdom Metazoa; phylum Chordata; order Testudines; family Emydidae; genus Emys; species Emys orbicularis. Next base: position 126,734,141 of record NC_088683.1, read on the forward strand.
ATATTTTTCTTGAAGTTGTGTTTCCAGGGCATTCTATGTTTTGCTAAATATGCACAGCCATTGTTCACTGGCAGTGCAGGTACAAATGCCTGTCAGAAGGAGTCTATTTCAAAACCAGGGCTTTAACTTTTAAATTTGTTTGATTGTCATATCTCCAGATATTTCTTTCACAGACATCAGCTGTGGTATTGTTTTTTTACATTTTTACAGAGAAGGTGTTTCCTTCCCTCTCCCCGCTACTTAGTGGGGGTGGGGAGAGGGAAGGAAATACCTTCTCTGTAAAAATGAGTTTTAGATTTAATTTTAGAAAGTTGTTAAATGGAAATTACAGGGACTATTGATAACACTGTGCTGCAAGTTAAATTTAAGAAAATGTAGGAAATTACATGTGATGGTTGCATTTGTAGGATAATTTGGAATTCATTTTATGAGAGACATAGAAAACCAGTTATAATATACCGGTACTTTCTGTTGTGGGCCTGATCCTACCTAAGCTTTGTTGCTATGGAGTTCCCATTGACTTCATTGGACATGGTGTGAACAGAATATACCTAGGATCAGGCCCATCAGTTTATACTACTACTAGGTAGCTCTTACATACAGACTATACTACTGCTAGGTAGCTCTTACATACAGCTTTGCATCTGTAGATCTCAAAGTATTTTACAAGAGAAATTGTTATCGCCATTGATTTAATATATTTTAAGGCCCAAAGGGAACATTGTGATCCAGTCTGACCTGCATAACACAAGCCATAGAATATCATCTAACAATTCCAGCATTTAGCCCAGCAACTAGTGGTTGAATTAGAGCATATATTTAATTTCCACTGGATATCTTTCTAAAAGACTCCTCATGATGGAGGGTTTACCACATCCCTTGTTAATCTGTTTCTGTGATTAATAGCCCTCGTTATTAAAAATCTTTGTCTTATTTTCAGTTTGAAAACTACCTCAGATGACAAGTATAAATGTAGGAGAACAACTGCCAACTTTACCTGACAAGCTCTGGTGATACTCGAACATGTCACCAAATTTTAAAACCTTGAAACTTTCAGTTTCTGACCTGCGCAGTTTAATATGTTTGCCTTGCAGGCCTCCTGGATAAAATATGTGACTATATTAGAAATAACCTGGCAAATTCACTGACATATAAACAATCAAAATATGAATGACTTGAATTAAGAAACAACGCACACATTCAACATGGATACCATGCATTGAGAAATGAGTCTGTCATTGCCATATAATGTAACAAAAGTTAATTATAGAAACCATACTGATAGTAAATATAACTCTATGCAGAAAATATTTTAATTCCTCTTCCTGTCTGCAAAGCTGCTTGTCTGAATAATTGAAACACTCCTGGGCCAGATTCTCATTTATACTAAGGCCCTTTATCACCCTCTGTCAATGTAATGGCATGGCACCCACCTCTCGCAAGCACCCCCTGGCCGGGTATGTGTCTGCCCCTCTTTAAACAGTCCTGGCCCTGGTATCAGGCCATACCCCCAGGGCTTCCTCCCTGGTTTCGCACTGTCTGGGCTCTCCTGGCCCCAGCTCATCCAGTAAGTAGTTCAGATCCCCTTCTGGGGGTTTAATCACTGTCCAATTGTAGGCCACTTCCCCAGTGGTCTATGGGGGGACCTGGACCCACCCACTACTCTAGGTCCCAGCCCAGGGACCCTAAGAATAGCAGCCACATGCCGCTGTGTCCCTTTAATGAAATTGCTTTCAGTTCCCTGGGCCACATCCCCGTGGCCCCAGCCTTCACTGATGCTTCATTAGCTCAGGGCTCCTCTGTGTTTAGGTTCAGCAGCCAGCCAGGAGTTCTCTCTTGCTCTCTTGTTCCATGCCAGCACTGAGCTGTCCATGGTACTGCAGTTCCTTTTGGCCAGCCAAGAGCACCATCTACACCAATGGTTCCCAACCTTTTTCTGTCCTCCCTCCTTACCCATAACAGAACCTGTCCATGCCTGGTCGGGGGCCACGGTTGGGAGTGGGGCTGGAGCCGTGGGTTGGGGCTGGGAGGCAAGGCAAAAGCTGTGGCTGGGGTTGGGGGCTGTGGTTGGGAGCTGAGCCTGGGGACAGGAGGCAAGGCCAGGGCTGTGGCTGGGGCTGAGGCCAGGGCTGGGGGCAGAGTGGGGCTGAGTGGCACTCCCTCCTGGCCCCCCCAAACCTAAACATCACGCCTAAACACCATGCCCCCCCCGAATGTTCCTTCATGCCCCCTTAGGTGAGCGCAGCCCACAGTTTGGGGACCGCTGATCTACTTCTCTGGCTCCAGCAAGGAACTGACTGTCTCTGATTGGGCCCTGATTGGCTGCTTCCTGCGCAGTCTCTCTAGGCTGCTCAGAGGACTTAGTTCCACTGCTCCTTTCCTGAAATGGCTGTGGCATGACCCTGAGGCCCTCTGGGCCTAGTCCACTCTGTCACAGGCAGCATAAGCAGGTGTAAGTTACATTTATACTTTGTGCAAATGATAATCAGGACCTCTTGTGTTTAGTACCAACACTGTACGATATCACCTCACCTAGAGGGTCACCAGTGACAACTCTGTAACTCTTCTTATTATGCATGTTATTTCAATATCTCTTCAGTTATTTTTAACCTGTTATCTCACTTCAGTTAGATGCAACTCCACACAGCTCCTTAGCTCCAGCCACAACAGACCTTTTTTAAATATACCTCCCATTCTTGCTCTTCTGAGATTATACTTCACTGAGCCATGTGGAATTTTGATATTATACTGTATAAGCTAATGCATTTACAACACCATTCAGCATCCTGGAAGTAATTAACAGTTTTATGTACACTGATAAAATTTTTACTGAAAACTCCTTGTGCTATGACATAATATTTGTTCATATTCACACACCTTTCCAGTTAGAAACCAGACATATCTTCTACATTTCTAATTCTGTCACAATCACTAAATATCCCTAGGCTATGGTTTAATTAAAGGCAGTTCCTGGACCTGATCTCTCTGCTGGCATTGTACTATATTATTCAATATAGACTGGATAATATTCCTAACACAATTTTATAAAAACCCAAACCCATTGTTCTGGAAAAACAATTATGTTTTGATACACTTAGACTTTTCACTTGACCCAATACATGTTCTGGTCTGTTCAGCTATGACACACTCACGCATGCAACATCTGGCACAGCTGGACAGACCAGAAATCTGACATTAACGTAAATGGACCACAATTTTTGTGTTTTCATTTAATATTCTAATATTGATGCCCTTCCACCTACATTTTGTTCTGGTTCTGAGTTGCTAGAGTGATTCAGGTGCTTTCTACAAAATGTTTAGCAAATGTATCCCATATTTACAAACATATATAAAGCATCCAGCAATATTTGTATAACATTGCATCTAATTATTTGAATATGATATTAATTCTATAAGTGCAAACATTAAAAATTTACAAGATTACATTCTTTCATTTTATGTATAATTTCTAAAATACAAGAAAAAATGGCCTGATTCTGGTGCCAATTGTATATATCTATCAGGAGGAATCATATTGGTGTCAAAGGATGTACAGTGGATCAGACCCATCATGGCCAATATTTTCAACATTAGAAGCCTAAATATAAACTCCTCAATCAATATTTAGGCCCCTCTTCTTCAATTCACTGCACACAAGAGTGCCACTGAGGTTAATTTATGATTTATTCCAATTCTCAAACTAACTACCTTGGACTCTTGCATATGAGAGTCAATTACTTCGACATACAAACCTTCTATTGCATGAGAAAAAGCAAACTGTTCAATTTTTTATGGGCTCCAGAATGCGTTAAATATAATGATGTTTATTTTTCTTTTTTTGTTATTTTGAAATAGAAACAATAGGTCAAACTCTCTCCACTGATCTGGCCCCTTTGTGTGGCTCTGGTTGTACTGATTGCATTTAGCCAGCTGAGATTTTCCCCTAGTTGAAGGGGAGCTCTTAGGTGGAGTGAGAGTGAAATAACTGGAAGTGGCTGGTGGGGTGTGATCAGAACACAGCTGTGTTCCTACAATTCTTAGCTTTTGGAAGTTACCTTGGGGACCTATACTGGGGCCACAGCTGTGCAGGGCAGAGAGCCAGGGATTCATAAATGGCTCCCCGTGGGGCACCTTCTTTCATGTACGAGGCAGATTTGGGTCTAGAAAGAATCTGGCCCAGTATGTATTGCCCTTATTTTTACACAATTATTACTTTGAAAATGATTGTAATTGATTTTGGAAACACGTTGATTACTATTCTCAGCTTGCTTGTATAGCTTGCTTGCCTTTGACTGTAAGAGAATGCCATCAGAGGCTTTCATGCTTGTGAATATGTTCCACGCACATTTCCATAGAGGAATATGTCTGTTCATGTACAACAGGGCAACTCTCATGCTTCAAGAATGCATTTCCACCAATTAGCACATGTATTAACCTGGAACTCTGGGGAAATAATTTCCAGGCCTGGTTTTATTACATAGGGGTGTTTTAAACAACAACTATCCAACTGGAGTAGCTTCCTTACTCGCAACATTTACTTTAAATTTACTTTATATGTATATAATCTTCATCTTGTTGCTCAAGAGCAGAAGGCTTTTAAATAGGGCTGTGCCAAACTGTTCAGTGGCTTGAGGGAGGAAAATCTGTTCCGTACCGATCTTCTGAATTGCTACACTATTCACAGACTTCTTGTGAATTCTAGTTGTGACACTGTAGGAACTAGAGGTGATCTTGTGCCATTGAAGTCAATGGGAGTTTTGCCATCGACTTCCATGGGGCCAGGATTGGGCCCTAAATGTGTAAGTGACCATGTGTTCTGGGTAGTAATCTTATGAATGTATGAAGACCTTTCTCCTGGTCCTTTGTTTCTCTGCGAAAATAAGTAAATTGCAGCTTTTACCAGCCAACAGTCAGTCTTACAGAGTTTCCAAATATTTTGTTGCCTTAGCTGACAATGTGTTGTCTGTATTGGCATTCTCGTGCTCTCACAAGAGATTAGCGCCACATAAGATTGCATTTTCTATTTATTCATATAACAGGTACAGCAAAGCAGATATGTGGCAAACTTCTCCAGGCTGTTTTGATTTGAGCTTATTACTGTTCTTCGGTAATCACTGAGGTAGAAAATACATTAAGAGTTAGAGGAAACTGTATTTGGATGATTATGCAATTAGTTTTTGTGTCTTTATGCCCTAACTGAATATATTAGTTATTAATTTTAACAGTGACTGCCATCTCTGAAAGTGTTACTAGTTAAAATTGTTTTAGCCCATCTGTGGTAACTTGGTTCTTTAGGAAAATCCAATGCTGCAATGAAATGGATTTAATTCTTTTATTTTTAATGTTTTCTATTTCTAACTAGATTTTTCCAGGCCTAAAAATAACACCATTTAAGGTACATACACAAAAGGATACTGTATTTTGCTATTTACTTAATATCATGACATTAAAATAAAAACCAAAAAATGTTTTTTTCTGAACTGATGATAATGTATTAGGATAGCCGTGTTAGTCTGTATCCACAAAAACAACGAGGAGTCCGGTGGCACCTTAAAGACTAACAGATTTATTTGGGCATAAACTTTTGTGGGTAAAAAATCCACTTCTTCAGATGCATGGAGTGAAAATTACAGATGCAGGCATAAATATACCGACACATGCCGAGAAGGGAGTTACCTTACAAGTGGAGAACCAGTGTTGACTAGTAATGATAATGTAGTTTCCTGACTCAATTTCCCTGAAATACACATTTTGAAGCCAAACGTAGTAAAATGAACTTTATGGCTTCAGCTTGAGCTTAGGGTGCTAAATCAGCATAACATCAAATACAGTTTGATATAGTTAGCATTATCTGTTCAGCTGAGGCATAGGACAGGTTTAGAAGAGAGCAGGGCCAAGCTTTTCAAAAATGGATGCTGAAAGTTAGGCTCCTGTGTTCAAACACTGAAGTCAGTGGGCACTCCAGAGTGCTCAGCATATTTCAAAATCAGGCTAGTTATTCAGGTGCTTAAATGCATGAATTTAGGAACCTACTTCTAGAAATACATTTTAAAAAAATATGGCCAGGGTATTTTTGAGGGAATTGACACATTATATTTGCCCTTTATCCACTCTGGGTGAGATTGTGGGCTGTTCCTCTAGGGCAGCACACACAATTGCAGTCCCAGGCGATGGGAGGCAAAGTCATCTGTGAACCCTCCCATTTCTGGACTGGCTGGGGGCTAAAACAGCCTCCAGTATAACTTAGAGTAGCTCACTGGGTTGCCTATGCCCAGCTCTGTAACCTGGAGTTGCCCCTCAGCATGCACTGTAGAATGACCCTGATATGTCCTCTTCTCTCCAGCTCCATTCCTGGCATGTCCCCTAAGTTAAGACTTAGAAGAGGTTTGCATTAGGGCATCCTCTGGCTGTTCTGTGTATTGCCCCTGTAACCCGATGATGACGAGGGTGCACTACACGTCCTCTTCTTTGCTCAATTGACAGAGGCTGAATCTGTTACAATTCCAGCAAAAGAGCCTTGTCTCTTTATCTTGAGTTGTAGTAGCTCATTCTTTTAGCTTTGGCAGACCCAAGTTCAGTCCTTCATGTGTACAGTCAGCCAAGATGGCAGCTTTCATATCTGCACCAGAGAATTTTCCTTCAGTCGGTTAGGGCTTTTATGGTCCCTGTCCACTGCTGCAGTGGTGTACTTGGCTTGTACAGAGAGGAGAATCCTCCCTATGTCTTAAAGGATCCCTGTCCTGATAAAAATCACATTTAAAAAAACCTCCTTACCTGTATCACTAATAACATATTTAGGCTAATTTATTAAAATTAAAAACCTTTTCTTGCTCTGGGTTTAGTTTGGCACTTGCCATTACTGTTATCTGTGAAGTTCAAAGGGTTTTTGGTGTTCTACCAGATATAGAAGAAGGAGCTTACGAATTAAGTCCTCGTTCCTGAAAGCTGATCCACACAGGCAGACCCTTTCAATTCAGTGGGCGCTGACTATGCTCAGCACCTTGAAAGATGTGTCCTCAGGCCCCTCAACTTCCCTGGGAGTTGCAGATGATCAAAGTATGCAGGAATGGATCTGTGGTAAAATTCAGTTTTTCTTATAACTTTTTATACACTAACATAACTCAGTTAAAATGTGTGTTTCCAATACTGCGGGGAGAATAGAAATCCATTAAACTGTCTCTTTTCTTTCTAGGCTTTGTAAAATTCAACAAAAACCATATTTTTGCTTTACAACTTTTTATGTATTCTTTCACTTTCCACAGTATACCCCCATGAGCAGTTCTGCAGATGAACGAACAGTAAAAAACCTTTAAATACTGTAAATAACTGAAATAATTTAACAGCTAAATGAGACTGAAAAAAACCCTCCTCTCCCCACTCCTCTCCACCAACTAAGGCTTTGTCCTCAGAATGAGTCTGAGTGAATAGATGTACTTTTCCGTGCACTATGTAGATCAACAGATATGGACTTCTTTGGAGTAATGAGTGAAACAAATTCCATAGTTGTGATCCCACCACAAAGAATATCCTGCTTCCAGTCCTCTGATGTACTAATCTAGGGATATTGTTGATTTGTGTGGTCCAGTTAGAAACATGGGAGTTGCTGTACTGATCAGACCCAAGGTCCATCTAGTCCAATACCCCCTCTTTGACCTAGGCCAGCACCAGGCGTTTCAGACATAGGCAAATGTGTAGTTATCTGTTCCCCTCCCCCACATTAGGTCTCATCCTGATCGTTAGAGATTGGCTTATGACCTGAAGCATGAATGTTTTGTTAACATTAATTATGATAATTGTGGATATTCTTGATATCAAAATAAAAGTCCACCCCCTTTTTGAATCTTTGTTAAGTTCTTGGCCTCAATGATTTCCTGTGGTAACAAGTTCCACAGTTTAATTACAGTACTCATGTGAAAAATTATTTCCTTTTTTATTTCTGAATTTCCCATCTTTTAATTTTTTGACTATACTTTAGTTCTTGCATTATGAGACAGGGAGAACAGAAGTTCCCAATCTACATTCTATAGACCATTCATTGTTTTATATATTTTTAACAAGTCCTCTCATATTTTTCTATTTTCTGAGGTAAACAATCCCAATCTTTTCAATCTCTCTTCACAGGAGAGTTTTTCCAGCCCCTTGATCTTTCTTGTCACCCTTCTCTGAACCCCTGTAATCCTTTGTGAGGTGGGGTGACCAGCACTGCATATAGTATTCCAGATGAGGCCACACCATTCTTTTATATAAAATCTTTATACAGTAAAAGCTGTGTTATCCGACACTTTATCAACCAGAAAAATCTATTAAATGTTATTTCTGATATCTCCCCATACAAATCTAGTATACTGCCCAGGAGGTTATGCAACTGCCCTCTACTTTTATGCAAAAGAAGCAGAAGACAAGTAAACAAGCTGATATCAGGGATTTATTCAAAAAAGCAGCTTCCAGGATGTGTCATAGGGTCATTACAGATTCAGCCCAATCTCCTACACCTTTTGTATCTACAATGATAATTGAGATTGATAATGATGACCCTGAGGCACTGCAAGATCCTGAAGTGCCTTCTGAATCATCAAAGAAAGATTAAATTATGTTCAGTATAATTTTAGTGTTAAGTGTATTTTTAGTGATCTGGGTGCACGCCATGCGCTGCCCATAGTGATATGTAGTGTCATAAGATAACCTACTGTATAGAAAACATTACCTGTATACATCTAAGTGCTTCAAGAAACCAACCACTCTGCAATGCAGTACTACTACTGGATTGGTGAACACTTGTTTACTTTACTACTGTATTTTATATTTTATTCATTTTATTGTATTCTAAGTCTTCGAAAATTGGTATTCCATTGGTAAAAGTATATCTCTCAGTTAACTGGAATATTTGATTAACCAGCATGCACCATTCCCCCAACATGCCGGATAACAAAAACTCTTACTGCATTCTGTATTATTCACCATCCCATTCAGTATGCAACCTAACATCTTCTTTGGGTTTTTTTTGACAACAGGTGCACACTGAACCAAGGTCTTAATTGAGCTGTGTGGGAATAATGACACCCAGGTCCCTTTCTTGAGCTGATCCTGTTAATTTAGAACCTTGTAAGGTGTATTAATAGTTTAATTTTTCCCCCTCCAATGTGCATTACTTTTCATTTTTAGACATTTAATTTAATTTACCATTGTATTGCCCGGTCACTAGCTTGTTTTGTGTCTCTGAAATTCCTCATGGTCCTCTCTAGTCCTAGCTAACCTAAATAACTATCTGCAAATTCTTCTACTTTACCTCTCACCCACCTTTCCAAAGTATTAATAATTCTATTAAACAACACAGGACCTAGTATAGAATCTTCAGGCACCCAGCTGTTAACCTTTTGCCACGATGAAAATTGACCATTAAATCCTATTATTTGTTTTCTGTCTGCTAGCCAGTTTTTGATCCATGACAATACTATCTTTCTCCTCATGACTACTTGCCTTTTTTAGTAGTCTCTTATGATGGACCCTGTCAAAGGCCTTTTGAAAGCCTAAATAAATTGAGGTCTACTTTATCTGCTACTTTGGCATGCTCAAAGAATTGTAGATTAGTGAAAGGTGATTTTGTTTTGTAGAATCTGTGCTGGTTAGGATTTTCCAGATGTTTTGTTGTTCTATTTTTAATGATAGTTTCACCCATTTTGCTTGGTACAGATATAAGGTTTGGTAGTCTGTTATTCACCTCTGGAGCCTTTTTAAATATAGGTACATAATTTGTTAACCTCCAATCCTCTGGAACAGTGGCTGTTTTAAAAATGAGATTGCTTATTCTTGTTAGCTCAGCCACTTTACTTAAGCTCCCTCAGAACTCCCTCAGAACTTTAAAAGCTTGATAACTTTTAAAACACATTGTCAACATCACATATCAATATATAAAAGGAAATATTTTTAAATCAAACTCTAGTAAGTTTTCAAGCAGCATTTCTCGTATTTTGTCTATCTGTAAATTTCAGTCATCATCTATGGAAATATTTTTTCATCCGTTTGTGTGCATATGGTGAAGTCAGCATTAACTAACCTTTACCAATAAAAATCTAATCCTAGGCCAGGAAGGTAAAGCCCTTCTCTGCACCTGTTCCAGTTTGAATTCATCTTTCTTAAACATGGGAGACCAGAATTGCACACACTATTCCAGATGAGGTCTCACCAGTGCCTTGTATAATGGTACTAACACTTCCCTGTCTCTGCTGGAAATACCTTGCCTGATACATCCTAGGACTACATAAGCTTTTTTCACAGCTGCATCACATTGACTGCTCATAGCTATCTTATGATCAACCAATACGCACAGGTCTTTCTCCTCCTCTATCGCTACCAACTGATAAGAACATAAGAACGGCCATACTGTGTCAGATCAAAGGTCCATCTACCCAATATCCTGTCTTCCGACAGTGGCCAATGCCAGGTGCCCCAGAGGGAATGAACAGAACAGGTAATCATCAAGTGATCCATCCCCTGTCACTCATTCCCAGTTCTGGCAAACAGAGGCTAGGGACACCATCCCTGCCCATCCTGGCTAATAGCCACTGATCAACCTATCCTCCATGAATTTATCTAGTTGTTTTTTGAACCCTGTTATAGTTTTGGCCTTCACAACATCCTCTGGCAAAGAGTTCCACAGACTGTGCGTTGTGTGAAAAAATGCTTCCTTTTGTTTGTTTTAAACCTGCTGCCTATTAATTTCATTTGGTGACCCCTAGTTCTTGTGTTATGAGAAGGAGTAAATAACACTTCCTTATTTACTTTCTCCACACCAATCATGATTTTATAGACCACAATCATATCGCCCCTTGTCTCTTTTCCACGATGAAAAGTCCCAGTCTTATTAATCTTTCCTCATACAGAAGCTGTCCCTAATAATTTTTGTTGCCCTTTTCTGACCTTTTTCCAATTCCAATATATCTTTTTTGAGCTGGGGTGACCACATCTGCATGCAATATTCAAGATGTGGGCGTACCATGGATTTATGTAGTGGCAATATGATATTTTTTGTCTTATTATGTATCCCTTTCTTAATGATTCCCAACATTCTGTTCGCTTTTTTGACTGCCGCTGCACATTGAGTGGATGTTTTCAGAGAACTATCCACAATGACTCCAAGATCTTTCTTGAGTGGTAAAAGTTAATTTAGACCCCATCATTTTATATGTATAGTTGGGATTATGTTTTCCAGTGTGCATTACTTGGCATTTGTCAACATTGACTTTCATCTGCCATTTTGTTGCCCAATCACCCAGTTTTGAGAGATCCTTTTGTAGCTCTTTGCAGTCTGCCTGGGACTTAACTATCTTGAGTAGTTTTGTTTCATCTGCAAATTTTGCCACCTCACTGTTTACCACTTTTTCCAGATCATTTATGAATATGTTGAATAGGACTGGTCCCAATACAGACCCCTTGGGGACACCACTATTTACCTTTCTCCATTCTGAAAACTGACCATTTATTCCTACCCTTTGTTTCCTATATTTTAACCAGTTACCAATCCATGAGAGGACCTTCCCTCTTATCCCATGATTGCTTACTTTGCTTAAGTACTCCAGTCAAAACTACTATTCCACCATGTTTCTGTTATCCCTATAATATATGGTTTCATGTCCTATACCAGTAGTTCTTGTTCCTCATTTTTGTTACCCAGGCTCCTTGCATTGGTACAAACATCTTAACTCTTGCTGCTTGGCTTCACCCACATTCCTTGCCCAATTGGGTACAATCATTCTACTGCCAGTGTCGCCTGTCTGACTGGTATCAGCACTATCCTTCCTCTTAATGTCCATTCTCCTCCCACTGCTGTTCCTTTCTCCATTGCTGTATCCTTTCTTACTCGATTTTCCTCCCTTTCAAGTTAAAATTAGTGGTGGAGATTACATTAACATCTCCCAATGGTCTCTCCTGAGTTCCAAGTTTAAAGCTCTTTTAATGAGTTGTGCCAACCTCCAACCCATAAATCTATTTCCCTCCCAACTCAGGGGGAGCCGATCCTATGAGAACTGTCTTCTGTCCATGAATGCCTCCCGTGGTCAAACATCCCAAAGCCCTCCTTATAACACCACTGCCTGAGCCATCTGTTGATCATAATCTTGTCTCGCCTTCACTCTCTTCCTCTAGGGACAGGCAGAATCCCACTGAAGATCACCTGATCCTTCATTTCCTTAAACGTCTTCCTCAGGCTGGCATAGTCTCCGTAGATGTGTTCCAGCGAGAATCTAGCTGTGTCATTTGTTCCCACATGAAGGACTATCAGTGGATACTTTCCTGCTCCCATTCAGCCTCCAGTATCTTAGCTCCTGGCAGACAGCACATCCTTCTGTTCTTGGGATCAGCTCTGGTGACAGGCCTGTCTGTTCTTCTTAGTAGGGAGTCCCCAGTCATGTAGATCTGCCTTTTTCTGGCGATGGTGTGATTATCTTGCCTTCCTCCTGTTCTTTCTGGCTGCATGTCCTCTTGTCTTTTATTCTGTCTTGCAATGTTCTGTGAGTCATACTGTATCCTCCTGGGGCTCTGAACTCTGTATATCTCAATTGGCTCTTTTCTTCTTATAGGTAGCTGCTTTTGTCGTCTTCCTTGCCTTCCCTCCTTTGGTTACAGCCTGCTGTGCTGCTCCTTCATTTTCCAACTCAGCAAACCTGTTCCTGAGTTCTATTTCTCATTCACTAGCCGGTCTTTTCCTCTGCCTGGTTTTTGTAGTCACATGCTTTCTCTGGCCACTTCCCTCACCCAGCAGTCTCCCCTCTGAGTTCTTCAGTCCAGTTTGCATCTGCGAGTCTTGACTTTTCCCTTCAGCCTCCTCTTGCCTTTGCTTCATCATCTGCTGGAACCCCCTTCAAAACTCAACCATAGTTTCCACCTGCATCTCCAAGCCTTAGATTTTCTGTTCCATCAGCTCTATCAGGCGGCACTTCATACAAATGAAGCTCTTTTCAGATTACCTGCTCTAGGATCATATACATCCCGCAGCTTCCACATCCGGTCATCTTCAATGTCTCTTCCATGGCTTTGGTCACAACCACTGCTACCTCTGTACCTGTCATAGCCTTCCCGCCTAAATTCCTGTTTTTGCCCCTAAGGATCATAAAAATTAGCACCATAAATGGCAATAACTTAACAGTCTCTGGAGAACACAAGGATTAAACTGATTTGAAGACTTTACTATCCTCGCCCCCTAATATGGATACTCCAGGTCATAGCTGAAACACTGTAGCCTGAAAGTACAGGGAAGCTTTTGCCTGTATTGTTTTTGTTCTGTGCATAATCAGAGTGTTTCAGATACCTAGAGCTGTCAGTCAATGCCTTTTAAAGATCACTGGCACAATTAAGAAAAAAAGTCTTTAACTGGAGAATCATTATAGGAATCTTTCAAAACTCCAGGAGGAATTTCAAATTCAGCGGCTGTTTGGTCTTCTTGTTTCTCTGTGAAATAGAGATAATAGCTGTTTATGAGGATGCTAAAATGATAATGCGTTTTGTGTTACTGGTGACTAATAATGTATTGTCAAATGGTGGGCTGGAAGATGCATGATTTTGTCATGTAGAAAACCTCTTCTCCCTCCCTAGCATTCCGAGAAGTACATTTTCTTTCTACCCCACATCACTTCTGTTTTTCACACAAAAATACGAGATCTTGTTTATTGCTTATATATGTCTTACTGGCTGTATTTAATACTCCCAGTATTTATTTCAATCACTATTGCAAAATTAGAAAGTGAGACTAAAAAGTGGAGTTCAATACAAAAAGGATTTGAGTATCAGACACAAGTCACCAAATATGAGACATCTCTAGTTAAGGGTGCATGTCAAATGTACTTTTTCTGTAGAAACATTTGTTTTGACTCAAAAGTCATTTTTAATCAAAAAAACATTTTGAATGAAAAATTTTGACCGGCTCTACTCAGCCTACCTCCCAGGCCAGTAACTGTGGAGTTACTATTCCGAAAGGAGGGAAGGGGGGAATTCCTCACAAGAGTGGCTGTGAAATCCCAGAATGATTGTTATAGAGTCTCCTGTAGTTTTCCTTAGGGCCAGCCCTGTGGCCCTGTGCAATTAATATATAGTACAATGGCAGTTTGGCTAAGAATGACACTGGAGGGACCCACTGAGCATAGCCTAAACTACTCTCGACATTCCCAAATGGGGAATATGCTGTCCCTGATTGACATTTTTAGCTAGGAACATTTTTTTTTATAAGGGCCAATCAGCCTAAAGTTGTCACTTCTCCCTGGTTGACGCTCTGCCACAGGAAACAAAGGGCCCATCAGACTGAAGATTATTCCTAAACAATAAGAGGGGAAGGAAGTCTGACAGGAAGGTGTAAGGACTAAAGCCATGTCAAATGGTGTAGACACCAGGAGAAAGAGAATTCTCATTAAAGGTATCATTTATTTCTCTTTCAGCGAATGAGCAGGAAAAATAGAACTAAGGGCTGAATTCTGCTCCCACTTAATGCAAGGGAAGTGTTGCCATTGATTTCAATAGGAGCAGGCCCTAAAGGAAACAACTTGAAATTTCTTATTTTCATAAGGATGCTGGCTTCTCACCAGGGACAGAGTAAAATGCAGCATCATTTGCAAATTCTATAACCATGTTTATTAAAAAGAAACCCTTTCTATTGTCATTTATGTTCCCGATACTTTTAACTTCTTCCCTGTTAAGACAGAGAGTTTGCATAATATGTTAGTATTTCTTATTTTCCCCTCAAGGCTCTGGCTGCTGGGTAAAGTCTTTATCAGTGAGTGGACAAAAATTAATGTTTTAACAAAATAACAATGAAACTGAAGTGAATTGGACTAGCCTTATCTAATATGAATTCTATTTCCTTAGTAGTGTGTAACATTCTCTGGGTTTTATCATAATTCTTTAAACGGATGACAATGATTTATTTTTGCTAGATGAATGAAGAAGCTAATTGGTGAATTGCTGGATAGAGGCTTTGTGAAATTAGCCCCAGATTGAATGGGAGTCTCTTAATGAACTGTTTTGTGTGCTTGCTTGTCATTAGACATTCTGGACCTGATTTTTCTCATGCTTACGCTAGGGTAAATCAAAGAAACTTCACTGATTCCATTGGTTTTGAACCAGTGGGAAAGACCAGGCCTTCTGTGTTTCTGATGTCAAATATATTTTTTCTACTATGGATACCTTGTTTAAAGGGAAGTCCGATAGATTAGTCCCAACATTTAGGTTTTTTTAGTTTACAAAAATTAAATGAGAGTTTTAGAAGAGTAATTTTAATATGAGTACTTTCATGATTTTGTAACTGTATATTTAAAATGAAGCTTATCCCTTGCCCTTTTGGATACCCAAAACGAAGAGCAACTAGGGGTAATTTTTTTAGATGTTCTAAGTACACAGAGTTCCTATTGACTTAAACTGTAATTGTGAGAACTCAACTCTTCTGAAAATCAGGCTCCTTAGTACATGAGAACTTAAGTGAAATTGGCTGAGAACTGAGCAGTCAAGTTTTGCTATCTCCATGAGTGAAATGCAACAAGTAAAATATGGAGCATAAATGGTGGAAATCCATGTGGTGTTTTTTGTTTTTGCTTTTAATTTCTGTGGGGTTTGTTGTTAATGTGTTTGGTGCTGTTAGCAAAATAGATTTGGAATTTAAAACAAACAAATGTGTTCTATTTGAGATACAAAGTTGGTGAGGTAATATCTTTTATTGAACCAACTTCTGTTGGTGAGAGAAACCAGCTTTGAGCCACACAGAGCTCTTCTTCAGGTCTGGGAAAGGTACGCTCGGAGTACTTTTCCCAGACCCGAAGAAGAGCTCTGTGTGGCTCAAAAGCTTGTCTCTCTCTCACCCATAGAAGTTGGTCCAATAAAGTTGGTCCTGAGACTGATACAGCTAGAACTACACTACATGCGTTCTACTTGTCATTTTCCCTTTAAAGGGACACCATCAACTTAAATATCAACATTCTGTTTAAATTTTTGTTATCTATCTACCAAAGTTACAAGTAACACCTGAGATTACTATGACGGAAAAACTGCTTAATTTAAATTCATGGCCATTTGTATTTCCATTTTCACTGTACACGCTTAGTATTGTTGACTCTGAGCATTAAAAAATCATGAGATTGGCATAAAAATCATGATTTTTTTCATTTTAGCTGACCCATGTGCCCCCACGGAGCTCCAATAAATCTACTGATTTGGTGGGATCTGTTACAGAATTGGGGCTCTAGTCAATTTCCCCTGCTGTTTGTGTGGGTCTTTCATGCGGCAACAAAGGGAGGTAAAAACATTTATCAAAATTAGGAAAACATGATTGTAAAAACACAAACATTGACATAGGGCAGGTGTAGTGCTTGAAGCTATTGGAATGGACCTAGTGGATTACCCAGTTCAATGTCCAGCTGGGAGAGGGCTCTCTAATCCCTCCAGGAGAGGAAAAAGAACAGTTTTAGGTGAGGGGAGACCAAGCTGATGAGGTTGTTGAAGGTTGCATGAGAACAGGAGCAGTCAAATAGAGGCAGCTGACTGGTAGAAGGTGGCCTGAGAGCTGGACAGAGACTCATCTTGTTGCTGACAAGGGGCCAGCGGTAGCTGGAGCAGAAGGATGCAGGAAGCAGCCTGCAAGTAAGATGGTGCAGTGGAAGGGTTGAAAGGAGGCTCTGACCTGTATGCCCTTTTACTGGAGTACCCCTTGGGACTGGACTAGGAACTGTTGTTTTGATCTTTATGTTGTAGCTTAAATTAATTGTTCCTAGAGCATTTGTACCTTGTATTTTTGGCAGCCCAAAGGAAGGAATGGTCTGAAAATGGAGTATTCAGAGCCTGGGAACCTATTGATGGCTAAAGCCTAGTTCTTGGAGCAGCTACAGTACTTGTCTCCAAGCTAGTGGTGCAGGAAGTATGCCACCAGACATCTAGGGATAGCACAGCACTCATACTGACACCTTACAGTGGGGATGCTTACACTAATTCTAAATAGACTTCATGTTGATGGGGTCACATAAATATGGTTTCAAAGTTTAACCTTATGCCCTATAACCCATTTCTTTGAGATGAAAAATAAAATTGCCTGTGTATAGAAACCAAGAAACTGTTTTTCATACTGTGTGATGGACAACATTTTGATTTGTATGATATTTATATGAACAGATGGGCTTTTCTGTACCAACAGGCTAACACCAGAGACCCTCAAAAGACTCTACAAATTGAACAATAATACAGGCCTGTAATATAAACTATTTATGAAGGAAAGTCATGTGTATGACAAGAAAGAGAGGTTTCTCCTGGAGTTTCCTAAGCAAGCAACTGCTCTTCATTAAGCTAAAGAATATCTTAAATACCTCAGAACAGCAGGGACACTTAATCCTCAGCTCTTCATAAACACTCCCATCTCTGAGGTGTTGAAGTCAGGTGTTTTGTACAATGCCTTCACAAGGTATGTCAAATAACATGACACCACACATTTAGTGCGTGGAATGGTGCAAACATGGGGAGCATGAGGAGGGATTTTGCCTCAATTAGCTAAGTGGAATTCCACAGCTTCTCCACAAAATCCTCCTCCATCATTTAGGAAAAGCATCACCTGCTCCCTTCCCTCCTTGGATGGTGTGACTGACCTCTTCTGCAGGCTGGTGCAGAAGGGCGCAGCCATGTCTTGCCTCCCACACACACCTCTCTACTCTTTTATTGGACTCCCTGGAAACACAGACTGCTATCCTGGTGCTTCAGTCTTACCCATTTGTCCTTCTTGGGTCTTGAAATCTATTCAGTTTACCATGCGGGGTTCTTTCAGATCAGGCCTTAAAAACTGAGGATGAGCTTTTCCAAGGGGATTATAGCCTCATTGATTTCGAAGGGAGTTTATGTGGCCAATCCCCTAGTCTCCTTTGATAATGTCAAACTGGGGGATCTATCTGGCTTGCGTGGATGTTAAAGGTCTCATGGCATTCTTTGTAACTAAGGGTCTGCCCTGGTGTCTTTGGCCAAAATTTCTCCCTCACCACTGTGTTTCAGTGGTAGGTGACATTTATAAAGCATTTTGAAATAAAAAGTGTTATTCAAATGTAAAACATTACTGTTGCTTTTAGACACAGTAAGTGAAAACCCCTGTGTGTTGGCCAACAATCCACCTCGATAAAATAGGTTTGAATGTCAGGGCAGACTATAATCTACAGCAGTGGTTCCCAAACTTTTTTCAGCCAAAGGACCCCTTTGGTATCTGACTAAATATCCTGGACCACTTTCATTTCCAGTACTACTGTAACATCCCTGCCAGAGTGACCTCTCACGTATGGTGAGTATGAGGTCACACTGTGCAGAAAACAAAATGGCAGCTGCCATGTGGCAAAACTGCCAGAATGCTGTTCTGGTGCAATCTGGCCTTGGCACAAGGGCCCCTGCATAACCCACAGTGGACCCTAGGAGTCCAAGGACTGCACTTTTGGAAAGACTGATCTACAGTCTATTGCTAAACATTTAGAAAACTCCTAGATTTTCACTATAATTTAAGATTAAGCCCCGTGACATGTATTAAAACAGGAATTATGTAATGAAGTCTTTCACAGCTCTTAAAAATGAAGAGTTAATGGTTGCTGCATTTTGCCTATACACCATCACTGAGTGATCATTATTTAACTAATTGTCTTGTAAAGGGCTGTGAGATACCTTGAGTAAGAAAGGCACTGCTATTTAAATA
This sequence comes from Emys orbicularis, assembly GCF_028017835.1. NCBI lineage: Eukaryota > Metazoa > Chordata > Testudines > Emydidae > Emys > Emys orbicularis. Next base: position 126,752,826 of record NC_088683.1, read on the forward strand.
AAACTAACAATTTCAATTCTAAATTTCTATACATGTTTTTTCAATCAGCCTGCAGGATGTCATTTGGTCAGGGTCACCTTTGAAGTGAGATACATTCCTAGTTCAATAAATGTGTAAATTAAAAAATGTTCTTGAGAAAGCAGATGCACAAGCAAGAACATGGTTGCATACTTAGTGTCACTTTTCTGTGCTATCACTGTGTTCCTAGCAGTAGCCAGACATCAATAAACCAAAACATATTTTTCTTCCTTAACATATTGTAATCCAGGATTAACATACACAAATCATTTTGATATACTTCATTAAAAAGTAGGCGATGGCTTTATAACCAGCTGAATAGAATCCAGTTTGCTGAGGGCAAAAAAGCTAATTGCAGGGAAGAAACTAAATAATGGATTTAAAACATAAAAGCCTGACACATTCATAATTCAGACTGAAACTCTGGGTCGGTTATCTGTACTTCACTATACTGTTATGCCTGGTGTGTGCATTATGGAGATATTAGCACAATGCATAATGTTGCACTATACATCCCCTCCAATACTTAGGCAAGTATAAGTACTGCCACCATTTTGATTTGTCCTGAAGGGAAGAATAATTGTCTTGTGAAGCTCCATCACAGCACCATGACATTTGCGTTCACATAGGATGATGCATAGAATGATTCTGTCTTTATTGTAGAGTGAGGTTCTGACAACTTTGGTAGATAAAAATCCTTGCACATTTTTTTATGGGAATATTAACCCAAGTTTTCTGGACCAATTCTATTAATGGTAACTTCATCCTACCTACTTTGAATTCCCCAGGTATTTTCAATTCAATGCAGTATTTTTTATTTCCTGTGCTAAACTGATTGATAGTGCTACTGTGTGCTGTTTAAATGACTATCACAACTGATCCCACAGGTGGATGTATTTCAGAGGCAGATGAAAGACCTCTTCTACATGTAGTTTAGTTTCCTTCTGAATGAAAGGAAATATGTAATAAGATTCCAGGATTGTTACTCTGTATGTCACTCTGAAGCCTAGAATGTCTTTTGAGTCAGCATGAAACAACTACAAGCTTGGTTTTGTTCAGAATATCGTCAGGTTCAGTCATCACTGGGCCCTGTGAGAACCAGATGGAATGTTGGCATCCGAAGGTTCCGTGGCAGTTGGAACATGACAGCTGATCAGAGGAAGTGGGAGTAACAGTTGCATGGGTAACAAACAGGTGGTTGTGCCTCCAGCCAGGGGGCAGTTCTGTGCAAAAAAATTTGGGGAACATGTTCCCACAGCAACGTTGCTCACTAGAACACCATGCATGCCCCCATGTTTGGCTTTTGCACACACATGACTTTAAGAATTACACCTATGTGAGAGCACTTTCAGCTACTAGTCTATATGTACTACGTTATCATTGTCATGCACTGCTGCAATGTTAACACATAGCATCGTCATGATACCTTGACTCTTCATTGTGATCCACTGTGAAAGTGCTAGGAGGGATCTTAAACCAGTGGTAAATAAAGGCTGTTCCTCCGCAGTTTTAATTTATGCCAGGATTGATTGGCTCAGGTTTTAGGGAGCTGCAGTCAACCCCTAAATATCTTGCCTGAGGCCACAGAATGATCAGTGCTAGGGCCAGGAATCGAATTTAGGAGGAGCCCTGGCTGCCAGTACCCTGCTCTAACTACACTTCTTCCTCATTTATTCCTTTCCCCCCATGTGTCTTTTGTGTATAATCTCATGAAGGTGCCTTTAATATTATTTGGTTTGTAGTGTTGTAACTGTGTTGGTCCCAGGATATGAGAGACAAGGTGGGTGAGGTAATATCTTTGATTGGACCAACTTCTGTTGGTGGAAGAGACAACCTTTCAAGATCCATGGGTCCTACACATGCTTATCACAGCATGCGGTGTACTTCATCCAGTGCATCTAAGGCCCCAACAACAACTATGTAGGTGAAACCAGACAATCACTATGCTCTCAAATGAACGCCCACAGAAAAATAAAAGAGAAAAACACCCTATCATCCATGGGCAAACATTTTTCGCAAAGTGATCACTCGATATCTGACCTCTCAGTCCTCATCCTTACAGGAAACCTGCCCAACTCCTTCAAAAGACGAGTTTGGGAATTTAAACTCATAATTCTGCTAGACACTAAAAATCATGGTAACAACAAAGACACTGGTTTTATGGCTCATTACAACAATTTGCAACCTACTTAACCCTTCCTTATCTTATGATTGCAGAGGTGTTAATTGCCCACTTTGTTTTAAGTGGTTTCTTGCAACCTGTGTTAAACCCTTATGCTTAACAATCGGTCCCACCTTGTATATAGCTATGACACTCTTGTTAACTTTTCCAAACCTGAAGAAGAGCTCCGTGAAGCTCAAAAACTTGTCTCTTCCACCAAGCGAAGTTGGCTGATAAAATATATTACCTCACCCACCTTGTCTCTCTCATATTTTTTTGTGTTCCTTCTATTGTACTCTGCCCTGGTAATTTGAATAGAAAATACATCCCATTGCACAACTGTTTGTGAACACCAGGAATTCGTAACTCGGAAATTCTGCTTCATATAATAACTACATTATCCTAGTGCTGGATAGTGATGGAGTCTGCTTTTGGGAATGGGGGTGGGAATCAGACTGCTCATACTTTGGACTAATTTCCAAGCTTAATTCGCCCTCCTCTTTCCCCTTTTCTTGTCCCTATCCCAAGACCTAACCCCTCCCTAGTTCCCGATAGGCCTCAGGAGTGGCTGCTACAAACAAAGATTGTGTGTTCTCCTCTGTAAAAACTGGCCTTGTTTTCTGTTGCTAGGCTACCCCATTCCAGCTCCCATTGAAGAAATGCTCCGTGGTGGGAAATGGTGGGATTCTGAAGAAGAGTGGCTGTGGCAGACAAATAGATCAAGCAGATTTTGTCATGCGGTAAGACAGAACCCTGCTGCAGCACTGCCTCCTCCCCCACCCCCGCTAAGTCTACGACCCTTCAAAGCTGTTTGTTTGTGATTAATCAGTTGTATCTTGCCTTTTTTTCTTTTTCAGGGTGATTTACACAAGTGATTTGGGGGGAGGGTAGGCTGACCAGATGTCCCGATTTTATAGGGACAGTCCCGATTTTTGGGTCTTTTTCTTAGATTATCCCCCACTCCTGTCCCAATTTTTCACATTTGCTGTCTGTTCACCTTAGGGGAGGGCAGCAGTGGCAGATTTATATGCCCTCCCTGGCTATGCAGAAGCTTATCTCTGGGAGATTTATAGATGGATGAATCCTATTAATTAGATGTTAGCCTGACAAACACAATGGCAGTGAGAGAGAAAGCTGCCTTTTCTTTTGCTTTCTAATTACATTAGGCAGGGTCTGATCCTACGAGGTGCTGAGTGTCCTCTTTTGAAACTCATATCCTCATCCCCACCCCATTGAAGTCAATCTGAGTAGATAGCACTTGATAGGGAGAGACCCAAAAATGAGACAGAGCGGGCTAAAATGTTTTCCTGTGATTTTTCTCCCCTAAGATTCAGTTCTGACCATCTGAAAATAGAGCAGACTTCTTTCCTTGACACAGTTTTCTTTAAACTCCCCTCGTTCTCTTTTTGCTCCTGCCTTTCTGAAGGTATTAGGATCTGTCAAGCAGGATGTTGTGCTATATAGTGCTTTCTTGATTGAATTTGGCACTGTCTAGATCTGCACTCTAGATATTGGAGGGGGGGAAGAAATTAGTTCCTCTTTGTTAAACATGAACAAGAAAAACGTTGTAGGGGGGAGGGGAGGAGGAAGGAAAGCTAAGCATTCCATTTCTCATCTCTATAGGAGTTTTTCATGGCTTTGAAATGGATTCAAAATTAACTCCCACTTCTAAGAGTTCCCTGATCAGATTTTGATGGCTCATTATAAAACTGTACTAATTTGTGAAAAAACAAACATTGTTACCATAATTCTGGTTTGCACCCAAGAGACCAAATACCTTCCTTAATAGAACAGAGAAGTAAACTACAGACAAAGGAAATATGTACTGTACACTTAAAATATATACAGGAAAAAAAATAGGCACGGAGGGAGACGGTGCATGGTTGCTCTTAAAACATTTAAATGTTGCATTTGCAACTAGATAACATTATTGCAGTATTCCCTAAAGTTCCTTATACTTAGTTTATGGAATACCTAAGGAATGCTTCAGTAATTAAAATTAGTTACAAAGACAATTAGAAAATTTTAAGGGCATCTCTTGTAGACTGATAGGAAAACATTTTCCAATACCAAAAGGGGAACTTGGCCATAGGCTATTTTTAGTGTATTGTGAGTTGGATAGAAGTGGTAAGGGGAAATCCTGCAAAGTCTAGCAGCTGATTGCAGGCAGGATTGCATTAGTCATACACTGTCATATTTGTGGGGAAAGGTTTAAGATCTTTTAAGTGTACTGGATAATATACAGGTGGTAAAATGCTTTTCATTAGCAGGTGGAGTAAGTTAGATTTAATTGGCCTTTTCCATATCTAATTGCTGTAATTCTATACTTGAGTGTAAAATATATATATATTTTACTTGGTAATGACTCCAAAAATTACATGAAGTTGCTTCAGCTTGCTAATAAGAGATCTTGGTGCAGCTTCCTTTAAAATATCTCTTCAATAACATCAAATATTACACCGATTTTAAACATATTGCTGTTTTTTCCTGTTCAAAATGTCTTTATTTTAAATTTATTCAGTTGCTATCCACCTCCTATAAACTCTGTCACAAGATTACAATTATATTCTTTGATATATTGTAATCACTGAAGTTAGTTAATTACACAGTGATGTGGAAAATGGAGGAGTTTAAACACATTCAGTTGCTTGAACATACACTAAATAATGTTGCAGTAATACAAAGATTGCATTAGAGCAGCAGATCTCAGTCTTTAAGATGTAGCCCACCACACCTAAAACTCAAAAGTATTTGGCATATCACCTTCATAATTGTACTCAGGGTAGTCATTATGGATTCTTATTTTGACAATATACCTTAAACCAGTGTTTCTGAACCTTTTCAGATTTGCCACCCCTTATTTGAAGACCACATTTTTGTGACCCTACCTTAAGTTTACTGTAAGAGTAAGAGTAGAAATTATATCAGTGATAACAATAAGCCTATATAATTTATTTGTGTTTGTGTTTTGAGATGTTGACAGAGAGTACTTGACCTTGAAGGGAAAGCGTGCATGGCAGCAGAAGGGGAGTGAGGTGGTTTGGGTTTTATTTTTTTTTTGCTTTAGGTTGAAATAAAATTTTCAATGCACCATGATCACTTTCGTAGCTGCTTCAGGGGGTCGTGACCCACCAGTTGAGAATCACTGCTTTAAACCAACCTAGGTGCCACCTGTTGGTGGCTTTTGTTCCACTAGTGACTAGTGGTATGTGTACTACAGTTGTGGATCAGTGCATTAGAATAAAGAACATAAATGAACATTTTCAAACACATTTTTTCATTTAAAAATTCAGATTTGTCCTTTTGACCTCCAGCCAGATTGACAGCACATTTATCCCTCTACAGATATACAGATTATACACCATCGTGCTTGTCTACCACATCAGCTTGCCATTGCCCATCCATATCCATAATAATTATATCGTTTCCCCTCAATATGGTTCCTTGCTGGTTTGAGTGATGTGTAAGCATCTTGATCATAAAGCCAATCAATCACCAGTTTCCTGTTCTTGCTTTATTATGCTGCTTAGTAGCCTGAAAATAGGGGAACACCCTGAAAGTCTTTTGGAAAAGTAATCATGATTGTACTTGTCCTCTGCATGGTCACTCAAAGGGGGAAAATGGGTTAAATGATCTCTTGCAAGGACTCAAGACAATCATTGTTCTTCATTTGATTATCTAGAGAATGAAGTAGTGAGCATGGCCACCCGATAAAAATAAGTTTGCTAAGCACTGTGTGCATTTGCTATTTGCTACATTTCCCATCCCCAGCTAAATTTTGCTAAATTTGGTGCTTATTAAAGAACTGTAGATGGAACCAAATATACTGCATCAATTTCTGTGCAACCCTTTCTGCTCCCTTCTTCAACTCTACCTGTGCACCTGAAGCCTAATTTGCAAGACAGTTACTTGGCCTGTCCAAAAGTGAGCCAACCAATTGAGTTTATCTGAGCTGGTTTCGTAATAAGAGCTGTCCCCCTGGCAGGGTCCACCTACAATGGCTCCTCCAGGAGCGTAAGACTATATAGTACCATATAGTATCATTAACTACCATTAGGGATGCAGGTTTATTACAGTGGTGAAAATTTCTTGGATACTGTGCTTTTCCTGTTTGTCTCCATGATTTTAATAAACTCACCCTGCAGCAGCAGCTCCTGCCCTGTGGGGTTGAGCTTCGCTCCCTGCTCCATATGTTGTGACCTGGTGTGAAGGGTCACAGCAGCTCTTAGGTCTGGCCCAGCTGCCCCTCCATCATGACAGCAGGAGGGGAATGGCACCAAGCCAAATTTGAAAGATTGGCGCTTACGACCTGGCGCTTGGGGTCACAGTGCCACTCAGGTTTGGCCTGGCTGCTCCTCCATCTGTTTAATAATTGAAAGGCAAAAAGACCATGCTTTGAAAACAAGAATTTTAAATCTCAGTGAAGCCTCTAATCCTGTCTAAAGAATTACACCCAGTGCCTCTCTATGGTCAATGCACCCATCTAGATTTTGGAGTACAGAGAACAAATATTGTAAGAATTACCAGTAAGATATGGAAAGAGTGACTTCTTTGTGGGATAAGCATAGTACAGTTCTTACTGCCTTGGGTAGTTTTATGTTTCCTCTTGATTCACCAGCTACCTATAGAGCATGAGGGTCTCAGCTGTGAAACAGGTACCACCTCATAGGGAACTCTGCATGTTGATCACATTTTTTCTATTGCCTTGGTTTCAGTGAGAAGATACAACAGATACCAGTGTATTCAAATCCATATTGCGTAGAGGCCAACAGTCAGAGGATTTATATAAGCTCTTGGCCTCAAGAAATTCTTTTCTCTCCCTTCCCCTGCCCAAGACCAAAAGATTCATTAAATGACTAATAAGTGGTTGTGGTATAATTAAAAATGCATGCTCCTCGCTAGTATGAAACTTCCACTTCACAGTCTGTCCAACACCTGTCTGGGACTTGGCATTGTGCAAACCAGCCTAAAAAATAATTGAAAAAAGCAAAGGGGCTTCTGCTGACCAGCTGGCTTCTTGCTGAATTTCCAGCTGGGTCCTCAGCCAATTTCTTAATGTTCCATGCTGCAGCACAAGCTGGGAGAGAGATTTACGGATGAAGGGAACTTGATTTTAAATGATGCATCTGGGGCTGGTTTATAAAAGCAGGCGTATTTATTCATATGTTTGGGTGATAAAGTTATGGCGATGCAATTATAAAGGACAATGATTTAAACAAGCATTGAGAGAGAGTGTACCTTGATTCAGTGAAAACTTGACCTGCCTGTGCATGTGTGTTTAAATATAAAGATACTGAGACTTATCCTCCCAAATGCAAAAAGTCCATTAGCTGGATTGCCAATCTGTTGTATTTCCCTGTAACAACAGATGACTAGGTTTACCGGGAAACTGGAGCAATCTATTATTTCTTTTGATGTGCTTGGTGCTCAGTTGGGGCTCCATTTTGCCACCCTTACTCACACTGAGTAATTACCTTACTTTTCAAGCAGTCGCATTGCTCTGCTAAGATATTATGCAACATCAATGAGGGTGGCAGAACTTGACCTGATGGAGGGCTCGCACGCAATTTGAAAGTGATTTGTGAGAGTTAAGAATTAGCTCTGGTACTAAAATGTCTCCAAGTCACCTTCTGTTTACTTGACTTCTGTCATCATTATATAATCCAAAATCCAAGTTCCCCAGATTCCCTTGCGAGACAGAAATGTAAGCAAATATTTATCTTGTTGTTAATGATGCTTTCCTCATAGTTAAGATTTCATTTTATTCAGGTCTTAAATTTGCTCTCTGTCATCAGACAAAATCCACAGCAGCTGCACAGAAAAATGTTTGAGAAAATAAAAGGAGATAACATTTTTTTTCATTCCTGGTGGTCCTAGCATCTATTAATATGTTACCAGATCTTCTGAAAGCACCACTACAGAGGGTTGAAAGTGGCTTGATTTTCTACATTTGTTGGGATTTTTTTGAGCGATGAAATAATAACTAAGGGGTATTAGAGTTTGTTTACAAGGACGTACGTATATTTTATAGAAAATTAAGAAACCCGCCGACCCCAAACCCCAAGATTTTCCATGTAATTAAAAAGTTCATGAAATCTTGCATTTCACACTTTCTCTCTTTTTATACCCCTCTACTTCCCACTTCAAAAAAGTGAAAGACAGAGTGGGATTTTCCTGCTGGTTTTGACATGAAAGTTTTGAAACATTTAAAAAAATGTTTATTGAAATTCTTTGTTTGGAATGTCATTGAAAAATGTTGACAGAGAAATTTTTCCAAGAAAAATGTTGTTATTGAACCCCCTTTTTTAATGAGAAAACAATTATCAAAACAAACAAAAACCCAGCCAGCTCAAGGGTCAATATTCCCCTTTTCTTCTTTTTAAGAATTGCAACCATGAAAAAGAGAAAACAATAGGGACACGTGGCTCTCTACAAATGACTTACACTATCTTCTCACCTTGGAATTTTTGGATAGCCTGAATATAAACCCATGCTTCTGATGGCTTGTATCTAAATTTATGCAAATATATGCAAATTTGCACAGTCCTGTTTTTGTTAGAGGATGTTGGCAGATTTGCATTAGTAATAAATATGCTTGAAATTGCACAGAAACAATGTGGTGTAATGGGCACACAGATATATCCTCCCACCCACCAACTCTGGACATAACACACTGCACACATGGTCAGTATGGATTGCAGAAGGGATCAGCCACAGTACTTCCTCCTCGTTATAAGGGTTTGGGGCTGTTCATTGAATGCAGTGAAAACACTTGCCAAGGACAGCAGTCAGACTGCGATGGTAATAGCATCCCTTGTTACTTGGCCCTGATTGACACTCTGCAATGAATGCGTACTACAGCATACAACCTTTCAGACTGGAAATAAGGTGCAAAATTTTTCACAGTGAGGGTAATTAAACTCTGGAGCAATTTACCAAGGATCCTGGTGGACTATTCATCATTGGCAAATTTTAAATCAAGATTGGATGTTTTTCTAAGAGATGCTCTAGCTCAAACGGGAATTATTTCAGGGAAGTTCTATGGCCTGTGTTATTCTGGAGGTCTGACTAGATGACCCTTCTGGTCTTTAGAATTTGTGAACATTACAGCATTAATCCTTTCTACGGTAATACTAGAAATTGGCACAGAAACTGAGCTCATTCCGTTCCCTATTCCCCCAAATTCCCACCTTTTACTGAGGCAGGCTATAGGCTCCATGCAATTTGAATCTAGTTGATACTTGGAATGAGCAACCAGTGTTCATTGCAGGTACATGACACCTATTTCCTGGAAGTAGTGCACAAAGGAACAGATTGGTGGAGCACACTTTTATATCTGGTCAGTCCTATAAACACAGGACATCCAGGAAAGGGGAGCTAAAGAGAGTTGGGGAAGAGTATAGTGCCACAAAAAAGGTAGATTTTCACAGGAGCAAGAGGATCTGAATTGGGCCAAAGAAATCTGTGTCATCCTGGTAACAGGAGAAAAGGGAATGAATATGAAATGATGTTGCTGTCTATGCTGGAGCCTGCCCTGCTTGACTTTTGAGTCCCCATAGCCACTGGGTTGAGTGCAGTTGCCTGTGTAGGTTAAAACAGCCAGAGGCTGTTTTACTTTTGGCTTGGCTTGCACCTCTTCTGAGCACGCACTTTTGGGGGGAGCATAATAAGCAGGGCTTTACAGTTGGCCATGCCCCCTTTCCTTCCCTTAGATCAGGGGTTCTCAAACCTTTTTTGTTGGGACCCTCTTTGAAAATATTTCAGGCTATGATGACCTCCCCCCAAAAGAAGTGACCATCTTCCCGCAGACCAGGCCACCCTTACTTCTGCACTGCTGCTGGCAGCGGCACTGTCTTCAGAGCTGGGTGCCTAGGCAGCCGCCAGCGCTCTACGGCCGTCCAGCTCTGAAGGCAGCACAGAAGTAAGGGTGGCAATACCGTAACCCCCCTACAATAGGCTTGTAACCCCCTTTTGGGTCAGGACCTCCAGCTTGAGAAATGCTGCCTTAGATCATACTCTGTTTCCCTATGCTGCAGTTTCAGTGAGTGAAGCAGGCAAGTGACATGGTTCTGCACAGGCTGTATTCATAGGGATTATAACAATGCATGGATGTTGGTGCACTTTGGTCTACATTTAGCATTATTTCCACTTTCCATCTCTTCATTGTGGAGCAGTTGGGTCTAGTTTCAGTGACAGTAGTTTCTGTCACTTTGTTTCTCTCAGTGTTCCCCTTTATCTAAGGCAGTCATTCTTTCCTAAAAATGACCTGCAAAGTAGAGTAGTGTACTTAATGTCTCCTGCAGCCAGGTTGTGGGATGCATTCAAACACAGAAATTCATGTTAAGTAACCACTAACAAATATTTTTTTCCTCCACCTTTGGAGTCCAGTTGGTACTTTCTGTTCCACTGAAGAGATTTCAGAACGTGACATCAAAAATACCACGTGTTTCATAGTTTGCAAGATATGTAGTCCATGATGGTTGTGATGTCACAGAATGATGCATTCTGGGACACAGTCAGCCAACAAGGAAAAGTACAGAGGGGAATGGAATTTTAAAAAAGTTAGCTGAAATGTCTTTCTGTGCATAATGTCCCCTTTTGCCTGTAGCCTATTAGCAGGGACATTCAATATATAAATCTAGGCACTTTTCATTATTTGCTTCAGAGTTTACTGTCAATACACTGATATAGGACCATCTCTTCAAAAGTGCATAAATTTGCACTTACCCACATTTTAGTGCAAAAATACCCTTTTGTAGATACACATATTGGGAGAGTTTGATGCTTAAATAAAGTGTAAGCAATTCTGAAGATTTAGCCCATAATCATGTTGTCATTTGGCCCAGTATTAGTATTGTAAATTTTCTGTCAGCTTGCATGACCTTATGTGCAAACTGGAACATGACAATTAAACATGACAGTCTGAAACTGGAACATGACAATTAAAAATCTTGGATGTCTTTGTTTCTGCAGATGCAACCTTCCTCCTCTGTCCAGTGAATACACCAAGGATGTTGGATCCAAGACCCAGCTGGTGACGGCTAATCCCAGTATAATTGAGAAAAGGTAGAAAGCACATTCTTTCTTGTTCAGCAAGGAGAAGGTTTCATCTATATCATAGATGTTGATGTGACAGAGTTATGTTCTTTAAATATTTTCAATATGAGGTTCTCGAGCCTAGGAATAATTCTGTGAGGAATACATATTCTTGTACTCACTTTAACAGATGAGGAAATTTAGGCACAGAGATAAAGGTGAATTGCCCCAGGTCAGCAAGCCAGAAGCAGAACCAGGAATAGAACCCCAAATTCCTGATTCACTTTACAGTGTATGAGCATAGGGGTGCAAACACTCAGGGCCAGAACCAGGCCATGTTCCGATTAGGACTCTTTGATGATGTCATCATCATGCATCTACTTGGTGAATAACTGAAATCTCATCCATAAAAAGTAGATGAAAGTCACTTTGCCATATTATGAGCCTAGTCTTGCCCCATTTAAGTAACGGAAGTTTTACATTGTCTGATCCCACTCACTCCCCCATCCCCATTTACCAATGGGGGCTGGATCAAGCCCTATTTTAAATGGATGAAACAAAAGAAGTAGGAGTAAACAAACCGCTCCTTCATGTTTTCCTTCTACCCTCTTAATACATGGGTTTATGAGGTTTATCCTTTAAAATGTTGCAGGCTTTGGCTTTAATGGCACTCTGTAATGTCTTTCCACTTTCTGGCTCTGCAGGAGAGGGGCTCCCTCCTGTGGTCCTCCTAAGACACACTGGACAGAGTCTTTCAGTGGTATCTAATCAAACCGTCCCAGACAATGGATTCTATGGGACAGATCCTCAGTTGATGTAAAGCGACATAGCTCCAATGAAGTCAAGGGACCTATGCTGACTTACAGCATCCAAAGATTAGGCCCTTCATGCGCTATTGATAGTTTTTGCAAGCCAGTCAAGCTTTGAAATGAGAACATTGCTATTGAACCATGAAGTGCTCAAAAGTTAGGAAGTAACAAAGTTAACATTGCAAGTGCAGACTTGGACTCTGCACCCTTTTGTATTTGCAGTACATTATAATTCTTACTTCAATTTCATGCCCACATACTACTATTAACATTCAATATAACATCATATTTTTTTTTTCAGCTTTAGTTACCTAGGGACAGTTTCTTGCAGTATCACCTACTGCTCTGTGAGTGCCAGACAATCAGAGAAAGTCATTTATACTGTATGGCAAGGACACCATGAACATTACTTATACAACCTATATGTGACATACAACCTATATGTCAATTTGCTGGCATATTGACCACCTCAATTCACAGCTAAGTTAGCTTTGTAACTTTGTAAGAGGTATATAAAATCATGAGTGATGTGGAGAAAGTGGATAAGGAAAAGTTATTTACTTATTCCCATAATACAAGAACTAGAGGTCATCAAATGAAATTAATAGGCAGCAGGTTTAAAACAAATAAAAGGAAGTTCTTCTTCACGCAGCGCACAGTCAACTTGTGGAACTCCTTACCTGAGGAGGTTGTGAAGGCTAGGACTATAACAGAGTTTAAAAGAGAACTGGATAAATTCATGGTGGTTAAGTCCATTAATGGCTATTAGCCAGGACGGGTAAGGAATGGTGTCCCTAGCCTCTGTCTGTCAGAGGATGGAGATGGATGGCAGGAGAGAGATCACTTGATCATTGCCTGTTAGGTTCACTCCCTCTGGGGCTCCTGGCATTGGCCACTGTTGGTAGACAGGATACTGGGCTAGATGGACCTTTGGTCTGACCCGGTACGGCCTTTCTTATGTTCTTTCTTATGTTCTTAACTGGCTAACTTGCACCTAAAGACGCTGCACTGCTTGTTGCAAAGAAAATATATAGTAAATGGATGCTAACAAAAGTGTCTGAATACCCATCTATGGATGATCTCGTGATAAAGGTACGGGAAGGGGTCTCAGGAGATCTAGGTTGAATTCCTATCCCTGCCATAGATTTCCTGTGTGACTTTGAGCAAGTCACTTACCTAAGAGAGAAGTTAACTTATCATATACCATGTCTATGGCGTAATGATATAGTGAACCATTCTGATAATAAATTACTTTTATTCTGTTTTTAATTGTAGTATTTCAAGATTCCCCACATGTATATCTAAGGTTGTAGGAAGTATTGTGTGATCTTCTGTTAGTTGAACAGTAGCATCTAATTTTTGACTGTTGTAAAGCAGGATTAAGTCTGTCCATGGAATTTCCTGATTTAGGGGTTATTTTAATGTAGTTTTTGTATGAATAAATACATGTATTTTATGTGTATGTATGTCTCACACACATTTAAATTAGGGGGTTTGATAGTGATCATAATAGTAATCACTAGTGGAAAAGGCGTTGTTTTTTAAATGCAAATTTTTGTCTTAGCAAATTCATCGCTATCGCCCATATGTGCTCTTTTTCATTGTCACTTTCTCACGTTTTCATTTTGCTGGCAAACTGTAGCAGGAAAACTTGTTTCCCGCTGTCTCCTCCAGAGACTGTATTGAAGAGACAGCTGGCAAAACCAAACAAACTTTCTTAGTAACAAGAACAGGAGTACTTGTGGCACCTTAGAGACTAACAAATTTATTTCAGCATAAGCTTTCCTGGGCTACAGCTCACTTCATCAGATGCATAGAGTGAAATACACAGACAGAAGATATTTATACATACAGAGAACATGAAAAGGTGGAAGTACGCTTACCAATTGAAAGAGGCCAATCAATTGAGATGAGCTATCAGTAGCAGCAGAAGAAAAAAAAAACCTTTGAAGTGATAATCGAGATGACCCATAGAAGGTGTGAGGAGAACTTAACATGGGGGAAAAAAATTCAATTAGTGTAATGACCAAACCATTCCCAGTCTCTGTTTAGACCTAAGTTAATTGTGTCTAATTTGCATATTAATTCGAGTTCAGCAGTCTCTCTTTGGAGTCTGTTTTTGAAGTTTTTTTGTTGCAAAACTGACACCTTCAAGTCTGTCACTGAGTGATTAGAGAGGTTGAAGTGTTCTCCCACTGGTTTTTTCTTCTGCTGCTACTGATAGCTCATCTCAATTGATTGGCCTCTTACAATTGGTATGCGTACTTCCACCTTTTCATGTTCTCTGTATGTATAAATATCTTCTGTCTGTGTGTTTCACTCTATGCATCTGAAGAAGTGAGCTATAGCCCACGAAAGCTTATGCTGAAATAAATGTGTTAGTCTCCAAGGTGCCACAAGTACTCCTGTTCTTTTTGCGGATACAGACTAACACGGCTGCTACTTTGAAACCTTTCTTAGTAACATAACTTGCTGCATGATTTCCCTTATTAGGTTTGTGAAACAGGAGGGTTTTCATGTTTTGGAATGTTTTGGAAAAAGATTGTGATTTCTCCCTCCCCCACACCCTCCCCTCATTTTCTTATTGTAGGGTTTGATTCTGCAATGTGCTGAGATCTCTGGCCTCAATCCAGAGAAACGCTATATCAGTCTTACTATGGAGTCACAGACAGTCTCCTTAGACCAGTGGTGGGCAACTTGCGGACTGCGGGCCAGCCGCTGGTGGGCCGCCAGACCATTTGTTTACATTTGCATGGCTGCCCACAGTTCCCAGTGGCCTCGGTTCACAATTCCCGGCCAATGGGAGCAGCAGGAAGTGGCAGCCAGGCCCACGCCACGTATGGGCCGCAGATTGCCCACCACTGCCTTAGACTCTTCAGCCTGTCTTGTCACCCAGACAAACAGGACTTTGTGATAAAAGGTTACTTAAACCAAAAATCACACCATATTTAGGTAGCTTCCAGTCCCAAAAGACCAGTCACTTATCTAGAGTACCAATTAATCTGGGGTCTTACATCAAAGACAACACTGGCAGCCAATTCTGTAGTAAACTAACTAAGGTTTATTAGCTAAAAGAAAAGGAAAGGAGAATTATCATTATTATTGCTACTACATTATAATGGGATCCAGATAAGTGAAAAGGATGCAAGAAACATCCCACTAGTTTTCATGAAGTTTAAACATCAAATACTCTTATACATTTAATAATCACTTTGATCTATTCTAATACACAAGTGAATTGGCCTGGGGCTCTGTCATGAGCTGTCACAGTATGTTAAGAGAAAATCTATGTCTCTTAATTTCTCTCTTACTGCTGCTATAGGAAAGCGGTGAGGGGAAGCAAATGTACATGTATTTTTAAAAAAACTCTAGGGGTGATCCTGAAAAATAGACAAATAAGCCCTTATATCTGTACCAGAGAAATTGGTAGAAATTATAACAAAAAGTAGAATTAAAAACCTGGAAGGTCATGGTAGGGTATAACCAGTACATTTTCTGCAAAGGAAAGTCTTTCAAATGGATCGATAAAGTAGGTGTTTAAGGAAAACCAGCTGATATAATTTATTTAAACTTTCAAAAGGCCTTTGACAAAATACCTCACAACAGGCTACTAAGGGAACTAAGTAGTCATGGGGCTAAAGACAAAGTATAGTTATGGATCCAGAACTGGGTAGGAGACAGGCAACAAAAAGTTGGATTTGAATGGTCAACTTTTATCGTGGCGAAAGGTGAACAGTGAGGTGCTTCAAGATTCTGCATTAGTGCCTGTGTTGTTTAATAATTCATGATTTCCCCCCCCCCAAATAAAAATCTTATTTTGAAAACTTCAGAATATATATTTTGTGTCCCCCTCCCCCCCCCCCCCCAAAAAAACGCATCTCAACCAGCTCTACCTACAAAATTTTTTTACTGTGCCCTAAAAGGTCATTGGAAAAAATGTTCTGAAATGTATTGCAGGCATAATTGTGTTTTATGCTCCTTACAAACTGAGAGAATAAAAAACCCACACACTCTCTTTTTCAATCTCTTGGTAGCAAGCACATCAGAGTAACATTATATGTTATAGACATAAACATATGCCTAGTGAAGATTAATTTCTTTCTTCAATTGCCCTTTTCTTTTTGTGAGTTAATTAAATCTGTGACTGAATCTAATATGCGTGAAAATGAGGAACTTAATAACATGTGAGCCTATCATACCCTTTAATGGAAAAAACAACTGGAGGAGTTGCAGTGGGCAAGAAAATCCTACAATATTCCCTTAACAAAGGAAACTAACAAAACTAGTTTCCTCCTGATTCATTCATCTTGTGGTGGGTTTGGTCTTCCTCCTCAGACAAGTGGTGGATTCAGTCCCTGAAATCTGCAGATCTCTGGTATCTTCAGAAGAGAAAGGGTCATCAGCACATAGGCTCTGTGCCCTCTCTGGGACCTCCTCAGCCCTAATCCTGATCACTCTCTATATCTGACCTATCAGTCCTCATCCTCAAAGGAAACCTGCACAACACTTTCAAAAGACGAGCGCGGGAGCTTAAATTCATATATTTGCTAGACTTAAAATCATGGACTGAATAGAGACGCTGGATTACAAGAATCTATAAACCACTAACAACCGCTGCCCTCCAGTTGCCTTTTCCCCACCCTTCATTCCCGCCTATGACTGTAGGGGTGCTAACAGGCCACTTTACCTTGAATGGTCCCTTCAAATATGTGTTAACTACTTATGCTAAACAATCTGTTCCACCTTGTATTTAGCTGTGACGCTCAGGGTATGCCTACACAGCAATAAGAACAGGAGTACTTGTGGCACCTTAGAGACTAACAAATTTATTTGGGCATAAGCTTTCGTGGGCTACAGCCCACTTCATCGGATGCGTGCAGTGGAAAATACAGTAGGAAGGTATATATATATATACAGAGAACATGAAAAAATGGGTGTTGCCATACTAACTATAACAAGAGTAATCAATAGCCCACAAAAGCTTATTCCCAAATAAATTTGTTAGTCTCTAAGGTGCCACAAGTACTCCTCGTTCTTTTTGCTGATACAGACTAACACGGCTACCACTCTGAAACCTACACAGCAATGTAAGCCTCTAGTTCGTGGGACTTGAGTCAGCTGACCAGTGTCAGGGAACCCTGGGCTTGAGCATCTACACTGCATTTTAACCCTAGATTAAGGATTTTCTGACCCGTGCTTGAACCTAGGACTCTGGCGTCCACACTGCAGTGTACAGACCCGAGTCAAAGTAACCCTATCCCAGAGTGGCTAGCACCCCCCCTCCCGCCCAAGTGTTTTAGGCCTATGACTGCACAGTTTGAGAAGCCTACCATCTAATCTGAGAACTGGGCTCTCCATCTCTAGGCTGAGTCACAATGGCAGGAAAATGCCCAGCTGCCCTTGTTTTGAGGATATTTAAGACATCAGTAGAGCCCTGCACAGATACAAAATTTGTATCCGCATCCGATCTGCAAAAATGATCTGTGGATATCCGCATCCGTGGATGTGGATGTCTGCAGATATAAAGCTGATATCCGCAGGGCTCTAGACATCAGTCTCCAGAGCTGTCAACTATTAAAACAAAACTGCAGTGCTTTTTTAAAATGGGATGTTCGATGAAGGTGTTTTTGTTGGGTTGTTTTTGTATTGATTTTTGTCTGTTTGTTTTGAAGTTTGATATAAAATGTAGGTTTCAGAGGAAAACCCCCACCCCTCGCCTGCTGCCGCTGGCTGCGGAGTGGTGAAGTGCCTCGGCAGATAAGGGATCCCTGGGAGGCAATGGGGAAGTTTTGGGGCTGGCTCCCACTCACCACCCTCACGGTGCATGCTGGCCAGGCGCCTCTGCACATGTAGCCCCTGAAGGGGGAGGTGACCCAGGACCCAGGGAGAGAGAGTGCAGCAGGACCAAATGGTTGCCCTGCGGGAGGGGGAGTGGCCAGGGTGTTGGGGGTCATCCCTCCCCCAGCTGTGCTGAGCCGAGAGCTGCAGGGCCATGGCTTAGTCCCCACTCTGCTCTCAGGTTCTTCCACCCCCCTCACCCTATCGTGGTGCTCCCTGGAGCTGCATGTGCAGGGTTGCCCAGGAAGCATGCACCAAAATCTGGCTGTGCTCTTGTGACCAGGAAGCAGCTCTCTTTGCAAAAAGCTTCTGATCGCTGTCCTTTGAAAACCCTGCAGGCTCTCTGATAGTGTGCTTGCAGACTGGTGTTCTGCAGATAATGGGTTCATGCTGACCTCAGCTGCTGCAATTTGCAAAGACACGTGTGGCTTCCATTTGCAATAGAGTGCAATACACTGCACCATGATTGTCAGCATAGAGAGGATTAAGGACGTTGCCCCAAGGAACTATGGGATACAGTCAGAGGACTTCTAGGACCTGAGTCAAGTTGGGGCCTCGTGCATACAGGAAAGCAATAGGGCTCAGACCCTTGGTCCCAGCTTAACACAGGCTCACACCCTCCAGCCCTGCAGGGTCCTGGGACCATTGGTTCGAGCCCTAGGTTAACACAATTGGTGTGTGGATGGAAGGGGGGTTAGGTTTGAGCCTTATATTGCTATGTAGACATACCCTCTGAATACGTTTCCCAGATCTGAAGAAGAGCTCTGAGTAAGCTCGAAAGCTTGACACTCTCACCAATAGAAGTTGGTCCAATAAAAGATATTACCTTACTCACCTTATCACTTAATATCCTGGGACTGACGGGACTACAAAAACACAGCATACAACTTTACCACTGTCATTTTTTGACTTTTGGGTACTTAAATGGACAACTTTAGAGCCCCATCTGGCAAATGCTTATGCACATGAGTAACTTTACCTATGTGAAAGAGTTTCACTGAAATTTTTGGGGCTACTTGTGTAAATATTTGCAAGATCAGGCTTTTAAGTTTACATTTTTCCATCCTAATGTAAGCTATTTTAAAATGTGTCATACATGAATGATTTTCAATTACTTAATAGCTGATGTTATAACAATTTGGAGCACATAAAATCATCTATACTTGAATATTTTAAAATTATTTTTGCCCCATGTTGCATCCTCAGAAAGGGAAGGTAGGAGAAAATTCAGGTTACAAAGTTCTAGGACTTCCTTTTCTTTGGAGGTGTAGAATGTTTATACTTGTAAATATCTTTAAAGAAAAATTAAATACATTTTCCCCAAATTAAACTATCTCACATATGTCCTATTCAACATATTCATAAATGATCTGGAAAAAGGGGTAAACAGATGATACAAAATTTGCAGATGATACAAAACTACTCAAGATAGTTAAGTCCCAGGCAGACTGCGAAGAGCCACAGAAAGTTCTCACAAAACTGGCTGGCTGGGCAACAAAATGACAGATGACATTCAATGTTGATAAATGCAAAGTAATGCACATTGGCAAACATAATCCCAACTATACATATCAGATGATGGGGTCTAAATTAGCTGTTACCACCCAAAAAAGATCTTGGCGTCATTGTGGATAGTTCTCTGAAAACATCCACTCAATGTGCAGCGGCAGTCAAAAAAGCAAACAGAATGTTGGGAATCATTAAGAAAGGGATAGATAATAAGACAGAAAATATCATATTGCCTCTATATAAATCCCTGGTATGCCCACATCTTGAATACTGCGTGCAGATGTGATCGCCCCAGCTCAAAAAAGATATATTGGAATTGGGAAAGATTCGGAAAAGGGCAACAAAAATGATTCGGGGTATGGAACAGATACCATATGAGGAGAGATTAATAAAAGTGGGACTTTTCAGCTTGGAAAAGAGATGACTAAGGGGGGATATGATAGAGGTCTATAAAATCATGACTGGTGTGGAGAAAGTAAATAAGGAAGTGTTATTTACTCCTTCTCATAACACAAGAACTATGGGTCACCAAATGAAATTAATAGGCAACAGGTTTTAAACAAAAGGAAGTATTTTTTCACACAATGCACAGTCAACCTGTGGAACTCCTTGCCAGAGGATGTTGTGAACATAACATAAGAACAGCCATACTGGGTCAGACCAAAGGTCCATATAGCCCAGTATCCTGTCTTCTGACAGTGGCCAATGCCAGGTGCCCCAGAGGGAATGAACAGGTAATCATCAAAGTGATCCATTCCCTGTCGCTCATTCCTAGCTTCTGGCAAACAGACTCTAGGGAGACCATCCCTGCCCATTTTGGCTAATAGCCATTGATGGACCTATCCTCCATGAATTTATCTAGTTCTTTTTAGAACCCTGTTATAGTGTTGGCCTTCACAACATCCTCTTCTTGTGGGGCATCGGGTATTGACCACTGTTGGAAGACAGGATACTGGGCTAGATGGACCTTTGGTCTGACCCAGTATGCACATTCTTATGTTCTACTTGAAAACACTCTGGGCCTGATTTTCCGCTGTCATGCTGGTTTTATGGTAGTATAGTGACTTCAGTGGAATTATTTTGGTATAAAATCTGTGTAACAGAGTGGAGGATCAAGCCCCCTGTTTGTGCCTTGTGGTTAAGAAATTGTCCTGGGACTGCGAGATCAGAGTTCAAGTCCAACCTTTGTCACAGAATTCCTCTGTGACCTTGTGCAAATCATTTAGGCCCTCATCTTCAACTGAAATCAATGAGAGTTAGGCACCTAAACACCTTTAAGGATCTGGGCCTTGGGTCCTGATTTCCTACTGTCTTGCACCTTGTGTAATAACACCTTTGGAAAGTGGCTGTAAAATACTATCCAATCAGAATGGTCACCAATCAAATGTTATCCAATCCGATTCCACTTTGCACAGGTTTAAATGACTACACAAGGTACAGGACACGGAAGAATCTTGGTTGTAATCTCTCTCTGTGCCTCTGTTCCTAATCCGATAATCAAAATTCCCTACCTCACAAAGGTGTGGTTTGGATATATGCGTTAATATTTGTGAAGTGCTCAGACACTACAGTGATTGGGGTCTGATGAGGGCTTAGCTAGATTGATTCTCTATCTACTGTTTCTTTATAAAACTAGAGGTTTTTTCTTTTGAGATTTTAAACTTCATTTTTGGTCTCTGCATAACAGCCTCTGCCTCTTTCTTCATGCCCACTCTTCTGCCCACTTCCTGTACACACATTAAAGGGACACTATCCATTTGTTCTGAAATTTAAGGTCTGTTTTGTTTAAAGATTTTGCTTTTATTTAAGTCAGTCTTAATACATATAGAAATATTTTCATCCCTTTTTTTTCCCAATGACAGTCGGGAAGGTTTTAGTTTTAAGTTTTCGGGTTTGCAGCGGGAGTGTATTATTCATTTCCCTGTTGGATTGGAAGCTAAATAACACTGCACTGGCAGATCAGAACCAGAAATAAATTGAAATTCAGTATAAACAGAATGTCACTCTCAAAACTGAATGAAAGACAAAAGGTAGCAAGCAACATATGTGGTGAAAAGTATTTTTTTTAAATGTCTTTCACTTTGAGATGCCACTTACACTTCAATGTGGCAAAGAGAGGTTTTCGTTCTTAAATACGCTGGGCCAAATTCATTGCTGGCTCTGTTAGGGGAAATTTGACCCATTATTGGTGTCCCTTCAAATGGTTCATTCTTATTTGCTCATTCATTTCCAGTGTTTATTCCCACACTGGCCTTCCCCTGCTAGTTGTGAGGAAACACTCCCAGAAGCTGAGAGAGCATCCCATTGAGACCCACCATTAAAGGCTACCAGCTAAAGCATGGATTCTGACTCAGCACCAGAGCTATTCTTAGTTTTCATTGTTTGTGGAAGATACACAGGATGAATAGCCTGGATGATGGCCTTGTAAAACTGAAAAGGTCAGGAGTAAAGAGAGCAGAGCAGTTAAATAAGAATTTGATCACACTGTATATACAGGGCCAGGGTCTTCCCTACCCCCTACCCTCACACATACACTGCTGGGTGTAAAACACTACTTCATGGGCCAATGAAGCCTGTTATGCTCTGGATGATTCTCCACAGGGGAATGGCAGGGAGTTCTACTTTTGTCCTCTCTCGAGTTCTGCCAGGGGCAGGTAGCTTTAGTTTTCATCAGAAACACCTAAAGAATCCTGCAGCTGGAGGCTGAAATGCAGATGTGTTGAATGGACACATCCTCAGGGAGTCCAAGTCATTCCTCCTTCACCACCAGCACCCCCCATTTTGGGGCAGCACTCTGTTTTTAACACCTCCCAGCAAAGAGGGGGTGGCACTGCAAATCCTTCCTTGCAGATTTCCTCTGAGGGGGACCCTGCACCATGATCTAGTCAGGCAGAAGCTAGTGTAAACTTGGAGTGAATTTAGCCCATTGACTACAAACCGCATGAAAGCACAGTTGAGGTTGTGAACGATTTCACCTTCGCTTAGTACTACAGCATCTGAAAGCTAATTTTAAAAAAAACATTGGAACATGAGATTCAGTGCTAAATTTGCTTCACCGGGTTTAACCTTGTCTTCTTGCTCATGTCCATCCTCTCCTAAGGCACACATGAATTACAACAGTCTGATCTTTCATTATATGATTATTTAAGCTGCTTCCATGTTTCTTTGTCAGGTATAAAGTAATCTCAGGGAAGATGTGTGTGGGTGAGTTCAGTACTGGGGTGCTGTAACTCAGCCAGGAGTTGATGGCTGGACTTTAGGATGGGTATCAGACTATTAGCAGGAGAGTTGCTGGGGGACAGTGGCATCTTCAGACCTTAGTGGAGGGTGGTGGCAGGGCCGCCCAGAGGGGGGGAGCAAGTGGGGCAATTTGCCTCAGGCCCCGCAGGGGCCCCCACGAGAGTTTTTCGGGGCCCGTGGAGCGGGGTCCTTTACTCGCTCCCGGGCCCCCGGAGCTTCTTCCGCTCCGGGTCTTCGGCGGCAGTTCGGCAGCGGGGGGGTCCTTCCGCTCCAGGACCCGTCGCCGAGGTGCCCTGAAGACCCGCGGCGGGGGGGCCTTCCGCCCCGGGACCCGCCGCCGAAGTGCCGGGTCTTTGGCGGCAATTCGGCGGCGGGGGCAAGCCAGTATGGGGTGTAAGTGCTTTGGAAAGGTGGGTAAGCAACATCATCCTCATTTTTCAAATGGGGTAACAGAGGCACAAAGAAGTTACGTGACTTGTGCGAGGTCACATAACGAGTCTCTGTTACAGTCCAGAATAGAATCGTCCTGGCCCCTAACCCAATGCTCAATTCATTGGACCACAGCTGGCCACTGTACCTGTTCTCAATAGACTTCCATGTCCAGGCCTGTCCATCCAGCATAGTTATTCAGCACTAAATTCACATACAGAATTTTAGATGGATGCTGTTAACTTACAGATCCCATGTTGTCTGAAAAGCTGCCAGCTGCTGTTGACTGTCAGATACCAATGCTATGGCAAGGCACAGTGGCATTAGATTCTTATCCATGGTGCTCCTTTGCCCATGTGCACAGGGTTACATCATTCAGCAAATCTGTGGTCAGAAGGAATTTTCCCTCCAGCACATATTGGCAGGGACCTTGTGGTTTTCACTTTCCTGTGGAGTAGGGATTATCCATTAGGCTCAGGGGAGAGTACTCAATTCTGGCAATTTTCCACAATCACTGAGAGCAGTGGGGAGTCCTTTTGAAAGACCTTGAACATCCTTCTTGTTTTCTGTGCCAGTGTTTCTATATATTGCTGGGTCAGCTCAGTTCTGTAGTATTTTTACTTCCTTACATATTGCCCTTGGTCATCCTATCTGGCAAATTTCTCATACTTAAAAGCTTAAATAACCACCTGAAGTTGCAGCCCTGGAAACTGGAGTAAAAAAAAATTGATTGGTGGTGATGAATGTATTTGCATTTAGACTAAGAAACAACCACAAGATGGGCATAAGATATTAATGTCCTTTTTTATTTTGCACTTATTTGTTACAAAGCATAATTTTGTTCCTTAGGGAGAACTGTATTTTAAAGGACAGATTCCACCCTCCGATGATTTTTGACCAGAAGCCATGCCATGTCTTGGAGGGTGTAATCATCTTCAGCTGGTTTAAATCATCTTAACTGTGAATTATGTCACATGAGGATGTGGTTCAACATTTTCAATTTAATTTTGTTTTAGAGGTATGAAAAATTCAGAAAGTTTCTTCCAATTACTGTATTACATTTGTTGCTGCAAGCAGAGGGAATGTTGTCTAATGGTTAGGACAGGGAGCTGGGAATCAAGCCATTCCCAACTGTGTCATTCACTAGGTGTATGACCGTGGACAAGCCCACCTTCACTTCAAATTACACATTTAGAAAACGGGTTAACAATTATATTTTCTGGCATGAGAGTGGATTTTTTAAAACAAATGTTCAAGTCCTTGAATGCATTGCATAAGTATTATTACATATTCTGTGAATGATTTTTCTTTTGCTATCCTGACAGGTCATAGTACACTATACACTCTTTACACTATATGTCATCCCATTGCACCCCTTCTGGACAAACATGACATTTGCAGGTGCTTCCTGCCTCATTTCCCCTTCTCCAAGGTGTGTCCCTTTGGCCTTTCTCACATGGAAAGGTGTTCATGATGTAGTTTGGACCCCCATCCAAGTTACTAAGCAAATTTAACCCCTTTCAGGGTAACAAAAGTCCAGCCAAATATCCAAAAGATTTTTCTGCCCCTCCTGAGCTACCTTTAAATCTTTCCTTGTTCTGTCACAGAGTGCTGACTCCTATGCTGCTTTCCCTGAAGTTCCTCTTGCAATCTATCACTCATTGGTGTTCCCTGTATCCTGCATACCCTACCTCAGGACCTTCCACATGAGCCTAACCTGCTTCCTGTAGGTTGTCTCCATGAATTTTCTCCACCCTTTTTATAAGGCCCATGTGTTCATCAGGCTGTCATCTGACCCCATTAGTCCCACCCACGAGGCTACAGAGGGTTGCCAGATTTTTCAACAACCACAAGCTGAACTGGGTATCAAAAGAAGTCCAAAACAAGCACCCAAACAACTCTTACAAATGTAAGTTCAAAGTTGCTTCTTTTTCGATAACTTGGCAATGAAAGGATGGCATGCTGGAAGTGAAACCTAACCAGAGAAAGGGTTGCAACACAGTTACCATATGTCTCTGCTGAGAGCTAGCCTTGTGCTTCTCCATATGTTATGTAGACTGGAGTGATCATCACCCTTCCTCCACTGGCTGGGATGGATCAGCACATCTATGCATCTTACTTTTACATAGTTTGCCAGCAGTTTGAGTCCTGCAAAGTGAATGAACAGTTGTACGCACAAAGCATTTGTGAAGTGCAAACATCTCAGTCAGCTGTCATGACAGTACCTCACTGCCTCAAAGTAAAAGACATCTTAATACACCAAGCTATGCAGGCTGTGTTCAGGAAGGAGGGTCAGTAATGGAGTTGGGCAAACGTTGTGACAATATTTCTGTGAATATTCATTCAATTTTTTTAACAAATTCACCCAGACAATGTTTGTGTCTTGTTTGCTTTCACTTTCCACAAATATTCATATTTATTGGCAGGAGTTTTCACTGAATCAGTAACTTTTAAGTGAATAGTGAAGAATACTAATGAAAAGTGAATACTGAATTCACAATTTAAATATCTGCACAAGAAACCAGTGTCAAAGAGTTCTGCTTTCTTGGGGTCTGATTCAAAGCCCACTGAAGTCAGTGTGTGTATGATGTCAACAGAAAATGTAGATCAACCCCCATACTTAGGGAATGAAAAACCACCATTGTGGCTTCAAAATAGCTTGAATTTTTAATATCCAATACTCACAGTGAATTGCTCTCTAGCAAGATATGGACAAATAATTATTTGCAGACAGGAATAATTTTTAATAATAACTTTGAATAATCAATATATTTGAAAAAATCTCAATCTGTCTGTGACCAACTCAAAAACTGAAAAACGTAACATAAGTTGTCAATTATTTGCTCTGAATTATTTGCCCAGCTCTAGTCCCTGTAAGTTTGGGCAGCAATTATATGTTTTCTTTTTCATATTCAATTGCATATTACAATCTGCTTCTTTCTCAACTAGTCTGGACTTGAGGATTCAATTGGACTAGAAATGCAGGCACAGCACAAATTACAGCTAATGGGTCAGATTCTCACCTGATATATATCTGTATAGGGCCATTGAAACCAGTGGAGCTATGCTAATTTATACCAGGTGAGTATCTAGCCCCCTGACTCTTTTTTCTCTCCTGCCAACATGTGAGCTCAGGCCTTTGTGTTTCTTCTGCTATACTTGATGGCATCCCTTACACCTGAAATAGGGTGTAGGCAATAAGCTCAGTTCTGTGTGGTCCTGGGAGTTTCCTACCAGGATGCTGAGTGCTTTCTCCGAAGCTGATGCTTTGCGGGTTCAGACCCAAAATACTTTAGGCGCTTGTGTTTTTATCATCTGTTTCAGGGAAAATGCAAAAAATGCTGCATTCACATTTTGATAGGTAAGTAAAAGAGGATCTGAATTTCGTATTTTGATAAGACTATTTCAAAATGTAAAACCAAGGATCTAATGGGGACTGATTCTCTGTGGCCTTTCACCTTGTGTAGTCATTTACGTCTGTGCAAGTTGACTGCAATTTGGGGGTAAACTGCTACCATCAGTGGTAGAGATTTACAACCAACATGACCAGATATAAATGACTACACAAGGCAGTGGAGAATCAGACCCATAGTCTTTAAAGACACAGTATACTAGGGAACACTATGAAGGTTTTGCAAGAGGTTTATTATTCCTAGCTTCTTAGTTAATTACCAGTTTAGGATCTGATTCACCACAGCAGTAACACCAGAATAAAACCGAAAAAATACACTGACAAATCAAGGCCTGGGTAAATTACCTTCTGCCTTATTAAATTCTCATTGCAGTTCCATTTCCATATGATATTCTTCACTTCCTGTTGTGGAAGCAGAGAAAGAACTGACAGGAAGTGACACCAGAAACACTACATTTTAAGGTCCAATCCTACAAGGTAGCTAATGCTTCCTGTGAGAAGCTGAGCAGCTTTGATTCTCATTGACTTCAGTGGAATCTCAACACCTTGTGGGGATCCACTCAGCACCTTACAGGACTGGGCCTTTTTGCTTACATTCAGTAAAGCATTTAGGCAAGTGCTTAAGTTATATTAGTTTGCAATGCTGGGTAAAATTTCTAAACGTGCCTAGGAGACTTAGGCTTCTAAGTCCCATTTTCAAAAATGTCTTAGGTACTTGGCAGCCAAAGACTCTTGAAACTCCATGGGACTTAGTGCCCAAGTCACTTTTGAAAATGGGACATAGGGTCCTAAGTCACTTAGGCAGTTTTGAAAATGTCACCTTCTGTGAAGTGCTTTGATGCTTGTGCAAGGGTCTTTTATAAAATCAGTAAATGTGAATCACAATAATAGAAATATTAATTGTTTCTTCTCTAATGTCTAGTTAGGTCAATGGCAAAACTCCCATTGACTTAGTGGAAGCAGGATTGTGGTTGTACAGTAAATGTCAAGGATATTCTCATTTATGTTAAGTTTTTGATGATTTTTTTAACATATGTTTAAAAACAGAGAAAATATTAACCTTGAGCTTCATGAGCCAGTGAATAGACATGCTTCATTCAATAGTTATGTTCATCTACTGTAGCTAGATCTGTATCTGT
This sequence comes from Emys orbicularis, assembly GCF_028017835.1. Lineage (NCBI taxonomy): Eukaryota > Metazoa > Chordata > Testudines > Emydidae > Emys > Emys orbicularis. The sequence goes on from NC_088683.1 coordinate 126,780,417, forward strand.
AGCTGTATCTGAATTGTGATTCTCTTTCTAAAATCATTCTAATGCTTTTAAAAAAGAGATTTTCAGTTTGTAAGCTGGTGGCAAGCGCATGATGAGACACATCTAGTAAGCTTTTGAATGACAATGAATAGTACTATTACTTCGGACTGAATTTGTTTATCTGGAATTATTTGTAACATTTGAAAGCAGCTGCCATTTGTGTATCAAACATTTTTCAAATAGGTGACTGGATGGCTTGAGGAGATGAAAAGCCCTGGGTCTTATCACTTTTACCTGTTCAAATCCAACCTCGGTTTGTACTGACTAGAGATTACCTAGACTTTAAACTCTTAGGAGCAAGAACTGTCTTTTTTTATGTAATTTGCACAGTGCCACAATGCAGTCCTAGTCCATGACTGAGGCCTCTAGACACTAGCACCATTTAAATAATCATGATAAAAAGTAAAAGAGAAGGTGATAAATTGGGATTGGGATCCCAATTTGGATTGGTTTTGGTTAAGGCTAGGGCTCTAGGCCACATCAGAGCTACCATTTTGGGCAATTTGCTCTGCTACTGCCTGCGTTGTGCTTTTTCTGTGAATGGCTAGAGGTCATCATAATGCATTTGCAGGCTCCCATAAAAGATTTCATTCACAATATGCTTTCTTCTAATGGGTTATGCACTGACTAAAAAGATTGAATACAGTAATTGGCCTTAGCTTTGGTCCTGGCTTTATCATCTTAAAGCTCTACCTAGCATAGGGCATTATAAAAGAGGCTTAGTGAAACTGAGATTTGGGGCCAGTGTTTCTAGTCACCCTTCCTAAACATATTCTAATCACCTTTAAACATACATATATTTTCCCCCTTGCTATCAGACACCAAACAGAGAAGCTGTCCTGTTACTGTTGAATTTGCTGTCCTTGACTGCGAACTTACCTCCATTGACATCAGTTTCTCTTACAGCATTAATCAGCAATTTGGAAAAAAAAATCCTGAAATATATTCAAATAAACAAACAAGTAATGGTTAATGCTAAGAGGTGTGTTGTTTACACAAAAATCAGATGTACAGTCATTCAGTGGGATTTAAGTACACGAGGCAAGGGCAGCCCCTGACCCTACCTCTAGAAGCGATGTTATTGTGTACAACTGCAAACAGTGCAAAATGACTGTATTTTTCAATGAGTGTCATAAATGTATCCGTTTCACCTTCACCAATTTTTACGTATAAGTGAAACCTCACAATGATTGCTTACCTGAGCCAGCAAAAGCAAAAAGATGATTATCAAATGACAACAGCACTCCAGCATCTAGTGCATTATTAATCATTTGTATTACAGTAGCACCTTGAGATTGTTTGGTGTTGTACATATACATATACAAGAAATGTTGGTAGGAAAGATCCCACGGGAAGCAAGTCTAAAGGGAAAAACAGTTCAAGAGAGTTGGCAGTTTTTCAAAGAGACATTATTAAGGGCACAAGAGCAAATTATCCCCCCATGTAGGAAAGATAGGAAGTATGGCAAGAGATCACCCTGGCTTAACCAGGAGATCTTCAATTATTTAACACTCAAGAAAGAGTCCTATAAAAAGTAGAAACTCGGTCAAATTACAAAGGTTGAATATAAACAAATAACACAAGTATGTAGGGACAAAATTAGAAAGGCCAAGGCACAAAACGAGAGTAAACTCGCTAGGGACATAAAGGGTAACAAGAAAATTCTACAAATACATTAGAAGCAAGAGGAAGACCCAGGACAGGGTAGGCCCTTTACTCAATGGGGGAGGGAGGAACAATAACAAGAAATGTGGAAACGGCAGAAGTAGCACTGGTCAGTATAATAATGCCTGCATCTGTAATTTTCACTCCATGCATCTGAAGAAATGGGGTTTTTACCCATGAAAGTTTATGCCCAAATAGATTTGTTAGTCTTTAAGGTGCCACCGGACTCCTTGTTGTTTTTGTGGATACAGACTAACACGGCTACCCCTCTGACACCGGAAAAATAATGGAGCAAATAACTAAGCAATCGATTTGCAAGCATCTGAGAAGATAATAAGGTGATAAGTAACAGCATGGATTTGTCAAGAACAAATTATGTCGAACCAACCTAATAGCTTTCTTTGACAGGGTAACAAGCCTTGTGGATAGTGAGGAAGGGGTTGATGTGATATATCTTGACTTTAGTAAGGCTTTTGATTCTGTCTCTTATGACCTTCTCATAAACAAACTAGGGAAATGCAACCTAGATGGCGCTACTATAAGGTGGGTGCAAACCTAGTTAGAAAACCATTCCTAGAGAGTAGTTATCAGTAGAAGAGCATATCAAGTGTGCTCCTGCAGGGATCAGTTCTGGGCCCAGTTCTGTTCAATATCTTCACCAGTGATTTAGATAATGGCGCAGAGAGTACACTTATACAGTTTGCGGATGATACCAAGCTGGGAGGGGTTGCAAGTGCTTTAGAGGATAGGATTAAAATTCAAAATGATCAGGACAAACTGGAGAAATGATCTGAAGTAAATAGGATGAAATTCAATAAAGACAAATGCAAAAGGAACAATCAGTTGCACACATACAAAATAGGAAATAACTGCCTAGGAAGGAGTACTGCGGAAAGGAATCTGTGGGTCATAGTGGACCACAAGCTAAATATGAGTCAACAGTGCAACAGTGCTGCAAAAAAAGCAAACATCACTCTGGGATGTATCAGCAGGAATGTTGTAAGCAAGACGTGAGAAGTAATTCTTCTGCTCTACTCCATGCTGATATGGCCTCAACTGGAGTATTGTGTCCAGTTCTGGGTGCCACATATCAGCAAAGATGTGGAAAAATTGGAGAAAGTCCAGTGGACAAATTGGAGAATGTCCAGAGAAGATCAAGAAAAATTATTAAAGTCCTTCCCTGTGAGGAAAGGTTGAAAAAATTGGGTTTGGTTAGTCTGGAGAAGAGAAGACTGAGAGGGGACATAACAGTTTTCAAGTACATAAGAGATTGTTACCAGAAGGAGGGAGAAAAATTGTTCTCCTTAACCTCTGGGGCTAGGACAAGAAGCAATGGGCTCAAATTACAGCAAGGGCAGTTTAGCTTGGACATTAGGAAAAACTTCCTAACTGTCAGGGTAGTTAAACACAGGAATAAATTGCCTAGGGACTTTGTGGAATCTCTGTCACTGGAGATTTTTAAGAGCAGTTTAGACAAACACCTGTCAAGATAATATATAGATAATATTTCATCCTGCCATGAGTGCAGGGGACTGGACTAGATGACCTGTCAAAGTTCCTTCCAGTTCTATGATTCAGTTCTCTGATTCTATGGTCCTTGCTCAAAGAGTTTGCAATCCAAATAGACAAGCCAGACAAAGGAAGTACTATTAACCCATTTTTTTTTAATGAATAGGGAACTGAGACACAGAGATTAAATAATTTGCCCAAGGTCAAACAGGAAGTCTGTGGTAGATCCAAGGAAATTGAACTCAGACCTCCTGAATCTCAGTTCATTGACTTTACAAAAAGACATCCCTCCTCCCCAGATCCAGGTGAAGGTCAGTAGCAGTGTCAGCAGAGTACTTCTTGACATAAGCAGTTCCTCCATTTTTTGATTACATCAATTTATTTTTCAATTTTTCATTACTTCTATTACCAGAAATGCAAAAAAATAGAAAAATCTAGTGAACAAGAAGATTGGGGGGTTGAGTCTCTGAAGTCAATAGGAGTTTTGATGGTACAAGGACTGCAGAACTGGTCACCTTGTGAACCAAAAGCAGCTATAATCCTATCTATCTTGCAGGTGGGGGGGGGGGGGAACTGAGATACTTTTTATTTATATATATGGAGATATACCCATCTCCTATAACTGGAAGGGACCCTGAAAGGTCATCAAGTCCAGCCCCCTGCCTTCACTATCAGGACCAAGTACTGATTTTTGCCCGAGATCCCTGAGTGGCCCCCTCAAGGATTGAACTCACAACGCTGGGTTTAGCAGGCCAATGCTCAGACCACTGAACTATGTATGTCACAGCCTGCATGGGTGAGAAGATCTCCATAAGCAGAAGCTCTGAAGGCATCAACCAGTTTCTCTGAGGAAACTGCATGAGACTATCCCAGAACAGGGGCTGCAGTACCCTTCGGGAGGCTGCTTTGTGCACATCTCAGACTATTCATTTTTGGTGGCTAGTTTGAAAAGATGAAGGCAGAACCATGATCCTGGCTTTCATTACCCTTCTTTGCCAGCATAGGGTCGTTGTGCTGCTGGTGGTGCTAGACTCTCCTATTTGTTGTATCCAGATCAAGTCTGGCACAATTCAGGAAGTTGAAGGACTGGAACAGGATCAGAAGAAGGGCGATGGTCTCCTTGTATGGCCTCCCTATCTCTTGCTCCCCGCACAGGGCTAACAACAATCTGGACCGAGATGCTCAGGCATATTTTTGCAGAGGCAATGGCAATATAGCACCTTGTTTCACATACCTTGCTTTTTAATTATAGATCCGTCACAAGTAAAAAAGTATTCTGTGCAACAGTTCAAAGATGACTATGAAGCCATAAGCCAGTAAGTGAGCATTTCAATCTCCCTGGTCATTCTATTACAGATTTAAAAGTCACTATCATTGAACAAAAAAACTTCAGAAACAGACTTCAAAGAGAAACAGCAGAACTAAAATTCGTTTGCAAATTTAACACCATTAATCTGGGTTTGAATAGGGACTGGGAGTGGCTGGCTCATTACAGAAGCAGCTTTTCCTCTCCTGGAATTGACACCTCCTCATCTATTATTGGGAGTGGACTACATCCACCCTGATTGAATTGGCCCTGTCAACACTGGTTCTCCACTTGCGAAGTAACTCCCTGCTCTCCATGTGTCAGTATATAATGCCTGCATCTGTAACTTTCACTCTATGCATCTGAAGAAGTGAGGTTTTTATCCATGAAAGTTTATGCCCAAATAAATCTGTTAGTCTTTAAGGTGCCACCAGACTCCTTGTTGTTTAAGCCGATAAGAGTATTTGGCTTTCTAGATTTTGTTCAGCACCTGCTTTTTCTTCTGAGTGTGAATGAAATAGAAAGAGGTTCTATGGAGAGGAAATGTATGCATAAGGGAGTTGATGAGGGAAACCATTTTCTATGAGCTTGAAAATGATCATTTCATTTTCTTTAAACCATATGTTGGTTCCTGTGGTGTATTATTTACTGGGGAGAACTAAAAATACCCATGTGTGCATGCAGCCAATAAGGAATATGTCAGTTAGGCTGCTCACTGTTGTTGTTTGCTGTCTTATTTAATTGCAGCCAATATGATTGCAGTATGTAAATCAGGAAATTATTTGCTTTATTTCCAGTAGGACTTCACTATGCAAATAAATGTAGGAAGAGAACAAAGAGGGAAAGAAAAAAAGTGTTGGGTGTGGGGGGAGAGAAATGGGTAGAAGGAGAAGAGCATATAAACCAGGGGTAGGCAACCTATGGCATGCGTGCCGAAGGCGGCACGCGAGCTGATTTTCAGTGGCACTCACACTGCCCGGGTACTGGCCACTGGTCCGGGTGGCTCTGCATTTCAATTTAATTTTAAATGAAGCTTCTTAAACATTTTAAAAATCTTATTTACTTTACATACAACAATAGTTTAGTTATGTATTATAGACTTATAGAAAGAGACCTTCTAAAAATGTTAACATGTTTTACTGGCACGCGAAACCTTAAATTAGAGTGAATAAATGAAGACTCGGCACACCACTTCTGAAAGGTTGCCGACCCCTGATATAAACTATTCATTAAGCAATGTATGAGGATGAATAGGGAAGATGAGGAGGAAAGGAGAAGGGAAAACTACCAATATCATCACAGCTCCATGAATTTTTCCTTGGTACCAGCTTGTTATATTTTATTCTGTAAGGAGACATTACCAGATTGTATTTTGTATCTGAATGCAGTTGATGAGCATTCCCAAAGGGAAAAACATATTATCAAACTGTCAGGGTTTAATTATTACTTTGCTAATGTTCCCATAAGAAAAACAAATGTTTGCTACATTGCTGGCTGTAACTCGCATTTCTGATTGAATTAAATGTGAGAAATAAAATAACGGTGTTATTTACATATTCATAAATCTCAGCAAAGCAGAACTAGACACCCTTGAATAATAGTGAGTCCAGTGATTTCACTGTTGGTTCAGTTATTTCTTCTTGAGCTATGCGACTGTTTTTTGCAGAACTTCAATCCACTTGAATTGACCCTTGGGTCTGAGATTGGATGCAGTCATGAGCCTCAGTCTATGCACATGAAAGTTCAGTGGGCAGAGGATGATTTTCACTAACATAAGAAGCCAGTGAAAGTTGCTTGGAGGTTTGAAATTGGAAGTGAATCAGCCCTGGCAGATTCAGCTGGAGTTTCACATTTCACCAACTTGAATCTCCAAGGAAATACATCAATAGCCAACCCCCTCTATAATCAGCTTTCCCCCTCCACCTGAAACAATTCCCAGGATGACCCCTCTCACCTCAGACACATCTAAGCTGAGAAGTAGGGTATTTCCTGGGGCTTGTTTGAGGGGTTGGAGAAGAAAGGTGCTCAGATACAACCATGGTGAAAGAAGAAATAGTGGATGAATGAATACATGCATAAAGTAATGATTAGTTATGTCTAAGTGTACTTGGTTGAATAGACACACACAAAATATTGATTGATTATGGCTCTGTAGTTGAAATTAGGTGGGTTTGAAAACTCAGATCTGAAGATGGACTCTCTCCTTTTTTCTCCCTTTACTCTTACTATGAATGGCAAATCTTATCTATAAATTTAGAAATCAGTTCTCTTGAATTTACAGTAGAGAGACTATTGATTTTTAGATGCACTGCTCCAATAACCTTATTTAGGCCTGTTGTTCTATACTGTATAAATGTAAAGTTGTCAGCAGGAAATATTTGGCCCCACTAAAAAACAACTCTCATTATGGTAATAAAATGTGCAAAAACGCAGGTGTTACTTTTATTTGTTTATATGGTTTATTAAGCATTTGTCATCAAAACACCTAGGTACTGTACAGTTTTCTTTTTAAAGAAATCAGTAGTTAAAAAACACAAAAATGGATCCAATGGCCCCCCCTTCCCAGCTCCAAAACAATCCTACGCCCCCATTCCCCTGGACCAGCCTTTTTGTCTCCTTTGATGACCCCTGACCTTCAACCTTCTTCTTACAGCAACTTTTCTTTCAATTAGCCTCCTAAGGGATATTCAATTCTCACTCTCCTCCTTTCTCTCCAGAAAACTCCTGAACCACCCATCTTTTGTGCAGCGTTTAAAATACAATACCACTCAGACTTTATTTGCTGTTTTGAACATTCCTCTCTAATGCACTACTTGTGTCCAGCGGGTGCAATTCTGGAAAGTGCTGAGCATCTCCTATAGTGTGCTAAATGCTCTCCACTTCCAGTGAAATTAATGGGAGTGAAGGGTGGTCAGTAACTTTCAAGAGATGTGCAGCACCTGACTAGACTAGGCCACCACTGTAACCACTAAGTAACACTCGCACAGATGGATACTTCCTTAAGGAGATGCCCAAACAGAGACATATAGGGGCAGATCCTCAGCTGGTGCAAATTGTTCTAGCTCTCCATAGTGATGACAGCTGAAGATCTGCTCCACCATATTTTGCCGTTCCTGTGAAGATGGAGATTACAACAGAGAAATTGTTTCCTTCTTTAGAGGAATAATAAAATTTTAATTCATTCCAGTTCAATTACAGGCAGATGAGCTATCAGATAATGCCTAATGAGTACAGGTGGATATGAATAGCTCTCTTTGAACAGGACTTATATGCAATGCATCATGTCTGTTTTGTTTTAAGGATGAAAATTGCACCATCTGCAACTGCAGGTGCATGAAAAACATTTTTCAAAGTCCCCTTAAAATAACATAAAAAGCACAATGGTGAGGGGAAAAAAACAGGGTTGTGCTGATTTACGCTGAGGATCTGGCCCAAAAAATCAGAACAACATAAAATGTATGGTGTTAGTGGTGGTGACTTATTGATGGTTTATCTATTCCTGGTTGGTTTGGACCTGATCGTGCAACTTAGTATGCCCAGGGCATTGATCAAGGTTTTTTAATTAGTAGACAAACTCTATTGGCCTCCATGGATGACGGTTGCTTGGGAGAAGCTGTTCTTACTTCCCCTGCTTTCAGTGCAGGAAATACTGATCTCTCCAATGGAGGAATAGCTGAGTAAGCATGCTCGAGAGAGTATTTTCAGTGCCGGTCAGAACCGAACATTAAGGGCCAGATTCTCATTTACACTGAGGCCTCTTTATGCCACTTTGTGACAGAGTGCTAGCAGCCTAGAGATGACCCAGCTCTCTGGTCACTAAGGTACTAGCTATTTGGCCCCTCAAGTGGATTTAATTGGGGTGATGGGTGCTCAGTGGTTTAATTAGGCAGGAGGCTGATGAGCTAATGTGAGCAATCAACCTGTGAAGTTAAAAGGACAGGAGAGAAGTGCAAGGGAGAGGCTGGTGGGTCTAGGGGATACAGGATCCTTGGATGGTAGATCTTGTTCTCCCCTCCATGAAGAGTGGGCTAAGGGGGAAGTTTATTTCCAATTGTATGTTGCCGCATAAGGCTGTACTGGTGAAGGCACATACTGTACATAATTATACTGTCATCAGCTGATGAGTCTTGAGATTCAGTTTAATGAAGTCAGAAGGTGCTTGATCATGGGACTGTTCAGTGGGTGGGTGATGCCCTTATGTAGTTTATAGAGATAATGATTTTACAGTAAACTGCCCAATCAATGCTTATCAGAGCTAGGAGATAAATATCTTATAAATAGCGATGAACAAACCACAAGAAGTTTGGATGTTCAGATAAACTCTGAAACATTTGGACAGTTAGTGCCTTATCCAACCAGTGAAGGCAGCAGAAAACCCTTCCTCCCACCAATTGCTTTCACTGGGTTTTGAATCAAGCCTCTGTTCAAAAATAGCTGAAATGTTTTGAAGTCACTTTTGTCCTTCTGCCTTCCCTTATTTGGCCCGGACTGAACTCTGAATCATACAGAGTTTTCCCATCACTAGTTTCATACTTTAATTCTGACCTCACCACTTTTTGATGATACATTGGGAAGTTTCTCTTCTCTGCCTCTAGCCTGCATTTCTCAAAAACGACTTTTTTCTGGCTATGACCTCAGGCACCCCCTAGATATGTCTTTAGTGTCTCTACCTTCTGCACTCCCTCATTATGTTCCAACCCCTGCCCTCACAACAAGGGTGTAGGTAGAAATCTGAATTACCTATATATCCTGGCTAACGTCAGTCTGTGCTGCAACTTCAATTCATAACATACCCATAATTTTCCATGGTAGATATGGCTTTGTGTGAGTGATCCCAATGCATGCAGTGAGGACAGTGAGATAAAGAGATCAAGCAATGTGTGTAAGTAATGAAGAACAAAGAGAAGTTGCCAGCTGCAATAGGAAATGTTGCCTGAGGAAATTAAAAATGGTATGACGTATTATACATGGTGTGTGACCACCTATACTCCTGCTTCACAAGTGGGCTGTCAGATTATGATTATGGAGCTTTGTTTCTCTTAGAGATTGTGACCGTGGTGTTTATTTTAAAAAAACTGATGGCTGTGTGTTCATTTTTATAGCCTTTTATCACTCTTCTCTAACTATTGTACACAAACACACACTCCCAGTTTCTATTTCTATTATCAAGGGGCCCAATTCAAAGCCCACTGAAGTCAATGCAAAAATGTCCATTGACTCCTATGGGTTTTGGATTAGGCCCTATAAAAGGTGTTCTTTTCTCTCCTCCTCTCCAACAGGGCAGGTGTTACATAACTTCTGCAGATAAACTGATTAAAACATATTAAGCCAAATTCTCTACTGGAGTAACTTTGTTGATGTTAGACATGACATCAATAGAGTTATGCCAGGAAGAGAGAATTCGGTCCAGTATTCTTTGAACATAGTACAGTTCCACAGCTCTGAAATAATATAATATACCTTTGTGTTGAAATATTTCAATACTTTTAGTGTGTTCTCAGCAATTTATATACAGCATAGTACCTTGTATGTGGTCAATATTTTCACTGGCAGCCTTTGTCATTTTTAATAATTCTGTCGAATAACCGTTTCATCCTGTGTAAGATTTTTAGCCATAGATAGCGCATTATTCTTTGCCTGCTAGAAGATTTCTTGTCACAGCACACTTGCAAGTACACCATTAGTGCACTATACATCATCCCTTAAATTTATGGAGATAAATGCCATACCTCAAGCTAAGCTAATATATATCCTCTGTGAAGTACATACACATGGGATAAGTATCATGACGATACTGAATTAATCTTTGCTGGGTTGGGATAACTCCATCACTCAGTGAATTTTCTTTTGCAGTAGACGTACAAGTGTATAATGAATCCACTCTTATCAAGTGAAGATCATTTCAGTTTCCTCAAATAGTGTTATGATATATTGCATTTGTGCTACTTCTTCCTGCACAATGACAGTCTTGCCATTGAATTTTATGAGATCAGGAGTAGGTAGTTGTTTTTTTGTCATATCTTTTCTCCTCTGGCTGTATCTTTTTAAGTGCACCATTGCTGTATTTTCCAAGTTTCCACCTGTCGTGTGTGTGTATTTCCCTGCCTCTTCTGGTCCCATCCCTATATCTCATTATAGCTGTCTCTCAGTGCTTTGAAGATATATAGCACTGTCTAAGATCTAAATATTATTATCTGTCCCCACTATGGAGTGGGGATAATTGAGGGGACAGAAGAGAGAGAAAACCAAGCTCACAACTCAGAGCATGCAACTGGGCCCTGCTCAGGATTATAGTGACAACTCCCTCACGAACAACGTCTGTACACAGAGAATCCATCAGGGATGTGCACCTCACTTACAGATCCCACCAGCTGCTGTGCACATCTGGCTTGATTCTGTTGTTCATGCTCCCCTGGGTCCCAGCAGCATGATGTGCATTTTAAAGATGCCTGATGTTGGGGTTTGGGTTTTTGGGGTTTTTTTTTTTTAGTTTATACACAATTTCCTGCCTGGGGATGCACATATTTTTCAGGGTTCTGCACTGAAGCCCACCTTCTGAGCATGACATGCTGGCTGGGCTCCTGATTATTCTCCTTGTATGAGCATCATCTGTGCACAGGCTGACCTGGTGTTGCCTGGCAGAGCAACACTCGTTGTTTTGTGCCACATCTAATTTTGTTTTGCAGGATGGCACGTGTGTTACATGTTCCTCACTGGTGCATGTTGTATGCATGGTGGGATTGTCGGGCTTCCTGTGTGTATTTCACTGACTCTTCTGTGCTCATCCCTTTCTCAGCTCCATGTTTTTTTTCTGTCATTTCAAGCCCCATTATCCTTTGTGTCTCAGCATAACCTTTGTCATTCTAATTTTCATGACTGTATCCCCTTCTATCCTCTCTTATGCCTTTGCTTTTCAGGTACAGTACCACAGAGGAGAGTCAATTAATAACTGTATGACTTGGCAGAGCCAGCCTTTAGATAGGGGAAGCCTGCAGCCCTGGGCCCAAACTTTTTTTTTTTTTAAATACATGTTTCTAGTAGAGCTGTGTGAATAATGAATTTTTCAGTTCACTAGCACTTTAAAAAAAAATCATTTTAGGTCAACCTGAAAATGAAATGTTTGACAAATCGAAAAGTTGAAAAATAATTAATTTTGGGTCCTATTAAATGTTTTGTTTGAGTCAAAACAAAATGTTTTGTTTCTATTTTGAGATTTTCTTTTTCAAAAATTAAAAAAAAACACAATTACCTTTAAATTTTGAAACAAAAAGTTGTTTCAAATTGAAATATTTGGTTTAAAAAAAAAAAGTCCACACAAAACATTTAGATTTTTGCACAATGTTTTTTTAGGTTTTTATCAAAACAATTTGTGGAACTCTACATGCATGGTCATTTTACATAATTTCCCTATCCCTTTGAACATCCAAATGTAATATTTGCATGTCCTGTGTTTGTAAGTGGGGTTCTCCGTGTCATAGAAAGGACATTTGCAGGATCTAAAACCTCTTGTTAGTAATCTCTAATACTCAAGAATGTAGCCCGTTCAAATTATTTTGCTTTGTTTTTCTATTTCTTTCTCTACATGTAAAACAAATGCAAAGCCTTTCGTTTATCTGTACTGTATGGAAAATGATTGGCATTTTAAAGAGTAAGTCCTGTAGCATCACTTATAAGTTTTAGTGAAGAGAATCTTTCTGCAAGGAGCTAGTTGTTAAGGTATTTGTTGAAGGAGTACATAGATCTCTCTCTCTCACACACACACACACACACACACACACGTATGTTGGGGGAGGGAATGTAAGGAGAAAGGCATTAATGTGCAATTTGTTCCAGAACCATCAGAAAGAAAGAAAGGAAGAAGCAGCTGAGACAAAACAGACTGGGGAAGAGAGAGGAAATAACATTGGGTGGCAAAGATGATAACAGACAAACTCAAAAGGAAGAATGTTAGTGGAAATATTCTGCGTTGTAACCTCATTTCCTAAGACTGTTATAAGGTCATTCTGGTAGGAAGTATCAGAAGTGCATGTCTGTATCTTTAAGAACTAAACTCATTACAAAATAGACAGCACTAAGAATTATATATGTTTCTGATTTCCATGGTCTCCTTTGCCATTTCTCCTTTCTGTGTTTCTCCCCCTCAGGAAATGTCTGCATTGAATTGTTAATTTTTGCTCATATTTCTAAACTCTTTAGGTGCCTTTGTATTATTTCTCTGTCCTAGTGACACTCATCCAAATTTAATACCACTTGGAAATGTCACCATTTATCCTCTCTTCCAAATCACAAATGCTGTGCTGCCCTGCTAGACACCTCCACCCATCTCAATATAAGATTGTTCGTCACTGTTGGATATTTAAAACACAGTGAATTCAGTATCCTGTGCTTTCAAGGATATAAAGAGTGGATTGATAATTTTTGCTCTCTTCTGATTCCCTTCAACAGACATAACTGATTGCAGCGACAGTCTGGTCCAGTGTTCAGCGATGTCAATGGGAGCTAGATCAATCCCTTATCAGTAATGTTGATGATGCACAAAGTGTAATAGAATCCAGTGCATTCCCTCTCAGATGTGTGATTTTCAGGGCCAACAGGAGTAAACAAGCAATAAAAACTTAACTTTGTCCTTAAAATCAGTAGCTATGGCTCTAAATACAGCCAGTCTGTTGAATAATAAGTTACTGTTTTTATGTACGCTCACTTTTTTGGGTAGAATTGCACTTTTAAGGCTATAATTCCATCTTGGGTGCTCCGTAACATGAGCAAACCTCTCTAGCTTTGCCTTAATGATTCATGCCAGCAAAAGCATTTGATGGAGTAAAGGCAGAGGTAAAATATTTCTTTACTTTGGAAAATATAATCCCAACTATACATATAAAGTGACGGGGTCTCAATTAGCTGTTACCACTCATGAAAGAGATCTTGGAGTGATTGTGGATAGTTTTTCGACAACATCCACTCAATGTGCAGCGGCAGTCAAAAAAGCTAATAGAATGTTGGGAATCATTAGGAAAGGGATAGATAAGACCGAAAATATCATATTGCCTCTATATAAATCCATGGTAGGCCCACATTTTGAATACTGCGTGCAGATGTGGTCGCCCCATCTCTAAAAAGATACATTGGAATTGGAAAAGGTACAGAAAAGGGCAACAAAAATGATTAGGGGTATGGAACGGCTGCCATTTGAGGAGAGATTAATAAGACGAACTTTTCAACTTGGAAAAGAGATTGGAGGGGATATGATAGAGGTCTATAAAATCATGACTGGTATGGGGAAAGTAAATAAGGACGTGTTATTTACTCCTTCTCATAACACAAGAACTAGGGGGTCACCAAATGAAATTATTAGACAGCAGGTTTAAAACAAACAAAAGGAAGTATTTCTTCACACAATACACAGTCAGCATGTGGAACTCTTTGCTAGAGGATGTTGTGAAGGCCAAGACTATAACAGGGTTCAAAAAAGAACCAGATAAATTAATGGAGGATAGGTCCAGCAGTGGCTATTAGCCAGGATGGGCAGGGATGGTGTCCGTAGCCTCTGTTTGCCAGATTCTGGGAATGGGTGACTAGGGATGGATCACTTCATGATTACCTGTTCTGTTCATTCCCTCCAAAGGACCTGGCATTGGCCACAGTCAGAAGACAGGATACTGGGCTAGATGGACCTTTGGTCTGACCCACTATAGCCATTCTTATGTTCCCTTTAAGATCTCCCAGGCTCTGTTGCACACAGTGTCCTCAAGAGCAGTGGTTAGAGGTATATTGTATTGCATATACTTAGAGGTTACTCAGCACACTTGGAACAAAACTGAGAGCATTGTGCCTTCCTCCCATGCCTCTGTGGTGAGCTTTCCTGTAATCTGGAATGACAGGTAAGAATTGTTTTTCTTTAATTACAGTTTCACTGAGTGTTATTTTCCATCAGTGAATGGTTTACAAGATGCTCCTACAGTATCAGCTGAACACTTTAGTTATCCCCAACCTGACTGACAGGCCTTTGCTATCATGCTTTGATTTTAAGTAAGAACTGTAAGGGGTCGGACTCACCCCTGCGGCGCCTCCTGCTGGTCTCTCAGGTAATTAGCTCCATCCAACCTCCGGAGCGTCCTATGCAGGCCGGTGATCCGCCTGGCCTCTTCTGGCCCCCGTGTCCCTCCCAGGACCCTGGTGCCCTTATCTGGGGGGGGGGGGCTGCCCCCTGGCAGAACCCCTTTCTCTGGGTTTCCCCTCCCCAGGGAACCCCCACCCACTATCCTCACCTTGCCTCAGGATAAGGCATATCCACCCTGCTACATCCCCCCCCTCAAGATCACCACCCCTGGGGGTAGGGGTGTCTCCTGGCCTGGGCCAATTGCCCGTGCGCCTCCAGAGCTGCCCGCTTCTTCTCGCTGTCTTCTAGCCGCTTCCGCACGTAGGTCTCCTCCTCGACGACAGCCTCATACTCCTTAGCGAGGTCCAAGGCTCTCGCTTTGGCCTCGCGGAGGGCCCGCTCTGCAGCCTCCAGCTGTGCACGCAAGCCCGACTCCCACAGTGACCTGCCCCACTACAGACTGGGTCCCGGCCTCGTGCTGGGCCCAGTCAGTCTGGGTCTCCTCACTGGAGGCCGGCCCAGCGACGGTCTGGGCCTCGACCTTCTTCGGGATCCCCTCCATCCCGGCTTCCGCCTCTACTTCCAGTCCTGACCCTCCTGGGCCTACAGGCACCTCCTCCGCTCTCTCGGTTCTTCTGAGGGGGCAGTGCCTCCTTATATGCCCGGGCTCCCTGAAGCCCCAGCAGGCATCCCACCTCCGTGCCGCCCCGGGCCTTGGTATTTTTCTTTTGTCCTTCGCCGGGCCAACCCTCCCTGGGTTGCCCTGGGCCATATTCCTGCAGCCGGGGCACTCCCGCTTCAGGTGCCCCCTGAGCCCACAGGCCCAACATGCCCTCAGCCGCCGAGGTTCCCTCCCCCCACGGCCTACTTGAGGGATCAGGCACTGTCTCGTTTTGGGGTGAGGTCCCCCGCCTCCAGCCCCATCGGGACAGTCCCGTTTTAAATGTCCGGCCCGACCACAGGCCTTCGCTACGGGCCTCCTGGCCCTGGCACTCTGTGTCCCACACCCTCCGCGGTATCTTTTATACTCCCTCCTCAGGAGTGTTTGCACGGCCTGCTGCTCCTCCGCCAGCTGGCCGACCTGCACCTGGAGGGCCCATAGCGCCTCCCACAGTCTGTCCTGGGTCTCTCGGGTTCCCTTCAGGCCGTCAGCCCCCTTCCACTGGGCCGCTGACGCTGGGCCCCACCCAGGGACAACCCCCAGGGTCTCTGCATAATATACCCCGGTGTATATGGGATCCATTGTCCTGTTCCTCAGTTTCTCCACCTTAATGTACAGGCAATACCCCAGTCCTTGCCTTGCCCTTTTTATCAGGTGCGTACCGCTTATGCCCGCATTCTCCACTACTCTGTAAGGGGTCAGACTCACCCCTGCGGCGCCTCCTGCTGGTCTCTCAGGGAATTAGCTCGATCCAGCCTCCGGAGCGCCCTCTGCAGGCCGGTGATCCACCTTGCCTCTTCTGGCCCCCATGTCCCTCCCAGGACCCTGGTGCCCTTATCTGGGGGGCTGCCCCCTGGCAGAACCCCTTTCTCTGGGTTTCCCCTCCCCAGGGAACCCCCACCCACTATCCCCACCTTGCTTCAGGATAAGGCCACTGCCAGTCACCAACTAGCCCCCGCTCCCTGGGGCAGACTGCAGTATAGGCCACTCATCATCGGCAAGGTTGGGTTTGGACCATCTGCCTTGGCCTAGTCCTGGGCTGCCCTCTGCAACCCCCAGTACCCCTTGGCCTTCTCCTAGGCCGCAGCCTGGGGCTTTCCAGGCAGGAGCTCCCCAGCTCCTCTGTCTTTCCCCAGCCCTGCTCCACTCAGGTACCCTGTGTCTAGCTCCCTGCAGCCAAGTCCTCCTCTTTCTACAGCCAGAGAGAGAGTCTGTGTCTGAGCTCCTGGCTCCCTGCCTTTATAGGACCAACTGAGTCTGTTTGGGGCGTGGCCCCAGCTGCAGCCACTTCCCCCAATCAGCTCAGCTTTCAAGCTGCCTTCTCCCTGGGCTATCTCAGGCCCTTCCAGGCCGGAGCAGGTGTCCACCCTGCTACAGTAACATTGATAAATAATGATTAAGTTAATATCTTAGCCATCTTGACATACTGGATAAAGCATTACAGAATAAAGTATAGTTAGTAATATATTATTGTTCATGGGGTGTACATGGCATATATCAGTGATCTTAGACATAGTGTCATCTTAGTACTTCCTTATGGGATACCCTTTACGGTACTGAACTACAGAAAAAAAAGTGTCTAAAATCATATTGGTTTTGGGAACATCAACTCTAACTGCTGGTATCATGTCCACTCACCTAAGTCCTGTGTCCATGGCAGCTGATCAGCATGACCCTGATCCCCATCCATACATATATATCTGAATGCCTCCTTGCTATTACTTCTGGTGTGACAGGTTTGGTAGCAAGTGTTGTGGTGCCATGGTTTGGAACAGCAGTTTGAATGAAGCGCTAGTAAAGATGAAGAGGTTGATCCTTTACCTCTGTGGAGGAAAAATTTTGTAAGTGTGACTGGCCTGGGATTTTGCATTTTAAATTCAAGTGGACCTTAAAAAGGCAGAAAAGTCAGCAACCAATAGCAAACATACAAAAAGACAAAATGTTATTCAAATAATAAAAATTCTCCAGAGAGAGGGCCAGCATCCTCCTTATCATAAATAACATTACGATAATATTGTCCTTTGGTACCACAGTGCTACTTAGTAAGTCTCTGTGGCTTAGCAGTTTAGTTTTATGGACCAGTTGATACTCAGGATCAGTATTATGTGATAACAGAACTGGTATCATGGTACCAATATAAACTTAGATGCAGCCATTCATAAAATAAACAGAATGTGATCATTATTAAAAAGTTAAGGTGAGCTAACAGTGACAGTACTATAATTATTTTCTTTTTTAAATATCAGAGAAAAAACGGTGGCATTTCAAATATCACTCTATGGTAACAGTTAGCAAATACTGACTTTTATAGAGAGACTACTGTAGGTTACACAGGCTTGATGGAAAGCCAACACATTTAGTTATGAGTGTATTGGTTTGAGTAACATAACTACTCACATGAACTTTTTTGCACAAAGCTCAACTAGGTCTGTGAAAGTTTGGTTTCATCCAGGTCTGGATTGTGCTCAGACACCTCAGAGATAAGAACCTAAATAGAATTAGATTAGAATGTGGAAAAGTACCACCAAAATACCTCAGAAAAGACTATTCTCCTATTTCTGGCTTGCTGAAAGCAGGGATGCTGGAAATCTTGAGATCACTGAGATTTCCAGACCAAAGATATATGCATACCCTTGGATAAGGTTAAATAGCTAAACTGATTTGCTTGTACTTTGACCAGTCTTTATTCATAATAGCTTTTTTTGTTGCAGAAGAAAACTGAAACTTGGCAAATGCCATCGTTTCACTGGGGCAGAACAAATCTGCGCTATGAAAAAAAAGAATGAGCTGAAGAAAATCAAAGTGTTATTGTGCATAGTGCAGATTAATGGAGGAGAGTGTAGGTCGTTCTCATGGAAGAATTCCTTCAGTAAGAAATAACAAGTGGAAATTAAGCCCACTCACTGAATGCTGCCAGTAGTAAATAAATTAACAATGATAATGCTCTACAGGCAGAGCAGGTGGGTGGAGAAATTGATTAAACACTGTTTTGTTTTCTTGAATAATCAAATTATGTCCTGTTGGTCACAAAGAGAATATGAACAGAAAGTACACTAGAATGATCCTGTTAACTTTTACATCAGCTCTTTGTTAGCATTTACCTCACTAGTTGTTGTAACCAGTCATCTGTCACCTAATGAATAAATAGCAATACAAATTCTTATGGTTCTTATGCCAATGAAGGAGCTGGATAAGTGTGAAGGAAAATGTTGTATGATTTAAACTACTCTTATGCACTGAAGTTACTCAGTGTGTTCTGAATTTTGAAAATTTTACCCCCTATTTAGAAGGCGTAGCATAGACTTAAAACTGTCTACTGTGCAAATGCAAACTTTCATATAGCTTTGGTATTTTAGCATCCGTATTTTTCAAATGTAGAAAGCATCCACTCCTTGGTGAGGACTATTTATATGTCAGCTTAGAGGTTTCAAAATTTGGTTGTGGAAGAAGGTATTTTTGTTTTTCTCAATATTGTAAATGAAAAGTGGCTACATGGATTTTGCACAGATTTACCCAAGGGAGGAAGGGAAATAAAGTTCAGGCTGAGACCAAACATGAAAAATTTCCGAGCTTTGGAAAGGTTTGAATAACTGAAAGAAGGTAATCTATATGGAAGGACCGTACCAGGAGAAGTTATCAAAAAATTGGTATTGTTAATATTAGGTTAGATTGGGCCAAGTAATTGCTCTGCCTCAAGAGCTCTGGGATTAATACTTATTCACAGAGAGTCACAATTCCTCCCTTGCTCCCGTCTTGCTCCGGAGTGAAACAAGTTACTGCAGCCCTTCAAAGGGAACAGCTTACTTTCCCTCCTTGTTCCTGTCCAGAGAGCAATGCTCTGTCTACTCCTCACCCCTCCCTGCTCATTTCCTGCCCACTTGCTTGCCAGGAGGAGGATCTGGAGAGCGGGGGCAGGGCTCTGTATCAGGCTTGGACCTAAGATTCCCAGCAGGCTCAGCATGGGAATGCAGAGGGGTCCTACTCCCCTGCTTGGCTGAGTAAGACAATGGCATAATGTACCCTGTTAGAATTTCATACTTCAAAGCGTGTGCAATAATTAAAGTTTAAAAAATCCCCGTTTTTTTAGAATTGCAAAACTATTTACCTGAGCACTTAAACCAGACCATAAGGGGATAGTTCTCTCAGCAGAAACCTATTGCTGATGTGACACCATTGCTGTGGTACCTAACAGATTATACTCTGCAAAATTCTCAATGTTTTACCTGATACTCAGGGCCGGCGCAACCCATTAGGCGACCTAGGCAGTCGCCTAGGGCGCTAACATTTGGGGGGCGGCGACTGCGGTGGCCGGATCTTCGGCCACCCTGGTCGTCGTCGGTATTTCGGGGGCGGGACCTTCCGCTGCCTAGGGCAGCAAAAAAGCTGGCGGCGCTCCTGCCGATACTGTGCAAAGCTCAGCCCAGGTTCCCTGTGATTTCAAAGCAATTCTGGGCTCATTCATGGTTTCATATGGATACCATATGAAACGTGGTAGTAGTGAAGACAATTTTGCCTGCCTTTGGCTTTGAAGCTTGAAATTAAGTGGCATGATGTGGTGCAGGTCAAAACCAAACACAAGGTTTGCACAAAGTCCTGCCAGCTGAAACCATTGAGTTTAGCACAGATCTAAAATGGGTGTTGCAGTGGGGTGGGAGTCAAGGGTTGGGCTGAGGTTTGAATATTATGAGATATAAAGGGAAAATAGTTTTAAACCAATAATGTTCTCCTGGCTGTTGGGCAGCTTCAGGGCATATTGTTGCAGGTGAGGGAATTTTGTGTAAACAACTTGCAGGTCACCTTTAAGAAGAAATTGCTGATCTCCTGATTGGTTCTGGCGGTGTATTGCAGGTGCAATATATTGGACACCTGCTTTGCATGCACTTAGTACTTTAGCACCTAAAACTGCAGAGAAAGGCATGAGAAATAACCCAGTGGAACATCTGGCACACATTCAACTTCCTTGTGATGGCCCCTATATTTTTCCTCACTTCATGCTTCAGTTCTGTCATTGCCATTTCACATTTCTGCTGTCTAGTAGTCTAGTTAAGCACTCAGGAATTGTAAATGTTAACATTGAATGAACACTCCTTTGTGTGCATGCATTATGGTACAGGCTTTTAGTACATGTTCACAAATTGCTTCTCAGATAATACAATGTAGTAGAGTGTGTTCTACAATTTTAGATACTTATGAATATCTCTAAAATAACTTGGATCTTGTAATTATAGACTGAGGGCCAGATCCTCAGTGTATTTAAATCAGTGTAGCTCCAGAGGAGCGAGGCTGATTTACACTAGCCCTGAATTGTAACTATAACATTTTCTGACTTGATTTTGCATTATGAAAAATGCTTTAACATTTAAAAAATATTAATTTTCTAGGAGGGGAGAGGGCGAAGAAAGCTCCTGCGTTTTCTAACTAACAATCCCCTCTCTGTTAGTGTTTCAAGTTAAGGGACAGATTCATCAGAATGCTCAGGGTTCTTTGCACTGCTCTGACAATACAAAGCAGCCAATAAACCTCATGGAATGCACACAGCAGCATGCTGGCTTGGCAGCAGTCAAGCAAGACAAGGCTGGCTTCGAGACAGAGTTTAATAATGTAAAAATGCCTCTGTTCCCCTCCCACACCCAGAGGCAGATTAGGGTTTTGTGGGGCCCTGGGCCAGAGCAAGTGGGGGCCACTCTTCACCCCTTCCGCCTGTAGTCTCTCTCCCGCCACTGCCCATACCACATCTTTGTATGTAAAACAAAAGGGAACTTCAGTAAGGTACTGCAAGAACCCCAGATGCATCGCTATTTTAAGATGTATTATGGACTGTTCCTGTTGAATGAAATGCTAACAGTCAAGTCTACTGTCCTGATACTCAGCTGCCTTTGTGCTATTTGCCCTGCTCTGCTGTGACAGGCTGTGCAGCCAACATAACTACCATTGGATGATACTTCAGAAGCATAATGTTAGTGTAATTGCTTCTGTCCCGCCATCTCTCCCAGCAGCCTGTGTCACTCAGGGTGGCGAGGTGAGTTAGTGAGCATGGCAGTGGCTATCCTGTGCATCAGTGATCCCTAATGGTGTCATTCAGAGAAGCCTTCAAGCCAGTTAGCTCAGGAGCAGAGAAGCATAATGGCGGCTTAAAACCACTTTGCATTCCCTCTTCCGAGTTGTACTGTGTTAGGGTTACCATATTTAAAAAATAAAAAAAGAGGACACTCCACGGGCCTTGGCCCCGCCCCTTTCCCACCCCCGGCCCCGCCCCAACTCCGCCCTTTCCCCGCCCCTTCCCCAAAGTCCCCGCCCTAACTCCCCCTCCTCCCTCCCAGCCACGCGAAAAGGGCTGCCCGAGCGCTACCGGCTTTACGGTTTGCCGGGCAGCCTCCAGACCCTGCGCCCCCGGCCGGCGCTTCCCCAGCACAGCTGGAGCCCGGGAGGGGAAGCGCCCAGCCGGGGGCGCAGGGTCTGGAGGCTGCCCGGCAAACCATGAAGCCGGTAGCACTCGGGCTTCGGGCAGCCCCTATGCCTCCGGACCCTGCGCCCCCAGCCGGGCACTTCTCCTCCCCGGCTCCAGCTGCTCTGCTCCGGCGGCTTGGGTCCGGAGGCAAGGGGGGCTGCCCGAAGCCGGTAGCACTGGCTCGGGCAGCTTGGCTCTTAAACAGAGCCGAAGTCTGAGTCCGGGGAGGAGCAGAGCAGCTGGAGCCGTGGAGGAGAAGTGCCCGGCCGGCGGCTGGGGTCCGGAGGCACGGGGGCTGCCCGAAGCCGGTAGCGCTGGCTCGGGCAGCTTGGCTCTTAAACAGAGCCGAAGTCTGAGTCAGGGGAGGAGCAGAGCAGCCGCGGGAGAGGAAGTGCCCGGCCGGTATTTTTCCCGGACATGTTCGGCTTTTTGGCAATTCCCCCCGGACGGGGGTTTGATTGCTGAAAAGCCGGACATGTCCGGGAAAATCCGGACGTATGGTAACCCTAACTGTGTACTCCGCACACAGGTGAGGATCAGGGCCTTCTCTGTGGTCTTTTCCATGTGACTGGTTACCACTGTGTCAGAGAGACAAGAGATAAGAACTGCTAATGGGTGGCTTTTATTCCTCTTTGCTTATTGAGCAGTGCTTTAAAAGAATGACCTAACCTTTGTTCAGTTCTTGGTCATTTATTGTAATAGCATTAAGCATGTGGAACTCATTTAGTATTAATATGATTGTCCTAAGTACTTTGATAGAATTTCTGCTGTAATTCAGTATTAATTACGCAGACCATTAGTGGGGGCCAGATGATTCTTTGTGCTATACGAATTAGAAAATCCCTTTCCTATTCTGTAAATTATGAGAATTTGTTTTCCCAAGCATTCAAAATGTGAGCATCTGAAATGTCGTTCATAGAGGCTGATGGAGTGTTTGTTCCTATGGGAGGAGAACACATGGCAGAAGGGACTGTTAAGAGCATCCAAGGCTTTTTACCTGTAGGTTGTTGTTTCAAATCCCACTCTTCCTACTAATTACCATGTAATGGCTCCTCAGTGGCCTATGCGATATTAATTGCAACTTCAGTCCAATTCCTGGTGCATTATATAGGGAACTGAGTAGAATAAATAGCACAGAGTAGAGCTGGGCGAGTATTGGATTTTTCATCATTGGCAATGTTGAACTATTCATTTTAAGTCAGACCAAAATAAAAAAAAATTGAAATTTTTGGTGAGTCAAAAAGTTGAAACTTTTGAAGGTCTGGGGGAAACTAAGCATTTTCACTTCTAACCATTTAAAAACATCTTTTGTTTTTTAAAAATAAAATGAATGGAAACTTTGAAATGAGAAGTCGTTTCAAACTGAAAAATTGAAATGTTTCTTTTAGAAAATGTTTAAACAAACATTGACATTTTTTTCTGATTTTTTTCCACATGAACCATTCCGTGAAATTGGCACAAATTTGCTAAATGTTTGGATGCCACTGAATATGCATTTCTTGCCAGAAATAGATTTCGACCACATTTTTTCACCCATTTTCATGATAGACGTACATATCACACACAGCTACTTTCCCCACTTTCCGCCTTCCTAGCTGTCTCAGCATACGACTGAGTGGACACAGTGACAAAATCTGCTTCTCAGTTCTGTTCCGGTTTCAAAAACGTTGGCAGGTCACTTCTGAGCAGGTTGCACGGGTACTGCTCTTGCTGTACTTGTTCTGTGACTCAGGGTATGTCTACACTTACCCGCTGGTTCGGCGGCAGGCAATCGATCTTCTGGGATCAATTTATCGCGTCTTGTCTAGACGCGATAAATCGATCCCGGAAGTGCTCGCCGTCGACGCCGGTACTCCAGCTCGGCGAGAGGAGTACACGGCATCGACGGGGGAGCCTGCCTGCTGCGTCTGGACTGCGGTAAGTTCGAACTAAGGTAAGGTAAGGTTCTTCACGTAGCTGAGGTTGCGTATCTTAGTTCGATTTGGGGGGTTAGTGTAAACCAGGCCTCAGTAGACTCAGTAGAGGCAGACAGACTTGCTGTGAGGCAGACCGACCTCCCTCTGCGGCTGCAACTTTTTTTTCCCAGCTGACACTGAGGCTTTTGAAATCACGCAGCATCTTGTGTTTCACAGTAACATAGAGCATTCTTGGGTGCTAGTATTAGGGAAGCCCAAGAGACTGGAACCTGGCAGAGGGGTTAATGGTTGTTCTGCTGTAGCAGAGAGAGGAAGGGTGGGCTGCCTGCTGAAGACTGGCCAGCACTTGTACTCTCAAGCCTGCAGTAATGTTTAATCAACTTTTGGGTGGGATTTAAGAATCTGGTTTTAATCTATAAATCGTTAAATGCTTTGGAATCTGACTAACTCAAGGACAACCCATGAGATGACAACCTGATTGCAAGCGGCAAAGGCACTGGAGCTAGCAGCCCTGTGATTTAAATAGGAAGGGGCAAGGTGTTGTCTATGATAAGATCCTTCTCCCACCCCAAGAATCATCCATCATGATAACGGCTCCTGATTGGCAAGTATTGCACACATTGTTATTTTTGTTCCTGTCTTCCCCACTCTCCCAACACTGAGCCACGTGTATATCCTCTCTTTTAGATTATAAACTCTGGGACAGAGGCTTTGATTTTCTATTTGTTTGGATAGTGCCAAGCACAATCATAATAATTTGGCTGAAGGTAATTGATTGAGTCTGTATTTTTAATACTGAACAATAAGCATTGTACAGTGTAATCATGAGATAGGAAAATCACCAAGTACCATTAGTAAGGTGCTGGCATAGTATGCAGGGCCGGCTCCAGGCACCAGCTAAGGAAGCAGGTGCTTGGGGTGGCCAATAAAAAGGGGCGGCACTCCGTCCGCTATTGGGGCGGCACGTCCGGGTCTTCGGCGGGAATTCGGTGGCGGGTCCCTCTCTTCCTCTTTGAGCTGCTGCTGAAGTGCCGCCGAAGAGGAAGAGAGGGAGTGAAGGACCCGTCGCCGAACTGCCGCCGAAGAATGGAGCGGCGCGAAGTGCCGCCGATCGGCTTTCCCCCCCCCCCCCCCGCCGCTTGGGGTGGCAGAAAACCTGGAGCCGGCCCTGATAGTATGGTAGCAAACCCATTCAACCTTCTGTTGCACAGAGATCTAAATATAAAGCCGATATAGGGTAAAGTATTATCAGACTAATAGGGTATGGCCAAATATTCTTTTATTTATTCTGGGACAGATCCTCAGCTGGCGTTAATATGAACAATTTACCAAGGATCTGATCCCCTGGCTTTAAGATTTAGAGACATGTTAGAAATGGCTGCATACATTCTATAGTCTAGGAAACAGTTTGTTGTGTACTATCTGATTCCCTGGTAACTAATTATGATGCCTACAACAAGATATTATTATGGAAGGGCATAGGAACAGGAACATCTATTATTCTTGTAACCCTCTGTTTTTAATACAGTATCTGTCCTCTTTCAAACCTCAAACAGAGATGGGTTATATGTGTGTGTGTGTGTGTGTGTGTGTGTGTGTACGTGTACGTGTACATGGTGAAATCACAGCTGATTTATACAGATCATCCTAAGTGAAAGCCAATAAAACCTTTTTATCACACCATTCTCAACATGCCTCATATTTCAGAGAAAACACATTGGTTTAGAGAGGCTTTAAACATTTTACTCAGACTATTTTTCATATTCCTGCACATGTAGAGTCAGAGGCCTTAGCTACCATGTAAGGTAAGATACTATGTATCCAAATGTATGGATCTTTGCAGGAGAAAGAAAAAACCCAAATGGGTTCACACCATTGCTCCTGTAGGCCGAGCTCTGTGTGTTATCCAACTTTTCAAGTGCAAATGGACGCGTGGCCGGGGGATTGGCCGGAACTGGGGGGCAAGTTGCCTGGGTGGGGAGAGGGAATGTAGTGGGGCCAGGGGTCCTGCGGGATGTACAGCTCAGCCGACATAAACAGGGAACTCTATATGATCCTGAGTAAGGGCTGCCTGTGATACGTGCAGGCCACAGTAGAGGGTGTTAGAGATCATCAGTTTGCAGGACCAAATGGGCACTCTATGGGCCTGATTTTAGTGGAAATCAGGCTTTTCTGGTTTTCTAATTGTTACCAAAATCAGTACGTTTCTGGCCATTGGTACCTAGAACATTCCCTGAAACTGAAGAAATTATTGGATGCAGTTTTCAAAAATGATCTCATTGCATACAGACAGAGAAATGCTGTCAGGTTGAGTGTGGGACATTGCTTGGCTAAGAAATATGGTGTTGTACATCACACAGTGGGCACTCACTTCCAGTCTGGCTTGGAGGCGGGAGGTTGTTCTAATATATAGTTCCAGCTTCCCTTTAGCTCAAATAAAAGCTTTTAGTTTGATTGTTTTTTTTTATATTGTATCCCTCTTGAATACAATTATAAGAGGGGGGAAAAAGGTTTCTGAACTCAAAGTGATTTGCCAAAGTCAGGATCGTTTGAGATTTGAAAAACCTCCAGCTCCTCATGGCTCACCCATCCTTCCTTTGTCTATATTTTGGTGATGATGATCTAGCTGTAGCAATTCCAGGGAAGTACTGACTGTACAAGTTCTTGAGGAGGAAGCTTGGCAGCTTAACCACATGGAGAGAGAGATTGTACAGCATGCTTTCAACACTGTCAAGGAAGGTGGTTCTAAAAGAACTAATGCACAGGAAAACTCCAACTCCATCCTTAGGAAGGTAGGCAGCTTTGAGAAAGCAGGGGTTCCATTCATATAGAAATTCCAGCAGAGGAGTCAAGAATTGAATGTGTATGGAGACTGAAAAATCTGCTGACCCCAGAAGCGGTTGCTCTTGTTCAGTGCTGAATCATACTTGGGTAGGGCGTGTGTGAAAGCTCAGCCCTTCCAGTGATGCAGCTGTATCTCCAGCTCTTGATATGATGTTTTACCTTTTTGATGCTGAAGTCAGAGCTGCCATTTTGGGGAGAAAGTAACAACAGTGGGTGGCTGTGTAAGGGGAGGAGCTGCATAGCTGGTTGGGAAATAAGCTAATCCCTAGCTGGCTCTGCTTTGTTAGATCAAAGTGTTGCAGAGGTAAACAATGCAGCCATTTGTTTATATCAGGAGTCTCAGTCAGCGTTTGCCAACCTTGCTGCCCCTATTGTATCTGGTGCAGTTTAGATGCAGAATGTGTGGCCAGTTCCTCATGGGTGTGCAGGGGCTGGCCACAAATGCATTCTTGGGCTCACCTGAGCTCAACGCCTGCACTAGGTTAGCAACACTGGTGCTGCTAGAATCCCTAAAAGGAGCAAGGAGAAGACATGTCCCCACCCCTCCCTCTGCAATGGCTAGCAGAACTGGGGAAGTGCACACTCTGCCCCTGTGAGGTTGTAGCAGGAGGTGTGTTTCCCCTGCATCCTGGATGGACAATATGCAATGCTTCCCAAAGCTCGCACTGGGATCGTGGGGTTTGCACTTCTACCTACATGAGCTTGTGCTTGTAAGGGGAATTTATTTATTTTTTTTGCCTCAAAATGTATCAGCCCAAATGTTCCAAAACTGGCCAGGATTCTTGCTTTTCCACATGGGCAGCAGGTGAACCCTCATTCAGGGAGGCTTGCACTTTACTCATGAAAACAAAGAACTAATAGCACTGGATACTGGCTTTTACAAATCATTATTGTGCACATCAGTGTGTAAAGGTAAATGCAACTCCGCTTTGCACTCCTCTGCCAGTACACTTCAGTCCTGGCTGATCTTCACATGCTTTATCAGGGGCTGCCAAATGCAATAAGTTATTCAATGAATTTATTGTCCTATTTGTTTATTTCGGTTGTGCTTAACCCCATTGCTAGACAAACAACTAAGTGGTAAATGCTCAAAAGAAAGTGATTTCCTTTTAGAATTAGGCTCAAATGCAGTCACAATGTTGGTGCCCATGGAGGATCCATGTTTAGGTAGCCCTATCTGATAAGATCTGTTAATCAACTGCTCCAGGTCAGCTAGTTTCATATTCAGACCAATGGGTTTTGTTTGTTTGTTTGTATGCTCGTGTAGTGCCTCTCATTCCAAAGCTGTTTACACAAAATTAGATCTCTTAATACCCTTGTGAAGGAGATGTTTTTACACCCATCTTTCAGGCACAAAGATTGTGATTTGCAGTATATCCGTGGCAGAGTGAGGAAGAGTAATCAGGAATCCTAGTTTTTCTGCTGTTCGGAGTCTTATACAATGCCAGTATTAAACTGGACCTGATATGTCATTCCTATATAATATAACACTTTTAAGACTGCTCAGTGTTTGAGAGGGGTAGGGTGCTATAAGTGGTAGAGAGAAGACAATATCAATTCTGCCTCTGAGAAAATATCAGCAATAGCTTTTATGTATATAGGGTGCCTGTGTGTGAGAGAGAAAATAACCCAGCTGTTAGAAAAGGAGGTAATATTAGGGCTGCTTTCTCTGAGGTCTGTGCAGAAAAAATTTTACTCTGTCCTGAGACAATTAGAATTCATGTAGAAGACAAGACATAGGCACTATGGGATGCTGATAAAGACAACAAGATCTTTTACTGGCACAACTTAGGTGCCTATGACTCTGAGGAGAGAGCAAATGTAAGTTATCAAGAGTTTATGGTGACTCCCTGATGAAGGGAGGAATCCTAGCAGTGCAGTCCAGATTCCCACACCAAGCAAGTGACTCCTGTAATTAAACAGGTTTTTCCACTGGGTCCTGAATATCATCCATGAAAAGTCCCTGACCTGTCAGAATGCCTCAGTAGGGCATTTCAGTGGCATTATTCAGTGTCAAACAACAGTACTTTGCCACTGTGAGCCATGGTGAGTGGATGCGAGTTCCAAAACTAACCTAGAATTTTCTGCCAGTCACCATTCATCTTGCATCTCTGGAAGTATTTAATTCCTCAGTATAGAGAGGTTACTTTTCATCAAAGAATAGTACTTTGGAATAGATACCCTGGGTGGAAGTCAAAGGTGATGTGAACTTTACTCATCAATAAGTGTTTGTCAGTGGTTTAAAAGTCTAATGCCAAAAGGTCAGAGGAGTGGTTTAGCAGAATAAAAATCTACACCATTTTAAACCATCCTGGGAGCTGCCAACAGGAGCCTTTTTACTTTAACTTGTACCTTTTTCTGGCTCCTTAACTTATAATCTAGAAATATAAGTGACCTTTAAACCCACTTAACAACATTGCTCCATCTTGTACATTAATTTGGAGTTCAGCTCAGTCTGTTTGGTCTGTGGTGCCATTTATCCTAAACAACACATTGGTTTCCATGCGACTTGTTTTTGCTAAGTGCTAGGTCCTAAGAGTCCATGTAGTTCCAGAAACAGAATGTTAACCTCTAACACCATATTTAAGCAATCATAAAGATATAACAGAAACAAATGATGTCTTGTGGCTTTATATATGCATTTTGGTTATATAAATATTTCTTACTGCTGCTGATGTAGAATCTGACTGAGATCCTTTTAATTTAATTTTAAGCACTATTAAGGAGCCAGAACAACAAGGATTTTTACTAAGGCTGGTAAAAAAAAATTCTTTGTCCAAAAGTTTTCAGACAGAAAATTGGGTTTTGGGTAAAAAGAAAATATCTGTTTTCCTGAAAAATCCTCACCCCTCACCCCCACCCTTAGAAAACTGAAAACTCTTCAGTTTTTGACAATTCAGCTAAAAAACCAAAACATTTTTAGTGAAATGTTAACTTTCTGCTAAAATTTTCAATAAAATTTGTCAGTTTTCACAGGGTAAAAAAAAAAATTTGACTGGATCTAATTCTTCTCTAAACAGGTACAACCCATTGCTACAATATACTTGCTTATTTTTCATTTCTTTTGTATAAACCCTATCCCAAAATGCTTTTCATATTTCAGTTATACCTATACCTGACTTATGTCCCTCATTACTGTAGTACTTGAGTGCCTCACAAACAGTAATGGATTTTTCCTTACAAAGCCTTGGAGGCACAGAAGTATCCTATGTTACAGAGGAGGAATTAAGGTACAGAGATTGGGAGTACATCTACACTACAACATGGCCATGGCTGGCCCGGGTCAGCTGACTCGGGCTCATGGGCCCCAGGTTGCGGAGGCTAAAAATTGAGATGTCAATGTTCGGGCTCATGCTGGAGCCTGGGCTCTGAGACTCCACGAGGCGGGAGGATCTCAGAGCCTAGACTTCAGCCTGAGTCTGAACATCGACATTGCAATTTTTAGCCCTGCAGCCCAATCCCTGCAAGCCTGAGTCAATTCACCTGGGCTCTGAGACTCGGAGCCACAGGTTCTTTATTGCAGTGTAGACACACCCTCAGTGATTTGCCCAGAGTCACACAGGAAATCTAATCTTTAGCAGAGCTAAGAACCAAACTCTGCTCTCCTGAGTCACAGTCCAGTGCCTCAACTGCAAACCCATTTTTTCTCCTGGAGCTAAATAATAAACAATAGCAGAGGGACAGAGAAATTCAGAGGCACAAGAAAGAGAGAAAAGGTACGTTTTCACATGAGATTTGAAAAGAAGTGAAGAGTTGGAATGGAGACATACAGGAAGACAGGTCCAGATGACACTGGAGAAAGGGACAGAGGAGACCAGTGTTAACAAGCAAAGGGAATGGATAGGCACGATGGCAGAAACAGTCCACACGGTTGGCTAGAGAAAATCCACGCATAGTTGAAAATACAGGAAGGTTAGCTTTGAGCTGGATTCTGAAATGAACAGGAAAATATATGTAACCCCCATGCCTTTGTTTTGTTTTCACAGATTCCAGAATCTGCTTTGGTCTAGAAAAACCTTTGTGGATAGTGTTAAAGTCTATAACCATAGCTACATCTATATGCCAGCCTTCTCTATGAAGACGGGGACAGAGCCATCCCTACGGGTTTACTACACCCTGGAGGACTTTGGTGCCAACCAAACGGTGCTCTTTGCCAATCCCAACTTCCTCCGTGACATTGGCAAGTTTTGGAAGAGCAGAGGAATCCATGCCAAGCGGCTTTCAACAGGTCTCTTCCTTGCCAGCGCAGCCCTAGGTCTGTGCGAAGAAGTAACCATCTATGGCTTCTGGCCTTTTTCAGTGGACCTGCATGGGAGGTTTATCAGCCATCATTACTATGACAACGTGTTGCCTGATTCTTGGTTCCATGCCATGCCAGAGGAGTTTCTACAGCTCTGGTTTCTTCATAAAAATGGTGTATTGAGAATGCAGCTAGAACAGTGTGAGGCCCCTTTACTCCAGTCCTCTGCTTAAGGACCATAAGGAAGGGCATGGGGGAATCCTCCTCGTTATAATTTCCATATTCTCCAAAAAGAAAATTAAAAGAGAAAGGGGAAAATATTTATGGATTTGCAGAGACCTTAAAGATGCTACTTGTTCCATTGATAACGTGAAGGCCAAACAAGAGACATGTCCTTACACACAGTGTTATGGAGAAATAAGTAGCTCTCATGGAATTCACTACCACATAATTATGAAATTACTATTGGAAGCAGCACCCCTGAACTTGATTGGTTCCCATTTTAAAAGATCGATTTAAAAGGGGCATTAAGGATTGGATGGAGGCCGACTGTGCTAAATGCTACTCGCTGTTGAAAGTCCATTTAATTCCAGATTAGCACGACCCCCTTTCTTTCCTTCCTTTCTTACTACCTTCCTTCAAGCCAGGAGTGCTGAGTGTCACCAGCTCCCAGGGACTTCAAGGGACAGAGCTAAGGGTGCTTAGACTCTAGTGAAACTGTGCCCAGTTTTTGTAATAGAGCAATCCCTATTGGGAATATTGGAAAACCCCTACCTAACCACAGTATTTAGCAGTGGTAGTCCAGAACTCTGCAATTTACAACCATGTCAATGTAGTATTATGGACTAGAGATGGTTGAAAAATGGTAATACATTTTAATGAAACACTGGCAAATTCTTTGGGAAATGTTGAAGCTAAAAACAATTCAAGTAGCTTGGTTTTGGCCTATTGTTGTAGAATAGTAAGTTTTGTAATAAGGGCTGCTCCTGACCAATTTACTGTACATTCTTTGGGTCTCATTCTGTATTCCTTCTTATGTCAAATGCTCAGTGATCTCAATGGGAGTTTGAGGCACACAAAGGTATGCGGGCCCAGGTTCTTAATTTACTTGTAGCACAGACGGTACACAGTGAGTACAGGTGTCTTTTAAAATTTGTTAAAACAATGAAAATCCTTTTTCCTTGAAGCGATGTTCTGTTTCTGCGATTAGATCCCTTCCTGTTTGCAATGCTGGCCGTAAAGTCTTATTTTTTATTTTTCTCCCCAGATCATCTCTGGTCCAAGACATTGTTTGAAAAAAAAAAAAAAAAAACCCAGCCCTTGGGAGCACTCTTTAAAAACTACATAGTGAGCAAAGAGTAAATGACCCTGTCAGGTGCTTACGTAACACAGTCACTGTCCTTGAAATCAGTGAGTTATGTAAGTGTGTACATTTCACTTAGGCTGCTCTAGCCTTTTCATCGCTTCACAGACAGTTTTCATTTTGTTTATTTCTCAGCTGGCCCATGGTCCTGGAACCTTTCTAATGCAGTGTAAGTTAGTACTCTGATTTTTAGGACTGTGACAAAAATAAAATATTGGAACGTCATCTTTGTTGCAATTTCGGCTGCAAGATTAGCCTTTTAAATTCAGATCTGCATCCTTGTTGCGCTCTACTCCATCACTAGCAGCTACAAACTGTCAAAACAGCAAAAAACGAGAACAACAGACATTGGCTTGCCACAAGTATTTCCTGTGCTATACATATTAGTTCCAAACAGGCAACGCTTTGGTTTGGGGGATGGGGGGCTATGTCCTAGCATGCTTTGATGATGTTTTTATTTTTAGTGTCAGCTGCCTGCAATATGGAAATAATGGTTTAAAAATCCCTCAAATGTCTGTGTAGGACAGAAACAGAGAAGTCTTCACACTTCTGAAATTTTTAACTGTACCTTTCAGAATAAAATCATCTTAAAGATTAATATTCCAGAACATGAAATGGGCATCATTATTTAGGTTTACAGTCCTAAAAGAAGGTGGGGGATTATTTGGCTTACATAGTGTTTTAGAAATTTGTATGATCAAATTTGACTGGGTTCTATATTTTGCTTTATCTTTGTCTATATTAAGAAGATACAATCAACAAATCTGATAGAATGCTACATAACCTGGTAATTCTTTCATCATGGACCTGTTCATTTTATTTATGCAAGGGTATTCAGTAAGGAAGGATTTCAGAGAATCAAATAGTTTCTTTACTGCAAGTTGTAGCAAATGTTATGAAGCTGTTTTTTTCTTGGACCAGAATAGATAACTGTCGTTTTATTGTACATGTCAGGACTGCCAAGTATTTCTTGAGAAATTGCTGTCTGTAGGAACGTGAAACAGTTTGGAATTCTGTTCTCCCATGCTTTGGGGAAATAATCTGATCAGGGTCATGAGAAAATCAGTATCTTCACTGGAAAACTTAGTATGGTGGTTCGTACCTTATGGCTTGGAGCTACCGATGGGATCCTCAGCAATTGTCTTGTACATGGGGGACATCCCATTCCCTCTCTGTTTTTATTAAAGCAGCAGACTTACTGAATCTTTTTCTAATGATCTCTATGGGTCCTTCCTGACATTTGAAATCTATCATACTGAATCCTGAGAGATCTCCTATAAAATGCTGAGGGAACCAGGGAGGCCCAAGGTACACTTGGTACACTTAAAATCTTCATTCTGGTACTGGGACTATTAACCAGTTCTAGCTGTATTCCCTATTTAAGAATAAGGAATATTGCTGGACCCAGTAATATCTCTACCCATAAATTTCTAAAGGCTTATCTACATGAACACTTAGTTCACAACGAGCTGGCCTGTGAATCTATCCCCCGCTAACCCGACGCACACTAAGTGTCCACGTAGACCCTGCTGCAGTGCACTAAAAGCTCCCTCATGTGCTTTTGATCTACCCTGAAGCATAATTAAAGTTCAGAATTCCAGATATAGACTTCCTATTTTAGGCTGCATGGGTTTGTTTGTGTTTTTGTAGTGACCAGGCAGAAAGCTGCCATGTTGCGGGAAAAGCTACCTGTCACTGTCCCAGTGGAAGAAAGGAAAACATGGTTGCTGCAGCTGCTGTGTGAGAGGAGAGCAGAGGTTTATAACAGAAAGGGAAGTCATGCCACAATGAAGAAGTTGATGAAATCCTAGGTCCCCCCTCATATATCACCTCCAACAAGCTAATATCCTGTGTTACTGTCTCCTTCATGAAGGCAACTTCATGCTTTAGGTAGATGGTGGTGATGAAGAAGAAAGCATTCCACCCTTCTTCCCCTAGATAACTACACTATGTCTCTGCAGCAAGAGCTCTCTTGTGGATGGTAGAATCTTGTTAGGCCATTGCACTTGGTATTTGTAAAAGTGAGGGCCTCCTTGTCACACAGTTTTGCTCAGTTGGTGAGGTTTGGGAGAGCTCACATAGAGTTCCTGTTGATGCCACTATGGATTAAGGGTAGACTGTCTCTCTAAGGAACTCTCTTTTAAGTTGCTTTAAAGTTTCAGTAGTTTGTGGTTTCGGGAAATAGGGACAACATAACTTCAGAGGCACAGAACAAACTTCTCCTCTTGGTTCTGCAGGGAGGAACTCTATTGCAGGGGTCGGCAACCTTCGGCATGCGGCCCATCAGGGTAATCGGCTGGTGGGCCGTGAGACATTTTGTTTACATTTACCATCTGCAGGCACGGCCCCCTGCAGCTCCCAGTGGCCGCGGTTTACCGTTCCCGGCCAATGGGAGCTGTGGGAAGCACTAGTCTGGCACTAAAAACAATCTGCAGTGCAGTCTGAGTCTTGTTTTTTCAGATGATCTGTATAAATTTACAGTACAGGTTATGCAGATCTACTGTTTTCCTATTTAAGGGCCTGATCCAATGCCTACTAAAGGCAAAGGGAGTGTTTCCATTGACTGCAATGGGCATTGGATCAGGTCCGAAATATATAAAGTGGAGAACATTTTAAAGTATCATAGTAACAATATGAACCTTTATTTCTCGCTCATGTTTTCCATCATTTTCTTTGCCATTTCATCTAGATATCAGAGTATGCTTATAATGAATATCCCCAAATTCTGCAGCATCCCTTTTGTAAGCTGTAGTGTTTTGGACCATTACTCTACAGTATTGCCGTATGTATTATAAAGAATATTTGGGATATCTTCATTTTAGCTCATTGCCACCTTCTGCTTGAGTCTGCAATTAGTCAACAAGGAGTTTGTAACATCACAGTCATGGCTCCGGGAATAGAATGTGATGTCTCAGATGCACCACTATAGGCTTCATTCACTCCACTGGATAGGTGACATTTGCACTGCTGCCTTCACCCAGTAATTTCTCCATGGGAGGGCAGCTTTAAGTTGTTGCTGGGGCTCCGTGGGAGTCCTGTTGGCAAATACTTCCTGGGAGATGTGCTGAATTTGGCATATCCTCAGAGTGCCCTGGCCACACCACTGTGTCCAGTGCCATCCATTTTTTGGGCTATGTTACCTACCACTATGGCCCTTTATGGAATGATGGCTCTGGATGCCATGTGATGCTGTTCCCTTCCTGCTTCTGTACAGACTTTCCCTCTCTGGATGCCCAGGTTTTAATCTCTCTGGGCTGGTCTACACTGGAGAGGGGGGAATCGATCTAAGATACACAACTTCAGTTACGCTATTCACAAAGCTGAAGTCGAAGTATCTTAGTTTGACTTACCTGGCCATCCTCACGGCGGCAAGTCGACCGCCACGACTCCCCCGTCGACTCCGCTTACTCCTCCTGCCGAGGTGGAGTATGGCCATCCTCACGGCGGCAAGTCGACCGCCACGACTCCCCCGTCGACTCCGCTTACTCCTCCTGCCGAGGTGGAGTACGGGCATCGATTCAGGGATCGATTTATCGCGTCTAGACGAGATGTGATAAATCGATCCCCGATAGATTGATTACTACCCGCCAATACAGCAGGTAGTGTAGACGTGGCCTCTTGTCTGAGAGATTTCCTTGTCATGTCTGGGTTCACTAAGAAGTAAAGGTTTTCTAAAGGAATCCTCCACTTTTTTTCCCGTGCAGTCACCTTCTTGAAGTCAGATTTTTCCAAACTCTTTTTATTATGATTTTTAAAATAATAAATAATAATAAAATGAGTTTGGAAAAATATCTACATAAATAACTGCCATTTTAAATCATACCTTTTTATAAATGATGTTATCATCCATTCTAAATCTTACCAACTAACCAAAGGCTGGATTTTGGTGATGACGGTCCAAATTCTGTGCTGACTTACGCCCGTTAATATGATTGGAGCAAATGGAGAATTTGGCTATAAAGTAGCATGTATTGAGACTATGTTTCATAGAGGATATTATTTTAAAATAATTTCTAGGTGATTTCTGGGGAATTCCAGATATATTTTTGTATTAGTTTTAAATTTATTTCCATTATTTTAATGTTTTATGCTGGCAAGAATGTTTTGTCACTAGGACTGCTCTTTGGCAGTTGACATCGGGCATTTGTACAGTGAATTCTTTAAAAATGTAATTGAAACAGGATTTTGATAGTTGAAAATTATAAAATTACTAACAAATTTACTAGCCTGTTTAATAAACATAAACTGGCAAATGTTCCTAAAAGAACCTCAAATATCAAAAGGAAGTTATACTTACTCCCTTTTGTTTATACACGGTATACAACTACTGGAAGACAGAATATCATTTGCTATCTGATTTCTGTTAATTGTTTTCACTGGGCTATATTGACCCTGGTAGGACTATCTCCAAAATGGTGGACATTTGAAAATAAAAAGTAATAGTATGTCTAAATGAAGCTGTGGTATAGTATCTCCAACCAGCAAACCACATGGGGAACTCTGTGAACATTGAAACAGCATTCCTTGTTCTCTGCACAACAGTGTGAAAATGTTTGGCCTGATTCAAAGGGAGTATGGGTTAATTACAGCCTCAGGATGGCACCATACAAGCCCCGCTTCCATTGAGTGCTTCTGGGAATTGGGTGACCTTAGTGGCTGGAGCTAGCCCCGCTTTCACCACACCTCTGCAACCAGCATATTATACCAGATCCTAATTTACCACCAGTATTATAAAGTATACAGTGACTGCAAGGTTAATATATTGTGACAGACCCAGACCAATGGGGTACAGGAGTCTGGTAGAGGGCAAATATACTGGTCACTGGATGAGTAGTTTTCTGTCCCCTGAGTGACCAGAGCAGGGGCTGCACTAGAGTAATCAGGAACCTGCTTGAACCAGTTAAGGCAGGCAGGCTAATTAGGACACCTGGAGCCAATTAAAAAGAAGCTGCTAGAATCAATTAAGGCAGGCTAATCAGGGCACCTGGGTTTTAAAAGGAGCTCACTTCAGTTTGTGGGGTGAGAGTGTGGAGCTGGGAGCAAGAGGTGCAAGGTGCCGAGAGTGAGAGGGTGTGCTGCTGGAGGACTGAGGAGCACAAGCGTTATCAGACACCAGGAGGAAGGTCCTGTGGTGAGAATAAGGAAGGTGTTTGGAGGAGGCCATGGGGAAGTAGCCCAGGGAGTTGTAGCTGTCATGCAGCTGTTACAGGAGGCACTATAGACAGCTGCAGTCCACAGGGCCCTGGGCTGGAACCCGGAGTAGAGGGCGGGCCCGGGTTCCCCCCAAACCTCCCAATTGACCTGGACTATGGGTTCTTCCAGAGGGGAAGGTCTCTGGGCTGTTCCCCAACCCACATGGTGAATCTCTAAGGCAAGAAAATCCGCCAGTAAGGACCCACCAAGATAGAGGAGGAACTTGTCACAATATATTTTTTGTTGTCTTGACTTTCACAGATGTTAAGAAACCACAGCTCCTCCTGAGATCAATAGGAGAGGTAGTAGCTTATCACCTATGAAAATTAGCTTCTTTGTTGCTCTGAAGCGCTTCTTGAGACTGAGACAAGTAAGGATTTTAGTCTCATTTAAATAATTAGGAGTTTTGCCTATTGGATTGGGGCCTCTCTATGCAAAATGACATGCACAGGATAATGGAAAACCTGCTTTGTTCCCCCGGGTGCAATCTAAAAGTTGAACAATTCAAATGTTGGTCAATGATAACTTCTCTTCTGTGGTCCTGATCCTCCTTCCCTGGCACTGAACATCCATTACCATTATATATACTGTCTTGCAGTAGCAAAGAAAGATTCCAGTCAGGATTGTAGTGGAGTTAAACATATATGATGACACAGTAAGGCAATGGGGCATACACAGATGCTTAAATGCTTTGCTGAATCAGGGCCTAAATTAGTCAAAGACTACCAGCTGTCTTTTCCTCCCCAGAGCAGTTAACTTCTCATCTCGTCAGCAAACATCACAGTGGCACCATAACAGCTAAGAAAGATGCTCAAAAGCATTTCAGTAAGGGGCTGATCCAAAGCCGATGTTCCATTGACTTCAGTGGGCTTTGGTCCAGGCCCTAAATCTAGAAATAGTGATAGTCACACTGGAAAAGATTCAGGTTTAATTAGATAGAGCTGGAAATTTGCAAGAAAAAGCTTCCATGTGAGATTTCATGTCCTTCCGCTATCAGTCAATCTGGAAATACAGCTAGTAATGCAGAGAGAGGGGCATGATTACATCAGAGCCACAAACTTCTCCTTTCTAATCCCAGTTCTGACACTGACCTGCCTCTGTGCTGGGGTATCCCACCCTGGAATATGGCAATAATATTTTACCTGCCTTAGAAGTGTTTGAAGCATTAATTAGTTGATGTTTGTGAAGTGCTTTAAAAATGAAAATCACGATACAAATGACTGATTTATTATTTCAGCACTTCCATTCTGATCAGAACCAGGGAGTGGGCAATGGCAAGAATTAACTATTTTGAAAATTAAAAAAAGTTGGTTGATGTTTTTGTGGGCAATTTAGATCATTCCTATTTGATAACAGCCAGTTCACCCTTCCTGGTTAAGAACCACCCTAACTTTTAGGGTACAGTGAGGATACTGCCTTCAGACTGTCAGAGATTTTAACAGACCATATGGGTTTTCCACCCCTCTCAGCAAGTGACCGTTTTTGCTTTTTAATGGAAAAAAGAAAGTCCAAATAAAACACAAAAGCAAATTATGAGCTAGATTCTCAGCTGGCATAAATCATTGTAGCTCCCTTCATTTCAATAGAGCTATGCAGATTTCAACCAGCCAAGGGTCTGGCTGTACAGTTATAAAATTGATGGAAATAAGCCTACAAACCTTTCAAACTCATACGTTTTTAAACTATTCTAAGATGATGCTATTTAGTTAAAGGTACTTTTCTGTAAACTAGTTTTCCATAAATACAAAGAACAAGTGGCTCCTTTGGATGAGTATATGTTGGTTGCAACTGTGAAGCAGACATGTTATTGCAATTTACAATTCTGCCACATCAAGGTATGATAGTGCAAAAACAAATCATACTTTGAGTGGGACAGGATGTGTTTTCCAATATGAGGCCCTATTTCAATATATATGTAAAATAAATGGAGCATACAATATTCTGTGTATTCAAGTACTGTATCGTGCATGAGGTGAAAAAAATGTTAAAAATAAAGTTTCTATGAACCAAGTAAAAAGACAAAAACCTTCATCATAGCAATGAAGACTTACCAATAAATACCTGTTTCACAGAAATACATACCCTCAAATAAGAGATTGTCTCTGATGAATTCAAATCATGCTAATGTTTTCCACTCATTGTCAAAAGACTTTGTTAGAATTTAATGAGGCAATTATCGTTTTTTCTAGTACCTAACTGTTTGCTTTTGGGGGAGGGGAGGTGTTTTTCCCCTTTTCTGGTTACTTTTGCATGCAATAAACTTATTGTTTAGGAAGTTCTTTCTGTAATTTATATCAAAGGTCCAATTCTAATCTCAGATGCTACTTGTCTTGAAAATATAATTGCTGTTTGTTCTTCCCGTGCTCTGTGCCATTTCTCTTCATCACAATACTAATGTATGGCGATAGACCCTGGACCTCCGGAATTAGTTTTGATCATTGAGTACCAGTGTTCATCAGGAACTAGAAAATAGACTGGCTGTAACATAGTCCTTGGTTTTAGCCTTGACTGAGTGCAACCAAATAGTGAATCTGTATAATAATCATAATGTACTCACAGTCAATACGGCATCAGTGAAATGCAAGTCAATTTCAAAAGTTCTGGGGAAAAGATCTAGGCCTCCTTTATAAACTTGACTTAACGATAGTCTATAATACTGGAAATAGAAAAACATTGTTGATTATTATTGTACAGCTCATCATAATTCCTATCCATCCTCTGTTCTGTCTATTCTAGTTACCTTGCCTGGTTTTATTGTATGTTTTTCTACTCTTGGCATCTTTTTTCTGTTGTTTGGATCTCTTTTATTTTGCATCAGTCTCTGCAAGTACCTCCCTAGGTCCTTTGTGGAAAGCCATGTTTCATAGACATCGTTAGCATGCTGCCAAGTTTTTATGTGTGTAAAGTATCTGTGTGGAGTATAATATATGAAAGAAATATTTTCATAGTTTTTCACGTGTGAGTTTATATATGTCGTATGCGTGTCCAATAGATAAAATATATGCTGTTTATACACAGTAGATGCACCTTATAAAGCTTCTACTGATCTAAAGGAGATAACCAATAATTCTGCATTTTGAATAAATTTGGATTATCTCGTCCACTGAGATCCACATGGCACAGGAACAGAAGGAGTCAATTACTGCTGCCTGATTCTCAAACTTCCCCAGCATAAGTTTTGAGTACCCAATGGCTAGTCTTATTTATGACAACCAGCAATAGATCCTAGACTATTCATACACCACCAGCTGTGAATTAGCAGAGCTGCACTCTGGTCCATCCCTGCCCTTCCCTTTCCTGACATCCTCCCTGTGCCAGAGTGGAGAGGCAGTTGGCATAGGAACTGGCTTGGCCAGCTTTACACCTGTGGAGCTCTCTAAGGAATTCCGATCCAGCCAGCTGTGACTCGATTCTGGGTTATTTGTGCTACTAAGGGAGCACCATGTGGTCAGAACTGAGTCAGAGAATCTGGCTCAGGGAATATCCCTGAAACAGGTTGATTCTTTCAAAACAGAAGAAACTTAAAGTGTAGCAGTCACATGGGGACTACAAATATTTTTTTGTTACAAGTGGGGTTGAAGAAGATTCAAAGCATTCCCATGTGTTTCCAGACACTTAAAAATCAGGAAGTGTATTATGTGGTCAAAGTGCTGAAAACCATGAAACAGTACCCAGTATAGCACAGAAATGCTACAAATTTTCAGTCGCTCAGAGACCTAGATTTTTGTTTATTTTGCATTTGAAGAATAAGCACTTATTCCTAAATCAGAAAAATGAGATCTGCATTTGTAAGTCATTTTCTACTTTCCCCGGTTTTAAACAGTAGTAGTGGTGACATGTAATCTCGTGGAAAATATGTGTAACTTTAAGGCCTTCTAAATTGTTCAGTTAGATATATGTACAATATATTTTCTTTATGCTTGTATTTTGTAATGTGTCACTACTGATTTCCTCTGGCTATCACTGAAAGCCCATGGTGAAAAACAAACAGGGCAGATTAAAGGTGCCTAGTGATTTTTAAAAAAAATTTAACATAAAAGAAATAGTGGCAAGCCACTTAAATAATGAAATGTGAAATTTAGCATGTGGATGATGATGATGAATGTAAAAGATTGTACGTGATTGTTAAAACTGTTGTGCCCATGAGCTGGGCTATTTTGTAACAATACTGAAAAGAGAGGTTAAATGAGGAAGGAAAGATTTCTTTTAGCAATTTTTGAAAATGGACTACAATTCAGGCCATTTACCTTTTTCTCCATGACACCTGCCATGGTTCTGGAGATTGCAACGTAAGCTTTTTCTTTATAACCATAAAGAAACTTGCAAGGAAAACAGATAATCTCTTCAGAAAGTAAACACACTTGTTTCCTGCCTTAGAAAAGGCATTTCTAAGGCAGGAAACAAGTGTGTTTACTTTCTGAAGAGATTATCTGTTTTCCTTGCAAGTTTCTTTATGGTTATTGTATTTCTAAAATCTTGTATTTCTTGTATTTCTAAAATCTCGCGGGCCTGAGATTGTATCATGTTAGACAAATTAGATGGACACGAGACAACATGTTGTTGTTTTTTTGTTTATTTTTTGTACTCAGGCCTCTGTCTAAACATAATCACAACAATTCCATACTGTATATTTTGAGTACATAGAATCAAGTATTCTATTCTAGGGATGGGAAATAAGTGAATGCAAATAGGCATTGTTAGTGGCTTCTAGTAAGTAAACCAAATTGAAAGGTAAAACAGATCAACAATTTGTGTTTTCATTATAGATATTTTGTATACGCAACCATAAATCTGGTAAGAATTTGTGAATTC
Source organism: Emys orbicularis (assembly GCF_028017835.1). NCBI lineage: Eukaryota > Metazoa > Chordata > Testudines > Emydidae > Emys > Emys orbicularis. Next base: position 126,822,509 of record NC_088683.1, read on the forward strand.
AGGTAAAGGCAAAAATGTGTCACTGTTGTCAAATGAACCGGGGCCAAGATTTTTTTCAAATATGATTAAGGCCCAAATCTTCAAAAGTTCCTACCTTCCGTTGATTTTAATGGAAACAGTTCTGCTCTTGGTGATTACGCTGCACAGAAGGCCCACTGAGATCAGTGACAGGGCTGTGTGACCCACGCTGTGTTCTGTTTGTGAACTAAACAGTGCAATTTGGCCCTCAGGAGCTAGACGTGAAACAGCCCATAAAGGTTTCTTTGTAGATTTGAATTCTGTGAACTCTAACCTACCAGGGGACTCTCTCCACAGCCATCCCTGCCTCCAGCCTCTTTTTTGCCTTTCAACAAGCCTTGGACTTTCTGCTTTTTAGTTTAATGTATTTGCAGAGGGGTGTCCCAATGATGGCAATGAAATAGGGTTGACTAGATGGAGAAGGATTTCACCAACCTCCCAGCTGGGTGAACAATCATAGTCCTTATTTGTGGAACTTTACAGAGCATGAATGCAGGCAAAACTCAAACCAAGGCTGATTTTGAGTACTTTTGAAGCTTGATTTGAAATTTTGCATATTTTTAGTCAGCAGGAATGTAGTGTGTGGTTACAATGGTACAAGATGAGCTGACCTGGACCAGTTTGCGGCTGATATCTTATACACAAGGGAAAGGGACTATTGGTGCAGGGAGCCTCCCTCTTCTTGTATCTGGCCATTAGGGGCTGGCCACAATTGCAGTACTTGCTCGTTCACACAGAACAAGAGTTCCGGGTTAGTGATACTAGCCATTCCCAAAGGGGCAGAGTTATGTGGATCTTCAATATTATGCACAGTGCTTAATTTCACACTCCCATTGTAATCATTGGTGGATTTGCATTCCTTCCTGTTTTGCCCAATTCATTGAAAAGTGTGATGGTAATGGAATATTTCATATTCTTGGCATGGTATTTAAAGTGGATAAGCAAACAATTATGCCTCTGAGATTGTATAATGCCATGGATTCATTTCCCCCCTGTGAATGAAATGTAATATTTATTGCGTCATTTATAATGTATGTAACCTTTACAAGCTGGATGCTGTGTCAGAATGACATGAATGCTTGGGTGACTATCTCCTTGAATCAGCATCATTTTGGCACGCTCGGGCAAAAGTACTTGTGCAAAGTGTTCAAACATCACAAAATGTGTTGTTGTTTAGAGTCTTGTGATTAGGGCTTAAATCTAATCCTTTCCAATGTAGCAAATATTTGCTGATGGCTAAAACTGTTACAAGGACTAAAGTATAACCTTTCTTTGCCTGGCAATAACATATGTTCTGTTCTTTCAGTATAATCGATTTATTTTCGAGTAGCGTGCTGTGCTGATTTAAAGAATGTCTACCTTCAAGATGGCTATGGTGACTGTGCCCAAACAATGTCTAGACGACTTAATGTAGCAAAGAGTTCTTTGTGATAGAACTTATTGAACAACCGTATTTTGTTGTCTTTTTTCTAGTCGCGTTTTACAAAACATACCATAAGCATTTCTTGTGATTTTTAGCGAAGTCCCATTTGTAATATTCGATAACGGACCTAGATTTTATAGGACTCCATGCCTTTTTTTCATAGCCTGAGTCATAACATGCATGATCAGAAGGAACAAGTTCATTGTTTTGTTTAATTTTGATGGAACTTTTTCAGAAATAAATGTTACGTTATTTATAATTTGGATTTATTTAACTTAACAATAAATATCTCCATTTTCAAAAATGAAAGTATTATTTGTGGGACTTCTTTTTCTTCTTTTCTCCATCATCTGTCTCTATATGCTCAATAGATCAAGGCCATTTCCACTTCCTCTTTATGTTCTGCATAGTTTGTTGTTCTGCTAAGATTTGCATCCATTGTCCCCATTTGATATTCGTCATCTCTACTATTTTATCTATTTTTTTTTTCATTCCTTTGTAGGTTAGTGCCTGATCCAACACTCACCAAAGTAAATGGGACAAATGCAACCCTGGTGTAATTTAATTGACTAACCAGAGCTGAATTTGGCTCAGTGGGAGTTTTTCTGCTGCCTTTCATAGGAGTTCAATCAGGCACTTAGTTAACAGGGAAAACCCACCAAACCACTTCAGATGAACACAAAATTCCAGTGAGATACAACTAAATGGATAGAAAAAGGTCCTGATCCTGCAGTTGGATCAGCGTGTATGGGTGCTGGTCAGTGGTCTGCCTGCATGGATCAGATTACAGGATCAGGGCCAAAGGTACTAAAAATCACACACAGCCGTACATTTCCAAAAGTCACCAGTGATTCCGGGTATCTGGACTTTTGGGTACCCAACATGCAACCCCTTAAAGGGATCACATTTTCTAAGGCCAGGTGCTCAGCACTTTCTGGAGACCAGGTCCCTTCAAGGGGTTTGAAGTTGGCCATCCAAATTCTGGATTAAGTTTTGGGAATTTAGGCCTACAGCCCGGCAGTCTTTGCACACACACAAAACTTTTACTGAAGCAAGTGTGAGATTTGGATTCAGAAGGACAGCAGGGTTGGGCCCAGAACTCTTCAAAAAGTTCAGCAGGAGTTGAGGGTGTTCAATACCTGACAGGAGCTTCTCTCAAAAGTACTGACCAGTCATGTCTCTGTTTAGCTGGTTACAACTGACCTCTCACCCTAGTTCATGTCTTTTTACAGGGGTCTTTCTTTGCATGTATTTTCTGGGCCTTTACATGCAGGCAAAACAAGCAGATTTAAAATGGCCACTTTGAACATCAGTTTGCCACTTTCTGCCTTCCAGCCAATATGTGTCTCATTGCTGCCCTGAGCACACTGCTTCCCCTAATCCTCCCCAGAAATCCCATTCCTTTAAGCCTTTGCCCACAGTTTGCCAGACAGTCTAATCCTCTCATAAACTGGCTGCTGGTGATAGTCAGCACAGCAACATGCTTTCCAGATAGGCCCCACTTCATTGATGCAAAGTTCCTGAGATTTTTGAACCTGCTGGAAGTAAGGAATTAACCATCTTTGTTCATCCCCATTTGACACCTACTGGAACACCATGGCTCAGCAAAGGTGCTGATCTCTATGGGTAGGAAAGGAGAAAAGTTCCCTTTTCTTTAATTCCTGAAGGGACAGCATGGCCTTATCCAGAAAGCAGCCTACTAAAACCAATGTTTCAGTTACTCATGTTTAGATGTAAATCAATGAAGTCGATGGAAATAAGATGACTTACATCATCTGAGACTCTAGCCCTTGCAATGAGGTGTGTGTTAATTTGTTTAGAAATTACCCAGAAGATGTGCTGTGTCCGAGATGTGTCACTTTTCCCTGGCTTTGTGTCAAGATCAGACTCCCAAAATTGACTTCCCTCACTGATGAGAAACCAGGATTGCCCACTTTGCTTTTTTTTTTTTAATTTTTCAGTTTTCAGTGTACTGTCTCCAACACCTTTGATCACCTACTAATTTTCTATACTTGTCTATTTATACCAAAGAGAGAGTGTCTGTGTCAGATGTGCATGTGAGTTGGGGGCATGTTTGGTTGAGAACGCCATTCAGTTCAGCACTCTTGTCAATTGAGTGTTCAATAGATTGTAGAGGCTCTTCAGGGCAGAGGCTCTTTTTTTGTTTTATGTTTGTACAGTGCCTAGCACATTTGGAGACATAGTCCCTGCCTGGGGCCCCTAGTTGCTACAGCAATACAAATAAGTTGCAAAACAAAATGGCAACTCCTTGTAGCTAGATTCAACACTCACCTAGATGAGTGTTAGTTGAAAATTCTGACTGTGTGCTCCACTTGCTTGTTCCATGAGCTCTGATGTTGATTCCTTGTGTGATCTTAAAATCAAGTCATTTAACCTCTCTGTGCCTCATTTTCCCCATCTGTAAAATGGGGATAACACCTCACCGAGCTGTTGTAAGGATTTTAATATCTGTAAAGTGGTTTGAATCCTTTATGAAAGTTATCTATAGAAATGCAAAGTGCCAGCAGTAGCAGTAGTAGAGGGTTTCTCTATGCTTCTTCAATCTGAATCAGAATCAGAAATGGAGATGCTAGAATATCATAGGCTGAAAATATTGCAAGAACAGCCTTGACAGACACGGGAAGTGTTAGATATCCCACATGAGATCCTGGTCTCCCAAGATTTCCCAGCCCAATTTTGAAGACTTATTGGCTTGGATAGGTTGGTTAAGTATTCTAATCTTTGAACGCCTGTTTGTCTAATCTAAAAGTAGTTACACAGCCTCTATCTCCATGGCATGCTAACTGAATGGAAGTATAATTCCCTAAGGTATCATTTCCATCGCTCTCGTAAGCAGAGACTGGAGGTCAAATGAAGGAGACAATCCAAAATTAAGAGATTTACCGTGGCACAGACATAAGAACTCCAGTTTAGACATTGCAGAGTATGTTACAACCTATAGTTTGTGGTAAAGATTCCCGGTCAGTATAAATTGCCATAGCAACATTGACTTCAATAGAACTATGCTGATTTACATCAGCTGAGGGTCTAATCCTGAATGCTGAAGTACAGGAACCAAACTGCTCCTGCTTTTCACAGAGAGGATCTAAAATGGGAACTTTGATATGCCCAATAAAGTTCCTAGACATATTAACAAATAAGAAGCAGGTGCACAGAAAATGCTGCCATGCAAATGACTGATGATGAGGCATTCCAAGTATAGCATGAATACCAAGTTGGAAGAACAGTTTCCACAAATGGGAGTCAGGAGGTGAAGGTGCTATTTCTGGCTCTGCATATCCTGTATATTCTTGAGCAAGTCACTTCACCTCTTTGTGCCTGAGCTGCTCCATCTATCAGACATGAATAATACTTACCTATCTTACAGACACTGAAGCTAAATATTTTTAAAGCACTTTGAAATCCTCAGATGAAAGAAGATGTAGAAGTATTAACAGAGGGGACCTTGACTCTAAGAGGTATAAGCCGTTTCACACACAAGTGAATCCATGACTGAATGCCACAGAGGTCAGCATGGCAATCAATTTTACCATATCTAGCCAGAGAGAGCTAACGTAGACCACATCTATGCACAGCTGCATTAACTCTGTCTTGATTAGTTTCATGCTTTGCCAGTGCGATTTCCCCTGCATTGTCCTTTCAGTGCTGGGGAGTATATAGAGTGGTGATTAGATTCTGGCCTTGCAGTTCAGATATCTCTCACGCTCTCAGGTGTTGTATTTGCTGTTTCAGTTATATAATGTGTGACGGCAGTCCTGGGGAGCCACACTGAAGTTACTCAATTAGGGTAAACTGCAAAGAATGGGGGAGACAATCCCCAGAGCTGGTGGATATTCCAATACTTAGATTTACCAAGTCAGCACAAATCAGCTTCTGTAGTACCTTACTAGTTACCCAGAAGCCAACAACACAGTTTCCTTAAAGCCACCCAGCCTCAGGCCTCCACCCAGACACCCAAGTCAAATATGATGGGGATTACTGAAAATCTTATTCATCATATAAGAAAGTTCTACCAATCCCAAAGGATCGGACACATTACCTCCCAGGTTAAGGAATATTCCAGAACTTAGCCAAATACACGCTTACAACCAATCCTTATTAACTAAACGAAAATTTATTAAAAAAGAAAAGAGAGAGCGTATTAGTTAAAAGATCAGTATACATACAGACATGAGTACAGTGCTGCGATCAGATTCATAGTAGAGATGGTGAGCTTTGCAGTTGCAAAGAGTTCTTTCAGAATTAGTCCATAGGTCATAGTCCAATGTCCTCTTATGATTTAAGCTTCCCCTGCATCAAGCATCAAGCAGATCTGAAATAAAAAGGATCAGGACCCAAGAGTCTTTTATACAGTTTTCTAGCAGCCTCTTGACCATACAGTCCTGGGTGAACAATAGGCTTTTGATGTAACCTTCTGTTTCCCAAACATCACTGGTAATCAACCACATGCATTAACATACGTTAATTTATCCATTAAGTAGCTCATATACAGTTTTAAAGAGACATATAAACAATACTATTTCACCCAAGATTCATCTAAATGTTAATATTCCCTTTTGAGCTCTGAATCAATAGCTATAGTAATAGACAGGAACTGTCTGTTTACATGGCTAACATCTAACAAGATATAAGTAAACACATACAATCAGTATCACTTCTAATTCTCTAACAATACAGGTTTGCATTTCAAAGTTCTAGCCTATCTAACATGGAATGGCCCTAATTACAATTTACATACTTTTCTAAAATGTCTCTAAAGGTTGAATTTGGGTCATTTATTCTGCAGGATGCTTAACTCTTTCTGGTCATGCATCACATAATGAAAACCACAACTCTGCTTGGTTTGATCATCTTCCAGCATATGACTGGACAGTTTTCTCAGGAGAACCCAGCAAAATGTTTCCATTAAGAGATCTTAAAGTATGGAAATAAGTTTGCTAATCATTTTGAGAATAGACAAAAAGGTACTTAGCTGAATGTTTGTAAGCAAAGAGAAGTAGAATAAAGTTAAGTGCCTAGAGCTCAGTTTGAGCAAAAGAGCAGAAAGGCCAAATTCTATAGAAAAAAAAAATGAATGGAGATTTAATGCCTGGCTACTTAGAAGTAAATTAAGATGGATGCAAAGTACAAATTCAGATCAAATAAGGGTTTTCACTCCACAATTTGTGGGTGTTTGAATCTAGGGTCTGGACAGGGCCTTTAGAGAAAAGGGACAGTTCTAAAATTCAGATCAGGGTTTAGAATTCAACCCTCCTTTCTCCCAACTTGCAGGTGGTTTGACTGTGGGGTTCTGGCTCTGGCCTATCTCCAGATAGAATCATTTATGGACTAATGTCTAAGTATCAAAATACTAGTATTATCCTTAGATCAGTCTGGTCTTTAACATAATGATAAGGCTTGCAACTCTTTGTATTGAACATGTAGCCTGACATACTACATATAATATAGAGCAATGTTACGAGACTGCTGATTCTGATTTTCAAGCCTCAAAACAAACGTGATTTACCCGTTGTGCATCTGCAATACTAAAACTTAAAATGTTACAAAAGCGAGTAATCTTGAGGATGTTTGGGTTAATTTAAATGAAGTTCTGGTGAATCTGAAAACAACTTTGTGTTTGACTTTTTGTGCCCCGGTACTTTAAAGTAAGTTGTTTTACAATTGGTACCTTGTCTCCATATAGTTATTTTTAAATTAACCCATTTCTTGTGAGAGGTGGTAAAGCTCTAAGCTAAAATTTTCAAAAGTGCCTAAATGCCTTAGAAGCCTAAAACCCATTTTAAAAAGTGACATAGGCACTTAGGATCCTCTGTTCCATTGACGTAGGCTTCTAAGTCACTGGCTGCTTTTAACAATTTTACCATAGAGCAAACATTCTTAAAAAATCAACAGAAAATATCCTGCAAAGTTAACATTGCCCCATTCCTATTGTGGAAGGAACCCCCCGGGGTTATATATCAGTTCAGTCTCAACAACTTTAATCCCAATCCCTACTGAAGTAAACAGAAGTCTTTCCATTGATTTAAAGAGGCGTTGGTCAAGTCAGATGACCAGTCCGTCTGACCTCCCTTCTGATAATACTAATAACTGCAATTCTGATGAAGATACTAGTCCATTAGGAACTCAGTTCAAACTAAAGACTTATTTCACATACGCACTGAACAGCCATCAAGTGCTAACAATTTTCAGTCACTACCACTCAAGCTGGATTTGATCCTCTGACCTATTTCCAGTTCCCTGATCTATCCATTCACCTGCTAGGTACTTTTACTCCTTCTCATATACTTATCAAGTAAATGCATTTAATTAAATGGACTTGTTCATGAACAATAAATACCAGCAATGTAGATAAAGTGCAGAATACATTAGTCATGTGCATGTTGCATATGCTGCCAAAGGAGTATTGCAAAAAAGAGCAAATTTTCAAATGGGGTATGTACTCAGATTACGAGGAGCCATTTAGAAATAATAGTAGTAATAATAACAAATGTACCTGTTAAAATTTACCAATAGATACATTATTATACAGAGAAATTTGATCCATGAGTTAGTATAAAGGATACTGAAGCTTATTTTAATGTATTAGCTAACTGTACTACAGTGTCAACGTTGTAGGTAACAGTGAACAAACATTCAGAATTTATGTTCAGAGGTGATCTGAAATGCTTTAAAAAATGAACTGAAACTGTGTATGATCCCAAATGACTGACAGACTATGCCTGGAGTTCAAATATTAGAAATAAGTGAGTTTTAAAATGAAAGAAAGTATTTGAGAAGCAGTTGACTGCAGCACTTCCTGGCAAGCAGGCAGGGCATTTTCTCTCCCTGTGGCCAGGTATAGGAAAGGGAAGAGAAAGCTGAACATAATTCCATTAGAATAGTTTTGGTATCTCTATGTATACAAATGTAATTTTATCAGTTAAAACACTTTTCTGATGCCCTTTATCAACTTACATCACTCAAATAGTTCTCTTTGGATTGATTATTTTTAAAAAAAGCCAACAAAATGTAGGGCTGTGACGGTGCTGCCCGTAGGAGCCTGCTGAGGTCATTCAATTAGGGTGAACTGCAAACAAAATGGGGCAGACAAACCCCAAAAGCTGGTGGATATTCCAATACTTAGGTTTACCAAGCCAGCACAAAACAGCTTCTATAGTACCTTACTGGTTACTCAGAAGTCCAAACAACGCAGTTCCCTTAAAGTACCCAGCCTCAGGCCTCCGTCCAGACACACACATCAGATATGATGATGATTACTGAAAATCTTATCTCATCATATAAAAGAAAAGGTTCTTCCAATCCCAAAGGATCAGCCACATACCCAGGTTCAATTATAACTTAGATCTTACCCAAAATACATGCTATAGTTAATTCTTATTAATTAAGCTAAAATTTATTAAACAAGAAAAGAGAGAGAGTGTTGGTTAAAAGATCAATATACAGACAGACTTGAATTCAATTCTTGAGGTTCAGATACATAGCAGAGGTGAGCTTGTAGTTGCCAAAAGTCCTTGTAGAAATAGTCCATAGGTTATAGTCCGATGTCCATATTCAGGGTGGCCCCAGTCGATGACTGGGGATCTCAATCCTTATAGTTTAAGGTTTCCCCCTCTTGAAACCCAAAGCAGATCTGAGATGAAGTAGGATCGTGTCCCAGGGTTCTTATACATTTCCAGCAGCCTTTTGGCCTGAGAAAACAATAGGCTTAACTCTCCTTCCAAACATCCTGGCAATTAGCACAGGGTAATTTATCCATTAAACAGTTCAGATACAGGTTACCACAACCTTCAAAGAGACATATAGACAATAATACTATTTCACTCAAGTATTATCATAAATGTTAATATTCCTTTTTTGATCTTTGAATTAAAGTTATAGCAATAGACAAGACTTGTTTGCTTACATCACAAGACCTGAGCAAACATTTACCCTTGAGATCTCTAACAATGCAGACTTGCATTTCAAAGCTCTATTCATTTACATATCTTCCTTACCAGTCCTTAAGGTTCACCCATGGGTCAGGTCAGTTTGTGAGTTAATTAACTCTTTCTGACCCTGTCACCTTCCAATGAAATATTATATTGCATTCATAACGTCACAAGGGCCAAATCCAACATGCACTGAAGTCAAAGGAAACAATTCAATGGGTGTTAATCATGTCATTAGTCCATAACAAGGACTATTGCCATTGTAGACATTTGGTTTACAGCTAATGAAGGTAGAGAGGTGGAAGTATGCACTAATTTCTACTAATTTTTAACAATTCCCTCAGGTGCAATGCTCCAGTCTGATTATACACTCTCTGAAGTCAGTGAGGGTTGTACCATTGCCTTCAATGGGAGTAAGTTCAGGACCACAGATACGTATGTGCACATACTTGTCTTGATTCAGCAAAGTTACACCAGTGCCAGACTAAAGTAACGTGGTGGTGAATCAGACCCAATCTTATACTTTTTGAAATAAACACATCTGGCTTTCACTGCTCACCTATTTGCTTCATATGCTGAAAGTGTGATCAAAGTTTTCTGCTCCTGTTTTCTCCCTATAAGTTAATAGCATGCTTTATACACACACCACACATCACAACAATCTTCAACTCACAACTATTGGATACACTCACTTGCTGCTGACAGATGCTACATGCAGAAGAACCACTGTTGGTGACAGACCAGACATGTCCAGGGGCTGGGGCAGAATGACAACATAATACAAAAGGAAAGAGTGTGTGACAGTGACCTGCCCATGGGTTCACTGACAGACATGACTCAATTATGTGTGGTCCGTCAAATGTGTTTGGCTGCTAGTGATTAAATGTCTAGATTAATAATTGTATGCGCAAATGATACAAATGGCAACACAATCCCTGTGTGGTGTGGAGTGCAGGTTCCCAATGGTGAAACTTGGAACATGTTACTCAATGACGTTTTAGCCTCTTTTCCCTGTGGTATCTGACATGTCCTGGCTAAATGAGAGAAACTGTGGTGAGAGAACCTGCTCTTCCATGTCACTCATGAGTTGTTTGCAGTTGACTAGAATGAATATACTGTGTTAATAATATGACTGCAATGACTAGACATGGTTGAACAGACCTACTAAGTAATCGTTTCTATTCCAGCTGAGTCTAATGTAGGGTTGGCTCCTTCAATACCTTTGTCCAGTCTATTTTTAAACAACTCATGTGTTGGAGCTGCCGTTATTTCCCCTGTGAGACCATTTATCAGTTGAGTGGACTTAAGGTGTTTTGCATCGTTTCCTATTAGTCAGTCTACATTTTCCTTTGCTCAAGGCTGGTATTAAGAAGAAAAGTTTAGCTGGTAAGGTCAGTAGGGGTAAATCTCTTCTATGGGGATCCAGTATTACAGCCTAGTAGTGAAAGCCATTCACCAGAAGGGGTGGAGGAAAGTTAAGTGATAGATGATGTTACGAGCTCCACCTATAATGCTATCGTTAAGGTTGCTCAACACTTTCCATTATAAGACCCTGTTTTCAGTTGCTTATAACTTTGCCAAACCTTAACCATTCTGGCTGAAATTTTCCATGCTTGGTATCTGCCTCTGGATAATTTTTATTTATTTATTTTTGAGGTTTCAGGTAAAACGGTTCAGCAGTTTCTGAGACCAACATTAGGGAAATAGATATTCTTTTGCCCATGTTAAACATACTGACAACTGCTTAGTTGAAAAGCTTGGGGTCAAGTTGAGAGGGTGAATCAGAGGAGAAGGGGCAGGGAGACAGAGGTGGGGAGTGAATAGGAGTAAAGGGGAAGGAGCTGAGAGATGACTAGGGAGCATGATCCAGGGAGAAGAGGGCAGGAGATGATGGTAGGGGATGGGGATAGAGATAGGCTTGGGTAGTACAGGGGAAGAAGAGTCTATTACAATTAGATCAGTGACTCTCAACCTTCCCAGACTACCGTACCCCTTTCAGAAGTCCAATTTGTCTTGTGTACCCCCAAGTTACACCTCTCTTAAAAACTACTTGCTTACAAAGTCAGACATAAAAATACAAGTGTCCCAGCACACTATTACTGAAAAATTGCTAACTTTCTCATTTTTACCATATAATTATAACATAAATCAATTGGAATATAAATATTGTACTTACATTCAGTGTATAGTATATAGAGCAGTATAAAGAAGTCATTGACTGTATGAAATTGTAATTTGTACTGCTTCACTAGTGCTTTTTGTGTAGCCTGTTGTAAAATAGGCAAATATCTAGAGAAGTTGATGTACCCTGTGGAAGACCTCTGCATATCCCCAGGGGTTACATGTACCCCAGGTAGAGAACCACTGCACTAGATCACACTCCCCTCCAGAGCCTGGAATCAAACCCACAAATCCTGAGTGTCTATATTGCTCTGCTCTCAGCAAATAGCTGTAAATCCCACTTGCAAAGTGTATATCTCATCCTTCCTCTCATGATAGGTCCACACAGAGGACAACCACCAGCTACTATAACCATTATTCTGCTAGCTCAAGTGGAAGAAGTTTGTACTATGGATCAAAAGTCTTACTCATGCCTCAAGTTTGTGGATAATATGGTTCCATAGGATAGAATTTCAGTTATTTTTTAAACTAGGTTAGAAGAACATTAAAATTGCAAAGTCAAGCATTCAAAGGTTAGGAAATGCCAGCATTAAGGTGGCCTCTAGAACCTTAATTCAGCCCCATGAGGCATATGCATTACAAGACAGTCTTTAATTATATGATTGCATACTTCCCCCCCCCCCCCACACACACAAGCCCACTGCCTCATTCAGTGCACAGGATGAATAGTGATCTGGGACTGAATCATGGCTGTGTATTGTTTGATTTTGCTACTAGTGCCTTGTGTGTTATTGTAGGGGTCACACTGCTGCAGGTGATGCCCTGCTTGAAGGCGGTAACAGCCTTTTCCTTGTGTGCCTGACTGAGAACCTAGTAGTGGTTGGCCATGACCCCAGAAGTGAGCCTGTCCCAGACAGTCTTGAGATTAAGGCAGTTGAAAGCTGCCTTGAGAACTAGATTTCATGCCTGCTTCTGGTAAGGAGTTCCTGTGTGATGCTGGGCAAGTGACTTAAACTAAACTTTTCATAGGTGGTGACTAATTGCACCTTGCTCATTTTCTGGGTGCCTGCCTGGAGACCCTGGAGTCTGATTTGCAGAAGTGCAGAGCACTCACAGCTGCAACTGAAGTCATTGGGAGCCATACTTTGAACATATCAAGTGCTGTATAACGCTAAGAAATCAGATTCTAGTAATCTCAAATTGGGCACCCAAAGTCAGTGGAAACTTTTGACCATATAGGTGTTAATATCTCTGTCTCAGAGGTAGTTAAGTGTTGGTCAAGTCAGTGTTGCAATGCCTAACCTGTGGGTGGTCTTCCCCTTAGTGGAATCCCCAGCCCTGAACTAGGTGCCCAGGCTCCCCATACCATGAACGGGGAGATTTGGGCACCTGAGAAAGGGCTCTTTAGAAGCCAGCAAAATGATTAGGGAGCCACCTAAGCTAGCGAGGTGTGAAATACTGACAAGGGGTCTGAGGCACCTAAACAGCTGTCCTGTTGCACCTGGTGGTGGGGGTGGGCCAGAGATAGGTGCCTCTCTCTGCTTGGTATCCTCAGCTACAAATCCTCTCCTGGAATTAGGCACCAAAGCAGGTCACATGGCAGGTGAAACAGTCTCTCTCTCTCTCTTGCTCATGCTTGATACCTCTCTCACGTTCTCCCTTTGTTTCCCGGGACACTTGGTTGTCTCCTGTGTGGGTGCTGTACTGCTGTCTTCCCTGTCTCCCAGCCCCATCAATAGCCTGTATCCAGCCTCCCACTAATGGGTCCGATAGGTATCAGGTCCTTGGCATGCCCAGAGCATGCCTAAGGGATCAGGACCTACTAGAGAGAGAGGTGTTCCCCAGCCTAGTTTGAGAATCCCCTTTCAGACCTCCCAGGCTTTGGCTTGAGCAGTTTGGGGCCCTTGCTAGTTAGCTGTGGGGTGGCATCACCACTTGTGCAGCTTGGCGAATGCCTATCAGTGGAAGCTTAGGTGTCTAAGGGATTAGGCGGCAGCTGAGTGGCAGGTTTGAAAATGTCAGGGGTGTGACAGATATTGCAATTCCCTGAAATATCCTGGACAAACCTTACTGAATTATATTAAATCTTTCTGAATTAAGTATCTGAGGAGTTCATTGCATTAAAAATACATGTTTATGTATTACCGTGGGACTGTATGTAACGTCTCTGCAGGGGAGTCATGATTAATGTAAACCCTGGGAAGTGTTATGAGCTTCAAACAATGTGTCAGACAATAATGAACTTTTGAAGTTAGGTCAGGGTTCCCAGGAAACCTCTAGAGGGTGGTGTATGCAAAGTAATCCCTCCGATATGAAAGACGCTCTGCCCTGAGCAGGGAACATTTGCCAGCTGATCACCTGTTACATGAAGATGAGATCAGAGGCTCACGCTATATAAAGGAGTAACTCTTAGATTCACGGGTGTTCTTGTTCTGAGCCAAGGCAATTATGAACTTGTGCTCACAGAAAAACCCCTTGGTGGGGTTTGAAGGACTGACTCCTACCAGAGACCTTGTCAGAGTTGGGGTGACATCTGGTAAGATTATTAGCATGTGTGTAGGTTAATTGTTTTAATATGTTTTTTTTGTAATGCTTTCACCTTAAGAATAAACATGCTTGCTTAAGAAGAGCTGTATGGTAACCTAACTGTGAGCAATTACACTGTTTGTAGCCTCTAAGGAAAATGCAAAGCAGGCCTGCTTAGGCAATCAGACTTGCTGGGGAATTCACAGTGTAGGCAGGAAACTCTGGAGCCTGGATATACCCCGATTAGAAGGGAGACAGACATGGGTTTCCACCAAAGAGCAGTGATGACTGGGAGCCAGAAACCTTAAATGAGTTCCCTGGAGGGACCACAGAGCAGATACAAAGGTGTAGTTATCCTGAAGCTGTGACAAGGAGCTTTCATGGCTCTTATACTGAATGGAGGGCTGGCACATGAAGGAAAGAGATGATGAAATTTTCAAAGAAAGTCAGAGTAAATAAGATTAACTTTACATAAGTCTTCATTCCCTCCTACAGCACTGTCTTTGTCCACCTGGGACAGTTTGATAGTCTCATCAAAGATGCCAGTTATCTACCACCTCCACTGAGATAGACTGACCTGATTAAAGACATAAATCCCTGTAACCTGTCCCTCAACTTGGCCAACTAGATTCAATTTTTAAAAGATAGTTTAATCACCCCAAGTTATCTAAACATGAACCAGAAAGCTCCCTGAGGGCATGATGGTCTTAACTGGAAATTTCCAAATATTTACATTTAAAAAAATAAAACCAAAGAGTTATTTTACCAAGTTCTTGCAATTGGGGAATAACTTACAAACCTTCAAGTATTTTGTTTCAGAATCTTGTTTTAATATAAAGATCCTTTCTAGTCAGTGAAGGGCACCCAGATACCTCCACAATAAGCACTGTTAATAGTCATAAACAATCCAATTCTGCATGGTAGCAAGGGTCTCTTGTGAAGTGCGGAGTGTCTTCCAACTCCCAGGGAAGTTAATGGAAATTAAAGGAATTTCCGACCTTGCAGGAAATACTTGGCATCTTGCAGGATTGGGATCCAATTAAATGCTGTATGTTTATTGAATAAATAACCACATATTACAAGCTCTCACATGTCAGCACATGAGAGAGAAAAGATATGATTAGGGCTATGGAATGAGATGCAAGAGTTCTGGGTTCAGTTCCCAGCTCTGCCCCAGACTCCCTGCACTACCGTGGGCAAGTCTTATTGTCTGGTAAGGTCGTTAGCATGTTTGTTATTAGCATGTGTGTAGGTTAATTGTTTTCATATGTTTTCTCTGTAATGCTTTCACCTTAAGAATAAACATGCTTGCTTAAGAAGAGCTGTATGGTAACCTAACTGTGAGCAGTTCCCCATCTTCCTTTCTCTCACCTTTTGTCTGTCTATTTAGATTGTAAACTCTTCAGGGCACAGATTGCCTCTCGATAGGTGTATGTGCAAGGCTAGTGCAAAGGGGCTCTAATTTCAGTTGAGGGCTCGGTGCTAGTGTACTATAAATAATACTAACATGTCATAAGATGACATAACATAATGGACAGTGGTCATATTTACAAATTTCTTCCATTATGAGAGCTATTGCTGGCAGCAGTAGTTTCTCAATTTTAAATAGAGGGGATATCTCTCAAAATGGTAGAATCTTACAAAACAGATGCTTTAAAGGGCAGCACTATGACCATCCAAATGTCATTGTCTTATAAAGCTCAATTCATATTCAAACTATCGAAAATAAACTGCTCCCAGTACAAAATCGTACACCAGCTATTGGGACATGGAGAAATATGACATCTTGAGAGGCAAATAAAACATCTTTGGATTCTATACTTGGGATCGATTGCTATTTTCTGTGAAAGGTGCTCAGATACTAACCTGATATGGCAGGATAAAACCCTTAGACAGAATCAGATTCAAAATTTTGGCAGGCAACCAGCAGATCAGGTACCTTTTGAGAGCAGGTAATCTGAATCATCATCATCTTTGCTGACTCTAGGAATAATTTAATCTCTCCCCAGTCAACATTTTTAGAAATTGGATTTGTTGGAACTATTAAGTTTCAACGTGCCACCTTGAGTGGTAGCAATTTCCCCCTCAGCTGTGAGGGGTAAAGAGAGCAAACCCAGAACTGGGCTGTCTTTATCCAACTGGCAAATCCTGTTGTTGATCTTATCCGTTAAAGACGCTAGGAAAGCAGGGAGAGAGATGGAAAAACTATGGAGAGAAAAAAGTTCTCATGGTGCTGTCTATATTCAGCTTGTCATTGCACTGTAAAACTCAAAATGTCTGCTTCATTAGTGACAGGCAGTAATTACAGTTACCACAACGGAACTTGAGATTTAAAGTGAAACCTCAAGCTATCTCACAGTAAATCTTTCATCAGCCCATTCTGTATATCTCAGCCTGCTAACTCCAGGGACGAACTGTGAAATCAGCTGCGTGGCAAAATCCACATCCTGGTTCGTTTGATTACATTCTTTAGTCTGATACTCACCAAAAACTTTGTGGGTAGGGTGAGTATTTGAGCCTCATCTCTTTGATTTGTGTCTTTCGCAGAGGGGGGAAAAAAACCCTTCCATTCGAGGGCGTTGATCACTAGGGTGACCAGATGTCCTGATTTTATAGGGATAGTCCCGATATTTGGGGCTTTTTCTTCTATAGGTGCCTATTCCCCACCCCATCCTGATTTTTCACACTTGCTATCTGGTCACCCTAGTGATCACTCAAGCAATACCAAACTCTGTGCCCTCTCTCTAACCCAGAAAAAGGCCATACATTTCCTCCAGTGCAGGAATGGAATTGCTATTGCTATTAACAGAAGCTTGATTTGTGGGTGGAGTCAAATAAATGGCTCAGAACGTGCTGCTCTCCCTTCTGTTAATCCTTTCCATGCCCTGTTATAAAAACTACTGTTTCAGTCCATAAATCTTTTGCTCTAAGTCCGAGATGGGAAAATTTAAGGTATTAGAAGGCCACACAATGAACTAAATCCTGGTGAATGGGAGACCTTGGGGAGGGGGTTGGAGAGCGAGCCTGCCCCACACTACCCCACAGTGGCAGCTTCTGTCCTGTTCCCAGGTTCCTGCTCCAGCCCATTGGCTCTTGTCATTGTGTCATGTGAGCGGGACCCTCCCACTGTGATGCCCCACCCCCTGCCTTGCCCTGGCACCACTGGGTCACTTGCCCCAAGATCGGCTGTGGAAGGCCAAATAAAATGATCTGGCAGGCTGGATGCAGCCCTCTGGTCACCATTGCCCATCCCTGCTCTAAGTGTTTGTAAACAGGTAGAGTCTCAAGTCCCACTCTGCTCTGAGCAGAATATCCACAGGAGATGACATCCTGGCCCTACTGAAGTCAATAGGAGTTTTGCCATTGACTTCAATGAGACCAGTATTCTATCCATGGCATGTAATCCAAACTCTTCCTTACCTGCAGTTTGGCTTTATTAATAACTCAAATAAAGTTGTCCCTTTGGCCTAAGCATTTTACATGGTACTACATGGGAAACTGTTAGTTATATTAGAGAAGATGGGGATTGGTAGAAGAACTGTAAGATGGACAAAGAACTGGCTAAAGAGGAGACGGTGGCGGATTGTGCTGAAAGGTGAACTGTTGGACTAGAGGGATGGTATCAGATGAGTCCCTCAAGGATCGGTCTTGGAACCAGTATTATTCAATATTTTTATTAATGACCTTGGCACACAAAGTAGGGGAGTGCTAATGAAATCTGCTGATGATACAATGTTGGGAGGTATCACCAATACAGAGGAGGATCAGAATATTGTACAGGCAGAGCTGGAAGACTGGAATGACAGAAATCCGATGAAATACAGTAGTACAAATTGCAAGGTCATGCACTTGTGGTCTTACAATATGAATTTCTGCTACAAGCTGTGGGCTCATCAGCTGGAAGCGACAGAGGAAAAGGAGAGAGACCTGGGTGTCTTGGTTGATCTCAGGATAATTATGAGCCATTAATGTGATATGGCTGAGAAAAAGACAAATGCAATGCTAGGATGTATCAGGCGACGCATTTCCAGCAGAGATAGAGAAATATTAATGCCATTGTACAAGGTATGGGTAAGACCTCATTTGGAATACTGTGTACAAGTCTGGTCACCCATCTTCAAGAAAGATGAATTCCAACTGGAACAGGTGCAGAGAAGAGCTACTAGGATGCTCAGGAGAATGGAGTGCCTATCTTATGAGAGAAGAACTTGGCTTATTTAGCCTAGCAAAAGCAAGTGTGAGACGGGATATGACTACTCTCTGTAAACAGATCAAGGAGGTAAACACCATAGTGGGTGAAGGACTAATAAGAACAAATAAACTGCCAACGAATAAATTCAGATTGGAAACTAGAAGGAAGTGTCTAACCGTTAGAGAAGTGAGGTTCTGGAAAAGCATCCCAGTAGGTGGTGTTGGCGCAAACAACTTAGTTAGATTTAAGGGAGCTGGATACATTTATGAGTGGGATTGTATGACTGGATTGTTTGTGATGGTAGCAGGGTAGGGCTCATCATACTTTGGTGTCCTTTTCAGATTATTTTATGTCCCTAATAGCTCATGCTTCAGGGGTTCAGCCACTAACCTCCAGGGATCAAGAAAGGATGTCCCACCCCCATCCTGCACAATGTATTCTGGGTTTTTTGGTCTCCTTCCTCTGAAGCATCAGAGATGACCCTAGCAGGAGATGGGATGCTGGACTTAGATGGGCCAGGTCTCAGAGGGGATACCATGCATTCTATCTTTCATATGTTCATCTGGCTGGTGCTTACATTCTCTGGGTCTAACTGATCACCATATGTGGGGTCAGGAAGGAATCTCCCCCAGGTCAGCTTGGTAGTGACCTTTGGGGTTTTTGGCCTTCCTCTGCAGTGTGGGGTGCAGGTCACTTTCCAGGATCATCTGCATATACTTCACTCAATTGTTTCCTTGCCAATGTAGGGGCCATGAGCATTGGTACATCTCGGTCCCTCTTGTTCTCTGTGCTACAGAAAAAAAATATTTTGCAAGCTTTTTTCCTTCATTTTCATATAAATTTCTGTAATTTTCTAACCATCTCCAGTACTTATTCACATGAACATAGTCCGAGCGGGCAGAAAGGAATTACTGCCATGAATAAATATCATTCAACAAAATAGTTGCAGAATCAGGCCCTGTAACGTGCAAGTTATTATTGCATGATTTTTGTACGTAAAGAGCTGATCTGCCAGGTACCCAGAGAATTCCCTCTGCTCTATGTAAGAATGTGTGTTCCTGGCCCCTCTTTAGGATGCCAGGAGCAGGATTATCGTAAATCATGTATTTCTGAATTTGTGAGTGACCTGTCTGTGAACCGGTGTGCATTGCCAGCTGAATTACCCCTTAAAGCAATTCGTTCGAGAGGGATGTCACAATACACATCAGCCCTGATTGACACTGCTACATCATTCCCAGATGTCCAGCCACATTAGGATTAATGTCAAAATACAATGGCTAATTTGCAGGGCCAACAGGCAAATACCCTACAGGTACTGTACTAATTAAATACAGAGGTAGTATTAATGTTCCCTTTTTTGAAACCTACAGGGACAAATACATCCTTCCATCTTAAGTGCACGAGCCATGTAATTATTCTTATATAACCTAATTACAGATCAGTAAACTTGGTTAGATTCAACTCATGGTCATCGAACAATGCTCACTTCAAGATTGAGTTAAACATTCTCTCAACCCCTCTGTGTTCCTCAGAGCTGTATAGCCGGCTTTGCATGTGTGTTTTACAGTCAGTGGTGGCCTTGGGCTTATGCGTTCACACAAAGTCTTGTGCAACAGGTCACTGCTAAACAGCTCAGAGCTAGAGTAATAGGGCCACCAATGATCACACACTTTCTCAGCACCCTGCAGCCCTTCCTCACTGCTCAGACGTTCTTCCTTGCCCATCTGCAGTCTGGCACCATGCCAGAGAACTTTCCCACCAGCTCCCCTCCCTGCTTCACTTCCGGTGCTCTTGGCATACAGGTAGATATTTACACCCCAGCAGCCATGGCATATACAGTTTCATTGTGAGTACGCAGGCAGATGTCTACATCGCAGGATGTTATCCCAGGCTAGGGAGGGAACTTGAGGGTAGGACCTGCATGTCTTACTGTACATAAGGCCCCTGGAAAACTGACTTTGGTACCTGCTGAATCAGTAACAACTTTATACCAACTTCCTTAAAGAAAATTTGCCTTGATTTCCTGTGCTTGTTGCTGAAAGCATGTTACATAGGGAAATAGAGTCAGTGATGATAGCAACACCTAACTTTAGACAGTGCTTCTCATCCATGGAGCTCAAACCACTTTACAAAGCCGGTAGTATCAGTATCCCTATTTTTAACTGCTGGAGAAACTGAGGCACAGGTGAAATGATGTGTCCAAGGTCACACATTAAACTAGTGGCAGAGCCAGGAATAGCTCCCAGGTCTCCTGAATCCAAGTTCAATGCTCTGGACACTATTTGTTCGTTTTATTCATTACATCCTTGGATTAGTGGGAAACAAATCGGTTTGCTGACAATGTCCTTTGATCTATCTAAGTAAATTAAATGAAGGGAGCATGAAGACTGAGAGGTTAAGCTTGGGAACAAAAGCATTGCCACGTGGGATCGGCCAAGTGATCCATCCAATGCACTAACCTCTGACCACAGTGGACAGTACCAGTTACTTCACATGAAGATGCAAAAAACTCTGGAGTAGTACTTAAGGAACCATTTGCCTGTTGGAAAGTCCTGTTCCTATGAGTTGTCCCACTGAAGCCATCTGAACTAGTTGTGTGCTTCTTGAAGTGATTCACTTGCTTTAACGTTTTGCTACATGGGGGCCACAGTACTTGGCCCCTTGAAGGATACAGCATTGCTGTAAAGGCCCTGAGCCTCAAATGGGAATTAGGCACCTAAATATCTCTGAGGATCTAGGCCAAAGGTATTCTCAGGGCTAGGCTGCCTGCTATGCACCCCTTAAAAAACTACAAAGGAATTCTCCCTCTGCCCCTTTGTATCTTACAAAATGCCAGGGAGTCCTCCTTCACAACCTTTACTTTTCACTTTGGGGCTGTTAGTCATGATGACATGGGATGGCTGGAGGACATATAATCGCAATCAATAAAAATATACACGGTTAGAATATACTCGAAGGAATGCAATAATATTACAACCTCAGACAGTGGAAAGAAGTGGGACCACTAAGCACTGAGGATGAGGTGGAGATTAAAGATAATCACAACACTTAAAGAAATATTTTGCTTCACTTTTTAATTAGAGTAATAAGGATTTTAGGAGTAGTGGAAGGGTGGCTATGAGGATCTGGAAGTAGAAATTACCACAGCTGAGGTGGAAGTCAAACACCTACACAGGAGCGCCGCCAGCTTTTCTGCCGCACTAGGCGGTGGAAGGTCCCGCCCCAAAATGCCACCCCCCACAGAGGTGGCGGAAGGTCCTGCCGCCGAAATACTGCCATGGTTGCTGCCCCCCAAATTGTAGTGCCCTAGGCGACCGCCTAGGTCGCCTAATGGGTTGCGCCGGCCCTACACTCACAGCTTAATGGGACCAAATCGGGGGGGCCTGGATAATCTGCATCAAAAAATGTTAAAGAAACCAGCCCAAGAAATTGAAAGCCCAATAGGAAGGATTATTAATGAGTCTGTAAACTCGGGGGTTGTACCCTCTGACTGGAGAATTGCTAATATAGTTCCTATTTTTAAGAAAAGGGAAAACAAGTGATCAGGGAAACTACAGGCCTGTTAATTTGACCTCAATTGTACACAAGGTCTTGAATCAAATTTTAAAAGAGAAAGTAAACAGTAATTGGGATAAAATACAACTTGGTTTTACAAAAGGTAGATTGTGAAAGATTAATCTGATCTTTCTTTGAGAAGATAACTGATTTTTTTAGACAAAGGAAATGAAGTACATCTAATCTACCTGGATTTCAGTAACTCAGTTCCACATGGGAAATTTTTAGTTAAATTGGAGATGGGGATTAAGAGGAGAATTGAATGGTGGATAAGGAACTAGTTAAAGGGGAGACTACAATGTGTCCCCATCTGTGACTGTTAGTAGCAAATATCCCCAATGGCCAGAGAAGGGACACTATATGGGGAGGGCTCTGAGTTACTTTTTTATTTCCCAGGTGTCTGGCTGGTGGATCTTGCCCGCATGCTCAGAGTCCAACTGATCGCCATATTTGGGACTGGGTAGGAATTTTCCCCTGGGTCAGATTGGCAGAGACCCTGTTGTTGTGTTTTTGTTGTTGGTTTTTTTGCCTTTCTCTGCAGAATGGGGCATAGGTCACTTGCAGGGTTTAAACTAGTGTAAATGGATTCTCCATAACGTGAAGTCTTTCAATCATGATTTGAGGACTTCAGTGACTCAGCCAGAGGTTATGGGTCTATTACAGGAGTGGGTGGGTGAGGTTCTGTGGCCTGCAATGCACAGGAGGTCAGACTAGATGATCATGATGGTCCTTCTGGCCTTAAAGTCCGACTCTGAGTCTAAGGGCAGGTCTACACGACTGCTTAAGTCGATCTAACTTACATTGCTCAGGGGTGTGAAAAAGACACCCTCCTGAGCAACACAAGTTACAGCGACCTAAGCGCTGTCCACATTGGTGCTATGCTGGCAGTAGATGCTCTCCCAGCAACATAGCTTTCACTTCTTCCAAAGGTGGAGTAATTATGCCGACAGGAGAGCGCTCTCCCATCAGCATAGAGCATCTTCACCAGACTCGCTACAACGGTGCAGCTGTCGCCAATGTCGCGCTTCTAGTGTAGACCTGCCCTAAGTCATTAGTGAACAGGAAATAATGATGAGTAGTTCTGCAAATTCAGTAAAATGAAACTGGGTTCCATCCATGGTCATTCTTGGCTCTACTGGCTGGTTCTATGGCCTAAAATAGTTTTTGCATTATTTGCACGTCTAGCTAGTCCATTTCTTTTAAAATTAAACTATTGACCTGCTAGCAACCGACTGAGATTATATGACCTAAAATAGAAAAACTTCAGTACAGAGAAGCTCTGATGCTGTAGCATGTTGTGCTACTGCTGTTGCCTCTTAGGCTTTCCTTGCTTTATATCCAGGTTTTTATACTGCTACCATCGCTGAGCACCTCACCATGGTATCTGAGCTCTTGCCATACTGGATATGTAAAAAGTCATTTTTGTTTTATTGCATCAGCAATCTCTTGATAATGCAACAGTAACTGCAAGAAAGTCTTTGTATGTTTTTCTTGTTTTAATTAAAAAAATATATATCATCCTACCATTGTGTGCATTTAGTGCTTGAGCTGGATTAATAGTCTTGGGTTCTGAAATCCCCTAATTACCCACAGCAGTAGTTATGCAAGCATCCTCCAAAATTCCTTTCTTGGTCATTCTCCACATCCATTCACTCCTTGGCTTCTCTGCCATCACAACCAACGAGAGACAACTGTAATGAGTACATATGCTGATTAAGAATTGGACTGATGCCACCAACACTTCTCACATAACCAAGCTAAACAATTTCTTGAAGCTCATTTGCTGATGTGGATAAGGAAAAGAGGACACATTTCATCAAATATGGATGCAGACTAAAGTAAAAATTCTTATTATCCAGGAGTTCTAGTGGGTTTCCTTTTGCTCTCCCTTAATTTTTGAATTGGCATTGAAAATGGGGGTCCCATTTCTCTGTTCACTTTTTTGGGAGTGCAGATTATGCTACCACTTCCATGTCAGTCATTAGAGTATATAAAATATTAAATCAAATTTTCAAAACACTTCAACCAGTTCCATAAGCTGATTAAAAAATTGCAAACATTTGTCCTCAATTTTTTTAATCGATTTCAAAAATTAAATGTTGATCAGCTCTATTAGCCAAAACATAACCCTTTGTCATGGGTGAACTTCAAAGGGTACGTCTATACTGCAATTAGACACCTGTGGCTGGCCCGCGTCAGCTGATTTGGGTTCACGGGGTTCGGGCTAATGGGCTGTTTAACTGCAGTGTAGACATTCAGGCTCAGGTTGCAGTTTGAGCTCTGGGACTTCACATGGTCCTAGAACCAGGCTCTAGCCCGAGCCCAAATGTCTACACCACAATTACATAGCTTCTTAGCCCATACCTCTTAGCCTGAATCAGCTGGCACCGGCCAGCCATGGGTTTTTAATTGCAGTATAGACATATCCAAAGAGTTCTGAGGTTCTCTTCAGATAAGTACCAAAATTTCAGCTGCTTATCCAAACTATTTGAACTCCAGTCCTCTTGACTAGGCAAATCAGCACCTTGATCCTGCAATCCCATCGCCATCTGCTTGGCTTTAATCATGCCAATGGGACTATTCATGTACTTAAAGTTAAGCATGTGCATAAGTGTTCGCAGAATCGAGGTTTTGGGCTGGAAGTCTCAGGAGAACAGGCTCTTTCATAAGATTTCTTACATGTCATGCTTCCTGTTTGGACTGGAAATATTGCAAGAATCACTTCTTAGTTATTTGGCATTTCAAATTATTGTCCCAGATGGAACTAGGAAAACTATATATTATGAGCTGGGTTAAACATTCATTGAAATGGATGGGTCTGAACATGCCATTCATTTAAGATAGCTGTAGGAGATAGTCAAGGTGCCAGACCTTAAACAAGGCATAATGGAATTTGCCTAGAAAATAGCACCATGTGGGAGGATGGGGTTCTACTAGGTATTGTTCTGACCTGGTGGGGGGTGTGTGTGTGTGTGTGTGTGTCAGAGAGAGAGAGTGGGGCTGTGGAAAAGAGACTAGCTGGGAGTGGCGCAGAAAAGAAACTAAGAGAGACTTGGAGAGAGAACAAAAAAGCCAAGCAACGGCCTGTAATCACGGTAACCTTGGGAGCAAAGTAGGGAGATGTTCTGGGTGCAGGGGCTGGCTGAAAGGAGCTTGGGCCTGTAAGCTAAAAAGCTACTCCTTTTGTTTTTGGTTTTCTGTACATTCCTTGCAAATAAACAAGATTGCATCAAAGAAAATACCAGACCATCAATTTCTATTCCCAATTAGAACAATCTACAAGGCCCCCAACTTTGACTAGTTGCTTTGGTCAAAAAGGGGCAACACTATTAAAAATGTTTGTTTAACTTTTTTGAATGTCTAAAACTGCTTTGATGTGGAGCCATTCCAAGCTTGGATAAATTAAGAACTGATCTGGTTCTTCATCCAAACTTTGATTCCTTTTCTATTTGATCCTGAGATCTTCTTTTTCAGAGGAGTCAGTGGGAGGTAAGCAGCTCATTACTTTGAAAATCACAGCTTTAATGAAAAGAGACCTGTCTTTTAAATTTTTTAGCATGCTTGAGTTTTTGATCCAGTCTTGCAGGATATTGAGTGCCTATATCCTCAGAGGTGCGGTATGCCTTCAACTTACACTAAAGGTCATGGGAGTTGAAAGCACTCAGCAATTCTCTGTAAGGGGGAAGGAACTCAGCATACAGAATTCAGGAGTATGCAAAACTCTTCTTGTAGCTTGCTGGGATATTGGGCATTTGATAAGACACCTTTTGTTGTTGTGATTATTTTACACATTTTTAGGATAAATTTTCTTTCTTGCCGTTTCCCATTAACAAATGATGTCTCTAATTTGAAATGTCTCAAAATACAATGCAATTAGAGGAAATGTATTCATATTATAATCAATTACATATAGCATGTACGATACTCAAAATGCAATCAATAGAATAAAAGCCAGATTTTTCCGATTTCAAATTGATCTACCAACCGTGTGAAACTGATGAGTAAGAAGAGTTCATTTTTCTGTCAGACAATGAGACAGATGATTTGGATTAAAAGAGATGAGTAGTAGGATTTGTGAGGAAATTACACAGTCTTAATAAAAATGTCAGCTGAGTTCAAGCTGAGTTCACTAAAAATCCAAAGGCAAACATTCAACATGAAAAGTATAGAAAGGGAGGCTGTGTCTACAGTGGGGAAATGTATCCAAAAATCTTGTTCAGGTGAACTGGTGTTAATATTGGTCCCACATGTGGGACCCATTTTTGTTAAACCTGCTAACCAGCAAAATGTCAAGTCTAATCAAAATAGTCGTCGAAACCAGTTCTGGCTGTGGGAGCAGTACCAACATTGGAATTGGTGGGAATTTTGTGTGCTGAAATCCTACTTAGCTCTTAACCACGATGATATGTAGTGATAACAAGTTCCACAAGTTAATTGTGTAGAAAAAAGCAAGTTTACATTTGTATTGAAAATCCCCTTGCGACCAGGATGTATT
Organism: Emys orbicularis; assembly: GCF_028017835.1. Classification (NCBI taxonomy): domain Eukaryota; kingdom Metazoa; phylum Chordata; order Testudines; family Emydidae; genus Emys; species Emys orbicularis. Next base: position 126,848,788 of record NC_088683.1, read on the forward strand.
TCTGGGCACATATGCAATTCTTTGCAGCAGGTAGTCACTGATTCAAATGCCGTGGTTGGATTTCTTTATTGAAAAGAGGCCAATCACTTTCAGAGATCAGACGAGAATCCTCTCCATTCCTTTGTACAATATTCCCCAATAATGAAAGCGTGTCACAGAAATTATCAACTGCCACTGAGGCATCCAGTGTTGGTCTCTCATGGAGATAAAATACTGGACTTGGTGCACTAATGGTCTGGTCCTGTAGGGAAAATCTTCTGATTACAAAATATATGTTTGAAACATTACATATAGAAGACAAGATCCTGCACCATTGGAGTCAATAGGAATTTTTGCCATTGACTTCAATGGGAGAAGAATCTGGCTGTAAGATATTTGTTCCACCAAAGAAAATATGGCAGAAGACAATACATTTTTGGAAGTTTGATAATAGGCTCTCCCCCTCCCCCTCCTTTACTTAAAAATACTATAGTAATCTATAGTAATGGGACGGACAGAGCTGGGCAACAATTTTGAATGTTTGAACTTTCAACAAATGTTACTGAAATGTTTCATAAAAAATTGTTGCTGTTTCCCAACCAGCTTAGAGGATGGTGGCAATTTTTCCAAAAAAATCAAAATTTGGATGAGAAATCTTTCAGGAAAAAACAGGGGCTTGAATAAAAGAAAGTGCCGAGCAGCCTTTCTGAAAATCAGGTTGTTTTAAGGAGTCCTAAGTTGGGAACCCAAAAATTTTACCTCCCATAGCACTAGATTCTGTTGAAAACTTAGGCCCTACATTCATGTTGTCGTAAATATCCTAACACTCACTAGAATATTTGGCTCAGTTATTTGGTATCTGAATGTTTGTGTCAATGTTTTTACAACATTTCACAGGGGAATACAAATAGTTCACAATTCTAAACACTTTGAATGATCCTATATTATATTAGGTACTCTAACTCTATCCAAGGGCAATTTTAGATTATTAAAAGAATTACTCTCTCTAATTCTTGTCTGATCTTTTAAAATAACATTCTGACCCTTGCAATATAGAAGAACATGAAGCTTTCTAAAGTGATGGTTTAGCTCTGGACTTAAGGCTTCTGGGAAATGTTTTTTAATTTCATTCTACAACGACTACATAAATCAGCATGAACAGTGAAAACATCAGCAAAGATTTCTTTAACCAACTTGTAACCACTGATATTGATGAATAAATGTGAATAACGGTAGGAAGTGCACTCTACTGCTGAGAGGCATAATTAGTAATTTCAGAAAGCTCTTGCTAGAATATTTAGAGATTGAATAATGGGCCTGATTCTCTGCTCTGTTACACCAATTTTATGCCAGTGTAACATTGACTTCATTGGTTCTACACTAGTAGTAGCTGAGAATTGTCTAAAATTAGTTACCCCACATTTTGATGCACCATGGTGTATCCTCATTTTAGTTTGATATTTTATGCACATACTGCTGCTGTCAACATTTGCTTTGCTATTTTCTTTATTCTTTTTTGCTTCAGGCTTGGTTTATTTTTATTTTTATAAATGTGAATTTATTTCATATGAGAAGAGTCAGAACATCAACCCTAGAGTCCTGGTCTTCTATCCAAAGAGCTGATGGAGCACAGGCAGCAGCTGTATACGCTTCATATTTCTTGCAATGTTCCTGTCTTGGCAGGACCAGCTGAGGCTGGAAGAATAGATCAATCTCCATGGCCAAGCAATCTTTGGCCTCTGTACTCACACTGCAAATCAGTAGCACTAGTGGTGTGCGGCTTTTTGTAACCCATACACTGGGAAGAGCATTTGGAACCACCAGCTTATTTCACAAAGCAGTAGGTCTCCAGAGAAGCATCAGATAGGATTATTTTACTGTTACTAGCAATTTGGCCCCTCATCCTGCCATCAAATCTGCATGAGTTAAATTCATATGCCTGTGGGGAGCCTACGAAGTCAATGGTCTCTGTAGAGACACAAGGATGCACCCACCTGGATCAGACTGCAGGGGCAGAGACTTGGTCTGGATTCAGACTTGCAAACAAGCAATGATAGATCATGTACTCCATTACAAATTCTCTGACCCAATAGTCTCCCTCCTGTGACTTTTCAGTGACATGTCACAGCTAGTCTGCTGCTTCTTATATATTTCTGCTACTATACCCATTCTATTACACTGTATAATTGCTGTTTTTCACCCCATTCTTTTAATGTTACCCATATCTGTTTTGCTATGTCTCTTGGTTTAACAGGGATATTTTATGCTTTTCAATATGAGTACCATGTTTGTTTTATTTTATAGTCCTATTGATTTATCTTTTTTTTCTTATGTCTTACTCATTCTGATCTATTGTAAGTCTGTTTATTGTTCCCTACAGTTACTTGAAGCTTTCATGATTGCTCAGCTGTGGATAGTACCAGAATTACAATTTTACCATCAAACTGTGGCTAAATTAGCTAGCACCTCAAAGTAAAATGTTTTGTAGATCCCGCCTCTCCCCCCCAGCAAAAAAAGTGTAGTATGTACAAAGCTAGTGCTATGCGGTCAGATCTCAATTATCCAAACCTTGATTTTTCTCCCCCAAATCTCCTTCATCTGAAACAAAGCCATGTTCCCTAATGTGCAACGAATTCCCTTGATTATCCAAACCTGTTTGGACAATTACTTTAATATTCCCAAGTCTGTTGGCTTCATTGAACTTGTAGATGTCAGATGTTAATTGGGCAAACAGCAATCAGTCTTATGGTCTTTCCACATTAGGGTTTCCTACTGAACCCCAATTAAAATGTATGAAGACATTGTGTGACCGACGATAGTACACCTCTACCCCGATATAACGCGACCCGATATAACATGAATTCGGATATAACACGGTAAAGCAGCGCTCTGGGGGGGGGGGGGAGGCTGCGCACTCCGGTGGATCAAAGCAAGTTCGATATAATGCAGTTTCAGCTATAACGCTGTAAGATTTTTTGGCTCCCGAGGACAGCGTTATATCAGGGTAGGTGTGTACTTAGAAGAGAAGTGTGGAGCAAGATTATTTAATAAAAAGACACACCCTGTCTTTATGGCACAGGGGAAGCCATGTACTATCCATTCTATGACTGTTAGTTACAACCATATTTGAAAACTACAGTCATGTTCTCTTAGCCCACGATTGAGTTGCAAGCCTTACCACACATATTGCCTCACCAGATCCCAATCCCCTCAAGCTCTCCAGTCAGCCTCCTCCCAGTGCCCATCTCTATGCCCCTTTAAGCCCATTACCAGCCTTTGGACATGTAAGCAGTCCATGCCCACCAGTGGCCCCCTTCTATTGTCTGATAAATGGCCTATGTTTTGCCTGTCTGGGGACTATTAGAACTTAACAACAGCCACTAGCCAGGCACCTTTCCTGAACATTTACAAGACAGGTCAAGATGCTTTTGGCATTTCACATGTTCCTGGCCCGGTTCACCTCTGATCATAACTGTGCTCGATAACCTTTTACAAACATCATTGTACCTCCGTGGTTCAAACCATAGTACAGCCAGCACCTTCACCGGGTTCAGTTTAAGTAAAAATCGTATGATATGAGGAAACTTTCCAAACTGCATATGTTAACAGACATTTCACTAAAGTTTGCACTGCTGCTTTGAGTACAGGAATTCATGGCAACTTTAGTCTGTCAAAAGTGGTTCTTACTGACTGAAGGTGTTGTGGAGGGAACCTACCATGGGGCTTTCGGGTAGTGAGAGGCATGATTGCTTGAATGGTGCTATAAATGGCGAGGCCCCTTTATGAGGGCACTATATTGCATCTTGACAAATGAAGAATAACAATTAGAGATGGGACCCCAATTGAAAACTCAAATTCAACCCCCTCCCTTGGGTCCAAAACCTGAAAGGGCCTAGTTTAAAAAAAAGAAAAATCTGATATGCATATTCAAGATGGAATAATTCTCACCTGATGAGGGTCCAAACATTCCATAAGAACAACTCGTGAGATTTCTGTATCAATATATCCAATCCCTAGCTACACTTTGTATTCCAAAGAGGGGAGTACACCCTAGCCTATCCTAACCCAGACACCACCTCTCCATCCCATCGCCAGCCCTCTAATCTGATCTCTGAATGTCTGCTGAGTCTGACAATGGGAGAGATGCACTGCTCTGCTCAGGCCACCTATGAATAATTGATTAGAGTGAAATAATCCCTCAAGGCAGCCCACTGCACGGTGGACCTGAGGTCATGCTCTGAAAGATTTGTTCCAAGCGCAAGGTCTGTTGGAGGCATTTCTGCTTAAAGCAGATGCACTACCAGATGGTGTAGTTTAGCGAGGCTCTGTTGATAGCAGAAAGGCAAACAGAGTCTCTGTGATGGCTGTGAATGTCACTGACCTTCTGGTGCTCCAGTATGCAGGCTACACCAATTATCTGTGGCTCAACACATTTATTGCTAAAAACAAATATCAATAAGGGAGAAGGGATGGGGTTACTTCAAAGGTTGTAAAGACTGAGCTATCATAATCTGCAGTCAATGATACAGAGCGGAGACTGCTAGAGCAGCTACCCGTGTGATGTGGGTATCTGCTTTTCCTACCAGGATTGGTATGAAACGTGACATTAGGAGATACTGTATGTGACTCAGGCAGAAACAGAAGCAGCCAGAGGCGATCATTATTCTAAACGAATCCTTACACAATGAACAATTACCTAGAAGGCAGAGTTAAATCATTTGTGATCCATCGTGGTTTACTTTGTTCTGTTGGGTAGAGCCGAGCAGTGGAAACACTGTGGTGAAAAGTGGTTTTGATACACTCCAAGAGAAGTCTTGTGAGACAGAACTTGCTACAGGCCCAGGTTGCCTGTGATATTATGATTGTGATAGCAGAGGTAGCTGTAGTTGTCTAGGGTGCTACTGAAATGCCACATAGGGGACACTGATACAGTCCCAGACTCAGTGCAGCAAATCCACACCAGAATTACTGTTTGAGGCACTTACTCTATTCCCTTCTTAAAAAGAATTCCAAATATCAATGTTGCAATAACTGGCAATACAAAGGCTCTGAACTAACCTGGTGAAGAAGGTGGAGTCGCTGTTCAATCTGATGAGTTTTGGTCCATAAGAAAAAGTTTAAGTTCCCTCATGTCATGCTATTATAAAGCAGAAGGATGTCATCGTGAGGAGCGGTGAAATGAGAAGTTTGGGCTCTACCCACATGGGATGGCAAACTGAACCCAAATTCTTTTCAATATTGAGCTCCTGAAGCACAGAGCTCTTCTGATCTGGCATTGCAATGGGATGATGCAAACCTATAGTGCAAACATAAACTCGCTGAGGTTTGGGTAGGTTCAGGTGGCTAGATGAGGGTTATTCAATACTTGTGACCCTTGTCAGAACATCAGTAACCATTTCAATAGTGCACTGACATATCAGGTTCTCTCCAGCTAATAACCAGTTTCTTCTTGGCCCGTATGCAGGTATTTAGTGGGCGGGACAGAATAAATAACTTCTTGTGAGCCCCACATAGGAACCAAGCTGAATTTTAGTTCCTGAACAGCCCTGAAAGGGAGATCAGCCAATCAGTGCAGGGAAGAGACTCTTTGGACTGAAAACTGTGGAAATCATTCAATGACGTCATCAGTGTCATAGAGCACCGGCTGACTGACTGTGCCTGCTGACTGGTGAGTTTCTCTGGCTCCCAGAGCAGGCTCCTCCTTGGAATTTCTTTTTCCCCTAAGTCTTTGTAGCTTCTGGGGAGGTGGGATATTGCATGTGTCCTAGGGCCTCTGAAGTGGCAGGGGGTGGCAACACCACCACTCCACAATTCAGGGTTTGGCAGCCCTGGCTGGGCCTTCATCTTGTATACTGCAGCACCTTTCATGAGAAGGTCTGGAAGCACTTTACAAAGGTGGCTAAGTGTTTCTGATTTCAAGGAATTGCTTGTGGAGTACGGTGCTACTGATGAGTAAGCAGGGGAGCATCTGACCCTTAGATTATGTCTATACAGCTAGCATGATTCACAGTAATAGCACAGTGCAGGTTTCAGAGTGGATACTACAAACCCGGCATGGACCCGGGGTAGGTATTGGATTTGCTAGCCCATTCTGAAGCCTGTGCTGTTCTGTCTTCACTATTGTTGTTACCTGCAGAAGCTGGATTCAAGCTAGCTCAGGTAGGCCCCCGTGCACTGCTTTTGCTGTGTAGACATACCCTTAGTGTTTGCTAAGTGCCAATGTCACCACCACGATTTCTGCCCTTTGGTTCTCTGCCTTCTAAACCCTCCTTTCTTTGTTTCTCTTCCCTTTTCCTGTCTTTGTTTACACGGCCAAAAATATTTCAGTAGAAGTTAAGGTATGAATTTAACCTGATATAGTTAAACTGGTAAAGAAAAACCATGCAGACACTCTTCTTCTGGTAGAAGAATGGTGTGTTGTTGTGGGCTGCTTTTTTTGTTTGTTTGTTTTTCTGTGGTTTTTTGTTTTGTTTTGTTTTGTTCAGCTAAGGTCACTTGTAAGGGGTTTAAGCTAAATTTTTAAAAAAGCCACTCTGACTAGAATAAAGTGCCTCCCAAGGGGCTTATGCCGGTATGACTGGTGTAACTTTCCCATGTAGATGAGGTCTTTGATCCTTTTTCTCCTGTGCAATTCCATTTTCTAACAACTCCCAATGAAATAGTTAATGTTGCTATTTAAAATGGCATAATTAAACTATAGAGTTAACACCCCAATGAGAGAGAAGATCTCCCCTGTCAGAGCCACTGCTGAAGACTGTTCACAGCTGTGAACATTGAGTTGCTCAAGTGGGTTGTAGCCCACGAAAGCTTATGCTCTAATAAATTTGTTAGTCTCTAAGGTGCCACAAGTACTCCTGTTATTTTTGCGGATACAGACTAACACGGCTGCTACTCTGAAACAGTTCCCTAAAAGAATCCCTCATTTCTTATTTGTGAACCAGCTGAAGCGTTCAGTCCCAAATCTTTCTGCTCACTGCTGCATTCCCTGTACAGTGATAATTTTTGATTTAGCAAAATATTACACTGTTCTTACTCAGAAGTCTGCATAGAAAGTGGACCGTCCATCTGTGATTTTATAACCCAGATCTTTTTGCAGAGGCTGTAAACAGCAAAGACGATAGAGTAGGGCTTCTGTGCTCGCTGATGATTACTAAGAGCTCAAGTTCTGGGAGCCTTGATTATCATTCCTGTGTCTATGTATAATCTGGTAATATTGAAAAATAAACTAAACTAATATATTACAATTATCTAGTCTAATAAGTCTAATAAACAGAAGCTTGCAGATGAAGTATGGGGCCATACATTGAACTTGAGGGCTTGCAGGGATAAAAAGGTTTTAATATTATGACAAAAGGAACTTGGGGTTCCATATATTAAATATTCCAATAATTAGGGTTACCATCTGTCCAGGTTTTCCTGGCCATGACCTCTTTTTTGGTCCTCCAATCTCCATCTGGACAGATTTTTGAAATATGAACAAATGCCTGTGATTTTAACTTGGTCGTCCTTTTCCCAACATTGATTCTAGTAGAACTACGATTCCCGGTGTGCCCTAATAGTGGCATGCCTGTTTACTGGTTTGCCACCCTTACAAAGCCAGCGCCGCCGCCAGCAGTGGTGCAGAAGTAAACGTGGCCTGGTATTGACTGTTGAGTCACTGAACGGGATCCTGCTTGTACAGTACAACGTCAGGCACACATCTGACAAAGACTTCCATGGCTACTTGATGAGCAATCAACAGCTGCTGAGAAAGATATGACTACGGAAAAATATGCATGGGCACAACAGAAAGAAGTGCAGTAGGAAAGGACTGACTGCATGTAAAATGGTATATCTACATTTATTTTTGAGACTATTACACTTATTTATAAATGTTAGATATTCAAAGTAGAAATAAACTGTACAGTAGAAACTGCACCCCCAACTCCCTCCAGCTCCTCCTCTCCCCAGCAGTGTCCTCTATTTGGGACCTTGAAATATGGTAACCCTAGGAATAATATTTACATTTTATTTTACCCCAAAACCCCAAGTCTTATAGACCCTCCTACTAGAATTTTAAATCACTGCCCTAAGCAGTCTAACCCAGCCAACTTGCAAATCCAGCCTTTAGCTACCTTATTCTCCTTGTTATAGAGATGTAAATATTTTAATGGCCCTTGTTACAGCTTGACTGATGTAACGTACTGCCGCAACTGGTTTTAGGGGTCACCTCCATCACAGGTGAGAACAAAGGGACTCCGAGTTATATGTGCAGTTGACACAATCTGTATCATTCTTCTTTCCTTTTTGTGCAATGAGCAGACACACACACTAAGCCGATTAACGTTTCTCGAAAATCAGTCTCTGCTTTGGAAGACTGTGGCAATTGCACTCACTTGCCTTTTGCTGTGGAGGTTGGCGCTGGAGCGGAGCTAAACTGCCTCAGCAGGAGCGCCTTGTCTTTCAGAGCTCTCTAATGTAGCCTTATGTGGGGATGGAAGGAATTTTCCCCCAGGACAGATTGGCAGTGACCTTGGGGGATATTTTTCCTTCCTCTGCAGTATGCAGCTGTGGGTCACTTGTCAGGGTTATCTGGGTATGTCTCAGGTAATCATTTCCTTGCCACTGCAGGGGCCTCAGTTTCTCCTATTTGCTGCCTGTGGCACATAAAAGCCTAGTCTCCTGTGGGCTGTAATACTTTGGTCTAATTTTGGTTGTTGGGGTTAGTGTGTAGGTGCTGGGTGGTGTTGGTGGCCTGTGATATACAGGAGGTCAGACTAGATAATCTGGTGGTCCCTTCTGGCCTTAAACTCTATGACCCTTCCCACCACCTTTGGGGTAGCTGGTGCCGTAGAGATGCTAGGAGGGAACAGTCCCTGTGCTCAGGAAGTGCAGGACATGTGACTGTTCCTAGCTTGTTGTGCCCTCCCCCTGCAGTCTCATGCACCAGTTGGGCACAACCTGATTTTAGGAGGATGTAGTCCACTCATTGTACTTAAAAAGCACCTAGAATGTTTTGGAGCTATGCCCCTCTAAATAATATCTTGCTGAAAACCCTTGCAAAGACAACTTTTAACACCTCTGGACAATACCCCCTCCATAGCATTTGTTTTATTGCAGTTATTAATGTATTATGAGAGAGAGATTCCTCTGAGGAGAGAAATTTCCAATGGGGTTTATGTTAACCGCATTTATCAAGAGTGTGTGTTAAGCCATTTTAAAATAGAAGAGTGTCACCAGCTGTGACAGCAAGCCTACATGTTTATGCAGTGCAGTTTAAACAAAGTGATTGTCCTGCTCACGAAGAGTGCAGATAGATGTGTATCTAACTAATTTAATTGTCTCCAAGCTAGGGCTTTAGCAAATGCTTTTGGTAGGACTGTCGATTAATCGCAGTTAATTCACACGATTAACTCAAAAAAATTAACTGTGATCAAAAAAATTAATCACGATGAATCGCACTGACTACCAGGGAAATGGTGAATTCTCCATCTCTTGATGTTTCTTCTCGCAGATAGGCTTTAGCCAACACAAGTTATTGGGCGCAATATAGGAGTAACTGGATGAAATGCTACCTCCTGTGTAATACAGGAGGTCAGACTAGGTGATTTAATGGCCCCTTCTATTCAACAGTCTATGAATGTTTACAGCTGGGTAGCCTTTTCCTTTAAAAAAAAAAAAAATCAGCAGCTGGTGGCTAGAGTTCAGCGATGTAGATGATTAGTCCCATCCAATATCTGCCCAACAAGTAGCATGGTACACGTACTGGTCTGAACAGTCATGTTTCCTATCCGCACACACGTAAGTTCGATGTCAATGCTCATTCCCATAACATTATATATTCTTCTTTTTCCTTTATGCTTGAGTTCAGACTTCCCCCTCCCCCCCATGCCTGAGTGAAATGCTAGTATTATAAAATCCTTCCATTCTGTTAAAATAGATATGTGAGACTAACATGCCCCTGGATAATTCATTTATAAATTCTTTCTTGCAGCCTTCAAATGCTGTATATTGAGCTATCCAGAAGACACCCATGTGCACAGGAATTCTTCTAGAGTTTGATTTTGCCTAGCTTTCGGATTAAGAGTTCATAAGGATGAAGTAATAGGATTAGCACAAAACTTCGTGCAATTGAACTGGTAAGAATTATAGATCACGTAATAATAAAATTACTAGGTTATCTGCTCATATGCAACAGACCTCCCTGCTTCACACAGTTCACTGTCCTAAACCTTGTACATCTGCTCATGAAGAAGAGCATCTTGGCTGATGTTGGCTGCTAGTTTTTTTTATTAAGTCTTTTCTCAATAGACCTTATTTCAGCATCAATTTTATCATTGGTTTCAGTGGGACCAGAATTTGGTACGAAGGGCCCAATCCTGTAGAGTGCTGAATACTTTGGGGGATGCTAGTGCCCTCCATTCCCATTTAACCAAGTGGGTGTGGAGGTCAATCAGCATCTTGTAGGTTCAAGTCTTTAGCGTACAGGGCTATACCTAAGCTCCAAAATTGATTTAAGTCTTATACACAACAATGTTTTGCTTGTGTTACTATCAAAAGATCATAATACTAGTATCTTTTATTGGACTATCTTCTGTTGGTGAAAGAGACACCCTTTCAAGCTTATTCAGAGCTCTGACCTGAAGAAGAGCTCTGTGTAAACTCAAAAGCTTGTCTCTTTCTCTAAAAGAAGTTGGTCCAATAAAAGATATTCCCTCACCCACCTTGTCTCTCTAATATTCTTGGATATTTGGGGGAATTTGGATATTCTGGAGAATTCTGCACCAAAAAATTAAAAATTATGGGCACCATATTTTAAAATTCTGCAAAATTCTGCGTATTTTATTGGTCAAAATAACAGAATATAATCACACCAGTTACAATGATTTTGGTAATTTATTTCAAAATACCTGTCAGCAGCTATGTCTGTGACAATACAGACAACAATACAGACAATAACAAAAATTTCCCCGAGGAGTAGAGAGTTAAAGAAACCCCTACAACAACCCAGTTCCTGTTTCTTTGCCCTCTCCCCTCCAGAGCCCAGCCGGAGGGCCAGACACCTCCTGCCCCAAGAGCCCAGCTGCAGGGTGTCCCCCAGCCCAGACTCTCACACCCCCTAGTCCCCAGAGCTCAGGGATCCAGAGAGAGAAACAGCCTAATGCTGGGTCCCTGGTTTATACAGAGTTACCCGCATGCCGTCTCCTTTCTTCAGGGCGTTCTGGGAACTGCAGCTGCTGGGAACCCTCCAGCTTCTCATCCCCAACCTCTCTGGCAATCTTCAATTTGTGGACTCTGCTTGGTCCAATGGCCCCTCGTGGTGGCCAGCAGCTCTGCAGCACCAATTCTGCAGGGAAAAAGGGAATTCTGTGCAGAACGTTAATTCTGCGCTAATTCAGCATTGCGCAGTGGTGCAGAACCCCCCAGGAGTAAAATAAATAAATAAATGCTTACAGTGCTTTAAATCACTACTGCTTAATAACTTATTTTTACATAAAATATAATGGAAATTGTCTTGATTGTTTAAAGCTAAATAATATCATTACAAAGCATTCATTTCACTAGAGCAGCATAATTAGGGCCCTACCAATTTCACGGCCATAAAAAATGTGTCATGGACCATGAAATAAGTCCTTCTCGGTGAAATCTGATCTCCCCTGTGCTGCTTGTAGTGCCCCAGCCAGGGGCTCCTGGCTGCGAGTCCTGGCCGGGCTGGGGAGGGACAGGACTTGTCCTTCCCCTGCAAGGCCACTCTCGGGGGGAGATCAGACTCACCTCTGAGTGCCTCCCCCTGCTTCACAAATTTCTGGGGCTGGGCAGCAGCCCCGGCAGTTCCTGAAGTCAGAAGAGGCTTGTGGAGATGGGTCCGATCTCACCTGTCCTGCTGGGAGCGCCCCAGCCAGGGGGCTCCTAGCTGCAAGTCCCAGCCAGGGACAGGACTTGTCCTTCCCCTACCCGGCTGCTCTGGGGTGGTCGTGATCAGACTCACCTCCAGGTACCAGGGACCCCCACGGTTAGAACACCATGAAATTTCAGATGTAAAAATCTGAAAACGTGAAATTGACCAATTAAAAAACCCTCTGGCTATGAAATTGATAAAAACGGACCATGAATTTGGTAGGGTCCTAAACATAATGTAACTTAATAGCATGGGGGGACATGATTCATTTGTGGTGTATGTTTTTAAAGGTTTTACTGTCACTGGAAACAGGCCTATAACTGAAGATATTTACATCTACAATAGATCTTCTAAATCTTAATCTAGGCTGCTGAAAGAAAGCTTTACATGTCTAATTATTACACTTCCCTCCTGCCCTTCTCTTCCTCTCCTGCCCCTCGGTTCAACTTCTGTCACTATAGAACCCCTGTTTTGGCATTGAAAGAAGCCAGGTCATCACTTCCATTCTGGAAGAAACTGTTTTATACAGAGGAGCACAGTGATTATCAATGCTGATGATGAGTATGATGATAAAGTCAGTATCCACCACTGTCACCACCCTGTAAATATCACACTGTGTCAGGGACAAGCTGATTGAGAGACAGTGTGGTCTAGGGGCTAGAGCCATGGACTGGGTCTGCCACTGACCTGCTGCGTGATCTTAAGTAATTCACTTCTCTCTGTTTCTCCTCCTGCTCTTTGTCTCTCTTGTCTAGAGTGTGACCTCTTTTGGGCAGGGACTCTTACTAGACATGGGTACAGCACCTAGCCCAGTGGAGTGTGAGCTTAGCGGAGGCCTCTAGACATTACTGTTATACAAAGCTATGACACCTGCCAAAATGACAATGATGCCATGTCGTTATTTTACTAACAAGGCTCATTAGGCTTTAAACTAGACACCGAAAGAAAGGAGTAGCAGGGAAGGTTTTTCTTACCAAAACCAAACAACCCATCCCTGGCACTTTATTATATTTCCACTTCAGGCACTTCCAGGTGATGACAGAAAACAGGGGTTTTATCTGCAGCATCTGATGACTGAAATAAATAAATAAACAAATAAATAAAAAGGGCTCCAGAGTTGATCCTGACAATTACAGGCCAGTAAGTCTGACATAAGTACCGGGAAAACTGGTTGAAACTATAGTGAAGAACAAAATTGTCAGACACATAGATGAACATAATTTGTTGGGGAAGAGACAACATGGTTTTTGTAAAGGGAAATCATGCCTCGCCAATCTGCTAGAATTCTTTGAGGGGGTCAAAAAGCATGTGGACAAGGGGCATCCAGTGGATATAGTGTACTTAGATTTTCAGAAAGCCTTTGATAAGGTCCCTCACCGAAGATTCTTAAGCAAAGTAAGCTGTCATGGGATAAGAGGGAAGGTCCGCTCATGGATTGGTAACTGGTTAAAAGATAGGAAACAAAGGGGAGGAATAAATGGTCAGTTTTCAGAATGGAGAGAGGTAAATAGTGGGGTCCCCCAGGGGTCTGTGCTGGGACCAGTCCTATTCAACATATTCATAAATGATCTGGAAAAAGGGGTAAACAGTGAGGTGGCAAAATTTGCAGATGATACAAAACTACTCAAGATAGTTAAGTCCCAGGCAGACTGCGAAGAGCTACAAAAGGATCTCTCAAAACTGCGTGACTGGGCAACAAAATGGCAGATGAAATTCAATATTGATAAATCCAAAGTAATGCACATTGGAAAACATTATCCCAACTATACATATAAAACGATGGGGTCTAAATTAGCTGTTATCATTCAAGAGAGAGATCTTGGAGTTATTTTGGATAGTTCTCTGAAAACATCCACTGACTGCGCAGTGGCAGTCAAAAAAACAAACAGAATGTTTGGAATCTTTAAGAAAGGGATAGATAATAAGACAGAAAATATCATATTGCCTCTATATAAATCCATGGTACGCTCACATCTTGAATGCTGCGTGCAGATGTGGTTGCCCCATCTCAAAAAAGATATATTAGAATTGGAAAAGGTTTGGAAAAGGGCAACAAAAATGATTGGGGTATGGAACGGCTGCCGTATGAGAAGAGATTAATAAGACTTGGAATTTTCAGCTTAGAAAAGTGACGACTAAGGGGGGAGATGATAGAGGTCTATAAAATCATGGCTGGTGTGGAGAAAGTAAATAAGGAAGTCTTATTTACTCCTTCTTATAACACAAGAACTAGGGGTCACCAAATGAAACGAATAGGCAGCAGGTTTAAAACAAACAAAAGGAAGTATTTCTTCACACAACACACAGTCAACCGGTGGAACTCCTTGCCAGAGGATGTTGTGAAGGCCAAGACAATAACAGGGTTCAAAAAAGAACTAGATACATTCATGGAGGACAGGTCCATCAATGGCTATTAGCCAAGATGGGCCGGGATGGTGCCCCTAGCCTCTGTTTGTCAGTAGATGGGAATGGGCAACAGGGAATGGATCACTTGATGATTACCTGTTCTGTTCATTCCCTCTGGGGTACCTGGCATTGGCCACTGTCGGAAGACAGGATATTGGGCTTGATGGCCCTTTGGTCTGAACCAGTATGGCTGTTCTTAGGTGCTCTAATTGTCTGCAAGGAGTGTGGAAATAGACAAGGTGAACTGGAAACGATGCCAAGTGACAGAGAATGTGACCTTTTTTGTGGGAAAAATAAACTTGTCAAAATGATTCTCTCCACTAGAATGCTACCATGATGGGTACAAGCCACCCTTGATAGCTAGAAGAGAAAAAGTAGAGAAGAGGTGGTAGTGGTGGCAAAAAGTATTTATACAACCAGTACAACTGGTCCATTATGATAAGTCCACATTAAGCCGGTTGATAAAGCACCTCTCTTAAATAATCTAGTAAAGCATTTCTATTGTGTAGTCCTTTTCTGTATTGAGGACAATAGTACATGTATAACCCTTTAGGTTTTTAGGAGCATAATAGAACAGCCAGCTATGCAGTGTTGGGAGCTTGACTAGATTTAGGCTAAGCTTTGGATTTGGTTTTGAGGCAAGTCAGGGCTATAGATTGGATTCAGATTCTGTGGAGAAGGGAAAAAAAAGACTTCTGTATTCATGGGTCAAAGTCTCATGAGAATTATGGTATCCAAACCAGAACTAGAAAACAGCCTTTTCTGATTTTAGATCTGACCTGGAATCTATCCTGTAGGGATGAATTCTATCTGGAAAGTTCAGATCTGAATCACCTTTTTGAAGGGTTTTGGATTTCTGGTTCCAGTTTGGTCTATCTTGACCTGCTAATTTCCTGCTGATTTGCTGTACATGTAAACTCTCATCCTTCAAAAGCCTGTTCATCTGCTGCGTACCAGATGTTTGTCTGTTTGATGAGGAAAAGTTCTATGAGTCAGCTGTAATTCCCCTCTTGTTAATAGACTCCTGGAGATTCTAACATGAAATCTTTAATAGTTATTTTTGTATGGATTTATGCAAACTTGTTAACGAAGACAAGCTGGCCAGAGACTGTGTCCTGGGCTAAAAGAAGAGAACAATCAGTTTGTACAACTGGCTGAAAAAGCACTAAAATCTCTCAAACTTTATTTAAAATTAAACTTCCAACTCTTTCAGCCATGTGATGCAACAACTCAATCTTTCTTCAATCTCATATCATATATGTTCATCTGACATGTAAATTAGTGAAGTGTCGATACACCACTACCAGATACCCACAGAAAGATTACACCCTTTTGACTAAGAGTTCCACTTTGGAATATTTCCCACTTCAGTTAGAATCATTGTCACAAAGAACAGATAAAATGTCCTATTTCCTCCTTATGTTAATCTTTGTCATATGGATCATAATGCCCGCTGTCATCTGCCAAGTACAGAAGTATATTAGTGTGGCTCACAATGGAACCTTGACTTTTCACTATTTGATTGGTTGGCCTTTATTATTTAAATGGACAGCTAATCAGAACGTGCAATATCAAAAGTAGTGATGGGGGAATGACAAAAGGGGAATAAGAGATGAAAGAAATGGCATCACAGAGTTATAGCTGATTTAGAATAAATTAATGCAAAACACTAGCATAATGCAAGGCTGAGGTTGTGTAGTTAAACCGTGCTGGCTCAGTGGTGCAGAAACATTTTCCCCTTAAAAGAATTGGCTTCCACTGTGCTCATACTTCTTGTGAACAGTAAAGCTGTGGGAAAGTGAATTGCAAGTGAATTGCATATGGCTAAAAGAGTTGGAAGTTTAATTTTAATTCCAAGTTAGTTATGGATAGTTAGTTGTTAGTAGGCTGATTTTTCAGAAGTTCAGATACAGGTTTGAATCTGAATTTTGCACAGTCTAATTGAAAATCTGGCCAGTGATAGATGTTGAGAACCTATGGCTTCTGTTGATTACAGCACCTTTGAAAATTTGCCTTTAAAATAAATTCCCAGTTGAAAGGGCTGCAATGTGACCCAATTTTCCACAGTAGGAAGGATTTTGTGTGAAAAGTGTGATTTGGAGAATCACATATTTCTCCAAGTGAATAAAGGGTTTTACAAAATCACTGTATCCATTTTATGCATGTGAGAGTTATTTTTAACAGCTGCAAGACATATAAATGATCTGGGACAAAGAGAATTTATACTTAATTAAACATTTATTCGTTTTTATCTGTAATATTTATAAGGGATCTTCATTGTACTGCCAACCTTTGTCATTTTGCATTTCAGAGAGTTCCTCTGCTGGATCCAGAGGCAGGTAGAGAGCAAATAAACTTTATATATGGGGAAACTAACAGTTATGAAGGGTCAATATGTGTAACTGCTACTTCTGATAGGAACATAGTAAGTATTTTCCACACAAAATGTCAAAAGAACTGAAAAGTTTCACGGGTTTTTTCCAAAACATTTTGCTAAAAATTTCTGGTTTTTAATGTAGTTCCATTTTGAATTAAATAAAAATTTCATGGACACCGTATTTTGGGTGGGAAAAAAGGCCATTTTTTGGCAAAGTTTCAACAGGAAATTTTTAACCAACTCTAAGTAATTAGCTTGTTTCTCCTAACACACTCCTGATATATGTATAAGATGAGAAGGAATCTGGCCACTTCATGTAGAATTTTTTGTACAGGTTACTTTGTACAAGTCCAATCATACTGTAGTGGAGGTTCAGTCAAACTGCAGATTTAACTTGAGATGAAAGAGTTATTACTTAGACATATGAGCAAAATACAGCTCATCTGATTCTGGTTTGATTTTAATAGGAAGTAGTTGCATTTCTGGGATATGATCCAGAGAAATAGAGCTCCCACTCAGTTCAAAATATATGACATAGCAGTAGCAGCTGATTTGAATTTTCCCAGCTAATCATATCAAAGGGATGTAAAAATGAGAACCAGACAGATACAAAACTTATAAGTTCCTTCTTTCCTTGTTAGCACAGAAATCTGGGAACAATAACTGTCACACTCAGACAACCTAAACGGAGAAGAAATGTTGTTTAGTGGTTAAAATAGGGACCTTGAAGTAAGAACTCCTGGGATTTATCCCTGATTCTTCCTCTAACTATAGATAAGAACATGGATAATTCACTCAATTTACCTGTGTGCCAATTTACCCACCAAGCAATAGGTGTAATACCACACACGATGAGTACTATGGTGATTGATTAATCAATACAGACTTTGGAATGCCTTAGGTTAATAGGCCATGCCATAAGAGCACCGTATTGATCATTATGTATTATTATTGCACACATTAAGCTTAAGGGCCCCATATTATATTCTGCCATTCCCAAAGCCCATATGACTCCTCATATGCTTAGCTAGTCACATGCTTAGGTACTTAACTGAATCAGGGACTATGTGGCCTGATATTCAAAAGTGCAGCAGTGTTTTGGCAGAGTTGCATCTGCCATCTAACCTTACAACTCAGCTTTCACAGCTTTTAATTGGGGGAGCGAGTCTAGCTTGGAGTGCATGGCAGTCACAAATTCCTGATCATTTAACACAGTTTTCATCTTTTCTGCAGCAGGCAGCAGAGGTCACAGAAATAAGAAATTAAAAAACAAAAACATTCTCCTTCTATTTTCCCACCAGTTATGCATTCTTCTCCTCAACCTCCCAGCCTTTGGTGACCAGAGATTCTACCTCGTAGTTGTCATAGTTAGTCCCAGCTCCTGATAACTAGCTTTTATTCCACTTGCTTTGCATGTTGCTACTCTAATGGTGATGGACAGGGATGCACACAAAGCCTGCTGAAGTGTAAGTGAAATATAAACTGGCTGCTAGAAGCTAGAACTGTAAAAGCCAGTGGTGGCAGGAGCTCTGGAGGGCAGGAGTAGGACGGGGACTGCCAAGTATTGGCAAATCCAGGACCAATATTTTCCCTTAAAAATCACAGAGATTTCCATGTCACCTTGGAGAATTTTTTCAGCCTACCTCATAACAATCTCCAGAAACGATGAAGGTAACTAATGGGTGCGTCTTATTTAGTTATAGCTGTGCAGTTGTTTGGCATCATCTTGTAGTCTGTATCCAAGTAATCCATTTTCATGAGACACCATCAGGCACTTCCCTAATGAAGATGAGCTAGACAGAAGTGCAAGATGAGAAATTCAGACACAAGTCATCCCGGATGTACTAGCGAGGCTGTGAAGGACTTTGTTGTACGATAGAGTGGGTTGTTCTGATAAGCTTGCTATTGCCAATTGCTTTGCCAACAATGTGTTAATTTTAATACAGTACAGAAAGAACAGATAATATATGGCGAACATGCTCTACAGGGGAAATAAAGTAATATTCTACAGTGTAAATTACAGGCTGCCTTTAAATGTGCTGTCAGTCAAGTTGGCAACAACAGACTGTGAATATGCTATATAGATGTAGAATTGCTGGGATATCTTGCGTTTGTTCACAGGTTGGTTGACTTATTGCTGGTTTGGAGATGGGTGGTGGTAATGGTCATGTTCACTTTTTCAGGGCTTGTAGCACAAGTTGCAGGCTGAAAGGTTTCAACAGTATAACACAAGACTGAGTTTTGCCCTACATTTTTGGGTAGTAGTTTGAAGGAGCACAAACCAGAAAAAATTCACAAATCTAGTTTTCCTGTGACTAAAACTTTCCCTCCTACAGGTTCCCACCAATGTGATTCAATTATCAAGAATTTTCTACATGAAGAGGAAGAATTTCCTTTATGCAAGAGTTCTATAGAATGTAATAGGGTTCTACAGAAAGTAATCTGAAAACCTAAAGAATGAAAGAAAATGGAGTCCTTGCTATAGGTTCCTTTGCACCATTGTATAGAATCATCCAGCACGGATAAAATCTTCCATTAAACTTTATAAGGCACGTTAGATATAAAATCCTGTAGAAAATAAATCAGTTTTAATACATTATATAGGACTTTTCCATAAGGGTAGTTATGTGTGAGATATAAAGAATTTCCTCTTTGTTAATAAACAGGAAATACTTATTGCTGTGTACTCAATCAAAGGAGTTTCAAATGCAGGTAAGTGCTATGGTGGTGTGCATTTAGTTTTTTATTTACAAGTGTGTAAGTTTATCTACAAATGAGGTGCAAACCATTGTTGCCAAAGCGGTTTTCAGTGTGACAATATCTGGGCATCCCATCTCTAACAGATGTATGTTTATTTTAGACTTAAATAGCTTCATGTTTTAGTGATTTCGCAGCCTCCCTTAGCAGCTTGGTTATGAAGTTTTTACTTACATTCAACCTAAATTTTCCCTGCTGCAGCTGAAGCTCATTATTCTTGATCTATTCTCATTGCTAATGAGAGAGACTGATCCTGGTCCTCTCTAAAGTATCCTTTTATACATTAGTAAAATGTTAATCTCTCCCTTCAGTCTTCTGCCAACTGAAAATCCTCAGTCCTTTCCGAAAGGGCCCATGTTCTGTGCCTTTTTTCATATTTGTTCCTCTGCTCTGCTCTGATCTCTCTCTCTCTCTCGTTTGTCTCTGTTAACGTGAGGTGCCCAGAACTGAATGCAATAGGTAGTCTGATGGCAAACCAAGAAGAGCAACTAATTACCATGCTTGTTTTATATGTGGTACTCCTGTTGATACAACACAAAGAGCATTTATCTTCTTTTGTGACAATATTCAGTTAAACATCCACTCTGATCCATAGATACTTTTCATCTTCTAATCAGCCTCAGATAACACACAATTCAATATTTAATATCTGACTATTATGGACCATGGATAATAAATGCTAAAACGACTTACTCTTCTCACATTTCTGAACCTGACAGAACAAAAATTAGCCCAGGGATATTCAAACGTAGGTACCTAAATTTACATTTAGGGACTATTAAAAGTAGTGGTGCTGAGTACATTGGGTGAGATTCTCATCCTTGCTCCAGCCCCTGTGTGCTGGACAAAGGAGCCACTGCAGCATAAAGGGGCTCTAAAAGCCCTGGATCCGGCTGGAGGAGAACTTCCCCGATGTGAGACTAAGGAAGACAGGAACAGGCTCTTTTCAGAGGACCACTGCTACCCCCTGCAAGCCTCAGTACAGCAAGCATTTCAGGAGGACAGGGCCAGGAGGTTTGTGCTGTGGAGGGCTACAGCGTACAATGGTGTGGGGACTCTGATTATTGTAATCACCCATAGACAGGTAGGGATGGGCTGGCAGAATTTTGGCAGCTCCTGCAGGCTGTCTAACTTACACTGTGGGCTCTTTTGGCCCTTTAGAGCAGCCCAGAATTGTGAGGGCATAAAGGCGGCCTAAAGTCACCTTCATTCCTCATCCTCCTCCTGGGCTGTGAGTTCTGCGCTCTACTTCTGAAGACTCTGACCCCTGCAGTTCTGCCGTACCGTATGTCAGGCCGGCTCCTCAGCTGCTGTAAATCAGCATCGCTTTATTAACTTCAATGGACCCCTAACGACTTACACACATTGTGCCAAAAACCTCAGCCAGCATCTCTCTCTTTCTCTGTGTTTGTGTGTGTACATTGGTTATACATTGTTTCCTAATTCTGTTTTTACCCCACTTTTTCTAATACAACCATTCTAGCATAATTTTGTGTCTCCCTGTCAGAATGACTTCTTGCCTGCTTGATAGAATACAAAGCAACATTATGCAAAACTGTCACCTGTTCTTGCGGTGCTGTTTTCTCTTGATAATATAGCATTGCACTAGCCTCCCAAACTGTTTTCTCCTCATGCTGCTTTACAACCTAAAACGCTTTGCTTGCTGCGACAGCACAATATGCAAATGTGTGTCAGCCATGCCACTAGCACAGCATCACGAGCATCATAAAAAATCTGCTAGTTATTTAGTTTCCATTGATGGTAAGAACTGGCTCTTATCTAATGAGGTTAAAGAAATGTACATTACATTAAAGGAAAGAAGTGTTGTCTTATTGGTAGATCAAGGAGCCAGGAGCCAGAAATCTTTTTGGATTCTTTCCCTGCTAAGGCCAATGTCTCACTGTGTGGCTTTGGACAAGTTATTATTTATGCCTCAGTCTCTAAAATATCTTCCTCACCTTGGGGCTATGATCTTTCGGAGGAAATTTTTCAAAAAGGCACAAAGTGCAGCAAGGCACCCAACTTCCATTGAAAGTTAATGGGCAGTGGGTGCTTAACGCACATTTGTGCTTTTGAAAATCCCTCTCTTAATTATCTATAAAATGCTTTAGCAGCCTAGAATGACAATGCTGTAGAAACCCAAAATGCCAGTGTTTAAGGGTACACCTCAATGTTACAAACTCCAGTTTTATGAAACGCTGGTGTGGCCTAGAGGATAGAGTATTGGACCAGGATTCAGGTGACCTGCATTCTATTCCTGGATTTGCCACTGGACTGCTCGGTGACCTTGGGTAAATCGCCGTGCCTCAGTTTCCCAATCCGTGGAATGCATCAGTGATATTAACCTCCTTTGTAAAGCACCTTGAGATCTACTGATGAAAAGAACTATGTATTATTAGCCTTCCCCAGCACAATACCATGCAATTGTACTTTCTAATCATTTTTATGAACCCTGATTTTGATTTGCACATCCACTAAAACATTTCTAAACAACAGGATTTTCCAACTAGAAATGTTTACAAAGTATTCCGGCTTTAATAAAAATCCACTCTTTAGTTCTGTAACTGAGCCAATATATTCCACTTGGAAAATGGCACTCTAGGAAGCAAATATGTGTCTCCGTGCTGCCTACAAAGCTTTAGCTTTAGAAGAGCAAGAACTTCATGAAGCTCACGCCCTCTTCAAAGATGCTTCCAGTCACTGTTCCACTGTGCTCTGTTTCTTGAACTTGTTCTGTTCTTCTGGAGACCAGTCTCTGTTACAGATAACTGCAGTGTGCTAAGGGACTGATCCAAAGTTCACTGAAGTCAAGCTTTCATTATACTGTTGGGAGTCCTATAATATAGGCTTTATGGATCAATGCCAACACCTTGAATTGTACCCAAAAAGCAAATTGGAAGCCAGCATAATGTCTTTTAAAATTTGAATGGATGACAGATTAGACAAGACCGACCCTAAAAATCACTGGATACGTGATATTTATTTATTTAGGTGCTCACTATTTTCTCCTGCCACTAACGTTAAGGCAATATTCTGATTTGGGGCTCTATGAGAGAGACAAGGTAGGTGAGGACCAACTTCTGTTAGTGGAAAGGATGAGCTTTTGAGCTTCTCAGAGCTCTTCTTCAGGACTGGAGAAAGTAACCAGAGGGTCCAAACTAAATACAAGGTGGGACTATGTGTCTATGAGACATTTGCAATGCAATTTTTCCCAGCAGCAGTCCCTGTCTCTGCCTGTGATGGGACGTGCCTGCCCCACACTGGTACTGCAGGGGTTAACTCCTCCCTTTGGGCCAAGAAGGCCACGCCCCCTCGGCCCTGCTGGGCATGCTTCGGCTGGAGATCAGGTATGAAAGGGAGCAGACCAGCTCATTGAGGGCTGACCACCGAGGAGGGAGGATGCATGTTGCAGGCTCCAGCCCCGAAACTGCTGAGGCCCCGGGCTGGAGCTTGCAACATGGTGCTGAAACCCAGGCAGATAAATGCCCAAGCACCTGCGGATGCCCAAAGAGTGTTGGAGTTGCTGAGAGCTGCACAGATTGAGGAGCCCAGAGACCCTGGAGATGTCTGGATGACTGCACCAGGGACAGGGTAGGAAATAGCACAGGGGGATTAGTCATTGTGCTGGGTGGCATTGGCTTGTTTTAGTTGGATTCCCTGCTGACTCAATGCTGAGCATGCTTGTCACTGCCAGGGCCCTGAGCTGGGACCTGGTGGAGCAGGGAGGGCTCAGGTCCCCCTACCGTGGCTTCCACCCACCCCTAAGTGATGGCCCACTCCCCCAGCTTGCCACTAGGCCACTCAGCCCGGCTGAAGAGAGCAGCCATATTGACTTTGCTCGCTAGGCCATGCAGAGATATTGACTCTGGCTGTTAGGCCACCCTGCCCTGATAGGGAGGGCAGCTATATTGACTCCAGCTATAAGGCCATCCCACCCCAGCAGAAGGGCAGCCATATTGACTTTGGCCTTTGGGCCACACAGCCCGGAAGGAGAAAGAAGCCATATTAACTTAGGCCATTAGGTCACATTATCCCGGGACCCAGAGTGATTGTGCACATTTAGACTAGGAGTTCTAAAAACTCTCACCCCATCCCAAAAGGGCACGCCATCCCAGCAACACTGCCCAACCCCCTGCTCAAGACAGTCGGGGAGACTGTGCAGTGATGGTCTCTTAGCAGATGCCTATGGAGCAAACTTAGAAGTGATTTTTTAGATGCTTAGAACTACTTCTACATTTCCTCCATCCCCAGGCCAAACAACGGCACTGGCCTTCAATCACAGTTACACCCATGTCATATTTCAGCCATTTTTGCTGCACCTATATCTAGAAAGCACAGTTACATTATTTTTTCTTCCAAACAGAAAAATGTGGTATATTTTCCCCACTCTCCCATTACTCAAGAACAGCTGAAATGATTAGGAACTTGTGGAAACAGAGACAGCCTTTTTGTTCTGTCTTTGTACAGCACCTAACACAATGGGGTCCTGGTCCATGACTGGAACTCTTAGGCACTACCACAATATTAATAATAATTAATGCAAACTAATCTGCACCCCTTATGGCAATGAGTCCCACCACCATTAATTGT
The DNA here is from genome assembly GCF_028017835.1 of Emys orbicularis. Lineage (NCBI taxonomy): Eukaryota > Metazoa > Chordata > Testudines > Emydidae > Emys > Emys orbicularis. Next base: position 126,872,775 of record NC_088683.1, read on the forward strand.
AATAAACTAGACACAACAGATGGCATGGAGAAGCAGGAAAACTCTGCCCAGGTCATTAAGTGTAAGTACGAAATGAATACGTTATCCTTAAGGATATTCTTCTTTGTGATAATACTGCTTCATGATTTTTAACTTCTTGCCAGCCTAATTTCCATGTATTCAGTTGTGGCCTTTCACTTCTGGAGCTCACTAATGTGAAATTAGTATCTGGCCACAGTCCAGCTCCTAGTGGACAGGTGCCAACATCAGAAAAACGAAAGACACCTCAGTAATTGGCACCATTGTGAGTCTCAGTAGAGAAGCCAGAGTGTGAATATGCCTGGAGACTCCTCTTGCTCCTAGAGGTGGTCCCACCAGGTCAGGTTTGAGGTACATCAGCAAGGCAGCATGGGGAAACTTTCACATTAAACTTGATATGAAGTAATTGATTGTTTTTATATAGTGTCACTATTAGGAAGGGATTTGCCATAAATCTCACAAGGAAACCTAACCTCCTGACAATTTCTGGTTCAGTTTTATTGCAATTTAAAAAAAATTAAATATAACCTTATACCCACAGTAACTTTTGCATTGCTGTTCCATCCAATAAACATTACTTTCTGAAGTCAGTCTAAGTAGCAGGCCAAAAAGAGGAAATGTGCGTTGGATGCTTGATCGTAATGTACAAGGTGAGGATAATAAATGATCACTATTGAAACACTATTCATTGGAATTAGGAAGAGCTAAAAAGTGGCCAAAAAAATTAGTCACACAAGTGCCTGTCGCTGCAACAGTGCTAAGTAAGAGTCGGATCCTGGTTCTACTGAAGTCAATGGAAAAGCTCCCATTGATCTACCTTGGAATAGGATTGGGTTTTACTGAATTGGCTTTTTCTAGGAAACTTTTCTAAAAAGCACTCAGATCTTTCTGGAGATTACTTTTCCATTTCCCAAGAGTAGTGGTTCTTCACAAAGTCAGCCTAAAACAAAAGTCTTATCTGGATCTTAAGTAGACCAGCATTTTGGGAAAGACCCATCTCTTTTGGTCTTGGAGAACAGAGAACTCACATATAGTAAGAATGCTTTGCTATCATCATCAAGAGTTTATCATCTTAGTTTCTTTCATATTTCAAGATAAGCCATGCAATGAACAAAAGAAAAGTGATCCAGTGTAACCACTAAGTATAGAAAAATACTTTGGAAAGTGAGCACATACGCTAAGTATCTAGAGAGCTTTCTACTTCCTAGACATTTTCAGAGGGCATATTTATTCTCAACAACTACAATAATACTTTATCATAAGTGACTGCTATACTTTTCTTCATACTTCGCACCTGAAAGTATTCAAACAGGTTGATGTCTGGAAATCAGAGAACATTATCTAGGATTGAGGACACCCAATGATGGAAATGAATTTTAAGTCCAGAACTAATTACATTATTTGGAAAGTACTTAACTAGTGTGGTGGAAAAAGTCACCCATGCATTGATTTTAGTTCAGAGACTCAAGCCTGAGGCCCGTTTATTGAATACACACCAACGCATTGGGGGTAGCAGCCATTAGGAACTGCTCCCCCGATACAAAGCACACAGAGATTTTTAAAGCTTAAAAGCACAAACAAATTACACACAGTTAAGTAATGATAACCATATTGAGTAATAGTGACCTTATTAGGAATAAGAGCCTTAGGATCTTTTGGTACTTTCCAGCATTCTTTTGCAACTTTGCCCGGGATGGGTGCAATTTGAGTTATGGTCTTTTTGGTACTTTCCAATGCGGTTACAACCTTGCCATTTATGGGGTGCTAATTACACAATTGTCCATTACATGATACAGTTACACAATGGGGGGTGGTTATACAATTGGTATAGGGGAATCACGCGCTACATCCATTTTCATTAATTGCTTCACAGAAGCAGTTATATATTTCAAAAGCATTAGGCACATATTGCAAATAACATTTGCTTTTGGGGTTTTTCATCGCCTCCCCCAGGCTCCCCCAGTGTCCCAACCGTAGCTGCCGGAGTTCAACTATTAGCTTAGCCAGAGGTCTGGGGCCGGTTTGGCTGTAAGGCAGGCCCAGGTCAAGCACGCAGAAGCCCACCCTAATAGAGCCAGCCGAATTCTCCCCCACACTAGTTTGCAGTAATACTGTGAAGAAGTACATTCAACATAGAACAAGTTACTTAAAGTATTCTGAAGTCTTTCCAGCTTTAATACTCTTTGACTAGTCCCTGCTTTTTGTGGCAAGAAGGATAAAAAATATTAGGAGGCCAATTATACCTGGGAAAACTCTAGGTCAGATCTTCATCTGATGTAAATGAATATAGCTCCATTGCCTTCAATGGATTTAAACTGATATCAGCTGAAGATCTGGCCTTCTGAGTTTAAACTTGCAGAGGTAATGTGCAATGTAGGGGTGTCAGTGAGGTTTGTAACATTCAAATCTGAATGTCAGCTTGACAGTGACAGCTGAACTTGCAGCCCATTAGGATCAGTCTAAATTTGTGTAACAGTCAGCATAACTTTCCAGTTGGATTCCATTAAATTTAAAATGCATTCAGCACAGCCCCCATGTATTTTAATATGGATGATTGCTGCATTTTTATTTATTTATACATACTTTTTTGCCCTGACTTCAAAGTAGATGGCATTTTCTATTCAGATTTTTTGGTGTGTGTCTATTTCTGCTAATGCTCTAACCTACCTTAGCTGACGGCTAGACTGCCAATTGTACAAATAAAGCATTTCAGGAAAGTACAGGTCATCTGGTCCCTAAAGACTTCATGTTTCTAAATCTTGAAAAATAAAGAGAAAGAAAAAGATAGTTATAGAACAGCAAGAGCCATCTGCTAAAACCGAGGTGAAAAATCTTTGTGTGCAGTGTGGTGATATTACTTGAAACAAAATGTTTCTAAACATATGTTATCACTCTGCTACATGAGTTATTAGCGCTGTTTGAAAGGTTTGTAACCAGCTCTGAATCCCCTGGAATTGGACCTGTGCCTGAGGTTCACTGTGTCTGGGATCCTTACACAATAGCAGATGTAAAGGTAGCCATCTTACAGCAAAAAAACTTCAGGACCAGACTCCAAAGAGAAACTGCTGAGCTCCAGTTCATTTGCAAATTTGACACCATCAGATCAGGATTAAACAAAGACTGTGAATGGCTATCCAACTACAGAAGCAGTTTCTCCTCCCTTGGTGTTCACACCTCAACTGCTAGCAGAGCACCTCACCCTCCCTGATTGAACTAACCTCGTTATCTCCATACTGATTTATACCTGCCTCTGGAGATTTCCATTACTTGCATCTGAAGAAGTGAGGTTCTTACCCACGAAAGCTTATGCTCCCAATACTTCTGTTAGTCTTAAAGGTGCCACAGGACCCTCTGGGATCCTGGTGACATTCAGACAGCAGGAGACTAGTGAATGTCTTTCTTCTCAATAGCTGCCCTCTATCCTTTCTCAGCAAAAACGGCCTCTGTCAATCTGCTTCTTCCTGTTAGCCCCAAAGATCACAATCCAGCCCCAAGTACGATGCTGTTAACAGAAACTGTTGTCCAATCACAAAGAGGACACACAACAGTTGAAACTTTACCTCGATCCTTGATGGGAAATATTGCTGAATTGTGTTAACACCCTCTGCTGATGTGTTTTTTGGTCTAGTTTGGAAATTTTAAATTGTTCCCATTGGACCACTGACCAGTCCTAGTATTCTTGTTTTAGCAACACATGATACTTTTTGGGCGGGTTTAAATATTGTTTTCAGATTTATTGTGGAAGTGCAATATTTTTTTTTGCTCAGCTTACTGAATGATTGTGTCTGTAAAATACTCAGCATCTAGTTTGTTAATGCTTTTTGTACCGTGGTGTTCTCTTATCAAAATGACAATAGGATTTTAATAGGCACTTTTGACAAACAGAAAAGCTATCCTCACTACCAAGAATTGTAAATATTGTACAATTGCAACCTGTGGTTTCCATCTCTTTGATTATAAAGAGCAAAGCCGTTTTAGTAAAGGTTCCAATTCTCGTTTGTTTTAACAGTTTGGCATAGTATAGATCACTGGACTGACACATTTTGGGTGAGCTTTTTATATGTAAAAAAAGTTGCCTATGGTCTATATTTCCTGTGCTACCTGTAGATTCTTGCTAACTTTAGATATGAGCAGTTTAAATATTGGCTTTCCATTCACAGGGATTTACTGCATTATGTCATCATTCAAGCAGGAGAATTTGTTTGTGGATAAATAACATACTTTCTGATGTTTGCAGCTGAAGGAGTATACATGCAAACATGAAGTTTGACACCAAGCTCATCTCATTTGCAATGAAAACTTCCATAGCTATCATTTACCCACAGCAAGTAGAAAGGGTATTATGAAAGTAGAATGAATTATATTGTAAAAGTAGAATGGATTAAAGAAATGCTGTATGTTCCTTTAAGCAGGAATGAGGAATGTTGAGATAAAGTTGACAGGAAGAGAAACATTAAGGTATTGAACAATGGGTCCACTTAAGCTGATGGTGGAACATTAACAGGAGATCCGTAAAAGTTAATAAGGAAATAAGAATTGTGTGTGTCTAACCCCAGGTAAACTTATCAGTTCTGCTCCCTTTGTCATCTTGTTAAGTTCACGCCCTTTTTATCTGTATAAATAAGATAGTTTGGGCCTTGCATGGCACTCACATTATCTGGGTGTATTAGCAGAGCACTTTTGCTAATAAAGAGAGTGGTCTGACAAATTGTGAGTCCCGAGTCTGACTTTGACAGTATTGTACACGTTGAACATACATGGGGGGGAAAAGTCTGGATGTTGGATATGCAGAATTAGACTGTCAATTTCCTTATCATTTTGTTCTACTCTACCTATGGAAAGAAATCTCAAACTGCAAGCTTTCTTCCAAGTACTGAGTGGTTAATTAGTTACCTGTCTCACTGAGTACAAATTCATGTTGTCCCCTATCGGGGCTTTAATGCTGGGAGTTGTCTGTTATACTCATTGTACATTTGCTCCATGAGACTAATCAATTTTTGAATAATGATTTTGTCTAAGGTACTGTTGCATCCTCTATGGGCAAGATAAGATCAGCAAGGGGTGCTCTGTCTTCATACTAACCGATATGTTTGTGTAGCTAATGCAAATCTTCATTGACCATATTGATCTTTTTCAACACTTGCCAAATTACTTTCTTCTGTTGATACTCCATTTACATGTACGAAAAGTCTATTAGTTACGTCATGGTGTGGATGTGTGCTTGAGTACCTTCTATTAAATCAATTTTGGGTAACTTTCCGTACGTATGCCCTGATCCTGCAATGAGATCTGCATGGATGGACCCCAGAGCCTGCACGGAGTCCTGCAGAAGTGATACTCCGCGTGAATACAGGAGTCCACCCATGCGGAGCTCATTTCAGGATCAGGGCCTTGGCCTTTAATCTAATCATAGGTTGGAATGGTTTGATGTCCTATATTAGAATTTTCTCACATCTGAGTCTTGCAATATGGATGCAATATTATTGAGCACATTTTGGGGGGGGGTTACCCATTTTGATTTTCTTATAACATCCACAAAGAGTAATCTGTGAAGACCAATTTGTGTTATATTTATTTATCCATCCAGTATGGTAGAACATTGTTCTCATAGGCCGACATTTTCAAAGCTGGATGTTTAAAAGTTAAGCTTTTAAATCTATGTTTCGGCACGATTAGGAGCCGCAAGTCCTCAGCACTTCTGAAAAATCAGACTAATTCTACTCAAGTACCTAAATATTTATTCATAAGCACCCAGGTTTCTAACATTTGGTTGTAGTTGGTAAGAAGAATTTGTCCAATTTGCACTTTATAAAAAAAAAAACAATAATTGAAACTATTTGTGGTGGCCATAAGGTAGATGTTTGGCTACTTGGCATGTTTGCTGCCTTGTCATCTGATCTCCTCTGATGACTTTTGGGTATGTGTTCATATGCAGGGAGTTTTTCCCTCTCCACCCATTATCAGTGACCCCCATTCTAGAACACCTCTCTGGCTGCATTTGGCTTCTAATGGATCAGTGAGCAGAGTCAACAATCAATCACTCCTCTTTCTGTGCCCATTGCTTATCTTTGATTCCAACTCCTGTTACATAATTGAATCCATGTGACCAGCTGGTTCTTCTCTTCATTTGGATCACGAGCCACAGCCCTGGGCACACAAAGTTAGGTAGCAAACTGTCTGGATGGAGCACAGATGGCCAAGTGCAACATGGCAGTGAGGCAATACCCTGAATACACAAACTGGGTGGGAAGGGAGAGGTATCCTCAGTGCGAAAGGATACCACAACATCATCTGGAAGGAGGGTCCCTTCCAGATGATGGGATTGTTTCCCTCTGTTCCAGTTGGATGTTCTCCTTCCCTGAGACTTGCATCCTCCTCAACAGCATAGAGACTGTCAGACCAGGGGAGGGACTGTTCCACTGTGTCCTGGAAAGTCTCATCTATTTATTTCTCTGTCCTTTAGCTCCTCCAGTTCAGCCACTCCAGTCTCCAAAGCCCATACACGGTCTCTGAGGGCCAGGAGCTCCTTGCACCGAATGCACACGTACACCACCTGCCCATAGGGCAGGTAATCATACATGCTGCAGCGGGTGTGTCAAGGCTGCTTCCCCACTTTGAACTTTAGGGTACAAATGTGGGGGCCTGCATGAAAACTTCTAAGCTTAACTACCAGCTTAGATCTGGTCCGCTGCCACCATCCCAAAGCTAATTCCCTTCCCTGGGTAGCCTTGAGAGACCTTCACCAATTCCCTGGTGAATACAGATCCAAACCACTTGGATCTTAAAACAAGGAGAAATTAACCATCCCCCTCCTTTCTCCCACCAACTCCTGGTGGATCAAGATCCAAACCCCTTGGATCTTAAAACAAGGAAAAATCAATCAGGTTCTTAAAAAGAAGGCTTTTAATTAAAGAAAAAGGTAAAAATCCTCTCTGTAAAATCAGGATGGGAAAATAACTTTACAGGGTAATCAAACTTAAAGAGCTCAGAGGACCCCCCTCTAGTCTCAGGTTCAAAGTACAGCAAACAGAGATAAACACTCTAGTAAAAGGTACATTTACAAGTTGAGAAAACAAAGATAAAAACTAACACGCCTTGCCTGGCTGTTTACTTACAAGTTTGAAATATGAGAGACTTGTTCAGAAAGATTTGGAGAACCTGGATTGATGTCTGGTCCCTCTCAGTCCCAAGAGCGAACAACCTCCCAAACAAAGAGCACAAACAAAAGCCTTCCCCCCCCCCCCCAAGATTTGAAAGTATCTTGTCCCCTTATTGGTCCTTTGGGTCAGGTGTCAGCCAGGTTACCTGAGCTTCTTAACCCTTTACAGGGAAAAGGATTTTGGAGTCTCTGGCCAGGAGAGATTTTATAGTACTGTACACAGGAGAGCTGTTACCCTTCCCCTTTATAGTTATGACACGCCCCCCAAATCACAGATAGTGTTGGACAGCCGGTTCCACACTGGCTGTGATTTCTTCCTGGAGCTCTAGGAGAAAACAGAGTTAATAAGACACATGCACCTTTAGACATACTACTGATTATATAAAAACTAACAATATGTTCCACATTTCAAGAACAATTTTTAACCAGTTGATTCTGGGAAACTTTCCCGGGAGAGTGCATCAGCCACTTTGTTAGAAGCCCCTGAAATGTGTTGTATTTTAAAATTAAAATCTTGGAGAGCTAAACTCCACCGAAGAAGTTTTTTGTTATTCCCCTTGGTGGTATGAAGCCACTGTAGCGCAGCATGGTCTGTTTGTAGTTGGAAACGCCGTCCCCAAACATATGGGCGTAGCTTTTCCAGCGCGTACACAATGGCGTAGCATTCCTTTTCGCTGATTGACCAGTGGCTTTCCCTCTCAGACAGTTTCTTGCTGAGAAACACGACAGGATGGAATTCTTGATCCGGTCCTTCCTGCATTAAAACTGCTCCCACGCCTCGCTCGGACGCATCTGTGGTTACTAGGAACGGTTTGTCAAAGTCTGGGGCCCTTAGCACAGGGTCAGACATGAGTGTTGCCTTAAGCTGGTGAAAGGCCTTTTGACACTCATCAGTCCACTGAACTGCATTTGGCTGTTTCTTTCTGGTTAGGTCTGTCAGCGGGGCGGCGATTTGGCTGTAGTGTGGTACAAATCGCCTATAATATCCGGCCAAGCCTAAGAAGGATTGGACCTGTTTCTTTGACTTTGGAACCGGCCACTTTTGGATAGCATCCACTTTGTCCTGTAGGGGATTTATAGTTCCTTGACCCACCTGGTGCCCCAGGTAAGTCACTCTGTTTTGGCCTATTTGACACTTTTTAGCCTTAACAGTTAGTCCTGCCTGCCGGATGCACTCGAAGACTTTTTCCAGGTGCTCCAGGTGTTCTGTCCGTGAATTAGAAAAAATGGCCACATCATCGAGGTAGGCAACTGCAGATTCTCCCAATCCCGCTAGGAGACCATCTACAAGTCTTTGGAAGGTGGCGGGTGCATTTCGCAACCCGAAAGGGAGTACATTGAATTCATACACCCCTGCCTGGGTGATGAAGGCTGACCTTTCCTTAGCGGATTCATCTAGTGGTACTTGCCAGTACCCTTTGGTTAAGTCTAAAGTAGAGATGAATTGGGCATGTCCCAATTTCTCCAATAGCTCATCTGTGCATGGCATTGGATAGTTGTTAGGACGAGTTACAGCATTTAGCTTACGGTAGTCCACACAAAAGCGTATTTCCCCATCTGGTTTGGGAACTAGAACCACTGGAGATGCCCATGCACTATTAGAGGGGCGGATTATACCCATCTGTAGCATGTCCTGGATCTCCCTTTGTATAGCAGTTTGGGCATGAGGTGACTCCCGGTAGGGTGGGGTTCTAATTGGGTGAGCATTACCTGTGTCAATGGAGTGGTATGCCCGTTCGGTCCGTCCTGGAGTGGCTGAGAAAATTGGTGCAAAGCTTGTGCACAGCTCCTTGATCTGCTGTCGCTGCAGACGTCCAAGGGTCGTGGAGAGGTTCACCTCTTCCACACCACCATTCCTTTTTCCTTCGTAGTAGACACCTTCAGGCCACTCCGCGTCATCTGTTTCCTGGGCTGTAAACTGGCAAACGTTTAATTCTCTGGAATAAAAGGGCTTAAGAGAATTAACATGGTATACCTTAGGCTTTATGTTGGAGGTGGGGGAGGCTATGAGATAGTTAACAGCTCCTAGGCGCTCCTGGACCGTGAATGGTCCTTCCCACGACGCTTCCATTTTATGGGCCTGGAGCGCATTGAAGACCATGACTTGGTCTCCTACTTTGAAGGACCGTTCTCTGGAATGTTTATCATACCAGGCCTTTTGCTCTTCCTGAGCATCCTTTAGGTTTTCTTTAGCAAGGGCTAAAGAGTGTCGGAGGGTGCTTTGTAGGTTGCTTACAAAGTCTAGAATGTTAGTTCCTGGAGAAGGCGTACACCCCTCCCATTGCTGCTTCACCAACTGTAATGGCCCCTTAACCTCGCGGCCATACACAAGTTCAAATGGTGAAAACCCTAAACTGGGATGTGGTACAGCCCTGTTGGCAAAAAGCAACTGCTGCAACACTAGGTCCCAATCATTGGAGTGTTCATTTACGAATTTACGTATCATGGCCCCCAAAGTTCCATTAAACCTTTCCACCAGGCCATTGGTTTGATGGTGGTAAGGGGTGGCAACCAAGTGATTCACCCCATGAGCTTCCCACAGGTTTTTCATGTTCCCTGCCAGGAAATTAGTTCCCGAATCGGTAAGGATGTCGGAGGGCCAACCTACTCTGGCAAAAATGTCTGCTAATGCCTGGCACACACTTTTAGCCCTGGTGTTGCTTAAGGGTACTGCTTCCGGCCATCGGGTAGCAAAATCCATGAAAGTCAGTATGTACTGCTTTCCTCTGGGGGTCTTCTTTGGGAAAGGACCCAGAATATCTACAGCTACTCGCTGAAATGGGACTTCAGTTATGGGTAGTGGCTGGAGAGGGGCTTTAACCTGGTCTTGGGGCTTTCCCACTCGTTGGCACACCTCACAAGACCGGACATAATTAGCAACGTCCTTGCCCATTCCCTCCCAGTGGAAGGACTTCCCCAACCGGTCTTTGGTTCTGTTCACCCCAGAATGGCCACTGGGATGATCATGGGCTAAGCTCAAGAGCTTTACCCGATACTTAGTGGGAACTACCAACTGTCTTTGAGGATGCCAGTCTTCCTGGTGCCCACCAGAAAGAGTCTCCTTGTATAAAAGTCCTTGTTCTACAACAAACCGGGATCGGTTAGAAGAGCTGAGAGGCGGTGGGATGCTCCGTGCCGCCGCCCAAGCTTTCTGAAGGCTGTCATCTGCTTCCTGCTCGGCCTGGAACTGTTCCCTTGATGCTGGAGACATCAGTTCCTCCTTGGACTGTGGACTGGGGCTCGGTCCCTCTGGAAGCGATGCAGGTGCTGGGGCTGTTTCCATTGACTGTGAACCGCTGTCCGCTGGTGCACTATGTGGTATTTCAGGCTCTGGCTGAGCCTCTTGGGTAGGGTTATCTGCTGCTTCTGCCAGTTCAGGCTCGCTGGTGCCCTCTGGCGTTGGAGTGGTAGACAGGTTTGCAAGCGCTGGACTCAGTGCTGGCAATGGTTCTGTTGCTGGTCGCGTTGCCAGTTCCGGTTCTGGGACTGGCTTTGGCTGGGTCTCTGGGATTGGATCCACTACGGCTGTTGCAGTTGTTGTCAGGGGATCTGGTTCCACCACCTTTGTTTGGGTCTCTGGTAACACAAACGGGGCCCTGGTGGACGGCTCAGGAACAGGGATGGGGGTGAAAGCTTGCTTAGTCTGGCTGCGGGTGACTATTCCCACCCTCTTGGCTAGCTTCACATGGTTGGCCAAGTCTTCCCCCAGCAGCATGGGGATGGGATAATTGTCATAGACTGCAAAAGTCCACATTCCTGACCAGCCCTTGTACTGGACAGGCAACTTGGCTGTAGGCAAGGTTACAGACTGTGACATGAAGGGTTGAATTGTCACTGGAACCTCCGGGTTGATGAGTTTGGGGTCCACTAGGGATTGGTGGATAGTTGACACTTGTGCCCTAGTGTCCCGCCAAGCAATAACCTTCTTTCCGCCCACTCTCAAGGTTTCCCTTCACTCTGAGGGTATGAGAGAGGCATCTGGGTCTGGGGATCTTTGGTGTGATTGTGGTGTAATGAACTGTAATCGGTTGGGGTTCTTGGGGCAGTGAGCCTTTATATGTCCCAGTTCATTACATTTAAAACATCGCCCTGCTAAGGTATCACTGGGGCGATGTTGGTTGGTGGAGACTGGTGTGGTGGGGTGAGAAGGCGTCTGGGGTTTCCCTTGGGATGTGGGTGGGGCCTTGGGTTGTCCCTGGTGGTAAGGTTTTGTTTCGGCTTGCCCCTTCTGATATTCGCTCCAACTGCTACTAGTTTTTTTCTTTTCTGCCACCTCCACCCATTTGGCTCCAATCTCCCCCGCCTCGGTTACAGTTTTGGGCTTCCCATCTAGGATGTACCTTTCTATTTCCTCAGGAACACCCTCTAAAAACTGCTCCATTTTTACTAGGGAAACCAGATCTTCCAGAGATTTAACATTTGCTCCTGATACCCAGGCATCACAATTTTTGTCAATGTGGTAGGCATGTCGGGTAAATGACACGTCTGGTTTCCACCTTAGGGCTCTGAACCGCCGACGGGCATGCTCGGGTGTTAGCCCCATTCTGAGTCTGGCCTTGTTTTTAAAAAGTTCATAACTGTTCATGTGTTCCTTAGGCATTTCAGCCGCCACCTCTGCTAAGGGTCCACTGAGCTGCGGCCTCAGCTCTACCATGTACTGGTCTGTAGTAATGCTGTATCCAAGGCAGGCCCTTTCAAAATTTTCTAAGAAGGCCTCAGTATCATCGCCTGCCTTGTAGGTGGGGAATTTTCTGGGATGGGAAAGGGTACCTGGAGAGGGGTTGTTAGAATTGGCTGGTATAGCCGGCCTAGCCTGTGCTAATTCCAGTTCATGCTCCATCTCTTTTTCTCTTAGCTCCATAGTTCTCTTGTGGGACTCCTCTTTGGCTTTCTCTTCTCTTTCTCTCTGCTCCATCTCTTTTTCTTTCAGCTCCATAGCTCTCTTGTGGGCCTCCTCTTTGGCTTTCTCTTCAGCTTCTTGCTCAAGTTTTTTTAATTGAAGCAGTCTCTGATGTTTTTTTTCATTTTCTTCTGCTTCTAGTCTGGCCAGTTCTATTTTGTTAGCTACTTCTTTGGTAGTCATTTTCCTGTTTTCTTGTGCTGGGCCACACCCCTCTGCAGTTGACTGAAACTGGGATGCACTCAGCTCAGGCTGCTGCTGAGGTAACAGAGACTTTCTAACTGGCTATCCCCGAGTAGAAAGAAAAAAAAAAACAATTCAGCTTGTAAATTCCTTTTACCAGTTGTTTGCTCACTGATTGAACCCTTCTCTTAACAAAGACCCTTGTTAAAAAAACTTAACACCTCTGCTTCCAGGCAAGGAGAGATAAAATATGCATCTACCTTCAGCTCTGCTTTCCAAGCAGCTAGAAGGAGAAAAAAAAATCTTACTGGCTTTTGGTTTAAAATGATCCCACCGCTCTGCCACCATGTCAAGGCTGCTTCCCCACTTTGAACTTTAGGGTACAAATGTGGGGGCCTGCATGAAAACTTCTAAGCTTAACTACCAGCTTAGATCTGGTCCGCTGCCACCATCCCAAAGCTAATTCCCTTCCCTGGGTAGCCTTGAGAGACCTTCACCAATTCCCTGGTGAATACAGATCCAAACCACTTGGATCTTAAAACAAGGAGAAATTAACCATCCCCCCTCCTTCCTCCCACCAACTCCTGGTGGATCAAGATCCAACCTCCTTGGATCTAAAAACAAGGAAAAATCAATCAGGTTCTTAAAAAGAAGGCTTTTAATTAAAGAAAAAGGTAAAAATCATCTCTGTAAAATCAGGATGGGAAAATAACTTTACAGGGTAATCAAACTTAAAGAGCTCAGAGGACCCCCCTCTAGCATCAGGTTCAAAGTACAGCAAACAGAGATAAACACTCTAGTAAAAGGTACATTTACAAGTTGAGAAAACAAAGATAAACTAACACGCCTTGCCTGGCTGTTTACTTACAAGTTTGAAATATGAGAGACTTGTTCAGAAAGATTTGGAGAACCTGGATTGATGTCTGGTCCCTCTCAGTCCCAAGAGCGAACAACCTCCCAAACAAAGAGCACAAACAAAAGCCTTCCCCCCCCCCCCAAGATTTGAAAGTATCTTGTCCCCTTATTGGTCCTTTGGGTCAGGTGTCAGCCAGGTTACCTGAGCTTCTTAACCCTTTACAGGGAAAAGGATTTTGGAGTCTCTGGCCAGGAGGGATTTTATAGTACTGTACACAGGAGAGCTGTTACCCTTCCCCTTTATAGTTATGACAGGGTCCAATAAACTGGATAGGTCCCACCCTGTTGCTTGACTTCTGCCTGCATTCTCTTTTTACTCCTTGAAGCTCTTTCCTTTGTTGTTGTTTTGTTTTTATCAGGGGGTGGTTTTGGTTTTAAATTTAAGGAATGTTAAGTGTATCTAGCCCCCACCTCAGGTTCTCCCTCTAAAGTCCCCTGTTAGCCGCTCCTGTTCATTGGTCAAATAGAATTATGTTGCACTATTCTAATAATGCCTGGTTGGGACTGTCAGACTTTTCTATGAAGCTAAACACATGGCGCCATTTATTATAATACCAGATGAGCTTTTGGAAAGCCTAATTCACTTTTATTTAAACTCTTATGGGACCTGATCTCAGTGAAGTCAGTGCAAAGAGCCCTATTGACTTCACTGGGCCTCAGCTAAGGCTTTTTTTGCGTGAGATTGGTCTATGCTATTTCATAAACCTCAAACGTCTCCTGCCATAGGCTAGAGTGTATATATTGCAGTTTAACGTCCTATAATTTTGTGTGCCTCCCTCTGTATTTGTTCTTATCCTCTCCTATCTCTGGGGAAAATTTGTTACATTTGTAACCCTTCTGCCCATCTAAGTTGGCAGCAACAAGGGCCGGATTCTGTATCTAGGGGTTCCGTTTCAATAACGCAATGCAAAACCGGCTCGAGCCCCCACCCAGTGACCTGGGACAATTATATACCACCCCCCCAGGTGCCTCTAGGAGGCAATACTTCCCCTCTCGCAAGCACGGAGTCTGAGTGTAGCAGAAAATGTTTAATAACATGAGGTAGACGACATCAGCATTAAATTGGAAAAACACCACAAACAGGATTCATAACACAAACCAGGAGCAAAAGACCCACCCCAGCAAATTGGGCTGTGTCCTTTCCCTTTGGTTCTTGAATCCAGCAACCCAAAAATCACCCAGAGTCCTCAAAGTCCAACACCCCCAAAGTCTCTTGGGTCCAGCAACCACCCAAAGTCCCAAAAGTCCAACAACCCCCAAAGTCTCTGTCCCTGGTCAGTGCAGCCCCAGAGTAAAAGGGGGGGCATGCAAGGTGTTAAGGGGCACCTTACGTGATCCGAGGCCGGCCGGCCATCTCTCCGCAGCCTTCACCATGAGCCAGTCCACTTCCTGCCGTCCCACGAACTGCTCTGCTCTACGAGCTGCTCCGCTCCGCTCACCGACCTGTGAGCCGCTCCAGCTGTCTCCGCAAATGGCTCGGCTCACCGACCTGTGAGCCCCTCCAGCCGTCCCCGCAAACAGCTCCGCTCGCCATTCCTTCTGTCCCCGCAAGGCTCCGCGCCGCTCCTCCAGCCGTCCCCGCAAACTTGCTCCGCCAGCCTCTTAGCAATATAGCTTCAGGCTCCCCCACTATTTAACACAGCACTCAGTGATCTCAGCTCTTAATAACTTTAGCTCTTTTGTGATTGCAGCTCTTAGTAGGGGAGCCCCAGTGCTGGTGCACCATTGGCCCAAAGTGAATTCAGCTCAGCAGTCTGTAACTAGACTCCTAATGGAATCTAGTAAAGTTAGCTCTGACATTCAACAGTGGAGAGAGGAGGTGGTGCAATTGGTGTTTTGAGCCCTTAAAGAGGACCCATACTATCAGATACAAATACCTGTCCCCATCCTCTCTCAATTCACTGGGTTTTGTAACCCATGCCCCTTGTCTAGCAAGTGCTACTTAATTACTGGTGAGTCTCTCTGTCATACAACAGTTCCACTGGCCTTGATTCACCGAATCAGGGTAACAACACTTTATTCTTCCTGCCCCAATAACAGAGAAACTGGGGATCCCACACCAGCCAAAGTAACCACTTTCAGTTGTTGTTGTCCCAGGCTAGGCGGGTAGGTGTGCCTATGCAAACAAGGTCAGCCCCTGAAGTTCTTTTCAACCCTCACCATAATTCACCACCAGATGTCAGGGTAGAGCTTATCCTGACTCTGCTTACACATTTTTGAAAATTATCCTGCATATAATAAATACAAAACCGAAGCAAATGGTCTGAAGTTTAATATATAACATAAAACCTTTAAAGAGGACCTTTGGCAGCACAAATCACAGCAGAAGTGACAGTGCTGTTTGGATGTAAAGGAAACTTTGATGCTGGTGGTTTACTGAAGCTTTAGGTGCTATATCACTGCTGCCCCAGAGTCACTGCAATAAAGTAAACACTCTGCCTTTCTGCCGTGTGTGTGTGTGTGTGAGTGTGAGTCAAGCAGGCTGTTAGCATTCTTTAATAAAATGGTGTTAGCCAGACATGTTTCATGCCATCACATATTTGATGGTTCATATCTCATATTCCTGGTTTGAAATAGTTACTTGGCATGCTTCCCCACATAAGTCAGCAAAGCAAGCAGCAGCGGCAACAGTTACATTCTCTTTAACGCGTGTTGTCTCAGACTTATCACTATTAGGCTCCATTTATCATCCCTGCTTATCATTTGGTTCTGTATAATCATTAGGCTCCATTGACCTCAACTGAATCTGCAGTGTACCCAGTGGAGTAAGAGAAGACATTTAACATGGGTAAGTATTGTTCTTATGTCCTATCTTGAAATATATAAAATCACATTGTATGCAATGGTCTAGCTTAGCTTTTTAAAATAACATAGCTGGCTGGCTATTAAAGGTTGTATCAGCTCTTCCTCCATGATTGCATCAAGAGCTGTTTTTTCTGTCCTTCATATGTAATGAGCAGCCTGCTTCAGTTACCCTTATAGCATGCATCTTTTTCTTTATTTAGAGCATCTGAGCCATCTGTAATGACTCTGCCATTGGAGGCACCAGACCTTTGAGAGCAGAGGATGAAAAACTCTTCCTCCACCCCTAGCCTTTCCCCTCTCCTCCATGTAGCTGTTCTCATTTGAGATTATGAGACTGAAAGAAGTCCCTGCCTCTGAGTTTCAGGTCCATGACTGATGAAGCTCAGATCTGTTCTGCAAGACAAATCTGTTGATTCTGTGAATCTGTCATGCAAACTGGACAGTAAAGTAAATATCTGCTGTGGAGAAGTGTCTAGGTCTCCTCAGTCCTGGGGGGAAAGCAAAGGATTTCTTCCCCCTTCTCTAAAGGGAGAACTGAATAGTGAGGGGTTCATGTGATGAGTACTTCTCTCCTGCCTATCACATGTGGTGGTGGTTGTTTTAATTTCCCTTGCTCTTCATAGTAAAGTAGATGCAACCATAGAAGGCCAAATCCTGCCCTCCAGCACATGCAAGTAAGCTCCCATTGACATCATTTGAGCCAGACACACATTGAGATCAGAAGTTGGCCCTTCATCTCTGTTTTATTCTTAAGGGTGTACATACATTTAGCAGCTTGTACAGATGACTGATTTTATAAATTCATTTCCTATAGTGTATAATTAGGGTTGCCAACTTTCTAATTGCAGAAAACCAAACACCCTTGCCACACTCTCTGTCCTGCCCCTTCCCCGATGCCCCGCCCATCCTGCCCTTTCCCCGAGGCCCAACCCCCGCTCACTCCATTGCCCTCCCTCCGTTGTTGCTCGCTGTCCCCGACCCTCGGTCACATGCTCATTTTCACTGCAGGGCCCAAGCAGGCACCAGGAGAAGGCCAGGAGCTGCAACAGTTTGAATGTGGGAGATGGAATGTGTCATTCAATTACTCTTCACCTCACCAGGGAGAGATTTTAAACACTATTGTAAAATTAATTGCCCCTCAAAAGAGTCCCACTCACTCGCAATGAGCGAGACTAAAGAGACTATTGCAGGAGCTTAATTTTTCTTGCCTTCACCCAACTGTCCTGGTAGGGGCTCCAGTAGTGCTGCAGCCACTGACTGACTCCTTCCCTACCTGACAATGAACTATATAGCAGGGGGGAAAGTTATACTGTTCCATGGTTAATGACTAGGTAAATTATTTAAATGTATGCTTTAAGAGACAATACATGCAATGTGGACAAATTAATGTCATAGGAGTCTTAAATGTTAATATTTCCTGATACTAATGTTTGAATATATCACCTTAATATTGCATTGATGTTATTTTATGAATTCATCATATCTCTTTAATGTTAAGAAGGTGAGATTGCATAAAATGTAATTCATGCTGCAGAAACTGATCCCTCCCTATTTTACCATCCTGCTAACCAACAGATTTTCTAGTGTTCTTCGTTTCAAAGTTTTTTCACCTGTACTGTGTCCCAGATTTGTCCCAAAGCAGGTTGAGAGGAAATATGCTAGAATGTCACACACAGCGTGACCACCTGTCCTTCGTTCGGTGCCCACTGTTCCACATTACACATCAGATCAATAAATATTGTCTTGTATACATCAATAATCATGCAAAGGAGCGTACACTGTAATACAATGTGTTATTTATTTGTATATGCGTGTGTGTCACAAATAAATCATTGGAGAGGTGCCCTTACACATCAACTTTCTCCTATAATTTCCAAATTGTCCTTTATTCGATACATAAAGGGTCTGTATATGGGTGTGAGGGAGATTACAATAGCCAGGGATTAGCTCTTCTGTTTCAGGAACATCAGTCCTAGTGAAGCTATGCATTCCCTGTTGCCAGGCCCCTTTTGTGCTGCCCGTGGTGTTCGCACCATCAGCCCATATGACCCAATTAATTTTTGCAGACTCCGGTGAGCACCCACCAGTGCAAAGTGACAGGTTTTGTGCACAGCAATGTCTGGCTGCTGGCGTGGCTCCCGATGTGCCCTGTTGGCTGGGTGGGTTGCAGTGGCTACATCAGTGGCAGAGGCCAGCCCAGCCCCAGTGCACTGCCCCTGGATGCACTGCCAGAGACGCCCAAAACCACACTAACCTCTGTGGCCTGCACAGCCACCTAGGCTAGCAGCTGCTGTGTCCCACTTGCTGGGAGGGGGTGTGGGGGTGTGTGTCTACACAGCAATTAACGCTGGCTGCTCCCAGTATGCTGACTGGGGCCGGGGCGGATCTATGCTTTTTGCCACCCCAAGCACGGCAGTCAGGTGGCCTTCGGCAGGATGCCTGCAGGCGATCCGCGGTCACGCGGATTCGGCAGCATTTCTCCGGGTGATCTGCCGGTCCCGCAGCTTTGGCGTACCTGCCGCCGAATTGCCGCCGAAAAACGGGACCGGCGGACCTCCCACAGGCACGCTGCGGAAGGCTGCCTGACTGCCGCCCTCACAGCAACCGGCAGGCTGCCCCCCGCGGCTTGCCGCCCCAGGCACGCGTTTGCTGCGCTGGTGCCTGGAGCCGCCCCTGACTGGAGCTCACTGTGGGGCTGTGTTTGGGTTAGCTGAACCCCAAGCTCTGAGACCTCCGAGGCGGGAGGGACTCAGAGAGCCCAAATGTCTGCACAGTAATGGTACAGCCCCAGTCCACTGAGCCAGGCCAGCATGGTGCTGAATTGCAGTGTAGACATACCCTAGCGAGTGCAGAGGGGATGAAGTGGAGGCTCCAGGGTAGGGACTACCAGGGGATGGAGCCACAAATTTGGAGAATCTTCACCTGACACCGCCTTCCCCAAGCAGCCACCGGCCACTTGTGGGGAGCAGGGCCACCTAGCTGGGGCGGCTCCTAGGAAGAGCAGAAGGGTAATTGGGGCTGGTGGTATGGGAGGGAGTACGGGGAGCAGGGTGCAGGCTGGGGGACGGGGGTGCGGGAGAGGGTGTGGGCTCTGGGATGGGGCCAGGGATGAGGGAGTTGGGATCCAGGAGGGAGCTGGGACAGGGGGTTGGAGGGTGGGAGGGTGTGGGCTCTGGGCTGGGGCTGAGGGATTTGGAAGGTGGGAGGGAGCTCCAGGCTGGGGCAGGGCATTGGGGCGTGGGCAGGGCCGTCTCCAGGCACCAGCTTAACAAGCAGGTGCTTGGGGCGGCCAAGGGAGAGGGGTGGCACCTACGGCAATTCGGGGGCGGCAGGTCCTTCACTCCCTCTAGGAGCGAAGGATCTGCCGCTGAACTGCCACCGCCAATCGCGGCTTTTTTTTCCCCCCAATTGCCGCCGCCAATCGCAATCGCGGCTTTTTTTTTTTTTTTTCCCAATTGCCGCCGCCGATCGCAGCTTTTTTTTTTTTTTTTTTGCTTGGGGCGGCAGAAATGCTGGAGCCGGCCCTGGGCGTGGGAGGGGGTGAGGGCTCCATCTGGGGGTACATGCTTTGGGGTGTGGCCAGGGATGAGGAGTTTGGGGTGCAGGAGGTTGGAGTGTGGGTGGGGATGAGGATGAGGGCTCCATCTGGGGGTGCAGACTCTGGGGTGGGGCCTGGGATGAGAGGTTTGGGGTCCAGGAGGGGGCAGGGGGTTGGGGTGTGGAAGGGGGTGAGAGCTCCATCTGGGGGTGAAGGCTCTGGGGAGGGGCCAGGGCTGAGGGATTTGGGGTGCAGGGGATTGGGGCATGGGAGGGGGTTCAGGGTGTGGGCTCCGGCTAGCTCTTGCTGGTGCGGTTTTCTGGGGCTCCAGGAGGTGCTGACTCAGGCGGTCACTTAGCAGCCACACCAGTGCTGCCCCAGCATTTCCTGGGGACAAAGGAAGTATGCACGGCTCCCGGGAAGCGACGTCACGTCCAACTCGTAGGCTGAGGAGCAGCCACAGGGGCCCTGCCTGCTGTCCCCAACCACAGGCACCGCCCTGAGGGCCAGCTCCACAGCTCCCATTGGCCGCAGCTGTGGCGTCCTGGATTTGCGCCCGCTGCGGATTCCCAGCCAATGGGAGCTGCAGAGCCGGTGCTTGGGGCAGCACCTGCAGGCAGGGGCAGCACACGGAGCTCCCCTGGACGCTCCTCCACCTAGGAGCTGAACATGCCACTGCTTCCTGGGAGGCACACGGAGCCGGGCACAGAGCCTGCCTTGCCTCGCTGCTGCCAACTGGACTTTTAGCTGCCTGGTTTGCTGTGCTGACCAAAGCTGCCAGGGTCCCTTTTCGACTGGGTGTTCCAGGTGAAAACCGGACACCTGGCAACCCTATAATGTAGCACACTATGAGAGATACAGCTGTCTGCTGTCTGCAGAAATGTGACATGAAAGTAAATGTAGGAATTGCTGATATCCAAAATTCTTTTCCAGAAGTTTTATGACCTTAGCTCTGACAGCAACATGCAAAGTCTAGGGTAGCCTGCAGTTCCTAGATTATTTTGGTAATTCTTTTGCAAACAGGGTTCCCTCAGCTCAGCATCAGAATAGAAGTGAAGGGAAAGGTGTCTTTACCCCACTTCTGGGCTTCCTTTATTCTGGGTTTGGCTGGGGACAAGGTCAGCCTCCAGCGTAAGTAAAAATAGCTTCAATAGTGTCCAACTTGGGCCGAGGGGCCATTCCGGCAGCTGGGAATAGCTAAAGTAAAGCACTGCCCTTTTTACTCCACCCACTCCCTGTATACTGGAAGCTTCAAGGGGAGGGAGGTAAAGAGCTGCAACACTAGGTCTTTGCCAGTAAGGGATTCAAAGGATGGCAAAGGGAGAGTTCTCCTGTAGCTCTATGGGACAATTGGATGACCCCTTTGCCCCAAAGGATAGGTTGGGCTCTGTATTTAATAAACGAAGAACTTGAGGCACACAAAGGTTAAGTGATTTGCCCAAGATCACACAGGGAGTCAGTGGCAAAGCTGGGACTAGAACACAGGTCACCTGACTTTCAAATAGTCCTAATCGTGTAGCTCCATTAAGCAGCTTGTTGCACGGATGACCTAAGATAAAGCTTCTTATTTCCTATTTCTGATTCCGTGGCAGGTTGCTATAACACAAAACCAGTTCTTTCATTTCTCTGAGGGGTGTGCAGTTTTTTCCCCCCAAATTGAATTTTAATATAAACTCTTGTCATTTCTGGTCATTTGGGGAATGAACTTTTTGGCCCAACGTCTTTTGGACTTGGGAGCAGAAAGCATCTGTTCCAAGCTCAATTTTATAGCTCTTCCTCTGAGTTTGCTATGTGCTTTGTATGTGTGTCTCTTGTCTCAACTGGTTTATGGAAACCAATTATATATTTGGAAGAAGGCTGCCTAAATTTGCACATTTCCCTTTCATGCTAGCAGATTAGTTTACCAAAGCATCTGCTAGCAGCACAGTTTATTGTTCGCTTATCTGTTCTCGAGTGACCCACGTTAAGTTTTGGTTTAGTGCTCCAAGCATCACTGTTGTAGGTGAGGTTGTTTATTCCACTGGTCTAGAGATTAGGGTTGTTGAGAATTTAGGGTTGATGTTATATCTTGCCTGGTTTTGAATTTTTAATCTCCTATTGCTTTGGTTTGGAGAGTGGGTGCTGCTTTGGTTGAGGTTCAGCTGTCTGATGATGTGGGGTTTTTTTGGATGTTGGCTGAGGAGGCGGAATTGTCCTCTTAGTTCTGCAGCCACTATTGGTGGAGTTACTGTGCACATTGATTGGTTTGCCAAATTATTGTTGGAGGGTTTCTATTTGGGTTTTGTTTTAGTCTGTCAAGCTGGCCATTAAAATTGTGCCCTAGACTTCACTCTCTTTGCTGAATTAGACTGTTGAAGAGAGTGTAATGCAAGCTTTTTTTATTTGTTTTTATCTAGTAGTTTGTTTATGGTGTAAACAAACAGCTTACACTGCAGTACTGGGTTTTTTTGGGGGGGGGAGGTGAAATCCTTTTACAGATAGTTTCTAACCTCATGCTGCATTTATTGTGAAGGCCAGGTGTGTTTTATTTAGGTGTGTTCAGTTTATGCCTCTGTACTACACTGCCTGTTTCTGTGAAATTTACGGGCATGAGAGCTGCGTGAAAGTAGATTGCTTCTGTTTTCAGGGGTGTTCTGAGAATTTTTCTTTTTTTTTTTTCAATTCTCAAGAGTTTCCAACATCTAGTGAAACATTTCATCGTGCATTTTCTCATGAAACAAAGCTGAATGGATAAAGGGCTATGTTAACAAATGCATGTAGGCTCCTACATCCCAGAATCAGGCAGGGATTCACAATACCCCACTGCCGCTGCTGCCAAACCCTCTCAACTCACTTGGCACCTAAACTTTTGCAGTAGAAATTCCCTAGGTACCTATGCTACTAACTCTGTGCATGTGCTCTGCAAACTCACTCTAGGCATCTGCATGCATAAGCCACAAAGGGATGCCCAAACGAGGGGAAGATAGGTGTACATAATACGCCTGCGGGGCCCAATCCAGTAAGCAGACTCAGAGCTCACACAAAATGGCTTGGGGCAAATTGGGGGGAGGCGGAGGAAAAAGAGGACCACCTTCCTCCCAACTTTTAGGCTGGTGATTAAGGTATGTAGCTGGGATATGGGAGACCACTGATTCAAGTCTTCCTCCCCCCCCCCACCACCCTATGGGGGAGAACAAGGATCTGTCATCAGTCAAGGTATGGGAAATTGATGTAGGGCTCCTTCAAGAAAGCATTTTATCATGCATGGAGGTTCTTTTATTGTTTAAATGTTCTTTTTTCTGTAATGCTTTTACCTTGAGAATAAGTGTGCTTGCTTAGAAGAAGCTCTGTGATTTATAACTGTAGGCAATGCATGGGTCATAGCCCTCAGAGAGAAAGTGCAGGTGCTGGTCTTCCAGGCTGTCTGGCTTACTGGGGATACCACAGCATAAGGGAGGGAACTGTGCAGCCTTAAAATGCCCAGTTAGGAGAGAATGAAACAGGTCTCCACTCAAGATAGATAATGTTTGGGAGGCCTAGAGTGGTGCACAACAAAGGAGGAATAAAGATGCAGTTCACCTGAAACTGTGACAATCAGGTTTAGTATACGTCAGCCTTAAGGCATAGATCCTTCACTGGCACATGAAATTTAACCTATCCTAACTGAGGTTCGCTTTAGAGGTTCCAGAGCCACAATAAATCTTAGAGAATGGGACCCTTTAGAGAGGGCCTTGAATTGGATCCCTTCATACAAACTCACCCCCAAACTTTGTGTATAGGGGTGAGAGAGAGATGTCCCAAATCTAAGCTCAAACATTGTGATCAGGACTCCTTCATAATGGGCCAAGCCAGAACTCTCACTGTATCTACTGGACATTGACAGGTGGGTGAAATAAAAATCAACCTGAACTTTTATTTAAAATGTAAAGCCAAAGATTTTGAGTTTCTACAAACTTTTTGATTACTTTTTATATTTTCTCATTTGAGGCCATTTTGTGATTTTTGGCAAGTATTGGATATGCAAATGCAAATTCGCAGTGTTGCTGATCTGGCTGGAAGCTGAGCTATTAACAAAAAAAAAATCATCTCATCTATGAGATTCCCAGCCTGAGGTCTGAACCAAAGAAGTTCAGATAAAAGTTTACATGGATGAAACTTATTTGCACCTATGTGGTTCAACCATCAACTATAATTAATAAAGAGTCCCTTCTTTCTTAAAACAAAAACACACCATGCCATTTAGTCAAACTCCATATTTGTATCAAGATGATGGACCATGACAGTTTGTGCTCTTATACTCCAGCAAATAAATATATGCTTATGAAATGCCTGACTGCACCCTTCCAAAAGCCTAGCTATGTCAGAACACAATAGACTGCAGCAACTCTGAAGGAGTCGTTACAATCTATTGTCATCTCTCATAGGCTTCAGTGTCATACTGCACATTTATTTTGAACCATGGCTCTCAAACAAGCACATGCACAGACAATAAAAAGGACTAAAAAAGCAACACTGAATCGCAAATGCAAAGAATATCAAGTGCTGAAATACTGCCCTTTTACTTGCTTGTAGAGACATGCAAAGCTCTCATTCTACAACCCAGAGACATACCTGGTTTAGGGCTTCACTACAAAACTTAGCCCATGTTAGTTAAAAGTTTTAGACAAACCTTTTTAATGAGCTGAGGCCCAATTTTGACCAAATCTGGAGTTAATTATGGCTTCTCTCTGAAGCCCACAATTTTCCATGGAAGTCTTAACATGAAATCAGATGGTTATGGAGTTTTACTTTGAGATTATTTTTACATATAAACATGAAACTCGGGCATGACCAATTAGTGTATGTGTAGCTATATACAACTACAAACTCCATTTTGGCTTGAGTGTGAGACTGTGCTATGCCTACACATTTGCCTTTTACCCTCATCTTGTGCTAAAACACCGGCAGCCTCTAGTCATCGGGATTGAACCTGGAGCTTAATGCATGAGCCTGTACTGCATAAGCTAAAAGCCACATGGCTCTTAGCTAAGGCTGTAGAGCAGACTCATTAACTCTAAGTGGTCTCAGTGCCACTAGATGGGACAGAACACCACACCCGGGAGGTGTGTGGGTTACAACTACACAATGCAGAATTTGCTCAAAATTAATGTTCTGTGCAGAATTACGATTTTCACCACAGAACTGGCACCGCAGAGCTGCTGGCCACTGCTAGAGGCCACTGGACCCGTCAGAGCCCAGCTTCCCAGCTTGCAGTGTGCCTGTGCAGGAGGGCTGCGGTTCCTGGGTTTGCGGGCTCCACTCAGTCAAATGGTGCAGCTGGGCCCTCCCCCCTGTGTGGCAACTTCCGGAGCCGGTGAGCTGCGCCCCGCGCGGAGAGGCAGGAGCAACAGCTGGAAGCTGCAGGAAGGGGCCGCTGCTTTCTGGGAGGGGAGACTTTGGGTAAGGGGGGGCATGACTTAAGCTGTTCCGGGGGTGGCTGAACCTTTAAATTGTCCCACCCCACTATCGGCAGGTGTGGCATAGCAACAAAGCTGCACAGAGCAGAGCCTGTGGCTGGGCTCTGGAGTGGGGGCCAAATGCAGCTCCGTCCAGGATCCCCTAAATATCCATCCCAGGACACATACACAGACCCCTCCAGCTCCCCCTCCCCTCAGGCAGTGTCCTCTATTTGGGAACTTGAAATATGGTAACCCTTAAGGGGGCAGGGCAAAAACTCCAAGAATTGATTAAAAGACCTGAGAGGCAGAGTTCCCCCCCCCCCCCCCAAGATATGCCCAGCGTGACACACCCAGACCGAGGCACCCGACAAAAGCATAACAGAAACAGCAACTGGGTTGGTCTCGAGCTTTCTTTAACTCTCTTCTCCTGGGGGAATCTTTTTCGTTGTCTGTATTGTTACAGACATACTTGCTGACCGGTATTTTGAAATAAATTGCCAAAATAATTGAAACTAGGGTTACCATCCGTCCGTATTTCCCCGGACATGTCCGGCTTTTGCATCTCTAAATAGCCATCTGGGAGGAATTGGTAACAAGGTTAAAATGTCCGGGGTTTTTTTTCTCCCTCGCCTCCCTCCCTCCCTTCCATGCAGAGTGCGGCTGCTGATTGGGCGTCTGGGTCGCTTGAGCCGCTCCTATTGGCCTCCAGCAGCCAGAGCCCTCCCCTGCTCCCCCCTCCCTCTGTCTGCAGCCCTGTGTAACACACAAACCGACCCACCGGGCAGCGTGTTTTGCCTACACGTGGAGCCAGAATGGTAAGGGGAGTCCGGGGGGGGGGGCAGTCAGGGAGCGGGGGAGTGTTGGATGGGTCCCCAGCCTCCACCTGCCACCCCCCCTCCATGCGTCCCCCCGTAGCTCCCCCTCCCTGCCTGCCTCTCCCTTGCCTGCTTGTACTGCCAGAGCCAGCAGCAACTGCTGTCTGCTGCCTCTGACATTCACTAATGGGAAGACAGGCTGCCCTTACCCTGCCCTTCCACCCTAGCCTTGAGCCTCTCCAATGCCCCAAACCCCTCAGCCCCAGCCCTCATCCCCCCACACCCTAATCCTCTGCCCCAGCCCTGAGCCTCCTCCTGCAGCATGAACCCCTCATCCCCAGCCCCAGCCCGAGCCCTCATCCCCCACACCCTAATCCTCTGCTCCATCCCTGAGCCCCCTCCTGCATCATGAACCCCTCATCCTCAGACCCACAGCCCTCACCCCTGCATCCCCTCCTATCCCCAAACTCCCTTCCAAACCCCCTCCCCCTTCCCACACACCCCCTCTTGCCCTCAAACTCCCTCCCAAAGCCTGAACCCCCTCCCTTTGCACCGCCTCCCACCCCCAAACTCCATCTCAGAGCCTGCACCCCTCACTTCCTCCTGCACACCCACCCCCTGCCCCAGCCCAGAGCCTGCACCCAGCACCCAAACTCTATCCCAGAGCCTGCAGCCTGCACCCCTCCTGCACTCTAATCCCCAGCTCAGGACCTGCACCCCAGACCTCCTCCCTCCACCCAACCCCCCTCCCAGAGCCTTAGGCAGATGGGGGGGGTGGGTTCTGGGCACCACCAAAATTTCTACAACCCTGCCACCCATGCGAGTGGATAAGGGTCGGGGCAGTCAGGGGACAGGTAGCGTTCTAGGGGGGCAGTTAGGGTGGGGGGTTCTCAGCAGGGGGCAGTCAGGGGACAAGAAGCAGGGGGGGTTGGGATTCTGAGGGGGGCAGTCAGGGGGTGAGAAGTGGGAGGGAGTGGATGGGGGCAGGGCTAGGGCGGGGCATTCCCCCCCCCCCCCAGTGTCCTCTTTTTTGATTGTGGAAATATGGTAACCTATTGAAACTGGCATAATTACATTGTGTTATTTTGGCAAATAAAATATGTAGAATTTTGCAGAATTTTAAAATATTGTGCGCAGAATTTAATTATTTGGTGCAGAACTCCCCCGGGAGTAGAAATTCTTGTACCTAGTAGGAGGCTAACAATACAGAACAATCAAAGGTTGTTAACCTGGAGGGTCTCCCATTCAAATGCAAGTACCCTAAGACAAAGAGGTAACTGCTGCTGAAGAACCAGTTCAAGGAAGTGAGCTTATCATCATCGAGAGACATAAAGTCACTGACCAAATCCTCAAGGGCACGTGGCATGGTGAGGAAACTGGGGCAGGGAGTTGTGTGCAGGCTTTGTTGTTTTTCCATAGGTATGAATATCATTTGTGCTGGTTAAGGGTATGTCTACACTTGGCACTGGGGTGTGTGATTCCCAGCTCAAGGAGACATACTTGCCCTATCTGTCATCGACTTGGAATGCTAAAAATAGTGTAGCCATAGCAATGCAAGGAGCAGCAAGGGCTAGCCTCCCCACGTACATGTCCATTAGAGATGATAGATACATTCTCTTTTAGTGCAACCCACATGCTTTAGGTGACTAACTTTTATAAGCCTTTTGCACTATTTTACATGGTGGGGAGTTGAAAGCACTGGGTTTGGTATATATATTAATGACAATGTAGTTACAATGCACAGGGGAAAATGCCGTAGTAGTTACTGTGTTGAGCACTCAAAGTGACCACACAATTTTCTTGAAGAATACACTAGTTATTCATTTGTCTTGTGGTCGCACTTAAGAACTCCAGTCAAGGAGCAGGGCTGTTGTGCTCTGGCCTACTAAGTTTGCAGTCTAAGCATTTGACAGGACAGAACAGGCTGATGAGTCAGATGGTTGGGGAAATGAGGTAACAATAAGACTAATAGCATTTAGCCAGAAATAAAAGTGCCAGCTTTCCACTTGCTGATGCAGCTACTCAAAAACTTCATAGCATTGGCACACCATGCTTGCTTTAATCACATCAGCTGAAGTCAATGGTATTACGTGTGTAAATAAGGAATTAAATATCTGAGGCCTGGTCCAATAAGACCATGCCAAAACTTCCATGGATTTTAGTGGAAGCAAAATCAGGCCCCCAGAGAAAGCCTCTGTTTATATACTTCAATTTTTTACATTATATATTGTGTATATTTAACACAGGTAGTTGATTAACTTTGTTACTAGTATCTATAATGTGCTATCAATTAAGAAAAGAATCCATTCTGAGTAGTGGCGAATCGGAGCCTGAATAATTTTATGCTTCACCCCACCCTCTTTCCAGATTAATTACATGAAATATATTAAGCGGCACTAGCCCAGTGCGACTTCTCAGGCAACCCATTATTAACCTTCTTCCGTGTTGAAAATAATTTATCTCTACCCCTTTGTTTTCTCTCTCTCTCAACCAGTTTTGAATCCATTACAATAATTTACCGTTCACCCTGTGACTTTTTAGTTTATTTAACTGACTGTCACAGAATCTTTGAGAGTCAGTATAATTATTATATCTACTGGTCCTCCTATAAAGTTACTACTTTGTTCATTCCCTCAAAGAATTCAAATTGATTGTAGGAGACACAGTTTTCAATGCATGTTTATTTCTATGTTACTGTGGCGTTCATCTAGATTTATTATCATTTCAGCTAATTTACCTGGTACTGAACATTCTAGCCTCAACATTGGAGGGGGAAAAAACACACAAAGTAGCAACAGGGGATGTTGAAAGAGGAATCTCTTTAATGTGGGTGTTAGAAAAAGGTTAGGGGCTAGCTTGGGACTTAAAGTCTCTGCTACTCTGGAGGCTTCCTGAGTGACCTTGAACAAATCACATTAAAATCAATGGAAGGCAGGAACCTGGATACCTTTGTGAATCTGGGCCTTAGTTTGCCTGTGTCCATCTGAACACAGAAGTGTTGTGAGGATGAATTCACTGTGGTAATGGGGGCTATATATCTGCCTCAGCCTGTGGAGGAACCCATGATTCTTAAAAGGTGTTAAACAGCCAAATCCCTTCTCCTCTCTGCATAAAATGCAAGGAATACCCACACTGCAGATATGTAACTATTCATTTAGGCCCAGCTCCTGCACCACTGAATTCAGTAGGAATTTTGCTATAGACTTCAATGGAGCAGGACTGGGTATTCAGTCAGGTGCACCCAATTCTCCACTGCCTTGTGTAGTCACTTACAGCCATGTGGGTGTAAAGTGCTGCCATTCTAATGTGGTATCATTACATACACGCTTTGCACAGCTGCAAATGATGATACAAGGTTCAAGATGGTAGATTTTAGTGTTAACATCATTAACAGACAACTATTATCCACAAAGAGTTATTTGTGGGTCAAATCTTCAGCTCTCTCAACTGCAGGAGTATTCTGAGTTATAGCAGCCAGAATCTTGCCCAATAATAACCATGTGTGTATACAGGCATAGGATTTGTCATATTGCATCAGACCTGTGGTCTATCTAATTTTTCTAAAGTGCCTGCATAACTTTTGCCAGTGATCTCATGAGCATTTTCATCTGTGTTCTGGTATAGGTCGATCTCTTATCTGGAAAGACAGTACATAGACAAGTATGCATTCCAACTGCATAACAGAATCAGAAGCCATCCGTGATGGAAGAGACCCATTAAGTCAGCTAGTCTCCCTCCTTCCCTCTGATAGTTCAAGCCTGTTCTCTAAAGAATATTTTCTTGTATTTTGTCCTCTATCTATTTAATTAAAAATACTGACAGCTTTAGTTAGCTCCATTATGCTTTATTTTTGTAATGGCTGTAAGTATAAGCAGTAAAACAGACCCAATCTATTTTAAAAATCTCTTTCCCACCAGCAGCTGGTAGGGTCTTTAAAAACCATCTAACCCATCCTTTTTGGTCAACTTTTTTTTTCATTACACAACACTTTATGCTGCCACCAGCACGTGAGAAGATTAAATAAAAAAAATAATAATGGCGATTAAAAGAAAATGTTTTTCCTTTTTATTGCATTTATTTATTTCTACTAGAACCACAACCCTCTCTGACTGAGCTCTCCCTTTCCAGGGAGCAACAAATCAACCACAGATGATCCTGGTCCCAGCTGTGCGGTGATTATATCAAAAGTCATTTTAACGCTGTGTGCAGGGGGATGAAATGACATTATTCATGAAGTAATCTGCAACAACTGACTGGCATTTCCTTATCTCACTTCATGGACTCACAGCTCATTCGCTGTCAATAAACAGAAGCATCTACTAGCCCTTGGAAACCTTATAGCCTCCCTACCTATTCTATACTCTTGCTGTGAAATTAAGGAAACACCTACATGGTTTTTAAGGGGTAGTATGTAGGGAGGATAGCGGTAGCTCAGTTTGGGTTTATTAAGTTAATGGAACTTTATCCACTGAAGCTAAGATTGGGATAGCTCTACAGTAGGGCTGGTTAGAACCCAGAATTCCCATTTCATAGGAAGTGCCATACACCTCTACCCCGATATAACACTGTCCTTGGGAGCCAAAAAATCTTACCGCGTTATAGATGAAACCGCGTTATATCGAACTTGCTTTGATGTGCCAGAGTGCAGCCCCCCCCGAGCACTGCTTTACCGCGTTATATCAGAATTCGTGTTATATCGGGGTAGAGGTGTAGTTGTAATTCTGCATCACAGTGAAAACTGGCACTTTCTAAATTTCCTGTGGAATGGGGGGAGTCGGGAAGTTTTGTTTTGAAAAGTCTAAACATTTTGTTTTGACTTTTTCTAAACAAAATTGACTAGGCTTCCAGACAGCTGGTTCCTGCCTGCTGGGTTACAATGAGGTCAGGAATCCTGACAAACCCAATTTATTCTGGGGCTTCCAGGGTTTCCTGAGCTGCCAGGCTCCCTGCCATGGAGCGGAAAGCCTAGAAGCACTGGGGGTAGGTTTTCACAGCCCATGGAAGCAAGTCTCCCAGGCCAGGTGGACAGACTCCAGCTAGCAGGGTTCATACTAGCGCTCTAAAAATAGCTGTGTAGACAGTGCTTTTCAAGCTGTGGCTCATGCTGGAGCTCAGGCGCTGAAGCCCACCCTATCCCTCCATAGGCTTCAGAGCACGAGCTCCAGCCTGAGACGCAGCTTTAAAGCGCCATCTACACAGCTATTTTTAAGACACAACAAATCCTGCTTCTTGGACAGGGGTTAGACTGGATGACCCTTGTGGTCCCTTCTAACCCCATGGCTCTATGATTCTGTCGACCCGGGCTCGGAGGCTCACTTCTGTGGGCTATGTAGACGTACTCAGACACCCGGGTCCATTTTGACAAATAGGTGTTTTCTGATGGAAAATGTTCCCTTAGAAAATTTCCAGCCAGCTCTACTTGATAGGGTTGATCTAACTCAGGTCACAATTCTAACCAGAACTCCGATTCTCAAGGATCATTCATCATTTCTGGATATTCATTGAGGGCCCGTTGCCACTAACTTCAAGGGCAGCAGGATCAGATCCCTAGTCCACTAGATAATGGGAATTGGATCACTATCCATCAGAATATTTTCGAACACAAGAGATGGGTACAAAACAGGAGTCTCTAATATGAACAGCCCAGCCACGTTGGTTTCAGTTTCTGGTTTGGATGCAGCTTGAGATGCTGGAAATCTCCTACTATCAACTGACCTACCAGGAAACTGTTTCCACCAATATAACATTATCAATGTGAAATTTAAATATATATAGGGATGCAATGTGTTGTGCATATATAAATTAAAACACAACACAACATCCATCTCTGCAATACAGAGACAGTATGGTCTAAGCAAATGACCGGGAGACAAACTCCTGAGTTGTAATCCTAGTCTTCAAACAGACTGCTTTGTCCTCAGTTTTCCACATCTGTGTAATGGGGATTTAGCTTTTGAAAAAAGTAAAAGACTGCACAGGGTGAATTTCACCTATCAACCACTTTGCCAGGAGCTTGTATACATGATATGTATAAATATTTGTTCGTCACTACACAGCAGTGTGGCTACCCTTTTGCTAACTTTCCGCAGACATTCCCTGAAAGCAAATTTCCAAGTTCCATGTCCAAATATTCACAGGCATTGATTTTTAAATTTGAACATACAAATATTCTGAGCGGAAACGCATCTAATCAGAGAACTTAAATGATACTCTACAACTTATCCGATTAACTCCAACTAGCCACGCAGAGAGAGCACAAATCAAATGTGCACAGAGCATTCCGCATGAAAAATAAATAAGGGTCTGACTTATTTCAAATAATGAATAAGGGTTAAACGGTGACTTGGCCTCCATGTCACCACAAGGGAGAGTACAGCCTCGGCCGGGCTACCCAGAGCTTGGAGCCAGTTGTACAGCAGCAAGAGGAGAAAGTAATTAAGGACCTTGAGGTCAGTGGCAATTGGGACAAATTACAACATGGTTTTACGAAAGGCAGATCGTGCCAAACCAACCTGATCTCCTTCTTTGAGAAAGTAACAGATTTTTTAGATAAAGGAAATGCGGTGGATCTAATATACCTCGATTTCAGTAAAACATTTGATACGGTACCGCATGAGAAATTACTGGTTAAATTGGAAAAGATGGGGATCGACATGAAAATCCAGAGGTGGATAAAGAACTGGTTAAAGGGGAGACTGCAGCGGGTCGTACTGAAAGGTGAACTGTCAGGTTGGAGGGAGGTTACCAGTGGAGTTCCTCAAGGTTTGGTTTTGGGTCTGATTTTATTTAATCTATTTATTACTGACCTCGGAACCGAATGTAGAAGTGGGCTGATAAAGTTTGCGGATGACACAAAGTTGGGCGGTATTGCCAATTCGGAGAAGGATCGGGATATCCTGCAGGGAGACTTGGATGACCTTGTAAACTGGAGTAATAGTAATAGGATGAAATTTAATAGTGAGAAGTGTAAGGTGATGCATTTAGGGATGACTAACAAGAATTTTAGTTATAAGCTGGGGACGCATCGGTTGGAAGTGACCGAGGAGGAGAAGGACCTCGGAGTCCTGGTTGATCGCAGGATGACTATGAGTCGGCAATGTGACGTGGCCGTGAAAAAAGCTAATGCGGTCTTGGGATGCATTAGGCAAGGTATTTCTAGTAGGGATAAGGAGGTGCTGCTTCCGTTATACAAGGCACTGGTGAGACCTCATTTGGAGTACTGTGTGCAGTTCTGGTCTCCCATGTTTAAAAAGGATGAACTCAAACTGGAACGGGTACAGAGAAGGGCCACTAGGATGATCCGAGGAATGGAAAACCTGTCGAATGAAAGGAGACTCGAGGAGCTCGGTTTGTTTACCCTAACCAAAAGGAGGCTGAGGGGGGATATGATTGCTCTCTTTAAATATATCAGAGGGATAAATACCAGGGAGGGAGAGGAATTATTTCAACTTAGTACTAATGTGGACACGAGAACAAATGGATATAAACTGGCCGTCGGGAAGTTTAGGCTTGAAATTAGACGACGGTTTCTAACCATCAGAGGGGTGAAGTTCTGGAACAGCCTTCCGAGGGAAACGGTGGGGGCGAAAGACCTCTCTGGCTTTAAGATTAAGCTTGATAAGTTTATGGAGGGGATGGTTTGATGGGATAATGTGATTTTAGTCAATAAGTCAATAACATGCCATCGCTGGTAATTAGTATCAATGGTCAATGTGGGTCTGGCTGGAGAATCTTGCCCGCATGCTTGGGGTTCTGCTGATCGCCATATTTGGGGTCGGGAAGGAATTTTCCTCCAGGGTAGATTGGCAGAGGCCCTGGAGGTTTTTCGCCTTCCTCCGCAGCATGGGGCAGGGGTCGCTTGCTGGAGGATTCTCTGCGACTTGAAATCTTTAAATCATGATTTGGGGACTTCAACAGCTGAGTCAAGGGAGAGAATTATTCCAGGAGTGGGTGGGTCAGATTTTGTGGCCTGCATCATGCGGGAGGTCAGACTAGATGATCATAATGGTCCCTTCTGACCTTAAAGTCTATGAGTCTAAGAGGCTGACAACTCCAGGCAGGGAATGGGTTGAGCCTTAGCACCACAACCCTTACTCATTGGCCAATGGAACTGAGCTGTTGTGGGGAGCATCATGCTTTGTTGCTGGTATAAGTAACACTGTTTGTATCCCCAGAGCAAGGATAGGGTGACCAGACAGCAAGTGTGAAAAATCGGGGTGGGGGGGTAATAGGAGCCTATATAAGAAAAAGACCCAAAAATTCGGACTGTCCCTATAAAATTGGGACATCTGGTCACCCTAAGCAAGGAGGAGCTGTGTGTCTGTCAATGCCTCCTGCGACTAATTCTGCTGTTATGCAGCATATATACAAACCCTTGCCTAATTTAAGGGACTCCACATTCTGTTTATGGATATTCAATGAGTTGAAAGAGGTTACATTCATCAGATAAATTATTAGTTGCAAATTATTCACTCAGCTGTCCATTCCCTTCCTGCCTATCAGGATTAGTTAATATTTGAAAAGCGCTAATATATCACCACAGATATCACACTGAGTTATATAAGAACCAAACAAGATTATGCTCACCAGAGAGCAAAAAGCATTACAATAGGTAATTAGCCACAGATCTGCATATCTTCGTCATTAGCCAGTTATCAAGCTGAATGATTACTTCTAACATGGTTTTCATTAGATGATACTCTGTCAATGTAGGATGAAACCTGAGAGAGTTGGGGAAAGGGGTTTCATGCTCGCTCCCCAAAAAACTTGTAATCCAGGATTATTCAGGCAATGCACAACTATATTCTGAACAAAGAATGACTATGGAAAAAGTGAATAAATCCACACTGCGGCTCAGGGTTCAAGTACAAAAATGCAGTGGTGTGACAGATTAACTTTCACTTCCACACAATTATCCCATTGTTGGCAAAGAGTTTGCCACTCTCTGAAGAAGTATAAGGTCATAAAACAGGAGAAAGACAGAAAACTGGCTCGCCTAGAAATAAAAAAGCATTTATTGCATAGAACTCACCATAGGCCCTTAATGAATTGTGTAAAAACAAAAAAAAATATCACATCTAGGGGCTGTTTGTTTGTTTTTTAAGGGCTTGCAGATGCTTGGTATGAACAAATAACTTGTCTTTTCTATTAAAATCCAGCCACGAGGTTGAGACTAGATTTCCCTCTAAGCTCCTAAAAAGAAATGTTATTTAAGAAATAACTTAATGCAGGTGCACCTAATTATTAGCTTTTTCAGCCTGCTTAAAAAAAAAAAAACTTCTCTCTCCCTGTCTTCAGTCTCATTTCAGGATGTCATCAAGAATGAATGCTGCTGACACGCTGATTGGCAAGGACGCTCTCACATTGACAAAGCAAAGTTTCATCATCATGAAATGCAGTTCATGGAATAGAGATAGGGAGCATATCAAGTCAAACATGTATGATTAAACAGAAAAAATTGAAGAGGGGCAAAATAATTGTGGAGATAATAAGGCTTCTAATGAAACATGGCAAGAAAAATTGCACCATTAATGAGTACATGAATATCACTACTTCAATTATGAATCAGAGGCAGAAATATTGATACAGACCTGAGTATAAATGTTATAATGAAACATTTGTGACACTGTAGTGAAAGGATGCATCATTATCCACTTCTCATTTTCTGTAGCTCCAGGGTAAGGGTGTTGAGGCTTGCACTGAGATTGCTTCAGTATCCCAGTGCATGAGAGGGTGGGGGTGAGGAAGGTTCTTTTGTAAATGACCCATGTCAGTTATGCAGGTAAAAAGCATGATGGGGCTATGGCTGATGTCTCACTTACTGAGCTCCAGAAGATAGGGGCCTATTGGACCAAAGATCCTCATCTCCCGCCTGAGATTCGGCCCAAACTGAATCTGATTGGCTTATACTGTGCACGAGGGAAACGTACACCAGTGATAGGAGGAATATGAAGCAAACATTCCCACAGACAGGTAAATTAGGGCAAGCCAATTCCTCCCAGCTTGACATTCTAGGCCAGGAAGCCACAATACCTCTGGATCCAGGATTACAGGAGGCAATGTCCAGCACCATTTTTACTTTGTACCTTTTCACCCTTGTGAGCCATAATTACAAATTTGATTCAATTTATCTTAAGGCAATGAGTAATTACTGTGTATGGTCCTAAATAAGTAATGCGGATTCCTGCAGACTGTATCATTACAAAACAATTTTGTGGATAAATAGTCCCCATACTAATATTCAGAAGTTGCATTGAATCTGCACTGTTCTATCTCTCTATAATGTAAAATGTAATGGGTAAATTTAGACTGCTCTGTAGATACTTAAATAATTCTCTCTCTCTCTCTACCTATTTATCCCCTGCATTTCCAATAATTTCTTCTTTAATCCGCTAACATATTGGGCCAGATTCTCTGTTGTCCAGCACCTTGTGTGGTCATTTAAACCAGTGCCAGGTGGGTGTACAATGCTAATCAGGGTGTACAAACCAAATATTGATATGAATTAGCACAGCTCCACTGAAGCCAAGCTAAGAATTTGGCCCCTTTATCTATCTTTGGGTTTTCTATTGCACCCATTAGCACGATGTCTGAGAATATAATTATGATATCATTGAGTTCATGAGACCACATAAAAATCATAGCTGTGCCATCACTTGTTCCTGTTTAGCCCATTACATGGAGGAAAGACCAAAAATGTAGATTTTCAGTGCAATTCCTTGACCGAACTTGGGTAGGGCACCAGCATCAGCCAAAAAGGTTCACAATAAAGACCACAAAAGGAGCATTACTGGGATTCTGGAGCATCACACCTTTATCTGTCTAGGAAGGCTCGCCAAGAAAATGTGAAGCCTTCAGGTCAGGGAATAGTTATCGTAAAATGCATCCATCGTTTTCCTTACTACCAAGCCATGACCTGTAGAAGGAGGCCAGAATTTGACCCTGAAATTTAAACTAGCATATCTGTGAAATTAACTTCTATGTTAAACAATATCAGGCCAGAACCCTGCTGATTCGCACCAGCAGAGGAGTTGGCCTATTTTTTTTTAAGTGTAGAAACTAGTATGTAAAGAGTCACAAGAACGAAAAAATTACTGCACACACCTGTTTAATATTCATATATGTAAAAAAAGGAAAACGCCAAAATGAATCAAATTTGCTTTTCCTACAGAACAGATGCTGCTTCCGATTATGTACTTAGTCATCCAAACAACGACAAACACCCTGGCATGTTTGATGTCTTAGGCCTGGTCTACACTAGGAGTTTATATCGAATTTAGCGCCGTTACATCGAATTAACCCCGCACCCGTCCACACCACGAAGCTATTTAATTCGACATAGAGCTGTCTTAAATTCGACTTCTGTACTCCTCGAAAACGAGAGGAGTAGCGCTAAATTCGAAATGGCAATATCGAATTAGGCTAGGTGTGGATGGAAATCGACGGTAATAGCTCCGGGAGCTATCCCACAGTGCACCACTCTGTTGACGCTCTGGACAGCACTTCGAGCTCGGATGCTCTGACCAGCCACACAGGAAAAGCCCCGGGAAAATTTGAATTCCTTTTCCTGTCTGGGCAGTTTGAATCTCATTTTCTGTTTGGACAGCGTGGAGAGCTCAGCAGCACTGGCAACGATGCAGAGCTCTCCAGCAGAGATGGCCGTGCAATCTAATAGAAAGAGGGCCCCAGCATGGACTGATCGGGAAGTCTTGGATCTCATCGCTGTGTGGGGCGATGAGTCCGTGCTTTCAGAGCTGCGCTCCAAAAGAAGGAATGCAAAGATCTACGAGAAGATCTCTAAAGCCATGGCAGAGAGAGGATACAGCCGGGATGCAACGCAGTGCCGCGTGAAAATCAAGGAGCTGAGACAAGGCTACCAAAAAACCAAAGAGGCAAACCGACGCTCCGGATCCCAGCCCCACACATCACGTTTCTACGAGGCACTGCATTCCATCCTAGGTGCGGCCGCCACCACTACCCCACCAGTGACCGTGGACTCAGAGGATGGGATACTGTCCACGGCCGGTTCCTCGTCGGAAATGTTAGCGGACGGGGAAGATGAGGAAGGAGATGAGGAGGACGAGGCAGTCGACAGCGCTTGCACCACTGATTTCCCCGACAGCCAGGAGCTCTTCATCACCCTTACCGAGATCCCCTACCAACCATCCACAGCCGTTACCCCGGACACCGAATCAGGGGAAGGATCAAGCAGTGAGTGCTTTAAACATCTAAACATGTAATTTTAACATAACTGGTCCACCGTGGTAACACACGTTCCCACGCCATGAGTCCAGTAAGTAGTCTGGGATCATGGCACGGCACAGCATGGCGGCATACGGCCCTGGCCTCTGCATGGTCTCCCGAAGCATTCTTCCCCTCTCGCTCTCCGAGATCCTCATTAGAGTTATATCGCACATGACGCCCTGCTTTAAATTAGGGAGGGGAATGTTAGTATTGGGACTGCTTTACAGCCACGCGGTGGAGGCGGCAGAGGGGCAGCATACAGTGATCTTTCCCGGGGACAGCCGCGAGGTGGTGGGACAGGGGCAGAGCTCATGCTTCCCTGATTGCTGCCAGCAGAGAGTGGCCTTGCATTCAGTGCGAAAGGAGCCCAGTGCTACTATTACATTTTTAAGCTGCCACAAGTCTACGGCTTACCATGTTTTCCTGCAACAAAAGTAGAGGTGTCCTGCCACGCTTCTCTGATCGCAACTGCAAGACCCCAGGCACTGAAGGCGAGGGCCGAAAATTCGACCTTGTCCTGTGTGCGCATGTGAAAGGTCCAGTGCATGGTGTTGTTCACAGAGAAAGACTATGTTCTTTGTTAGCAACTTCATTTATCTGTCTCAGGAATTTACTCCCTTTTTCCCATTCCCACAGACACATCTGCGACTGTCTCCCAACCCAGCCTGGCATCACACTCCCAGAGGCTAGCGCAGATTAGGAGAAGGAAGAGAAAGACGCGTGAAGACATGTTTTATGAACTTATGGAGTGCTCACGAGAGCAGGCAGCCCAGACGACACAGTGGAGGGAGAACTTGTCACAAATGCACAGAGCAGTCATGGAACGGGAGGAGAGGTGGCGCCAGGAGGACCAGCAGGCTACTCGAACCCTGCTTGGACTAATGAGGGAGCAAACGGAGACGCTCCGGCGCCTAGTGGATGTTCTGCAAGACCGGAGGCAGGAGGACAGAGCCCTGCTGCTGTCTATCTCTAACCGCCCTCCCCCGCCACCAAGTCCCACACCCCCCTCACCAAAAGTCCAAAGAAGGAGGGGCGGCAAGGGCCGTTAAAACTTTCAGTCGGCCCCTGCACACTGCTGCAGCAATGGAAGGCTCTCGTTCCAAAGTTTGAAAAGCCCTTTCCTACCCATCTCACAATAGCCCACGTCCAAGTTTCCTCCCCCCCTTTTCATGTGCGGTTCATAATAAAACATCTGTTTCTGTTAAGTACTGTTTCCGAGAGTGTCTTTTAGAGGGGATTCTGTCTGAAGGGGGGGAAGGGGTTTGTTACTTGGACAGGACAGTCACCTGTAGCAGGCTACAGAGGCGGGGGCAGGTCCAGCATCAGGACACATACACAGTACAGTCACCAGTTACCCTGGTCAGTCTGGGAGGCGGTTTTCATGTTCTGGGGTGCGAGGGGGTTGATCTGTGACTTTGTGGCGGGGGAGGGCAGTTACAGATCTTCTGCCGCGGTCCT
Organism: Emys orbicularis; assembly: GCF_028017835.1. Taxonomy (NCBI): domain Eukaryota; kingdom Metazoa; phylum Chordata; order Testudines; family Emydidae; genus Emys; species Emys orbicularis. Next base: position 126,912,226 of record NC_088683.1, read on the forward strand.
TATCCTGGATCACAGAGCCACGCAGCAGGGGATCTGTTACCCTCCGCCCCCTGCCAGAAAGTCACTTGGCCGACACATACATGCAGTCCCGCCCAGGACTGCTGGCAGGCTGCGTTGAAACAACCAATCCAGCACTGCGGAGCCTGTCATTCCCGGAGTTTAGAAGCATCATTTGCATCAAAACAATAAACCAGCCCCCCGCCACAGTCTGCGTCCCCGGTTTAAAACATTCCCGCGAAAACAGTAAGAAAGAGAACCTTGTTCAGTAACAAAACGGAACAGATTTTATTTGTTGGGAAGGTGGGGAAGGGGGTATGTAACTTGGAAGGATAGTCAACAGTAACTGGGTAAAGAAACGGGGGCAGGTTCAGTATCTGTGTCCACAAAGTGAACAGTCACTGGAGACCCTGCTCAGTCAGGAACCTGGCTTTCAAAGCCTCCCTGATGCACAGCGCGTCCCGCTGGGATCTTCTAATCGCCCGGCTGTCTGGCTGGACGTAATCAGAAGCCAGGCTATTTGCCTCAAGCTCCCACCCCGCCATAAAGGTCTCCCCCTTGCTCTCACACAAATTGTGGAGCACACAGCAAGCAGCTATCACAATGGGGATATTGGTCTCGCTGAGATCACAGCGAGTGAGTAGGCTTCTCCATCTCCCCTTGAGACGGCCAAAAGCACACTCCACCACCATTCTGCACTTGCTGAGCCGGTAGTTGAATAGTTCTTTCCCTGAGTCCAGTGCGCCAGTGTAGGGCTTCATGAGCCAGGGCATTAGCGGGTATGCAGGGTCCCCGAGGATGACTGTAGGCATCTCCACATCCCCAACAGTTACTTTGTGGTCCGGGAAGTAAAGACCTTCCTGCAGCCGTCTATACAGACCAGAGTTCCTGAACACCCTAGCGTCATGAACCTTGCCAGGCCATCCAACGTAGATATTGGTAAAACGTCCCCGATGGTCCACCAGTGCTTGCAGCACCATGGAAAAGTACCCCTTTCTGTTGATGTACTGGCTGGCCTGTTGGTCCGGTGCCAGGATAGGGATGTGAGTCCCATCTATAGCCCCACCGCAGTTTGGGAATCCCATCTCGGCAAAGCCATCTCTGATGAGCTCCACGTTTCCCAGGGTCACTACCTTAGATAGCAGTAGCTTGACGATTGCCCTGGCTACTTGCATAACAGCAACCCCCACGGTAGACTTGCCCACACCAAAGTGGTTAGCGACGGACCGGTAGCTGTCTGGCGTTGCGAGCTTCCAGAGGGCTATGGCCACTCGCTTCTGGACAGTCAGGGCTGCCCGCATCCGGGTGTCCTTTCGCTTCAGGGCAGGGGACAGCAACTCACACAGTTCGAGGAAAGTCCCCTTCCGCATGCGAAAGTTGCGCAGCCACTGGGATTCATCCCAGACCTGCAGCACTATGTGGTCCCACCATTCTGTGCTTGTTTCACGGGCCCAGAATCGCCGTTCAACAGTATCAACAAGACCCAGTGACAGCGAGATGTCCTGGGCGCTGGGTCTCATGTTCTCAGAGAGGTCGGAGCTAGTGTCCGACTTCATGCCGTCACGGTGGTGCCGTAGCCTCCTCTCATGATTGATCTGCAGCTGCCTCTGGTACAGGTGGAGGAGAAGCTGCGAGGCGTTGAGAACTGCCACAACTGCAGCGATGGTCGCAGCGGGATCCATGCTCGCACTGCTGTGGCGTCCGCGCTGTCAGTAATCAGAAAAGCGCGCGAACTGATTTCCCACCGGCGCTTTCAGGGAGGGAGGGAGGGAGGGCGTGAGTGACGGACGGATGACGACAGGCGCCCAAAAGCACCCTCGACACATTTTTTTACCCAGAAGGCATTTGGGGCTCGACCCAGAATTCCAATGGGCAGCGGGGACTGCGGGAACTGTGGGATAGCTGCCCACAGTGCACCGCTTCCAATGTCGACGCTTGCCCCGTTAGTGTGGACTCACAAAGTCTCACAAAGTCGAATTACTGTCCTTAGTGTGGACACACACGTTCGACTTAGTAATATCGATTCCACATAGTCGAATTAACTAAAATCGAAGTACTCTCGTAGTGTAGACAAGGCCTTAGATAAGTTCCATAATAGATTATACACTATACAGCCTTCAATCTGAACTACATCATACTTAGAACTACATCAATGAAAATATCTGTGCATAAGTGGAGTTGGTTCACACCACCTGAGGATCTGACCCACTGTATCTTGAGAATTTTGCAATTACTCTACCTTTTACAGTAAAAAAGGATTCTTTCCAGCCTAATTTGAAATCAAGTATTAAATGTATGGTTGGTTATAAACCCTGCTCAGAGGTTGGTATTCTGCCACATATTTTCAGATTTCTCACTGATGTAATAAGTAAATAGAACCCCACACATCTAATCCACTCTTCAGGCTGAATAGACAAATAATGCAAAAAATAATGATATGCTTACATAAATCCAAATATTTAATGTGGTAATCTTGTTTGAAATCATTCTGAGAGCTTGGTTAGGATGTATGTGTTTTCAACAAATTGATATTGAGCAATATAAAATTTATTGTATGTTTTATTTACGCCATATATGAGAGCACTATCAATCAATTATATAGAGCCATAAATTTACATGGTTTACTGCCAGAGAATGGAAGACATAACCTGAACAGCTTCCAATCTAAAAAGAGGGGTTATAAAAAATACAATAACTTAATTCAGCTGGCTAATTCTGGATGTTTAAACAGCCATCCCTATTAGGAACTGTCATCTATTGCTGATGAAGTACTCTAAATTTCCCCTACGTATGAGGTAAGATCTTAGATTTCACATATGACTTCAGTGTCATGAATATTTCAGCATTCTTGATATGCCCATTCCTGAAAAGGTACCTCCAACACAATACAAACGTTTCCTCTTTTGTTTGTTCAACTAATACTTAATACCAAAACATCACTAATTCACAGTATACATCAGCATGCCAATTCAGTGTTATAAAAAAATCCTGGAAATAACAGTAGATGTATAAAACCTATTTAATTTTAAACAGAGTATGCGTGCGCGCGGGCACACACACACTCACGTTTCATTGGCATGAGTTTGTTATAGCCACAATACTCAGCACTGGTGACCATATAACTAAAGAATAGGAGTACTTGTGGCAAAGTACTTAGAGACTAACAAATTTATTTGAACTAAAGGATGCAACTCATCCTGATGAGTGCTGACAAACCCTTGTACTCCACCAGCACATACGATATATACCACATATTTTGCAGGAAAACTAATTTAGAGTGCTTTTTAAAAAAACAAATGTAATTGGGACCTCTCTACCTGAAAATCCAGGTGTATTAGTAAGAATAGGACCAGATCCTTAGCTGGTGGAAATTAGTATACTCTACTAAAGTCAATAGTGCACCAATTTACACCAGAGATGCTGGACTCTGAGTCAACCAACACATTTTTGAACCTCTAAAAATGATCTAAAATACAATATAGTTTCTATATATAAAAATGTCACAAATTCAAAGTCAGATATCTCAGGGACCTTCTGGGGTTAGAAGCAAATGCTGTGTTTAGATACTATAATGCTCACTGGTACTGTAAATTGAAAAAAAAAAATCCATGGTATACTGCATCCCATTGAGAAGATGAGAATCTTTCCTTTCCAGCAGTGGCATAAGGCTTTTATTTCCATTCCTGCTAGGCTATGAGATATCAGAGCTTTAATGTGTCACAGTTGAAGACCCGAATATTGCTTGTCCTGGACATTTCTTTTTTTGAAGGGGACGTGAGTGGATAATTTGAGGAGGAATTCCATATTTAGAAGGGAAAGGAGGTTGATTCTTTTAAAAGGTGGCTATTTGGAGCTAATTACTGACTTAACGCATTCAAATGTGCCCCAGTGAAGATGGGTTTATTGAGAAGAATGCAGATGAGGCACTAAAAGGTGACGATAAATGAAGTTTATCATGTGTTTCAGCAATTTATCACATGGATAACACCACCACACACAGCGGCCTATGGAAAATGAGTTCATGTTTCTGCAATGTGGAGTTATGTGGCTACCATCACAACTAACCCTGACTCACATTTGCTTTGACAATGCCAGCAGAGGGGCCAGATGTTTGACTGACTCCCTCACAGACATGATCCTCCTCAGGTCAGGACACAGCAATATGAGGATGGCCAGTACTCATGCTGTATTTGTTCAGTGGATAAACATTGGACTTCAGTTGCCAAGATTGTCAGTCCAACACCTTTCACCTGCATTCAATAATTTTTTTAAATTAGTGCGCGTTTTTGCCCAACATAATCTTCTCCTCAAAGGCTACATTATGTTTCCTATATTACAGTTGCCTCACAAGGCACAAATGTCTTAACGTTCATACATTAGACATACAACTTTTGCTAGCTTTCCAGTGGGAATAGTGCTTTATAATTTGTGGATGTGATTTCTGGAATAATAGCTCAAAATTGCATTTCATTTTATTTAATCTTTTTAATTGGCATTTGAGATGCTTTGCAGGAACCGAGTGCACTTTTTCCACTCGCTCACAGATTTTTTCTTTGTTTTAATTTGAAATGCTTCATGCAGAGACGAGCAGTCTCCCTGACAGCAGTCCCTGGATAACGATCCATAATTAAATTGTACCCTGCATGTTGTAGAAATTGCAAGGTTTGGAGACACATGGTGTGCAATTAATTTGGCATTTTGCAGTATATTTTTGCATTATTGCTTGACTCAATGAGACACTCTCTTGAGCCACAAGGTGAAGGATTGCTGAGGGAATGGGAAATCATTCTAGATCTCTACATTCTTTATCTATGTTACTATGTTTCAAATACATATTTCATTAATACATTTAATGGGCCTCTTACCATTGATATAAGGGAGTGTACAAAATTTATTCATTCATACAAGATAGCTCAGTGAACACAGTTAGTTTCCTCCTATAATCCACCACCCAGAGCCTCCGATTGCTTTAGCTATACAAATTTAATTTTTTTTTTTTAAAAGGAAGGATTGACAAAATTGACAACATTTTCACAAGAATCATTTTCTCACTTTTGAGCCAGATATAGAGCTGGTTTACATTACAATTTTTTTTAAAGAAAAAAAAATAGAAAAAAATGTGATTTTTCTTCTTTTTTGATGAGATCATCTCATTTGCTCTTGATCATAAAACACCTCCATCCCCAGAAAATAGATTGAAAAAGCCCCTATGTGTCTTGAATATCAATAACCCAAGTTTGACAAAGGAGAAGACAGACCCTCGAATTAAGAACCAGTCCTCGGCCCAAAATATCCTACTCTTCCTATTTAAAACTAGTTCTAGCTCCACACCTGATTTCAAGTGTTGCATTTTCAAACAAAAATGATAAATGAAGCCCTGGATTGCTGTTAACACCTGAATTCAGCAAGCCAGGAGAGAAGAATGTCTTTTTTTTCCCTTGTGCAAAAGAGGTTTTTTTTAAAAAGTTATTTCATATAGTTCCTAAAAATACCTGAATGCAGGAGACTTCAGTGGGGTTTTCAAGACAGACCACTGGGAAAACTACTAGGAAGAACTCCTAGGCCACCAGTACATTATCTTTGAGTTTCTAATGCACCCATCCACCTTAGTATCTAGACACTAGTTATAAGAATGTTCATAGAAACAACTCCGCTTTCCAACTAGGATCTGTTTCCCTGGGACAAGTAACATTTTTGAAAGACTATGTACATCAGAGGGCACTTGGCTTCCCACAATATCATTACGTTCCCCACCCCCTTCTCAATTTATACCTTCTGGGAATATTGTGTGCCCTCACTGGACCTCTTCCCTTTTCCTTTCCATCATACTGATCACAGTGCCACTTCTTGGCACTCCTGTCTGTGGCCATTTACCTGTGCTGCCTGGAATAGGTGCTCCTTACCCTGCTTCTCTTAGCTGGACATCACTGGGAGAAGCATGAATCCCCATCTCCACCAAAAGGCAGGACTTCGTTTGGCATTAGCACTATAGAAAGAATTAATGACTCACAAAAAGGCTTCTGGGATTTGTAGTACTGCAGATTTAGTTGTTGATGTAGTCTGTGTCCCTTTCTGTAGCCATGTTTGTGAGCCTGTGTCAGGCTGTTTAGAAGGTCCCATAAAGTTAATAGACCAGCAAACCGATCTTGCAACCATCTTAGAGGTGCTGATGGTGGAGAAAACAGTTCCTACCAACTGCTCTGCTGTGTGGTAAAACTGCTGCAATGCAGCCAAATGAGAATTTCTTGCACTGCCTTGTAATGAGAAGAAATTGGGTGCTTGGGCTCAGATGGACTGCATGGGAAAATATTAAAAAATACAAAGAGCAACAACGTGCTGCTCCCAATAGAGTGCAACCTATAATTACAGCTCACTATATAAAGTCTGTAATGACCGTAGCACTTGTGAGAAGTGCCAAACTGACCACTTGGCAGACTCAGTGCTCTGCTTATTCACAGAACAGTTACAGCGTGGGAAGCAGTTGTGCATGCAAGCTTCTCCCACTGTGCGAATTGGCCAGATTCTGCTAAGAGAACACCAAAGTATATCTGTGTCCAGCAGCCTCAATAAAGAATCCATAGTATATCTTAACTTAAACCAAGTCCTGTATTTTCTCTGCCACAAAGGACACTACTCTAGACACTAGTCAGTATGCCAATCACCCTAGAACACCCAAGCTTCAATGGCCATCTGATATCCAGGTCCCCTAAACAGTGCTGGAGAGTGGGACTAGAGGATCACCTCCACTTGCTAATAATGACTCACGTCACTTAGGAATAGGTCCTGTCTCATTCAGGCTGGTATGTTTCTATGTCACTGTTTGCCACTCTTGGTTGTCCATTATGCAATATAATTATACTGCAACACACACACTATTTTGTGCATATATGATATTTATGTGTCTGCAGGATTATAGCCAAATCCATATAAAAACCACTAAGCCATACAATATACAGGGACCTATAACTAAGAAATGCAAATAACCCCAAAATGGAAAAATCAATGATTTTTCATTGACTGCACTGGCATGGGGCATTTACAAAGAGACTCTGTTATCTGTCCCACATCATGCAAGGTGTGATAGAACATTCCCCCCATCAGACACTTAACTGAATAAATTACTATAGTTTTTAATATGTATTCATAAATTAGACAGAGAAAATAGTCAATGCTTCAGGATCAGTTGATTAATCATTACCCAGGAGAGAACACAGGTTACTAATATCAACCCAGATCCTGCATGGACTCTGCTAGTGAGGACTTATATGTCTGTGTGGAATTCCGGTGGGTGGCGGGACTGGGACAACATTTGGGACGTGTGCCACTGTCAATAGAGCAGTACTTGAAAGGCAAACCAAATCACTAACATTTGCAGCCACATTTTGCTGCTGATGTAAAGTTAGACTCAGATTCATGGTTGGATAGTGAAGGCAGAGAAGGGCAAAGAATGTGTCCTTCTCCACCCAACAAATAATGGATTGTATGATTTTTTTATCCCAAAGCAAAGGGGTAGGGTCCTGGGCCCACTGAAGTTAGTGACAAAAGTCCTATTGACTTCAATGGGCCCAGGATTTCACCCCTGTAAGTATCAATATCTTAAGATGGATTTGAGTCACTGCCCTAAAAGTGAAGAGGGCCTCATCCCAATACCAATCAGCAGAACTGTCCAGTGTCCCTCCCTCATCTTTCATGAAAATTCAAAAGTCAGCAATGCTCATGCTATTTCAAAAATGGGATACCTGTGTAAAACAGATGATTCATAAATATTCACTTGTGCTATTTCCTAGAATACTGAGTTTTTGTGAATAGACCTTGGAGAATGGGTGGCTCATTCTTTATGGATGATATGTTTAGCCTTAATTTAGCAAGTTGCAATGCGACTTGAGGCCCTCAGTACCTCACCGGATCAGCCCTCCCCCACCCCCAACCAGTCCTTCAGTGTGTAATAGAGAAATCTGAAATAAGGTCTATGGCCTTTAAGGCAAATCAGTCAGCTACCATTTGTAACAGCCTCAGGTATAAATTAGAAACAAGATTTTCTCCCCTAAAGGTAACAGCTTTCCAGATCTTCACCATTCAGGTGCTCGAATTAATCATTAAATAGCCTGGAGTAAATATTAAGAGGAAGATTTCCAAAGGCACAAATGGGAATCAGACACTCAATTCCTCTTTGTGTATTTAAAAATACACCTCTGCCCCAATCTATTTCAATAAACTCACTTTAAAAACCAAACATTTAAAATCAGTTATTCCAAAATGAAAACTCAACTCTAACAACGAACACAGAAGTCCAGAAACGTTTTGTCACTGAGACGCTTCCCTTCAGCGAGGTATTTGGAAAAGCAATTAACAGACCTTTATAAATTCAAATAGTCTATAAACAGCCATCTTCATTATTTCCGCAACTAATTTGTTATGCTGTGTACATGTGTATATGGGGTTGTCCTTAATGGGTAAAAAGGAAACCCTGCTCATCCTGGGAAGTCAGTAGAAAACTGCAATAAAAGCTTTCAGCACAAGATTGATTGGCGGGACAGAAATCCAAACTTAGTGGCTAAAAGGGGGATCAAAATAGCAAGCGGCATTGCCAGTTCCTTTGTTTCTTGAATGAAATATTAGCTTACTTTACCTCTCCAGATTTACTCATGAACAAAATTATACCAATAAATTATAACCATTTTGGACAGTGTCCAATCACAATACTCCTGAACCTAACAGTGTACTGGGCCAAAATTCTCCTTTCTGATCTGTCCCATGGATTTCTGTATTCCATATGCTGCATTTATTCTGCCTGCAGTACTTTCATTGACATCACTGCAGGTTTTAGGCTACAGTATGACCCTTAGTATCACCAGTGTAATTCTGGAGCAACTCTGCTGATTTTAGTGGAGTTGCTCTAGTATCTGTGCACAGAAAGGATTGATTTACACCAGATGAGGATCTGACATACAAAGTACTGGGACAGGTACAAGAAACTGCAGAGAGAGAAAAAAAATCTTTTTTTGCCTTAAAGTAAGGAAAGGGAAGGGGAGATTTTCATTGAAGTACCACCTTAAAGCAACTCCAGTCTTTCATGAGGTTTAACATCTCATTATGTGTTCAGTTCTTGGTGTACTTCAGTTTGAGCTTCTGATTAATTTTGGAGCCACCTGTTTATTAATACACTGATTGCATTTACCTATTTGCATATCCTCAGTAGAATGATTATCCTTTCTCTTCTAAATCAACATTGTATTCATCTGCCTGAAGCACACCAGAAAGAATAAGACCTTTTCCTTCCCAGTAATTAGAGAAAGTTCAGCTGCAGTGATGACAACGTATTAATGTTGTCAATGAAGCACCCATTCCCTGACACAAATGCCGGAGAAGTATGTTCTTTAGTAACAACCAGGAAAAATGTGGCTAATGAAATAACTGCTCTCCACATCAATCATGTCTTATCTTTAACCCTTGTATTTACTACTGGGATACTGACTCTCTGTGTTAAAATAGTACTCTTGGAAGAGCTACCTATCAGAAGTGCAATACTACCAAAGGGAACATTTTGGGATGGTTCAGTGCAACACTTTTGAAGTATTCTACAGAATAAACGTTTACAACGCGTTAATGCATTTGCAATGCCAGGAAGTTGCAAACACAACATTGTGATGTGTTATATCGCAGTACAGTGACATGGCATCCTGGCTTCCTCACTCTTCCATTGCAGTGATGTGCTGCACTGCGCAAGGCTGCCCAAAAACTGTATCACAGCTCTTTCAGGGCATTCGGGCCCCATCAAAATCAGGATGATCCTGGAAAAATAATGGCCATTGACAATCCATAGGCTGGGCAAATGAGCCTGCATTGATTAGACTACGGACAAGTAAGCATTTGCCAAGGAGCTCAGTGCCTGGTATGGGTTGCAGGGCTAGTGCAGAGTGGCAGCACTGATTTTATCTCTGGTCCTGTTTTCACACTGGACCGGGTCAAGTGAATGGAGGCATTTTCTCCCACTGTGGAGATCATTCAGATTTTTTCCATTGGAAACTGGAATAATTAACATTTCAATCTTTGAAACATGTGGCCAGTTTAGCCAAAGAACTCCCACCACATCCTGTGAAGGGCTAAGTCAATGGATGTTGTAGATGGTCAAGTCACTTTCAGGATTGGACCCTTAATCTCTGTTTCTGAACACAAATGACTGGGATCGGTTTGCACAAATCTGATTTTTGGCTCAGCCAGGGGGAAAAAAACAAAAACAAAAACACCCCCCCCCCCCCGAAAATACTAGAAATAGCATGTGAACCTGATTTTAAAAGGCTTCCAGTCCAAAGATATTTGAGTAGGTATATGGGGGGGGGGGATTCAAGTTTTCTGATGCTCACCCCTCAGGAAACAAAATATTGTTAGCTGCTGGGAACCACTCTTTGTTGGAAAAGAACAATTAAGGTATGTGAAATAATGACAGGCCATCCATGGAGACAAAGATAAAAGTTTAAAGGGGCAATATATTTTGAGGACCCCAGTCTTCATGGTAAAAGGCTCATGAAGTTAACTTAAAGGTTTTTCCCTTTTGAGATTCTTTTCATTCTTGGAGATCAGTGATTAAGCTACACTTCAGTATCTTTTAAACTTTGTTTAAACTGTCAACCCAGGAGTGAAGAACCATGCTTCTCCCATGTCATTCACTGAAACTGCTCTGTCTAGTCATGTGGTGTCAAATTAGAGAGGAGATTGTCACCCCAAAGCCTAAACGGGCTTCTAGGCTAGAATGACATGCCAAATAAACCCAAGGAGCTGGAAGTGCTGTCACTTTAACCTTTATATTTTCTGGTTTCCAATTACCATGCTGTCCAAGCCCATCAACTGAAACAAACACAAAATCTAGTGCGAAGAGGTGAGAAAGCAGCTCTGTTACTTTTACAGAATACCACAGTCTATGTTGGGTACTTATTTAACCTCCCTTCTGGTAGAATCTGAGCACCTCACGATCTGCAATGCATTTATCTTTAGCACCCCCAGGACCCAGGGAAGTGCTACTATCCTCATTTTACAGATGGGAAATTGAGGCACAGAGAGAATAAGTGACTTGCCCCAGGTCACACAGGAAGTCTGCAGTAGAGCAGGGAATTAAACTCAAGTCTGAGGCTAGAACTCCAACCACTGGACTATCCTTCTTCTTTCATGCACTAAGGGTCAGATCCACAAAGTGACTTTAACCACTGGGTTTACAGTTATCTTATCTCTTTCTCTGGACCAAGTAAGGACATAAAGAGAGCCTCACAACAGAATATCCCATAGTCCAGTGACTACAAGCACTCACCCCAGAGGTGGGGAAACCCCTCATCAAATCTTTTCTTCACCTCATCAGGCAGAGGGGAGAATTGAACCAAGGTGTCCCACATACTAGGTGAGTGCCCTAATGTCACGTTATTCATTTAATCTGGGACCATATAGAACATGGTTGCAACCAAAGTCCTGTAGTGGCACCAAATCTTGTATAAAGGGGGTCAAATTAGGTGTCTAAGACAAGGTTATGGTTTGCTGGTTATGATTATGCTGTCTATATGTGTGTATCAATTTTGTAGTTGAAAGTTATGAATATTGGCTCTATACTGTCTGTATTTCAAACTTATGCTATGCTTCTGGGAAAGTTCCCAGACAAGTTGGTGTTAGCTCTGCCTAGCCTGCTTGATGGCCCATTAAGGACCATCAGCTATACAATTGACCCATTGAGAGAAGGCAAATACGCCTTGCAACTCAGCAAAGTATGCAGGGACTGGCCCATGTGACTCCAGACTCCATTTTGCTGTAATTTTCCACAGTAAGGACGAAGGGTGTTCTTACACCTGGAAAAGACTATAAAAAGGCTGATGCCTCTCCTCCATCTTGTCTTCAATCCTGCTTCTTACCTCTGGAGGGACTTTAGGGTGACCAGAGGTCCCGATATTTGCTTGTTTGTCCCGCATCCCGACCGATGTGCGGTCGGGACACTGGACAAACAAGCAATTTTGCCCTCCTGGAAGGGCTCTTGCCCCACCCCCATCCCGACTCCGCCCCCTCCTTCCCCCATTGGCTCCCTCCCCAAATCCCCACCCTGGCCCCGCCTCTTCCCCAAGCACATGACATTCCTCCTCCCTCCCAGGCTTGCCGCTGTAATGGCAGCAAGCCTGGAGGGAGGGGGTGGTGGCCGGCTTCCAGTTCCTGGAGCTGGTGAGTACGGGCACTGTGCGGGCAAGGGGGCTGCTCCCCCAGGAGGGAGACGGGGGGGCTCAAGGGCTCCAGACCCCGGCAGCGGCGGGGGAGAGCGGCTCGGGGCCGCACGAGTGGCCATGTAAAGTTTATCGGCTCGGGGTGGACCCCGGCCGGTCCTTGCCCCTGTAGGGGGTGGTAAGGAGCCGAGTCTCCCCCTCCCCCCTCGTCCTGGCTCTTCAGCTGAGCCCCCCCCCATCTCCCTCCTGGGGAAGCAGCCCCCTTGCCTGCCCGCCCGGTGCTTCCAGCTCCAGGAACTGGAAGCCGGCATTACAGCTGCAAGCCTGGGAGGGAGGAGGAATACCGCTCAGCTGAGGAGCCAGGACGAGGGGGGAGGGGGGACTCGGCTCCTTACCTGGCCTGCGGCGGCTGGCGAGACATGCTGGCGCGGGGCGGGGACGCTACCCCCCTATAGGGCAGGGCGAGGAGCCGGCCGGGGTCCCCCCGCCCCAGCCAATAAACTTTACATGGCCACTCGCGCGGCCCTGAGCCACTCTCCCCCCGCCACTGCCGGGGTCCGGAGCCCCGCGCCTCTCCCGCTCAGCTGTACTCCAGCAGCTCCTTCTTCGCGGGGTGGCGGGATGCGCCGCATGTGCCCGGGGCCTGCTAATTCCCCGGCACCTGCAAAACGGATTTTTTTTTGGTGTTTTTTTTTTTTGCTCCGCCCCCCGCATCCCGATATTTCATGTCAGTGATCTGGTCACCCTAAGGGACTTTGCTACTAACTGAAGCTCTGAACAAAGGACTGAGGACCCATCCCAGCTGGGGATGTATTCCAGAGACTTGATTTGAACCTGCAGTTTATTCTATCACTGATACAAGCCTTAACCAAGAACTTTGCCATTACTGTATGTAATTGATTCCATTTAACCAATTCTAGCTCTCATCTATATCTTTTTCCTTTTATAAACCTTTAGATTTTAGATTCTAAAGGATTGGCAACAGCGTGATTTGTGGGTAAGATCTGATTTGTATATTGACCTGGGTCTGGGGCTTGATCCTATGGGATCAGGAGAACCTTTTTTCTTTTATTGGGGTATTGGTTTTCATAACCATTTGTCCCCATAACAAGTGGCACTGGTGGGGATACTGGGAAACTGGAGTGTCTAAGGGAATTGCTTGGGTGACTTGTGGTTAGCCAGTGGGGTGAGACCAAAGTCCTTTTAGTCTGGCTGGTTTGGTTTGCCTTAGAGGTGGAAAAAACCCAGCCTTGGGCTGTAACTGCCCTGTTTTAGCAATTTGTCCTGAATTGGCACTCTCAGTTGGGTCCCGCCAGAACCGCATCGTTACACCTAACCCGTAGCTAGAGATACAGGAGGCTCATCTACCTCTATCCCTACCCCCACGCCCATGTTGGGTGGCATTAAGCTTGCTCTGGGCACCCCTACCAGATCAGGCCCCACAGGTGAGACAAGGCAAGACACAGTGGCAGCTTTAATCAAAATTTTATGGCAGGAATTGTAATGCCCTTTCCTGCTGAGGGGCTTATTAATTAAGGGCACTTTTCAAAATGTTCCTCAGTCCCCTTCTGTGTCTGCAGATGAAAATGCAGGTTATCTTCTAAAGTCTTTCCCCTGCAGCTATTTGGACTCCCCTAATGAAATTTGTTCTACAAACCCTAGGGAGCAGCAAACCAGTTGCTGCTGCATATCGCCTTCATTTGGCTATAAAACTGTGCATAACTGTCTTTTACTATAATCGATTTCACCTCATTTTTATGAAGAACTGCTCTTGGCATCACAAGCCAAGAGTGACAGTCATAATGTACGTTGTCTCTAGCATCTCATTTACATGGCAGGAAACACAGATCTGATGACTATGTTTAAATTAAGTTTAAAGGCTTTGCTATATATAGTGGGCCTGATTCTCATTTACTCTAAGGCCCCTTTACACTGCTCTGAAAATATAAATTGGCCTTAAGGTGACAGTTCATGTAGTTTATGCCAACTTCAGGGCCCCTTTACAGTGCCAGTAGGGTGTGAAGGGCCTCAGGGTAAATGAGAATCAGGCAATCTAAGAGATGAGGAAGAGAAAAAAGGCTTTTACCAATGCTGGTGGACCCAAGGATGAAGTTTTCACTCTGTTTTTTGAGGCTGAGTTTTAAAGGGAACACTGTCTGATAGTTTAAACCCAAATGTAGGGGTTGTCTCAATTCTCCAGAAATTATTCCTTACGGAATATTGTGTAGCCATATCCCCATGTAAGGTCATGTAAGTAACCCAAACTCAAACAGCTCAGCTGCCTTCTCAGTTGTTTCCAAATCCAGTTTGAAACTACCCTCCTTTTCAGCGCCCAGGACAGCCTTGCTCCATCCACCCATCCCCCTCTTGCCTCTTCATCTCTTTATGCAGTCTTGCCACTGTTTGCCCTCCTCAGCAGGGCCGGCTCTGGCTTTTTTGCCGCCCCAGCGGGGGGAGGGCGGCGGGAGGGCGGCCGGAGGGCGGCCGGAGCCCCGGGGGGAGTGCGGCGAGCCCCGGCAGGGGCTCCGCTCTCCCCCCGGCAGCCGGGGGGAGGGCGCCGGGGGGGAGGGCGGCCAGAGCGCCGGGGGGAGGGCGGCGAGCCCGGCCATGGCCCCGCTCTCCCCGGCGGCCGGAGCGCCGCGCCGCCCCCCTCCAGGTGCCGCCCCAAGCACAAGCTTGGTGGGCTGGTGCCTGGAGCCGGCCCTGCTCCTCAGCTCCCACTGCTTGGAGCAGCCTCTCTCTAGTTCTTCTACTTCATCAATTTTCAAATCTCAGATTTTCTCCTTTGCCTAAAGCTTTTACTTTCTCCCTCTACTTTCATTTTAATTTTCTAATAGAGTTACTCATGTATGCAGCGTGTATGACAAATAGTATATCAAATTATATAGTGGCATGATACTGAAAAGGTTTTAAAAAAAAAACTGATATTAAAAGGACTTTTCCCCCCAGGCTTCAATGAGAACAGATCTTTGAAAAACAACTACATGTTTCTGTGCAGCATTTAATATTGCAACAATGCAGCATGCTAGGGCCCAAGGTGCAAAAAGTGAAACTGACAGTCTAGTTCCATGGAGTAATGCCAAAAGCAAGCAAACAGCTCACATAGGGAAATGAAGATTATAGCAGCTTTAATACAGTATAGAATTATGGCATGATTTTTAGAAGGACTGTGGATCCACAAGCTCTGTGCTTCAGTTTCCCTATCTGTAAAATGGGGATAATGGTACTGTTCTCCTTTGTAAAGTGTGTCGAGATTTACTGATAATCATTATATTAGAGCTTGATATTGCTATTAATTATTATTAGGAGCTACGTTTGTTCAGACATTTAAAAAAAATCAGGCCATGAGGTGTTATAAATTCCTTGGTTGTGTTACTAATATGATAGGATTAGATGCATGCACATGCACACAGTATTATCACAGACCTTTCAGATATGGTCTATGAGGAAATAGTCTGCAGGTTGTAAGACATTATGGACAATTGTGACATCTGGAAATTATTCTTGATTATTTGATTCAAACATTTTAAAAACAGAATAATTTAGAAATGAATAAAGAATAATAAAACTGATTTCTCAATAAAAAGCCAAATTTGCCTCCCCATTATTTAGAGTCATAAAATTGGTTACTCACGAGTATTTGGATAACCTGTGGCTATTCATGAAAATGTTGGCAAATGCCTAAAGTTTTACAAATTTCAGCTCCTAAGTTTACATATCTGAAAATTCATAGCACACGTGCATTCTGTGTTGTTCATTATTTTCTAGTTTTAGTCCGTGTGGCTGAGGGGATGAGTCAGGCGCCACAAATAACAATCAGTGAATAGCTGAACTGAAGAGTTCAATTATTCAAAAACCCAATAGGCTGAATAGAAGACAATAATGAAAACATTCACAGAAATCAAGCTTGGATCAAGAAAATCTTACTATTAGAAAAGAGGCTAGATCTGCCATGAATGATTCAACCAGCTTTAGTATTGATTCTGAGCAATGTATGAAACACTGAGCAACAGCAAGTCATTTCCTTTTCCCCCACCCTTCATTTTTATTTTGTTAGCTTGTGAGACTTTATTTAGTACCAATTGTGCAGAGATAGGGAGTACGTTTGCTGATTAGCTGCATTTTCCTACCTCAGGTAGAAAAGTAAGCATAGGAGAGGCAGACTTATTTAGTGGCTTGGGATTGGGAATTGCAGCTTCCTTCCCCACTTTCGCCACCAACTCCCTGTGTGATCCTGGGCAAGTCACCTCTGTCTCCCCATCTGTAAATTGGGATGCCACTACTCATGGGCTAGATCATGGCTTTGCCAGGAGCAAGAAGCAGAGAGTCGATGTTGTGCTGCCCTAGGTGCTGACCAGAAAGCAAACTGTGCCTTAGTCTCAAACTATATTCTGTTTTGTAGAGCTCTGCAAAACTGCGGATATCCGCTTTAGATCTGCGGATCAGATGTGGATACAAATGTCGTATCTGCACAAGGCTTTACTGTTCTGTCTCTTGATCTACACTAAGTCCATATCTGACAGTGTATATTCTGTGCAGCTATATTGGACAGCTGGTTGGAGGCAAAGCCAAGGTTTCTCCCATTCCCCAGCCCTTCCACGCACATGCATGTGGTGAGCAAACCTAGTTTACTCACGGTGGTTACACTACTACCAATCACATGGGTAATGCACATATGGGATCAAGGGGCACCTTATGCCCCTTTACTGCCATGCACTGCCAGGATTTGGCCATATTTTTGCATGAATAAAGAGCTGCAGGATTGGACTTTAAGTTTGTGGAACCACATTTTCTCCACATAGTAGTTACCTTCACGATCTCAGTGTCAAATCTTACACATAGCTAGCTACTTACGTTTGTTGGGTCATCTTCTTTCAAGCTAAATGAACTGTCTAGTCTATGCCAACATCAATTTAATTAACTAATGTACATTGGCTAGAGACTGGCTTATAGCAGTATGGAAGTGAAGCCTTTGCAAAATAAGTTCTTGCCACCACATATAAAAGTTTCAGCTACTTTCATATAAATAATTCACATTGCTTCATAAAAAACAAAATGTAAGTTATTGTATTAATAGAGAGCTAATGCATTAAAAGAATAAGTGCCAGATAGTGGCAACAAGACCTACTGAAACTCTATGGGAATTTTTAGTACCATATTCTCCATCAAAATCCATCCTCACACTTAAAAAAAAAAAAAAAAAAAAAAAAAGAGCAAGATACTTAATTTTTCCTTTTCTTTCTCTCTCTCTCCAAAGAGTTAGCCCAGCTGATTGGTAGTAGGTTTAATACGCTGTAGAGAAGATATGTCAAAGTAGTGGGAAGCATGGTCCTTCCAGCCATTAGCTTTTCTTACATTTATATTTTGCAGTACTGCTGTCCTTTCAGAGTATAGAAATGCTCCAGAAAGAGAATTCAGTGCTAACCAGCAGGGGGAGGAGATAACTATTCAATGAGTCACAGAGTCATCAATATCAGAGCTAGCCAACACAGCTGTTGGAACCTCATTCTTGTAATGGCATTGTGCAGTGACTGTGATCATACAAATTGCCAGTGATTTCATGTGTTCCTTGAGTGTGTCCTCATGAGATTTCTCACAAAACCTCATTTTGGACTATTTCCTTTTGAGCAATAGGCAATAGTAGCTCACAGCAAAGTTAATTTGGGCTGACTTGCAATAATAGCTTTGGGTTAAACACACATCAATAGTGTATTTATTGTTCCAACTTCAGGAACAAAGTTAAAGTTTGCTTGGTAACATTCATCGAAGACATTAGAAGAGATTAAAACTTTCTGTGTAGCAACACATTTAGTTTTATTTTAATTTACCATTGAGATTTTCTGGTTAGCCTCTTTGTATGATGGCATCTTAAGACCTAAGTCTTCCACCACTGATTGCACTGAGATTTACTATGGTTATTTCATTGGCTCTGCTGATAGAGTATGGAAAGCAATAGTTAATTACAATGGGTACACTTAAAATGCTTCTTCTGTTTTGAAGGAAGGACTCTGGGTTTTAGAGATATTCTGATACCTAAACTAGGGAACCCTACAAGAACTGCAAATCTCTCAAAATGGAAAAAGGTTTTTAATTGCAAACACTTCAATTAGGAAATTGTTTGGATAAAATTATGGATGATTGGATCAAAAAAGGGTTCCAAATCCATGAAAGTCCTTCTCAACCAGCCAACAGGAGACTATGTGACCTCACAAAGCAGATTGCTAGGTCACCTCCAAGTAGCTGCGAATAAAATTGTCCAAGATATAAGATGTACATACTAGGGCTTTCAAGTGATTTAAAAAATTAATTGCGCTATTAAACAATAGAATACCATTTATTTAAATATTTTTGGATGTTTTCTACATTTTCAAATATATTGATTGTAATTACAACACAATACAAAATGTACAGTGCTCACTTTATATTTATTTTTATTACAAATATTTGCACTGTAAAAAAACAAAAGAAATAGTATTTTTCAATTCCCACATTACAAGTACTGTCGTGCAATCTCTTGTAATGAAAACTGAACTTACAAATGTAGAATTATGTACCAAAAAACGTTCATTCAAAAATAAAACAATGTAAAATTTTAGAGCCTACAAGTTCACTCAGTCCTACTTCTTGTTAAGCCAATTGCTCAGACGAACAAGCCTGTTTACATTTGCAAGAGATAATGCTGCGCCTTCTTGCTTATAATTTGACCTGAAAGTGAGAACAAGCGTGGCACTGTTGTAGCCAGCATTGCACGATATTTATGTGCCAGATGCGCTAAAGATTCAGATGTTCCTTCATGCTCCAACCACCATTCCAGAGGACATGCATCCATGCTGATGATGGGTTCGGGTCAATAATGATGTGAAACAGTGCAGACCGCCGCATGTTCATTTTCATCAGGGGTCTCAAAGTCCCGGCCCGCAGGCCATCTGCGGCCCGAGAACCTCCCCACTGTGGCCCGCGGAGGAGAGACGCATGCAGACATGCTGCCGGCAATGTCTGCTGCAGGCTCTGCCCCCCACAGCTCCCATTGGCTGGGGGAGAGGGACAGAGATACCATCACTAGTTGCCAGGCAGAGTCAGCCAAGGAGGCAGCGTCACTTTTTTCCACAATTAATATAAACAAGTCAAAATACCGAACACAACTATCTGATGCACAACTTGCTGCAGTCCTGAAGGTTTCAACTCCTCAGTCACTGAGGCCAAACGTCAACAAACTGACAGAACTGATGCGTTGCCAGGTGTCTGGCAAACATTAAAAATTCTCTGGCAGATGAAGAATTGTATAAAGTTGTATGACAGTTTTATTATTTCTAAGCAATTCAAAATAAAAAATACAATATAAACATTTTCTTTTCTGAACACCATCTTCAGTGACATTATTGGCCCGCTGGGAGGATTTGAGGACTCGCACTGGCCCTAAGGTAAATTGAGTTTGAGTCAGATGCCACCAGCAGAAGATTCATTTTCTTTTTTGGTGGTTAAGTTCTGTAGTTTCTGCATTGGAGTGTTGCTCTTTGAAGACATCTGAAAGCATGCTCCACACCTCGTCCCTCTCAGATTTTGGAAGGCACTTCAGATTCTTAAACCTTGGGTCAAGTGCTGTATCTATCCTTAGAAATCTCACATTGGTACCTTCTTTGCATTTTGTCAAATCTCCAGTGAAAGTGTTCTTAAAATGAACAACATGTGCTGGGTCATCATCCTAGACTGCTATAATATGAAATATATGGCAGAATGCGGGTAAAACAGAGCAGGAGGCATATAATTCTTCCCCAAGGAGTTCAGTCACAAACGTAATTAACACTTTTTTTTTAAAATGAGCATCATCAGCATAGAAGCATGTTCTCTGGAATGGTGGCCGAAGCATGAAGGGGCATACAAATGTTTAGCATATCTGGCACGAAAATACCTTGCAATGCCGGCTACAAAAATGTCATGTGAATGCCTGTTCTCACTTTCAAGTGACATTGTAAATAAGAAGTGGGCAGCATTATCTCCCATAAATGTAAACAAATTTGTTTGTCTTAGCGGTTGGCTGAATAAGAAGTAGGACTGAGTGGACTTGTAGGCTCTAAAGTTTTACATTCTTTTGTTATGGAATGCAGTTATATTACCAAAAAAAAATATCTACATTTGTAAGTTGCACTTTCACGATAAAGAGATTGCACTATAATGCTTGTTTGCGGTGAATTGAAAAATACTATTTCTTTTGTTTATCATTTTTACAGAGCAAATATTTATAATAAAAAATAATAATATAAAGTGAGCAATGTACACTTTGTATTCTGTGTTGTAATTGAAGTCAATATATTTGAAAATGTAGAAAAACATGCAAAAATATTTATTAAATTTCAATTGGGATTCTATTGTTTAACAGTGCGATAAAAATTGCAAATAATCGCGATTAATTTTTTTTAATCACAATTAATTTTTTTGAGTTAATCACTTGGGTTAACTGCGATTAATCGAGAGCCCTACTATATACATGAATCATAGGCGCTGACTCTGTGGGTGCTCTGGTAGCTGAAAAAAAAAACTTGTGGGTGCTCAGCACCCACCAGCCTAAACAGCTGATTGGCATGGCCCAGTCCAAACAGCTGTTTGGCGGCTGGGGGCGGGGTTTGGGGGAGGCTGGAAAGCAGCGAGTGGCAGGCGGGTAGGGGCTTCGGGGAGGGGGCGGAGCGGGGGCAGGAAGAGGTGAAGCGAGAACGGGGCCTTTGGGGAATGGGCGGAGTGAGGGCAGGGCCTCTGGGCGGAGTGGGGTGGAGCACCCCTGGGGAAAAAATGAAAGTCAGCACCTATGACATGAATAAGAGACATGCACATATGTAAATACACATTTAAAACATTAAAATGTTGTACCTTTAAACCCTTTTCAGCTTTTTCAAATAAAACTACAATATGGTGTGAATTTTTAAAAACTACTTTAAGCCACCCATTCTTTTCCTCAGTCACTTCCTGCTGTTGTGTTCCTTCCCCCTCCCACGCCCCCATTCTTTTCCTGTTTTCCCCACTCAGGACTATTTTTGAGGGAGGAGCCTTAAAAGGTTCCAATTCCGCAGTTGCAACATACCCTGAAGCTGTATCAACACACAGAACCTTTGGAGGCTTAGCATTCCTCCTCCCTCTGGCTAAATGCTTCAATTTCTGGGATCAAAAATAGCAGCCCTTTTTACCAGTGTAACTACACTTACAATGACCCTGCACAACAGGATAGGTCAGCAAATAAAGAAGCTTGCAACTGGTTGAAACTGCAGGAAACTTTAGTGGGGGGCAGAAGGCAATTCGCTATTGCAATTAGAGCTATTGAGAAACAGAAAAAAAATCTCAAAAGTGACTTTCTTGTAATTTCAAAGCACACTTTGGCACGCCTGTAAAATGATTCATTTCATAACCCATTCAGTCCAATAGAAGACATGGTGATACATTTTGGTTTAAAGAAGGCAAACCTTTGACAATGGGAGCATACATTTTCTATAGCTCCTTACTCTCTGCTTTTGAAGGGAAAATGACTCCTCCAACAGTGCATCAAACAGCGAAAATGATTCATAACAGCCACCACTTGTATGTTGTTAACACATTATTCCATTGTTGGCCCTTGAGCACTTCTATATAGTTAATGGCATAGCATTTGACTTCATGCAGACAGAGCTTCTTAGGGAGAAAGATGCCTGCAGAACTTAGTTTCAGTTCAAGTTTTTTTTCCTCCTTGAGTACAGTAAGCTGGCAGAAGATTGCGGATACTAAGGCTCTTCATCTCAGATGCCAGGATAATTCTGGGCTGCCCTTAAAGCAAGCAAATAAACAAACAAAGTGGCTACTTGGGGTACCAAACAGCTTCAGCAATTTGTTGCTTGATCTGCCTCCCCCCATCTTTTCCAGTAGCAGGACCAATGGAAAGACTTGTCAAGTTTGAACATCAGTCCCAGAACAGTTCTGATCTATAACAGTCTACCATGCCTGACCATGGTTGTCAATAAACATATTAGCTGAGAGAAGACTGAAAACAGTTTAGCCAAGGACACAGACCAGGGAAAGCCATGCTTAGCACCAGGTCAGCTAACGTCATTAATGAGCATTTAATAACATAGTTGATATGACGATGAACGTTGGTTTCCCAGATCTACACTGACTGCTAACTTCTGCTCAGTCCTGGCTAACACATTTATCAAGGGTTGTGTTCAGAGAGGACAAAAGTTCACAGTGTGGACTAGGCCAGTGATGGCAGAACTGGAGGAGGAAGCAATTCATGCCCTGCTCCGTTTAGTTTCCTGCAGGACTGTTCTTTGTTGAAATATTTTGTGCATGGAGCTGTGCTCAGCTTGGTGCTTTTGGTTTGCAACTGCAGAGGATTTTACAAAGTCAAATGGGATAGAATCTTTTGTAAAGGGACCATCCAGTGCAACAAAAATAAGGCTACACAAGACTGCAGGCTGAGAACTTGCTGCTTTTTTTAACTGCACCACAACAAGAGTGGAGGGAGGGGGAACTCACATGGACTATATAGGAAGTAAAGGATTGCGTGGAGCCTGGCTCCATTTTATAATACTCTTGGTAACCCAGTTAACCCTATCATGACCACTTTACTACAATATCTCTCAAGTTTTTCTTTGAATTTTAAGTTCATCAGAAACCAACACTCCAAGCAAAATTCTGTCTAGATCACCAGGTTTCACAACTATCTCAGGTTCACAAGTCTTAGTGAAGCTCTCAATGAACCAGAATTCATTTTAGAACCATGGCAGCTTTCGCATGGGTTAATGGGGTTCACTCATACCCACAGAAATTGTGAAACCAAGGGAGCAAATCCTGAGCAGTGCTGTGATCCTGTGTGCCAGACAGTAATGCCTAGATTGGGGACCCAGGCCTAGCCCCACAAGACAGGAGCTGCCTTGGGATGGGGGAAGGGGAGGAGAAAGGATGAATGCAGGGTTTGTTCTCCCGTCCCTCCTGGGGCCTTCCTTCCTCACTGTGGTCCTGGGGTGGCGGGTGCTGCAGCAGGTGTTTGGTGCCCCCACTTGACTACAGTATAGTGCATCCATTGAATCAGTAGGTTATATCTGCCCCTGGTTTAGAATTCATAATGAAACACGAGATCAGGCAAGTTTTATTGTGAACAGTTAGAGCTCTGGTTCTACTGCTGGATGAAGAATGGTCAGTCAGCTCACTAAACTGGAGAGATCAGAATGTGAACATTACACCATACCTCATATTGTCTATGAGGCCCAAAGACACAACTTTCATCCTATGTCTGGTATTAATTACAGTTTAATTCATTTCAAATGTCTAACACTTGGAGATTTCAAGTTTTGACAAAGAGAAAAAAAATCCATGACAATTTTCATACAAATTTCCCCGCTGATTTTTCAACCAGTTTACATATTTAGTTTGCGGTTACACCTCAAATAAAATCTACTGAATACCTACAGTGTCCTTGGAAGTGGGATGAGCTAATGAAATAGGCAATGTGCTTATTCAATGTTTTTGTAAAAAGGACAACAGCATGAAACATTTTAGGTGCTCTTATACTGCCCCACTTTTTTTTAAAGGAGTGTACAGTCTTGTTCTTCTGTGGGTCAGTTCTTAATTTGCAACATCTTGCTGAAAACATGATTAGAAATATTTTATTCATAGAATCATAGGACCAAATTCAACACTAATAAAGTCAATGGGAGCTGCTGAGTGCTCATTAATTTTGAAAATCAGGGTACTTAGTTAGGTGCTACAGAGTGGATTTAGGAACCAACATTTAGGTATCCATTTTTTAAAACCTTTGACAATGGTGATTAGGCCTCAGAACTGACCTGAGAATGAAAGAGACAGACGGAGCGAGCTTTTTATAGCAGCTCTGAGGACAATGTGAGATGCTGGGCTGCTGGGACTGGGAGAATGCAAGCTTGCAAAGGGTGCAGCACTTCCTGAAATATTATGAGTACCTTCATATTTGAACGAAGTCAATGTCAGTACAAGTAGCTAATCAGAGAAGGTGCAGTCTTCTTGGTTACAGAATTTTGGCCCATCCATTTCATTTTCTGTTCTCATAATCCTTATGGAGGATGAAAACTTATAAACACTGTAGCAAATTGATAAGTATCATGGAGGAAACATCTCAACTGGAACATTCAGGTTGGCCTGGTTGTTTACCAGAGATAAGTTGCAGCTGCATTCTTGTGTACTAATTACATGAAGATTTTAATTGCGCTCAGTTTTCTGAATAATATCTCATCACATAGTGGAAGAAAATATGACAGGTTCCATTTGCTCTACACTGTTTGTCTGCAGTTTGTTAGAATGGCTGACCCATATTTGAATCATATTAAATATTTTGAAATCCACAAGGGAACATAAAAGAGGCATCACTTCTCTATATCCAGTATGCTCATTGACTCTCAGATGATAGAAAGTAGATTTAGCTTCTGATTAGTAATGAAAATAATCAGTTTGGATACAAGAAATCCATCACACACACCCTGCATCCCAACCTCTGCCCCAGCCCAGAGCCCCCTCCCACATTCCGAACCCCTCAGCCCCGAGTCCCCTCCTACACCCCAATCCCTCATCCCCAGCCCCACATCAGAGCCCGTCCTCTCCCAGCTGGAGCCCTCACCCCCCCACCGCACCCCAATCCCCTGCCCCAGCCCGGAGCCCCCTCCCACACCCTGAACCCCTCATTTCTGGCCCCACCCCAGAACCTGCACCCCCAGCCCAGAGCCTGTACCTCCTCCCACATCCAACCCCCCTGCCTCAGCCTGGAGTCCAATCCCATACTCCGAACCCCTCGGCTCCACCCCCCAGCCCAGAGCCCCCTCCTGCACCCCAAACCCTCATCCCTGGCCCCAGAGCCTGGACCCCCAGCCAGAGCCCTCACCCCTTTCACATCCCAACCCATTGTCTCAGCCTGGAACCCCCTCCCGCACTCTGAACTCCTCATTTCTGGCCCCACCTCAGAGCCTGCACCCCCAGCCCTCGCCCCCTCCTGCATCCCAGCCGCCTGAGCCAACCCAGTGAAAATGAGTGCGTGAGTGAGGGTGGGGAGAGCGAGTGACAGAGGGAGGGGGCGGGGCCTCAGAGAAGGTGTGGTGCATGGGCGGGGCCTCGGAGGAGGGGCGTGGAAAGGGTGTTCGGTTTTGTGCGAGTAGAAAGTTGGCAACATATCACCCATCAATGGGATGCAATGCAACATCGGTTTAACAGCATACAGTAGCATTACATGACAGGTTATGACAGGAAATGAAGGATACCATATTGAATTGAAACCACAGGGGAAATATACACAGAATGCATGTTATTATACAAGTTGAAATATGGCCTGAACTCTAAGCCTGCCACTGGATCTTAATGGCCTAAAGGTTGTTGGTTTACATTTCTTCTGAAAACCAGAACTTCCCAACCCCTTGGTTGGGATATTACTTCTGTTCTGCAGGGGGAAAGGTGCCATCTACTGAATCACTTGTGTGCGTCCGGCAGCACCATGTGATTTCTCGATGCCCTTCCTTCCAACTACCACCATACCCAACTCTGTTTTGCATGGGACATCTAGTGAGAACATAGGCCATGACTGTAGCTGGTACAGCAGAAAGAGAGGTATACTATGCACTTAAATTGTTATAATCCCTTGAGAGCATTGTTGGAGTGACCCCTGCTGGTGGATGAAAACTGTTTGTGATATTGACTAGCTTCAAAAGATACTTAAACACCACTCTACTCAGTCTGAAGGAGGGTCAGAAGAGGGAGAAATAGGGGGAATCCCAGAGGGCTGTCTCAGAAATAAAAGGCTTCTTTTACTTTTGTCACTGACCTACAAAGTTATGCTGAGATTGTTTTTTCTCAGAATGACAAAATAAGTTTCAACTTGAAAATAATAAACCTACTTACAGAACAGGAGGGATACGATGCGTTTTTCTGATTAAAGTAGATGCATCAGACTGCAACACAGAGAAATAAAATTTAGTTTTATCTTGGTTTCAGACTGTAGAGCTCCGCATTTAGTACTGCTCTTGTGCCAATCTGTTCCTCACAGCCCAACACGGCGTGTGTTCCTTATAATCATTCGTTGCCCAGTCCCCACCCCATTAAACCACATGCCTGCAGGAGCTTTGTTGTCAGGATAAAGGTTTTAAATCTCACACTACTTGTACATCACGTTCAGCAAAATTATGAAAGGAAGGAGTTGCTGAAAGGAGAATCAATGACAGGAACTGCCAGAATCATTTTCATTCAAGCTGTGATGTGGCTAATGTGTGTAGAACATTCAAGGTCTTTTCTGCTAATAGTTGTTAATGTGTTCTGTTTCTTCTGTGAATTTCCATTCATCGATTTTTCAGGCCGGAAGGGATTATAATCATGGAGCCTGATCTTCGGCATGATACAGGCCACAGATTTTCACCAGTAATTCCTGCAGAATTAGGGTATGTCTACACTACGAAATTAGGTTGAATTTATAGAAGCCGGTTTTATAGAAATCTGTTTTATACAGTCGATTGTGTGTGTCCCCACATAAAATGCTCTAAGTGCATTAAGTCGGCGGACCGCGTCCACAGTACCGAGGCTAGCGTCGACTTCCGGAGCATTGCACTGTGGGTAGCTATCCCACAGTTCCCGCAGTCTCTGCCGCCCATTGGAATTCTGGGTTGAGATCCCAATGCCTGATGATGCAAAAACAGTGTCGCGGGGGGTTCTGGGTACATGTCGTCAGGCCCCTCCCCCTCCATCAGAGCAACGGCAGACAATCGATTCGCGCCTTTTTACCTGGGTTACCTGTGCAGACAACATACCACGGCAAGCA
Organism: Emys orbicularis; assembly: GCF_028017835.1. Classification (NCBI taxonomy): domain Eukaryota; kingdom Metazoa; phylum Chordata; order Testudines; family Emydidae; genus Emys; species Emys orbicularis. Next base: position 126,939,199 of record NC_088683.1, read on the forward strand.
CGGAGCCCGCTCAGCTCAGCTCACCGTCACCATATGTCATCTGGGTGCTGGCAGACGTGGTACTGCATTGCTACACAGCAGCAGCTAATTGCCTTTTGGCAGTAGACGGTGCAGTATGACTGGTAGCCGTCATCGGCTATCTGGGTGCTGGCAGACGTGGGGCTGCATTGCTATACAGCAGCAGCTCCTTGCCTTCTGGTAGTAGATGTTGTATTACGATTGATATCTGTCATCATCATATTCCTCAGTGAGTTCGATCAGAGGCACCTGGGCAGACATGTTTTGTCTCCTGGAGATTCAGTCCTGCCAGCAGTCCTATTGAACTGTCTTGACAACGATGGCTAGCAGTCGTAGTACAGCATCTTCTGCCAAGCACTCAGAAGATGCCGATGGCTATCAGTCATGCTGCACTGTCTGCTGCCAGCTTAAGATGTAAAAAATAGATGGACCAGATTTGTTCTGTATTCATTTGCTTCCCTCTCCCTCCGTGAAATCAACGGCCTGCTAAACCCAGGGTTTTGAGTTCAATCTTTGGGGGGGGCATTCTGTGCGACAGTTGTTTGTGTTTCTCCCTGATGCACAGCCACCTTTGTTGATTTTAATTCCCTGTACCTATAAGCCATGTCGTCACTCGCTGACAGGGATGACTAAAAAAACAAAAAAACACGTAAAAAAAAAAACACGTGGGGCTTGTACTCACCGGGCCACGCTCCTAGTCTTTGGCGGCGGGTCCTTCACTCGCTCCAGGTCTTCGGCGGCACTGAAGGACCCGCCGCCAAAGTGCCGCCGAAGACCCGGAGCGAGTGAAGGACCCGCTGCCAAAGACCTGGAGCGCTGCCGGGTGAGTAAAAATTTAAAAGGTGCCTCTAGCCAGGGAAGGGATTCTCTGCCACTTGCCCCCCACTCTGGGCGGCCCTGCCACTGGGCGCGGGGCCCTCTTAGGCGCGGGGCCCGATTCAGGGGAATTGGTGGAATTGGCCTAAAGCCGGCCCTGGCTCCTGGAGGCCAATAACGTCGAATTCCGTCCACACTACCCCAAATCCAACCCGCAAAGGCCGATTTTAGCGCTAATCCCCTTGTCGGAGGTGGAGTAAAGAAACCGGTTTAAAGGGCCCTTTAAGTAGAAAAAAAGGGCTTCGTCGTGTGGACGTGTCCAGGCTTAATTCGATTTAATGCTGCTAAATTCGACCTAAACTCGTAGTGTAGACCAGGCCCCATTCTTTCCTACTATGTTAGAGAACACTTTGGGGTTCAATAACTCATGTTCAGAGTAGAGTAGATCTTTTAGAAAGACATCCTACCTCACTTTAAAAGCTATAAGTGATGATGAATTTGTCACTTCACTTGGGAAGCTGCTCTAATCATTAATTACCCTCCCTTTTAAAAAGTTGAGGTTTTATTTCTGATTTGAATTTTTCTAGCTTCCCGTCTGTTCCCTATTAACACAATGGGTATGTGATCTATTTGTGTGGAGGGTGAGAGAGCAAGGAGGGTGGAGTAGGAAATGAAAATACTAAAGTGTTTCAATCAATCACATTCCACAAACCGGGTCTGACTGTTTTCTCCCACCCCCTCTTTATAAACGAGATTCACTGAAACGATTTTTCAGAGATCAATACTGATGCCGGGGATTTTTTAAATGATACAAACACAGCTATATTAAAACATAAATCATTCTGACTTTCCATTTAAGACTCAGTTGTATTTGTTTATATAAGAAGAATAAGCTGTCAGACAATTTGCTTTTTGTGAAGGTAGTTACCAGTGGATGATACCAAAATGACATCTCTGGAAAAGGAAGTGTTATTTATCCTAAGACTAGGCATAGCATGGGCCATAGCCCTCCTCCAATCGGCCTCAACACACCCGACCTCTGGATGTGACAGGATATGGTGCTGTGTGCCAGTCTACACCAGTTCAGCCTTCGGCCTGTCTGCTAAGCCTGCCAACAAGGGTGCCAATTAGTGAGATACAAATGTTTTAACGGATGGTTGTTTGAATTTTTATTTGATTGTCTGCTGAGGGTGGATGACAGAGCAGAGAAGAAAGGAGGAAAATGTGGAAAGGGGGAAAGACTAGCCCAAGACAAGACGGAGAGGCTAAACTAAGAGAGGAGGCAGAAGGTTCCAGTTATTTCCATATCTTACCTCTTTTTTTCTCTCCTATGCTCCTTTTCTTATGCCCTTTGTGAAAGGCCAGTAAGAGATGCAAGGAGCGACTTCCAGCTGAGACAAGTTTAAAAACACACCAGCTATCACTCAACCTATTGGATTTTGGTCAAATTGCTGCCCACAGATTCCAGGGTCCTAGCTGAAGTCTCTACTACAGCAATGTGCAGGGTATTACATTGGAGCATCACTGAGTTTAGAACTATTTAAAGCCGGAGTCTGAGTGCTCTAAAATCGGCAGTTACTTGGATTGATTTGAAACTCGGTGCGCCTCAGGGGTGGCATGGTAAGGTTAATGGTCCAGATTTGGCATCATTTTACCCAGGGGTTCCTGAGATTCAGGTCAATCACTAGCAATGGGAGGGCTAGCTCAGTGGTTTGAGCATTGGCCTGCTAAACCCAGGCTTGTAAGTTCAATCCTTGAGGGGGCCATTTAGGGATCTGAGGCAAAAATCTGTCTGGGGATTGGTCCTATTTTGAGCAGGGGATTGGACTAGGTGACCTGAGGTCCCTTCCAACTCTATGAAAACAGCCTTTTCTTAAGGTTCAGATTCTAGCAATGTGTTTTTGCCCAGAACTGGGGATCAAATCCAGGCTCTGATCCTGTCACAAAAGAGTCTCAGTCACTCAAAAGTTACCCCCACCTCATGCATGGAATTCACTTCCCCTTTGGGGGAGTCAAATTGAAAATGGTATTCAAGAAAGTTTAGCTGTCTATTTAGGAGGGTGCCTAACATTCGAAAGCTCATACACCAAACGGATTACACTGTGCACATGTGGACAGACTAGCCATAGCCACTGATCCCAGCTAGTGGCTGATTTTGTTTGATGTAGGGCAGGAAGCTGGAAACGTGCTCTTGGCATTTTCCCAAAAATCTGTCTGTCAGGGTTTTCTTTAAGTTTGGGGGAAATATAATCAAGCTATTTGTGAAAATAAACTAAACTAAATATGTGAATGCTTGCTGGGATGGGAGGGGGATTAGGGGACAAAAGTGGGGCCACAGCAAGGGGAGAGGGATAAATGAGAATGGGTGGTAGGAGAGGGGAGAGGTGGGACTCTGGGAAGGGCAACATGGGGTAATGGCAGAGGCCCTCCTGCCCACCAACCCCACATTCTTCCCTCCTCAGTATCTGCCGGGATCTTGGGATGAGGCGAGGGAACTGCCCCTCAGGCATCACTGTACAAACGCATAGTGAGAGACAGTGCCTGCCTGAAGAGAATTAATCTAAATAGACAAGAAGTCAGAAGAAGAGTGGGAGGGGAAACAGAGGCTCAGAGGTGAAGAGGCAGAGCTGGAAATAAACCACACTGCTCAAGTTTTTTTTACCAATACCCTTCCTTCCCTTCCCCCTGAAATGATCTGAAATACAAACACAGAGTTGCACTAGGAGACCAGCCTTTTTTGGTCACATGACTCAGGGTTGCTTTTTAGTATATGATGGGGAAGGGGTAGGCATTATAGCTCAACTGCATCTGTCTAGGTACTCATATTGCCCTCACCACTGTAGTATCCGAGCACAAGCATTACACCTCTGTAAGACAGGGAAGAATTATCCACATTTTACAGGGGAACCAAGGCACAGGGAGATTAAGCTACCTGACCAAGGTCCCACAGAAAGTCTGTGGCTGAGGCAGAAATTGAACCTAAGTCTGTTGAATTCCAGCCCAGTACCTCTTTGCTAGGTCATCCTTCCTCCAGGAGGCAATTGTGAGCCAGAGTTTATTCCTGGACTGCACCAGGTTATAAAATGACCTGCTATCTGGTACCCTTTTTGGTAGGGAGTGGATAGGTGCCTAGAAATTCAGGCATCCCTCATAATAGAGGGATGGAATGTCTTCTTTGATGATGCATGCACCATAGCTAATTTAGAGGCACAGAACTGGGGAGGAAAACTGCAGAAGTGCTTCTCTAATATTCACTGACCATAGACTTTGTTAATGGAGAGTGAAGGTTGCTGGGTAATACTTTGTGCCCTTCCAGAACACGGAGTTAAGCAAAACTCAAATATCTGGAAACCAGGCACTGAAGGAGTTAAGATACATGCCCATGCAACCATAACTCCAGCCTCTTTCAGCAATGCCCCAATACACCATGACACATTCTTGCACTCTCCCTTTGCACTGTACTGAACAGGAGCTGCACTGCCCTACACTCAAACACTTTGCCTCCTGGCTCCTCCAGAGAAGGAATCCCATCTATCCTTTTATAAACCCTTTACCCTTCCCCATGAGATGCCATCTAACACTAGACTTTCACTTACCCTTCATTAAACTCACAAACCACACTCATCTCCCACCCAACTGCTGACAGTCTCCATGGCAAGGAGACTCTGTGCCCCACTACTAGCACAGCTGATAGTATACAACATGAGGCATACTGGATCTCTCAAGCTACACGTGCCCCTATTTCCTTTATTACTCATGGGGGGCAGGGAGAAGGGCTCTGTCACGGGGTTCCTTCACCACTGCGGTGCCTCCTGCTGGCTGTCATGGGGATTAGCTCTGCTAGCTGGTGTGCCCTCTCCTGATGGTGCCTCTCCTGTTGTCATCACTGCCTCTGCAGACCTGCCTCCATCCAAGTGCTGCAGCATCCTCTTCCTGACTCAGCCCTCTGGTCATGTCACTGTTAGTGTTTTTCCCCTTCCCGGGGTGGGGGAGGGGAGGTGAGCTCTATCATTTCTAGAGTCTGGCCACCTCCCCACTGGCGAGTTGGGCAGGGGGGACCCGTGTCCACCCACTACTCAGTGTCCTGGCCCAGGGACCCCATAGCTATCAGCCTCCTGCTGCCTCTACCAACTGCTCACCAGTGCTGCTTCAAATTCCCTGGGCCACTTCCCCGCAGCCCCAGCACCTTCTTCACCCTTTTCCCAGGGCCTCAAGCCTGCAAGTCCCAACAGCCAATCAGGAGCTCTCTCTCTAGCTCCCTTGGTATCTGTTAGCAGCTGCCCCGTCTGAGGTGCTGTCCTACAGGAACCCAGCCCTCTCCCTTAGGATCCTGGCAGCAACTGAACTACTCTGCCCTGCAGCTCCCTTTTATATCAACCTACTGGATGCTGATTGGCTGTTTCTCGCAGCCCCTCTCCTATTGCCTGCTCCCTGCGCAGCCTCCCTAGGCTGCTTTTAATCCCTTCTCTGGCAGTGTGAGTGAATGCCCCATCACACACCTTCCTCCTCAAGACCACCACCCGGGGTGGGGGTATTACCTCCCCTGCTTCCCTTGCAGCTGGGTTCACAGGATGTTCCTCTCCTGACTTAGGTTTCCCACTAGGTAGAGCAACTTGCCCTTTTCCTCCATGGTGTCCCTGAATTTCCCTTTCTGCGCTTCTGTGTCCTCTTGCGCTACTTGCAAGGCCAGCTCAGTGGTTTTAAGTTTCTCCCCTAGCCCAGGCCCTTGCTTTGCTGGCTCTCCCAGCACCCCTTCTCCTATGGTCTGAGTTCCCAGCTCCCCCTGATTGGTCTCTGCACAAGTCCCCACATCCTTCAGCTGGACATTTAAGGGTCTCTTCCTTCTCTCCCATTTCTCTCTTTTTTGGCCCCATTGGCCTTCTCCATTGTCCTGGTGCATCCCCTTTGGGTATCTGGCACCTCTTTCTGGTCCTTTCTGGATCCTTTCCCCTTCTCCTGGATCGGGTCCTACCTCTGGGGGTACTGCCTCTTCACATGCCCTAGTTCCCCACAGATGAAACAAGTGTCCCGCCTTCCTGTTCTCTTCACAGGTCAGGGACCTTGGGGTTTTCCTACTTTTTTTCCCTTGGAGCTAGACTTCCTGTCATCCCAATAATGGCACTCTCTCTCAAAGTGTCCCCGTTGCTCACAAGTGTAACACCACCCTGCTTGGGCTTCTAGCATCCTGACCCTGGGGCCTCGCTTCTTGCCTCAGGCTTCCTGGCCCCTGCTCACCTGCTGGAGGATCTTGAGCAAACAAACAGTGTTGCTTTTCAGCCAGCTACCTCGGGGATTCCTGCAGATATCTCTGTGCTTCCCACTGTAGCTGCTGGTTCTTCAGCATCTACATCATTAGGTCCTGGATCCCCCTTGGTTGCTCTTCAACCCTCTTCAGTGCGAGCGGCAACTCTGAAGTCCAGCCTCAGGCTTCCTGGCCCCTGCTCACCTGCTGGAGGATCTTGAGCAAACAAACAGTGTTGCTTTTCAGCCAGCTACCTCGGGGATTCCTGCAGATATCTCTGTGCTTCCCACTGTAGCTGCTGGTTCTTCAGCATCTACATCATTAGGTCCTGGATCCCCCTTGGTTGCTCTTCAACCCTCTTCAGTGCGAGCGGCAACTCTGAAGTCCAGCCTGGGAAGCTACACATGCCTTCCACCAAAAAGGCCTCTGCCCATGGCAGCTACATTGTCCCTTTGCCCCAGGTGTCTCTTCTATAGCCTTTCCCATTCCCCTTGTATCAGGGGTAGCTGTTAAACAATATGAGTCGCTCACTCAATCCCCTTTCCTCAGGGGTAGCCGAATGCCCACATTCTCCACCACGTGTCACACCCTCCCCTGATGATGCCTCGCCTGTCGTCATCCCGGCCTCTGCAGACCCATCTCAGTCCAAGTACTGCAGCATCATCTTCCCGACTCAGCCCTCTGGCCATATCACTGTTAGTGTTTTTCCCTTTCCTGTGTGGGGGTGAGGGTGAAAATCTCAGTTCTAGAATCTAACCACTTCCCCAGTGGGGAATGAGACCCAGATCCACCCACTACTCCGGGTCCCGACCCAGAGACCCTTTAGGTAGCAGCCTCCCACTGACTCTCCTTAACTTCTCACCAGTACTGCTTCAAATTCCCTGGGCCACTTTTCTGCGGCCCCAGAACCTTCTTCACCCTCTTCCCAGGGCCTCGAGCCTGCAAGTCCCAGCAGCTGGCCAGAGCTCTCTCTCTAGCTCTCCCAGTACCCACTACCAGCTGCCCTGTCTGAGAGGCTACCCTCCTGCAGCCCTCTAGGAACCCAGTCCTCTCCCTTGGGCTCCCTGCAGCAACTGAACTGGTCTTCCCTGCAGCTCACTTTTATATGAATTGGATGCTGATGGCTGTTCCTTGCAGCCCCTCTTTTATTGGCTGTTCCCTGCACAGCCTCCTAGGCTGCTTTTAACCCCTTCTCTGCCAGTGTGGGGCAGATGCCCCATCACAGGCTCACACACACATCTCCAGAGGGGCACAGCCCTCCACATCACCTCATATTACAATCACAGCTTTCAAGCTGTTCCAACTAATTCCTCCACCATTCAGTGCAGCTACACCTAACACAGTGAATGCAGCTGGAGTTACTCCTGGGGGAATTCTGCAGCACTGTGCACATGCATAATTAATGAGCCATGCATATTTTTAATGTTTTGTGCAGAAAAAAAGCTTCTGCCAGAAAGTTGCTGCAGTCCCGCCTTTTGCCCACCAGAGGGCACTGTGGTGATAGAACAAAGCAGCAGCTTCTGGTGAGCTAGGGAAGAGAAAGACTGCAGTGCCTTTTTCACAGCGCCTGTCGGGCCAGGTCAGGAGACAGGGGCTATGAGGAGACAGATAGCATGGGGCTGCTGGGGGGTTAGACAGAGGCTCAAAAGGGCTAGTGGGGGAGGACAGACTGGGGAAAGGAGCTGAATGGGAGTGGAGGCACAGAGCCACAGGGGGGAGGGAGGTGCAGGGCCACATAGGGATGGGGGAGTGGGTGTGGAGGAACACATGTGAACAGGGAGTGCAAGGACACATGGGGGTGCAGGGACACATGGGAACAGGGGCAGATGTGCCTGACTGAACGGGAGAGCTAGGAGTCAGCCAGGGTCTGCATGGGAGAAACTTCCTAACAATCCCTTCCCACCCACCCCCCAAAAACTGTTCCATACTTTTCCCACCCATACCCAACAACCCTCCAAGTTCACACCCAGACTCCTTCCCAGCAATTACTTCCCTCTCCCTCAGCTTCTCCATTACCCATGACTCCCCCAAGCCTTTCTCTGATTCTGAGGGGCACGGGAAATACGGTTCTATATTGTAGTTTAAATGAATTAAACTGTATTAATATGCCTAGTAAGGAATCTATTTATCAAAAAACATTTCCTGAATCTTTTTTGTTGTCTGTATTGTTAGTCGTACTTGCTGATAGGTATTTTGAAATAAATGAGCAAAAATAATTGAAACTGGTGTGATTATATTGTGTTATTTTGACAAATAAAAAATGCAAAAAATTGAAAATATTGTGCACAGAATTTTTATTTTTTTCACGCAGAATTCCCCCAGGAGTATGGAGTGAATGCAGATAATTCTCAGTGGCTATTGTGGCTCCAGGGAGGCAGAGGAGGTGGAGAGGCCATGTACCTTAATTCTATTTCCTCATTTTCAGAAGTTTGAGTTTTGTTGAACTTGATATTCTGCAAGGGCACAATGTACCATCGGGCAACCTTAACACTGTTAAGAACATTTTTTGTCAGTGAATAATTAGTGGATCCAGCCACTGGTTTAGACTCCAATATTTGGTTAAGTTCACTGTTATATGTGGCCACTAGGTGGCGGACAGCATCCTAATTTCTTGTACTTCTGGGAGGCCAGGGCTTGCACTAAGTCTTGCATAGTGCCATACAGTGCAATCAGCTGTGCACGGCTGCAAAGAGAAGAGGGATGTGTTACTACACCCAACCATGCATAGTTATTTTTTAACCTATCCAAAAGAAGCCCAATTAGTTTGCAAAATAAATGCAGCACTATAGATGCAATCAAAGCCACCAAAAGTAACATCCCTACATTGGATACCACAACAAACAACAGCCACTGCCACACAACCACCACCTTGCTGGAGGAAAATTGTCAGGGATTCTAAAATATTAAACACATACTTGAAAAATTTCAACACCAGACAGAACTTTAATATTATTTCAATGTTCAATTGAAAGTACTTCTTCCTTATCCTGCTCCAGTCAACCGACCTAACGGTATTTAGTTGCAGTCTATTGTCAGCCAATTCACAATACCTTTTGAGCACCCTGGGAAGTTTTAAAGGTGAACTGTAATTTGTTGTCTTTATAATTTATACACAATTTCATTTTTTTTTATTATTACTATTACCTTGCCACTGTTGCCAACTCTTGTGATTTTATTGCACATGCCATGATATTGCGTGTTTTTCTTATACCACCAGTTCCAGGAGTAATATGAACACATCAGTATTTCAGCTTTCATTTAAAAAAAGTTTCTTACCTCCTGGTTGCAGACAAAAGCTTGAAAATATGAATCATAAAAGCTAAAACACCAGCAGACAAATTTTAAAAACTCAGTTATTTTTAAAATTTCATGATTTTTGAATGCTTGGAGACTGGCAATACTGCACTGGAAACATCAACTCCTCATTTCCCTACTTTTTTGCCTGAGGATCTTGACATGGTCAAATTGTGATATCAGCTGAGCTGTAGTTCGTTGTTTCCCCATCTGGTTGAATCGACACTAGCAAATTTCATTGCCCTAAACTTACCATAGGTACAGCTCCACTGGCATTAGTAGTCATGGAATTCACAGTACAGGCAGGATTCTGGCATTTTTACCAGCATTACAGCCATGAAGTTTGCTAGCATAGAGAAGCCCCTAAGGACTCTAAAAATGAAGCATCCCCTTCGCACCCATCCCCTCAGATTTTGGGAGGAGAAACTGCAGCTCAGGTTACAGCCTAGTGTGACATTAAGGTCCAAAGTACTTGCTAAACGTGCTCCAGCAAAGAGGGAAGCTAGGAACTGATCATTTGAATATAAAACGCAACCAGACATTTAAAAATCAAAACAATCATTGAGATAGTCCTTATATGTCATAAAAAAGAGTAAAGTACAAGAACAATTTGTTTCCTATTTTGTAGGTCATCTTTAAAGCCTTATGCCAGAGAGAATAGTATTCCATCCATTACCACTCATGTAACGTGGTATATGTCATTATTTGTATTGTGGTAGTACCTAGGAGCCCCAATCATGGACCTGGACACATTGTGCTAGTTGCTACAAACACAGAACAAAAAGACAGTCGGTCCATGACCCACAAAATAATAATACAATTTTTCAAGGTTTCCAGCTAGTTGAAAGCCAGTCATGGGATAAATTTTTCCAGAACATCCAAGTTACCTAGTAGCCTAAGTCCCATTTTCAAAAGTTAACACTTAACTTTATCCAGCCAGGTCATGTTTGTAGGACTATTTCTAGTTGCAGAGTGAGATGCCATTTGAGCTAGCTCCTGGCAGGCAGTAGTGCCAGCAATCACCGGCCAACAAAGAGGTGGGAACAACATCTGTTGCAGCAGCAACTAGAACAACTTATTAGCAATCTGGGTTGTTACAGCAGCCCAGTAGCAGCTCAGTGAATTGCTGTGTGGGGATCAGAGTTTGGGTTTGACACCAGGTCCTATGCTCCTGCTGCATCAACAGGTGCAGAAAACATTGGAGAGGCCACAAATTCAGTCTCTGCAAGAGGATGGGGAAGAAAACTGTTCACATGGGTTGGCAGCAAGTCCAGTAAAAAATAAAGATGAATTCCACAGGGAACTAGCCTTCCTGAGCTGCCCCAGCTGGAAAAACACCTGGCTCTGGGAATATGGAGAGGAAAAGAGGGAATTTTCATTCTGAGTTGAGCTAAGAGGCAAATACAGAAGGTGGAAGTTGAGATAAGGATTATTGTTCTGAAAAATAAGCGGTTCATTATTTACAAATGGATATCATACACGATTCTCTAGAGCGAGCCATTTGGTGATACTCTAGGGATCTACAAAAGAATCAAGTGACAGTGTGCATAATGTGTAACTTCCTGACTGATGGCAGCAGAAATCACATTCAGAATAGAGTTTAATGAGTTTCTGGTTCCATTAGCTTTATTTACAATAAATTGTGTTGTTCAAAATGGCAGAACATAAATCAACCATCTCAAACCTTCTGGATGTATGAGGGTGGTTTGTGTTATTTATCTGAGCTACTAGTCATGGATGGAACAAAGAGACCTCTTTCCCCTGACCCCAAGTAAAATTTTACTTGTTTTGTACACAGACTGACAAGTGGGGAAGTTTGCCTGCTAAGGACTCCCAGGGAGATACTTAGTTTTTCCAGGTTTCTGGGTGGGGGCTCAAGCCAGTGGTATCTGCTAACTGTTAACGGAACTTCTGGACATTTGAAGCCAGCCCTCATTGCTGTGAAAGAGCAGCAGCAGAACTCACAGGTCAAGATTTTTTTTAAAAAATGTGAGACTAAAATGAAGCTCAAACCCATATTTGGGCACATGTGGTGAAATGCTGGCCCATGGGAGTCCATGTAATTTTTGCCATTGAGTTCACTGGACCAGCATTTCACCACTCATTTTTCAAGAGTAATGAGTACTCAGCAGCTCCCATGGACTTTGGAGGGTTGTTTTGTTAAGACCTCCAAACTTCATATGTTCATCCAAAGTCTCCTTCTCTCTTGGTATGTTACATTAAACTGGAAAACAAACAAGATCATTTAAGCTGACCATCAAAAAAACCTGATATATAAAAGGTAGAAACAATCCTTCAACATTCCTAATAGGATGGACAAGAAAACTTAATAGGTCTTTCCCAGCTCTAATTTCTATTGTTCTAATAACTAAATAGGATTTATTTTATTTGCAAAGCATATTTGTGTTTGCTTATTTGGGAACATAGTAGTTAATTTCAGGTGCTGCATGAATAATTTATTATCCAGATGCACAGAATTAAAAGTGGTTTAAAAGCTATTCTTCTAAAAGAAAATTAAATACATAAATCCACTAATTGTGCAGTCTACCTAGCATTAAAAACTGATGAAAAGCCAGACAACTTAAAATGCCTTTACCCATGATTGTAACAGTACATAAAGCAATACAGTTGTCATACCAATGATTTTAATCCCTACTTGCAAAATACTGAAGTAGCCTTTGGCTGCAGAGATTATTATGAAGCTATAATGTTGTTAGCCGCTGGATATACAAAGGAGGATTTTATGTATTGCAGCAAAGTGAGCAAAAAAAATTCTTTAATTGTAGATTTTGAAAAATAGCAAAGTTGCAGGTGACATTTTGACCATGTGGCCAAAAAAACCTGGTGAAAAGCATGGAAGAAATTCCTAAATGGAGAGAATAGAAAACATCTTTGGGGACAGTGTGTAGATAAACAATCTGAGCCTCGCTAGTGACAGACAGAGAAGAATTATTTAAATGGGATTGTGAATGAATGGATGGTTTAGGGGGTTAATGAATGGATAGAGAGGCTTCAGTTTTTAGATAAATGCTTCAAAGCCAGGCGACAGTGTAACGAAGAAAAGTCGTTATGTATGTCTTTTAGCTAAAAAGATTTCAGAGTTGTCATTCCTGCACTTTTCATGAACACTAGATTCAACATAAAAATTAACTAGAAAATTAAATAAAGGAAAAGGAAAATCCAAGTGATATACAGAAAATACTATTATTTAATATTCTGGGAATACCACAGTTGAAGGCCCCAAATAGGATCAGGTCTCACTACATTGTGCAGCGATAGCAAGATATTCCCTGCCACCAAAAAGCTTATAAGCTAATAATGGCAGTTTGCCAAATATAACTCCTTAAATTCATTATAACAAAATGGAAATAATGGTACTCACCTTCTTGTAAGTTGCTTTGAAATTTACTGATGAAAAGTACTATATAAGATCTAGGTATTATTTTGTACAGAAAAGCTATTTTTGAGGTTTAAAATGTGTGATTAATAGCTTTCTTTCCCTCTCAATTTAAAGTCTGTACAGTTGGACTCATGACAACTAAGGCACCTGGTTTTCAAGTAGATGGCTACAAAAAATTGCCAATACACATTTTCAAATTCTCTAAATATTTGCAGAATAGTTGTTTGTAAATTGTGGCACGTACTGTATACATGGTGTGGTGTGCTATTGTATAACGGATTTATTGACACAGTCTGGGGATCACCTTAACACCCTAAGGGCTTCCCATTTCTGAGCAAACTTGTGCTGATAAACCCTTTATGACTGCCCCATCTTACCTTCTTTAACAAGCAAATCCTGCAGAGACTGAAGCCCCAGCTTTAAACAGGAGAGAAGTCCTAACATGTACATCCGTCTTTGCCAGATTGGACTCTCAGTTTTTATTCAGGCAAACTCCCATTGACCTACAACTGTGTAGGGGCCTGAGCTACAAAATCTGGATCCATATCTATATTTCACTGAAGTTCATAAAACAGAGAGATCAAGGGATTTGAGATGAGCCGCTCTAATTTAATGCTACAGTTGATTTGCCATATAAGTCTTCCAGATGAGTTGGACTGCAGCGAGACATAGCTGCTGCTGGCATTTAAGTTAATAAGTAGAGCTGGTTGAATAATAGTCATTGAATAATTTATTTGATGAACTTCAGAATATTTTTAATTAAACTATCTGCAAGTGATGTTTTTCATTTTTCACACAGCAAATGCTGGAGGTGCCACATTTGTATTTACAATCTCGGAGTGCAGTAAAAGCAATTGATTTTAGGAAGATGTCTTCAACAGAACATCTCTGTCCATATGATCCTTCGTTTTACCATACATTTTAAGTAATATTGTATTTTCATTTGGGAGGAACCTGGGCTGTAACATAAATAAATGTATTTTAAGGGATACAATGGTAGCCAAGAAAATAAACACATCTGGCAGTTCTTGAGAGAATTGACTTGGCTATGGAAATGAGTATTTGGGTGCCCTTAGGAAGAAACACCTATTAAATGAAATGACAGCTTGGATACATGGAATATAATCTCTCCCTTCATGGAAATTTAGGCTTCATTTTATAACAACATTTTAAGGCCCAGCTTTAGCACTGTGTAAATTCCACTATTAAATTATCTGTTCAGTTGATTGAAATGTAATAGAATCCTAGAAATTAGGTCATTCCCTCATCCTGTTAGGGCAGATGGTTCCTATAGCATATGGTCTAGCAGAGGTGGAACCACGTAAGTAAATCTGGGGAGAGGGGGAGAACTAGAAGTGCACATGGGTAAAATCTGCAACCATCTTGAGAGGGACATCAACAAAGGGTAAAAGACTGGCAAGGAAGGGGTGGAGAGAGACACATCCTTCTTTATTCCAGTCCATGTGGCTGCTATTCTAATACTTCATTCAATCCAGTATTCAGTGACTCAAGCAATGGGACTTTCATGACATTCCTTTTCAATCATCATAATTTCTTATTCTGTATATCAAGCTTTTAATGTTTGGAGGAGATGGATTCCACCCCTCCCCTCGCCCCCCCTCCCCCCCCCCCCATCTGCAGCCTCCTCATGCTCTTACCGATCAGGAAGGACTTGATAGGGGGTTAATCATAAACACTCTCCCTTCTTCTTCTCCTCTTATATCATCATCCAATGTATAATTTATTTAGCAGGGACAGTGTTGTGTAGTGGCTAGAGCACTGGACCAAGACTCAGGAGACCTAGGTTCAATTCATGGCTCTGGTACAGTCTTGCAGCATGACCTTGGGCAAGTCACTTCATCTCCCTGTGACTCATGGGGATAATGACCCCACTTTTCTAGAGTGCTTAGAAGTCTAAGAGGTAGTGTTGTGACAATCTATAACTTTTTCCTTCTTAGGAATTTACCATGGAAAGTAGGTCACTTTATTTTCATCAGAGAATGTTATAAACAGGTGCAAAAGAACAAAACAGACTAAATTAGCCCAAACAAAAAGTCATGCTGATATAATTCAAGGACTATGTTAAAATCATGCTTGGTAAAAACAGCAGACATGGAACCGACAATCAATGACAAGTTTAATTGGTGGACAAAATAATGGGTGGATGGGCTATTCCACCCACTACTTCCTTTCTGAAATCCAAAAGAAAGACTTTGAGGGGGTGCGGTAGGGGGAGGACAGACAGAGGTTAGTGGGGTAAGCTTCACCATCATGGCTGCCACTCCCACCATCTCCTGGGACTTCAGACCTTCATTCTAATCCTGAGGGACATCCTGACCAACTGGGTCAGAGAGAGGGATCCAGATGACTCCTCCACCCCTACCAGTTCCAGCTCAGTCCCAACCACCATCTGAAATAAAACAGGATCGACTTCAGCAGCAGCAGCAGCAGCAGCAACAGCTTCATCTCATCTCATCTAACTAACTTCTCTTTTTCCTCAAAAGGGCAGTTGCCACCATCTTTGGGCCCTCTGAGGCTGTCAAAGAAGTTGGGGGTGGGTTTTTCTGTCTAAAATCTCTCTCCAGCTAAAAGGAAAGAGAACAAGGACTGTGGCTGAGATGAAAGCCTTATTTAATACTTCACATTTCAAATTCTTTAACTCTTTTTCCTTCTTTTCTTTATCTTTACTAAAAGAAGGTTAAAAATTTGTAATGGTATGTTTGCCATAGTAAAAAGCAGGCTGAGGTCTCTGTATACCAAACCCCCATCCTTGTTTAACACTGTTTAATGTTGGACAGTGATTGGTTATATTAAAATATTTGGGCCCTTTATTTCATCTAAATACATACATACATCATCCCCCTCACAGGTAACCCTGGTGCCAACTCTTGGATCTGCAGGGAGTAAGTTCTCTCCAGTCCCCGAAAAACCTTTATCTGCTCCCTGCTGATAGACAGCTTAGAGTAGCTCCTGCTACCAATACTGCCTGCCTAAGTCTATAGTTACAGATGCAGCAGCATGGGTGGGTGGTAGAAGATGCTCAGTACCCTCAGAATGTAGGGAGATGCTTTGCAGCGGCAAAGAGGAAGCTTACTCCTTGCAGGTCCCAAGAGCTCTCTCATCATCGACCAGTCAGAGAGGGAAAATTGGGAAGAGCAGAGACTGGGCGAGTTAAAGCAAGCTATCGCCCCAGAACAGATGTGTGGCAGCAGAGCTGAAAACCCATAGTCTGCAAACTGCACTCCTCTGTCCCACACCCACTTGAGTGGAGCTGCTAAAAAGGAAGCATCTCAAGTCCCTCCTCCAAGACTCTAGAGTCAGACTGGCCAGGAGCTAGGCCCTGCCCCCACTCATCAGGGAGTCAACCCACTTAACTTCACCATAAAAGGCTCTCTCATTGGGGTGCTCTCTAGGACTATAGAGAAGAGCTGAAAATCCTACTGTCCTCATGGCATCTGAGATACTTTTCATCTTCTCCATTTATGGTGCCTATGGTAGTCTGCTCCTTCTTATGACTCAGCCCTCTAGCCAGGTCACTTTAAAGTCTCATGCCTTCTGGGGTACCAATGTCCTGTACAACAAGTGTCCCACACAATTCTAATAATCAACACAGCATCATCTGTCCATCCTGGGGTGCTCTGTAGTCCCACTCTTCTCTCAGAGTAGCAGGCTCCCAGACTTCCCCCAGCAGAACACAGAAAATCCCAAACAAATCAAGCCCAATTAAAGCAATCTCTGCCCAGCCAGGCTAGTGCTTTTAAGTCCCACCAGGTTCTCCCATGCTCCTTGTTCCTGTTGTGTAACACCAACGCCCAAGGCTGCTTCCCTTGGGCCATAGGCGCTGCCTCTGTGGGTGCTCCAGGGCTGGAGAGCACCCGTGGGGAAAAATTAGTGGGTGCTCTGCACCCACCGGCAGCCAAGCTCTCCTCATCCCCCCATTTCTCCCCCCCCCCCCCCAAGCACGCTGCATCCCCGCTCCTCCGCCTACCTCCAAGCGCTTGGTAGTGATTGGTTATATTAAAATATTTGGGCGTAGCAAGCTCCAGGAGGGAGGGGGAAGGAATGGGAACGTGGCGCGCTCAGGGGAGGAGGTGGGGATTTGGGGAAGGAGCTGGGGCGGGGACTTTGGGCAAGGGGTTGGAATGGGGGTGGGAGGGGACAGGGCAGGGTGGAGTCAGGGCAGGGCCGGAGGCAGATGGGGGTCGAGCAGAAGTCGGCGCCTATGCCTGAAGCCTTGTCCCTTTCCCAGGGCCTATCACTGGGGGCTAGCTCCTCTCCTACAGCTTCCCTGCGGATCATCTCCCAGAGTGTGGGAATTCTTCACAGACAAGGTCAGCTCCCAGACTGCTGCACTGGGCAGCACAGTATGGGGAGGTGGTGACCAGCCCTCAGTGGTGAAAGAACAGGTTAAGGACTATTAGAAAAGCTGGACATGCGCAAGTCCATGGGGCTGGATGCAATGCAGCCGAGGGTGGTGAGGGAGTTGGCTGATGTGATTGCAGAGCCACTGGCCATTACCTTTGAAAACTCGCTGCGATCGGGGGAGGTCCCACACGATTGGAAAAAGGCAAATATAGCGCCCACTTTTAAAAAGGGGAAGGAGGAGGATCTGGGGAACAACAGACTGGTCAGCCTCACCTCACTGCCTGGAAAAATCATGGAGCAGGTCCTCAAGGAATCAATTTTGAAGCAGGGTGGACAAGAGGAAGGTGAACAGGAACAGTCAACATGGATTCACCAAGGGCAAGTCATGCCTGACCAACCTGATTGCCTTCTATGATGAGATAACTAGCTCTGTGGATATGGGAAAAGTGATGGACGTGATATACCTTGAATTTAGCAAAGCTTTTGATATGGTCTCCCGCAGTATTCTTGCCAGCAACTTAAAAAAGCATGGATTGGATGAATGGACTATAAGGTGGATAGAAAGCTGGCTAGATTGTCGGACTCAACGGGTAGTGATCAACGGCTCGATGTCTAGTTGGCAGCCAGTATCAAGCGGAGTGCCCCAGGAGTCGGTCCTGGGGCTGGTTTTGTTCAACATCTTCATTAATGATCTGGATGATGGGATGGATTGCACCCTCAGCAAGTTTGTGGATGACACTAAGCTTGGGGGAGAGGTAGATAGGCTGGAGGGTAGGGATCGTATCCAGGGTGACCTAAACAAATTCAAGGATTGGGCCAAAAGAAATCTGATGAGGTTCAACAAGGACAAGTCCAGAGTCCTGCACTTAGGATGGAAGAATCCCCTGCACTGCTACAGGCTGGGGACCAACTGGTTAAGTGGCAGTTCTGCAGAAAAGGACCTGGGGATTACAGTTGATAAGAAGCTGGATATGAGTCAACAGTGTGCCCTTGTTGCCAAGAAGACTAACGGCATATTGGGCTGCATTAGTAGGAGCATAGCCAACAGATCGAGGGAAGTGATTATTCCCCTCTATTCGGCACTGGTGAGACCACATCTGGAGTATTGCGTCCAGTTTTGGGCCCCCCCACTGCAGAAAGGATGTGGACAAATTTGAAAGAGTCCAGCAGAGGGCAACGAAAATTATTAGTGGCCTGGGGCACATGACTTATGAGGAGAGGCTGAGGGAACTGGGCTTATTTAGTCTGCAGAAGAGAAGAGTGAGGGGGGATTTGATAGCAGCCTTCAACTACCTGAGGGGGGGTTCCAAAGAGGGTGGAGCTAGGCTGTTCTCAGTGGTGGCAGATGACAGAACAAGGAGCAATGGTCTCAAGTTGCAGTGGGGGAGGTCTAGGTTGGATATTAGGAAACACTATTTCACTAGGAGGGTGGTGAAGCACTGGAATGGGTTACCTATAGAGGTTGTGGAATCTCCATCCTGAGAGGGTTTTACGGCCTGGTTTGACAAAGCCCTGGCTGGGATGATTTAGTTGGGGTTGGTCCTGCTTTGAGCAGGGGGGTTGACTAGATGACCTCCTGAGATCTCTTCCAACCCTTATCTTCTATGATTTTATGAATTCTAACCCTCTCCCTTGTGGGTCCCGCTCCTGGATTTTCTCATGTAGCTTTCATTTCCTTTTTTTATGAGGAAGACCCAGCTCCTTCTCAGCTGGGTCTTATAACAGATCAAGCCTGACACCCTCCAGGATTGTCAAGATCGACTCAGCTCTCAGACTCCTGTTAACTCTTTGTTCACCTGTGTGGACAACCCACTCTTCCCCCCCACCCCCGCACTATCATCCTACACAAGATAAAAATCCGATAATGAGTAGCTGAAGGTATATATGTGAGAAATTGATAAGCTTCCTTGGTTTCCTCCTCGGGAATCAATAACTATTTTCACTTAAGTTTCTCACATCTGAAGAAGAGCTCTGTGTAAGGTCAAGAGCTTGTCTCTCTCACCAACAGAAGTTGGTCCAATGAAAGATACTACCTCACCCAACTTGCTGCTCTAATATCCTGGGCTAGGGTGACCATACGTCCCGTTTTGGCAAAACAATCCCTTTTCTAAGCCCTGTCCCAGCCGTCCTGACTTTTTTTTGGCAAAAGTTTGATCAGTTGGCAAGAGCAAATGGGGAAAATGCCCATTTTTGTCAAAAAAAGTGGGGTAGGGTGTGGTGCGGAGGAAAGTGCAGGGAAGGGCAAGCGGAGATGCCAGCCCCGTGCAGGGGGAGGCAGGGGTGGGGGGAGAGGAAGTGGTCCAGCGCACAGAGGGCTGGCAGGGTTCGAGTGACCAGTGATAGCCTTGGGGGGAGGGGAAGCAAGTTTCAAGAGACCAGTGACAGCCTAGGGCAGAGGCGGGTGGGCTTGGGCAACCAGCAACAGTCTCACTGGGGGAGGGGTTGGGAGAACGGCTGGAGTCAGCCCTGCAGGGGGGAGGGTCCCTCAGGCGAGTGGCTGGGGCTCAGGCCAGCCCCACGCGGTGTCCCATTTCCCTTTGGGAAATATGGTCACCCTACCTGGGACCAACACAACTAGACCATCACTGCATATTTTCACTTACTGCATGTTTCAAGAAATCCAAATCAGTATGCAGATCTGTGCTTCTTTTCTGGATCAAATGTCAAGAACAGTTTTCTCCCTGACCTCCCACTGTATACTCTATTTAGAAAGTAACTTTGGAGAAAGTTACAATCATAAAATTAAATCTTCACAACAGTGACGTTTCAAGATATTTCTGATGAATATATTCAAAATATATGCAATGCTATATTGAACATAATGTTTTGCTGAACATCAAGATTTATTGTCCCTTTGTTTTAATATGAGCTGAGATTTACCTCTAGGTTAATAAACTTTAATGTTCACTTAGGCCATAATCTAGCAAAACCTTTAAGCATGCATGGAACTTCAAGGGGACTATGTGCGTGCTTAAGTGCTTTGTAAGAGCAGGGTCTTAAATAGAAGTTCATATTGATTATTATAAGGTTACTTGTATGTGTTTACTTCCATATCAGTGCACAATACAGAGTCCTTTTTCTCAAAAAAATAAAAAGATGTTTGCATAGGCTATTGGTGACTTTTTTCTTTTCAAATCATCCTCACAGGAGCAAGTGTATAAATGCCTGTTTCTAGAATATTGCATGAGGAGGACTCAAGAAAGCACATGTATTCAGGTGTGAAATTAAACCAGCATATACACCTCTACCCCAATATAATGCTGTCCTCGGGAGCCAAAAAAAAAAATCTTACCTCATTATAGGTGAAACCACTTTATATCGAACTTGCTTTGATCCGCCGGAGTGCGCAGCCTGCCCCCCCCCCCCAGAGCGCTGCTTTACCGCGTTATATCTGAATTCGTGTTATATCGGGTCACGTTATATCGGGGTAGAGGCGTAGGTGAAAACATACTTCTCTTCAGCCAAGTTACAGATGGGGCAATATTTTACTCAGCGACACTAAAGAGTTACCATAAATTAATGGGTATTGATTAACGATAGTTAGGGTAAAGTCATAATAATTAAATTGCATTCAGTAATGTGTTACTAAATATATCTTATGTGCACTGATTAATGTCAATGATAGTATGCAACATAATGATGAGCCAGCAAAATACAGTTCAGAGGCGTCAGCATAAAATACGTTGCTTGCCATTCTGGATATTTCTTGTGTTTTCCTCTTGACCCACACCCCCTCCCATTTTTTCTTTTAAAGTGGTCATTGTTTAGAGATTAACTTCATCACAGCCATGGGCTAAATCAGCCAACAGCTTTTGTCTCAAAATTATGGAGTTACAAATATATTATAACACTTTTTCCAAGAAGTGAAAAAAGGCACCCAACTAGCCAAAAAACCACCTAAAATCAGTGAAAATAAATGTTCAGATATTCAGCGGATGTAAATCAGCATTGTTCTACTGACTTTAGTAGAGCTGGGCTGGATTAATTAGCTGAGCAGCTGATGCAGGAACTAGAAATTAGATTCCTTATTTATTCATATAAACAGAAAAAAATCCCAGTGTAGTCCGAGTACAAAATGTTTTGTATTAATAAGGGTGGCCAAAGCTATTACTACAGTTAAAACACAAATATCCCTTTACTTCATCATTCTTTATTGCAATGTCAGTAATGCAATCAGTTATCCTATTTTACATAATACACACCTACCTGAAATAGCTGTATAAATAAGCCTTTTATTGCTTTTGGGGCCAATTCATCCCTACTGCAATTCCACTACTTGCAAAGGAGTTATACCTGGGATGATTCTGGCTCACAGAACTCACATTCAAGCGTTATGCCCGCTGGTGCAACACCTACCTATGGGAGAGTTAGCAATTAGCAATTTCTAGTAGGTCAAGCAAATAAAAATACACAAAGATAGTGTAAATTACCTACATTGTTGGATACAGCTGTTGGAATTCCCATTAGGGGACTTAGTTGCATGAATTTCAATAAAGTTAATGGAAATCATAGATCACACTCCATAAATCATTGAAAATGTACCCCCTTGTGGTTAGAGTTGAACAAATGTCTGTATTTTTGTTCATGTCACATTTTGCAAGTCCTATCTGTGCCCATGGGAATATTCTAATCCTACCTCAGTCCTCTGACTCATTGCACCTGCCCAGCTCTGTCTGTATTCTTCTCTCCCGGTAAAGCTCCTAAAGTCTTTTCCAGTCCTTATTTGCATTACAGCAGCCCATAGAGGACTCAGGTAAGACTAGAACCTCATTGTGTTTGTACAGTGCCTAACAATTAGTAAGCGACAGTCCCTCTTCTAAAGACAAGGCGGATAAATGGTGAGACTGGAAACACACACACACACACACACACACACAGGTGACGAGACTTGTTCAATGTCACACAGCAGGTCAGCATCAGAGACAGGAATAGGAATGAGGTTTTCAGTCACCTAGTCCAGTACCCTGTCTACTTGACCAGGGCGATTCCTGTTGCCAGTTGTTGTATCTACAAGGTCCCTTTAAAAAAAAACAAAAACTTCTTTCACAGCTGCTCTCATGTTCTCGTTTTCTCTGTGCACTTAATTTCTGCATGTATCTCCTTCAACGATACATTATTCTCTTCCCTTCCTCCTTATTGTCCATACTTTTCTTTCCCTCCTTCCATCACAATACAGCTTCTTTTTTCGATTATGTCAGTCAAGATTTTCTTCTCTCTTTCATTAAGGAAAAAATGGGTTTGGTTTACATAATCTCTGTTAGCCCTTCTGTATATGATAATCCATGCAGAAATGCATTTACATTAGGGAATTAACTAGAATAATATTCAGTAGAAAATGAAGTAAGGAGTCGATGACAATAGAAACCAGACAGTACAACGGTAGCATGAAGAAAACACATAGGCATAGCTGAGGCCACAATAACGGTTTACTAACCACAAACATACTGGGTCTAACTACATACATAGCGCTGCTCTGACTGTTTTTTTTTTTTTTTTTTTTTTTTTTTTTTGAGATTCTACACTCTTAAGCAGCAGTTCTTGAACGGGGGTCTGCGAGGGCACTCCAGGGGGTCCAGGAGTCATGTCTGGGGCCACTGGCTCTGCTGATCAACTCCTCCCACTCCCTCCCAGTGCCTCCTGCACGGCGCTCAACAGCTGTTCTGTGGCATGCAGGAGGCAATGGGAGGGAGGCAGAGGAGCAGGGACAGGGTACGTGAAGGGGATGGGGAGAAAGAGGCAGTGAAGAGCAGGTGCAGGGGTGGAGCAGAGCGGGAAGGGATGGGGCGGGGTGGTTCTTGGGGAAAGGGGTGGAGTGGGGTGGGGCCTCGGGCTGAACGGGGGTTGAGCAGCCCATGGGAAATTTAGAAGCCAGCTTGGGGGTCTGTGAAAATTTTTAAATCAAAATGGGGGTCCTCCAGCTGCTAAAGTTTGAGAAGCGCTGCTCTAAAGCATAGAATATGGCAAGTACCACTCTAGGGTTCACAAATTGGGATACTACCCTATTCCTATAAACTACAGTAACCCATATGTCACAGGGTACACTTACTGCTAGGGCAGCTCCTCCTGGCTGCTTGGGGGATTAAGTCCTTCTAGTTCCAACACCCCCTTCTGCAGCTCATTGGCATGCTCTTTTCTCTCTCTTTCACTCACTCAAGGTGCTCTTTCTTCATGGCTTAGCTCTCTGGCCAAGTCAGTCTCTCCATCCAAAATGGCAGTCTTCCCTTCATTGCCCAGACTGTGCCACTTCTCTCAGTGGCCGGTAGGGGAACCTGAGCCTGCCATCTATTCTGGGTTCCAGTCCAGGGACCCTATGTTTACTAACTATAGTGTGCTTACTCCTAGATACTGTTGCTATTTCCTTAGACTCCTTCTTATAACTTGTGACCCCCCCCCCCCCCCGAGTTTACCAGCCCAAACTCCCTGGGAGCAGCTGCAGACTACTTCCCCTGTAGCCCTATTCTGCTGCCAACTTCCTGGGTTTATACCAGTTCTGCCTGTTCCTTCTCAGCAGAGCTCCATCATCAATCAGCCTTTCAATCCCTGGCTCTCTCCAGGTGCAGCCTATCAGGTAAATTAACCTAACAATCTGCTCTGCCTTGTGTGGACACCCCATCACACCATACAACAGAAAAACAATTTAATTAAAAAAAAAACATTTCTAGTTACAATTTTTAGGGCCCTTCAACATCTTAGTGTTAAACATGATGACTAAGATCTGTCAAAAACCACCTTAAGGAATTGAGACACCCAATTAAAATTAACAAGAATTGAACATCAAGGTCATGAGAGTAAGGAATGAATAAACAGAGCAAGAGCCACAGGAACAGGCCCACCCACATTAAACTAACCTCTTGTGAAATGGGTGGGCCCAAGCATAACATTCACTTGTCAAATAACTGTTTTCAACCATTACTAATGATACAGAATAACCATGTCAGTGATCAGAGTCTGTTAGTCACACCAGCCCCCTTGGATATGGAAATGGAGAGGGAAAGGGACATGGGATAGTAGCTGCTATACTAAAAAGGTCCTCTGACTACGCTAATTCCCTTTGTCTTTCCTCACTTTTATTCATGCTAAGTGTTGAACTAAGGCAAAAAAGTATCACGTGAAGAAGGACACTTCTATGCCATGCCTTTCTGCAGTTCAGACCATTGGATCATGGCAAGACCTTGATCCACATGCACACCTCCCCTTGAAATCAGTAAGAGTTAAGTGATTGAAATACAGAACATGCAGTACATGGACTGTAGTACTTTGTAATATCCCATGGAAAGGACTGATTTTACTAAAAGATCCTTCTGTATATAAGTTGAATTTTTTCCCTTTCCTCAGTGGAGATTCTTTTGCCATTCTTATGCAGCAGGCTTCTGAAAGCTGAGACAGATTTAATTTATTAGAGACAACATAAAAGTCAGAGTAGAGATGAAGAATTCATAAGCAATAAAGGTGATTGTGAAAAGGTCACCCCGGAGACTGAGTAGTTTAGGGATTAGTAATAGAATACAAGGTTTTTCATATCTAAAATCGATGGTTGAAATCTAGCCAAGGTTAATAATGATGGAAACTTCTAGTTAACATTGCCTTTAATGACCATTTAGTGCCCTAAGTGAAACAAGTTGGCTAGTACAAGAAAAAATATGCACACTCAGTGTATTAACTAGAGGAGGAGCTGTTTTCATTATCCTAGAAAAATGATTCCAGGCTAACACAAGGATATTGAAAACAGCTACTCTAATTAGTACTCTGAGTGCTTATAGTTTTTTGTTCAAAGTGTCAAACAGTTTCATCAGAACACAAATAGGAGACACTTCGAATAAGAAAATAATATAAGATTTTCAATCTGTACTAAGTAGTAGCTGCCCTTAATTATTTTAAAAATAAAATATAGTCAAAATATTATATTATAATCTCATTTTGTACTATTAATTCATGACATGTTAGCAGTAATGTGAATGCAATATACAAAAGTGAAACAAAACAAATTGCAAACAAAATTTTTGTTTTAAATTTCATTTCAAAATAATTGAAAATATTTTTCCTGGGAAATTTATTCAAAATCAATAATGATTTCACAAAAAAATCAGTTTAATCAAAACAGCATTTTCTTACAGAAAACTGTTTTGATGAAAAAATTCCTAGCAGCTGTAACTACCAACAGAAATAATAATAATAATAAATAAATAAAATCTAACAATACTTGCTTACCTACCTTCCAAGGGCATTACAAAGATTGATGAGATAATGGACCAAATCCTGAGCACCTCCATTTCTTAGTGACTTCAATGTTTGCAAAATGTTTTGAACACAGTAAGTACTAAATATTACACTACAGTGGGTCTCAAACATTTTTATTGGCGACCCGTTTCACACAGCAAGCCTCTGAGTGCGATTCCCCCCCCCCCCCAGTAAATTAAACACATTTTTTAATATATTTAACACCATTATAAATGCTGGAGGCAAGCGGGGTTTGGGGTGGATGTTGACAGCTCGCGAGCCTCTGAGGGGTCCCGACTCCCAGTTTGAGAATCCCTGCCTACTGTGGAAGCAAAAAAGGGAACTGTCAGAAAAGAACTGCAATGCATGACAGTTTGTTAGCAAGAGTCAGGCTAACTGTAGGCCTGATAACGCGAGATTTGTAGAAGCGAGGAATGTGAGAGGCGGGTGAGATAGTACTGTGTGAGGAGTTATTGTGACCTGTGACCTTGTATAGATAAGGTGTAGAAGACCTTGGATAGATAAGGTATAGAAAATATTGCCTGTCGGTAGGAGTCAAAACAATTAAAGTAAAATACCAAGATGACATATGTATAACAAGATACAGCTGTCCCTCATTATTTTTGTAATGAAAGGTATAAATGCTTGTTGTAATTAGGTATCAGGGAGAGAGACCTGCTTGGCTCTCTCCCTCTGCACACTGTGAGAGTGAATAAAGCTTCTGACTTGCTGCACCCAAACAAAAGAGTGAGAACTCAGTTTTTCTCCGACAATTTGGGGGCTCGTCCGGGATGGCAACGCCCTCAGAGGCACCGGCAGTTACTACGGATCGTTCCCCTTCGAACCCCATGGCGCCACAATAGAGGTAAGAGACCTTTTGAAATCTCTATTGGGGTGTCGGAGGAGGACTGTCCGTGGAGCCGTCTGTCCCTGTTGGGCTCACGCCATCCGAACTTATTGACTGTGCAGCAAGGTCAGATGCTGAGCGGCGTAGGGGAAGTGTTTGCCGCCCCCTGTATGCATATGCAAGGTGCATAGGTTTGCACCTGTGTTGAGGGGTTTTTACTGCCTCAGCAGGAGGGGTTTTTACCGCCTCATAGTCCGGACAGAGGGGTTGTTTACCGCCTCAAGAGGGGTTTTTACCGCCTCGAGTGATGCATCGAGGTACTTGGGAATAGTACCTGAGGTACTTGGGATAGTACCTGGAGAAGGCCTTGCTGTGTGAAGTGTGGTGCTGTGTGTGTGTATACCAGTGTGAATTGAGTGAATTGAGTGTTACCGGAAGACGCCCAGAGTACTCTGCGAAGTCTTTTGGCTTGTGACCAGAACTACTCTAACGCAAGCCCGGTAACTAGAGGATCTTTTAGGAGATCCGACCCACGGTACGCTAACTCGGCCTGGCATCGTCCGGCGAGGAGGCTGCCTGGGTCTAGGAGTGTGTGAACCCATCTTCCCTTCCCTTTTCCACTCCGTGTGAGCCACTGACAGTCTGACCATCTCACTGGATGCAACAGAGTAAGCGGCGCCGTCTCTCTGAGATTAGCCGACGCTCTTTGCTGAAGGGAGGTGTAGGAGGTCATGGTTACCCTCGTTAGTCTCTCCTGTGTGAGTACCCTGTAGGGAGAAATCCTTAGTTTATAAGCCGCTAGTGCGGACAGGGCATCCTCCTCCCTGTGTGTGTGATTGGAAAATGGGTGGGGGACAGTCTAAGCATTCCCTTTCACCCCCTAAGGGTACCCCAGCTTATTTTATGTACGTACATTATGGTCCATCAACCTGCAGGTATTTAGATAGTTGGAATCTTTGCACGCGTGAAAATCCATCTAAACAATGCCCACTAGAAGGTACCTTCGATTTAGATAAACTTAAATATCTCAAAGAAACCCTGACTTCACCAAAAACCTCTGATAAGCAGCGGGTGCAATTTGTCTGTTGGTGGGAGGAAGCTACAAAGAGACTCCACGAGTCTCGAGTGCGGAGTCTAAAGGACTCCCAGGAAAAATTAAAACACCAAGTATATAATTTACAACTTAAATGTAAAGCATCAGTAATTCCTTCTGCTTCAGTAATTCCTTCTGCTCCTCTTTATTCCCAATTAGTTAAACCTGAGAGTGAGGAGGAAACTGCTGAGGACATTGTAGATTTTTTCAGTAACGTTCAGCAGCAGCAGCAGCCCGTGCCTCCTCCTCCCCCTCTGCCGAATGTGTCTGCTAACGAATCTCACCCGGCAGTGTCAGTTTCACCACCACGTGTATCAGCTGCACACATTGTTCTTTCTCCTCCTGAGAGAGGAGCCTCCTCTCCACCACAGAGGAGTGATTCTGATCTTCCCAGTAGCAGTTCTCCTGAGACATCCGAAACCTCTGAGGAGGGTGCCCGTTATTTTACTAGAAGCGTGGCACAGGCATTCCAGCTTCCTTTAAGAGAACTGCCCGGAACTACGGGACGGTTAGTTACAGTGCATGCCCCGTGGTCACCCGGAGACCTGAGAAACTTGGTGAAGGAATTTCCTAATATCAGAGAGGAGCCAGAAAAATTTAGAGAGGAGCTCCACATGGTGGTTCAGTGTTATAATCCATCTTGGGCAGACATGAATCAACTCTTACGGCTGATTATGCCAGCCGAAGTTCGGCAACGGCTTACTAGACAGGCAGCTTGGCCAGGTGCCGACCCTGGAATCGATCGCGGTTTGACAGAGGCTAGGGACCGTCTCTTAAATGCTATTACGGAGGTCTGCCCCAAGAAGACAGATTGGACAAAGATTACCTACTGTAAACAGAATAAAGGGGAGTCCCCAGCTGATTATCTGGATAGACTGACTAAGGTTTTTGAACAACATTCAGGAATTGCTCAGCCAGCTGAAAATGCTAGAGAAGCAGTAGGGGCTGCTTTTGTTCAGGGGCTCTTACCAAAGATTCAGCAGCAGTTAAAAACTATCTGCATAGGCTGGCAAACTAAGCCCCTTTCTGAATTGGTGACAGTCGCCAATCATTGTACAGCTTGCATAGAGCAGAAGAAAGAGAATACTGAAACTAAACTGTTAACCTTGCAGTTAGAAACTTATCAAAACAAGGGCCGTGGGGGAATGAGAGGAGGACGAGGACGAGGTCGTGGGCGAGGAAGAGGGAAAGGTCCCTCGTATCCTGCCCAGTCCAGGCACAATGCATGTTACATTTGTGGCCAAGAGGGACACTGGAAAGATGCGTGCCCAGTCCGATTATCTCAGAACCCTCTACCTCCTTTCCCAAATCCTGAAGCGTCTACTTTTACCCCACAAACTACCTCTTACTAGGACAGCCTGAGGGAACGTAACTGCATCATGAATCCTTTAATTCCCATTAATCAAGAGGGTCCCTATGTAAATTGTGAAATTGCAGGACAATCTGTTACTTGTCTTGTGGATACTGGAGCTAGTAGATCTGCTCTAAGATCCTCGGAGTTTCCTTCTGTTCCTTTGTCAACTTTGTCTGTAAATGCCGTTGGCATTTCAAATCAACCTGTTTCGCATCCCGTCACAAAACCCCTTGCGATTTCACTAGGGCCCCTTGCTAACAAGCATGCATTCTTGCTCAGCCCCTCCTCTCCTGTAAATCTGCTGGGAAGGGATCTTTTGTGTAAATTAGGCTGTACTATCTATTGCACACCAGATGGCGTATTCTTACAGGTTCCTGATGAGAATACTAATCTAGTGTTGGCTACACTCCACATAGAGGAGCCAGCTAAATTACCAACAACTCTTAGCCCTGACCTTGTGCATTTGCTATCACAAGTTCCCCCCCATCTCTGGTCTCGGCATGCCAATGAAGTGGGTCAGATCCGGACTGCAGAGCCGGTTAAGATTTTTGTTGATCCTTCTAAAGCTTTGCCAAGGGTTCCACAGTACCCTCTGCGTCCTGAGGCAGAGGAAGGTATAGCCCCAGTAATGGAGTCTTTATTACAGCAGGGTATTATTGTTGCTACCACCAGTTCTTGTAATACTCCTATCTTTCCTGTAAAGAAGCCAGGAAAGAACACCTATCGGTTTGTTCAAGATCTCCGCGCGATTAATGCTGTTGTTTTGCCTTCATTTCCTGTGGTTCCAAATCCAGCTACAATTCTTTCTTGCATTCCACCTTCAGCTACCCACTTTACTGTTGTGGACCTTTGTTCAGCTTTCTTTTCTATCCCCATTCACCCTGATAGTCAGTATCTGTTTGCCTTTACCTATAAAGGACGCCAGTACACCTGGACTCAGTTACCCCAAGGGTATACTGAGTCCCCATCCTTGTTTTCCCAGATCCTGAAGAAGGATCTGGATGATGTGGTTTTTCCAGGTAAATCAGTACTTATACAGTATGTGGATGATCTTTTGTTGGCATCCCTTTCCTTTGAATCTTGTAAAGTTGATACTTTGGTTTTATTGACTGCTTTAGCTGCTAAGGGTCATAAGGCATCCCAGGAAAAACTACAGCTGTGTCAGCCCAGGGTTCATTACCTTGGTCATGATATTTCCCCTGGTACTCGTCATTTATCAGATTCTCGGATTTCAGCTATTCTAAATATGCCTAGGCCTGGTACTATTTCTCAAATGCGTACTTTCCTTGGCATGACTGGGTACTGCAGACAATGGATTTTAGGCTATGCAACAGTGATTAAACCCTTACAGGATCTGACTAAGTCAGATACTCCTGAGCCTCTTCCTTGGTCTCCAGAGGCTGAACAAGCTTTTGTTACTACTATCAAGCAAAGCCTGTCCAGTGCACCGGCCCTGGGACTTCCTGACTATGCTAAACCATTCACTCTTTTCTGTCATGAGCGTAATGGGTTTGCTTTGGCCGTATTAACGCAAAAGCACGGAGATAAACACCGTCCCATTGCTTATTACAGCACGGCCCTAGACGCTGTGGCAGCTGGATTTCCCCCTTGCCTGCGTGCTGTGGCTGCAGCAGCCCTTTCTGTTCAAGTATCTGAATCTATTGTCTTAGGATCTCCTTTGATTGTTGCTGTTCCTCATGCTGTGGCTGCACTCTTGTTAAAATCTAAGACACAGCATTTATCCACTTCTCGTCTCACAAAATATGAGCTTGTCTTGTTATCTTCGTCTCATATTACTTTGGCTCGTTGCCCTGTTCTAAATCCTGCTTCCTTGTTGCCTGGGCCAGAAGACGGAGAACCACATGACTGTGTGTCTGTAACATCGGTTCTCTCCCATCCGAGAGATGATTTACTAGATGTGCCCTTGCAAAATCCTGATCTTATTTACTTTGTGGATGGTTCATGCTTGCGAGATTCTAAGGGTAAATTGGTTGCTGGTTATGCTGTGTGCTCTGCACACGCTGTTATTGAAAGTGCTTTTCTTCCTTCTGTGTTTTCATCTCAAGTAGCTGAACTTGTGGCTTTAACTCGAGCCTGAATTCTAGCTCAAGATCAAGCAGTTACAATTTATACAGACTCTCGTTATGCTTTTGGAGTGGTACATGATTATGGTTTGCTCTGGAAGTATAGAGGTTTCCTTACATCCACTGGTTCTCCTATTAAGAACAGTCTGTATGTATCTGCTCTTTTGGATGCCCTTTTATTGCCCAAAGCTATAGCTGTTGTTAAATGTATGGCTCACCAGACCCCTCATGATGAAGTTACCCGTGGAAATGCTTTGGCAGACTCTGCAGCCAAAGCAGCGGCCCTTTCTGCACCTCAGGCTGAATATACTTGTGCTTTGATTGAACAGCCTCCAGTAGCCTCCCTTGAGGATCTGGCCAAGATCCAGGAAGCAGCACCTGCAGCTGAGAAACGTTTTTGGAGTGCTAATGGCTGTATTCTACACCCTGATCATCTTTGGCGTGCCCCAGCTGGTCGCCTGGTTGCACCGAAGATGCTAATGCCCTATCTTGCTCGTGTATACCACGGAATGGCACACGTGAGCAAAGGGGGGATGGTTGCTGCAGTTAACCGAGATTGGTGTGCATTCGGGTTCCCAGTCATTGCACATCACTACTGTCAACAATGTGTGATTTGTCAGCAGCATAACATTGGTAAAGCTGTTAAAGTTAGGCAGGCAGCTCACCCTCCCCCTTGGGGACCTTTTGTAAATATTCAGATTGATTTTATTCAACTGTCTAAATGTTGTGGTTATGAATATGTATTGGTTTTAGTGGATGTATTTTCAAATTGGGTTGAAGCTTTTCCCTGCAGGAAAGCAGATGCCAGGACTGTTGTGAAACTTCTGCTTAAAGATTTTGTACCACGATTTGGCATTCCTGTGAGTATCAACAGTGACCGTGGAACTCATTTTACTGGACAGATTGTAAAAGAGTTATGTGCAGCTTTGCAGATCCAACACAACCTTCACTGCCCCCACCATCCGCAGTCTGCCGGGGCAGTGGAACGCCAGAATGGAATTCTGAAAAATAAACTGGCCAAGATTTGTGCTGAAACAAACTTGAAGTGGCCAGATGCCCTTCCTCTGGCACTAATGAGTATGAGAGCCACTCCCAATCGAAAGACTGGACTCAGCCCTCATGAGATTCTGACAGGGCGCCCGATGCGACTGCCAACTGCGCCCCCACTGACCCTAGCTCAGATGGACATTCATTTAATGGATGACACAATGCTTAAGTATTGTCAGGCTCTAATGAAATGTGTTAAGTCTTTTTATACACAGGTGAAAGA
Organism: Emys orbicularis; assembly: GCF_028017835.1. Classification (NCBI taxonomy): domain Eukaryota; kingdom Metazoa; phylum Chordata; order Testudines; family Emydidae; genus Emys; species Emys orbicularis. The sequence continues at coordinate 126,971,199 of NC_088683.1, forward strand.
AGCACTACCCAAGGATCCTGTGCAACCCTGCCACTCGCTGGAACCAGGAGACTGGGTCTACATAAAGGTCCATCAGCGAAAGACTGCCCTGGCTCCACGCTGGAAGGGCCCTTTCCAAGTCCTGCTGACCACCAACACCGCTGTGAAGTGCCAAGGACTGCCCACCTGGACCCATGCTTCTCACTGCAAAAAGACTCCTCCACCTGGAGAGAATTCTCCAGCTGCTGATCAGCCTATTTCTCCTGCTAGCTCTGCTGTGCCTCCTGGACAGCAGGGAAAAAGGACAAGGTGAAGTGCTAGTAACCTCTCCCTTGTCCACTGACAGATCTACAATACCTTTGAATTTTGTTACAGGAATCACACCAGTACAGGGTGAAGTGCTAGTAACCTCTCCCCTGCACTATGGTGAATCACAACTGCTTTTGAAGAAGAAAAGAAGAAACACCCGCTCTGCTGAAACCACCAAAGTCCAGGGATTCCTGACTACCAGAGACATTAAGAACTGGCCCTGGTGGAAGAGACGGAGCATTGTTTATTGGCAAGGAGGGAACTGTGGGGACCGTTCCTGGGAGTGTGGAGTCCAGTGGTGGGGTGGGTTCTTTCCAGGGGCAGGACTTTGTGCTTATGGACAGGTACCTTCAGGATGCACTGCCCTTTCTAATTGGCTTTCAGAAGATGAATATCAAAACCGCCTTGCCACCACTAGGACTACACCCACTAGTCCCTTGACCCCTGCCACCACCACTGTAACTTACCCAGATACAAACCGTACTGTATATTCCAATGAAACCCAGTGGCCAAGGCTTTCACATCTTAGTGATTTACTGAAATTTTGTTCAGAGAAATTATTCTTTAAAGTTCAGGATAAGGTATATGAGCGAATAATTGAATGGAAAACAAATGGATCAGTAGAGATAGAAATACATGATATCACTACCAGCAAACCCCAAGAATTAATAATTGCAATTGATGGGTTCTATAATGAAGTAGATATGATGGTTATTCCTGGAACTTGTACTGTGTTAAATGAAAGAGGCCCTTATTGTTGTTTGGTCACCCAATTAGTGAATAATCAGACAAATACCCAAAGAGTTTGTTCTGCCACTGGAAATTTTACCTGCATAGAAATTATTCCAGTGACTAATAATGTGACCTGTACCTTATTGCAATACACCCCCTCTTATACCATTAATGTTAATGCCTCCCGGAAATACATAAAGGTATTTGACCAACAGATGTGGTATAGTACTACACCAAAGAGAGATGTAGTAGGATATCGGTGGACTGTGATTAACACTACACTAGGGACTGTTAAATTTTCATTACCCTTATCCAGTTTCCAGATTATCTCTACATACCCGAATTGTTCACAGGGGGCTGCCATTAGATTAGCACAACAGAGGGCTTGGGTTATTTCCTCTAGAAAGAAGAGAGACTTGACCGGATCCCTGTGGGATGGGGCCAATAGTGCAGCAGCAGTTTGGAATATTTTTAAGAACCAGGAACATGATGAGAAATTGGGCCAACGAGAGAAGGCCATGGGCCTTGTTTCTGGAGCACAACTAACCCAGGTACAGGCTGGAGTTGGTGAGTTACATGTTATTTCCGCCCTTAGTTCTATGACCCAGAAGTTGCTAAGAGAGATGGTACTGAATATCACTGAGGCTGGGAAGGCATTGCAGTGGGATCTAGCATGTTCAGAGACTCAGGATTTCCTGAATGACCAGCTGATGTCCATTCGGAAAGATCTAGAACATCAGGCTTGGCCCACTGCCCTTACAGACACATCAGGGGTACCATCTGACCTGTGGCCATGGAGACTTACTTGGAAACTTTCTGGATGGAAGTGCGGACGTTCTCAGTGCTCCTTCCAAGCATATGGACCGGTAAGGGGGGTGTGGGCTCCCACATACCGTATCCTGCCGGGTCCATGGGGAGGATGCATGTGGGATTGGATAATTCACCGAGACATCTGGGAAATTAGACCACCTGGTATGCCCAATCGATTTTTAGTCAGTGCTCCTGGGATTACACCGGACATTTGGATGGGGTTAGGTAGTCTATGGACATTTTGGCCATTAGAACCCCCACAGCTTCAGTGTATACGTAAACTGAAGCCAGGAGAAGTTGTCACTGTTTATGACTACGTTTGCTGGGAGGGTAGTGGACAAGGAACTACACTGACAGGACACTTACTTTTTCAAGCTAATGATAGCTGTGTGTATGTTAATGACACCACATTACAAGACATACATTTTAATCTCACTACCACTGCAGGCAATCATATTATTTACTGGCCTGCAGATAGAGCTTTCCAAGTAGCCCTTAGGTTCCAGATACCCTTTAATTGGACTAGTTTAGTACCTGATAGATTTCAGAATTTGTTCTCACTGTTACCAGAGATTCAGAAAATCTCTGAAATACAAGGGCGAATTCACATGCTTCAAAATATATATCAAGTTGAAAAGTATGCCTTTCAGACTGCTTATAGAGTATCCACTTTATGTACTAAGTATGATGTATTGTGCTTTGTAACTAAGGCTGTACAACAACCCCATTATAGTTTTGCTATGGGAATGTTATTGCTTGTATTGTTATTAATTAGCTTAGGATTATGTTATTGTTGTTGTAAAATACGTAATAATAGTAATACCTTTCATGTTCATGCTAATCATGCATTGTCATTACATCCAATCAGAACCGCTAAATTGGAAACACCTGATATAGAATCAGAGGTCCAGGACTTGATGCAAATAGAGGTTTGAGAATGTTTGTTGTACTAAAAGTACAAAAGGGGGGGTTGTGGAAGCAAAAAAGGGAACTGTCAGAAAAGAACTGCAATGCATGACAGTTTGTTAGCAAGAGTCAGGCTAACTGTAGGCCTGATAACGCGAGATTTGTAGAAGCGAGGAATGTGAGAGGCGGGTGAGATAGTACTGTGTGAGGAGTTATTGTGACCTGTGACCTTGTATAGATAAGGTGTAGAAGACCTTGGATAGATAAGGTATAGAAAATATTGCCTGTCGGTAGGAGTCAAAACAATTAAAGTAAAATACCAAGATGACATATGTATAACAAGATACAGCTGTCCCTCATTATTTTTGTAATGAAAGGTATAAATGCTTGTTGTAATTAGGTATCAGGGAGAGAGACCTGCTTGGCTCTCTCCCTCTGCACACTGTGAGAGTGAATAAAGCTTCTGACTTGCTGCACCCAAACAAAAGAGTGAGAACTCAGTTTTTCTCCGACGTTTTTCTACGTATCTCTCTCTCTGTGATTTTGTAAGTATTGTGTTATCATGTGAGTACTGGAGTTATTACCCTTTCTTACATTGCTGGGTTCTTCCATAAGAACATAAGAGCTGCCGTACTGGGTTAGACCAATGGTCCTTCTAACTCGGGGTGGGCAAACTTTTTGGCCTGAGGGCCACATCGGGGAATAGAAATTGTGTGGCAGGCCATGAATGCTCACAAAATTGCGGTTGGGGTGCGGGAGGGGGTGAGGGCTCTGGTTGGGGGTGCAAGCTCTGGGGTGGGGCTGGGGATGAGGAGTTTGGTGTGTAGGAGGGTGCTCTGGGCTGGGACCAAGGGATTTGGAGGGGGATCAGGGCTGGGGCAGGGGTGCGGAAAGGGGTGCAGGTTCCAGCTGGGGGTGCAGGCTCTGGGGTGGGGCTGGGGATGAGAGGTTTGGGATGCAGGAGGGTGCTCCATGCTGGGATCGAGGGGTTTGGAGAGCGGGAGGGGGATCAGGGCTGGGGCAGGGGGTCGGGGCATGGGGAGAGGCTCCAGGGTGCAGGCTCCAAGCAGAGCTTACCTCAAGTGGCTCCCGGAAGCAGTGGCATGTTCCTTCTCCGGCTTCTAGGCATGGAGCAGCCCCCAACCCTCAGAGAGGGGCCAGGTCACGGCTTCCGGGAGCCGCACGGCTGGAGCGCCAGAGCAGGGCCGACCCACATGGTGCGTCCCCTGACCCAGCTCCCCAGCAGGAGCTTGTGGGCCGGCTTAAAACAGCTCACGGGCCAGATGCGGCCCACAGGCTTTAGTTTGCCCATCCCTGATCTAGCTTAATATCCTGTCTTCGACAGTGGCCAGTACCAGAGCTTCAGGGAGAGTGTTCAGAACAGGATAATTCTGGAGTGATCTACCCTTGTCTTCCACTCCCAGCTTCCGGCAGTCAGAGGTTTAGGGTCACCCAGAGCATGGGGTCATGTCCTAACCATCTTGGCCAATAGCCATCGATGGACCTATCTTCCATGAACTTATCTAGTTCTTTTTTGAACCCAGTTATTATTTTGGCCATCACAACCACCCGTGGCAATGAGTTCCACAGGTTAATTGTGCATTGGATGAAAAAATATTTCCTCTCATTTGTATTATTTTTATCAGATTATCCCTGGTTTTTGTATTGTGGGAAATAATACCTTAATCACTTTTCCCCGCACCATTTATGAGTTTAAGGGGTGGGATATGATAGAAGTCTATAGTCCTCTCTTTTCTAAGATGAGCAGTCCTTATCTTTTTAGTCTCTCCTGGTGTGGAAGTCATTCCTTACCCTTGATCATCTTTGCTGCCCTTCTCTGAACCATTTCCATTTCCACCATACCCATTTTGAGATGGGACAACCAGAACTGTATGCAGTATTCAAGGTGTGGGTGCACCATGGATTTATATAGTGGCATGATATTTTGGGTCTTATTTTCTATCCCTTTCCTAATAATTCCTAACATTGTGTTAGCCTTTTTGACCACTGCTGTGAATTGAGCTGAAGTTTTCAGAGAACTATCCACAATGACACCAAGATCTCTTTCTTGAGTGGTAACAGCTAGTTTAGAATCCATCATTATATGTGTATAGTTGGGATTAATATTTTGAATGTGCATTTCTCTGTACTTATCCATGTTGAATTTCATCTGCCATTTTGTTACCCAGTCACCCTGTAACTCTCTGCAGTCTGCTTTGGATTTAACTACCTTGAATAATTTCATATCATGTGCAAACTTTGCCACTTCACTGTTCACTCCCTTTTCCAGATCATTAATGTTGAACAGCACAGGTCCTGGTACAGATCCTGAGGGATCCCACTCTTTACCTCTCTCCCTTGTGAGAGCTGAGCATTTTCCTGCCCTTTGTTTCCTATCTTTTAACTGAGGACCTTCCCTGTTATCCCACTACTTAGTTTCCTTTAGAGCTTTTGGTGAGGGACCTGGGATCTTCAGAAAGACAACTGACCATTAAACTATATTGACTGTATCACTCTTACCCACATGCTTATTGCCACCCACAAAGAATTCTAACAGATTAGTGAGGCATGATTTCCCTTTACAAAAGCGGTGTTGGCTCTTCTGCAACAAACTGTGTTCATCTATGTGAGTCTGATAATTCTGTTCTTTCTAACAATTTGCCTGGGACTGAAATTAGGCTCACTGGCTCATATTTTCATAAAAGAAATGTACTCCAAACTTTAGGGAGACTTGAATTTGGAATAAGATCCTTATTGTTATTCAATCCTTATTCAGTCAAAATTCCCATCCATTTCAATGGGAATGTTACTGGGATACGGACTGCAGAATTTGGCGTGTAATGAAGAAAACTTAAAGTGCGTGTTTCCATGGCTTCGGAAGTTTGGATTTTGTACTATTTTAATGGTCAGGTATTACTTCATGAGGGGAAAATGAAACCCATTTTAGCTGAGCACTCAACGGAATGACATGTCAGCTGTTTAAAGGGAATGATCTTCTAATAAAAGTGGAGCAGAATTAGAATCAGGTAGAGCATGATCCAAAGCCCAATGGACTTCAAGTGGCTTTGGATCAGGCCCTTATTTTGGAGGTTTGCCTAGTAAAGCTGGTCTCCTGCACAGGTTTCATGGAATTTTAAGAAGTAAATTAGTAATAAAAGTAACTTTCAAGAAAAGGGAAACCATTTTTCATTTTCTGATCTCAGTATAGAGATTTCTTGTTCTGTGACGTACAGAAGTATCTATTTCTGGCAAGTATTTGTTTTCCAAGATTTATTTTTCTCCTCTTTCTTGTTTCTCAAGAATACCACGCAAACTGAAATATTTATCTCCGCTTAGGGTTTCTTGTGTGCTGACTCAGGCAATTATCCTAAGCCTAGACTGTTGAATGGCATTTCATTTGTAAGGGACCTCTGCATCTAAAAGCATTTATAGCTGTCAAATCTAATGAAAGTCAAATGATTGATCTACTAGGTAGCAGCTGCAGCATCCTCCAAAAACTAATTTACTATTAAGACTTGGGGCAAATCCACAGAAATAGCATTGCTTAGGGGATCTGTTTACTTCTCATTCTTTCTTTACACTGTTTAAGTGCAATGGGCCAAATGAAGACACTGAGGTTGCAGAGGCAGAACTGAGAATAGAATGGTCCCAATAAGTGTAATGCTATTCAGAGCAAGTCAGAGTGCATTAGATGGTCAGAGAATCTAAAATATAAAATGGAAAAGACCCTCACAGAGTATTCAGTCATTTTAATTCCCCTGATGTTGCAGTGTTTTTCCTATTGTAGTGTTCAGTTCAGGCCAGTTTTAAACAACTCAAGAGATAACCCATTGTCAGTAAAACCTATTAAATTGTGTAGTAATAAACAGTCCAAAATCTGCCATCCTCACTTGAGCAAAACTGTTCCCATGGAAGTCAGTGGGAGCTTTCCTCCTGGGTCAAGACCACAGAACTGGGTCCAGAATTAAGCCCTGGCTTACTCATATGAGAGAGTGAAGGACATTTTCTTTTTAATAAATGGATTTTAAGCAGAAGCCTAGATATAAACATCCCTAAAATTGTGGAAGTTTGGATTTCTATTTACACTTTCCAATTCAAACAAAACCTTGGCTCCAAGAATCCCTGAAATATGGAGAACTTTTTATTCTATATTTTGATATTCATCATCTATCTCTTCTATTTCATTTTATTTTAAGTATCCATGTGGGATATTGACTGTACAGAAATAAATAGGCTCTTTTCCTTCCATTAACATTTTGGTTTTTTTGCTTTTATCACTCAGCTATATCCCTTTTCCTCACTCTACAATAATTTGCACAACTGTAAGAAAACATCAGCTGCAACTTTGCAGGAAACTGCAGAACATTTTGTGGAAAACAGTTTGATTTCTAGGTCTTTAATGCACTGACTAATGTGTTTGTAACTTGTAGGGGAGTATGTCATTCCTTTTAAAGAGAATTTACAGGCTATGATGGATCTGGTGCAACAGACCCTTGAAAGAAGTCAGGAATCGCAAAAGACTTGGTATGATGGGCATGCTGAAGAAAGATCTTTGTGTTAAAGCCCCAGGGAGGAAAGTAATTAATGCAGGAACTTTCACATTTCTTTACCTGCCTCTTGGGCTTCTCCACCATTCTTATGGGCACTGGCTCTTCTTTTCTCTTGCCTTGACCTTTGCCCATTTCCTGAGTCTTTCTTTTCCCTTTGGGAGCAATGCCTCTTTATATGGCCCTTTTCCCTGCACCAAAAGCAGATCCTACTCTGACCCAATCACTTTTTGGGTGGTGCTCTCTGGGCCCTTGCCTCAGTCCTTGCCTCCTGGTAAGGCTCTTTGCTTCCCTCCATAAAGGGGCACTCCCTCTTCAGGTGTCCCCTGCTCCCACAGCCATAGCACCTTTGGGGTTGGGCCTGTGGCCTCCTAGTCCCGGAGCACCTTTCCCGTTCCTGGCCCTTACGACAACTCCTGCTTCTTTCCTGCAGGATTCTGTACAACAGCTGCTGTTGACCAGCTATCCCCATCATACAGTCTTGTAAATACACTTGGGCTTCCTACAGTCTTGGCTGGTTCTCCAATATCTGTCCCCGTATAGCATGGATCCACCCCTGTTGTTTCTCAGCTCCCCTCTGTGGGAGCGGCAATTCCGGCATCCACCCCAGTAAGGGACAACTTCCCTCAGCAAAGAAAGTCTGTACTGTGGGCATTTCCATTTTCACCTTCCCTTAGGGGTTCTTTCTCTCTTATGGCCTCTTGTGGCAGGGTTCAACCTCCTTACAGTCTCTCTTTGCCCCTCACCTAGGGGTTGTCAGGCACAGTCCGTTACTGACCCCTTCTGTTGGGTGACCATCATGCCCACATTCTCCATCAGTTGTCAAGAGGTTGCTATACTTACTGCTGGATGGTGCTGCCTCCTAGCAGTTCTGGGAATTAGCTCCATCTGGCTAACACCCCTTCCAGCAGTTACACCCCAGCAGTTTCTCCTTTGCAGCCCCTCTCTCAGGAGCCACAGTGTCCTCTTCTTGAATCAGCCCTCCAGCCAGGTCACTATTGAGATTTCCCTTTCCAGGGGGGTGTGTATCAGGGTTCCTGCTCTCCAGCAGTCTCAGGCAGTCTTCTGATTCGCTGCCTGACAGTGCCACTTTGGCAGTGGCTGGCAGGGGAATCTGGGCCCACCCTCTACTCCAGGTACTACTCAGGACCCTCTACACAACAACAAAGTTCCGTTCCCTGCATGCTGCTGCCTTTCCCGGAGCTGCTTCCACCATATCTTCTGGCCCACCCCACTCCTCTGAGTTTGCCAGTCTCTTCACTCCCTCCTCCCAGAGAGGGACATTAGGCAACTCCTCTCTGCAGCTCCCTCTGCTTCTAATTTCCTGTCTTTTGTAGAAGCCCTGCCTGTCCCTCACAAGTGAGCTTCTCTCTTTAGCTGCCTCCAGCTTGAAGCTCCCCTGTTTGAAGCCTAATTAGCTGACTGGGTCCACCTAGCCAAATTCAGCTCTTGCAGGGCTAGTGTGGGAGCACATCCCATCACAGTCAGTCAGTGATACTCCTTCTACACCAGTTTTGCATTGGGGTGTGACACTGGTAAACCAAGTGCCAGCTCTGGCCAAGGCCCTAGGTGTTAGCTAAGAACTGACAAACTCGTAGCTGGAAACCAAACCAGCTCACCTGTATGTTAGTTTTGTTCAAAATAGGTACAAGTCTTATAAGAATGTATTTCGTTTGACTCTATAAGATGCTTGTAAATTGTTGCATGCATTAATCTCACTTGTAATGTCATTATTCCATGTTATAAGGCAGGGGTCGGCAACCTATGGCATGCGTGCCAAAGACGGCATGCGAGTCGATTTTTAATGGCACGCTGCTGCCTGCCGGGGTCCCGGCCGCCAGCCCCGCTCAGCCCGCTGCCGGCTGGGTGGGGCCGGCGGCCGGGACCCAGGCAGGTAGCAGCGTGCCATTAAAAATCCTGCCCGGTCCGGCTCGTTCTTCTCTACCCTTCCTGCTGGCATTTGCACATGATTTGCTGACCTCTGTCACTTCCGGCGGGAGGTTGTGTTTCCGGGTTAGCGTGTCTGGGAAGCGGCCCCGCCGGCGCGGGCAAGAAGAGGGACCCGGCCTCACAGGAGTCGCAGCACCCGCGAGGCCTGTAAGTGGGGAAGGGTCTTGGATCCCAGCTGTGCCGTGCGCCCGCCCGCCCCGAGCACGGCCGGCCCCGCTCCATGGACTCAGGCAGCCTGCCCCAGGGTTGGAGCCCCGGTGCCGGGATGAGCTTGGCTCTGTACTGGGGCAGGCCGCGTCCCACAGCCCGAACCCGGGGGCTGCGGCTCACCACCTGCTGGACTCTGGGAATAGCTGGGTCGTGCCTCTTTCACCACCCCAGGTCACTGGACACCGCTCCCCTCCAGCATTGAGAACCCAAGAGTCCGGAGCCCTAGTCTCCATCTGCCCCCACCCCCTCAAACAACTAGAGCCCAGCTGGAAACCTAGGAATCCAGAGTCGTTGCTCCCAGCACTCCTCCCCCAAGCGTCAGACACCAGCCCCTTCCCGGAGCCCAGGAGTCCCAAATCCCACCCTGCTCCCCGCCCTACCCCCCTCTCACATCCCCAGCCCTCTGCCCTGACCCCTGCACCCCCTCACACGCACACCCAGCCCGGACCCCTGCACCCCCTCACACACACCCAGCCCCCTGCCCTGACCCCTGCACCCCCCTCACCCCTGCACCCCCCTCACACACACCCAACCCCCTGCCCTGACCCCTGCACCCCCCCACGATCCCAGCCCTGACTCCAACACCCCCACACATATCCAGCTCCCCATGCCCTGACTCCTGCACCCTCCTCACACACCCCCAGCACCCTGCCCTGACTCCTGCACCCCCCACATACCCAGCCCCCACACACCCCATGCCCTGCCTCTTGCATCCCCCACATCCCCACCCCCATCCTGACCACCAAATGGGAGCTCCTACACCCCCCCCCCCCCCGCACCACATTCCCACCTGCACCCCTCGCACCAAATGGGAGCTACCCAGGTAAGCACTCCACACCCAAACCTTCTGCCCCAACCCTGAGCCCCCTCCTTCATTCTAGCTCCTGGCCAGACCCTACACCCCAACCCCCAGCCTGCTCCTTCACCCCCAGCCCTGTACTCAGTGCACTTCCACCCTCAGCTCAGTGCAGAGAGGAAGAAAATGGGCTAAAACCAGGGAGAAGGTAGGTACCCACTCTATGTGGGCAGGGCCAGGACCCCAGACTGGCAGCGGGCTGAGAAGTAGGGGGCTGAACTGCTCAGCCCACTGCCGGTCTGGGGTTCTGGCTGCTGACCCCTTGCCAGCTGGGGTCCCGGCCGCCGGTCCCACTCAGTGCCCACTGCCGGCCTAGGTGAACGGAACCCCAGGCCGGCAGCAGACTGAGCAGGCTGGCGGCGTAAGATCAGCATTTTAATTTAATTTTAAATGAAGCTTCTTAAACATTTTGAAAACCTTGTTTCCTTTATATACGACAATAGTTTAGTTATACAATATAGACCGAGAGAGACACCTTCTAAAAAATGTTAAAATGTATTACCGGCATGCGAAACCTTAAATTAGAGTGAATAAATGAAGACTCGGCACACCGCTTCTGAAAGGTTGCCGACCCGTTATAAGGAAATATGTACATTTTGGTTTATAACTTTGAAAATGTTTGCTTTGAACCTGTGAATCCAGCCACAGGAATCGTCCCCTCCCTGCCCATTAAGAGGCCTATCAAGATTAAACAGACCATTAAGAAACATCACACCACAAATGATTGGTGAATGGCCCTATCATACCATGGAAATGTTATGTGCAAGGGAGCTTGTGTCAGGGACTAGAAGGACAAATGTAAAAGATAAAACAGGGACACAAGAATTTTTTTTCTTCGCTTAGCTATTGAACTCTCACAGGGCCAGAGACTCTAAACTGAAGCAAGAGAGTCCCTCACCCCATTTGGGTTTGCTCTCCAAGATGTTGACAGATCAGTACAACTCTGTCACTCTTAGGTGTGTATGTCAACTCATTTGTGTGTATGTGTTTGCTTGCTTTAACCTGTAAATAACTCGTATTTCTTTTTCCTAGTTAATAAAACTATTAGTTTATTATAGGATTGGCTACAGGCGTTGTTCTTGGTGTAAGATCTAGGGTACCAAACAATCTGGGGCAAGAAACTGGTCTCTTGGGACTGGAAGCAACCTAAATATTTTGGGCATAAGTGATCATTTATCACTAAGTCCAGCTTGCCTGGATGGCAAGATACACTGGAGAGCCTAAGGGGACTGTCTGTGACTCTATGGTAAGACTAATATGGTGACCCAGGACTTCACATTTGTTATTGGGTTGGTGAAATCTAATTATAGAACATAAAACCAGTGTGTAGTGTCTGCCCTGGTTTTGACATTCTGCCCTCAGGTAGGCACTCGCGGTCTTGAGTCACTCCACACAGCATGATCAGCTGGTTGGGAATCTTTGAACAAAACATCTTTTTCCTACTTATCAAAACTGAAACTGTTTGTGGGAAAGGGTCAGTTTCAACTAACTGACTCGAAAAAAATTGTACCAAAAAAAAGCAAAATTGTCAAAGTGAAACATTGATATTTTCCGGTTTTCCAGTCAGAAATGATGTATTTAGAAATGTAAGTTAATTATCATTAGAAAAAATTAAAAATGGAAAAGTGTTGAAATCAAAATGTTTCAAAATTATTGAAATAAACAAACATTTTTGGTTTGTGAACATCTGAGGTGTCAACTTTTGTCAATTCAGAATGGGAAATTTTTTGCAACATTTTAAATTTTTCCAGGATGGAAAAACCATTTCCCATTCAGCTCTAATTTTTATATTCAGTTTTAATGTAAAAATTTTGAAACCCAAGGGATAAATATCTGCCCAGGCAGAGTATCCCACAGACTCTTATGTTAACATATTTGTCCCCTAACTTTTCTTCAGTGCAATTTTATATCTACATGCTACTCTTGTTCTTTACAAAGCACTATACACCTCAAGATACATTATAATCAGAAATATTACCTAGATTGTAAGCCTTTTTGGGCAGCACCGTGTTCTATGCTTGTATAGCTCCTCACACAATGGGGTCCTGGTCCATGACTCTGAGGCACTACCACAATACATATAATGTCATAATAATAAACAAAAAGAAGATATTTCCTGCCTGTAAAAAAAAAAAAAAAAAAAAAAAAAAAAGTCTGCGTCTTCATCTCAGAAAGCATAGCCCCTTTCATTTCCTCCTTTGTGCATTTGTTATACTGTAAAACAAAAGCCATAGAATCACGCCATAAGGGATGTTCTAAAACTCAGTTCAGAAGGATTTCCTCTTGAAGTGATGATCTTTATGGAAAATTATATGGTCTGAAACTTTTGAATTCAATTACACAGCAAGTGTAATGATAGAACAATTTGAACTTAAGAAGGACACAGCCTATAATAGCACCACATTTGCATGGCTATAATTAAGGCTGAGGTGTCACTCTCCCATCGTAAAGCTATGTTAAGGTGAAATTCTTGGCATCGGTCAACCTTTATTTTTATTTTTGATTAAGTGAATTTAGTGTTTCTGAAAGATGCCAGAAAGCCAGGCCCCAGAAATGGAAGCTGTTTTCTTATCCACACAACAGATACAGCACCAGCAGAGCCCAGGCAGCTGCCACTCCCACTGCCCACAGTCTCCCCATTCATACTCCTGGCTGACAGGTCATTTTCGTAGCTGCCAGTTGGGAGTATGCCATGCAGCCACGGGGGTTTAAGGTTCCTCTGTGGCAGGCTGACAGTTCAAATTAGAAATAAAGTGTACATTTTTAACAGTGCTTATCCCTTGGAATTAACTATCAATGGAAATTGTGAATTCTCCATCCCTTGGAGTCTTCAGATCAAGACTGGATGTCTTGCTGGAAGACCTGCTTTAGTCAGACAAGTTTTGAGGCTCAGTAGAGGAATAACTGGATTATGTTCTATAGCCTATGATATACAGATGGCCAGACTAAGGTATGTCTACACGTCAATAAAACACCCACTGCTGGCACATGTCAGCTGACTCGGGCTCGCGGGGCTCAGGCTGTGGGGCTCAGGCTAGAGAACAAGCTCTGGGACCCATGAAGGGGGAGGGCTCCAGAGCCCATGCATCTGTTCTGTTCTCCTGCCTCAAGATACTACTAGGGCTGCCATGAGGCAGAGCTTAACTGCACAGTTCTTCCTAGGTTCTGGACTACCAGTGCCTTTCACCAGCATTTGACCTTATGTTACTACAGAAATAGTAATTTGCCATATAAGAATTCCATTAGACCATTTAAAAAAAATGATTTTATGCATAAGCCACGGGGTGAAATTCTTCCATTTGATGTACAGGCAGAGCTCCCATCAATTTCCTTCAGGAGTCTCATCCACGCATCCAATGGCAGAATTAGTCTAATGTTAATCAGACCTTAGGGGGAAGGTAGCAAAGGAAAAGAGGACTGAAAAGGAGGAGAGATCCTAAGAGGCACTAGAAATTGACAAGAAACATTAATAAGGAGAGAAAAGCAACATGCACTATTGCAGTCATGCTGTAGTACACTGGACAATTCGGTATATGCCATGTAAGAGGAGAACCACTGCTAAATGAGTATGAGACATTCAGGGGAAATGATCCGATTCTGGATGAGCATTCATATTTTCTACTCCTGCCTCATGGGCAGCTATTGAACTAGTGTATGCTAAGTGCTGTAAGAGAGCCAAGTGCTGGGTGTCTTTCATAAGTACCCTTAAACTTTGCCATTACCTTTGGCCAAGATTTTCAAAAATGACAAATGATTTGGATGCTCAACTTGAGACATCTTAAAGGGGCCTGGTTTCCAAGGATGGGTGCTCAGCACTCTCTGTGAAAAATCAGTTCTCTATAAGGTATCATGCTGGGCACCCAAAAATTGAGATATGCAAAAAAAATCAAATCACTTTAAAAAAAATCTGGCATTTGTAACAAAAACAACACTGCAGCATTTCCCAAAAATTCCCTATACTACATAGAGTGAGTACAGGGGAAAGGTTACCTACTTATTTAAAAAAAAAAATAGTCCTCTGACCTTTGTGAATTCAGATACTACCCTGTGTGTGGCACAGAGATTGCACTAGTTGACCTGCTTCCTGGACATAGATGAGGGTCAGTTTTTATGATATCAGTATGGACAATTATCAGCTGTCTTGGATACCTCAGACACAGCTGACAACCTCAGCACAAGTGGAAAGGGTTACCCTCAAGTGAGTTTGCTCTTTCTTCTAGGAGAGACCCCAGAATGCAATATAGGATAATTGTTGTTCTTCCCCAGGAGGTGGGGTTCCCACCAGGGTTCCCTTTTGCTCCTCACTCCCAACCCCTTCTTCATATTGATGGAGCTGGCAGCAAACGTAGGAGGATGTGCTGTAGCATCTGATATGTAGAGGACACCAAACTTTGTTTATTTCTTCTGACTCACTGCCACCTGCCTTACATTCAGTCTTCTGCCTTCCAAACCACAATACAACTCAAGCTCTTCTACTCCCCAGTTTTGCAATTATGAGACACGGTTTCAAAACAGCCCAAGATCCTTTGTGAATTAGAGCATACCCAGATGAAGTGGGTAGTAAATAGAACACGCAGGAGCTGGCTGGCACAGCTGAAGTCTTAGTCAGTAATCTGGTAGAGTTGCCCCAAAAGGCCGGGAACCATTGATGTTGCTATTTATAGACTATTTAAATATTGTAAATAGATTACAGCTTTACTCTAACAGTCTAAACTTTTGTGTTTGGAAATAAACCATGTACTACAACAATCACTTTCTGTGTAGTCAGTTAAATTGCCTACCACAGTTTGATAAGATATAACTGGAATATTGTTTTACCTAATTCCTCACAATTTACCTTTTATACATGGTTGGTTGTAGAAAATTAGGGGCTTGGGAGTGGGTGCTTTAGTGCCCCCCCCCTCCAAAAAAAAGTTAGGGATTGCACTGATAAAAAGGAAACACCAAGTTTGGAATAGAAGCTCATTTATTTTCCCACATTATGAAAATTATACTAAATTTACATTTGAATAATATATGGGTTCTGCAATCTAGCACCCAAAGGTATAACATGATCCAGTGGATGGAAATTGAAGCTAGACAAATTCAGATGAGAAAAAAAAAAAAGGTACAAATTTTTACCAATGAGGGTAATTAACCATTGGAATAATTTACCATGAGTCGTGATGGATTCTTCGTTAAACTGGCAATTTTTAAATCAATAATGGAAGTTTTTCCAAAAAGAGCTGCTCTAGTAATTATTTCAGGGAAGTTCTATGGCCTGGCTTATACAGGAGATCAGACTAGATGATCACAATGGTCCCTTCTATCCTTGAATCTATGAATCTTCTGTTGCTGAAATGTCCAAGCATTGCAGAGTTTTGAAGAGATTGTTTTTGAGCTAGTTCAATACCAAAGAGGAAGTTAGCATACATGGGGAAAATTGTTACGCCACCAATTCAAGTTCTCATTATAGGGTCTTTTATTATGTGATTTGCAGCTTCCCAAGTTGCACCCAGTGCAAGGTAGTTCTCAGAAACTAAAGCCAATGTTTCTGCACAGAGTCAGTCTCGCTGGACAGAGGACATGGTGAAGTACTTAACACTTGATGTTTTATGTCCAAAATATAGCATCTCATCTAGGTGAATTTTTAAATTCATTTTGTGATTTCCTAAACAATTTCAAGAGCGTCTCTTAGGAGAGTGCTATTTGTAATAGTCCTGGCATCCCAAATTCAAAGCAGGCTCATAGCAACGAGTATAGTATCTCATGTTTCCTCCTGTGGCAATCTGGTTGCTAGACCCGATATAAGCCACCCATACTAACAGCGCCATCGTAGCATTGTCTGGGACAGCTGTGGATCTTCACATTTACATGCAACAACAACTTTAATTACATATGCTTACCTCTGGAGATGTATAGGCTATATTGTACAATCCATTTAACTCATCATCCACATACTGCCAACATAAAACCACTTGCTCTTTCTTGGAGAAGTCTGTTGCTTCATCTTCCATAACTGTGTACCACTTATCCAAAATCTCAGAAATATCCCTCACCATTTTAAGACCCATTATTTCCATTATGCCATTTTTGAAAACCTGGACTTGTGAATTTGTCTTGACCCTTTTTCAGCCACTTTGAAATATCAGGATTGCAGTCCACCTCTCCCCTTCAGAGCATATTTTCAGCTTGCTCAGCATAATGGCCTTGCAGCATAAGTCCTTGTCTGGCAAGATAACATATGCTACTTAAACAACGAGGAGTCCTTGTGGCACCTTAGAGACGAACACATTTATGTGGGCATAAGCTTTCGTGGGCTATAACCCACTTCATCAGATGCATGGAGTGAAAAATACAGTACGTAGGTATAAATATACAGCACATGAAAAGATGCTACTTAGTATTTCCTTTAGGATCTTCCTGCTTTTGTCTTTTTTCTGAGAGTACTGTGAATCTAGCATGCCACTGATGCGCCTTATGGTCTTTTGAGGAATATCAACTGCTTCCTGGTGACACAAAGAAGCTTAGTGCCTTTCAAATTTGTCTCAAGCCTCTTTCCAGTTAGAGAATCCAGACTGTGTGAAAGTTTCCGTAAAAGTAGCTTCTGCCTAAAAGCTGCACAGTTATAGAAACAAAAAATACACTCTCACTAGCATCAGAATAATGGAGCCATTGAAAACCACCAAACCAATGAGCAGACAGAACAGCCTCGCTTTCCGAAATTACACACAGGGCAAACTTAAATCATGGTTGATGAGGTATGCTAACAGTATCAGGCAACTGGCCATGGATTCCTGTTGCAGGCAATGGCGGAGACAGCTCAGTACTACAACCAGCAGTAGTTGATCCACTTCTGTTAGAAGTTTAATTTCTTCCTGTTTAATCAGCCATGTTTTAAGTGATTTCATTTTAGCACCTTGAAAACAAATACTTTGTTTTTCCACTTTGCTCAGTCACTACTCACTTAGTAAGAATGGCATAGAATTGCAGAATTAAAAGGGGGGGGAAAATCACACACAATACTGTGGCAAACTGAAACATTTGCATGGCCTCTGGTAGTATATAATCACTGTGTTCTTTGTTGGACAGTCTAGAATACAGCAGAATTGAGAAAGGCAGAAAGCCTACACATGACTTGATAATGGCACTGGAAAATGATTGTTTTTGTATTGCATAAATAACTGCATGGGCTCCTCTCATGCAGAGACTCTGACAAGGAAAAAATGGCAGCCCTTTGACACCCCCCACTCCCTCCTGGCATGCTGGAACTGCTGTCAGAGCCTGCAAAAGTACAGCCAAAGAATCATGTTGTCTGGCCTCCCCATTCCCTTTGTGAAAAGAGCATGTGGGACTTGAGCAGGTGCAGGGTAAGAATAGAAGAGAAGAATTGGCAGCTGACTAAACTTTCCCCAGGTCTCCCTAGAGAAAAGAAATCAGAAGTCCTCATGCAGAGAAGGACAAAGAACTTCTTCCTGGTAAATTCCCATTTCCTTAAGCCTCACAATGAACTCAAAGAATTATAAACTGTCAAATTTAACTCAAACCATTTTTCCTAAACTGCTTTATTTATGTTTATACACTTTTTAAAAATATATAATTTGACAGATGAAATCCACCAGGGAGCAAATCTATTCATTTAAACACTATGGAATCCCCTCTGTAAACACTATACAATTCTATCAACTATCTAAGTACAGAAAACTTGTATCAGGCGGTTTTGAATGTCTATTATGAATGGCCCATTTCGTTGCCTGAAAATGGGATTCCATTGCACAGCCATGCAAAAATTAGCTCATTTCCAATACATTACTATAGCTTTCCATCCACGGTAAACTCACCTTTCTTAAGCAGATGGCAGATATCCACAGTTAGATATTTTAAAGCTCCTAAGTTGTTTATGTATGTTGATAGTATATATTTTAAGATCAATTATTGGATCACAAATACTTGCAGTTTCCATACCTATTGTATAGATATCTTTGGCAGGGTACGCAGGAAAGAAATAAAACTCACTAAAAATAAGACCAAGGAAAATTATATGGGAAAGTCACACGAGGGGCCTGGTGTAACTTTCATTGAGAACCAAAAACTGCCATTCAAATTACAGTAGAACCTCAGAGTTACGAACACCTTGGAAATGGAAGTTGTCCATAACTCTGAAATGTTCGTAACTCTGAACAAAATGTTATGGTTGTTCTTTCAAAAAGCTTACAACTGAACATTGACTTAACGGAGCTTTGAAACTTTACTATGCAGAAGAAAAATGCTGCTTTCCCTTTATTTTTTTAGTAGTTTATATTTAATGCAGTACTGTACTGTATTTGCTGTCTTCCCCCTCCCGTCCCCCCGCCCATCTCTGCTGCTGCCTGATTGTGTACTTCCAGTTCCAACTGAGGTGTGTGGTTGACTGGTCAGTTCGTAACTCTGGTGTTCATAACTCTGAGGTCCTACTGTAAAGGGAGCTCTTGGTACACAAAGACCACAGAACCAAAATGTAATTAAATGTAATAGATTAAATCAGATTCACTGAAGTCAATGGCAAAGCTTCCATTGACTTCAATGGGGGTTAAAGTTGACCCAATAGAATTCTGAAACATGATGTGTTATGAAATGTGATATTCAAGGGAATATTTAACATGAGTCTGATGTTCCCCAGCTTTGGTGACATGCACCTTGGAAATGCCTATAAGTAGAGATAGCTTCATAAGTCATTTTGAAAATTGCTCTACAAGTCCCTATGATTTTAAGGTGTCTAAGTTGGGACACCTCCTGAGAAGGGAGATTTTCTGTGAGTGGGTGCTCAGCACTTTCTGAAAATGGGAACCCTTTAGTCACTTTTGAAAATTCAGTCCCTTGTATATATGTTAAAAAACAAAATAATTATTTGTGTTCACATAAATTAAACGAATATCGAATTTTAAAAAGATATGTAAAAGCCTATTTTAAAGATACACACTCCTTATCTGGAAACATTCTTAGATATTGAAGCAACAAGCCACTTACCCTCTATTTCACTATGATTATATGTTGCAAAGGTTTCCAGATAAACAAATGAGAGACAAAGTATTTTAAGAGTGGAAAGTAACTAGAATGACAAGTGAATATGCTTACAAAATATGCCTAATATGCTCATTAGCAAATTAGGCCTTGGGGTATCTGTGTGATTAACCAAGCTAACTTCTGTAGAATTTTACAGTTGCCATAATTAATTTTCTGATGAGGTAAAGGTCTGAAGTGACTCTGCAGAATTTTACAAAGTATATAAATGTGCAGTTTTCAATTCTAAATTTTCATTAGTCAGTGCAAATCATCTGACTTACAAGTGACTTCTAAATCCCCTGGTCACTGAGCTGTTATCTGAAGTACAGAGATCCAAGACATTAGCAAATATGTCAACCCAGAGTCAGACAGCTCTCATTCACAGATTCAATGGGATTCCCTTTACAACTAGGTCATCACCAGATCTTCTAAAATCCTTGGATGCCTTTGATGCTAGAGAAGATGACATCCTTTTGGTTTCCTATCCAAAGTCTGGTAAAGTTCTGTTTTAAGCATTTATTGCGGGGAATCTTAATTGTTTGCTGAATGTTCTGCGTGTAAACTCACTGAAAAACCTGGTGTGTATGTGAGAGAGCGAGACAGAAAGTGGATGATGTTTAAGTTCAGATTTGAAATATGGAGCTGTATTGAGATGTAAAATGTGATTTGTAAAAAAATCAACTATATTTGTGTAGTGTCTTTTGATTTTGTAATTTTAAATAGTCTGAGCCTGCCTACGGGTTCTCTTTATTACTAGAAATCAATAGGTAATTTGCTTGAAATGAAATCCATACTGTAAAGATTTGGCTAAAGACTTACTACACTGTTATCATTAACTAGTCAGAACTGTATTAAGTAATTTTATGGTGCTTGTCTGTATATTCATTTTTCCCCCCCAAAAATTAAGTCAGTGTTATTTTTGAAAATATGTAAACCAACGTGTTAGTTTCCCAGCTAGGTGGTGGGTATATAAGTTTTATGCTCAAGCTTTATTAGGAAAATTGAGCCATAGTTTTATAGGAACTAAAATGTAGCACTATCTGAATAATATGCACATTTTCTAAAAAGGTTTGTTTTAGTATCAGTGTTACTCGGCACTTTTCCTAGTGGAATTATTTCATACATCAGCTACAGTTCTAATTCTATAAGCATTTACACATGTGGACTCAACAGAACTGCTCATAGGTATAAAATTTCTCACATGCCTAAGTGTTGCAGGATCAGAGCTTTAGTTTGCAAACAAGTGAGCTACTTCCAAACTCAAACTTTTCCTGTATCAGTATATTTTTCTAGTAATAAATCCTTTTCTCCTCTCTCCCCTTTTTTTTCCCCCTTAAAAATAATTGTCTGAAGGCACTCACTGGCTTGCACAAATTATAATGCAGATTTACACTCCCAAAGTCACCCTAACATCACCTATTGAGTTTGGAGACATCTCCAGAGTGGAAGAACTGAACAATCTTTCATCCAAGAGAATCATCCCAACGCACTTGGACTACAACATGTTACCGTCAAATTTTAAGGTCAAACAATGCAAGGTAAAATAAGTTGTATTACAACTCTCTCAAATTAAGTATATATTTTATCTTGTCTGGATGTAGCCATTTTTAAACACATGGTGCTTACAGTATCAAGTTAAAGTGGCGAATTCCGCTGTCAGCCACACCAGTGTAAATCTGGAATAACTCTCTGGCTTCAGTGGGTTAATTTAACCAGAGTAGCATTCCGGTGTTGGCCCTATGTTATTTAAAACTTCATAGTGTAAAATATTTATTGAATCTGATTTGTTTACAATATTCATTATAATCTAGTCTGACCGCCTGCATGACACAGGTGTTAAAATTTTATCCAGTAATTCTTAAATCACTATTTGTTGGTTGAGCTAGAACATATTAGCATATATATAAGTTTCACTGATGCAGATAACCTATGATAGAATCATACAGATTCATAATGGCAAAGGCACTGGATATGAATGATGGAAGTGACTTCCCAGCAATTAATTAAAAGCCAATAACTCATCTCTACTTGCTCCATCAGAATTAGATTTATTCCAAAAAAGCATGTCAGTAAACAGGTACTATTTTAGCATTGTCATCTTTTAAAATATAAAAAGATAACATAGGGCCAACATCTTGCCATCAGACCTGCAACACGGATCTAGTTCAAGATGTAAATTAAACAATGAAAGGTCTGAAGCATGCCTCCCCGACTTGCATTACAACCTGCCTGACATCAGTTGTCCTGTAAAACAGTCTTCAGACTACAATATTTCAGACATTTGTGAGACTAGATTTGAAATGGCCACAGTTATCAAAGTGCCAAATTTCCTTATATACTACAATGGAAATGCACTTAGATGTCTTTGAGCATCAGCTACAAATAACTTGATTTAAAAGACAAAACATACAGGAGCCTGAGCATCCTCAAATAACATTAGTAGCAAACAGTTTAACTACATGTAATTAAAAGTTTCTTAATCTTTAAGTATACTTAGACCTACATTCTGCCTTTAAACCATGTGCTCAACTCCCAGTGACATCAATGGATGCTGCATATCCAGATGGGGGCAATATATGCCCCTTAACCTGAACTTAAATTTCTGGGTTTGCAGATGAGACTTTATCATAGAAGGACATCTACTTTGTGGGACAAGGTGGGTGAGGTAATATATTTTATTGCACAAACTTCTGTTGGTGAGAGAGACAAGTTTTTGAGCCTGAAGATGAGCTCTGTGTGGCTCGAAAGCTTGTCTCTCACCAACAGAAGTTAGTCCAATAAAAGATATTACCTCACCCACCTTGTGTCTAATATCCTGGGACCCACACGGCCATGACTACACTGCATACATCTAATTGGTGGCTCAGTTTTAGACATGGAAAGGCACAAATATATACCAAGAGTGAAATGCCTTACAATGTATACCATTTTTGTTCAGTGCAATGATCAATGGAGCTAGAATTACATAATTAAGTGTAAGGGATACATGCACGTGAAAGAAAGCCATGCAACGACTACCCTACTATCACAATCACACTTCTTTTAATGAGTCACTTTAAAATTAATCTAACAGTGTTTCATCACTCATTGCTCATGCTTATCTGCTAATATGTTTCATTAACCTATGCCTCCAATTATCTTCTTGAAGCTAGTGTATTGCAAAACACTGGAGTTTTATTTCTACTCAAGTTTCATAGTTTTTCCTTGCTTTCAGAAATATGAAGTTGACTGTAATGTTTATGATTCCTCAGGAATGTTCTTTAGGATGAACTGCTTGGTAGGACTGTGGAATTTCAGACATGTATAGATTGTTTGCAAAAGAATGTTATAGGCAATGATATCAATTATACAAACCAAAGGCACATACTTAAGTAAGAGCTAAAACTAATGTTTCAGCCACAAATCCAAGTCTTGATAGATCTCTCACACACGCACCCACAGTTTTTGCTTTTCCCCATAGCAATATTGGAGGCTACTGGAAAAATTCAGCTCTGCATCCAAGTTTTGATTTCAAATACGCAAACTTCATGGCTATTCAGATGCAGGCTTTTGGTTCAGGCCCAGTTCTAGTTGGAACCATTCTCATGGAACAGATCATATGCAGCTTACATGAGAATGACAAGTAGTAAATGTTTTACTCAGGGGATTTATTGAGATCATATATTAACTCATGAACTAATATGAAAGCCATCTCTTGCATATATTCCAGTCCACACACGTATAGGAAACCCATATGCAATTGTGAGCCAACCACTAATACTGTTTTAGCGGAGGCACATATACTTCCAGCTTCTGTCACTGGTTCATTACTGCCTGTTAATCCATCAATTAGTGATTTTTCCCCACAAATACCCTCCTCTACCTTAATGCTGTTTTAACTATAAAGGATATTTGACTGTTGGCTGGAAGATGATCAGTAAAAGAACCCTAACCCATAACCACATGGGGGCTGACGTTAGCTAAAAGGCATGTAAAAAAACCTCACACCTACGCAAGTGGATCCTTTAAAAGAAGAAAGTTATCCTTAGTAATCATAGTGTCTTCTTTTACAGGCCTTCTACATCATCAGAAATCCAAAAGATACTGCAGTTTCCATGTATCACTACTACAGAGATAACCCAAATCTCCCCACCATAGATTCATGGACTGTTTTCCTCGAGCTGTTCTTAAGGGGAGATGGTAAGGATGAGTGTTATCTTTTCTCTCTCTCTCTCTAGCCTGCAAACTTATAACACATGGCAAGAAGTGAGAAATGTAAATAAGTGTGAAAATTCCTTATTTACAGGGCATTTTCCCCCCTTTTTACAAATCATCCATGTAACTTTACATCAGCGGTACATTTTGTACAAACGAGATCAAAGAAAACAATTCATTTACTTAACCACAGTAGTTACTATCCCTTCAGTGTGGTATTTACAGTATTTCCTGTAGTTGGAATAGGAAACACCACATGTTCCCCCTTAAATTTAATTACTGCCAGAGATATGTGTTCCTCTTTAATGGCACTATTCTTTAATGGCCTTATTGCAACATCAGAAACATCATGTACTTCTGGACAACAGTAAATGATTTAGTCAGTGAAGCTTTGTTTAGGCACCAGTCTTGGATAGTGGGTTGATTGCTGCGCTTTTATGATTCCCACTGACTTCAGTGGGTCTGCTCACAGGCCCAGCAAGCTGCCACTATGCAGAAGCAGGGCCTTAGATTATTTTCAGGATGAATTCTGCCATCAAAGTTCAACAAGTACAAACAGCACGATCCTCCATGTCAGCCCTCCGTACAGACAAGTTAACAGTCCATAGGCCAGAAACTCTATCAGAACTGGCATTAGCATTTTTCCCCCCATGCCAGAAAAACATTTTGCCATCAACCCTTTCCCAAACAAGTTACTGATCCTTGTTCCATCCACAAAAACAAGCAAACAAAATATAACTGACCTGCTGATTCTTATCCCCACTCTACATTAAAGCAAATTAACACTATCCCAGCTTTTACAAAAACATAGGGAGCTACATGTCCCCCCCTAAACAGGGATGTCCCTGTTGATTTGACAGAAAAATATTTTATCCCAGTTTTTGCAACCCCCAGAAGACCAGCCACTTTAACTAGCCACAGCTGAGCTTGGATATCCTGCTTCCCCTTTAGGTTTAGGATTAAAAAAAAAATCTGGAGAGACAGTTAATCTAGTGTTTTTTCACCAAATGGCAAAGAAAGGGTCTATCAAACAACAGTTTACCTGAAGATATTGATGTCCCCTTGACTTGAAATCAGCTTATAAGGTAATTTGCAACAGGATCCTCCATTTTAAACATGAGAAAGGAGAAAAAGTGCTTATAAGCTCTCTTTTTAAAGTGGTGGGTATTCTTCTGAGCATGCTCAGCAGAGTTTTCCCTAGTTTCTGAGAGCACACCAGAAAGGAATCGAGTGTTTAAACTGACATATTGGAGAGCATATAAAGCACATTTCCCTTTATTGAGCTGGATGAAGCAAGGTGAATGTAATTTTGAGCCCTATAACTATCAAGCCTGTTTATTCATTACAAATTATTTTATCTTTGTTTTTCATTTATCAGTGTATTTTTAATTATTTTGCATTCATGACCTGTATTTTTTCCCTGGGGCCCTTTATAAATGTGGATGCTTCTTTTTGGAATGTTTGTGCCAGAGATGGGTTCAAACAGCAAAATTCAAATCCTGATTTCAACCCACACTGCCAGCCCACACCGGTAGATAGTTTTGCATGGCTGGATCCAAACAAAGGTTTTATTTGTAAGCCTTGACCTATTGAAGTCTCCAGCACCCCCGAGACTCTACTCTGCCCTGTGACAGGGCGAGTTATCTTGAGCTGCCAGTTCCAAACCCCAAGGACATGGATGAGTCCTTTATGAGTAGCCGTTTTGATTCTGATGTGGAAGTTAAGATTGTGCTGGTGGTGGTGTTCCCGTTATCCATCCCCATTTTCAATGTTTTATTACTCATTTATACCAGTTTGTTTCTGCTGGACACATGCTACACAAGAATCAATACAGCAACAAACAGCTGTAGGAAGTTCAAAAGAAACACAAAATGCTACTCCATTTGGGGCCTGATCCAAAGCTCACTGAAGTCAGTAGTTTTCCATTGACATCAGCAGGCTTTCCTGTGTTCCCTACCCAGCAAAAGCAGGGTAGGGAACATGCGTAAGTGATTTGCAGGGTCTGGGGCCTTATCACTATCTGTTTTGAGCACCTAATGCTGACGGAAGAAAAAGGATCATTTAAAAAAAATCAATGTAGCCCATCACTTGTCGATAGCGTGGACTATTGTCTTGTAGTACTTCGTGTGTGTTCCTGGAGCGGGGATAAAAACAACATTAGTTCAATCACAAATCGTTTTTTCTACAGATACATGCTAAGGGATCTTCTGGCACCTGTGCAGAGTCCCACTGACTTCAGGACAAGGGTGAAGGCAAAGGGAGTCCTTTCCCTGTCCTGCTGCAAATACACAGTGGTCAGCCACAGTTTTGTTGCTTGTGCCCCCTAGGCTGGGTCCTGCACCACTGAAGCTAATTTGGCCACTTATTAATGGAAGCAAAATTGTACCCGCTGATCACAAGCCCCAAGGGAGTAACAGTTCACAGATCTTTAAGGTCAGAAGGGAACAATATGTTCATTAATCTAACCTCCTGCTTTACACAGGCCATAGAACTTCACTCAGCACCACCACCAGCATTCGACACACCAAAGGGAGTGGGGATTGCAGTATTGCCAACCCCAAGGGCGCAAACATCATGAGTCTGGCCCCTCAAAAATCAAGAGATTGGTTTAAAAATCAGAAGATTTTTTAAAAAATAATAAATGTTGGGTTCTTCTTTTTTGCCATCTGGTTTCTGAACCCTTTAGGATGATCTCACTCAACATTTTCAATCTTCTCTTTACAAACAGAAAGGCCAGAAACTTTTTTTTTTAAGTGAAAACTGAGGTTCTCCTGCAATCTCTTGATTTCAAAAAGTGGTGGTGCAATTTAAGAAAAACAGCAAATATCATGAGACTCATTATAAAATATGACTTTATAATGGCAGTGGCTAAGTACCAGTTTGGGGGCTAATATCCACTCTACCTCAGTTTCCCCTGATAGTTTAAATTGATAAGGTATTCTTCACTTCCTCTCCTAAAATTTTTAAAACATTGCTGTGCACTTATTAACAGCTACTGTGTTTCACTCCAGAGGTGGCTGCATTTTGTGGTGAAGTGATTACTGTCTTCCCAAATGATGGCACTAATACTGCAAACGCTTATTCACATGCTTTTGTAAGTGTATAATGCCATAGATTTCAGTGGGACAACTCACATTTCCTTGCGTTTGGATTCAATGTTGAGCTTCAAATGCATTTCTCAAAAGAACACCAGAATTCCATAACCAGAAGCACATGCAAAAAAAGAAGTTGAACAACTTTATACATTCGGTTTGATCCAGTAAACAGAAGAAATTGAACCAGTCAGGCGTATATAGCCCACTCTCACTGCACGGCAGGAAGAGAACATTTCTTTTAGTGTATGTTATATATTTAGAATTATTTGTCAATGAAGTTTATATAAATCCCATTTTGTTTTCCTCACAGTTGTCTGTGGATCCTGGTTTGATCATTTCTTAAGCTGGGAAGAGCATAAAAATGACCGAAACATCTTATTTTTATTCTATGAAGACATGAAGAAGGTAAACATATTTCCCATCTCATGCAGCAAAACAAAACAAAACAAAGCTGTTGTAAAATTGCATCACTGGAATTTAAAGAGCAAATTTAAATGAAAGAGGTACAAGGCAGAACAAGTTCATAACACAGACATACTTAGTATTTGTATTGCACTTTTCATCTTGAAAAGGTTACACAAATATTAGCCTCTTAATTTTCATAACATATAAGGTAGGCAGTAAATCCTAATTTCACATATGGAGAAACTGAGGTACAGAGTGATTAACTTGCACAAAGCCACAGCACGAATCAGTGTTAGAACCAGGACTAACATTCAGAAGTCCCTACCTGTTATTCCTGTGCACAGACAGCTAGATCACACTGCCAAGCTGTGAAAAACTTCTCTTGTACCAGAATCTTTTGTCTGTTTCTAGTAATACAGAGCAGAATTTTCAAAAGAGCTGAAGGGATTTAGGAGCGTATGTCCCATTTAGAGCCTATGGAACTTGAACTCCTAACAAGGCTGGTAAAAATTTTTCCACTGTAACTATTTTTTACACCAGAAAATTGGGTTTTTGACAAAAAAAAAAAATGTTGTGGGAAATGTCTGCTCTCCTCAAGAATTTCCAGCTTTGAATTAAAAAATAACCCCCCGCCCAAGACAACAAACTTTGGTTGTCAGGTTTTGGATATTTTGATGAAAAGTCCCAATTTTCCACTGAAAATTTCTATAAAAATGTATTTTTTCATCTTAGGCAATATTTTTCTGGGGGGGAGGAGAAATAGAAACCCAGTCCATTCTAGCTCCTAAGCCACTTAAGGTCTTCTGAAAATTTCACCTACAGACCCCAGGTCAGCTAGCTACTTAAGGAGGGGGTAGCTCAGTGGTTTGAGCATTGGCCTACTAAACCCAGGGTTGTGAGTTTAATCCTTGAGGGGGCCATTTAGGGATCTGGGACAAAAATTGGGGATTGGTCCTGCTTTGAGCAGGGGGTTAGACTAGATGACTTCCTGAGGTCCCTTCCAACCCTGAGATTCTATGATATGCCTAACTTTCCGCTCATTAATATTCCTCTTGAAGGCAACGAGAACTACTCCTGCTGAAAGTTAGAGAAATACTTGACTGCCTTGCTGAACTGATACCAAAATTGGCTATGCAATTTTTTTCAATACATTTAAATAAGAATGTACACACATTGAGCCTGATTATCTTCTCACTTGTATCATTTGCATACGTGTAACTCCAGTGACTTCAATAGAATTACTCCTGATTTACATGGGTGCAAGCGAGAGATGAATCAGGCCTACCATATAGATACCACGTGTACACACCAGTGTGACAGTTTTGCTTGAACAGTGTCTTTTGGAAAGAAAAAACTTTGTTGTTTATTTGATTTAGAAATAAAATCTGATATTCTGCTTAGAAAACAAATACTTTACTCTTCAAATATCTCAGGATCTTCCTAAGGTTGTGAAGAAAATGAGTGTATTTCTGGGAGTAAACATCAGTGACAGTGAAATCAAAGAGATTTGTGAGAAGTCGTCATTCACTGAGATGAAAAGCAACGTAGAAAAAGAAAACAGTGACACAAATCACACCGTTTGTGCACTCACATCCAATAGGAAGCTGATATTCCGAAAAGGTACGTTGGTTGGAACTGGCCCAACAAAATTCATATATGGCCTGATCCAAATCTCATTGAGGACAGTAGGGGTATTTCCAATGACTTTTTAAGCTTTGGATCATGCCCACAGAGTGACGAAGGAATTCTTCTTGAATCCATTGCTAGTGTGCTTTCTTTCCAGTTTCTTTGATTGGGAATGACTGGTCACACTAGATACAGGGAAGCGTCTAAATTACAAGTCTAATATAGTTTTACATGAGTATTTAGAACTGAAAGGAAAGATTCATGCGGCTTAACTGTCTCTTTCTTTATCTATATTTCTCTACCTCTGTCCTTCACAAACACTAATGTGTACCCTCATTACTGCATGGCAAGGTCACTCAGTTTATCAGGAACCACACCAACACATTCCTTTTGAGAGTGGTTGCATTAGTGTTTATCTTATATATTACCTGTTGTCTTATTGAAGTGGATATGCTAAAGGAATATGCTGACAATAAAAATGGATGATTGGGAATCTATTGATAGTGTAAAGAGATGAATTACCTTAATCCTCATACAATTCTAAATCTAGGGTGAAATTTTCAAAAGCACTTAAGTGACTTAAGTAACATTTGAGCACTCCTGAAAATGTTATCCCTAGTTGTTTTAAACAAAAGTACAGCTGGGTGAGAAACTTTTCTTGTCCTGTAAAAATTTTTGAGATTTTGGAATTTCCCCCCCATCCTCAATCCAGACAAAAATTCAAAATCTCAAAGTCTTTTGCAAACTGGAAATCTGGGTGGGGAGGGGGGACAAAACAATTTTGACGACTTTGTTTTTATTTTTTGTACTATAATTTACTTAGCTTACAAAACAAAGTCATTTTGAACTAGAAATGAATGAAATAAAAAAAATTCATTACAAATTTCCTGACTAGCTTAACTTAAAAGTTCCAGATACTATACCTCCCCTGAATCTGTTGGCCAATTTTTGTGAGTTTATAGTTGTGTTTTCTTGCTTTTACAACTATTTTTCTCCTCCCTGTTTTTGTGTGAAAGACACATGCAAACAAAGAGGGCAAAGAATACAATCCTGCAATGAGCTCCGTGTTCATTACCTCAGTCTGTCTACATGGAGCTCATTGCAGGATTGAGGCCTAATAGAACTGGTCAAAAAATGGGTGCATGGGTGGGAAGATAGAGAAAATTGTGAACGCTTTGCAGATGGGTAGGGTGACCAGATAGCAACTGTGGAAAAACGGGACAGGGGGAGGCAGGTAATAGGCGCCTATATAAGAAAAAGTCCCCAAAAACGGGACTGTCCCTCTAAAAACGGGACATCTGGTCACCCTACAGATGGGTGCATGGGTGGGGACTTGGTCAAAATCTCAATTTTTTGTAAACTTCCAACCAGCTGAGAAGCTGAGGTGCCTCAAGGGGGCTGCACTGCCAGGTCTTTCCACAGAGCAGGAGTCAGTGGTGGCTCAACTGAGACTAGTTTACTGCCCAGGTGGGTGGGGGTGGTTTCACTCAGCATAAGGCTCTGGAGGAGTATGAGCAGGCTAGATGACCAGGAGCTCTGATTCCCACCAAGAGCACAGAACTGTTTTGCTATTGTCTAGTCAGAAGTCGGTGTCTTTCAGCTGGTGATGTATGTATGTGTGGCTTCTATGGGGCAAAAAGTAGTTAAGTGTGTTACATTGCCAGTAATATGTTCTTCCAGTTCCTCCACTCAGCACTGCCAACCCTGAACATTCAAAAATCATGAGTCAGGCCCCTGAAGAATCAAAAGAGTGGCTTAAAATTAATGAGATTTAAAAAAAACAAAACAAAAAAACCAGTACATTTTGGATTCTTTATAATAGTCTTCTGTGGTGTTCTGAGGCTTTAAGAGATGCCTGAATCACATTTTCAAGCTTTGCTCTGCAATCTTGAAGGCTAGAAATGTAGGGTTGTTTGTTTTAAATGAAAGCTGAGATCCTCCCATATTGCATGCCTCCAGAAACTGGCATTTAGAAAAACATAGATATTATGGGACTACAGACTACTGATCCAACTTCTCTTCTACTCCTATTCAGACAGTCTTTTGAGATTATTATTTACTATTTCCACTGCACTATAGGTATGCATGGAAATGTGGAAGATGGCCCAGAGAAAAAAAGAGTTTTGTAGTCATGTGACTTTAAACTGGAAATTAGGTAGCTAGAGCAAGATAAAGTAGTCTGAAGATATAATGGTTATTATGATATGGCAGCTGATAAGCCAGCCTCTTTCCACCAGGAACCTCACCTGAACCCTAAGTGTACTCATTTACATGACCTTTATGCTAAGACAAGGGAGCAAAATAATAATAATAAAACAATGTGGGCAAACTTTTGCACTAACAAAGCCAGACTGTTTAAGAGCACACCGTAAATCATTCTCCATCCAATGGCAAAGCAGCCTCAGCTGTTCATTTCCCATTCTCACTCTTCCAGGTGCTGTTGGTGACTGGAAAAACCACTTCACTCCAAAAGAAAACAAAATGTTTGAGGAAATGTTTAATAAGAAGATGAAATTGAGCGAACTGGCCAAACATATCATATATGAATGCTGACATCAAATGAAGAGTGCTAGCCCGCTGACAACTGAGCGGAAAAACCTGCAGATGTGTTAATATAGTGTTAAAACAATGTTTGTACTTTTGAAGTTACTTTACTGAAAAACAGATTCTGTGTAGTAATTCCTAATAAAATATTAGGAGAAAATCTGATTATAACATTATGGGCGACCGTAAGAATTGTACATAACTAAGTTTGGGAACAGTACTGATTGAACACCAAAAAGTGCTCAGAAATGTTTCTGTAAAAATTTACTTTAGACATCAACTGACATGTTTCTAATTTTTTTTTTACTGTGTGAGAAAAAAGAAGGGGAATACTAAATTGTAGTTTTAGGAGTCAAAAATAAAGTCTTTGTTAATTGTTAGAAATGGTCCCAAACCCCTTGGAATTTTGAAGATAGGGTCTGGAGATAGAAACATCCTAATACAATTTAAACAAAACAAAAACCTGCAGCTGAATTAGCAGTGTAAAGAGACGTGTAGTTTAAAAGTGCTAGGTTTCAGATTCAAATTTCCGTGTCCAAACCTGCCCTTACAATTTTGGTTCTAGATCATATTCAGAACTGGAAGTGGCTGATTTTCTAGTTCTGGTTTAAATGCAGTTAAGATTTCAACCCAAGATGGCAGAAACTCACAAGACGTGATCTTGTGAGACTTCCGTCATTTATGAATGAGATCACCAAAGAACAGCTTGCAGAATTTTGATGTATTGAAACTGAACCCTAGCACTGACTTGGCGTAAAAGCGAAAACTTAGCAAAACCTTAATGGATTCTTGATCTGAATAGTGCCTATTTAGCCCCTCCTGTTTGTAAATTGCACCACTTTAGATTTGTGTATTGTAGAAAGTTTCAAAAACATAGTTCTTAAAAAATAATTTATTCTGAATTAAATACTGACCAATGTCAAAGATTGTATCATAAATGCAAGTCAAATGTATGCCAATTTGTACATTTACGTGATCTGTTCTGGAAACTTTAAAATGTTTTCTGTTACCTTACTTATGAAAAATGTTTTGTTCCATTGTGTTAATTTATAAATCTTGTGCACTAGAACTCAGCAGTTCTATCTGTGTAAATAAACCATTTCACAGTGATAAAGTAAATGTGGAACATTTTATTCCCCCATGAGACTCTTTTTCCATGAGTCACCTGTCAACCTCCTAGTACATTGGACCACCTTGGGAAAAAGGAGCAGCTTTTTCTTTTGATTCAGTCTATTATCGCTTTTCTGACCTCAGCTTTATGACTGTTTGCTTTACCAGCTATTTTGTTAAGTCTTAGTCCAAAGTCTTGAAAAGCATCTGAATAATACAGCCACTTATTGCTGTGATAATATTTTAACCTTCTAAATTGCTTCAGTTACGTACTTTAACAGACATAGTTAATAGGCAAGTATTGGCATATTTCACACAGCCTCATTTCTCCCCTCCATTTACAGTCCTTGCAGTTCTATTATCATGTTTCCCTTAGCACAGAAGGGGAAGAGTAGGTTAGCGTTTTCTTCAGCCTTCATTGTTTTCCCATCCTTTCTTCTTCATTAAAATAGCAGTTTTATATCAATTATTATGTTTGAGTGGTGCTCACAGGAGGTGTCAGTGTGATGGACATGATTAAAATACTTACTGTATGCATATGGGTGTTAGTTTAATAGCAGGAAGGTAACACAATGGGCCTAGATAAAACCCCTCCACGTAAACAGGGCTGAGTTTTAGAAATAAAGCCTATGCTATTAAGCTGTGAACACACTACTTACAGGCAGCAGCCAAAAAGTTACAAGCTGTTTTGCCTAGGCTGGGAACAGACAGATCAAAAGGAAAGAAACAGTTAAAAAGTGACTCTCTGGAGAGAGTGAGTAGAGAGTTGTAGGACCTATTTGCAGGGAAACACACTGACACAGACAGCATGGGATGGATTTAAAGGAGATGAGCCTTCCTAACTGCCAGGGAGATGGCAGTTTTAGGCCTTTTATTGTTTTTAAATCCTTTTTCTCTTATGCAGTGCTGTGCTCTTACTGTTAAGATTAAACAATACTCTATTTTAAGAAATCTTTCTGGTCACTATATTAAACACTGGTCACTGCTACTGAAGGGAAGCTTTTCAGAGGCTGAGCACACACAGGCTTTCTGAGTATTCATGGTTGGTATAAAGTGGTAGCCTGAGGCTCATCTAAGGCCTGGTCTACACTACGAGTTTAGGTCGACTTTAGCAGCGTTAAATCGAATTAAGCCTGGACACGTTCACACGATGAAGCCCTTTCTTTCGACTTAAAGGGCCCTTTAAACCGGTTTCTTTACTCCACCTCCGACGAGGGGATTAGCGATAAAATCGGCCTTAGCGGGTCGGAATTGGGGTAGTGTGGACGGAATTCGACGTTATTGGCCTCCGGGAGCTATCCCACAGTGCTTCATTGTGACCGCTCTGGACAGCACTCTCAATTCAGATGCACTGACCAGGTAGACAGGAAAAGGCCCGCGAACGTTTGAATTTCATTTCCTGTTTGCTCAGCGTGGAGAGCACAGGTGACCACGCAGAGCTCATCAGCACAGGTAACCGTGATGGAGTCCCAGGATCGCAAAAGAGCTCCAGCATGGACAGAACGGGAGGTACGGGATCTGCTCGCCATATGGGGAGATGAATCAGTGCTAGCTGAACTCCGAAGCAGTAAACGAAATGGCAAAATATTAGAAAAGGTCTCCAAGGCCATGAAGGACAGAGGCCATAACAGGGACGCACAGCAGTGCCGCGTGAAAATTAAGGAGCTACGGCAAGCCTACCACAAAGCCAGAGAGGCAAACGGAAGGTCCGGGGCAGAGCCGCAAACATGCCGCTTCTACGCGGAGCTGCATGCCATTCTAAGGGGTGCAGCCACCACTACCCCAACCGTGTGCTATGACTCCCTCACTGGAGAAACACACAGGGAAGCGGGTTCGGGGTACGAGGAAGATGAGGATGGAGATAATGTAGATAGCTCACAGCAGCAAGGAAGCGGAGAAACCGGTTTCCCCAACAGCCAGGATATGTTTATCACCCTGGACCTGGAACTAGTAACCCCCGAACTCACCCAAGGCGTGCTCCCAGACCCTGAGGGCACACAGGGGACCTCTGGTGAGTGTACCTTTGTAAATATTACACATGGTTTAAAAGCAAGCGTGTTTAATGATTAATTTGCCCTGGCAATCGCGGCCAGTACAGCTACTGGAAAAGTCTGTTAACGTGTATGGGGATGGAGCGGAAATCCTCCAGGGACATCTCCAGAAAACTCTCCTTCATGTACTCCCAAAGCCTTTGCAAAACGTTTCTGGGGAGGGCTGCCATATCCCGTCCGCCATGGTAGGACACTTTACCACGCCAGGCCAGTAGCACGTAGTCTGGAATCATTGCATAACAAAGCATGGCAGCGTATGGTCCCGGTGTTTGCTGGCATGCAGACAACATCCATTCCTTATCGCTCTTTGTTATCCTCAGGAGAGTGATATCATTCACGGTCACCTGGTTGAAATGGGGCGATTTTATTAAGGGGACATTCAGAGGTGCCCCTTCCTGCTCTGCTGAACAGAAATATTCCCCGCTGTTAGCCACGCTGTGGGGGGGGAGGGGTGAAGTGATCATCCCAGAGAATTGGGTGGGGGGGGAGTTAGTTGGGTTTGTGCTGCATGTTAACCTGGAAACCGCAGCCCCTCCTTTTACATTGCAAACCCATTTTAAATGGCCAACCCAACGGGTGCTTGGTATGGGAAATGAGAGCGCTACATGTTAAGAAGGTTAAAAAAGCCAAAAGACTGTGTCTTACCATGGCTGCCTGCAAGCCGAAATCTGTTGCCTGGCACTGCGTGAGTGATCTCTCACACCAAACCGGCAGGCCCTCAATATAAGAGGAAAAATGCGACCTTGTAACGAAAGCACATGTGCTGTGTAATGTGAACAGCAAAATTTAATGTGAAAGTGTACCAGTTGTTCTCTAAAATGTGTCTTTTTTAACCACCTCTCCCTTCTCCTCCACCATCTGCAAATGTTTCTCCTTCACAGAGGCTAGTGAAGATTAGAAGGAGAAAACGGAGGACATGGGACGATATGTTCACGGAGCTCCAGATGTCCTCCCACGCTGACAGAGCACAGCAGAATGCGTGGAGGCAGTCAATGTCAGACTACAGAAAAGCACAATATGAACGAGAGGAGAGGTGGCGGGCTGAATCGCGGGATGAACAGAGCAAGTGGCGGGCTGAAGATGATAGGTGGCGTCAGCTTGCAGACAGAAGGCAAGAGTCGATGCTCCGGCTGCTGGAGCATCAAACTAATATGCTTCAGCGTATGGTTGAGCTGCAGGAAAGGCAGCAGGAGCAGAGACCGCCGCTACAGCCCCTGTGTAACCAACAGCCCTCCTCCCCAAGTTCCATAGCCTCCTCACCCAGACGCCCAAGAACACGGTGGGGGGGCCTCCGGCCACCCAGTCACTCCACCCCAGATGATTGCCCGAGCATCAGAAGGCTGGCCTTCAATAAGAGTTAAAGTTTTAAACTGCAGTGTGTCCTTTTCCTTCCCTCCTCCCCCACCCATCCCGGGCTACCTTGGCAATTATCCCCCTAGTTGTGTGATGAATTAATAAAGAATGCATGAATGTGAAGTAACAATGACTTTATTGCCTCTGCAAGCGGTGCTCGAAGGGGGGAGGGGAGGGTGGGGTGGTTGGTTTACAGGGAAGTAGACTGAACCGGGTGGGGGGGGGCGGAGGGTTCATCAAGGAGAAACAAACAGAAGTTTCACACCGTAGCCTGGCCAGTCACAAAACTCGTTTTCAAAGCTTCTCTGATGCACACCGCGCCCTGCTGTGCTCCTCTAACCGCCCTGGTGTCTGGCTGCGCGTAATCAGTGGCCAGGCGATTTGCCTCAACCTCCCACCCCGCCATAAATGTCTCCCCCTTACTCTCACAGATATTGTGGAGCGCACAGCAAGCAGCAATAACAATGGGGATATTCTTTTCGCTGAGGTCTGAGCGAGTCAGTAAGCTGTGCCCTTACGCATGCGAAAGTTTCACAGCCACTGGGAATCATCCCACACCTGCAGCACGATGCGGTCCCACCAGTCTGTGCTTGTTTCCCGGGCCCAGAATCGGCGTTCCACGGCATGAACCTGCCCCAGTAACACCATGATTTCCACATTGCTGGGGCCTGTGCCTTGTGAGAGGTCTATGTCCATGTCAATTTCCTAATCACTCTCGTCGCCGCGCTGCAATCGCCTCCTCGGCTGGTCCTGGTTTTGCTTTGGCATGTCCTGGCTCTGCATATACTCCAGGACAATGCGTGTGGTGTTCATAGTGCTCATAATTGCCGCGGTGATCTGAGCGGGCTCCATGATCCCAGTGCTAGCTATGGCGTCTGGTCTGAAAAAAGGCGCGAAACTAGTATCTGACGGACCAGGGGAAGGAGGGAGGGAGGGGCGAGTGACGACATGGCGTACAGGTACAGGGAATTAAAATCAACAAAGGTGGCTGTGCATCAGGGAGAAATACAAACAACTGTCACACAGAATGGCCCCCCCACAAAGATTGAACTCAAAAGCCTGGGTTTAGCAGGCCGTTGATTTCACGGAGGGAGGGGGAAGCAAATGAATACAGAACAAATCTATTTTTTACATCTTAAGCTGGCAGATGACGGTGCAGCATGACTGATAGCCCTCGGCATCTTCTGGGTGCTTGGCAGAAAATACTGTGCGCTTGGCAGAAAATAGCATACTATGGCTGATAGCCATCATTGTCAAGACAGTTCGATAGGACTGAGCATGTCTGCCCAGGTGCCCATGATTGACAGCTACTGCAGTACGATGACGACGGATACCAATCGTAATATACCATCTTCTACCAAAAGGCAAGGGGCTGCTGCTGTGTAGCAATGCAGCCCCACGTCTGCCAGCCCCACGTCTGCCAGCCCCCAGATCGCCCTCGGCCTCTTCTGGGTGCTTAGCAGAAAATACTGGGCAGAAAATAGTATACTACGACTGATAGCCATCATCGTCAAGACAGTTCAATAGGACTGAGCATATCTGCCCAGGTGCCTCTGATCGAACCGCAATATGACGACGATGGATACCAGTCGTAATATACCATCTACTGCCAAAAGGCAAAAGGCAAGGGGCTGGTGCAATGCAGCCCTACGGCTGCCAGCCCCACGGCTACCAGTCATGCTGCACCGTCTACCGCCAAAAGGCAGTTAGCTGCTGCTGCTGTGTAGCAATGCAGTACCACGTCTGCCGGCACCCAGATGACATATGGTGACGGTGAGCTGAGCTGAGCAGGCTCCATGCTTGCCGTGGTATGTTGTCTGCACAGGTAACCCAGGTAAAAAGGCGCAAATCTACTGTCTGCCGTTGCTCTGACGGAGGGGGAGGGGCCTGACGACATGTACCCAGAACCCCCCGCAACACTGTTTTGCATCATTCAGGCATTGGGATCTCAACCCATAATTCCAATGGGCGGCGGAGACTGCGGGAACTGTGGGATAGCTACCCATAGTGCAATGCTCCGGAAGTCGACGCTAGCCTCGGTACTGTGGACGTGGTCCGCCGACTAGAGCACTTAGAGCATTTTATGTGGGGACACACAAAATCGGCTGTATACAACCGATTTCTATAAACCCGGCTTCTATAAATTCAACCTAATTTCGTAGTGTAGACATACCCTAAGAGGGAGAATTGCAGGATTCCACCCCAGGCCAGGTAAAGGCAAGAGACCTAATAATGGAGGGGGCATGCACTCCAGAGAGGGGTGAAAACTGTAACCAGGACAAATCTGGACAAATCTATGTACAGCATTGATAGTAACAATGCAACCAACGTGCCTCCAGACTGACCCTAGTCTATAGGGAAAAGTTGTACAGAAGCATTAATAGTTCAGTCTCTGATCTCATTCAAGCAGATGCCTTTCACGAAAAATTCAACCAGTCCTGACTCCTATTTGGAAAACAGAACCATAGTGTAAGTTTTCTAAACAGAAACTCGTGCAGACAAGCACCTTAACTCTGCTTTGATTCTTGTACTCCAGGGGATGAACATATCTGTAGCCTAAGCATATGCTTTGTATAAAGTAATTCTGAAAGAACTCTTCTGTCCTTATTTACAGTGAAAGGGAACGTCCCTGCCTCCCATCAGCCATTTCATTTCACAGCAGACTTATACAAACAGATGTTGATACCAATTTATTTTGCTTCTGCTAAAATGATAAAAAAAAATTACAAATGGCATGGCTGATGTGACAGGCAATTGTTCAGCACTGCTTATTTTGTACATGTACAACCAATACATTTAACAAACGCAGGCCTGAGCATTGTTCATATGCAAATAATATTTAGAAAATCGTTTGCTATGCTTTGGTTTGCTGAAAGCTCCTGGGGGGGCGGGAGGGGGAAGCGAGCCCTGAAACACTTGTGACCTTGGATGCCTTTTGGTCCTTCTTCTCTCACCACAGGCTTGCTCCATAGTAGGTAAAGAGAGATCAGATAATGAAGAGGCTGGAGTGTTTTGCTTAGAGATTTTTAATTTTTCTAGACTCGCTACCTTTTAAGGGGGGTAGAGTGTAATTGGGCAAACAAAAGGGTGCAAAAATGTCAATTGAACATAGCTAGAGGATGCTATTTAATACTCAAATGCATGGACTAGCTGGAAATGACAACTGTTAGGACCACTGATTGGCAAATTCAAGTATGCAGAGAAATGGTTTCCCTCTCCACCGCCCCCATGCTGATTTGAAAACCAGGGCCTGTCTATTGTCAGAAAGAAAAACTAATTAATTGCTGAGGGAACGTACATAAATGTCAACCACAAAAAGCGTAGTTCGATAAATCTTTATATAAACTAGCAGAAAGCACACTATTTTGATGTTATTTTTGAAGCATTCTATATGGTTATATAGTTATACTGGAAAAGTGGTGACTTTTTTTTTTTTTTTTTTTTTTTTTAAAACAGGACAGTATTTAAAGCTATGGAACTAAATTCAGACCTGGTGTAAGTGGTTGTAATTCCATTAGTATGAATGGCATTGCATCACATGGTCTAGTTCTGAATTTGGACCATGGGCTACTGGTGAACATTAAGAATAAAAAGGTTAATGATTTGCTACCCTCCCGAACTCCACTGCTGCAGAGCTAATTTATTCTTGGAAGCAAAATCTCTGTTCCTCTGGGGGTCATTAATATCTTGCATTTATACTTCACCTTCCATCTCCACATGCCTTAAGAACTATAGAAAAGGTATAATTTTACTCACCAAGGAAATGCAGCCACCTCTGAGGTTGAATGCAGCAGCTGGTAGCGTACAACAGTTTAAGATAGGAAGTGAATCAATCACTCAAGTTGAAATTAGTGGAGCAATTTAGGTAGCCACTACAGCAGGATGAAAATTTTCAAGATTTCAATTAAAGATTTGTAAGATGTCTGTACATTTTGCTATTTTTCATAAAATTCACAGACTGATCAAAACTTTTGGAAAATTTTAAATTTCAATGAAAATTTTTCTTCATTTTTTGACCAGCTCTTGCAAGCGCCAAATAATTATCCATGTTGGGGTTGGGCCTGGCTGTCAAAGACAAAGTTTCTCTGAGCCATTGGCTCATGGGGCTGATAGGCCAGGCTGGGGGTGAGGTTTTAGAAAAAGTTCTGTGGGATTTCTAATAACCACAATGGGTTGTAACCCTGATTTTACATCTCCTCCAATATACTCTGTCCCTTTTCCAGAGAAGAGCCGGTAACCACATTGAGCTTGGTTGAGTTTAGGTCGGAGAATGGCATTGGGGGAACTACAGACAATGTATGCTCTGGTAGTCACGTGTCTATTTCAGTAGGCGGCAACCATTTCACTACCTGACAGCACATCAGTCAGCAGGGGTAAGAATGTTAAAGGAGCCACCCACTGCACAAAGTGGCCATGATCTTCCCTTACATGTCTGTTCCTCATGTTAGCCATTCTCCACTGATAATCAGACATACAGACAATTTGAATCCTTCCCATGCTGTCAAACGTTGCGCAGGGCACGAACAAGGCTGCACCATCCCTGTCTATCCTGGGCTGTTCTTAACAGAGGACATGCAGAATCCCATAAGTTTCCCCCCCTCTAAGTACTGTTTCCTGGAAGGATTATTTTGGTCAGCCCCTTTTACATGTTTCTCCAGCTGCCAGTGGCAAGCCTGCTATGGCAGACACTCTGGCTTCATTCCCAACACGTCCCAGATATTTCCATCTTCTTTTCAGGATAACTCTGAAGACAAGTTGTTGAACGCTCTGGTGAATCTTGACATTTGTTATAAAACCATTCAATTTAATTCCTAGTATTTTCCTGAGGCATATGCTTTTGAAGGCAGTTGGATGTGTGTTCATAGCTTTGGTGGATTTCCAGTTCTCTCATCCTTATGTAAGGGAACTGTTGTCCCTTTACTAAAACTTAGTGGGTGTGTTTTGGTTGGCCAGCTCCCAGCATAGGCACCGACTCCGTGGGTGCTCCTGGGCTGGAGCACCCATGGGGAAAAATTGGTGGGTGCTTAGCACCCACTGGCAGCTCCCCACCCCTCCCCACCCCAGCTCACCTCCGCTCTGCCTCCACCTCCTGCCCTGGGCGCACCGCGTGCCCACTTTCCCCCCCGGCTCCCAGTCCTTGCGCTGCAAAACAGCTGATTTGCGTGGCAAGCACTGGGAGGGAGGGGGGAGAGGGGAGGAGGGGGAATGTGGCATGCTCAGGGAAGAGGCGGGGATTTGGGGAAGGGGTCCAATGGGGTAGGGACGGGGTGGAGTTGGGGCAGGGACTTTGGGGAAGGGGTTGGAATGGGGGCGGGGCAGGGACGGGGAAAGGGTGGAGTCAGGAAAGGGCCAGATGCAGGGGGGCACGAGCACCCACCAGCGCCGGGGAAAGTTGGCGCCTATGGCTCCCAGTACCAAAAGAAAGGGGAAGGATCAATGGAAAATCAGGACCCTGAGACTGACAGTCCCCAGGAACAATGAGGAGAAGCCAATGCTTCAGGTCAGCCTGATTGACAAGACAGGCAGGCTAATCAGGGAGCCAGGGAGGTCCCGTCCTCCATGTGAGCTGGAATTGCCTGGATCAGACAGAGTGGGGCCGAGCTAAGGAGAAAGCAGGAGCCCAAGCTGATCTGGGGAGAAGAGCTGTGCCAGATCTAAAGGGGCCAGAAAAGCAGGCCGGGGAGCAGATCCTGTGCTGGGAGCAGGGCTGCAGCCCAAAGCCAGAGACACAGCCCAGGGAGAGCAGATCCTGTCCTCAGAGCCAGAGGGACCAGAGAAGCAGACCAGGGGATTGGAGGCAGAGCAGCAGCATCAGTGCTGAGACAGAATGGAATCAGAGCTAGAACAGTGGAGCTGGGGCTGGAGCTGGAGCAGTCTGCAGCCGGGTGCAGTGAGCAACTGGGGCCAGCCAAGGGGGGACCCTGGGCAAAGGGCCCAGCGCAGAAAGACACCCCCAGCCAAGGGTCCTTTCAGGCCAGACTGGGAGGGGGATCTTAACCCGATGGGGGGCGGGTGTGGGGGGAGGGTGATGCTGGGGAGAAGGGTACCAAAGCCCAGAGGTGTGTGGCTACCACCAGAGCAAGTGTCCAACTCACAGTATCCCTGCAACACAGCCAGGGCCTGAGAAGGAGGCCTGGGACCTACAAGGAACAGACTGTGAACTGCCCTGACGTTCCCTGCCACAGAGTGGGGTGATGTGTTTTCCTTTAACTTTTCCCATTTTGCCTTCTTCTTTTTTAAATTAATTGCTGAGTAAATAAATTGTATTTGCTTTAAATTGTATGTAATGATCAGTGGGTCAGGGAAGTGTCCAGTGCAGAGAGCACCCCGCAGTGGGGACACTCTAGCCCCTGTCCTAGGTGACCACAGCAAGGTTGGGGGTCAAGCCCCCCAGGAATCCTGGGCCCAGTCTTGTTGGGGTTACGAGGACTCTGCCAGACAGGAGAGTGGAAGGGGAGTCCTCGAGGGCAGGGAGGCCTCTGGATAAAGGAAGTGGGAGCGAGGACTCAGATTCTTCCACTAGCCCAGGGGCAGGCAAACTTTTTGGCCTGACAAGGCCGTCCGGGGGGGGGAGGGGGAGGGCAAGTGGGGCAATTTGCCCTGGGCCCCGAAGGTGCCCCCATGAGAATGTCGGAGGCTCCCCCCGCCTCTGCCTTCCCCCATCCCCCAGCGCTTCAGCGCACCGCGTCCAGGAGCGGCCCTGGACAGAGCTAACGCAGCATGGCTCCAGCAGGGCCTGAGCTCCTTCCACTCAGAGCCGCATAGTAAGGGGACGAGGCTGCGAGCTGCGGCCAAGTGGCGGGAGCTCAGGTCCCGCCGGAGCCACCACACTGCTGCAGGGCTGTCCAGGGCCGCTCCTGGATGCAGTGCGCTGAGTCTCCGGGAGAGGGGGCAGGCGGGGGTAAACGGCATGGTAAGGAGGCGGGGGGGAGGGGGTTGGATAAGGGGCAGGGAGGCCCGGGGATAGTCAGGGGACAGGGAGCGGGCAGAGGTTCTGGGGGGGGGGGGTCAGGGGACGGGGGGTTGGATCGTGGGCATTCTGGGGGTCTGTCAGGACTCGGCAGGGGAGTGGATAGGGGTCGGGGAAGTCAGGAGGGGTTTGTGGGGGGTGGGGTCCCGGGATGGTGGTTGGGGGGGTCTCAGGGGGCAGTCAGGGGACAAGGAGCAGGATGGGTCAGGGATTCTGAGGGGGGCAGGAAGTGGGTGGGGGTTGGATAGGGGGCAGGGCCAGGCTGTTTGGGGAGGCACAGCCTTCCCTACCCTAAAGCTCATTCAGCAGTTTGAGGCTTGCAGACAGCTATTTAACACAAAGAGCCAAGCTGTTATCTTTTCCCTTAGGGCTACCATCCCTTTCACTTCTCAAATGCCAAATTATAGTCTACATTTAATTTCAGTGCCATAGGGAGATTCATGTCAGGGGAGGGTAACTTCATTTAAAATTAGCCACTTTAGATTAACAGTAATAGAGCCAAGAGAGCCATGGGGGAGGGATCACATGAGAAGAGCAATGTCATACACGACCTACCTCCTTCCCAACCCCATCCATCCCACCTTCTCCCTGTCCCCTGACCACCTCCGAACCATCACCCCTGACTGCCCCATCCAACCACCCCTTCT
Organism: Emys orbicularis; assembly: GCF_028017835.1. NCBI lineage: Eukaryota > Metazoa > Chordata > Testudines > Emydidae > Emys > Emys orbicularis. The sequence continues at coordinate 127,014,514 of NC_088683.1, forward strand.
CCCTGACTGCCCCCGGAATCCCCGCCCCCATTCAACCCCCGTTCCCTACCCTCTGACCACCCCCACCCCTATCCACCCCCTGAATTCCCCTGCCCTCTATTCGACCCCCCTCCCACGCTCCCTGCCCCCTTACTACACTGCCTGAAGCACCGGTGGCTGGCAGCGTGGCTGCACCAGGACAGGCAGCTGCGCCGCCCGGCCAGAGCCAGCCACACAGCGCAGAGCACCGGGTCAGGCTGGGCTCTGCAGCTGCGCTACCCCAGGAGCTCGCAGCCCCACCGCCCAGAGCATTGCACCCACGGCGCAGTGAGCTGAGGCTGCGGTGAAGGTAGGGCAGTGGGGGAGGGGCCGGGGGCTAGCCTCCCGGGCCAGGAGCTCAGGGGCTGGGCAGAATGGTCCCACGGGCCGTAGTTTGCCCACCTCTGTGCTAGCCCATTTCACCGGGGTAGTGCAGAAGCCAGGAAAGTTCCCCACCCTAGCGGGACCATTCCCCTGCTTACACTTACGCTTAAGGTGGAAATAACATTTGAATTGAAGAGCCATAGTTTCGCCTTTAAGTTGTAGACTTTCAGTGAGCAAATCTCTTTTAATCTAGAGAATGTAGCTTCCGCTTTGCTGGTTCATGACGTTTTCTCCTGGATATCCCCAGGGGCTGGCATGTTACTGCCACAGTATGTGAATTGACTTACCTCTTCCATTTCTTTGCCTTCTGACAATATTTGAGTTGGGGTTCTCATCAGGGCCGGCTCTAGGCACCAGCGTTCCAAGCATGTGCTTGGGGCATCCCTTTTCAAGGGGCGGCACTCCAGCCCCCCCCCCTTTTTTTTTTTTTTGCTTGGGGCGCCAAAATACCCGGAGCCGACCCTGGTTCTCATTAGCTGTGTTTAATTTTTGACCCTGTCTTTTTTTTGCAATACTGGAAGAGTCTATCTTTGCTTGCATGTTAAGCTGTCACTTAGAGCTAAATTTTCTAGTGTACTTTTGTTACACCATGTTTTGACAGTATTGTATCTATCTACAATTTTTCTCACAATAAAGTCAATGCAAAATAGGAGAGGTGAGAGAAGTCATCCTTGTTTGACACAAGTATCTGTTAAACTCCTTTGTTCAAGACACTAAGACAAATTTCATACCACTGAATGAGCCAACAGTGAATAAGATAAATCCTTCCTGTGGAACTAGGGTTTTCATTATGTGAATCTATGGTTATAAGAGACTTATACAAGACTTGTTCATACACTAATCTAGTGCTTCTTAATTGTAATGAACACAAGATAACTAAGATGCATCTAAACACAAATACAGCAGATCAAAAATACAGTATGCCATAATGGGTGCAATATTTTGTTACATATACCTTAATTATCCATATGTGGAACAGCATATTAGCTAGTGTGCCATAACATTGGTTACCTACAAAATGGCTCAGCTTAAATGTCTTGTAAGATCTCGGTAAGAGGGACTATTTTTTTTTACAATCGTACAACATCTGCCATGCTACCAATAATGGATGGCTCAGTTAAAAAAGCAGATGTGCACCATGACTATCACTTCACTCACATACATGATGTCAGTCCTACAGCTTGAGAGTAATGTGTGCACCAAGATTTTTATACACACACACACAAACAGGGCTAACAGCTATGTTCCTAAATCTATATTTAGGTGCCTAAATAAGTGGCCTGATTTTCAAGAGTACTGAGCACCTGGTTGTTTCCCTAGACTTCAATGAGAGATGGTAAACATCCTGCACTTTTGAAAAATCAAGCTATTTATGTAGGAACCCTAAGCATGGATATAAGAGCTTAACTTTAGGGACCTATTTTTAAGATTTTGGCTATGACTTCTACCATATAATGTAAATTGTCTGTATGTGTATATTCTCAGTTTGATAAAATAGGAGCCACATGCATGATCCTAATGCATCAAATTGAGACCATGCTTATGTTAGCTAAGGAGATCCTTCTCTCAAAATATAGAGTTCAAACATTGCTTTTAACACATTCAGTGCACCGAGTTCGGTGTGAATCAGGAGGATAAGGCTTGAAAAGTCTGCAATGACATTTCAATTAATTTTAGCAGCAGAGGGTGCTCCTTCTTCTTGATGCATTGAAATTCATTCTTTGTGCCACTAATAGCACACATAGGACAAGTTGTATCAGAAGTGATCAGTGAAAATATTATATTATGACATGATATCACACATGCCTGATCAGCATGGATCCTGGTGTTCCATGATAACCTCCTGCTACAAATTCTCCAATAAAAAAAACCAAAAAAACACCAAAAAAACATAAAAGTCTTTGGTTTTCCATGATTAAAATGAAATGCTGAACTTTAGCTTCCCTAGCCACAATATATATACGTACGGTTAAGATTGTGTCTCGGTTATTTTTAGTAAAAGTCACAGACAGGTTGTAGGCAATAAACAAACAAACAAAAATCACAGATGCTCGTAACCTCTCTGACTTTTACTAAAAATAAGGGGAGGGGTCTGACTGGGGGGGCACTAACAGCTCTGGCCCCCACTACCCTCGGTGGATCAGAGCTGGGGTGCTCCTGCCGCCCCAGGGCATCAGCTGAACTTGAAGCAGAAAATGTCACAGAGGTCTCTAAAGTCACGGAATCCATGACCACTGACAAAATCTTATCCTTATATATAGGTATCAGTTGAACACAATGATGTATTTACAATTTTTAAGCAAGTTTGAAACCTACCTTCAATGTGAAATTTGTCCTTGCCAAACTCAGTGACATGGTCTTTAGGGGTGATTTTTAAAGTTTTCAGCATCTTTTCATAACTTTAATTACTCCCGTCTGGAGACTGAAGTGAAATTTGAGATTCATTAAACCAGGGGTGGCCAACCTGTGGCTCCAGAGCTCCATGCGGCTCTTCAGAAGTTAATATGTGGCTCCTTGCATAGGCACCAACTCTGGGGCTGGAGCTACAGGTGCCAACTTTCCAATGTGCTGCGGGGGGGGGGAGCAGCGGTGCTCACTGCTCAACCCCCGACTCTGCCACAGGCCCTGCCCCTACTTCACCCATTTCCCCAAGGCCCCCACTCCTTCCTGCCCCCTTCCCTGAGCCTGCCATGCCCTCGCTCCTCCCCCCCCAACCCCCAGAGCCTCCTGCATATTGCAGGAGGCATGGGGAAGGAGAGGGAGGTGCTGATCAGCAGGGCTACTGGCAGGCAAGGGGGAGCTGATGGGGGGCTGCTGAAGTATTACTGTGGCTCTTTGGCAATGTACATAGGTAAATTCTGGCTCCTTCTCAGGCGCAGGTTGGCCACCCCTGCATTAAACCATGAATTCCCATACGCCATTGAGTAACCTCTCTATGCTGGAAGCAGTTTATTGGCAATGTAAATTTAAATTGCATTCAAAAAACAACCACAAGAGGGAGAGGTTGTGTGCATTGAATAAGTGACACTGGTACTTTTAATAAAATTTAGTAAATTCCACATTTTTCCGTGGCAAACGGATTTCTAGGATCCCTGCTGATCAGCCAATTTCTGTCATATCATGTACTGCATTAAATACTAATGCTCTCGACAGGAAGATGCTCAACTATGCTGTGTGGATAAGTCGTGGCACCTAGTGGTCAAACTAGAGAAAATCTGAAAGCATGTGTAACACTGGTTAAACCAGCAGCTCTCAACTTTTCCAGACTGCTGTACCCCTTTCAGGAGTCTGATTTGTCTTGTGTACCCTAAGTTTCATCTCACTTAAAAACTACTTACTTACAAAATCAGACATAAAAATACAGAAGTGTGACAGCACACCATTACTGAAAAACTGCTTACTTTCTCATTTTTACCATAATTATAAAATAAATCAATTGAAATATAAATATTGTACTTTCATTTCAGTGTATAGTACATAGAGCAGTATAAACAAGTCATTGTCTGCATGAAATTTTCGTTTGTACTGACTTCCCTAGTGCTTTTTATGCAGCCTGTTGTAAAACTAGGCAACTATCTAGACAAGTTGATATACCCCCTAGAAGACCTCAGCGTACCCCCAGGGAGTACACGTACCCCTGGTTGAGAATCACTGGGTTAAACAACCAAACCCACTGTTTTGTTAGCTTACATTTTATCTTAGGCTCAGCAAAAATCATGCAGAGGTTTTATATAGTAATTCTTTTGCTCTAGTCAGCACTGGTGAGCCTCAGTGGGATTATTGTCTCCAGTTTGGGGCAGCCCACTTTAAGAAAGATTTGAACAAACTGGAGAGTCCAGAGCAAACGTGACCTATGAGGAAAGGCTGAAAGAATTGGATATATTTAGTCTGCTGCAGAGAATTCTGGGGAGTGGGGTGGGGGAGGGGGCACCTAATGACAGTTTTCAAATATATAAAAAGTGGTTATAGAGGACAGTGATCAATTGTTCTCCATGTCCACTGAGGATACAACTAGAATCAATTGGCTTAATTTGCAGCAAAGGAGATTCAGGTTACTTATTAGGAAAACCTTAACTAGAAAGGTAGTTAAGCTCTGAAATATATTACCTAGGGAAGCTGTGGAATCCCCATCCTTGCAGGTTTCTAAGAACAGGTGATACAAACACCAGACAGGGAGGGTCTATGTATATTTATCAACGTGGGGGGGACTGGACTAGATGACCTCCTGAGTTCCCTTCCAGCCCTATATTTCTAGGATTCTCAGTCTCATGTGCCATTTTGAATACTTCAGAAGTTATTCCTGTACTATGCTAATGCAGGAAGCAGCTATTGGAAGAGGTGGTGTCTTGTGGGCTGAGCAGAGGACTGGGAGTCAGGAACTTCTGAATTCTAATTCTAGCTGTAATCCAACTCCCTCTGTAGCCACGGGAACGTTATAACTGCCCTGCTTCAGTTTCCTCATCCATAAACTGGGGATTAACATTACCTACCACACAAGGGGACACAACGATTAGTTATACAATGTAATCCTTTATCTTAAAATCTTTGAAAAACTTACTAGCCACATCAGCATCTAGGATTTATGGCAGCAAAATTTGAGATGGAAAGGTTAACCTTGTGGGGAAAACATTGCACTGAAACACAGAAGGGTTCAATACTATGCTCTGTAGTCGTTATAATTCTCTCCCCCTATGGTAGGAGAACACTGCTGTTAAGCAACCCATTTTTGTCAATCACTTGAATGGGCACCTAAAAGAGGTTTCAATGTATATATTACAGGTCTGGACAAAAAACTCTTAGGATCGCACTACAGGAAATAGCTCTGAACTAGCAGGATAGTGGCCTGGATGGATCAGATTCAGTATAAATAAATGGTGGATGGCAACATGTACTGCTTTAAAAGTGGCTAGCTTGTAGGCTATAGTATACTGCAATTTACACCACACACACACACATGTGCATACCATTATTTGTTGATGGATTTCTCTGTGCCGCTCTTGCAGGCCAATCCACTGTTGGAATACTATTTGAAAATGGTATCTTGTCCACAGATTCCTGAACCTGTTCCATGCAATTTAGAAGTTATGCCAACACTGAACCATTGGGCTGGCCTTTAAAGCACCGTAAAATCAGAGGGTTCAATCTTACCTTCACACACCCAAGCACAGATTGCTGAAACTGATGTAACAGCGGCAGCAGCTGAGTTAGGAGGACACTCAGCAGTGCAGATCCACTTTTAGAAACAAATGATGAAGGCCCAGGCTTAGGGTAAATTCACTGGTCTACAATTTTTGAGAAGTCGTCTGCTTCAGAGATAAAATGTGCTATTTATTATGTATTTTGATGTGCTGAATTCAAATATGACAATTAAAACAACTGATTGGCTACTGTTTCTAAGATATTTAAGTTTTTACATTTTATGTCTATGTATATTGTGTAGATAAAGTTTTAATCATAAATTGTAAACCTAGGTCTTTTCATGTGTTTATGGTTGCTTTACATGATAATATTTCACCTGTCCTGTTTATGTAACACTTTAAAAATCAGCAAAAGGGTTATATAAATAAAATTTATTATGAAACAAAAGGCAAAAAACTGTTATGTACATAGTTTAGTCCTATTCAGTGTCTACTCGGCGCTTCTTGGCTTGTCTCTTGTATTCATTAAATGGAGCATCTCTTGTCACTGTCCAGCAATAGTCTGCAAGCATTGATGGGCTCCATTTGCCCTGATAGCGTTTCTCCATTGTTGCAATGTCCTGGTGAAATCGCTCGCCGTGCTCGTCGCTCACTGCTCCGCAGTTCGGTGGGAAAAAAATCTAGATGAGAGTGCAAAAAAATGTATCTTTAGTGACATGTTGCAACCAAGGCTTTTGTATGCCTTGAGGAGGTTTTCCACCAACAACCTGTAGTTGTCTGCCTTGTTGTTTCCGAGAAAATTTATTGCCACTAACTGGAAGGCTTTCCATGCCGTCTTTTCCTTGCCACGCAGTGCATGGTCAAATGCATCATCTCGAAGAAGTTCACGAATCTGAGGACCAACAAAGACACCTTCCTTTATCTTAGCTTCACTTAACCTTGGAAATTTTCCACGGAGGTACTTGAAAGCTGCTTGTGTTTTGTCAATGGCCTTGACAAAGTTCTTCATCAGACCCAGCTTGATGTGTAAGGGTGGTAACAAAATCTTCCTTGATTCAACAAGTGGTGGATGCTGAACACTTTTCCTCCCAGGCTCCAATGATTGTCGGAGTGGCCAATCTTTCTCGATGTAGTGGGAATCTCTTGCACAACTATCCCATTCGCAGAGAAAACAGCAGTACTTTGTGTATCCAGTCTGCAGACCAAGCAAGAGAGCAACAACCTTCAAATCGCCATAAAGCTGCCCCTGATGTTGGTCATAGTTTATGCACCTCAAAAGTTGTTTCATGTTGTCATAGGTTTCCTTCATATGGACTGCATGACCAACTGGAATTGATGGCAAAACATTGCCATTATGCAGTAAAACAGCTTTAAGACTCGTCTGTTCATTGATTCATCAAAGTCTCCACTCATCTGGATCGTGAACGATGTTGAGGGCTGCCATCACACCATCGATGTTGTTGCAAGCTACAAGATCACCTTCCATGAAGAAGAATGGGACAAGATCCTTTTGACGGTCACGGAACATGGAAACCCTAACATCACCTGCCAGGAGATTCCATTGCTGTAGTCTGGAGCCCAACAGCTCTGCCTTACTCTTGGGTAGTTCCAAATCCCTGACAAGGTCATTCAGTTCACCTTGTGTTATGAGGTGTGGTTCAGAGGAGGAGGATGGGAGAAAATGTGGGTCCTGTGACATTGATGGTTCAGGACCAGAAGTTTCATCCTCTTCCTCGTCTGACTCAAGTGAGAAAAATTCTGGTGCATCAGGAACCGGCAGTCCTTCTCCGTGGGGTACTGGCCGTATAGCTGATGGAATGTTTGGATAATGCACAGTCCACTTTTTCTTCTTTGACACACCTTTCCCAACTGGAGGCACCATGCAGAAGTAACAATTGCTGGTATGATCTGTTGGCTCTCTCCAAATCATTGGCACTGCAAAAGGCATAGATTTCCTTTTCCTGTTCAACCACTGGCGAAGCTTTGTTGCACAAGTGTTGCAGCATATGTGTGGGGCCCACCTCTTGTCCTGATCTCCAATTTTGCAGCCAAAATAAAGGTGATAGGCTTTCTTAACCATAGTGGTTATACTGCGCTTTTGTGATGCAAAAGTCACTTCACCACAAACATAGCAGAAGTTATCTGCACTGTTCACACAAGTACGAGGCATCTCTGCTCACTTTGGCTAAACAGAAATGTGTCCCTTTGCAAAATAAAACACTGACAAATAAGAGAGCACGACACTGTATGATTTCTAGAGCTGATATAGGGCAATTTGTTCAGCAGAGTGATGTAAGCTTCGTTATGATTGCATCATCCATGACTTCTAGGAATAACATGATGCAATTCATATCATGTATGACGCAATACCAGCTTCAGATTGCATCATTCATTGTTTTGCCTAAAAAGCAAGTACTGTCCAAACCCAGTCAGATTTATTCATAGATCCAGTCAAAGATGTATTTTAGTCATTTCTGGTTTAAATTGAGATCCCTTCCCTTTATAACTCACTTATCCTCCGCCATTCCCAAGTCAAGGGTCGTATATACTGACCCAGTAGCATATCTTGAAAACTAGAGCCAATCAACAATTTTAAGCGTCATTTTCGTTCTCAGTGACCCAGAATTAGTAAAGTTTGACTACATTTATTTCAGAAGCATTTTGGCTGTTGAGCAGTATTATTAAATTTGTATTAAACAAAAAAACCACCACACTAATTTGTGCATTAAGAACATCCACCTTCACTGGATATACTCCATTGTTGTGACAATCAAATTCGAAAGAGTACAGTATTTGCATGGAAACGTCATCCTTCACCTATATGGAACCCCATAAATAATTTTATACTAAAAGGTTAAAGAAACCTGCCTATGTAACTGCCAGTTGACCAATTAATGTATATTCATTCATATTTTATCTATACATGAATAGATTACATGAGGTTTCTTATCTTTTATTTGTTTGGTGAAACTTGAGAAGTCTACATCGTCAAAGATTCTTTAAACATCTTTACACCCTACTACCCAAAGAAACTTTGCAATAAAAACCTTGGACAATTTCCATGACAAGAAACAACTGCTCAGTGATTTTCCTCATTTAATTTAAAGTTCAATGGCTATACAAAATATCTCAACATTATTAATCTAACATACTTCCATGGCTGCCATTACTGTGGTACCTAAGTGTCTCACAATCCTTAATGTGTTTGCCCTCACAACACACCCTTACATCGGAAACTGTAGATGAGGAATGGAAGCACACAGAGGCTTAGTGACTTGCCCAAGGTCACAAGAAGCCTGTGGCAGAGCAAGCATTTGAACCCAGGTCACCTAAAGTCCAACTTACACACATGCTTAACTTTATGCACTAGGAGCAGTCCCATCAACTTTAAGCATGTACTTAAGTATTTTCTGAGTAAGAGCCTAAATCAGACACCCAAGTAGTCATAAGGCTTTTTAAAATTACCCCTAGAAGTACCTTCTCTGATAACCCTTGCTGCTGTAAACGTCCTATGTATGTTGTATACAAGATGCTCATATTAAGACATTTTCAACAAAAATAAAATTATGAAGTATTTTGGCAGAAGTGTGAACATTTTATTTAACAGCTACCAATTCTTTCTGCCCATTAGACAAAAAGAGACACCAGATTTCTTGTGTATACATAGTACTATTTTTTTCTAACTCCAAGTATTCAAACATTTCATACATTAAGTTTGCTGCCTCTAATGTAGAGGAGAAAGGAAGCAAATTTAGTACAGTGACCTTCACCCTGCTTTAAATTACCCATCCACAATAAACATTTATTCAAACATGACTATAGAGGCCCTGACTAAGCAAGGTAATTAAACACGTGACTAATTTAAGTGAGGCACCATCTTAAGTACCTTACTGAGTCGTGGCCGTAAATGGTACAACTTCTGCAGTTTTACCACTATTGAGACTACACGAGTTAAAAGGGACACTGTCAAAGGGACTGCTGCTTAGTCCAAAATATGTCCAGCTTTTCCTATACCTGTTGACAGAATCCCTGTAACTCGTCTTATGCGAAACTCTATGTTTTCCCCAAAGAAATACTTCAATGATCATTTTGTAGTGATTAGTGCAATAAGGAAAAAATTCACAAGGAACCCTACAACAAATAAATTGGAAAAAAGAAGAGTCAGTTTTAAGCATTATACAGTTATAACAAAGTAAATAAATAATAAAAGAGCAACAAATAATTAGATATACCATATTAACTGAACAACAGTAAAAGGAGGTGATAGGCAATACATCCGTACTGAACTCCCAAAACAGACACCACTATAATTTAACATGTTGTTTGACAGTTATCTGAACTGTAAATAGTTTTTGTTATATGGCCTTCAGTTATATACATGCAGCTCCTATTAAAAATTAGTGGGATATTTTTTTTAGCATAATCTATGGTCAAATTTGATCCACTGATAAATAGAAGATCAGAAACAGATTTGCATTTTTAAGTGCTGTTCTTGAAGAACTCCTTATTTTTACAAATCCATGGAGGTATGAATACATTACCAAGTTATTTTTAAGGCAAATAAAACAAAACAAAAACAAAAACAAAACAAAACCTGCCCCCCAAAAAAGGAAACCAATTTATAAATCATCCATAAATTAACATGATATAAAAAAGCCACGATTCATACCAATGGAGATATAGATACCAACTATAGTTTTTCCAGCAATTACACCCACACCCCAGCCCCCTGCCCCAATCCCCCTCCCAGACCCAAACTCCCTCCAAGAGTGTGCCCTGCAGCCCCTCCCACACCCCATCCCCCTGCTGGCCCTGCACCAACCACACTATACACCAGATTTTCAGTGCAGTTCAGAAATGCCGGTTTATAGAGCTTGCTGGTTGGTGAAGTGCTAGATAAAAGAGTTTTTACTGTATTAACACATTTTACAGTATTTTAGGCACTACTTATAGTATGAGAAAGCAGCAGTTATGATTTTGTAAATCACAGTTCTAATAAGCACAAGTTTGTGCATATGCTGGAAGAGATATGGTTGTAAGATAAAATAAGCTCACTCTAGTAGCAGGTTAAAAACAAAACAAACCCCACCGGACTGATTTTCTATTGCCTTACACCTTGTGCAGTCATTAAAAGCTCACTCTAATGCTTAAATGACATTGGATCAGGCCCTTTCAGAATAGCAGCATTTAATACCCAGGTAGCAAAGTCTTGAAGAAGAGATTTCCTTCTCTTTCTTACTAACAAAATTCTAGTTCATAAAGAGGATCTAGAGTTTTAAAATTACATCTCTTTCACCATTTAAGCCACTGATGTTTTGCATTTCACTCAGTTTGGACAGTCAATATAGAATAACCGGTTTTACTTTGCGGTTCTCATGCCATAACACAATGCTGCAATTTTGTTTCATGAACACACACAAAAACCTTTTCATTACGCTTATATGTCTGAAAGCATTTATATTAATAATTATATTATTAAAATTAAACCAATATAGGGCCCTGAACTTGTTGACAATACCCTTTTAACTCTGTGGAAATGTCCAACAAAGGCAAGCCATTATGCAAAGTAAAGGCAGACTTTATCCTGGGGGAGGGAATTGGGTTTTTCCTCATTAGTTCTTCAGTTCATTTAGTTTTCTTTCCTAATTCAAACTCAAACTGTTTTCATTAGCAGCAATATGTATTCTGCAAACTCCTGAATGGCACCACGGCCACCATTACTTTTACAAATATAACCGGCAGCCTTCTGAGCAGCGGCACGCGCATCTGCAGGAACACCGCTCATGCCAGCTTCCTTCAAGCAGTCCACATCGGATTCATCATATCCTATCAAAGGGGGAATTTAGATAAGTTGAAGTGAGATAAGTAAAGCATTTTCTCTTGAATGTGATGAATTGCAACTTTGGTTAATAAATTAAAGAAATAATTTGTATTTTTACAGCATTTTTCACCTAAGGATCTCAAAAGCACTTCACAAACTGGAATCAATCAATCCTTACAAAACCTCCATAAGAGACGTAAAACTTACAGGTGGTGGCTACAAAACGATAAAAATATTAAGGGCCGGATCTTGCAGATACTTAAGATCATGCATAACTTTATACACAAGAATAGTGCCTTTAAAGTATATGGAACTACTCAAGCACTCGTTTAGCTTTACACAAGTGTTTGGAGGATTGGGCCCTTAACTGTTAATTGAAAAACCCTTTGCACGGTAGAATCAGAGCTTTCAGCAATCTCGTTATTAATCTTGCCTATTAAACTAAGGGCAAAGTGCTTTGAAGATAAGCCATGCTATGTATTATTTAACTGGACCTGTGTATGTTGCATGAAGTTTCCATTATTAAAAAAAAAGAAACTAACCTAAGTAAGCCACTTCTTTCCAGGATAAACTCATTTTATTTCTCCAGTCTTCTACACCTCGTCGTTTTTGTACTTTCACCTCACAATCCAATTTCATAGCAGAAATCGTCTTTGAAAACTCTTCTTTAGAGATTACCTATTAAATCAAGTCAAATTAGAATAAACTCCATATACAGACACAAAGTGACTTTTGAATGATCATAATGGAAATTGCTTTTAGAAAATCTCTGATAAAGGCACTAGCATTCCATAGCTGAAGTATCTCTTTTGGACTCAAAGCAGAGCTGACTAGGATGCAAGAACACATTATTAACCTTGCATTTCTAGTCATTAAGGAAGAGTGATTTATCCATACGTAAGTTTCCTTCTAATTCACAAAACAGGAATTCTCATTTTTCTCTTTAAACACAACACATGCCAAGATTGTTAAATGAAATATTGGTTGTCACAATACAACCGTGGTGTGCTGGCTATCAAATGCCCCAAGGTCTCAACACCTAATCTAAACCACACTGGGCAATACAAATATCTTGATGAAGGTTTCCACAATACTTCTAGATGTACACATGTATTCAAAATATTTTCCATGATTTCTCCGTCTAGCAACATTCTTGTGATTTGCACTCAGGACTCTGGAGTTTCAGCAAAATTCTAAAAGAAAGAGCTACATGACACTGCAAGTAAATGTTGGAAGTACATTTTGTATTTGAAAGCTAGGAACAAAGCACTTTGTAGGGTAAAACAAAAGTTAAAGCCACTTATGTTTTTGTTAAAAAAAAAAAAAAAAAAAATTAAGTATAGGCAAAATTCTCCTCTCCAGTCTGTGCTGCAAGTTGTCAGTGAATATTCTGCACTCATCTTTTCATATTTAGAATCAATGGGAGTTGTGCGCAGCGCAAGATACCATACGTTCACAGTATACACGGAGATGCAGAACAAAACTCACAGCCCCAGGAGATTTATGACATCTTTAGACTCCCCCATTCCCAATACTAAGGTACAGAAATGGGCTCAGACATACTTTGGCAGCTATAGGCAACAGTGCTTCACAGAATCACCATAGCAGCAACTGCTAGGTCTCTGCCCCATCCCATCCCTACCTTTGTTGTGTTCTTGAGAGCTGCAGAGGGGGCCTTGTAAGACAGCATGCAGCTACCTTACTCAGTTCCTGCACTGGGAAGTTCTCCCTGGCTGAATCAATCAGGCTGTACAGTAAATGTAAGTTTGACTTATAGGGCTGATCCTGCACCAATTTAAGATCTTACACTTGTGTAAGATCTTCACTGAGGTAGAATTTGGCTTTAATGATTAAGGAAAGCAATTTAAAACAATGTGGTTTTGGTTTTTTCACTTATCTTGAACTCTAAGGACTTCTGAGATGAAGGCTGGATGATCTTGTGGTTAAAAGCACTAGACCGGGACTCCAATGATCTGTGCTTAATTTCCTCTCTCTACCACAGTTCTTGTGTAACTTTGGGCAAGTCAGTTAATCTTGTCTCTCAACTCCTCATCTATCACCAGGGGATAACAGTGCTTCTGTATCTCAGAGGGCTTTTGTGATAACAAATTCATTAAGGTTCATGAGGAACTTAGATACTATGGCGAGTAGGAGCCACACAACTACTGAGATAAAGGACTACTGCTCAGTGTGCGCGCCAGATCAGCAGCACTTGCAACATGAGCGGTGCCAACACAATACCATACAAATTCCTTCCCACCACCTTGGGACAACTAGAGCAAATGCCAACAAAAGTACGAGTGAGATCTAGAAACTTGTCATAACCACATAGGAACTAGAGATCATACAGTTACCACCATCTGAGTGTTTCGAGGTGCTAAGATGGCTTAATCAAAATTGTTCTCAGAAGTGCCCTGCCCTACCTCCATTTTAATTTTTAAAAGTTCACGGTGTCGAAGTTAAACAAGGAACAGAAAGTCTCATGATTCAAAAAGGATGCTTACCTTAACTCCTCTTTTCTTTAATAAGGAAATCCCATCAGCAACTCTATCATCATCATCAGAGCTTAATTCTTTTTGATCTTCTGACAAACAACGGTGACCATTGGGGAGACATCCATCAATGCTGCAAACCAGTAGCTTCATCTCTTTACCGAAATAGCCATATCTAGAGAAAAGCTATCATTTCAGGATGGAAGACTTCGGAATTACATTTAAAAAAATTTAAAATAAAAATTAACCCATTAATGCAAAGCAAAGGATCTTGGTTTGTGATTCTCGGTTACTTTCACAAGAAGAAAGACTCCCCAACATCTTTAATTTTCAAAATATACCCCAAAAGATAAATGCAGAATAAATGAATCTGTATTTCTCAAAACATGAAAAAACAAAACTTAAAACTTACTAATAAATGCAGCTCTGTGGCGAAAGACAAGTTGCCCATTTTTATTTGTTTTTAAAAATAGCAATAGAGTTTTTTTTATTTTCTTTAGAAGAGCGAGTTATGTTCTATAGCACTTGTTTTAAGAAAAAAGAAATGTGGAAAAACGGGTCACAGATACAATGACTAAAGTATTACTTAACCTTTACATTACAGTAGTGCCTGCGGTGCCCAATCCTAATGTAGCCCTACAAACACAGAATTAGGCATGGCGTCCACGTGTAGGAGCTTAAGATCTTACACAGAGCCCTGGACAGAGCCAGAGTGGACATACTAAAGAAGTGCTATGTTAAGATTGGGTTTTTGAATCACCTATCCCCAGGCTAAAAACCGCAGAACCAAGAACAAGGCCAATTCAGCTGATCTCAACAGCCTTAGGAAATGGTACAGGGATGGGGAGAAAGATAGCTTAGGTCAAAGACATTTGAGCAACTATTTCTTTAAACAAACAATCAACACTGAAAAAAACAGATTGATCAAAGTTTGGTCATACGAACCCTTAAAGGCTGATATTCAAGATCAAGGGACAAAATACATCACAATTATGATAAATAATACTGAACTTTCAAAACCTTCCTTTTTACCTCAGCACTCTTTGCTCTGCAATAGGCCAATCCATATCTATGTCTATATCCACGCTGCATTCAGCACACATTTCATAGTAGATCACTTTTCCACCCTAAACAAATTAGATTTCAGTAGTATTATTCCCCATACTTCATTATCAGTAGCTAACACAACAGCAACTTAAAGACAGAAATGTGTAGCCTTCACGACTAAATGAAGAGGACTAAATATGTTTAACGCCATATACAGTAGTGACCAAATTACTTAGCTGGAAAAACAAACATTTGTTACTATTACTTTCCATTTGCACAGTGCTTTTCATCCTAGACTTTTACAGACTCATTTTTGTAAAGGACTTTATTACCCTTATTTTACAGCCAAAGAAACTGAGACACAAAGACTTTCATCACTAAACCCTACTGACTTCACTAGGTCATTTAGTGGGAAAAGAGACAGCAGCACATTTAGCTCTGACTCAGTACAAACTATTTTCTGGCATGACAGACTCTCTTTTCTCAGGATTTCTGGGATCTCTTATAGCATGATGGGCAAGTCACTTAGTCTTTTTGTGCCTCGGTTTTCCCATCTGTAAAATGGAGTTCAGACTACTGATCTCTCAGAGAGTTGTTATGAGAAATACTTAATGTTTGTAAATCATTTTGGACTTCCTCTGATGGAAGGCACTCTCTAGAAGTAGCAAGTTATTAATGTTAAGTGAAAAAAGTCACTGATTTTTCTGTTGCATAATTCAACACAAGGCTCTAAACAGCTTTTCAATTTCATGTAGAGTACATTTCCAGTTTAGTACATAGGAACCATGTCCTGAGTAATAGCTGCTGTGGATAACTCTGATGGGCAGAGTGGACTGACTGCACCTTAGCATCAAAGAATCAAGATGAAAAAAAAAAAAAAAAAAAAAAAAAAAGGCCTGCCTTTCATTTTCAGCTTCAGAAAGACCAGCTCTTAGTGGAAACCTCAGATAATGCCAAAATGTTATTGTAGTAAGTGAATGCTGACAATAAGTAGGCTCAACTTCTTTAGTAAGAAGCCAAAGGCCTATTATGTTTAATTGCTGCCTCTGCAGCTAACATGATAATAGTACAACACTGAATGAAGGTGCCTGCAAGACAAAAGTTTTACAGCATGGCTAACATTCTCAGCTGGGACAACCTTCTGTGCAAGGTGAGCCAATTACGGCTACTTCATCCGGGAGCCAGGTCTACGCTAGCCTTGGGGCTTTCTAATGTGTGTTAGTTAGCTGTGAGCTCCAAGAGTGTGGGAGTACAGCACACCCCTTCCCTGATACATCCCATATGTTGCAGGTTACAGGAGAGTGGTGTGTAGGAGTCAGATACACCAGTTCTGCACCCTCTGGTAACTATCCCACTTCAAAGGATCCCTCCAGCATGGGCGACTCATCTGCTTTCCGTTCCAAATGAAGTGGAACACAACTCAGGACTGAGTCCTGTAAGTTTTTAAGAAATATTTTGCACTTCTAAAACTAAAGCAGGGATTCTCAAACTGGGGATCAGGACCCCTCAGGGGGTCGCGAGATTATTACATGGGGGGTCATGAGCTGTCAACCTCCACCCCAAACCCGGCTTTGCCTCCAGCATTTATAACGGTGTTAAAGTGTTTTTAATTTATAAGAGGGGGGGGTCACACTCAGAGGCTTGCTATGTGAAAGGGGTCACCAGTAAAAAAGTTTGAGAGCCACTGAACTAAAGGATTCCAAGCACTCTGCAAAAGTTAAGTCAATTAAGCCTCAACACCCTTGTGAGATAAGCATTATCCTCATTTTACCAATGGGGAAACTGAGGTACAGAGAGATTAAGTACTTGCTAAAAGTCACAAGAAAGTTGGTAATAGAGCCACAGCCCTCTTTATCTACATGCCACATTGGAGGCCTGATTCTAAAATTCTTACTTAAGAGGAATACTCTGATGAATACTCAGCTGAATTAAGAGTCATAGAACCGAATCCTGGAGTTCCAATGGGAATTCTAACACTGTATATCCTTAGGCCTATAAAAATACATTCTTCTTGCACAAATTCTTTCAGAAAGCTATGTTGTAAGAACTGTACCTACTAGTGCCAGAGGGTTAACAGTAGTTAAGGGTTACAACATACCTGGCATCAATAATTGCTGCCTGGCATCCGTTTTTTCCTCCAACACTTACCTTACTATAGCCAATTACATGCATCACAATTGCCAGCTGTGAGCTCCATAATGAAAGAGTACTAGAGATATTACTCTAAAAAGCCCCACAAAATAGAAGCACTAACTTGTAAGTAGTCTTTTTCAATCAAGTCCTTTTTAGCAAAGTAAAATGACCCATTTTCATACAGTTCTCCATCCCAATCCTGACGCCGGGGCCGCTTTGCTGGATCCAGGTTTTGGGGCATTGTCACTTCGTTAACTGTAAACAAAATCGTGACAAATAACAAATAAAAGCTTTTGTTTAGAGTCACTTTCTTGTTTAAATACCTTGCTGCTGGGAAATTAAGGGTAAAACAGTCACCAGCTTCTTTGATTCCTGTCTCAGAAAGGGTAGGTACCTAAGAATCATTGAACTGTTGTCTCTCTCTTGGTAACTTTGGATCCCAAGGCGTAGGAATGCCCTATATTTCTTGTATAGAAAACTGAAAGATCCCCATTCAAACTTGCAGAGAACACATCTATCTTAGTCTTCAGACCAAAACCTTCCTCTTGCCTCACCTCACCCTGTTAGAGTGTCCCTGCCTTTGTGAAAGAAAAATAGCTCTTCTCCCATTACCATTTCTAGTACCTTGAATGGAAAAATCTAGGTATTTTTTGCTTTTTTAGGGAAATTGAAAATAAATAAATAAAGTCATCTGTATATCTTAAAACAGAGTATTTTTTTTCTTATATGTCTACTATACACCCTCACACCATGTTATTCCTTCTGTAGTAACTCCTTGCGCTAAGAGAAACAAGTTTGTTTACATTTATGGGAGATAATGCTGTCCACTTCTTAATTACAATGAATCTCAAAGAGAGAACAGGTGTTCGCATGACACTGTTGTAGCTGGCGTCACAAGATATTTACGTGCGAGCTGCGCTAAAGATTTATATACCACTTCATGCTTTGGCCACTGTTCCAGAGGACATGCTTCCATGCTGATGACGCCCCTTAAAAAAAATAATGCGTTAATTAAATTTGTGACTGAACTGCTTGGGGGAGAATAGTATGTCTCCTGCTCTGTTTTACCCACATTCTGCCATATATTTCATGTTATATCAGGCTCGGATGATGACCCAGCATGTTGTTCATTTTAAGAACACTTTCACCGCAAATTTGACAAAAAGCAAAAAAGATATCAATGTGAAACTTCTAAAAATAGCTACAACACTTGACCCAAGATTTAAGAATCTGAAGTGCCTTCCAAAATCTGAGAGGGATGGGGTGTGGAGCATGCTTTCAGAAGTCTTAAAAGAGCAACACACTGATTCTGAAATTACTGAACCTAAACCACCAAAAAAGAAAATCAACCTTCTATTGGTGGCATCTGACTAAGATGATGAAAATGAACATGAGTCGGTCCGCACTGCTTTTGATCGTTTTCAGGCAGAACCCATCATCAGCACGGACGCATGTCCTCTGGAATGGTGGTTGAAGCATCAAGGGACATATGAATCTTTAGCGCATCTGGCATGTAAATATCTTGCGACGCCGACTACAACAGTGCCATGCAAACACCTGTTCTCACTTTGAGGTGACATTGTAAACAAGAAGCAGGCAGCATTATCTTCTGCAACTGTAAACAAACTTGTTTGAGCGATTGGCTGAACAAGAAGTAGGACTGATTGGACTTGTAGGCTCTAAAGTTTTACATAGGTTTTTTTGTACATAATTCTACATTTATAAGTTCAAGTTTCATGATAAAAAGATTACACTACAGTACTTGTACTGGGTGAATTGAAAAATACTATTTTGTTTTTTACAGTGCAAATATTTATAATCAAAAATAAACACACAGTGAGCACTGTACACTTTGTATTCCGTGTTGTAATTGAAATCAATATATTTGAAAATGTAGAAAACTGAAAAATATTTAAATAAATGGTATTCTATTATTGTTAACAGCGCAATTAATCATGCAATTAATCTTTTTAACTGCTTGACTGCCCTAATTCTAAGAAGTCTTTACTTTTCATTTCAACTTATTTTCAGAATAATGCTTTGTTAACTTTTTTTGTGTGTGGTAAACTAGTGTTTTTTATATTCTCTCTCAGAGGGCAGTGCTCGGTAAACAGTAAAAACAACACCCAAAACATCCCAAATTATGACACTGGACAAGAATTAGAGCTCTTGGGTAATTTTTATGAAATGGACTTAGCGGTGTAAAAGGCATGGACTTGAACTCCTTGGAGAATGAAGGCTTCCATTTTATGAAACTAATAAAACATGGACAGCAGCAGTATAAGTATCCAATGTGTCTCACCCTCAGATGCAGGAACCTCTTTCAAAGGTGAGATGTTAGTTCCATCTCAGTTCATTTAATGGTTGGCCTCTCTGCTACAGCTGCATCTTCACCTGGAAAGATGGTGTGTTCTTATCTCATGTTAGCTAACATGTGGCAACTAAAAGAGGTAAAACTGCAGCTAAGACAAGGCAGTTTGTTGCTTTAACACAAGTTAGCATGTTAAGATAAAGACTATGGGGTAGCCTAGGGTTTCCGTTGTTTTGTCAACTAAGTCTTCCCTTCAATTTTACCTCATGTTAATTATCATGTGTTAGCTAACACGAGATAAGAACCTACTTTTTCTCCTAGTGAAGAGGCAAGCCTTTGCTGTCAGATCGATATATAACATGTAATCTGTGGGGGGACATGAACTGAGGGCTTTTTGACAGAGTAATTTTATGTTTAAATATGTTAGTGACACTCGTACTTTGAGCTTCAGGTCATCTCTAAGAAATGAATGAACATTAACAGCTACATTAAAACATCACTATTTAAAAAAGACACCTATTTGGGTTCCTCTGATTATGAAATGTATGCCTCTGATGCCACTTCCAAGTGTAATGAACATAAAGCTTCCAGTCTAGCATGCTTTATGAACCACAGAAATAATCAGAAACTTCAGAATATTACCTCCTTTTTTTATCTCACTCCATCTAAACAGATGCCGTCTCACAACGGAGAATACAGAATCATAGCCATCCTCTCGGATCATTTTTGCCACTTTAATAAGATCATCAGGATGTAAACAGGGAGATGTTGCCTGAATATTTCCTATAATATCAACCTCTAAAGAATGAAAAAGTAAAATATATAATGAGAAACTTTGTATGAAATATTCAATACATATAAATAATAAAATACTTTCACTTAACGATTAACATTATTTACACACACATACAATTTCAAAGAAATCCCATGAGCAGATACATAAGTTATATGGTTAAGTGATTCACTTTAGCCATTAGAAAAATTGTTGCTACAGCATTACTAATTAAGAAAAAAATATTAAAGACCCTCCTCCTCACTGATTTCAACGGGAGTTAAGGGCATTCAGCACCCTGACGCATTGGGACTTAAATCAATAGCAACAAACATACCATTATGATGACGAAGAAACTCTTGGATGGCCTCCAAAGAAGTAGAAGAGTCTTTAGATACTTCAGCGCTTCTGCGATGGACTTTTACACCAAATTTCGTTGCCACTTTCTCAATTTCATCGTGGTCTGTGGAAACCCACACACTGTTGGCAGACAAAGACACACTGCATGAATGATTACAGAGAGAACACAAGAGAAGAATTAACAATAATCTCTAAATGCACTGTATAACATTAATGGGCTGATTACTAGTCTTACGCATGACAGCAGAAATCTGGTCACCAAATGAGACAAACATTTAAACTGGATGTTTGCATCCCATTTCTAAATTGTCAGTGGAGCAACTACAATCATGGGAGTTAAAGTCAATGCTGCATTTTAGTAGATGCCTCATAAGAATGCACTTAGCAAGATCAACTCTTTGCTGGTTAAGCACTGATTGAATTAGACAGCCACCCTCACTGGCTCACATACAGCCACAAAGTATTAGACTTGGTTTTGAAGCACAAGAACATCAAATTGAAGCCAACAAACTGTGACCATGTCACAGAATACCAAGAAATAGTTTGCGTCCATTTCTTTTAAGATGAAAAGTGATGGTCAATTTTTATTCTTGCTCTGAAGGCTGGTAAGTGGTGTCCAAATGCTTACTAACCTACTAAGAATCATCACATCTTAATATTGTCTGCATCTGGAAAAAGAACTAGTTCAAGTATTTTCTGTTAGTAAAACTACTGCTGTCAACAGCAGGATAAGAAACCAACCAACCAAGTTAAATTAGATTAAAATCCATTCTCCTGAAAAACTGAGTGGTACTGTAATCTAACACTTTGAGGTCTGAGCTTCCATACCTGTAGGAAATGCATTATTTCAAAGTGTTCTAATTTGTTTGACACATTGATTCATCTGAATGGACTGTTACAATGTTGAATTTGAAATAGCTGCATAGTTCAGAAGCTATGCTGATGTTAATACAATGACCATTCATATCTGTTTGCATGAATTCGGTTATAAATTAGCTTATTCTGTAACTACAGTAAAATAAATGCAATAGGTTCAATCCAACCCCAGCGTGACAGCTAATCAAATAACAGCCACAGAAATTCTGGCACAATAAGCCCCAATACTGGTATAGCAGAATTATCAGGAATGAGAAATATTTACAAAAGGAGGGGTTGGGTCGATTGTGTGTACTGTTGCAAAATGCAGGCATACATAGTGTGAAACCACTGCCATCGGAATTACAATTTAAAGAACCCCAAAATGTAACAAATGCAATAAAACTTGAGAGAAAAAAACACCTTGCTCGTGATACTAATATCTTTCTCACTGTACTACACACAATAAATGGTGCTCTTCTTTTATAAGTTTTTCCATCCAAAGATGGGATTCATCAGAATATATATAATGATGATGACAGCAGCTCCAGGTCACAAATTACAACACTCACGTGAGCTACTACACAGCAGTAGTATATCTCCTCAATATATGGTTCACTCTATATGCATCCGAAGAAGTGGGTTGTAGCCCACGAAAGCTTATGCTCTAATAAATTTGTTAGTCTCTAAGGTGCCACAAGTACTCCTGTTATTTACACAGCAGTGAATATTAGTTTCCAGGTTCATCCACGTGTTCCGGAATAAAATTATCTCAAACTGAACAGTTTAAAAAAAAACCCACAACCCTTTACATTAAACAAAGAGCTGTTACTCTTGTACATACACCTCTACCCCGATATAACAGGGGTAGAGGTGTATGTACAAGAGTGAGTGAGTATGTATGTACATACGTATATACGTACAATGGGGGAGGAGGGATAGCTCAGTGTTGAGAGTTCAATCCTTGAGGGGGCCACTTAGGGATCTGGGGCAAAATCAGTACTTGGTCCTGCTAGTGAAGGCAAGGGGCTGGACTCAATGACCTTTCAGGGTCCCTTCCAGCTCTATGAGATAGGTATATCTCCATATATTATAACACTGTCCTCGGTAGCCAAAAAATCTTACCACGTTATATCGAACTTCCTTTGATCCACCAGAGTACGCAGCCCCCCCCACCCCGAGCACTGCTTTACCATGTTATATCCAAATTCATTTTATATTGGGTGACGTTATATCGGTGTAGAGGTGTATTTACATTTCCCATTCAAGTTATTTAAAGGGACCTGGAAAACATATCCCGTTTCTGTCTAACAGTTCTGTACCTCCTGTAGTTAAAAGATTAAATGGGTATGTCTGTCCTGTTCATGAATGCAGCCAGCAAGAAGAAAATTAGCAGGTCACTCTAGTCATGGCATACCTAGAATCTCCACATTAGACATAGGTTAAAATACAGGCTAAGAGCCAAGGCTCAGGGTACTTTCTGGTCAATGGGAGCTAACTCAGCTCCCTGGCACTCAGGTGCAGCAGATGGGACATGAGGTGGTGGCTTAATTTAAATTTGAAAATCACAGTATATTAATTAATGTATAGTAATTGTAACCATTAATATATTAACAACACCCAAAGAATATGAATATATAGTAATTTTAATCACAACACTCAAAGCACATTATTTAATTAACCTAAAATCAAGACACGTCGCTAATTAAAACCCCTCTGACGGAATGGGGGGGCTGCAGTGGGGCTCCCCGCGCATGCGCACCTCTGGAAGACCCCGGAGTCGATAGCCGCCCGCAGCACCCAGCCGATGAGCGGGAGCCCGGCCAGGGGCTTGATGTTCTTCAGCGGGATCCCCTTGCTGCCGCCGCGCGCCAGCACCAGCGCGGCCATGTGCGGGGGGCGCTGCGCGGCCTCGGCCGCCGGGACGGGGCTGGCTGAAGCAGCGGCGGAATCCATCTTCCTCTGGGCGAGCCTCGGCCCCCGCCCCGCGTCCCCTGGTGCCACGCGTCAGCCCCGCCCCCGGCGCGGCGCCCACAGCCAGGAGCATGCCGGGAAATGTAGTTCTGGGGCTGTACCCCGTGGGGAGGCAATTAAGCCTTGCAGAGGATGAAGGGGCGGAGTGGAATGAAGCCCTGTGCTATTTGGGGTTGGTGCCTAGCACAGGGTGGAGTGGGAGGGCAGGGGGTGCCCTGTCCAATACAGGGTGGATGGGTGGAGTACAGCTCAGAAGAGTTCAAGGAAGAACAAACCCATCAGTGGTGGCTTTTGGGACTGAGTTTCAGAGCCAGCCTGGCTTAGTGTTAATCGTACTATGGATCCTGGGAGATGCGCGGGTAGGCCTGCCCCAAACTAGGGTTACCATATTTCAACAATCAAAAAAGAGGACGGGAGGAGCCCCGCCCTAGCCCCGCGCCCGTCCTGCCCTAGCCCCGCCCCTGCCCCTTCCACTCCCTCCCACTTCCCGCCCCCCTCAGAACCCCCAACCCTCCCCCCCACTCCTTGTCCCCTGACTGCCCCCTCCTGGGACCCCTGCCCCTAACTGCCCCCCAGGACTCCACCCCCTACCTAAGCCTCCCTGCTCCTTGTCCCCTGACTGCCCCCTCCTGAGACCTTCCCCCCATCCTAACTGGCCCCCTAGGACTCTACCCTCTACCTGTCCCCTGACTGCCCCAACCATTATCCACACCCCCACCCCCAGACAGACCCCTGGGACTCCCACGCCCCATCCAACCACTCCACACCCCCTGACAGCCCCCCCCCAGAACTCCCGACCCATCTAAACCCCTCTGCTCCTTGTCCCCTGACTGTCCCCTCCTGGGACCCCTGCTCCTAACTGCCCTCCAGAACCCCACCCCCTACCTAAGCCTCCCTGTTCCTTGTCCCCTAACTGCCCCCTCCTGAGACCCCTCCACCCTAACTGCCCCCCAGGACCCTACCCCCTACCTGTACCCTGACTGCCCAAAACCTTACACCCCCAAACCCCAGACAGCCCCCCCCCGAACTCCCGACCCATCCAACCCTGCTCTCTGTCTCTTGACTGCCCCCTCCAGAACCTCCCTGCCCCTTCTCCAACCCCCTGACCCCCTTACCGTGCCGCTCAGAACAGAGTGCTGCAGAGCAGCGCGCTCAGCAGCAGGGGAGGGGGGAGCAGGGGGAGGAGCTCCAGACTGCCGGAGGCCCGAGGCGAACGGCCGGCCGGTGATCTGCGAATGCAGGGAGGGGGAGGGAGGGAGAGAGAGGAGGGGAGTGGTCTCAAGTTGCAGGGGAGAGGAGGGGGAAGTGGAGGAGGGGCTCTGGCTGTCAGAGCCCCGTGCGAGTGGCACGATCCGGCCGGCTGCCCTGTCAGCCGCGCGCGCTCTGCATGGGGGGGAAATCCGGACATTTACAAATCCCCCCCGGACGCTATTTTTAACTCAAAAAAGCCGGACATGTCCGGCAGAATCCGGACGAATGGTAACCCTACCCCAAACCAAAGTCCCCCCTTGGCAATTGTGGGGGAGGAACCATTAAGCCCTGCTGGCAAATGATTACAGGGGACAACAAATGAGAAAAAGGGGCCAGGTGTGAAGGTCATAGGGCCAAAATGAGGAATCCAGAGGGGACACTAAGCAGAGAACCCCAGACAGTGCCCACCGTTCCTCAAAGGATTCAGTGGATGCTGTCCATAGGCACTTTGCCCAGAGACGTCATACAATGAGGGAAACAGAAATAGGCCCCACAGATACAGAGTTCTCCCATCCCCATCAAGCTTCTTCCTCTTGGTCAGGTGGATGGCCTTCTTGGCCAGCACCAGGAGGAGGCTGACAAGGAGGTCTCGTGAATTGATGGGTACACAGATGGGGTGTGCAGATAAGGAGGTGTGGGGGGAAATGCAGCCAGAATGTCAGCAGGAGGTTCTAGAACTGGAGGGGGCAGCCTGACTTGTTGTACATAGATGTGTAGCAAGTTGTTCCCCTGTTGTAGAAGGGGCAAATGTTGTGGGAACATTAAACTGCACCAACCACATGCCTGGTGGCTTAGTTAGGGTTACCATATTTAACAAATAAAAAAAGAGGACCCTCCACGGGGCCCTGGCCCCGCCCATTTCTCACCCCAGCCCTGCCCCAACTCCGCCCCTTCCCCGCCCCAACCCCGCCCTAACTCCGCCCCCTCCTCCCTCCCACTCCCAGCCACGCGAAAAGGGCTGCCCGAGCGCTACCGGCTTCACGGTTTGCCGGGCAGCCCCCAGACCCTGCGCCCCCGGCCGGCGCTTCCCCAGCGCAGCTGGAGCCCGGGAGGGGAAGCGCCCAGCCGGGGGTGCAGTGTCTGGAGGCTGCCCGGCAAACCGTGAAGCCGGTAGCGCTCGGGCTTCGGGCAGCCCCCATGCCTCCGGACCCTGCGCCCCCGGCCGGGCACTTCCCCTCCCGGGCTCCGGCGGCGCAGGGTCCGGAGGCATGGGGGCTGCCCGAAGCCCGTAGCGCTCGGCTCTTAAACAGAGCCGAAGAGTCAGGGGAGGAGCAGAGCCGCCGCGGCCGGAGGCTCTGCTCCTCCCCTGACTCTTCGGCTCTGTTTAAGAACCGAGCTGCCCGAGCGCTACCGGCTTCGGGCAGCCCCCATGCCTCCGGACCCTGCGCCGCCGGAGCCCGGGAGGGGAAGTGCCCGGCCGGCGGCTGGGCTCCGGAGGCAAGGGGGCTGCCTGAAGCCCATAGCACTCGGGCAGCTCGGCTCTTAAACAGAGCCGAAGAGTCAGGGGAGGAGCAGAGCAGCTGAGGGAGGGGAAGTGCCCGGCCGGCATTTTCCCGGACATGTTCGGCTTTTTGGCAATTCCCCCCGGACGGGGGTTTGATTACCAAAAAGCCGGACATGTCCGGGAAAAACCGGACGTATGGTAACCCTAGGCTTAGTTATTAAGGGGGGAGCACCACAGAATGGGTCTGAGTAAATCCTTCATCTCTCCCGCATGCCATGACAACTTTTCCTGCATTTTAAGGGATAACATCCCACAAACCTGCATCCAAGAAAGAACCGCTTAAAAGCATTTGCTCAAATAAAGTATATGTTTTAAAGTTATATTCATGTAATGCACGATACAGTGTGATACAAATATATGATTGCATATCTTGAATAAAAGCACTTTGTATCCCTTACAAACACTGTTCTGTATTTTTCTTGCAGTTGCCTTTTGTATTCCTTTGTGCATGTTCATTATTTCCTGCATTTGTTATGAATTCCAGTAGAGTGCAGCCTAATCACACAGGAATCATTTTATGATGAATATATCCTTCAGTGAAAGGAAAGACCCTTGAGCCTTCCATTTCATTTAAGTTAGAGCAGAGGTTCCCAGGCTATGGTCCATGAGAACTATTAGTCCATGGGTCACTTGGTTGTGGTCTGTGGAGAGCTGGCTGGTCATAAGGTTAGCTTTCCTCCTTTTTCCATTTGCTAAGCTGCTTTAAAAGATATGGAGAAATAAAAACTAATTTCCTAGTATTATTTTTCCCATGCAAGCAATGGCTTTATATGCCACAGGCATGTTATGTTGTCAGGAATGGGAGTCTCCATAAAATGATCTCTTTATTAAGGTCTGGGCCAATCTGGAAAAGCTTGAGAACCCCTGAGTTAGGGATTAGGGACTTAGTTTGGAATGACAAAACTTCCATTGAATTAATTGGGGCAAAATTCCACCCGTAGGCTATACACTGCTAAATCCTTTTCGAGAAGTGCCATTTAAGACAAATTTTGCCTCAGTCTGCGTTGGTGAGTTAGGAAACGGGAAGAGGACCTAGGGAGCTTATTTCCCCCGAATGCACCTAGCAGAAACAAAGTAAGATACCAGCCTATGATCATGGGTACCACCAATGTCCCATTTCATGAGCACAACTAATTTATTTGCACTCCCTATTAGCCGTGTACTTTTTATTTTATTTTATCATTTTAAGTGACTTCAGTGCTACTGAGATGGGCTACAAGGTCAGTCCTGGAGACTTAAGTCCTCTAACCACAGAACTGGAGCAGCACAAGCAGTAGCACTGCAAGCTTCCCTCAGATTAGCTTGTTGATGTGCCTTAGGCTATGTCTACACTCAGACTGCTACAGTGGCACAGCTGCAGCTGTACCGCTGTAGTGCTTCAGTGTACACAGGGCCGAATTAAGGCAGGAGCTTAAGAGGCTGCAGCCCAGGGCCCCAGCTCAAGGGGGGCCCCGCAAAAATAAATCACAGGCAGCGATCTCTGGGCTGCTAAAAGGGGCGCTCAGGCTGCCTGTCTTAGCCCCACGCCACTCCCGGAAGCAGCTGGCTGCTAGCATGTCTCTGCAGCCCCCATCCCCATCCCCGCAGCTCCCATTGGCTGATATCCACTACCCTGATGTAAATTTGGAGTAACACCACCAATTTCAATTAATTTACTCTGGATATACATGGGTGAAAATGGGTGCATCTCTCACCTAAATGTGAAACACTTCCAGTGCATCAGCCCATAAAGATTCTGCTTTTTTAATGGACAGCTGTCCCCAAGGGACTTGACTGAGACCACCAATTCACCCATGGTTATGACTTTTGGTCACACACACTCCCAACCTGGGTTGGATTTGAGCCAGGGACCTAGAGAAATATTCCATAGATGATCCTCAAATGTAGAACAAGTTCTGTCTGGAATTGTACTTCTACTTAGATTGTAAACTCTTTGTTAGCTGTTGTACAGTGCCAAGCTCAAGCTGTCACAGAGCCTAACAAGCACTCCCTGCTCACTGGGCCTACTGTGAAGGGAATCCATACTTCTGCTGCTCTGGATCCATGGGTGTTTCAAGCTCCTGGAGCCTCAGCAGGCTACAGAAATGGTTCCTCCTTTGGCCTCTCTGGCGCATTTCCTGGGCACTGACAGTCTCTTACCCCTTCTCAGAAATGGGTCTCAGCCCACCTGGCCTAGGACCCCAGGACAAGTACAGATCTCTGAGATGCCCCAATTTCTTAAACACATTCCTTTCCCAGAACTGCACCCAAAAGATGTGAAGCTTCTGGTTTAGTTTCTCTCTCTCAGGGGCACAGACTAGTTGTGAAGCACACACACATTTTTCAGGCAAACACCTTTATGCTCTTTTAGACTTAATCATGTAAAGTACAAGAGAATATAGTACCTATTGTGATGAGATGGGTGAAACCTTGTTAAAATCTAATTGATAAGTGTGAACTCACCCTTCAGTGAACATAACTGTAAGGCTAAGCCCCCAGCTAAGACAAAAGGAATAGGTGAACCCATCCTGGAGCTTTTGCTGCATATTGTTTTGGGTAAGAGTGTGTGTGGGGAGGGGAGGGGGAGAAAGACAGAACAGACAAAAAGCAGAAGAGACAGAGATAGACAGAATGAGCAAATGAAAACACAGTACTGACCCTGGAAAAAACCTGGTAGAGTTTTTTGTGACGTGGGTGCTGGCCAGAGGCGTAGCGAGCGCCCTCCGTACCCTCCAACCGGAGGGGGCCCCGCAAGGAAGGGGGCCCCTAAAAGTGGCAAAATAAATACCGCATTCCAGTTTCTGCATTGTAAGGGGCCCCGCCCGGACATATGTTCGGAGGGGTCCACCGTTCGGAGGGGGCCACGTTCTTTGTTGCTACGGCCCTGGTGCTGGCTGAAAAGAATTTTCTTGGTGGTTTGAGCAAAAGAAGCTGTTTCCTGCTGTGATGGGTTGGATCACAGAAACCCCCTTGGGAGCTGCCACCCGATGTGCCAAGACTACCCCTGCTTCTGTTTTCCCTGCCAGCTCAGGACTCCAGCACCCTGTCTTGCTGAATTAGACACTCCAGTCTGCTCCAACACAGACCCAGGGTCTGAATCACTTGCCCCAAAGCTGCAAGTTTACTGAAAACAGCTAACAGTAGTGTGCTTGTCTTTAGCACTCAGATGCCCAACTCCCAATGGAGTCTAAACCCAGATAAATCCATTTTACCCTGCATAAAGCTTATGCAGGGCAAACTCATAAATTGTTCGCCCTCTATAACACTGATAGAGAGATATGCACAGTTGTTTGCTCCCTCAGGTATTAATACATACTCTGAGTAAATTACTAAATAAAAAGTGATTTTATTAAATACAGACAGTAGGATTTAAGTGGTTCAAAGTAGTAACAGACAGAACAAAGTAAGTCACCAAGCAAAATAAAATAAAATGCGCAAATCTATGCCTAATCAAACTGAATACAGATAATCTCACCCTCAGAGATGCTTCAGTAAGTTTTTTCTCAGACTGGACACCTTCCAGGCCTGGGCACAATTCTTTCCCCTGGTACAGCTCTTGTTCCAGCTCAGGTGGTAGCTAGGGGATTCTTCATGATGGCTCCTCCCTCCCTTGTTCTCTTCCACCCCTTTATATATCTTTTGCATAAGGCGGGAACCCTTTGTCCCTCTGGGTTTCCACCCCGCCTCACTGGAAAAGCACCAGGTTAAAGATGGATTCCAGTTCAGGTGACATGATCACATGTCACTGCAAGACTTCATTACTCGCTTGCCAGCACACACATATACAGGAAGACTCACAGGTAAATACAGCCATCTGCAGACAATGGGAGTCATCAAGATTCCAAACCATCCTTAATGGCCCAGACTTTACATAATTACAATAGGCCCTCAGAGTTATGTTTTATATTTCTAGTTTTAGATACAAGAGTGGTACATTTCTACAAATAGGATGATCACACTCAGTAGATTATGAGCTTTGTAATGATACCTTACAAGAGACCTTTTGCATGAAGCATATCCCAGTTACATTATATTCACTTATATTTTTATAAAACCATATAGACTGCACAACGTCACACCTGCTATTTGATTCCTTCTGCAATCAGAGTCACAGGACTTTGTACGTTCTTTGTAAATAAACAAAATGTGTCAAAGAAATACCTATCACCCATTTCTACTCCTAACTGCAACAGCCCCAGGGCTCCAAATTTTGACTAGTTGCTGGGGTGGGAAAGGGGCAGCTATACAAAACAATGAACATCTTAAACTGCAGTATCACTCACTTTCTACCTCACCCTTCCCGTGTGACTCCTTAGGTACCATCGCTGTCCAGGAAGGCAGGTGGTGTATTCCTTGCTTCATGCAGGCTGTTATATGATTAGGGTTACCATACGTCTGGTTTTTCCCGGACATGTCCAGCTTTTTGGTACTCAAATCCCCGTCTGGGGGGAATTGCCAAAAAGCCGAACATGTCCAGGAAAATACTCTCCCACCGTCCCCCAGTCCCCTGCTTACCTTGGCTCCAGCAGGCTGTGAGCTGCAGGCAGATTCCCCCGCGGCGGCGGCTGCTGCTGCTCCCCCCAGACACCTCAGCTCTGTGCAGCTGAAGAGCGGAGCTGCCCGAGCGCTACCGGCTTCACGGTTTGCCGGGCAGCCCCCAGATCTCTAGACCCTGCGCCTCCAGCCGGGCGCTTCCCCTCCTGGGCTCCGGCTGTGCTGGGGAAGCGCCCGCCTGGGGGCGCAGGGTCTGGAGAGCTGGGGGCTGCCCGGCAAACCATGAAGCCAGTAGCGCTCAGGCAGCTTCGCGTGGCTGGGAGGGAGGAGGGGGAATGCGGGGCACTCGGGAGGGGGCGGAGTTGGGGCGGGGACTTTGGGGGAAGGGGCGGAGTTGGGGCGGGGCCGGGGCGGAGTTGGGGCGGGGGCGGGGCCA
The DNA here is from genome assembly GCF_028017835.1 of Emys orbicularis. Lineage (NCBI taxonomy): Eukaryota > Metazoa > Chordata > Testudines > Emydidae > Emys > Emys orbicularis. Next base: position 127,045,483 of record NC_088683.1, read on the forward strand.
GGGCCCCGTGGAGTGTCCTCCTTTTTTAAGGTTTAAATATGGTAATCCTATATATGATGAGTGGTCTCTTGCTCATGAACTGGAGAAAATGTATCATTATTCAGCTTCTGTGATCTTGCTCTCTCCTGCCTAGGGTGACCAGACAGCAAGTGTGAAAAATCGGGACGGGGTTGGGGGGTAATAGATGCCTATGTAAGACAAAGTCCCAAATATCGGGACTGTCCCTATAAAATCAGGACATCTGGTCACCCTACTCCTGCCCTATGCTTGCTCTTCCTGTCTGGCTTCCCCTGTTTATTTGTGGCTCACTATTTAAACCCATGTAGCTTCCATTATTCTGTGATTTGGGTAACTTTCCATTGCTCCTACTTCCCTCCTCCCTTTGGAAGGGTAAACTAGACTGGATTTCCAAGGCTTGAACTGCTTTTTAGCATAACCTGTGTGAAGGCTAAGTACTGTCATTAACCTCAACTATTTCCCATTGTGTCTGTCTGGTGTGTACCTGCTAGACGCTCTGTCAGATGTGGTGGATCCACATACATACAGACACTAATGGCAAAGCAGTTTTTCATAATACAACTTCACAAAATCAATCAGAATTTATAAGATGTATTGCTATAGCCCCAAATCATCAAACAATGAGGCCCTGGCCTGTAGACATCACTACAATAATAAATCATAAAATAATATTAATCAACAAGGCCAGATTCTGATCTCACTTTCACTGGTATGAATCAGGAGTAACACCAATGAGGTCAGTGGAGTTACACTGGAGTAAAACTGTTGTAAGTGAGACAAGAACCACACCCTCAGTCTACACTTAGGCAAACCTCCCTCTGAAGTCAATGGAAGCTTTACCTGAGTAAACATTTGTGTGTCTCTATTTTCCTATCTCATGAATCTGGTCCTCCCTGCCCTGGTTTCAATCCCCATAGTCCAAGAAAAGCTAGTGTGGTCCTTCACATTTTATGGGACACAATTTTAAGGATAAATTGAGTTAAACTGATAATTCCACAAGGAAGTCTAGGCAGTTACAGATATGTATAAAAACTTACCAGGATAGAATGACCGAGTGTAGTTTTCTCATCATTTCAGACAAAGAGGCAAGAGAGATTCTATATTCATCTTACAAGGAGTACCCTCTCCCCAAAAAGGCCAGATTAGAAGGTTTATAGTATTCAAACTCACACATACACTTTCTCAGTGTATTACTGACTATGTCTAACCAATATGCAATGGCACTAGCTACTTTGCGGCAGTGTATTGAAATGCGGTATCAGTGTGATTAATTCAATTAGTTGGAGATAGTTTGTGTTTATGTTCTTTTGGTCATCTGATGGATACAGTAGGAACCGGAGAGCACTGAAATGTGTGCGTTTAAAAGCGATTTCTTTAAAGCAGCTGACCTATAGCCTTCAATACCTTTATTGAGGCTATTATACTATTTCACAGATAGGTGTTATATAATGATCGTAACAACTACCTTACATTTAAATAGCAGTTTTCACCCTGAAGGATTCCAAACCACTTTACATACTAAAGCCTCAATCCTGCAAATGCTAACTCACATGCTTAACTTTACACACTGTGACTTCAGTGGGTCTGCTCAGACAATTTAAGCAGGTGCATAAATATTTTCATGATTGGGGCCAAAAGATGAGAGTCAGGTTGTGTTTCTCAGGATTATACCCAAGCACAGGGCCCTAGTGGCAGGAAGTTGAGCAGTCCAGGGGACAAGAGAATCAGAAAGTTGATACATCCTCCTACCTGCCAGGCCAGCTGAAACCCAAAAGTATGAGATGTTGGCCATGACTCCAAGATCTCTTTCTTGAGTGGTAACAGCTAATTTAGATGTTTTATATATATAGTTGGGATTATGTTTTCTAATGTGCAATACTTTGCATTTATCAACTTTGAATTTCATCTGCCATTTTGTTGCCCAATCACCCAGTTTTGAGAGATCCTTTTGTAGCTCTTTGCAGTCTGCCTGGGACTTAACTATCTTGAGTAGTTTTGTTTCATCTGCAAATTTTGCCACCTCACTGTTTACCCCTTTTCCCAGATCATTTATGAATATGTTGAATAGGACTGGTCCCAGTACAGACCCCTAGGGACACCACTATTTACCTCTCCCCATTCTGAAAACTGACCATTTATTCCTACCCTTTGTTTCCTATTTTTTAACCAGTTACCAATCCATGAGAGTGCCTTCCCTCTTATCCCAGGACAGCTTACTTTGCTTAAGAGCCTTTGGTGAGGGACCTTGTCAAAGGCTTTCTGAAAATCTAAGTACACTGTATCCACTGGATCCCCCTTGTCCACATGTTTGTTGACCCCCTCAAAGAATTCTAGTAGATTGGTGATTTCCTTTTCCAACATGATTTCCTTTTACAAAAACCATGTTGACTCTTCCCCAACAAATTATGTTCATCCATGTGTCTGACAATTTTGTTCTTTACTATAGTTTCAACCAGTTTGCCCGGTACTGAAGTCAGGCTTACTGGCCTGTAATTGCCAGGATCACCTCTGGACCCGTTTTTAAAAATTGGTGTCACATTAGCTATCCTCCAGTCATTTGGTACAGAAGATGATTTAAATGATAGGTTACAGACTACAGTTAGTAGTCCTGCAATTTCACATCTGAGTTCTTTCAGAACTCTTGGGTGAATACCATCTGGTCCTGATGACTTATTACTGTTTATTTTATCAATCTGTTCCAAAACCTCCTCTAATGACACCTCAATCTGGGACAGTTCCTCAGATTTGTCACCTAAAGAGAATGGCTCAGGTTTGGGAATCTCCCTCCTATCCTCAGCCATGAAGACCAATGCAAAGAATTCATTTAGTTTCTCTTCAATGGCCTTCTCATCCTTGAGTACTCCTTTAGCATCTTAATCATCCAGTGGCCCCACTGGTTGTTTAGCAGGCTTCCTGCTAAATCTGCCCTGGGATGTGAAGGAGATAAATTTGCATGATGAAGTGTAAATTATAACCTCCTCTGCCTGTTCTGGAGAGTCTGGCCTCTAGATGCAGTATTTTTAATTATTTGTATTTATTAACATTTTCATTATTGTATACTGTTAATTCCATTCTTGTGGACTATATTAACCAATATTGTGCCAAGAAGCTAAACTTCAGTCAAGTGCCCAGTATTAATTTCCACTATCACTTTCCAAATCTTGGCCAGATTTTCTAATAGGGCTAAGTTAGCTAAGTAAGTAACGATTTTACACATCTCCAACATTGCCTTTTTGGCCTATAATACTACCCTTCTAATCTAGCTTTTTCAAACAATCAGTAGCATGATTACTCCAATAGCATGACTCATTCCTTAATCTTCCAGTTTGTTTTTAGGCTCCAGAGTTCTAAAGAATTTTTACTAGTAGACTCTGTAAGAAAAATATTATTAACTGTAGCTGAAAAATGGACTGTTAAATTGAAGGGTGGGAAGGTCTATTACCTTCAAAATGGTATGTGTTTGCCAATTCTTGGGTCTTTGTGTAGGCGGAGAGATCTTTGATTAGATGCAGCATTTCCTGTCCTTCAGAATGTAAACCTGTATAGTGTTGTCATCCCAATCTATAGACACCCTGAACAATAGCTCTGAGAAGTGTGAACTGCCTCCCTTCTTCTTGCTGGGTTAACTCTGAAATATAAAGAGGTCTCTACTTTTGAAATGATATCACACTCTTGCTAGAGCTAATAGTCTGGTTAAAATAATAATAATATAATGAGATATACCTATCTCATAGAACTGGAAGGGACCCTGAGAGGTCATTGAGTCCAGCCCCCTGCCTTCACTAGCAGGACCAAGTACTGATTTTGCCCCAGATCCCTAAGTGGCCCCCTCAAGGATTGAACTCACAATGCTAGGTTTAAGCAGGCCAATGCTCAAACCACTGAGCTATCGCTCCCCCAAATGTGTTGTCTCAGATGTGAGATGTCCCCCATGACTTTTGGTTACAATACATCAGGGATGAAGCTCAGTGAGTTTTTCTGTCACAATTTCCATAAAACATAAGGGCCAGATTCTATATTGATGAATAAGTAGAGTAACTGTGTTGATGCCCTCTAGAGCCTTACCAATAGACCTGAAAGCAGAGTTTGTCCCTTTATCTCCATCTCTAGGACTCAGGTGGATTTGGCCTGCAGCAGAATGCCTGAACTGGACTGAATAGTTATAAGATTAGCACTCACCTAACTTTTTTCATCATCCATTGAAAATACATATGGCAAACTCGAATTTATGAAATACACATGTATTTTCTACATTAACAAATTAATCTGCAGTTCACCTATCTGAGGCACTTGAGCACATATTACTGCCTCTCCTTCTGACAGGAGCATCATCCCCTGTGCCATGTGGTAGGGCCTTGCAGATCAGCTTTCCAGTGGAGGAGAAGAGAAGTGTGGTTGGGATTTACTTTAAATTGCTTTATTTACACACACTCACACCAGTCCTCAAATGAGAAGATCAAACAGCATTCAGGGCAACTTCTTGTTCCAGGAATCTCAGCCCAATGCCTAATGTCAGGGTCCTAAGGAGCAACTCTGCCTCAAGAATTGACTCCAATCAGAGCCCAGGGTGAAGAACAAACTTTCCTGCTGCTCACACTCTTCCCTCTTTCCCGCAGCTGCCTCTACACCAAAACCTTGCATAATCCAAAACTTTCTAAGCATCAAAACATGCTCACACACTAAAGGTACATCTACACTGCACACTTTTTATAGTGGCTTGTAGAGTACATGCCCGCCCTAGAACAGATATAAAAACCAGTGTAGACAGTGAGGCACTGCTTAGGCAATAAAAATAAAGACATGTCTGAACCAAGTGGGTAAGTACCGTATGTGGCTTTCTACATGACCAACCAGTGCCTCCCATGTCTATACTAATATTTTTAGCAATGTAGTGTCCCGCTGCCAGAGTCTTTCCAGCCACAGGGAAAGACTCTGTAGTGGGAAAAGGCTCCAACAATTCTCGCTACTAGAGCCTTTCCCCCACCAGAGCCTTTCACTGCCACATGTAGCTACACACCGCAGCATGGACACAGCCTGCTTTTCACTATGGCATGTATGTAGCTACATGTACACTACACACTGCCACCAGTGGTGTGCAGTGTAGATGTAGCCTAAGTAAAGAAACTGCTACCTGATGATGCCTGCCATAACCGTATTATATTATATATAATATAATATTATCACTATTATATTAACCCAGGCAGAGAAGTTACTGATGGAATCACTGTCAAAGTGGGATAAGAACTCAGGAGTTCATGGCCACCAGTTCTTTGCTTAGACTCCACTTCTTAGGGTATGTCTATATGGCAATCAGAGGAGCGACTGCAGCATGTATAGATCTAGCTAGCTCAAATAACAATAGCACTCAGCAGCATGGGCTGTACCAACCCACTCAGTATGTACTCGAGGAGCTAGCCCAGCAGTTCTCAACCCACAGGCCACATGCGGCCCAATTAGCACACAGCTACGGCCCAGCTCAGCTGTGTGCTATAGGCCGTGGGGACCAGGACCGGCTGCCCTGCCGCGCGGCGGGCTCCAGGCTCACAGCTGCCCTGCCATGTGGCGGGCTCTGGGGCCCGGGCTGCCGGCTGCCGCTGGCTCCACACAGAGGGGTCTGGGGTCCGGGCTGCAGGCTGCCGCCTGGCCCCACACAGCGGGCTCAGGGTCCAGGCTGCCGGCTGCCACATGGCCCTGCATGACAGGGTCAGGGTCCAGGGTCCTGGCTGCCACCTGGCCCCACACAGCAGGGTCCGGGGTTGGAGTCCGGGGTCGGGGTCCCTACCCGCCGCCTGTCTCTCTGCTCCTGACTCCACTCTGTGGAGGGGTCTCTGGGCGGAGGGCACTGGGGATAGGGGTTTGGGGGGGGTGGTTAGGTGAGGGGCACTGTGGTTCTCAATCCGTGGCCCAGGTAACACTTTGTGGGCACATGCAGCCCACCATGATAAATAGGTTGAGAACCACTGAGCTAGCCCATGCTGCTGTGGCTTCACTGCTATTGTTGTTTGAGCTAGCTAGATCATAGCTAGCTCAGGCTGGTCTACACGTGCTGCCGTCACAGCACTGACAGCAGTGTAGACAGACCCTTTGTCTCAACTGTGATGTGGAAATCTGTCTGCTAGGAACTAAACTGAAATCACTGACTAGTTTTTACTGTATATAGGTTGCCAAGCAGCCATCTGCAGTCACCACCTATGGAGCAGTATCTGCAGATCCCATTAATTTGTTATGCTTCCATAGCTGTATTTTCTCTTTCCTGATTAGGCTGCATGTGATTTCTTATCCTTTAAGGAAGGTAATTTAAGGGCATAGTCTGGCTACCGGTGTCCCTTTAAGTGAAATGATTCAGTTTGTGCGCACACATTGTTCTGCTCCTTTTCAACGTAACCACACCCCCTTCGTTTAGGCCTCAAGATGGATGGGAAAAGAATACAATAAAGGGCTGTTGTTTGGACTGGTTCCTATTTCCCATCTCATCCCCGCTTGATGACCCACAGAGCAAGCCCTAGATAAAAAGCACACGCACAGACAGAGTGTAGTTTTGCTGGGTCATATAAATAGCCCTCTTCATCGCTTCGCTATGAGCATGTGAATCCCTGCAGGCTATGCAAGAGATCAGAAGGGAATTATATTCTCTGGATACTACCTTTGTAAAGCACACTGTTGGGAAATCTACTTCCTCCTCTCCCCTCCTCCCCCCATTGCTTAGGCAATAGCCAATAACATCAGAACGTTCCCTGTTCTCTTCTGCTCCAGTGTTTAGCTTTCTCAGATCCAAAGATGTTTTGTATAATTTTGCTGAGGGGTCACTTGCGTTGAGACAGCTGCTGAGTGTCAATAAAAGGGATACAGAACTCACATCTGCACACACAATCTTCCCATTTCATTACAAGGGAAATTTTGCAAAAGTGGTTCTCACACTAGAATTGATAGAGTTAGAGAGAGCTTTGGGATTAGTCACAGGGGAAAGGAGCTGCTTTTCAGTATGATTCACACTGTTGTTTGCAGTGTTGTAGTAGCTGTATTGGTCCTAGGATATGAGAGAGACAAGGTGGGTCAGGTAATATCTTTTATTGGACCAACTTCTGTTGGTGCAAGAGACAAGCTTTGAAGCTTACACAGAGCTCTTCTTCAGGTCTGGGAAAGGTAATCAGAATGTCATAGCTAAATACAAGGTGGAACAGATTGTTAAGCATAACAGTTTACCCATGTTGCTAGGTACCATTCAGAATGAAGTGGGCTATGTACACCTCTGCAGTCATACAATAAAATAGAGTTAGTGGATTACAGATTGTTGTAAATAAACTGTATCTGTACTGAGTCCATGATTTTTATTGTCTAGCAAGATTATGAATTTAAGCTCCTATGTAGTGCAGGTTTCCTTTGAGGAAGAGGACTGAAAGGTCAGATATGGAGTGATCATTTTGTGACAAATGTTTGTCCACGGGAAAGCACTGGCTGAAGAGTTCTCTGAGCCATTAGCAATTATCTTTAGAACTTGTGGAGAATGGAAAAGATCCCACAGGACTGGAAAAGGGCAAATCCAGTACCTACCTATAGAAAGGGGAATAAGAACCACCCAAGGAATTACAGACCAGTTAGCTTAACTTCAGTACTGGGAAAGATAATGGAGCAAATAATCAAACAATCAATTATAAGCACCTAGATAATGAGGTGATAAGTAATAGTCAACATGGATTTGTCAGGAACAAATCATGTCAAACCAACCTAACATCCTTCTTTGACAGGGTAACAAATCTTGTGGATGGGAGGAAGCAGTATATATGATATATCTTGACTTTAGTAAGGCTTTTAATACTGTCACTTTATTCAATATCTTCATAAATGATTTTGATAATGGCATAAAGAGTACCCTTATAAAGTTTGTGGACGATACCAAGCTGGGAGGCGTTGCAAGCACTTTGATGGACAGGATTAGAATTCAAGATGGTCTCGATAAACTGGAGAAATGGTCTGAAATAAATAGGGTGAAATTCAATAAGTCCAAATGCAAAGTACTATGCTTTGGAAGAAATAATCAGTTGCACAAATACAAAATGTGAAATGACTACCTAGAAAGGAGTACTGCAGAAAAGGCTCTGAGTGTTTAGAGGATCACAAACTAAACATGAGTCAACAATGTAATACTGATGCAAAATAATGAACATTGTTCTGAGATGTATTAGGAGGCATTTTGTAAGCAAGACACAAGAAGTAATTTTTCCATTCTACTCAGCATTGATAAGGCCTCAGCTGGAGTACTGTGACCAGTTCTGGGCACCACACTTTGGAAAAGAAGTGGCTAAACTGGAGAAAGTCCAGAGGAGAGCAACAAAAATGATTACAAGGTCTAGAAAACCTCTGACCTATGAGGAAAGATTGAAAAAACAACTCGGTTTGTTTAGTCTGGTAAGAAGTCTGGGGTGGGGAGCATGATAACAGTCTTCAAGTATGTGAAAGGTTGTTGTAAAGAAGATGGTGATAAATTATTCTCCTTAACCACTAAGGACAGAACAAGAAGGAAAAACTGTAAGGGTAGTTAAGCACTGCAACAAATTACCTAGGGAGGTTGTGGAATCTCCATCATTGGAAGGTTTTTAAGAGCAGGTTAGACAAACACCTGTCAGGGATGGTCTAGATAATACTTAGTCCTGCCTTAGTGCAGGGGACTGGAGCAGATGACCTATCAAGGTCCGTTCCAGTCCTCCATTTCTAAGATTCTGTGATTTTATGTAGGGAACACTCTGTCCATCACTGAAATGCAGCTGCCTCTTGTAAAACATAGCAAACATCTCCCAATTCCTAGCAACACTACACAGAGTAGGAAGCAAAGAAGAATATAATACCCAATTGAAAATGAAATGTAGAATGTAGGGAAACAAATAACAGAATTAACCACATTGGATTTTGGCCAAGATACCATGGGTAATAGTCCCACTGCACCATGGGATCTTTAATGACTAGAAGTGGCCAAGAGTCAGACCTCGGTTTTACATCTCTGAAAGATGCTTCTTTCAGCACCCACTAGCACAATGCTAAATTATCCTAATCACTAACTGTCAAATTATGGTTCAAAAAATAAAAATTATATTCTACTCCTTTAATACATAATTCAACAATAGACAAAAATCATAGCCTGAAATGCGGCTTCACAGAAACACTGAAAATAAATATATATTGTTGGAGTGAGCACATCTGTGGGGTAGTCCCAAGCAAAGTGAGGTACAATCGCTCTCTCTCTCTCTCGCCTC